>NC_141256.1:10335023-11647523 GCF_054856555.1 Leptonotus elevatus
TGGCGGCGGGCAGCGGACGTGAGGTTCTGCTGGGCTCAAGACCGTCGGCTGCCACGGCAAGATGGCGACAGATGTCAGCTGACACAATCGCCATCACGATGAGGATGTCACTTCTGTGGGTGTTGGTTTGTGACATCCCACTGTTGTCGGTGGTCAATCCTCAAACTCATCATTGGATTTTGACGCCATGCTAGCCCGTAGGCAATGAAATTTGTTCATTTGGTGTCGCCAAGCTGTCCAGCATTATTTTGGGGACACATTCATTAGTAGGAGTTAGCCAAAGTCCAAGCCCTTTGCTTTGATCCAAAATGGCCGACTTGTTTGTTGACATTTGCATCTTGTTTTGATAGCCCAATTTTGTGTCAATAGGCGAAACTGGCATCAGGAACTACTTTTGAAAAAAAATATCTGTCCAGTCGGCTGTTAAAAGTACAGAATATGACATTCACAAAGTGGGGCATTGAGAAAAAAATGTATCTCTTATACACACCAAGTTTGATTCAAGATATGACCTTGTGGTGATGAGTTGTCAGGTTTTCGTTCACTTTCCCGAGTTGGGGATTTGGTAAGCAAATCTCCGCTTTCATCCAAACTCGACAACTTCCTGTTTGTTGGCGGATATATATTCTTTCATCTTTTGTCATGATTGTTGCGTCCGTGTTTTCTTTTTCTTTTCAAACTTTCCAGAAGGATGTTAAAATGCAAAGCATCCATCATCGTAACTGATTTGGCAATATCATCATCTGCTTTTATGTACGTTTTTTCTTCGCATGCTGCATTTTATTGCACAAGCTATTTTATATATATATATATATATATATATATATATATATATAAATATTTACCGTCGCAATATCTTTTTATTGCCTTATATTATTGTGTCTTGTATAGCGCTTCTGCAACACCTCATTATGTATGCATTTAGACGTAAACATGGGATTTTTTTTTTCTTTCATTATTGTATATGTTTCAATAAGTTGACAGTAGCAATATGTCTGTATGGCTGCATCCTGCTGCGAGACTTTAAAAAATATATATATATTTCCCAATATGTTTGCAGCATATTCTGAAAACTGTGGATTATATTTTCTTATACTGAAAGTGTCTGTCTACTTTTGACATATTTACTGTACAGCGTGCCAACCTGTGCACTGCAAACTCAAGTGTGCGAGTCCGACCCCTAGCTAGAGCGCAGAATGGCTTTGGCGCATGCTGGAAAATCATTTATCTGCCCACCCCCCACGCACCCAGCAGATGCTTTCTGTCCAGTCGGCAGAAAACATCTGCTGGCCGATGATAATAGGCGACCCGCAATTGATGCAACTGGAACCACGTAGCGCAAAACAAAATGAAGAGAAAATGTCAGCTGCCATCCCAGAAGCTCCATTTCCTTCATACTTGTCTGCTTACAGCATGTCAACCGTCTTAATAAATAAATCCTATGTGTGTGTGTGTGTGTGTGTGTATTGGGAGTATCCATGCGCATATACACACGGCAGTATTTACAGTGTGTAGTCATGGCCCAGTCTTGTATTCCTCCCGACGCAGCACCATTTCCTGCTGTGTAATATTCAGTCTGTCCACATGCATGCTTCACATTTTTTTCCTCTCCACTTAACAGTTTGTTCTCACTATCAAGTGAGCTTGTTAGTTTGTGCATTATTTATTTATTTTTTACAATGACATTGTTTATTTAGTTAGTTCACAGGGTTGCACATGTAAGCGCTGATGAAAGGTCGAAGTTGGTTTTGTTTGTTAGTGAATAGTTGTATCTGTTGGTTGGTCAGCTTTGTTAGTTGGAATGCTATATATTTTTTAGTTTGCTAGTTAGGTTATTTCTTTTATTAGTTTTGATAGTTTGTTCCTATGTTTTTTGTCTGATTGCACAAATATAAGAGTAGTAATGAAAGGGCCAAGTTTGTTATTTAGTTATCTAGACATTTAGTTGTCCGTTAGCTTGTTAGCTAGCTCGCTAGTTACAGTACACAAATGTAGCATGTTGTGTTTTCTGTTTGTTAGCTTGTTAACTAGCTAGCTAATTGCTTTACCCAAGTGTAAGAGTGGTGATGACCTGGTGCCAGTTAGTAGTTGTTTTGTTTGTTGATTAGTTTTTTGGTTTCTGTCCAATGTATTTGTTTGGCTAACTAGAAAGCTAGATTTGTTTTCTCGCTCGCTAGCGAAGTATGTTACACAAATGTAAGTATAGTGATTCGAGCTTCTGATTGACTCGTATGGTCTTTTGAAACAGGGGATATTGCGCCGCTTTTGGCATGCGGCGTAAATGGAGATTTAGCTGGCCAAAGTAGGAGACTGCAACAAACCATGTGTTTCTTTCAGGGTGTTTTGGATAAACTCTTATTACTCTTAATGAGGCCGTGTTTGTGGGCACGTAAGAGGGTCAATTCCAAGCATTGATGATGAGTTTTCCTTGGCCGCTGAGCCAAACTGAGGACGAGGAGGAAGCGCGCTCATTAAAACAAATGGCTGGCCTGGAAGCCGCGTCTCCTCTCCTTGGATATGCTCGGGAATCTCCCCCCCCCTCGAGTCTTCCGGAATGGAGCAGTTCTCTGAGTAAAGCGTTCGAGTTGACAGCTTGGAGTGGACAAAAGAAGCTGACAGCTCATCTTCTCGGGCATCACTCCTTTTTTCTTTTTTTTTTGTCTTTGTTTTTTGGAAGGGGTTCTTTGGCTTCCGTCGTACACACACACACACACACACACAGCTGTCAGAAAAGCACCAGTAGGGATTTATCTCCGAGTGGACGCACATTCAACTTGTCTGCCCGCGTGAAACTGAGTTTTCATCCCTCAGCACAACATTGCTGCAAAGGGTGTTCCCCAGGGTTCCATTTCCATTCGGGTTTACTTCCCTTGACAATTTATTTTACCGCTGCCGTCACGAAAACGAGCCGCTTCATGATCACAAACAATTGTCGGAAGAGTACTGAAGCCACGTGCTGCTTCACCAAGTCTAAAGACCTTATTTGGTCGTTACGTGGAGGCCTGTTTAATGTCATTACGGTAGTACTCCGAGAGCTACGTTTTTTTTTCGAGGTAGCGCTAAAACGTTTAGAACCATACTATATACTACTTATTACTACTACTGGATGTGTTCTGTATGATAAAGCTGATTGTGAATTCTGAAGCCAATCTGCGTCGCTGCGGGGTCAGGAAGGATAATGGAATGGAGGGCCAGAGCGCCACTCAGAGGGGATCCGGGTCTTTTCTATTAACTCCAAGGCCAAGCGGAGGGGAATCCGGCTTTCAGCGCTCAACCCATGAAAACCCGCAGCACTCGGCCCAAGCTCAGACGGCGAAGCGGCGGGTGAAATGGGGGGGAAAAAGATGTCCCATGGGGTCCGGCGGTGATTGAGCCAGCGTTACATCAGCCTGCGCTCGCCTGATAACATTTGCTCTTCACAAAACACAATTTTTCTCATAGCAGGTGCGAAAATAAAAATAGTTTGTTTTGATGGACAAGCACATCTTAACTGTATACAGAATTGTTTTTTTTAAATGACCGGCTAGACTATTACACAGTAACATAGTTGACTGCTGGAGTTATCACTGTGTTTGGGTTCAGGGAGATTTTTTTTATGGAACGGAACCCCAAGCAAAGGGCTCCATTTTGAGAACCACTCATTTAGTAAAAAAAAGAAAAACAGTACTAATGAGTTGTTGTTGTGGTTGCAGGTATCTCCTGGGGACAACCAAAGCTCCGGCCTGCTGCTCACTCCGGGCGTGAGGTGGGGACAGACACCCATCAACCAGCTTACGCCCTGGGACACGGACGAGCCGCCCAGCAAGCAGCATCGGGATGGCGAGGCCACAGGTAATGCTCCAAAATCAACAGCTTTTTTCAACAAACCACTTTGATATATGCATTTTGAGTCTGTCCATGAGTGACAATGTTAACTACTACATTAGCTTTTTGTGCTAGCCGCTTAAACGGTTTCTTAGCTGGCGATATAGAGCAGCTTTAAGAAGGAGAACGCAGAGTAGAAATATAAATTTCTAGTTAGCTTCTCGCCTCATCACTAGCTAGCTTGTAAACGCCGACTGACTACTTGCTGTATGCTGTGAAAACAACATGCGTTACTAAGTAGATTGCAATCAAACTGTACTTACTACCATGGACTGCTAATGCTAATGAGGCTTCTCAATGTTACAGGTTGCAACTTAATGTTATTGTTCCATTGATTCTAGCTTGACAGGACTGTCGTTATACTGAGCTTTTTTTTTTCTTTAACAAAGCGGTACATGTTACAAAGGTCTGTAATGCTTATAGTTGGTTTTACTACCTTTAGTCAGTAATATCTCAAGCAGCTTTTTCATGAACAAAAGACTAAATGGCTTTCTAGCCATTAGCCTGCTAATGCTAATCAGGCTTCTCTCTGGGATTTTTTCTTTCTTTTTGTTATTTTCTTTTTCAATTTGTATTTTTGGTAGGTTCCTATCTCCTGTTTTGTAGCATTACTGCTAGCTTGACTATATCGAGCAGCTTTTTGTGAACAAGGGAAAGACAGTACGAGCTATTGTGGCCTGCTAAAGCTAACAATTCTCACTGTTAACTAGTTCTGTTTTGGTCGGTGTGTATGTCTACGTCCTATTTCCCATATATATGATTGCAGCTTTTTACAACCAAATAACTTTGTGCTACTTTGGCCTGCTAACAGAGACTCCTCAGTGTAACTGCTTGTATTTTGTTAGTTGTGTACTTTCATGGCCTGCTGTTAACGCTTGGTTTTACTTTGCTAGATTTCTACTTCCTGCTTTTGCTCCATTGCCGCTATCTCAGCCAGTCAAACCAACAGCTTTTTTTTTGTCAACAAAGGTCTTTACATACTAGCGTGAGCTGCTAATGCTATCCTCTGTGGTCATGCCCTATATAATGTACACTCTTGTTTTTACACCACACTCACTTTACACGCACTGCCGTCCTGCATAATGTACAAACAGCTGCTTTTTGTTGTTGTTGCATAAAGCGGACTAATCGCGCATATCATTATACAAAATGTCAAGATCGTACATGCAAAGAAACCACCTCACTGGTCTTAACAGCCCACGTCAAAAGTGCTGTCGACGGTATAATGTCGTTGTCTGCTATTCATGCCCTTGTCTCTCCTTTTCCTCCTCCTCCTTTTTTTCCCCTAAGTCTTATTGTAATGAAGCCACCCAGAATGACTTTGCCCCAGAGCGGTTAATTTCCTTCTCTGACCTGCCGCGGACTCACCCAAAATGTCTCTTTTAACAAGAACAGCAGCAGACAGTGGGTGTTACAGCAATAAAGGGGGACAACTGAGGGCTCTGATACAACAACCTTGGATTGATTGATTGACTGATTGATGTTTTTCTGTAGTTATTCAACCTTCATTTTTCCAGGTAAGGCACTTGAGAGCAGATTCTCATAGAAGACAGCAGAAAACAAAATCAAGGCAAATAGCAGTTATGTAATGCATTACATTACATCATAGCACACGGCGGATAAAAGGTTCAAAACAGGCTAAAAATAGGTGCGGCGATCATGTGCAGTATTGCTGACTAACTTTTTGTACAAAGATATTGGGATGAATGAGGCACATTTTTATTATTTTTATTTTTTACGGAGTGCTTTAGTTAATTGGGGCAGAAAATTAAAAAGTGGACTAAAAGTAGCGCGCAGATTGGGAACGTAGAGGTTAATGAAACTGCTGGAATGCAGAGTGCGGTTGCCGGGTGAGCAAAGAGCAAAGATTGGGTCGGGTCCCGGCAGTGTTTTATTGAAGGATTTTTCTGTGAGAAATGTCAATAGTTATGTCCATGTAGCGTGTTTTTCAAAAAGTAATTGTAGATACCAAGCAATAGTTTAGATGTTCAGTTTAATGACAACATAAATGGTATAATTATGATTATAGCATATAATGTCCTTTACTAATGTAATCTTAAGACCATTTCAATGTATTTATTGCATTTGTCCTTTTTCATTTTCATTTTTTGCTAATTTTAGTCATTTTTGTTTTAGTAATATTAGTCAATTCACTTCACACCAGTTGAAATATTAGGTTTAAAAATAAATAAGTAAATATATATATTTATTGGAATGTAATACAGTAAATTGGGCCCAAAGAAATTTGCCAGGGCTTTTTTTTCCTCTTTTTAAATCTGTCGTTTATTGTGTAGTCTATCAAATTCAGTGGCATTTAAGGGAATACATTTGAGTGAATAATCGGCAAGCCTTTGGAACCCTCTATTGATATGAACCGGGCAAAAGCCAGGTGGGGGATGCAAGACAGCACCAGCTGACTGACTTTTGACTTCTCTATCAGCACCTCCAGCATCATGAATAATGCTTCTTTTAGACTTTGGCCCTTTGACTCAGCGCTCAGTTATTTTTAGAAGGGAGGGCAGGAAGGCATCCTATGGCAGGGAGGCATCATTTAGGTCCAATATGGTTGTGTCTTCCCGGCACACCCAATGCACGAGCGCCGTAGGGTAGGAAATGATTGGCTCAGAGTGTGTGGATAAACACACAGTCTACAGTGGCATAAAAAAAGCGCAAGCAATGTGTTTGCTCTTTGCTAAACTCTCAGGATGATGTTGATCATACACAAGGGTTAATTCAACATAAGGGAGGTTGTGTTTTAAGGAAGAAAAAAACAAAAGCCTTAGCTGTCAGTAGTGCAGCAGCCGGACGATTGCACAAGAATGTTAGAAAAAATAAAGCACGATACAGAATCACTTATAAAGCCTAAAAATAGCCTAGTAATAACGCACTATATTGCAATAGTGAGAAATATACTTTAAAAATCATGAGTGGACCTTGTGTATTGCTTTGATGGAAAAGAAATGTTAGAATTTGCCACAAAAGTTTTTAAATGTGTAAGACCACAAATTACCTTTATTAAGACTTCAACTCACTTTTTTGTGTTATAAAAAAAAAAGTGTAATAATTTATACAGTACAGAAGTTTTTTTTTTTCAATGAGCAAAAAATGTCAAAACGTATTTTGCGAACAAAAAAAAAATTATCGCATTGATTTCTATTTAAAAAATAAAACTGTACAAACTTATTATTTTAAAGTGATTTTTCTTTTTTAAACGGTTAGCAAGATTTGTATGTAGCCTCACTTCGCCAAGTCTCTGACAAAAGAAGCGTCCCTCGAAGGCATGCACGAGCCTGAGTCTCTATCATGGCAATTTGTGATGTCATGTGATTATAAAACTCATTAGGTGTGATAAAGTCAGAGAAGATGTGGTCCAGTTTTAACAAAATAGCAGCACTAGCAATACGTAGCTAGAATTAGCACACATGAGCCACATTATCATAGCTTCTTTGTATTAGTTTTACAATAACACTAAATGTTAGTAGTTAGGTTTTTATTTTTTGCAGAATGTAAAATCAATTTTTAAAAAATCAGGAAAGATGATAAACATAGCTGTCGAGCAGAAGTGTTGCTAATTTTAGCAGCACTATCAATACGTAACTAGCATTAGCACCGTAGACAATCAAAATCAGCCGCAATATCACAGCTTCTTCATATTAGTGTTACTATAACACTAAATTTTATTAGTTCGATTTTTTTATGTTTTGCAGAATGGAAAAATCAATAAAGAAAATCAGGAAAGATGATAAACAGCTGTCGAGCACAAATGTTGCTAATTTTGTATCACTCCTCAATCCTCTCAGCTGCCTGACATCCCTTATATCTTATACCAGTTGTTGGCAAACGAGGGATGGCTATTTATTTATTTTATTTATTTATAGAGCTGGATCTTCCAACAGTCTTGGCAAACTCTTGAAGCACATGCTAGCAGGTCAGTGTGAGGCTGTAGCTGTGTGCTGGGGACTTCTCGCGATAACATCCTCAACGGTTAATAGTATTAAAAACGTAGAAATTTCAAGTGCCTCCAAAAAAGACGTAGATAATTCAAAACAACTTTTAATAATAAGTAGCTCCGTATGATCCAAAACCCCTTTTAAACAGGAATAAGCTATACGTGTCTGTTGTTTATTGGGATCTGTCAAAAAAAAAAAAAGAAGTCCATATAAAATATTTGTGTTTGTGTGTGCTCACCATGCGCTTGTACAATGACATCTGTTGTGTTCCTCCATGTTTTTTTCCCCCGGTTGTTCCTCTCATTTGCCGCCCGTGTGCACATAACTAAGCCCTGCGCGCAGAGGGCCGGAGTGCGCTCGTGATTCACGGTAGAGTGCACGTCAATTTGGAGTCCTCTCAGGCTCTCGTCTCTCATCCTATTTGATTGTCTAATAGCCGACTTAAAACCCTTCCCTGTCACACCCGACTCACAGCTTTGTCAGCGACTTACTGAAAAAAATGACCGTCGACAGATGCCAACCTGACATCCTCATAGCCACCTGAACCGACTTAAAGTTTCAGGAACATTTCATTCCTTTTGCTGGGTTCTTGTGGCGAACCCTACAGATCTTTTTCAACTCACCTTCCTTGGTTGAGCAGTTTTCCTGCGTTTGCCTTGCAGGTCCCGCCTGGGTGGCGCCGGTCGCCGCCGTCAGCCAACCCAGCCTCCTCCCCCACACCTACGGCCTCCCCCATCTGCCGTCCTACAACCACAGCGTGACGGCGCAGTCGCCCATCATCGGCGTGACATCGGTGCCACCGCCCCATCATCAGCACTCCCTCATGACCGCCCACTTCCAGCTGACCCCGCAATCCACCCCGCAGCCGCCCGCCATGGTGCTGAGCATGCCCGGCCAGCCGCCCTACGCCACCGTTCCGTCCAACCACGTGGTGCACCCCAGCCCTCACGCCATGATGGGCAACGGCCACTTGAGCGCCCACCACCCGGGCCTCATCCAGATCACCAACGGACAGGGGGCCGGCGCACACGCTCCGGCCGCCACGCACGCCCCGTCAGCCGCGGCCGACAATCAGGAGGGTCTTAATGGGCTGCAAATGCTGCGGACGGTCGGGATGGGGAAGTACGAGTTCAGCGATCCGGGACATCCTAAAGGTAAGCAAGGAGGGGGGAGGCTACTATGAGTAGACGGGAATGTTCCAGATCGTGGTTCTGTAATTTTTTTCTTTTTTTTTTCGTTAGAAACACGTAGCCTAAATCCACTGTTAGATTTTTGAGTTTCACAGTGTTGTAATCCCAGCATGCTTGTAATTGAATTATTTGGTTTACTGGGTAGCTTTGGTTTATGCTGCATGCTCTAGCATTTAAAAATACAACAACATATAAATACGTTTTTGGGAGTGAAGGACAAAGTGTTATAGAACGTATTTATACGTTTTGGGGTTTGAATGAGTTAATATTACATTTGTGGAACATGAGTTTTGCAGCAAAATCCAGCCATTTTTATACATCTCAGGGGGGCGGCCATTTTGCCTTTTGCTGTCGACTGATGGTGACATCACAGTTGCACAGGCAACAACCAATCACAGCTCACCTGTATTCTAAAGCTGAGCTGTGATTGGTTGTTACCTGAGCAACTGTGCTGTCACTTTCACTCGACCGCAAGTGACAAAATGGCCCCCTCCTGTATATCTGATATTGATTAAAAACTGTTGGAGTTTGCTGCTTAATTCATATTCCATTACTACAATATTAACCAGAATACCGTATTTAGACTAGTGTGGCTGCATAGAACATATTATTGACTTCCCCTTTAAGGAAGTGTGCTGCTTTATTTTTTTGCTACATAGCTAGTTGTGCTGGACTAGAATTTCTCACCGTGGCATATAGCGCATTTTACAGCAACCACCGCTGTTTTCCTAAGATGGAACCCAGATGCAGCGGATACAATGAAAACCGCAGAGGCCCCAGTATTGAACCCTGTGGATCACCATGTTATACATGTGAAATTCATATTGCACGTATTCGTCCAACCATTTTCTTTTTTTCGCTCGACATCGTTAGTATGCATTCCTCAATCTCGGGCTCAACTGAAGTATTTTTTTACTAATAAACGGCGACTCCCCCAGATCCTACCAGTCTGCACCTCGCCGGCATCGTTTGCGAAGTTGATTCACAGCCCTCGAGCTGAATTTGCCGTCTGGTTTTAACCTTGGCGTTTACGACGCAGGGACGCGTCAGAAACAGATGTTCGCAATTCCCGGTACAATTTTCACATTTAATGAAGCTTTTCATTTAGGTTTAGATTGTGTTCACCCCCCAAAAAAAACACACACACACACACACACTCACTCGCTCAACCCCCCCCCCCCCCCTTCGCCACATCTCCGACTCATTGCGATCAATAAAACAAAGGCAAATGAACTTGTAGATTGCAGAAAAGCAATTATTTTGCGGCCTGCCCCGCGCTACATTGAAATGAGACTGTAGGTAGAATTGCAAACGGATAATTAGACAGGATTGTCGGCTCGGTCTGGTCTCTATAAAATGAGAATCGTTGCTGCCTCCGGCGTGTTGAATAGGCTGTCATGATCCATTAAGCCTATACGCGCACGGCTGCGTTGACCTCCCGCTAAGAGGCCCGCAATGTTTTGGCTTGACGGCTGTTGCGGCGTCACACCGCGACAATGTGTCTGCGGAAGATTCCAGCCGGAGGAATTGTAAGCTTCCACTATTTTGCAGTTTATTACATTTTCAATCAATTAACCCACATGGCGGCGGCACCTGCTAACACATGCTAAAATGGGAAGATATCAATAAACCTCCAAATCCGACAGGCCACAACAAAAAGACTGGGGAAAAAAACGACTGGCCGATGACGTCTCCAGTCCTTCCAGTTTCAAAAGTGATGTCATCGCTTTTGAACAAGTTGCACGCCCGAGGACACTCCGCCACAGTTCGCTAGTGACGCGAGTGTGGAGCGTTTGTGGCGTTTGATGGCAAAGGGGCCTGATCTTGCAGACGCTGACGGCACTCTTAATCCCCCCCCCACACACACACAACA
Source organism: Leptonotus elevatus (assembly GCF_054856555.1). Classification (NCBI taxonomy): domain Eukaryota; kingdom Metazoa; phylum Chordata; class Actinopteri; order Syngnathiformes; family Syngnathidae; genus Leptonotus; species Leptonotus elevatus. The sequence goes on from NC_141256.1 coordinate 10,345,901, forward strand.
GGCCGCTAAGTGTGTGTGTGTCTGCCTGATTTTGGGTGTTTATATTTTGTCAGATGACAGCCTGCAAACAGTACGGCGGCAGAAATTGCGCCTCGTCTTTTGATGCGGCTTCGCTTCAAAGGCGGCAATTTGTCTTCGCTCCGCTTCGCCGAGCACATTTTATTCTTTCTGCCGATACGTGCTTGTCAGGATTCACGTCAGCCGCTATCGTGTGCACCTGACCGGCAAGCGTACAGTATATGGACAGTCTTAAGCCACCACTGGATTTATGGGTTTGCATTGCTGTAATTCTAAATTAGTTGAATGGTTACGTAAAACTAACTAGTGTTAATTTGGTCACATTTTTCACCTGACTTAAATTAGACGAGACTAAAACCTTCATTAATAAACTATAACTGGGACTAAATCCATATTTTGATTAATGAAGACGAATACCTCACTTCATAAAAACTGCACTAAAATCTATGGACATTTTCGTTCATGAACAAAAACGAGACGAAAATTATTTAATTTTGTAAAATCTGTGGCACACACCTTTTCAAATCTGCAGCTAGCGGGTGCAACATGGACAATCAAATGAGACAGACAAGAAATGGATTCACGGTGAAAGGTTAAAAAAAAATAACTCAATTATACTTAGAACGTAACATTAATCCAACAGCTATAACATTCCAACAATAATGTTAATCTGACCGCTAACTAATGCTGGCTAATTTACTAGCTCATAGCACGGAGCCATATTAGCACTTGTTGATATACTGTAATTGTGTGCCAAGTTGTTTTTCATCAAAAAGATGAAGAAACATTTTATGTGAAATAGTTTTAGATCCGAAATGTTCAACATAATCTGCTGACAAAAAAATATGCAGGGGTAAAATGATCGTCTTTACTAAAACGTTGAGAGTTTTTGTTGACTAAAACTAGACGGAACAAAATTCTGTTTTCTTGGACTAAAATAAAGACTAAAATGCTAGATTTATAGTCGACTAAAAATGGACGAAATAAAACCAGGATGCGGTTTACTTACTATGATCAAAACTAACAAGCGGGATTAAAACTGGACTAAATTGAAAAATGCTGGATACAATTAACAGTAAAAACAACTAGTATTCGTTATGGTTGATTGCATATGTGAGGGAAAAGGAAAGTGCAGCGTATCGTCTGCTTTGTGTGCACTTTTAACTTCCTCTCCTGCTGTGATGTTTCAGTCGCCGCACTATAATTTTGCCCACCTTGTTTCACCGCCCACAGCGGGCGCTCCCGGTAATACCCGCCTGTCGACGGCGTGCACTTCCGCCTCCTCTTTACGTTTTAAATTTTGTTTTTTATTGTAACTCAAATAACTGGTGCGGCTGACTCGGACCAACTCTGCTGCCAGCGTAGGTGACTGACATTGTTGATTAAAGGGCTCGTAAAGAGTGCGGAGCGCAAGCTGGGAGAGTATATTGAGCAGTTTAAATCGATGCTGGCGTCCTGATGAATATCAGCCACGGGATGCAAGTGTTGAGCTCAGCACGGGCGGACTCGGAAATGGAAGGGATATGAATACATCTAACCAAAGACAAAAATATGTAAATTGGGGAAGTTTTGCATTCTTTGTTTTGGACTTTGTGTTATTTGTTATTTTATAGGCAGCCCGCCAGGCCTACAAACCACTAGGGGAAACCCTGGTAGAGGTAGAATTTAGTTTTAGTAGTCTAATATAAAAAAAAAAAAGGCGTGTTTATTGGCTCCCATATCGGTCCGTCAAAAGTGTCCATTTTGTTTTGACACACATTCCGTTTGAAAAACAAGACACTCAACGTTTGCTTCCACCTCAGCGGTTTTTTTACTGGTCCTTTGCTCACACACGAGCGGCAGAGACGATCACATGCATAAGTGCACCCGAGGAGCCACCGGGCCCACGTTAGACATCCACACGCGGTGACGCGCGGCGACACGCGGCCCCCCCCCCGCCTGCCTGGTGAGTTCATCTTCCAGTCAGCTCACATCAGACCTCATCGGGGGGAGCGAGGAGCCGCCATGGCGAACTGCAATTAAGATGCCCCGCCGGGTAAAGATCAACGCAGCGGTTTGCCATTTAAACGTGTATCTTAAAAGAAAAAGAAAAAATCTATCTGATCAAATAAGACTTTACATTACTGCAATAAGAGTTTTCTTTTTAGTTCAAAAGAGGAGATATTGTATGTACATTGCAAAGAGCATACACGGTCTGCTGACTAACACGGCAGCTGCTCTCACACCTTGCTGCTAAACATGGAGCTCCCTCGTGATCACTAACATACAATTGTTTATAGTTACTTGGCGCCGAGTGTTACGAAATAACTTCAGGCAATGAGCCACATGACATTATTAACTAGGTAGCAGTTATCTGATACATTTTCATTACAGCATTGAGCTTAATCATTTGATTTGGATGGTGTTTATGTGCGTTTTAAACTGATTGGCAACATGGTCAAGTAAGGTAAAAAAGAGTCTGATGTTTTGCCAATTTGGTTTCATCAGAGGATGCTAGTGGAAATGTCTGATAGAAGTCCTAAAACTTTCCAAATTTCTACCCATTGGTTCTCACTTTTCAACCACACCCGACCTTCAGGTTAAAAAATGAATGAAGCAGTCGTGGTTCCTTTTTACGGAAGCATTTTCACTTGCATTCACTTGGAGCTTTGTTTTGTTTTTGTGTGTAATAAAAAATTATATATATATTTTTTTCACTTTTACTGAATATTTTTTTGTTCAATATTCAGAAAAACAGAAAAAATTCTTTAAAACGGGGAAGGGGTGGAATATTTAAATAAAAACAGAAAAAAACAGAAGCTGGTGCTGTTTTTCAGAGTACTTTTTTTTTGGGGGGGGGGGGGGGGGGCTCGATAAAGTTGAAGTTCAGAGGGGAAAAAAAACTCCATAAAAAAATTGTTGAAAAAAAATAATAATTTCCCCATTTTTTTCCTGAATTATTATTCTTTTTTCCGAGTAATTTTTCCTCCTGTTTTCAGAATTTTTTTTAACGACAGAAAAAAATATGCAATAAAACAGAAACAAATCTGAAAAAAATACACAAAAAACAAAGCTCCACTTTAAAAAATAAAAAATAAAAATAAAAAAAGTAAATATTGTACTACAAAAAAGTGCCTCCCTTCCAATAAAAACACTCACAATAACAACAACAAAATACAATTTTTGAATAAATGTGCTCAGGAAAGGTTAGATAGAAAGTTCTAGTCAGGGTTTGTTTAAAGGTAAGAATTAGGGCTACAGTTGGTGGGTTAGTGAGTTAGCTTTAATTTGGAAGCATCCTACAACTGCTTGTTAGTAGCTCCACATTCCCATCTCGCCCGCCCGTCCAACAAAACTGCACACCCTAAAAAAGTCTCAATGATCAGACCTAGTCTAATGTATTGACCATCGGCAGCGAAAATTTGTGCACTTGACGCATTCAGAGCAGTAAGCACGTGCTGGCCGCCAACGCCGCCGCCGCCGCTTATCCGAAGGTAGGTCGCGAGTGCTCGTTGAGATAAAACGGCCTCAGCTGTATTATTTGTGCGTCATCACTCATCATTTAAATTTCAGACAAGGATGAGGACAGCGGGGAGCTTCCCTTCCAGTGAGTCGTCGCAAACAGTTTTGCGATATCCACGCCAAGCCCATTCATCATGACGGCCTTCATTAAACCTACCCCCCCCCCCCCCCTTCCCCCTTTATCCTCGCTCGCCATCTTTGTACGCAAGCTTCACTGGAACGGTGACGGATGCGGTGTCAAATGTGCGCATGCGGGAGTTGCTGACGGGGCGGCAAATTGATTCAGTACGATTTGGCGCCTTCGCGACTATCTTCAAGTTGATCCGTATAACGAAACAAGACGGAAATAGCAAAGAAAGAATAGAATGGAGTACTGTAACGTTGGTTTTGTACATTTTAGCATAGCATAGCAGAGCGATCCTTAACGAGCATACAGCTAAGCAGTCCCTTGATAGTAATTATTTGACTCTCTGTGACTTTGAACAGTTTTGTTCGTATTGTGAGGCATACATAGGGCAATCTTATAATATAGTCAGGTCAGACATCATTGTCCCCCCCCCCCACAACATTTTTTTTTACCCCCTAGAAATGCAAACGATTTACAGTTTGTAACAAATAATGATCCATGTAAATGTAAACAATTTACCTTTCACGACTTTGTCAATCTTTAGTATAAGTGTGTTTAAAATACAGCGTTACACGCCTCTTATATCTCTTTTAATTGCCACGAATAAACGTAAAAGAACAATTTTAACAGTCAGCTGATCGGTTAATCGTTTTTTTTTTGCCCATCCCTAGTCAGTTGTGATCTGCTCTAATAAAAAAGCATGGCTTCCCTCCAAAAGTGTCTTGTACATCTTGGCCTCCGGAGCCACGAGAGAGAGAGAGGGGAAGTGGGGACGGCGCGGCTGGGAATAAGAAAGCCGCCTGCCGCCCTCGCTCATTCTCGCTCGTTATCGTATTTTAAAGGCGAGGAGCCCCCACCAGGAGCCCCCGTGCATTATATCTGCCCGCAGTTAATGCGCGGACGGCGGATAGCTCATTAAGATTGATCATCCCTTGCCCACCTCCTCGCGTGTACAATGCAGCGACGGCTTCATTAATCACCCGGATCTCTGAGATAAAGCTCTTGAACGTCAGGGCCGCCGAACCCGCGGCCCCTGACGGATCAGGTCGTACATGCATAATCGCATCCTGGGAGTGTCCCCTTGCCACCTCGCACCTGCCCTCCTTTACGACAAGAGATTCCTTTCGTTCGCTTAAAGTTAGCGGGATCGCGTCGTCTTTTCTGAAAATGAAAAGAAGCTCACTGCCTGTTTGCTCTTTGGTTTATTTATTTTTCGTCCCGCCTTGTCCTTATTTTGACCCGCCCCCTTCCAACGGCACCTTTCTTTACGGCGGACTTGTTAGGATAGCACCTTCTCCAGTGCAGATGGCAAAAATTCTGGGAAAATTCCATTTTCACATACTGCAGTGTAATTTACGCAGAAGTCTGACCCCACACATTACGATAGAAACAAACAGATCCTTGCACCAAATTACTTAGTAGGTGTACGAACCCACGAATACGCCCTTCCTGTTTGATTTCGGGCATGGGTCCTTGAGCTCTTTTAGTGTCTCCTGTTCTGATTGACGAAGAAAAGTATTTTAGCGTTGGTCATTTTTCTGGTACTTGAAAAGTTAGGTATTTGGTTTAAGAACTTTGACAACAACTGGTCTTGGATACCCGTTTCCTATTTGGCGTCATTGGGATCCTGTCGTAGGAGTTTAACAATGTACAAACTTGGAATTTGCCCACAGTGGTTGACTTCCAGTTCTATTTCAGACATTGGTCGCTGAGAGTTTTATCCGCGTCCTGACATGACTGACATAATCTGTGTTGGATTACCCCCCCCCCCCCCCACTTTTCATTGGGCGCTTCTGAGTGACTTTTGGGCTATAACTCATTCACTGCCATTGACGGCTATAGACGTCAAAAATTCATTTGAACTATTTTTATTAGTTTAACTTTTTTTTTATTCACTTTTGTTAACAAGAGTATGAAAACCTAGGGGGGGGGGGGATTATTGTACATTTAGAACGGATATAAAATGTGTGATTATTTTTTAGTTAACTAGTGAAGTCATGCAATTAGTTATAATTAAAAAATGTAATCGCCTGACGCCCCTAATTTTTAATAATCTTTTCTTTTCTTTTTTTCTTTATCGCGTCAGGTGATTAAAACTTGTAATTGTAATTAATCGCATGACTTCAATAGTTAAGTCATAATTAATTACAAATTTTACATGTTTTCAAAATGTACAATACATTTTTTTCTAGGTTTTTATGTTCTTGTTAAAAGTGGGAAACATTTTAAACTGATAGAAATAGTTCAAATGATTTTTTTACGTTTATAGCCGTCAATGGCAGTGAATGAGTTCATCTTCGGGACCCTCAAAATACATAAATTTTCTCCGGGGGTATACAGTCTTACCAAAATTTATGAGCTTCCAGGCATGTTGAGCACCCCAAAAAGAAGATAGGAAGAAATTTCACCGTTTTCTCAAATGCATCATTAACAACCTGCAATATATTTAGTTAGCAAAGTGCAAGTGGGAACTGTAAAACTTGGAAGAACGATGTAGAAACAGCTGGAGTCCCTTTGGCTCCGGGGAGCGGTGGCGCTTATCGGCCTCCCCGAAAAACTTAATGGAAAAAGTTTACGAGCGCCGTGAAAGCCCATCAAATAAAGTTGATTTCCGCGGCACAAACAGATACAAGGAGACATTTACAAGAAATGTGATTCAAGTCATGTGGATATAAACTGATACTGATACTGCCTTTTATGGATTTCCAGAATATAGATCTTACCATTGTCTTTGTAAAGACAGATTTTTGTTGTTGTTGGATATTTATCACCTAGATGATATTCGTCCAAATATTGACTTCTAATTCTGACTTTGCTTCAGCTTTACTGCGGGTTAGCGACAGAGTACAGTACATTATGACTTATGTCACCATTGTAGCAATTAAAACTTCAGTTTTTGCCGTCTTCAACTAAATCAAGTTGCAAGTTAATATTTCAGCCCTTTTAAATAATTGTTCGCTAAAATCGAACAAATGAAACTCATAAGAAAGACCGCTGTCGTTGTAACTTCCTCCTGCTGGTAAACACAGCAGATGCTACCAGGAAGTCTCGTCTGCGGTGTGGCGGATGTCTCTCTCCAATGACGAGGCCTAATTGCAGCTGGGACTGGGGGGTGGGGGGGGGGGCGTAGCTGGCGCAGAAGCTGCTCAGCAGTGTCGGCCATGTTCGAGTCAAACTTCTGCCCAGAAAACTTTTAAATGGCTTTGATAATGCATGCAGGACATCTAATAAATACTAATGACGAGAGCAGACAATAGCAGGAATAGCTAGCTCCCCTTTTCACATCTTATTATTCCTGGGAGTTAGCAACAAGGTCGGCACGGGGGAAGATTGATAGTTTGGCTGCGACGTAGACGGATGATAATGGCTCCAGACTGCAATCAAGACATCTTGGGTGCGCTCGCGCGACGGAAATCTCGAGCAGGGGCGGAGATAGCGTGTTGCTATTGAATGACGCTGAATCGCGGCATTATTGACTTTTCATTGTGGCCGTTTCCCGAGCGCCTGACGACGGTATATTACAGTTGTCACCGTGTCGATAATTGATGCTGCTGTATGGGTAATGTGTTGAAACGCATGACGATATGATATATCACGATGCCGATATTTGTTGGTAGCGTACTGAAACTGGATTGTAACAGTTAGCAATTTATTTATGACACTATTTAGTGCTAATGTAGAAATTCGATGGCGTAAGTAAAAATGATGCAGGTCATAACTATGTCAGGTACTGATACAATAGAGTTAAGCATGGTTTCGATAGGTGATGCTTTTTTTAGTGATACGGTATTGTATAATGATATATAACACACATGGCTTAATATCATACAGCCAATATTTAATGCTAGGTTATCTGTGCAAACACGGATGCCTTTTTGTTATGTTGATTAATATGCATTGTCAAAAAAAAAGAGAAGGGAACCACGGGTACTAGTTAGCCCTAAGGACAACATGAGTAGCCCACGGGTCTCTTCTAAAAATAACTAATCAGTGATGGGACACTGTGACTTACTAAAGAAGAATTAATACTAGAGGTGTGCCAAAAAATTGATTCTCATAAGAATCGCGATTCTCATTTAGTACGATTCAGAATCGATTTTAAATGTCCCAAAATAGATTTTATTTAAATGATTTTATACTGTCCAGCCTTTGTCTGTGTGTGCCTTTATTAAGAGCGCTATTCATACTGTACCCGGTTTGGCCACTTAGGGGCAGTGTGGTTCCGCGCGGTCTAATACACTGTTAAGTTGTAGCCGCATTAGAGAGTAGAAGGAAAAAGTCACGACCAAGTTATTCCAATAAAAATTGTTGTTTTTTTGTAGTGTGGAGCCGTTCTTTTGAGTGATAAAAGTGCCGTGAGTAGCGCGCTAATTAGCATTAGCAATATCAAATCATTTTGAATAAAAAAAAATCAATCTTAATCGACCCAAAAATTGGAATCGAATCGTGAGACATTCAAAAATTCCCACCCCTAATTAATACTTTTTTTCTTTATTTTTTTACTTACATAGGCTACTAGTTTCTTCTGCTCTAATTATTATATATTTTATTTAAAAATAAAACAAAATCTGTTCACTGGAACAAATAGTGTAAAAAGTCATTTTAGAGCTGTCATTTTAATACCATGATACTGATGATGTGTGTCACATTACTCCCAACGATATTGATATTTAATGCCGGTCAAATGATACCACGTAAAGATACGGTACAGTATATCACAATATTGACATTTAAATCTGTAAGTAAATACCATTCTGCATGGAGGTGTTTTGCAATATGTATCGGTAAAATATTGATATTTTGGTGCAACCCTAACGATGAGACATTTTATAAGATTATAAGATAGCGTGGTGTTGTTATTAGCATATCTTACCGCTATAAATGTTGTTTCTGTCTTCAAGGGCTAGTATGCAAGAGCTACAACAAAATTAGAAGGTCACATCTGCCATACTTAAAAATGGTCAGAAAATGCTGAAAGAAAGACAGGATTTAAATTGTTTTTTTTTAACAAGTTCTAATAGAATCACAGGCAAGCATTGCATCGCCCCGACCGCTGACCTTCCCGCTTGAGCCGCTTTGACTTTTAGGACGTTGTCCAGTAAACGCCGGCCTTGGACACGGTGACATTTATCCTTAAAGGGCTCAGCTGACATGAAAATGTTGTTATTGTGTTTGTCTACATGCCGAGAAGGCGGCAAGAAATGTGGCGAGTCGTAAACACGATATGTACGAGTGTGAAGGGTAAAAAAAAACAACAACAACAACGCTGAAAGTCATTTGGGACCCTTTGCGCTGTGCTTGAGCGAGGTTTTTACAGGGTGTCCGGGGGCGGTCAGGCATTCAAAGTAAATAAAAGACGAAAAAGTTAAGGACTTTATGAAGGTATTTTAAGATGTTTTATAGCTCAACTGATTTTTAAAATGGTGTTAGAAGGTATTTAATTGCACTTTTTATGTGTATTTTAGAATTTCAGGTCAAGTATTTACAGTGGCAAATATCATGAATGCAAATGAGCATTCTTTTTTTCCTTTGCACTTTGACCTGATTTTTCCTCACATGATGTCAGATTATTTTGATTTGAATGAAGTTAGCGTTTCAGGCTAAACATCCGTTTTTGCAATTAAACCATTACCATACCATAGGTATGAAAGTAAGAAGTTTTTTTTTTTTAAATTCAGTTGGTTCTGGACCATAAAATATATAAATAGTGATTGAACAACCAATTTCATGTCATAAACAAAAGTCTTAATTAATAATTGACCCATTGATTATTATGAGCATAATCATCGCAGTGCTTTCGTGTTTGTATATTAGCTAATGCTTTCTGACAGCTAATGTCGTGATTGCTTGTCGGGGCTTTCATTAGAACAGAGTGCAGCACTTGTCCGTCCCCCCCCCCCCCCCCTTTTTAATTCAATTACATTAAGTTACTATTTCAGCAGCGGAGTTCAAAGTGGTGGCGTTTATAAAGCCGGCTGTAAAAAACAAAGCTGACAAAGCCAAATGAATCACCACTATGTCGTCCGTTCTTCACCTTGACTGCTGGCCGAGATCAAACAATATTGTACGAAAAAAACAATCCGAAACAATTTGATTTGTTGACATTAGGGTCATGAGGGGCTTATTTATTAGCCTCTTTACCAAAACGGCGGCTCCCTGAAGGGCTATAAAAACAAGGTGAAAAATGTGCTGTAGTTGTTGATCCTGATTTTCCAGGTTCATACTGTGCCCCCCCCCCCCCCCCCTTTAAAGGGGTAGAGCTCTGAAAGGCCAGGCTTCCAGTTCTGTCTGATCATGAGTCGTTTTCATGGACTGATTGTGACTATTAGGGATCAATAAAGTCATCTGAATCTGAAAACTATTTTAAAATGTTCACGTGTCAGTTTCATGGACTTGTTTTTGTTATGCAGGTTGTTTTTCCTGATGTGTTAAATGTGTCCGATCTGTGATTGGCCCGGGTTGTCTGCACCCTGATTGGCTCGCCGTCAACCAATGAGAAGCCTGTTTTCCAACAAAACTAGAATCAGATCTTAATTAATTCGACGCTCCCATTAGATTCGTGCAGCCTTTTTGTCAGTTCAATTTGCATTTTGTGCTTTCACCAGTAATTCACCCCAGGATGCTTTGGCATCATGAGAACTTTGATGTTTTTTTTGTGTGTGGTTTTTTTTTTGCGTTTTTTATTTGGCATCATTAAAAAAAAAAAATGCTCAAGCAGGATATAATAGAGCAAAATGTCATTAAAGTGGAATGAAGCCATCAAGAGAGTCTTTCCATAGTATGTTTGTAAAAAAAAAAAAATGCTTCAAAAATAGTGTGAAGGTGACGCGCTGACGTCCAGAAACGTCACACATCACTTGAGATGTGCACAGCAGAGCTGGAAAAGAAATCTTTACACATTTCTGACGAGGTGCCATTGGCTGGAAGCGCCTGCGAAGTGGATGTCATTATTCTGCATATTCCCTCGCGGAAGTATTTATTTCAGTGCTGCAAGCTTGGCGTGTGTGGGCCGCGGAAAAGGTGTTACAGCATTTTTTATTTTTTTTAAATAGTTGATGCCAGAAAAAGCGAGAAAATGCAGTTTTAGGTCCCTTTAGGTACCATCGAATGACATTTGATAACAAAGACAATTATTGTGTGCTTGCCGTGTTTTGATGTTGCAGTGCGGCTAAATAAGATAACTAAATTATTGTAAATAGTTGATGTGGTGCAGAAACAAACTGTAACCACTCAAAAAAATTGTTAAATTAATTATATGATGTTAGAGCAAGATTTTAAGTTATTCCAGAATCACATTTCCAATCTATTAATGTTTTGTCCCTCCACTGTATCCAACTGTTGTCACCAAAATATTAGGTACACCTCAATGCAAGTGTACCTAATAAATAAGCGTAACTCAAGATAGACACAGATTTGTTGCATTTTTTTTGCACGTAGCTTCTCGTCACCCCTTTTAGTCCCTGCTTGAATTATTCGGGGGGGGGGGGGGGGGGGGGCCTTACCGACAGTGGTGTCCCACTTTTCGCAGGCTGGAGTTATTCCTGTAGTGCGCGCCTTGTTGTGTGTCATCTGTCGCGCTTGTATTTGATTGCGAAGGGACTCCATTTGCATCTTGTCAAACATAATTGGCTGGCGTTTTATGAGAACATATTCTAGCGATGTTTTAGGCCCGCAGCGTTGGTAAAAAAAATCTTATTTACAGAGACCAAACATGACAGAAGCACATGGATGTCAAAATCAACATCAAAATGAAAGTATAACTAACATGTATTTTTTTCAAATTTTATTGAATTTAAAGGCTGTCATTTTAAACGTAACCTTTGTATTGACAAGAGCTAACAAACTTTTGTTAGTTGAGTAAGACAATAAAATGGATCGGAATTGCTTGATTTAAAAAAAAAATACATTTAAAGTCTGCTTTTTAGAATCGGCGCAGACGGCAAATTTCATATTTTCACTACACTGTTTTTGTTTTTTTAGTTTAAGTAACGAAATCCAGTACACAGAAAATATAAAATCAAGTTGCTACTTGTTTTGTTTTTTTAAAGAACAGACTGTAAATGTAATTTTAGTAATTTTAGCATCTTGAACTTTATGAATTGGCATGCATGGTTAAAGTATGTGAACCTGCTATGACAATCCAAATGATCATATTTGGGGAAAAATAAGTTATGGTTGCATCAACTTATTTTTTTGCTTACAAGCAACTGAATACATAAAGAGATTAAATACAGCTAATGTTTCAAGCACAATTTTTTTTAAGTCATTTTTGTGTCAAATCTATTTAAATAACATGTTTACAGTTTGTAAGTTTTTAATTATAAAAAAATAATAATAATGTTTGTAAACATACTTGTTTAAAAATATCAATACCAAGCATTAATTTGCATACTTAAGACCACCATACCCCATAAAAAAATATGCATTTTTAAGATATGTGATCCTGTAGCCTCCAATGCCCCCAATAATGGGACCTTCTTTTTTTTTTTTTTATAATATGTGACCTACGGACCTCTCCCATTCTGCATGGCTAACATTGAAGCCACACCCCCTTGGGCTCCTTGACAGACGTTCTCTCCCTTTGAGCTCGTCCTCAGATTTGCCCTTACGCCGTCCTCGGGGTACAGCCTGACCTCTGGACCTCCAGGTTCCAGGTCCCCCTTCAAAGGGCCCCTACAGCATCTTTGAACCCTCCCACCCTTCTCCTTGACGAGCGGCTTCTTAACTCGGCGCTCTCGAGCAGGAAGGGGGATGTAAAAATAAGACTTGAAACGAACGGCGTCATCACGGACTATTCTCCCAGGCAGCGAGAGTGAAGAGTTGTTGACGATCCGAGCGGATTTCCTGTGGAATGAATGCGGTTGATTGAGAAGAGGAATGTTTTGACGCCATTGGACGCCATCTGACTTTTTTTGTCACGTGGCCACGCGAAGAAACAAGGATGCCGACGGCTTTGATCCTCGCTTGTTTTCAATACGCAAGCAACAAAGAGACATTTGCAAGCCTTTGATTTGGTTTTTTTTTTGTAGCTTAAGAAGCCATCAAAATGGCCCATGAAATATTCATTTTTATCCTTATAGTATTACAGTTAAAATGTGTACATTAAGTGAAATTTATCGTAGTTTATTTATTAAACATGAAAAAAAGAGGTCAATCTTCACTGACAAGTAACCTAATAGGATCGTGTGCATGTAGAGTCCAATCAATGTTTTTATTCATCAAAAAATGTAAATATAATTCAATTAAAAAAAAATAATAATAATTTTAACAAAATTATTGCGTAAAAAAAATCTCAAGTGTGCATTTGGAATTTAAAACTAAAAAAATAAGTTATTGTTTTCATCAAATAACAAAGCTAGAATAATATGCAATTTTATAAATGTCATTTCAGTTCTAAAGAAAAAAAGAAAAAGTATTGCGTTTAAAAAGTGTTCAAGTGTAAAATAATGATTAAATAAATGCCAGGCAAAACTTTTTTCATTTTGAGGAACCAATAGGCTTCGCATTTCATTGTTGATAGTGACACTTGAAATATTATATAATTATATCAAACTTGTTTTGTAGTATTAGAAAACCAACCATTTATTTGATAAAAATTAAAACAACTTTTAAAGTGATTTTCCTCTGAACTTGTACTTTATGAGTTTACCATTTGTGTATTTAATGATTGCATATTAATCTACTAGAGCTATTCATTCTGGTGGCTTCCTGCTGTTTCTCTAAGAAGACATGTAAATGAGTTCAAATGACATTAAAATAGATGTTAATATGTGGTATATTAATATTGATGTACTTTATTCATCTTTACTTCATTATTATGTGCTTTATTTAGTTTGCTATTACGTTAATCCAAAGAGACTGCAAAAAGGTTACTTTAAAATAATTAATAAATCTTAGATTTATGACTTTTCTGAAATGTCTTTAAATGTTATATATGCTATATATTTTCTTCAACATTAATTGCATTTTTTAGTAGTATGTGAATTTGCGAGAAATGCATGCATTTGGCGTTACAATATAAGGTACCTTATAATTATTTCTGAAATAATGATAAAAATCTAGATGTAGTTTTCTCAATTTGAGTCAATTTGCTTTATTTTGACTATTTAATTTATGGACTCAAAAGGATTTTATTCACTAAGTAAAATGTGTTTTTGTAATGAAAAATCCACTTTATACACTTGATTGTCTTGCTTCGAAAACAGAGCATGCAGCGTAAATACTTTTATACATTGATTTAATTTAATTTTTAATGTGCATCATAAAATATGCTCCTGTCTCTTTACGCTCCGGATAAAAACATTATCATGAGTTATGTATTGAATTATTGATTGACTGTTGGTGCTGGTTGGTTTTCCGGCCAATTAAGCAAGCAGCGTTTTACCGTTGAATCTTTAAAAGAGAACAAAAGGGTCAGAATGAGCACATTGTTATTCTTTCAGGTTTTTTTTTCTTATATATATATTTTTTTTTTAATTGTTTGGTTACGGTAAAGAAGTGCTGCGAACACTTAATTTATAAATCATAAAAAAAAATGTTTTTGTCATTTATAGACATTTATAATGCTAAATGGTATATTCAAAATAAAAAAAATACCAAAAACATTTTTGGAGACGGGAATAAAAAAAATTAAAATGTAATGTACTTAACATTAAAAATGCAAAAATATAACTTAAAAAAAACATGAAAGACTTTTTATTTTTATTTTTTAGTCCATCTCCTAAAATTAAAGTAATAACGTTACAATGTGATGACAAAGCCCACCGAAATTTTTGCCGTGACAACAAAATGGCGGAAACATCCACACGCCTGTCAAAAGTGTGCCGAACCCCAAAATGGCTCCCAGATCGGCAACCAATGGCACGGCCGTTCTGGGCAACCTACCACATCTTGGCACGTCATTTTTTTGGTATTGGCGTAGCGTTGGTGCCCACTGATTGGTTGGCGTACCCAAGTACCCTGATTGGACTTAGCCGGCGTTACTAGGCCAGAAAGCAGCCAATCAGGAATGGACTGCTCCTGTTGTGAACTCGTCCGCCCGGCAACCCAACGGCGAGAGCTAGGGTAGGTCTTTGTTACTCCACTTGACGTCCCTCAGGGTATCTTTCTCATATTGAGACGTAGGTATGGCGTCCCCCCGCACCGAAGAATGGGGTACGCCATTTGTAGTTTCACGGCTTGTTCTTGGGCAAATCCTCCCACCCTACTACTCCCCTTGGAAGCCACGATTAGCTGCTCTATCAGGCATTCAGGTGTGCCTGCGTGGCTCCGAGGGAGTCGGCCTTTGTCTGCTCCCCGGACCCCGGCTCCGCCCCCGTAAGGGGCTCTATTCACGGTGTTATGCGGTGTGCTTGATTGGAGGCGAGAACCATATCGTTCTTGCAGGAGAGTCCAAACGAATTCACTGTCGGGAAGCGCTGACAGTCGTCAGAGCGTTGGCCCGCTGACAAGAAGAGCTGGAGTGGAATGCTTTTGTGTTTTTGGGGAGGGGGTGGCGGATCCTTGAAAGAGATGCAGCTGTGCATCCAGTCGGAAGATTTCGAGAACCATCGTTGTGTTAAATCCGACCACATTCTTTAGTTGTATAAGTTACATGTATTTGTACAAAACATTCGGTACAGTGCTGAAATGTCTTGCGTTCCCAACAGCAACATATAAACAGGTTGTGATGTTTTTATAGCGTAATAATTCAAACTGTTAGGTTTGGGCTTCCATGTGGTTTATTTTCTAAATTACGAAAAAAGCTCTGATGCTGCACTTTCCTTCAAATAAAAGACTTGAGCTGATATATTGACAAATTTACTGCTAGCAGTTTTTCACAACAGATCAACTCTATTATAACAAGTGGCTGACATTTTTTTTGGAATTTTCTCCCCCCAAAAATTCACCTCAACATATAAATCAAATTCGTACGGAAGAGGATTAGGGCCAGTGAAGAAGGGGGAAAAAGGTTGGTAGGATTCTGACTTTATTCTCAGAATTAAAGACAGAAAAGTGAGAATTCTGACTTAAAAGTGAGAATTCTGAGATTAAAGTGAGAATTCTCACTTTAAAGTGAAAATTGTGACAATTCTGACTTTAAAGTCAGAATATAATTTAATTTAAAAAAAAAAAGCAATCCATTTACTAAATGGTTAATCCATGGTCAATTTTTTGGACTGGCGAAAATCCCAGCCCCCCCTAAAAAAAAAGTCGTCCTTTTTAAATAAGCTACAGAAGTGTTATAACATAGACTACTTTGTTAAAATGTCGCAAAATAACATGCTCCCCGCTCCACCCACCAGGACCCCTTAAACCTCTGACCCTAGCGCCGCCCCTGAGTTAATCCCTCAGAATGTTGGCCCGGACAAGCTAATCGGTGTATATTTTTAACTGAAACCGGTCAGCCAATGGGAGAAAGGAAGGTGGTTCGCCAAGTAGCAGGTAAAAAAAAAGGGTCAAAATGTTAAGAAATGATACACTTTGCTTTGTTTTGTGTAGTTTTAACCAAGTTTTCTAAAATCATCACAAAATGCTTAATTTCTCACTCAATTTGTCCAGAAACCATCATCCGATTTTCCATTTTTGTGTGTAAGATGCACAAGTTGAAATCACATTTTGACAGCGTTTTGATAGACTTGTCAGTTTTAGGAATCTTGTCACATTGCTTCTGTTATATTCCGAATTGTGTTCATTTTACTTCAAAAAAATATATATAAAAATCTCATCGCGCACCATCAAACCAAATGTCACGCTTTAAGTATGACATCGTCTCAATGTACTTAGTGCAAAATCTTGGCCTGTTTTGTTGAACACAAAGCTATTATTCTGTTGTATGAATGGCTGCAGGTGAATACACAGGTTAATTGTACCTTGTACCATCCAGTTAAAAAGAGTGTTGTGTTGTTCTCCCTGTCATTATACAGTATGTCGCTGGCATAGACAGATGAAGATAAATAGTAAGTCATTTTTGAGTCAATTGAATGAATTTGGATCATTTCCTGCGGCACCCCTGATAATCTCGCACAGCACAATGCGCCTCAGCACAGTGGATGTTAATGAATGCCTCACGGAACCAACCTTAAAAGGAACCCCGACTGTCAGGAGAAGTTTGCTTTATATTATTTATTTGGTTGTTACTAACGTAAACAAAATGTCCAGTTGAATACATTTTGTAAAAAAAACTTTCTTGTTATTTACGCATTCCGTGCATAGTGACGTCGAATGGCGGCGGCTCTCTGCCTAGCAATGTGAAACGAAATGTAAAGAACGCGAGGTTAAGCCTCCGTAGCGTTCCTAAAGGGACGATCGAAACTCTTGAATGCGTCTGGTGAATGACGAGAGCACACGGCGTTGGCGAGGGCGAGTCTCCCGACCGCAAGTAACAGCCAAATAAACAATGTCGAGCAAACTTGTTGAGGTTCTGAGGCAAGACATCATATTCACGTACAGTAAAAGTCACAAAACAATGATTACTTCAACTGCTAGACTCTTGGAGTTCCGATACAAACGTAATAAAAGTTCATGTTCTTTTATGAGAGCCAAGGACGCTTCTACGCTGTAGCGAGGTACATTCATAATACAGTAGCTGTGTTAGTGTTGACTGGGGACGGAGCACTCTGCAGACTAAGGCTATTGTGGCCTCGGTCATGGATTTTGTTTTTTTTTTCAGAATGTTTTTTTGAGGAAGTAAATGCAAATAAAAAGTCAACTTTTTATGGGTCTGTAGGAGGCCTATGACCTCACCTGTGCTTCCCATAGTCCTTGAGCTTGAATGATTGGACACTGTAGACACACAAACCTTAGTTTGGACTGCGCAATAACGAGGGTTCAAAGGTCCTCTGGGTAGTGGTTCAGGTAAAGTAGCAAATTGGGGATTTTGCCACCTCTGCTGTTTTCTGAGTAGGTTTCAGGATGAACTTTCATGCATTGCAAACTCCACTGTTTACCAAATGTTCTTATTGTCGACTGAATCGTCCCTCGCAGCCGGCGCTGGCACTCAAAAGCTTTAACGGCACCAGAAAAGTGTCCATAATCATTATATCCCGCGTTACGGCTTGTGTATGTTGTCATTGTGGCCTTCTGGATTACAAAGCGTGACGTTCCCCCCCCACTTCACCCCAGCTCCCCGCTGATTTTCCCCTCTCAGCATCCCCTCATGGCGCCTCGTTAAGACGGCAGGGAAACAAGCGTCTCCGTTGGTCCGCTACGATACCGAATTTGCATCAGTTTGCTACGAGCATGACTCAATTCGGTTGTCGTTCTTCCATTGCGGGGTACAGATGTTTACATTTTGGGGATAAGCAGATAGCGACGTTGGGAAGGGAAGTTGGAAAGAATTTAGTAGGATTTTTCTTTGATTTGTTTAAAAAATAATAATAATCCAGAAGTTAGTCACAGCCCAATGTCATACGACACTAAAGTTTAATTTCCTTATATATTTCATCGGTTACGTTGAACGTTCTTTGTAAAAATGCGTACAATAGGAAGCTGGCCATTGTAACCCAAAGTCAATAAAAAATTCAACTCATGTTATATTCTGACTACTCTTGTGAGAATTTAATCACAAGAGAAGTCAGTACAATAATGTCACAATTCAGACCTTGAAAATGTTTTGCATACAATTTAATTCTTGTGAGATTAATTTTACAACACTGTGTAGTTCGTTCAACAAGAACTTTGTATGAAAAGTAGTGCATTGTGATTCGTCACAGGTTTCTTGGATTTTTTGTTTTTAATTTCTTAAAATGTTAGCAAAATTTCCCGCTATACACAGTACTTGTGAAAGCATAACAAATTTCTTTGGAATTTTCCGTTGATTTGTGTGTGTGTGTTTTTAACACCATAAACTGGTAAGATTTTGGTGAAAATTAGAATTCTAAAGAAAAATAGCAACTTGTTTCATGAAAAATCTTACCTTTTTTGAAAATGAAAAAGCTATCAATTATTATGATGTTTTTCCACATTTTGTACAGTCCTAAACAGGTAAGCTAATTCTGGGAATGCTGTGGTGTGTCTTCTGGATAGGTTTTAAAACAGGATTTAGTAGCATTTTATTTTATTTTTTAACGGGAAGTAGCACATTTTGTGTAATTAGTCCAAACCGCTTAAACTGTGAAAATGCTGGATTTCTTTTGATAATTCTACATTTTTTTGTGCAATTTCCCACTCGATTCTTATGAGATCACATCTATTTTCATTTGTTTTCCCCACACATTTTTTTTTTTTTTAGCATTGTTAAACAGGTGAGCGAACTCTGTGAGCGTTTCTTGGGCTTTGACGTCACCGATGTTATCTCCCTGCAAATATGGCATGATTGTGTTCAATGTTTTCTTCTCCGTGTCACACTGTTGATGCTCATGTCTGTCCTGAAAAGCAAACAAAACAACTTCTAAACCTAAAATGTGTGGCTGTCTGTTTTTCTTCTCTTTCTTTTTTTCTCCTTTCTTCTTCTTCTTCTTCCTCCGCAGAGATGTTGAAGGAGCTCAACCAGCAGCGGCGAGCGAAAGAGTTTACAGACCTGAAAATAATTGTTGAAGGCAAAGAGTTTGAAGTCCACCAAAATGTTCTAGCTTCCTGCAGCTTGTATTTCAAGGACCTGGTCAAAAGGTTTGCCTTTTCCTGACAGCACTCCTCATCCTTGATCCCACCCGTTCTCTTTTGTAGGGCACATTTGTGTCGCTTTCCGAAACCCCCCCCCATTAGCTCCTTCCTACTTTCTCTTTCTGTTCTTTCTTTCCATCTTTCTTGCAGGTTCGTGAAGACTTTTTTTTTTGGTTCTAGCGCAGGGCCAGCAGCCATTCCTTCCTTCTCTCCACCCCCCCCCCCCCCCCCCTCCCACACTCAAATGAATGTATCTGAATCTGGAGATAAAGGTCAACAGCTCGTCATCACTTGCAAACCCCCTCCCCCACCACACCATTTTAACCTTATTTCCATTTTAACGAACAGCGTTTTCACGACCGAGGGATGTTTTTTAAGGGCACAAGCGAGAAAGACTGTATTTTTCTATAGAACTAAATGAGTTAGTCTAATTATAAACTGAGATGCTTCAGTGTTGGCGAAAAGCAGGTGAACGCCATCAGGCCATTCTTGTATTCGCACCACGTATTCCCCCTGTGGTTTCCCAAACAGCAGTTAGAAGGAAATCGGAGCAGAGTTATTGCATTTATGTAAGGCCTATATATTGATCAGACTCTGACCTTGTGGAGTTGAGTTATTAGAGTTCCGTATTTCATGGCCAATCTAACTTTTCAATGCAATGGCAAAAGATTAAAAAATAATAATAATAATCTTCTTCAGATCAAAATGGCAGATTTCCTGTAAGGTTTCCTGTAAATTTGTGGACATGGATTCCAATATTGAGATTATTTGTAGGATCTGTTTACAAGGATTCCTGAAAATGGCCAAATTGTTTTTAAAATGGCCCCCTTAAACTAAAATGGCTGACTTCGTTTTTTGTTTTTTTCCGGATATGGCAGCTTTAGATTTTTTTTGGGTGGCACTACTCATGAAAGAGACATGCCTTCCAAATCGCATGTTGTGGGACTGGCTTGATGGATTGATTGATTGATTAGCGTTTCGGGGGTTTTGGCAAATCATCAAACTTCACCAACATTATCCGCCAACAGATATTGATGAGACTTCAAAATTGGGGCAACCATGTGTTTGCGATATCACGTCAGAATGGAGTCACGAAATCTGTTGGAGGAGTTTTTAGGAGTCTTTGAGGGACCTCCAGAAATGGCCCAAAATGAAATCACCCTTCATTTTTCTTTTTGGTGATAGGTTCTTAAGACTTTTTTTGTGGATCTACTTATGATAGACGTACCCACCAAAATTCACGTTACTAAATGAAATTGTCTTTGAGGTGGGAATTTTCAAACTAAATTTATTAGAGTTTTGTGTTTAAATGGCGAATCAAAAAACTTTTCCAGCATCCTTTGCCCGCACAAATGTCGCTCCCATGTCTATAGTTGGTCTTTGAAGGACTCCTGAAAATGGTGGATTTGTTGCTAAAATGGCCCCTCAGCCAAAATGGCTGACTTCGATTTGTAGGCTTTTTTTGTGGGTCTACTAATAATCGACAAGCCGGGCAAAATTAATTTTTTGCTAAGTCCACCTAGCCTCAGGGGCTGAATTAAGAATGAAGACCAATGGGACCAACATTTTGTATTAACTTTATATCTCATTTGTGATGTTGTCCGTCAATATTTTCCCAACATTGCAGCTCATTCAAACATGTGCATTATGGCTTGTTGGTAGATTTAATTTGGGTTGCAACACCCCCACACTCCTGCCGGCTGCCACTCGTACTCCATTTTTGTTCGCTTTCTATGTATGTGTGTGTGTGTGTGTGTGTGTGCAACTGTCGGATAACGTCTTTCATTTGAAATTCCATACATCCCAGATGGCCTCATCCTGGCTTTAAATCCTTGCCGGTGTTTTCAGCTCGACTAACACATCCTCGGGAGCCAAAATGTTTCCGCGGCTCGCCGTCTTTACGTGGCATGTTTGCCGAAGTGTCGAGACATAGGCAAACATAGGCCGGCGCAGCGCCTAAGGGGAAGTTAGCGTCGTTCGCCCCGCAGCCATGGCAAGCTCGTAATCGGGCTGCTTATCAGACGTCCGCCGTCTCCATCACCACGTTGCACGTGATGGGTTTATTTGGTACTTAGTTAGAGCGGAACTTCTAAGGTCGACTGCATCAAATGTATTTTGCTTTTTCTTTGGCTTTTTGGTGAAACTTTTGCGAACATTTTTATATTACTTCACTAAGGATGTAATGAAATTATTGTGAATGAAATGTCATCTTTAATGCCAAATTGTAATTGCAATGGTTTAAAGTCAGTTTATATATATATATATATATATATTTATGTTATTTCTGATCAAATATTGCAATTGAAACTTTTCAAATAGAATTTGTAATCACCGTAATTATAAAATTTCACATTTTGTGCAGAAATTTAGTCATCATTATTAAAATTATATTTTTAATTTGTGAAAATATTGCATATTTGTCAAGAAATTAAATTGCAAAACTGTACTAAATATTTTTAATTTCTCTTTTTTTAAATAGATTTTGCTGGAATACTGGATTTATTTGTATTTTTTATATAGAAATTAATAACAATATATTAATGTAAAAAAAAAAAAAAAAGCTAATTCAAGTACCTGTATAGTTATTTTAAATGGAATTTGGGGATTTTTAAATAAAAGTAGCATTTTTGTAGTGAAAATTAATAGGATTTTATTTCTATTGAAATTGTAACTTATTGTTGAAAATAACATTTGGTGGTGAAATATAATTGTAAAGTTGTTCACATTGAATGTGATGAATATTAAATTTATTGGCAAAATGTAACCATTTTGGAAAAAAATATTTTGGCATTATTGTAAAATGTAGCCTAAAACGTGACGCCATTGTATTTGTAATTTATGGTCAGGCAATTTTTTGGGGTCAAAATTTTGTATAGGCTACATTTTTGTAATTGCATTTATCATTTATGTTTAAGTACAAATTTTTTGTTAGAAAATTGCACAGCATTTCGGCTCCAAAAATTCATTTAAACTTTTCTCTTGTAATTTTGTATTCATCATCAAATCTCTTTTTTTTTTTGTGGCCACCACCTCTCGACTCATCCGAGACCTGACATCCGGCTGTACATTTCAAATTCAGACAGGCGATGGAAGAGCAGACAAGAGCTTGTGTCTGTGGCAGCCGCATGCGGCGCTGACAGCTCCACCAGCACGCCAATACAAGAGTCTTGCTTTGACCTTGACGAGAGCGGGGAACCCATGCGAGGGGCCCCCGACGGTCGGCGGCGGGGGGTTGAGCAGCTGTCCATCACTCGCTGTCTCCTGCGGGCTTCTTATCTGTGATGCGGGCCCATCATTTATGCGTGAAGGTGCAAAGCACCCAAAAGACACCTGATCTTGACAGTTTAATAAGCCCAAACGCTCATGAATCACTTCATTGATTGTGGGAGCGCTTTCATCTGTTGCCAAAACTCTTGTCGCTTTTCACGCTAGTTGGCTTAAAAGAGACATTTGGCTCATTTTGCCATCGCCCAGGAGAAAATGACATTTGTTCAACTCGTTGTTATGCCTAATGAAGTTCATGGAACAGCTTTCACTTTTGTTGGTTTTGAACTCAGAGTTCACACTTCATTATTTTTACTAAAGCCCGAAGCCCCCCAAGTGGTTTCACATGATTATTTTGTAAGTTAATCTTATTCAACTTCATTTCATTATAATGATTATTTATTTATTTTTTAAATGCATTTATCTAATTATTTTACCAATTCATTTATATGTATATATACACACACGTAAAATTTAGATTTATATGCGTACATATTTAGCAGTATCATTTCATTATCATTATTATTATACTGTGGGGAAAAAGTATATTTTTTGTATATATTTTTTAATTTATTATAAAATAGCATACATGTGGCAAAATAGTGTTTATAATTCATTTGTTTTATTTGTTTTAATTTTATTTATTTTTTTATTATTTTTGTAGCATCTTATTTTAAGTTTTACATTTATTGAAAAAAAGTAGTTTTTGTGGCACAATGTTATCACAATTTTGTGTTTTGTAGGAAAATATAACATTTTTTATTTAACTTTAAATGTATCTTAAAAATAAATACTGTAAAAAAAAATTGGGGGCATTACTTTGTTCTGGCTTCAATTTTTTTAGTAATGCTGATTTTATTACTGAATGCTTCCTTTTTTGGGGCGGAGGGGGGGGGGGGGGGTTATGTTGCTCCCTGATACACAAAGGGTGCACCACACACATTCACCCTCTCGTCCCCCACACACAAATACATTACCTTTCCTCTTAAAGGGCCAGTGCGCCGAACAGGCTGACAGCTCATGGCCTGTAATTCCATTTCACCCATCAGCATCTTCCAATAAGCGTGCTCGCTTGGCATTTAATTTATGGCATCCGGCCGGATTTTCTGCATCTCCACAACCACGCGGCGCCAGAACCCTGGAGCCGGTCTGACACGTTCGTCCTCTCTAGCCATGCGCAACCGACCACTCGACTCACCCCGGGGGGAGGACGGGACTTTGTCCAATTCCCCTCAGATTTATGTGTAATAGTTTTTGTTCTAGTTGTTTCGAATAGCGAGACAAGTCTTATCACTTTTATTTGGACTGCGGTTTCTGTCACCTTTTCACAAAATTTGATATACATTTTTTTTGTGCCGGCACAATGTCACCTTGGGTTCCATAAAGTGACTTTTTGGGATAAATGGGAACAGGATAAGGTGAAATATGTAAGTCTAAGAAATCGAGTCTGAAAACTCAGCACTCCAAACCAGTTGCATTTAGTAACATTTGGTCATTTTTTGTCATTAGAAGGCCCACAAAAAAAGTCTCAAGAAACCATGGCCAATAAGACACAGGAAGTCAGCCATTTTGTGTGTTTGCATAACATGGCGGCGACGCTTGATTTGCCATCAAAACAAAATGTCAATACTAGGTTGACTTTCAAATTCAGCCCCTAAAGCCAGTTTCACTTAACTGGAAAAAATATGGTAGGCATGTCCATCATGAGTATACCCACAAAAAAGTCTCAAGAAGCCATGCCTGAAAAGACACAGGAAGTCAGCCATTTTGTATTGTTGCGTAATGATTCACCGTAAAAAATGAAACTCTACCAGGTTGTCTTTAAAAATTCAGCCCCCCAAGCCAGTTTCACTTAACTGAAAAAAATATGGTAGGCATGTCCATCATTAGAAGACCCACGAAAAAGTCTGAAGAAGCCATAGCGGGAAAGACACAGGAAGTCAGCCATTTTTGTTTGAAATAACTATTTCAGGATAATTTTGGCCATTACGAGGAGTCGTTCTACGTTTCACTTAGCAGCATAACAACGGGTTGCTGTATTTATCATGAGTGGACCACAAAAATGTCTCAGGAAGCTTTGCCCAAAAAGACACAGGAAGTGTGCCATTTTGGTTTGAATTGGGTCATTTTGACCATTTCCAAGGCTCTCTAACAGGCATACTCCACCTTTTGTCCGATTGCTACCAAATTAGAATCAAGAATCCTACACAGATGGGCCCGAATTGTGCATTTCCGTCATTGCGTGTGGGTGGAGCCGTGCTGGTGAACTTGCCAATGTGTGTGTTGTGTATTTGGCCTCCCATTTCCCCCCCTACCTCTCGGAAAATTGTAGCTTTTTTTTTTTCTCACAAGCAGATCCCACCATCCGAGCGTAGCTCATCTCGACACGTTCTCACTCGCCGTCCTCCCGCCTCCATTTTTCACCCGAGTGCAATCAGACGCTAGCCTCCTTTTTTCAGACGCTCCCTAACGTTTTTTTCCGCGGCCACTCTAGCCGCTTCCTGCTGCACTAATTGACCGGGCTGATGCTCTTTTTTTATTTATTTATTTATAGCTCTTAACTCCATCTTCCCTCCCTTCATCATTTTGACCCTCCCCTCTGCCTCCCTTTCTTTCTTCCCACCTCCCTCCGCTCCCCCCTGCAGGCAGCCCTTTGTGCGGGATAAAGGTCAATAACGCTATGTGGCTTTTTGCTTTGCAGGAGGACAAAACATTTAAAAATAAAAAAAAATAAAAAGCTTTTGGGTTTTGCAGCCATGCGGAGACAATTAAATGTCTTTTCATTTTTTAAATTTATTTTTGGATGTCCTTCTCACCTCCCCATCCCTCCCTGAGTGCGCTTCAAATGCCGACTAATGTCTTTGAGTTCATACACTACAGGATATTATTGCAGGTGCGATGGGGGTTGGGCTTTTTTTGGGTCAAAAGTCATGGGACAACACAACCCCTCCCTGTTAAGGATGGCTGCTGGCTCCCTGTGGAAGAACCGTCTCACCCCTGCCTCACCCCTTTCTCCCTCTCTTATTTTATTGTCCTCCCCTCATCTCACCATCCTGTTGTTTGTTTGCTGTCCTGCTTTTTCTGGTCCATCAAGCATTTACATTATGAACGCTGTAAAAGTAGTTGTATACTGTATTAATGTATGCTTTCCCCATAATCATAATGATTATTTGTTCTTTTTTTAATTGCATGATCTCATCATTTTAACCAATTAATTTATGAATAATGAAAAAAAGATTAGTGAAATATTTTTCATTAGATCGTTTGTGAAATCGCAATAATTATTACAAATAAAAGGGATGTTCAATACTTTTTTTTCAGACCGATACCAGTAAGAGTAGGCACTCGTATACCGATACTAAGTACCGATACCATTTGCACTTTCTCCCAAAAAACAATGACTGATAAGACCTATATTTCCCACTGTAGCATTTTTTCCTTAAAATTTCTGTAAAATTAATGGCAATTTTCTAATGATGCCGTGTATTAGCCCGATACATAAAGTTTTAGTAAATAATCAAATTAAAAAAAATAGTAAAATAGAAAATGTTACGTTTTTATATACTGAATATCAAATAATCAATTTTAATAATTTAATGTAATTATTATTTAACCAATTTGTCCGTAAACGTCAGCTTTACAGATGCCAGGCACTTTCCACCAAGCAATGTATAGCTATCTCTTTTTTTTTCACATGGATGACGCAACTGTTCTATTGTAAATGTTTTAGAGCAGTCGTTCTCTTCTCAAACTTTTTACGCCAATTACCACCGGAAAAAAATTGTAGCACTTCCTCCCTTTCAGAAATGGGAGTTTTCCCAGTTTTCCTGAATGCATCATCAATTATGTGCGCTTATGGTTTGTAATTCAACAAAGTGGCTCCAGCAGCAGCAAAATAATAAATAAAGGCCAAATCTTGATTGACGCTTTGAAAGGGCCTCCATCCATCTTAATACCGACCACTTTTCATATGTCCATGGCCGCAGGGAGGGGAGTTAAAGTGGTTGCGGGTGGGAGGGGGGGCGTTCCATTTATTTTGCCCTTGAGTGGATTATTGTTTCACATGGGACATTAAACATGGGTGGTGAGGTGTTACTTACCACCCTAATACCTCCCCCGCGGGCATCCGCCGCCGCGTGGACAAATCGCCGTCATTCGAGCCCGGCCCAAGAAGCACATACTCTACTACTCCTGCTTCCCAGCCTTGGGGGAGGTATCATATAATCGTTTTATATGTAGGTGATCTGCCTTTTCGCGGTTCGCTATTTGCGAATTCGCTGAATTCACCTTTTTTTTTTTTTCTTCAAATAAATACAAATCCCCAAATTCTCTCCCTTTGTCTCACCTTACCTTTTTATCCCCCTGAGCAGCCCGCCCTCTCAAACCCGACTCCTCTCTTTCTCTGTGCTGCGATTGGTCGGAGCAGGTCGTCGGGGGAGACGCGCAACGGCGAGATGCTGAAGCTGAGCATGAGCAACATCAGCGCCGACGTTCTGGAACAGCTGCTGGAATTCGTCTACACGGGCTCTCTGGTCATCGATTCGGCCAACGCCAAGACGCTGTTGGAAGCCGCCAACAAGTTCCAGTTCAACACCTTCTGCAAAGTTTGCGTCTCCTTCCTAGGTGGGTGTCATAAGTTGAGTTTGACAATACAGCCCCCGAAGCCAGTTTCACCACATGAACTCATTCTCTGCCATTAACAGCTATAGACTTTTAAAAATTCATTTGAACTATTTCTATTAGTTTAAAAAAAATAATAATCCCATTTTTGTTAACAAGAGTATGGAAACCAAGATTTTTTTTTTTGTACATTTAGAACAGATATAAAATTTGTGATTTATCGTGAATGAACTATCATGCGATTAATTACGATTACAAATTTTAATCGCCTGATGCCCCTAATTTTTAATAATCTTTTCTTTTAATCAAAAACTAACAAACACTTAAAAAAAAAATCTATTATCTTATTTTATTTTTTTTAAGGAAAGATTATTAAATATTAGGGGCGTCAGGCGATTCCAATTTTTAATCGTAATTCATCGCATGACTTCACTATAACTCACGATTAATCACAAATTTTATATCTGTTTTAATACAATTTTTAAAAATCTAGGTTTTAACAAAAGTGGGAAAAAAAATTTTAACTAATAGAAATAGTTCAAATGAATTTTTGACGTCTATAGCCGTCAATGGCAATGAATTAGTTTTAAATTTGTTCAGCATGTCTATCATGAGTAGACCACGAACAAAAGTCTCTCAAATTCATGCTTGAAAAGACACCGGAAGTCAGCCATTTTTTTTTTCAAAGCAGCCATTTTAGCCACATTTGGTTGAGGTTATGTCAGCTTGCTACCAAAGTGAAACTTTGAATGCCAGCCACTAAATTTCCACAATCTTTAGTCAGTTTTTGTTATTGAGAGGTAGCAGAGAATGCAGACAAATTTTGATGACTCGCCATAAAACATTTGAAAATTCCGCCTCCTTAGCTTTTAGTGTTACACAAAAAGTTTGCAAAAGACTTTGTTGGGGGACCGTCATACTAAAAAAAAGAGCCTCAAATGTCAGTATTTGCATTCCATCTCACGAGTTGTTTGGGCTATGGCGAACACGAGGGAAGCGTATGTCGACAAAAAGGTCAGAGGCGAGCGAGCGGAGAAAAGAAAACAGCAGAAACAGCGCCTATTGATTTGTTTTCCTCTATTTGGGCCAAACAACACACAAAAAAGCAAAAAAGCAAACATGGAAGCCATTTGTAGACTTCATTTCCACCGAGACGTCAATTCATTCCGCCTCGACAAGATTCATGACATTTTAGCACATTAGAGCGAGGGGTGGGGATGAGGGCGTTGTGTTCAGGTTCACGTGTTTGTCCTTGAGAGAGGAGAAAGAACGTGTCAAATGTTAACGTCTTCTCGTCTTGTCGACCTACTTTTGCCTTTCTTTGATGTTAATTCACTTATCGTGACAGATAATTGCGAGGAAACATTTGTTAGCATCGAAATCTTGAAAGTGCTTCAGTGTCATGTGTAGCGTGCATGCCAGGCCACTAGTTGGCAGTGTAAGTCTACAGTTAAGTACGGAGCGGGACTTTTCAGGAGAATTGAGTCCCGAAAGCCAGTTTGAACTCGTCTGTGACTTTGGTATTAAGTGACCTTTTTAGCGCCATTTTTGGTTGGTCATACATTTTTTAGTTTGCTACCAAATTTGAACCACAGATGGGCCAAAGTTGTTGACAGAAATCATAAGTTTTTGTTATTGCGTCTGATTGTAGACGGTGCAAAGTTTGATGACTCATCAGAAAAAATACCGCAACTATTTAAGTTGAGTTTGAAAATGTATTACTTACAGTCACTTTCACCGAGCAGCACGAAATTTGGTAGGGATGTCTATCATGTGTAGACTAGAAGTCAGCCATTTTGATTCGAAGTGAGCCTTTTTTTTTGGTGTCATTTTAGCTGTTTAGGGGTTCTTCAAAAACAAATTACTCCTACACTAAATTAAAAAAAATTAAAATTCTTGTCCAACTTTGACGATTTGCCATCAAACGCGGAACCCATAACGTATGTCATTTGTATTGTGCCAAATAAACGGAGTTTTAAAAATTCAGCCCTCAAAGCAAGTTTTGCTTTTTAGCATGACATTGGTTCATAATGTCTTTTATGAGAGAAGATCCACAGAAAAGTCTCAGAAAACGACCCACGAAATATGCCTTCTTGTGATCTGTGGGGTCCTTTCAGTTCCCGACTAACGCCACAGCCTCAGGTTTTAAGCATCAACAGTCCTTGAAAACTACAAACTGTCATCTCGCGATGACGGCTCTTTCTGTGCTGTGTGAATTATTCATCTGCTGCCTTGTGTTTTTGGCTTTGCCTCTGTTGACCGCTATTTGTTTTAGGGCACGCCATATTTGCCCATCAAAAAAAAAAAAAAAAAAAGGCCTGGCGTGGCCCCCTCTTGAGGGCAATTATTTAATCAGCCTCTTTCATGGGGTCAGTTCATCCATCCGTCTGATTGCATGTTGATTACAAAAGTTCCTTTTGCTGGTTTGATTAATAGATGTTTACGTTAAAAACAACCGCTTGTCAAAGATCAGACGGGTTCGTATGCTCTCCCCCTGCTGGTCATTTTCAGATCTGCCTCTTTAATGTTGCCCTGGATAATCCCTAATCCTACTCCCTGCGATCGATCCCCCGCCCTGTTTGTTTGTCCCGGGAGGCGTTTGGAGTTATTAGACGTGCCGAGGTAGCTAGAAAGCTGATAAGCTGCGACACAATCCCTCGACATCATCTTCCACGTCCGCCATCTTGCTATCGATCGAATCAATCTGTCTGTGTTCAACCCTCGCGGGGTCTTCCGATTTGACCTTCTTTCTCTTCTTCTTCATGATCTGATCAACGACATGTTCTTCTGTTGGGTTTTCGTTTGTTTGGAGTCATAATTAGTGCGAAATCCTAAATCGTCTTCCATGTGTCTTCGTCCTCGGCTGCAGAGAAACAACTGACGGCGGCAAACTGCCTGGGAGTGCTGGCCATGGCGGAGGCCATGACTTGCACAGAGCTGCACAACATGGCCAAAGCCTTTGCGCTGCAAAACTTCCCTGAGGTAAGTCTCGGAACAGGACCCTGAATTAGTTTTCTTCTATGTTTGATGCAAGATGATTCAGAATTTTTTTTTAGCTCATTCGGTCTAAAATATTTAAAGTAAATGGGGTCTCAGATCAGATCGTGGAACTTGTCCATGTCAGGCCACTCGATATTTTCAACCAGTCGTCCTCAGACTTTCAGGGATTACTAGTGATGGGAAAATGAAGCTTCATGAAGCACTTGTAATATTTTTTGACTCCTCTAGATGCCACTCTTGGTTGAAAGATGCAGTGGAAATGTAATCAATTTCCTTTGCACTAGCCTTTATATTTAAACCAAGAGCACCATCTAGGGGAGTCAAAAGATATCACAAGTGCTTCATGAAGCTTCATTTTCCCATCACTAGGGATGACCACTTTTCTTTGCCAAAGCAAAACCTTAACTTAAGCCTTGTTTTGACCCAGCCAGCCAAACTTTTAACCTTCAGGAATGCCCGACAGTCTTGCGAAAACCTCGTGGATTTCGATGCCATCCGCTTCAAGATAACTCTGAAAGCAAAGATTAAAAATGAAAACTTATTTGGCCCCACTTTGGTCCCAATTTGCAATCAATTGTAATTTAGGATGACTAATGTTCTGTGCCAGGTGGAGACATTTTGAGTCATAACTCATAAGAGCTACTTGAGGTCATTTAAGTCAATGATTTAAAATTGGTACATGTTTCAATGAACCAAAAACGCTGTTGACCCCCCCCCCCCCTCCTTCTTTGTTATTTATAATGTGATGGATATTTATTGGAAAATGTAATAAGACAGCACAAGGTTTGAGCGAGAGAACAGACGGAAAAAGACGTAGAATTTAGCTCAGTCAAATTAATTAAAAGTCAGCTTACAATTTGAGTTAAGAGCTAAAGTCCCACTTTTCTGGTGATCAGGTGGCGGGACAGGAAGAGATTCTGAGTGTTTCCAAGGATGACCTGGTGGCCTACCTGTCCAACGACAGCCTCAACACCAAAGCGGAGGAGTTGGTGTACGAGACGGTCATCAAGTGGATCAAGCGGGATTCCGGCTCCAGAGTTCAGGTGAGGAAAGATAAATCAAATAGTTTTTAGCCCGCGGAATGTTTTCTTGGTTTCTCAGGAGAAACCGAAGGGCAAACACACAGCCGCTGCCTTTGTCTGTTTATTTGTGTGTTTGTCCGCGAAGAGTCGGTTCATCACAATCGAAGGTTACATCCTCAAGATGGATATCGACAGCAGGGGAAGAGCGGGTCAAAATCAAGACGTTAGGCGGAATCGATGAAGGCCTCAAGGTCGGCGTGTCATCTCCAGACGGGGCCGGCGCAAAAGCAACCGCACCATCGGCGGATAGTCGTGCACGGTTGAAAGCTCGGGTCATGAGATTTTTTTATTGATTCCGGTGATGAACACCGCAAACGCAAAAGCCCCTGATTTTTATGGCCTGTTTAAAAATGGAAGCGAGATGAGCAGTTAAATTGCCGGCCATCCGTCATTGGGAGAGTCATCCATCCTGAGCGATGTCGTCTTTGTCGGCGAGCGCTGGCCTGCATCCTCCGGATCAGACGTCCAAAATCAATGTTACCCCGTCGGCGTCGACATCATTATTCCTGATTCTGCGTTTAACGTTGCACGTTTGATCTGCGGTCTTATCACATTATCGTCAAGCGCGCGTAGCGTCTTAGCAAGGTGCTCATGACGGTCTGATGTGAGGCCTGTAGACATTTTATGGAATTACCGAGAGACGAATTGACTCGTATTTAGCATCACGCGATGTCATCTTAAATGTATGATGGAGGTGCTAAACTGTACTGTAGTATAAGAGGCAGGATGGATGGATAACTAAATTGATCTCCATTTTTGAACCAGAAATAGCATTTGGAAATGCTAGGAAATGTGACATACTTACATATTTTTGTCCCTCTCTATAGTATGTTATTTGGCTAAATTCTGGTTGGAGGAATTAGTTGGACGGGACTTAAGTCTACCTCTTCCATTATTAGTGAGAAGGGTGGACACTGTTCCCGTCAGATCACCCATCTGCTAATGTTCAGCTGTGAACTGTTTTAGATGTTAGGTGGGCGGGACGCTACCATTAGCATTCGACGACCGGAGGGGGGAAAATGGAGCAGTTGTTTTTCCAAATGGCGAAAAGGAGTGGGCGTGATGAATTGAGGATGAACTTACCTCACGTAAAGAAGTGTTAGATTCATTCTTCTGAACAGTCGGTCATACCATTACGCTTTTTTTCTACGTGTTTGTGATAAAACAAATGATTTAATTCTAGTAACCTCCCTATTAACGCATTCACTCGCAGCCATTTTCACTGAAGCAACCCCCTTTGCTCCCAGCTGTTTTACTAGATTTTGACTGATTTTGCGAGGCCCACAGAATATTGTGTTCTGTTGCTATAAAAACAAAAACTTGTCTTGTATCTGTTTCCGTTTTGAAGCAATTATCATTTGAATATAGCCAAGTTTAATCATTATTCACAAACCTGTTGAAAACACTGTCAAAAAGAGCTTGGCCTTGGTTGATCTCTTATACTCTGATGCCACCTGCTGGCCGTTTTTTGTAGTCACTACCAAGGCTGCATCAAAGCCTTCGGTATGCTCTAGAATAAAATAAAAGAAAACATATAAATAAGTTTTTGGGACCATGGCAATATCTAAAATAGAACGTTTTTATACGTTTTTGGGAGCAAATTAGTTAAGTTTCACAACAGTTGATTTGTAATTCTGTGATTAAAACAATACTGTGGGTCAAAACTTCCAAATGGCCCAGCCCAGCAATCTCACCCTCTAATGGAGGCGGGGTTGGTCTGAAAAAGTGGACTGGGGAGGGGGTCCAAATTTTTTTTAAATTGTTCCGCTTGTCTGAACAAGCCCTCCACATATTCCTAAGACATGAGACCCTGGGTCACCTTGCGTTTGAGCCAAGAAGAAGAAAGTCTTGAAAATTGCAAAGATAAAAATAAATAAAATGGGGCGGAACAATCCAAGCGTAAGAAGAGGCGACTTCGAATCTTGTACCCTGACCTCCTCGAGTGGGAACCGAAACGTGCCTTATGCGGATGCTTCCGTCGTGCCGCATTTATGGTCCACATCCACCGGCGCTTCATCCCGAGGCGGAAAATCACTCCTGCGGAACCTGTGACAACTTTTAATGACATGTCAGGGCACAATGTCGCCCCGTGAGTTTTAAGCCGTCAGCGAGTCGCGATGTGTGTGTGCGACTTTGCATTCATCTCAGCACACCCACCGTTTTGTGTGTCTTAAGCTGCAGGCTATATAGCGGAAAAGTGGCATATTGAACGCGGCGGGTAAATAATATGCAATCTTCTCTTTCCGCTACCCTGTCAGCGTGCGTCTGATGGCGGCAGGAAACAAGGCATGGACATCGCTTAGAGACGGACGACAGCATCAGAGTGTGTATTCCAGGGAAATTACATGTATTTCTTGGGGGGGGGGGGGGGGGGGGCGGCACTAACACAACCCTTAACAAAATTCACTCAATAGCGCACTATGGAAAGAAAAAAAAAGGGCATCTAAGCGAGACAATCACAAGAAGGCGTCATGCTATATCAACTTCAAACTTTATTTTGCATTACTCTCTCAAATGTTCCATGGTAAAAACCATCAGAGCTACCGAAAGTGTAAAACCTTCTTTTAAATGTAGGTGGCTCCAAATCCATCGATGTGAAATCCCAATTTAAACAACCTAATTCCAGGCCCAAATGATCCCAAATCGGAAGCTGGTATTATAGAAACTAGGGGGGTCAGGCGACTATTACATTTTTTTTATTGCAATTAATTGCATGACTTCAATAGTTAACTCACGATTAATCACACATTTTATATCTGTTCTGAATGTACAAGAAAATACATATTTTTAAGTTTTAATACTCTAATAACAAAAGTGGGAAAAATGTTGAACTAATAGAAATATGGCTGCATCTTGTAGTCATTGATAAAGTAATATCATCATAATTCATAAAATTGAGTTAAAATGAAAAAGATCTACTGTACTGTAAAAAAGAAAAAAAAAAAACGAGTGTGATATTGAATTGTGTTGAGGTAATTTTTTTCTGCCACTAGATGGCATAATTGCATTTTTAAGACATAGGTGACAGCTCAGTGCATTTTTCTTATCTAACCTTTAAAATGAAGCAACTTGTGAAATTCTGCAAATTTTTTAAATTGTCAAATACAACTTGATCCCAGTCTCCACAAATATATGCATTATTATTAAATTGATTACTGCTCAATTTTGACGTGGGCGTATCTGCTGTGTTGTGACTGGAATTCCCCCATAGTACAGGATTTCCAAGTAAGCGGCGGTCATTAATCGCGCGCTAAAAAAAATTGTGGTGTTAAAGGAACTTTCAATGAACTCAAATTAACGCACTCATTTTGACACCTCTAATAGAAAATGTTCTAATAAACTCCAGAGCACTTTTCGACCTGCATGCATTCATCAGACTTTGTTCAATTTCCGATCATTATCCAAGGTTGCCAATGCTTGGTCTATCAAAACAACATAATGACGCTTCTTCTCAACGGTATAAAAGCAACCAAAGTGGCGTCAGGAGAAGACAACTCGGGCGTTTCATTCCCCTCTGAAGGACGATTGTGGCAGACGCAAAGTTCCTCGTCTCCCCCCAAAATACAATTAACCCCACTTAATGGCGCGTGGCGATGGGTGCGTTGCGCTTTTGAACTCGAAAGACAACGGCTAAATGAAAAGCGGCATCGCAGGTAAAATGGGGTCATTTTAGTCATTTTAGACGACGGGGAATCCGTTTAAATATGCACACACGCTCACACGGTGCCTCAAAGCACTTTTGTCCTCTGATATTCATTCTGATATCATTTGTTCTGGCATTCAACAAAAAAAAAAACTGTATAGAAAAGACGAAGAAAATTACATCAGCTTATTACAAGAGTCCCACATAAGCACATGATGTAATACCTTTAACTGTGTTCATTTGGCCCGGGGACAGCAAATGTCGTGCCAGGCCATTGTTATTCCCGCTAATGGCTAAGCCGGGTTTTTTCTTCTTCTTTTTTTTTATATATCAGGCAAAACACACCATTAAGTGTCCTTTTTAGCCGCGTTACAGTCGCTGGCCACTTCCCAAAGACACAATTAATCAGCCTCTTTTGTCACCTGGCCAGATAGGATCTGCTATGAAATCATGTCGACGCGGGGCCTAATGGAGGTCCCATTCAGGCTTTTGGCAGAGACTGGCCTTCAGTAATTGAACGAGTGCGGTGGCGACACAAAGGACTTCGGGAGTGGAAGCGAGGACGAGTGTCGCGCCGTCGCCACTGTCTGCAAAATGTTGCAGGAAACTTTTAAGCCTGATCATATGCTGATCAAATTATTACTCACGCTTTAACATCAAGAGTGGATA
The DNA here is from genome assembly GCF_054856555.1 of Leptonotus elevatus. Classification (NCBI taxonomy): domain Eukaryota; kingdom Metazoa; phylum Chordata; class Actinopteri; order Syngnathiformes; family Syngnathidae; genus Leptonotus; species Leptonotus elevatus. The sequence goes on from NC_141256.1 coordinate 10,381,407, forward strand.
AAAGAAAATATTTGCAATTAAGTTTTGTCGATCTGAAACCTGGGTTAACTTAGTTTGCGATTACCTCCCAACCGAAGGTTTTGACTTCAATACATGACCATCAAGCATCCTTGTAAATGAGGAGTTTAAGTGCTTTGAGTAGCTTTCAAGGTAGAAAAGTGCTCTATACAAGTGAAAGCCCATTTGTAATTTAGCATTTATAAAATATCCAGAAAGAGTCTTTGGAAATGGCTAAATAGCTGCTTCAAACCAAAGTCTTAGACTTCCTGCATGGCTTCTTAAAACTTTTTGGTGAGTCTACTCATGATATATATTCCTACCAAATTCCTTGTTGCTAAATGAAACTAGCTTTGGGGGCTGAATTTTTCAACTCAATGTATTAGAGTTCCGTGTACGACAAATCATCCAACTTTGGCGCCGTGCTCCACCCAAGCTCAGTCCAGTCCAAGTGTCAAAGGTCCGAGTCCAAGTCAATTCCGAGTTACAAAGGTCCGAGTTCAAGTTATAGCCTGAGTCACAAAGGTCCAAGTCAATTCCGAGTCACAAAGGTCGGAGTCCAAGTCAATTCCGAGTCACAAAGGTCCGAGTCCAAGTTATAGCCTGAGTCACAAAGGTCCAAGTCTATTCCGAGTCACAAAGGTCTGAGTCCAAGTCAATTCCGAGTCACAAAGGTCGGAGTCCAAGTCAAAGCCTGAGTCACAAAAGTCAGAGTACAAGTCAAGCCTGAGTCACAAAGGTCAGAGTCCAGTTGAAGTCTAAGTCCAGATGAGATCAAGTGTAAACCCTAACACAGAAAAAGACTATTCTCATGACTACAAAATTAGAGAAATAGCATTATGCTGACCAGGTGGCCGCTGCTAGTGCCAGTCTATTTTGATCATCTGAAAAACTTTATTTCAAGTTTCTTTTTAAGGAGGACATTCATTTTCAGGGAAAAAGAAGAGAAAAGAAAGAAAACATATTTGGCCTCAGTCAAGTCGGCAAAATAATTTTGCGAGTCCAATGGCTGAGCCCATGACAATTCCAAGTCCAATGCTAAGGAGTCCAAACTCGAGTACTTGATCCGTGCCTTGTTCGCCCAATTTCATGTCGATGGGTAAAACTTGTGTTTTTTTTCCAAACGTTGAATACGTTTGAGATGCAATACAAAAAAATGTGAGTTCTGGGATATGTTTCAGCCATGAAATAGAATTGGGTCACTGTGTAGTGTAAACTCCGCCGTTGTCTCCTCCACTATGTACCTGCTGTTTTCGAAGCGGGGGGGGGGGGGGGGGGGGCACGGGATCGGATGCAGGCCAGTGAACTGTGGAACTCTACGGACATCTGTGCGGTCCCAGCGCGTGCTCAGTCCTGATGTGTGCAGCCAGATGGACGCGCCCGCTCGACCGTGGCAACTTTGTATCCGGAGCAGGTCAAAGCCGCGCTCGCTTACGCTGGCTGGAACCGACCGCACACGTTAGCCAGGAAGCTAATGGTCTTGTATTGTGTGCCATTAGATGAACAGAATGTATCTCATAATTTCCAGACCAATTAAGTGATGATCTACCACTATGCATTCACACGCGTACCTAATATTTTTGTTCAGACAGCTCATGAGACAAAACTTGTCCTCCCATGTGCAACGAGGAGCCTTGCAGCCGAACGTGTTCCTTTTCTACCAATGAAGTCATGCTGAAACGCGTTGCACCTGTCAGTCGTGGCTCAGGGCGACATGCCCCCCCCCCCACCTTTTCCTCCCCTCCCCTCTCCTCCCCCCGTCTGTTCTCCTACTCTCCATCAACCAACCCCCTCACTACCCTTCCCGCTCACATCTTCCCCCGACTGACACGCACTCACACACAGTCACGCAGACGGCGAAAAACACCATTTGTGGCCATATTTTGCTCGCGCGTAATGTGTGCAGCGCGTCCTCATTGCAGTTGAATGGGTTTGTTTTGTGAGGCCGCGCACTCTTTTACACGTGCGTATGCGTGCTATTATTCACGTAGTGGGGAGAGGCGTCTATTTTTCAGACCGAAGCAGATGACGTGACCCCTTTGTGTGAGTCATTTTGCATCGCAAGGCTTTAATGGAAATTCTGTGGCTGTATTTTCCAAGTAACTGCCAACATGTAGAAGTTGTGTTTGTTTGTGTGGATAAAATGTGGCAGTTTTGAAGGCGCTGGAACATTTTACAACTAGGGCAAATGCTTTATTTGTTGTTTTTTTTATGTGTGAACATGACCCTTTTTTTGGGTCATATTATTAGTCCACTACTTAACTAATATCCACCAATGAAAGTAGAGGGGCGGGGCAAATGCCGAAAGAGAAACCCATTTGGTTTTCTGCGGAAACAGTGTTTTCTTCACCTTCATTTGTTCGGCAATGGACATTTCACTAAGCCACACCCCTGAAAACAACCTGGCCAATCACAGCACAATACAGAGACTTTCAATGATGCATTTGAATTTGTATGATCAAAGTGCCTTGACACATTTTTCGAGGTACAAGACTTTGCTTGGTCCATTTATTGTATTTTTTGTCTTGGTGGGAGCAAAAATGTGAGAAGCGTGCACAAAACCCCTACCACTAGATGGCGCCAGCTAACTTCATAACATCTGGCCACCATCAATTCACATTGGTTTCCTTGCAGTGGAAGGACAATATCAGTTGGTGATGGTAATGTACCATTAAGCTATTGAAGTAAAAACAACTCGTTATTTTTCGTAATTGCAGGTCACGTGTAACATTTTTTTTTGGGGGGCGGGGGGGGGGGGGGGTTAACAATACTGTAGAGCACAATTTTTCTTTCACAAAAATAACCCCAAAAAATTATTTGGGGTGTTTCTTGTAGGCTGGATCGGTTTAATTGCATTTCAATCGATTTCAATGGGCAATGATTATTTGAGATGCAAACACAAATTAGACTTGTATCTCAAGCCACCACTGTATAATCTTGCCGAGCCTTCCACATTGCCGTGTGAATCTGGCAAAAAAAAAAAATACATATTTGTCTACGGTAAACATCTATAAAATATTATGCTGCTGTTAGCTTGTCAACCAAAATGCTAACTAAATTGCGTGACTACCACCTACAGAAGCGGAGTGGAAATTTGGGTGAAGAAGAGTAATTCTATCACGCATCCCTCCGGATTGTTTGTGTGGCCTGAGTGCTTATCTGAGCCCATTAGCGAGGGAGGATTGCATGTTGGGAGTCACGTTGTTCAGGCATATGGTCTCATCATCCTGAGAGAATTGAAGAAGCGGGCAAAAAAAAAAAAAAAAAAAAAAAAAAAAAAAAATCTAAAAGTAGCTGCCGCGCGTAAGCTCGGACCTCCCGCCGAGCGCTTCCATATGTTGTGCGTGTTAGCACTCGCACGGCGCTTGTCATAATAAATGAGCATGACGAACAAAAACTGTGAAAAAAAAGGGGGAAATGTCATAAATGATACCAGTTAATGCTGAGACAATTCCGTTTTTTTTCTTTTTATTGTTTCCAAGCCTTTGCGTCTTAAGTTGTCATTTTTCAAAGGCTCATCTTGGTGTCTGTTCGGGGAAGACGAAGGTGACAGCCTCGCAATTCGTCAGGGCTCAGGACGACGCTCGCATTTACTCGAGAGCGATGGCCGCCGAGCTCGACGAAGATAGAGAGAAATGGAGCCCGTCGCTTCCTCGCTCGCGCTCCGTTCATGAACATCGTTCACCGGTGGGAATGTCATGAGTGATGTCCCGCGGAGACGTTAGCCTTTGAAGACACAGAAGTCGTTATGTGTACTTATCACACTGAGCTCTAACCTATATGTAGGATTTGTACTTTACCGTGTGTTGTCGTCTGCTTCTTTCGAGTAGAATTTCAGAGCACCAGAGCACAATGACTTCTGCCGGATTATAATTATAATTGAGGCTGATGATAAAATGTATTTTCACCCGTAGAGCAAATGCTAGTCATTAGCATTTAAAAATGAAGAGAAAAAGGTTACTGGATTGTTAAATAGATTATTGCTTGTTAGTTAACTAGGTAGGTAAAACTTGGATTCAACCCGACATTAGCTAGCTAGCTAGGCCGGTGTTGGGTAGCTAGCACCTAGTTATATAGACACCTACCTAGCTAGCTAGCCAACATCAGTCTCTAGTGCTAGCTACCCAACATCAGCCTGGCTAGCTAGCTAATGTTGGGTTAAATCCAAGATTAATTTTTTACACATCTTCATGTTCTGTTTTTTTCTGTTAGCATGTAGTGCGCATTAGCGCTAGCCATCCCAAATGGAATGGTTGCAATGTTCACCCATTTCACATTTGACAACTTTTGTTATTGATTACCTGGATTTTCCAGTTTTTTTTGTTGGTTATTTATTTCTTAGCATACACATTTCACAAATCTGGTTTTGCGACATTGTTTCTTTCCAGAAACGAGATTAGCCTAGCAATTTTACAAACCGGTTTTCCCCAAACTTCACAAAGACAATTTTTGCCCCCAAAAAACAAACTCGTAAACACACCTACAGCCTGGCAAAATTAGCATCGTAGCATTGCCGCTACCGGCAATATGCCAGCCTTTTTGTCACGTCAACGCATTTGCTGTTGCAGCCCAAGACCGCCCCCTGCTGTTCGTAATGATGTTAATTCAGACAACTAGCTAGCAGAACTTTCTCTACTTGTGGCCTGCTTTTTTAAACACGGAGACTGACAGCTTGAGTATTCGCGGCAAGCGTGCATCTCATTTCCAATGCGAGCGTAGGAGGACGAGTGAGGAGCGACGGTAGAGAGAGATAGAGAGCAAGAAAGAGGAAGTTAGTTTGCTGGTGAGCTTGAGAGAAAGGGTGCACATGTTCCAGAACACATTGTGAAGCTGGCTTTGTTTTATTAATCATTCAAAAGAAGAAGAAAAAAAACTATGCAATGAACACCCACTGAGTAAAAATTATAAACATTTTTTATTTTTTTTTGGATAGCTCATTAATCAAAAATGCTAACGTTAGGCTACGAATGTTTCTAGCATCTCGTTAGCTCGTGACAGATATTTGTGTGCGTCTCACCGTACCTCCTACCTTTTTAGTCGCGACCAGATGTCGTCCATCTGAAGTCGTTTTTTTTTGCAATTTCCAACCCGTTTGGCAAGATTAGCCACAGCAGATGCAGACTGCGGTCTTGGGGGCGGATTTGCAGATGACGAGCACACTACACGAGTGTTTGTTTTATTTATTTTCCTTCCTTTCGCTCCTCTTCCCCAGAAAGTTTAGTTTAGGAAGAAAAAAAAAAACAAGTGGAGTTGAGCACTGTATTGAGAGCTTGTCAGTGACAGTTGCTTTTGGGAAATCCCAGCGCCGGTTGCCCTGGCAACCGCCTCCTCTTTGCATCAGTTGATGGATTCATCCTTTTTTCGCCCGGTCACATTGTGACAATTCAAACTTTATCCAGGCTTACAGACGGTAATCCCCCGCTATATTGCGGCTCACGAATCGCGGAAATCAGGGATTTCAATCAGTCCCCTCAAAAAAACACACGTTTATATATTTTTTGTGTTGTAAAATGTGAATATAGGAACATAATAAGATTGACTGAATGTAAGCAATAAACTGGTCTTAAAGTGTAATCAAACAGAAAGTCACACATATGCACTGTATTATCAGTGTTATTTGCCTTTAAGGGGTGTGGTCTAAATGTCACAAGGTTGGAGTCTTGCGAATGTTCTCCTTTGTGTATTCCACTGTTTGTCCCATTCAATAAATGGCGGAAAGTGCATCGGCAACTTTCGTAAGATGCAACATCTGTCGCTAAAATCCACGGTAAAATGACTTTCCGTTGTCTCTCTGCCAGACCCAATTTTGTTTGTTCGATTTATTCATTTTTTCCTTTCGGACACATTATTACAGGTTACATCGATCACATAATATAATTTGCGGCATTGACATTCGAAAGAAGGGCTGACGGGTAGAAGCCAAGGCTTTTTGTGGCACCTTAGACCAAGAACCCTGTTGATTTTTGTGCGACATCCTATGCGTTGTCAATGAGGATTACTGTTATCTATTATAGAAGTTAATTAGGGCCCCACCGATATGGATTATTATTATTTTTTGTAAATCCCGTTATTTTGTACAATAAAATTCTCGAATAAAGTAATTTATTTTGGTCCTGTAACTTCTTTGGACTGTTTTACAAAACTTTTACAACAGAGAGAAAAATCTTTTTTTTTTTAAATAATACAAAATTAAAGGTAAAAGAACCAACAAAAATCGTCCCAAAAAAAATCTGCTAATATTTGCCTATTAAATCAACCGGCTAATTAATCAGTAAAGGTCCAAGTTTCAATTGCCATTCATTTTGTTGCACATTTAAAAACACAAACAAAAAAACATTTAAACACAGAAGTGCCAGGAAACCTAAAAATAGACAACAAAAATGCCATCCCTCGGCTCCTTCGAAGGTGAGAACCTCATTGATTATTTTTTTTTCTCTCTCTTCATTATTTATTCGTGAGGTCACCTTAGATGGTAAATTGTTGTCTTCTTGTGAGCGTCCAAGTCCTGACACGCAGACTTTTGACGCTTAAGAGCTGCAACGCAGTGAAGTCTGTGAGGCCTTTACTGATATGCCAAGTACCTCTTTTCTTTCATCTGAGAGCAGCGATTGTCTGGGAAAGCCGGTCTCTATTCAGCACTCGACGAACACAAGCGGCTTTATTGGATACAGTGTCTTTATTGTTCCTCAAGGTCGTAGATGCTCCGAATGTCTCACGGCGATATCCGAAAAGAAAAGTTGCAATTTCAGCTTCAATGAGGCCAATTCCTTTATTTGACAGCTCTCTGCTGTTTGTTTTGTTTACGCCGCTAACTTGTGTAAGTGTAGTTTGTACAGGTAAACACAAAATGCACCCGTGTTATAGTTATGACACCTTCATGTTAGATGCTAATTGTTAGCCAGTCTATGCCGTTTGCCATTATGCGTTAGCGTTAGCATTAAGCTAGCGCACATAAAGGCTAAGCTATGTGGTTGCTTTGAATACGCGGGAGTCTATGCCGTTTCCCATTATGCGTTAGCATTAGCATTAAGCTAGCGCACATAAAGGCTAAGCTATGTGGTTGCTTTGAATACACAGCATGTAATTCTCTTTGTTTTAAGTTGATTTTTTGTTGATCTCTCAACTGCAAATGTGCTCACATGCAAAAGCCAAATTCACCCACGTGTTACTTATCTCCAATGACACTTGTAGGGCAGCACCTGGCTGAACCAGGGCTGCAAAAAGCTTTAATTGAGCTCTGAAGGTCAGCCGCCGAGCGCAGGAAGTCAGCGCTCCTTAAATCTGCCAGGTCCCGCCCGTGTTTACCCGCGCGGCTTGTTTGATAAACTGTTTTGGCAGACGGCGCGCTCCCCCGTGGGTGACGCTAGCCGACAGTCCCATCTGCGGGGCTCGCTGAGAGGAAATGTCATCAGCAGATGTCCGCCGTGACGGGCGCCCTCGCGTACGCTCCCCCCGCCGTTTTTCCTCCCTCGCGCCTCTCTTGTCACTGGGGCAAGCTCACTGCTAGTTGAGCTTGATTTATGGATCGCCATATCACAATAGATGAAATATAAATGTGATTTAATATTGACTGGGCATCAATTACGGTCTATTTAAGTCTTGTGATGACAGGATGTTGCCCCACCTTCCTTCTCTGCCATTGGCTGGCTTTGCAGCTGTTGTTGGCGTGTCATTAAATGTGTGTCTCTTGAGACTTTGTGGGTCTGCTCATGATAGGCATGTCTACCAAATTTTGTGTTGCTAAGTGAAACTGGCTTTTATTTATTTATTTATTAAACATTCCGTTTTTGAAAGGACGTCTGGATATAGCCCTAAATTAGCCGCTTTAAACCAAAATGGCAGACTTCCAGTGTGATTTCCAGCATGGGCTTCTTGAGACTTTTTTTGTGGCCATACTGTTGATAGACATGCCTACCAAATTTTAAGTTGCTAAGTAAAACTGTTTTTTGCGGTCTGAATTTTCAAACAAACTTACTGTAGGTGAGTCATCAAACATCGAGCCTAGATGTGAGTTTTAAAACCAAAATGGCAGGCTTCCTGTGTCTTCACAGGCATGGCTTCTTGAAACTTTTTTTGTGGGTCTAGTCATGATAGACATGCCTACCAAATTTCACGTTGCTAAGCGAAACTGGCTTTAGAAGCTGAATTTTCAAAATAAACTATAGTTGAGTCATCAAACACCAGACCTAAAGTGACCTTTAAAACCAAAATGGCAGACTTCCTATGCATGTATAGGCATCACTTCTTGAAGCTTTTTTGTGGGTATATCCTTGATAGACATGCCTACCAAATTTCAAGTCACCAAGTGAAACTAGCCTTGGGGGCTGAATTTTTAAAATAAATTTACTAGAGTTAAGTCATCAAACATCAGGCCTAAATGGGTGCTTTAAAACCAAAATGGCAGACTTTCTGTACATTTACAGGCATGGCTTCTTGATACTTTTTTGTGGGTCTACTCATGATAGACATGCCTACCAAATTTCAACTTGCTAAGTGAAACGAGCTTTGGGGGCTGAATTTTCAAAATAAACTTACTAGAGTGAAATCATCAAACATCAGGCCTAAATGTGAGCTTTAAAACCAAAATGGCAGACTTTCTGTGCATTTACAGGCATCACTTCTTGAGACTTTTTTGTGGGTCTACTCATGATAGACATGCCTACCAAATTTCATTTTGCTGAAGGAAACTTGCTTTGGGGGCTGAATTTTTTTCAATAAAATTACAACCGAAAATGACCTAAATTATAACTGCTTTAAATCAAAATGGCGGACATCCTATGTCATTTTGCACATGGACTTTTTAAGACATTTTTGTCGGTTCGCTCATAATAGACATGCCTACCAAATTTCATTTTGCTGAAGGAAACTTGCTTTGGGGGCTGAATTTTTTTCAATAAAATTACAACCGAAAATGACCTAAATTAACTGCTTTAAATCAAAATGGCGGACATCCTTTGTCATTTTGCACATGGACTTTTTAAGACATTTTTGTCGGTTCGCTCATAATAGACATGCCTACCAAATTTCAACTAAATGAATCTGGCTTTGGGCGCTGAATTTTCAAGATCAACTTAGTGTTGGGTCATCAAACTTCGACCTTAAAATGGCTGCTTCAAAGCCAAAATGGCTGGTGGTGGTTTTGGGCATAGGTGCTTTTTGTTGGTTTTCTCATGATAGATATGTCTACCAAATGTCATGTCATGCAGGATTTTCAAACATCAACCATAAAATGGCCGCTTCGGAGTCAAAATGGCAGACTTGTTATGCATTTGCAGGCATGACTTCTTGGGACCTTCTCGTAGGTCCACTCATGTTTGACCAAATTTCACATTGCGAAGTGAAACGGTCTTTTTGGGACGGAGTTTTCCAACTCATCTTGTCGGAGAGCAAGGCGGGGCTCGGGTGCGCGAGGCGGACACGCTTGGCTTCTTATTGACTTCTCTCTCTGGTGTCTGGAAGTGTGTTGTTTTCCCGCCCTCCCGTCCAGCTGGGCCGCATGGCACCGAGCCGGCCGAGGTCATCCCGGTCAGCCTCGACCCGCCGCCGAGTGTCTTGTTTGCAGCTTTTTGCTGTCGCACGAGTCGAGGCTCCCGCGGGGGTTCGCGCCGCCCGCCGCACTCCAACTCACTCGTACACATTCTGCAGCTTTAAATGAGGTTGCCTTGGCAACTGTATGCGAAATCAAACGGGTTCAAAACTCTTGATCATCAAAATGTTTTTTTTGTTGTTGTTGTTTTTTTTTTGTAACACTTCTTTGCCGGCCTCTCTTTTCCCAGCACCTGTCCGACCTGCTGGCGTCGGTGCGACTGCCCTTCATCCACCCGTCCTACCTGCTCAACGTGGTGGATAACGAGGAGCTGATCAAGTCGTCGGAGGCGTGCCGCGACCTGGTCAACGAGGCCAAGCGCTACCACATGCTGCCGCACGCGCGCCAGGAGATGCAGACGCCGCGCACCAGACCGAGACTCTCTGCCGGTAACGCGCATGCCACTCTCGCCTTCATCTCGAAACGACTCCGGGTCCGAAAAGTAAAGTATGTTCCTGAGCGATAAAGCACAACCCTGCTTGCACCGCATTACACCGGGCCTTGCACACAATTCATTTTTGCGCGGCATCAAGGTGACAGAGAGGTCATGTCGCCATAAGGAGACGTCGCCTAGTATTGATTTTGGCCCGTCGGGAAGGTAATGGGTCATTGCTGTCGAGTATATATTGTGTGTGTGTGTGTGTGTGTGTGTGTGTGTGTGTGTGTGTGTGTGTGTGTGTGTGTGTGTGTGTGTGTGTGTGTGTGTGTGTGTGTGTGTGTGTGTGTGTGTGTGTGTGTGTGTGTGTGTGTGTGTGTGTGTGTGTGTGTGTGTGTGTGTGTTGTTGCATGAAGTCATTCTGGAGTGTAAGCCGTCTTTGAAAGTGGAAGCGCCGTGATGTCATTTCCCAAACTCGAATGAAGGATACTTAGTGTAATTAATGTCCATCGGGGACGTCCTGAGCTTTCCCACTGTGACCGTGTATATATAAGAAGAAGAGACGGGGGCCCGTTTAACCTTGTGGGTCGAGCAAAGCACGCTTCAAACCAATCCACTGTAATGGAGGTCAACGTTATGGTAAGCGCTTAGAAAGATTTCAAAAGTCGCTCAGCTTTTGTATTATTGTCGACTGAGCAAATAGTTATTTGTGTATAATATAGATAACTGTATGTGCGTTAGACAGATTCGGGGTTTTTTCAAGGCCGATATCGATTATTAGTAGTCACGGAGACCGATCACCGATATTTCAAGCCGATTTTCATTTGCAGTAAAAGAGAAAATATCAGCGTCAAATTGTTTTTAAAATGGCTATTTATTTACATTAAAGGCGGGGTCTTTAGTTTTGTCCGTTTGTGTTTATAAACACAACTATTTGTGTTTGTAAACAACCGATTCAAAACGGACTCCTCCCATGGCTCAACCTTCTCTCGTCAACATTGCGCCTGCCTTCTCAGTGAGATATTAGCTTTATCGACCTTCAGATTCATAGAAAAAATATTTGTCAAATATCGGCACCAATAATCGGTCGATCCCTAATGTGTATACAGTATAAAATATGTGAACATATGTATGTATGTGTGTGTATTTGTATTAAATATTTTTTAAATTGTGTGATATTTTGAAATTTTAAATAGGCCTAAATAATTCATGGGAAAATTCTCATAAATTAGAATTCTATAGTATGTCAGTTTTCTAAACTGTTAGTTTTAAATATACAAAAATAAATCCGTTCATAATACAAAATTAGTAATACAGTTACATTAAATATGTGATATCTTTCCATTTTTTTAAGAAAACATTTGGTATTTAGATTAAAAATAAATACAATAAAGAATATATTTAAATGATATTTTTCAATTATTGCAGTAGTTTGACATTTTAACATTTTTAGAAAATTTTAACATTGACTTAAATTCTAAAGATGTGTGATATCTTAAAACTTTGATAATTACTTTGTAATTTATTTATTTAAAAAAATAATATTACAATATCTTGTGTCATTTAAAAAAAAATACATTTAAAAAAGATTAAAGCATATATTTCAATTTGGAAAAAAGTATGGAATATTGTCACTTCAATATTTATTACATCCTTATATTAAGATGAAAAAAAATCTACTTATTTGTATTAGTTTTGTTTATAATTTAAAAAAAAAAAGAAATAGTGCAAAATCTCTTCCCAGAGCCATCTTCAATGTGAATGAAATTATTGTACTCTTGTGATATAGGAGGATGCTTCCTCAACACGTAGCAAGGCCTGGTCTTTTAAAATTATGGAAATGCACCAAGTGAACATTATTACATTGGATTATTAATTTTTAAACAGTGGTTGTACATTAAATAATGTCGCACTGCCTGGTGGCCCGTCAGTCTTCCCGTTTGAAGTTGTAAAATGAATTCTCTTGAGATTGCCACTCCATTCCCGTATAGTAATAAAAAAATAAAATACATACATACCAAAATAAAGTCATTAAAAAAAACAAAGATAGCAACAACTAAAAGATACATTTGAGCATTGTATCCCAGCTACCTCAAAATCAACATCTTGCCTCGAACAGCTGACAAACAGAAGAAGAAGAAAAAATAAATACAAAAAGGAAAAATAAATTAGAATGCTCCGAAGTGAAAGTTGCGGAAAAGGGCAGTTGGTTTAGTCCTTGAATGTGTGAGTGTGTGTTTGTTTGAGAGTGTGTGTGGCGTCCGTGTGTGTGTGTGTGTGCTTAAAAAGGCGCGTAAGCAGATGGAGCGCCACCTGAGCTCTGTTGATAAGACTGTCAAGCGTAAAAAGAAAAGAGAACTGCCATCCGTGAAGCACTTCTTGCTGAGCAAAGTCAATCTGTGGACTCTGTGTGTGTGTGTGTGTGTGTGTGTGTGTGCGCGCGTAAGGGGGTGTACACACACAAGCGCAATATGCTAATGAATAGCTTTCGAAAACTCTGTGTGTACTGTATGGTTGAGTTCAAGACCAGATTAACATTGAGGTCGTCGCCGTGAGGAAGTATCGGACATTTTATTGGCCGATTAAATCAGCCGGCTGATTAATTTGCTAAAAACAGCCTAAGACAAGCGAACATCCGATCACATCACCTTGTAAAACGAACGCTGCTTTTTTTTTTGGGGGGGGGGGGGGCGTCTCAATTAACACGGGATGAGCCCGACTGGCTTGTCCCTCCTCGCCGATGCCAGCCCGGCTTTCAAGCTTGAATTGAAAGTGTTGTCTGCGAGGTGAAGCTGTCAGACGCTCACAAAGACGATTAAAAGCGTTCCAAACCCGACTTTTGTTGATTCGTGTCCGGCGTGGAGTCATTATTAAGCCTCGCCGTTTGTCTCTGGGAGTAAATGCAGCGTGAGATTGCTTGTGCCGCTGCGGGTTATCTTCAGGTTTCCGTACTCTCACACTTTTTTGTCTTTATAAAAAAACTGGTTCTTATTTCTTATATTTACAAAAAGAGATATGTTATGTATGTGTCGTTCCTGTGATTTTGCACATAAAAGTCCGCTAGAACAGGACAAAAGAGGGACGGATGATGTGTGTGAGTTTTTCCATTCTTACATTGGCGGTGCGAGCCGGTGACGTTCTCGCGGATTATCGGCCAAATCTCATCCTGTGCCGACTCATAAATTCGACACAGAGAAGCTAAATCCAGCTTAGGTGTAGCGCATCCGGAACGCTGACCCGCCGGACCCGCTGCAAAGCTGCTGCCGCCTCATCCAGAATTCATTACAGGCGCAGGATTGTCCGTCGACGGGAGCGTATGGATTTGCACAGGCACCTGTTGCTAGGCAGAGTTGGTGTGGGACAGAGGATGTTTGATTGACAAAGGAAATTACGATCAGTAGTTCACGCTTGTTGCTAGGCAGATTTCATAACTGCCTCGTAGGGTAGAAGAAGAAAGTAACCAGAAAATTACACACTACTGCTCATGTCAGCTGTTGCTAGGCAGAATTCAATCAAGAATTGACAGTAGTAAGTTGTTAGCTAAAAATAAGTCACTCATTCCTGACATTTTTTTTAGCAGCAAAATTAATCATTAGCCATTTTTTTTGTGTGTTAACAGGCTATCTTTGAGCTAAAACCAATAATAAATAAGTTGTTAGCATGTGCCTAAAACAACAAGTCAAGAAAATTCCTCATCATTCCGCAACACATTCGAAAGAATTCCTCGTAGTGGGTTGTGAGCTAAAAAGACTCATGCCTACGAACGGGAAGAAAATCCCACTTTTTTTGTAGCTAAAATTCCTTGTGAGCTGTGTTTTAGCATTAGCAGGTAATTAGCATAAGGCTAAAAACAATAACAAAAAGTCAAAACACTAATCGTGCGACTCAGAATTCTCGCCACCCTTGTTTCCGTTTCTTTTTTTAGCAATGAAAATTCCTTGTGAGCAGTTTTAGCGGGTTGTTAGCAGCATGTGGCTATAAAGGACAAAACAACGAAAAAGCAGCACTGCACTTGACCAGTAAAAAAAAAAAAAAAAAGTGCCGTTATCGTTTTCATACGTTTCCGCTAAAGGCAAATTATTTTTGTTTGTTGTTTTTTTTAAGGCATTGTGATTTGTTTTTCTTCGTTCATCCTTAAACAAATGTTCTTTGTAGTCACACTGCTACAGTCTTAAAATAATTTTTTTATTTTATTTTTTAAAGGAAAATCAGATATTCAACAGCACAATAATAATTAGCCCAGTTTATCTATGTAGGCTACAAATTAATTCAAACAAACGACTGATTGCTCAGTATTAAATATAATCACAAATTAATAAATAAATTTAAAAAAGCAACATCTGGAACTGACGAGGCACTCCATCCCCTGCAACTTGCTCACTGGCTGGAGGGCATTTCAGGGCCTTGAGTGACTCAAGTCAGCGGCTGAGTAGAAAAGCAAACATCCTAATATGCTCTCACACGCACTTACACACATTTAGTAGTGCCATCATGGGGGCGCCGTGGGCTCCCCCCCCCCCCTTCCCCTCAACGTCATCATAGCAAATTAGCACCCTGGGAGACAAATCACAGGGTTAGCAAATGAGAGCAAATGGAGTAAAAAGGGAGCGTGATAAGACATAATGGTTATGGACCTGCAGTGAGATATAAATGTCTCCCACAGCTATACAGAGATTTTGTGTGTGTGTGTGCGTGTGCGTGTGTGTAAGTACATACGTTTTAGTGTGTCAGCATCTGCCGCCTTCCAGTTTGCACAATATTTATGTATACACGTGTCACTTTTATGAGCATACAGACTTTTTTGTGGCTGCTATATCAGGCAAGTGAGTAGTTTGTCACACCGTGATGGGTTCAACGTTAATGTCGCTATTTCCTCCATGGGGAGTGGCAACAACATTAATGGAGGCGGGGCGATTCACTTTGCCCTTTTTTTTTTCTTTTTTATTCCTTAAGGGCCACAGTACTTTTTGCTTTAATTCTGTCATTTTGTCCATTTTTTTATTTTTACGTTTTTGGGATGAAACTGAATGCAGACATCCCAAAAAGTGTAAAAATAAATAAATAAATGGGTGAAATGTGTTTTTCACAAAGCAACAACGATATTTCAGTATTTACATACACATTTTTAAACTAATTTTCATAAAATCAAAAATATATTAAAAATATTTGTATAAAATGACACACATTTTGACAAATTTATATAAAATATTTTATTTTATGAAAAATAAACCTAATACAAATTGTAATTGTATTTTTCAATTGGTGAAAATATCGGAATTAAAATGCTTACGAAATACCAATAAATTTTATTTATTTATTTTTATTTAAAAAAGTGTAAAATGAGACAAATTAATTGCAACATAAAACAAAAATAAATAACACATTTTATAAAATACAAATATATTGTCCGAAAATAATTTTATAACATAAAAAACTAATAAAATATATATTACAAATAATAGAAAATACAGATGAAAAGGGAAAAAAAATATACAATTTATAAAATATGTAAAAAAAAAATGGTCTAAAATAAAATATTTTATCACGCAAACATTTTAATACAAAGTATGAAAATAAAATGTAACATTTGATAACATTCCAATTTGATTAAATAATAGTTATTATAATTCTATTTAATAATTTCCATTGTGTGTGACTGTGAAGTCTGTTTTCTCGCCTGCTCTCAGTGGACTTTACTCTCCTTGTTTAAAAAAAGAAAAAAGAAAGAAAAAAAAGAAAAGAGAAAACAAAAAAAGGAAGAAAAAGAAAAAAATAAGTCTTGACCAACCCTTTCCTCCCGAAAGTGCATCGCTTTGAAACTCTTGTCAGGAAGAAAACATCAGCTTGTCAAGTCCTCTTCATCCCCTGCCGCCTCCTCTTCCTCCCAACCTCTGGATGACTGGCGGACGCCCCCTTGTCGGCCATGAACCCAAACCGCCGCCGTCCCTTCCCACGTGACCGCTCCTGTGTTCTGACAGGCCCGCGTTGAGTTGCGTTCGCCAGCGCGGCTTCGGGGATCGGGCAGATGTGGACCATCACTGACGCGGGCAACCGAGCGGAAATCGCCCTGAGCCGCCGTGCGTGCTCGCGTTATTTCTGTCAATTCACACACATTATATGTTTACAAAATGTCCGCAGACTTTTGAGCATTATGGCCGCTATCCAGGAGGAAACAGGCCTCCCTCTAAGACAACCTGCTTGGTGAACGCCTCAGGCAACAGAAACCCAGTACGGAGAAGGAGCCAGATGGACAGTCATGGAACTATGGTGCCAGGAGTGATCGGGGCACAGAGGGCAATAACCCCAAAGAAGAAAAGCATCCAAGAAGATTCTCCGCAGAACCGTCAAGCTCCCGAACGTACATAGTGGAAATCGCGATGCAAAAATCTTGTGAAATGAATGTCAGCGTTTGTTAGCCAAATGTTGACAATGTCAAAACAGACCCGTCATGGCTCTGCCCGACTGAAAGCCCTGCGAGCGATCCACCCTCGTGGTTGTTTTTGTTTTGTTTAGAACTAGCGTCTAGCTTCATCTTGAAGAGAAAAAAACACCACCTTCAACCCCCTTCGCCCGTCTCATCCATCAGGGAGCCTCTTTAAGCCTCAGCCCGGGAAAACGTCCACTCAGAAAAACTGTCGGATAAGCTCAGCGGCGGCCTTTTTGTTCGCTGTCTTCCTCCTCGGCTTTTTTGTTTCAGCGGCTTTGACGAGAAAACTTTGAAGGGAAAAAAAGGATTGCGCTTCATTTGTTGTTGTTTTGTAAGCGAAGGAAGCAACGGGTCAAAGACTTGACCGAGGAGCGGCATCGATCGGGGACAAGAAGATAAACTTGTCCTTGATTTTTCCCAGTCTATGAAGATCAACTCTTCATCCCCCACTTTTTTTTTTCAATCCTGGCTGTCTCGCCAATCCTGGATGCCGGCTGCTCGCAAACACGCTGCTCACTGGTGTCTGGCGTCCGCCTCGCCGCCCGACAGACACTCGCTTCGTGGCAGCCTGCCAGAGTGTTTGTGTGTTCTGGATCACTGCTGTCTTTCTACCGCCCTCTGCGTTTGTGTGCCTGTAAGGCTACAAACCGCACGATCCGCTGCATATCATGCACCTTTGCGACTGTATCTGCCAGTGTCGTTCATCTGCCGTTTGCTTTCTGCAGAGCTCATCTTAAATGGTCAGCGCTTGAAAATGTGAAAGCTGCTACTCTTAACGTCAAGAAAGTGCAACTATTGCAATTTTTTATTTTTTTTATTTTTTTTGGCTATTGCAATTTTTTTCCAATTATGATTTTTTTTTGTGATTTTGTCTACTTGCCGATGATTGAAGAAGAGAAAACAGGAAGTGTGTCAAGCTCCGCTTCATTTTTGCTCGAGAAATTTGAAAGACTATTGAATGCCTCAATCATCCTGCGTTTTACGGCTACAGAAAGCAAACGCTGCTGATTCATATTCGAATGTATTGTGTGAGATGGTCAGTTTGGTAGTGGAGGAAAACCAGATTTGTTTACTGTCAATACGGCAAGAGCAATGGATAGCACAAAAATATTATGAATGGTGTGCAAACGTATCCCAATTTATCTATAATGTCCAAACATGTACATTTTAAACTGAACCTTAGGCCGTCTCTTTGTGTAGGCGTAAAAAGCAGGATTGCAGTGATGACATTGAATAATTTTCTGCAAAAATTACAAACTAAACGTGTGCTAATTCATGATCTATAGTGGAATTACTCTACTGCATTAGCAGCATATCATGCCCGTTCATGATGTTAGCTTGTCAACCCATCTGTCCACCTTCATCACCCTCCTCTTCCTCGCAGGTGTGGCGGAGGTGATCGTCCTGGTGGGGGGGCGCCAGGCCATCGGGATGAACCAGCGCTCCCTGACGGCGGTCACCTGCTTCAACCCGCAGAACAGCAAGTGGTACCCGCTGGCTAGCCTGCCCTTCTACGACCGCGAGTTCTTCAGCGTCATCTCGGCCGGCGACAACATCTACCTGTCGGGTGAGCCCATATATGGTCATGCACGTGTCCCCTTATCCTTCTTATCCTGGTTTTTTATTGCCGACAGCGCAGCATGTCATGCACTGTCGTGACTTCTCCAGATTTTTTGCTAATGCAGTCACAAAGAGTAGTCAAGGTCAAAACGAACCATCCCGTGTGACTTTTGTGAACTATTTAAAGAGCACAAAAAAGGGCGCCGTGACTCGCTCCTCCTCCGTATCGCGTCCAAGCTCTTTTTTCCCCCTCTTCCGTCGCGACGCCATTTTTCTTCCGCCACGCTCCATTTGCGCCCCCCTTTTCAGCGCGCCGGCCGCGCACTCACCTTGACGCCGCGACAGGATGGAACTTACAGGCTGCTCTTGCACACTCTTTTCATATAAATGGAAATGTGTGTTTGGCGGCGGGAACAAGCGCCCCCCCCCCGTGTCCGCCGGGAGTCCGACAAGCCGGTGGGGAAATCAGAGTTTTTATACTGCTTTAGCCAATCATTTCCTGCTGCTGCTTATTTTCTACTCAAATGACATCATCATAATTAACTATTAACATGACTTGTAGTTCGAAAACAACAACAAAAGTGACACTACAAGTGTATTTTTTTTTATTTTTTTTTGCAGGTGGCACAGAGTCAGGTGTGATGTTGTCTGACGTGTGGTGCTACATGTCCCTGTTGGACAACTGGAACCTGGTGTCGCGCATGACGGTGGCCCGCTGCAGACACAACAGCCTGGTCTACGATGGCAAACTGTACGCCATCGGAGGACTGGGCGTCTCGGGGAATCTGGACCACGTGGAGAGGTAAGTCGGGGATGCTATTAGCTGAGCTAGCTCAACGGAGTAACGCTATATAGAGGTCAGAACTACCACGGAATAGTATGTCGAGCACGGTTGTGACAATCATAAATCTGTGAAATGTTGTCCAAAATACCACGAGAAGCTGCCATGTGACCTTTTTGTGTCTTCTTTAGTTCAGCTGTCTTTCTTTTTATTTATTTTTTTTAATTTTAATTTTTTTTATTATTATTATTATTTTTATTATTATTATTTTATTTTTTATTATTTTAATTTAATTTTATTTTATTTTATTTTTATTTATAATTTTTTTTAGCTGTCTTTCTTGTTTTGGTTGCATAGCAGCATATCATGCCCTGTTGTGACTATTCCTGAAGGCAACTTTTTTTGCGGTTGTTTCTCCACAGGTGGTCAAAGATCAGCACCTGATAAAAAAAAATTGGGGGGAGGCTTAGCAGCATATCATGCCATGTTGTGACTATTCCAGAATAATGTTTTGTTGCCATAGCAGCATGTCATGCACTGTCATGACAATGCCATGAACAAATGTGGCTTGTTTTGTGGTTCTTCTCTCTTCTGTGAAACGAAGGTCGCTTTTTTGTTTTCCAAGAAAATTAAACTTTTTTCAGGTTGTGACGCACAGCAACATATCATGCACTGTTGTGACTATTCCATCTTAGAAAAAAAAGTGCCTCACTTTACCCCTTTCACTTCTCTTGTTCTGCTTGTTGCTGCTTTCTGAGAAAATCTCCCTTTTCACTTTTTGAGCCACAGCAGCATATCATGCACTGTCATGACTATTTCTGCCCTGGGAAACAAATGCAAACTTTCTGCCGTGACTATTTCAGGAAAAAAAGAAAAATATTGTTTTTTATGGTTTATTAACTAAGCTAACCCTGTTGATTAACCCTCAGTGGTCTGCAGAACTCCACCAAGACCAATCCGTTTTCAGGTGTGTACAACTACCAGAACCGGTTATTTTTAACTCTTTGACTGCCATAAACGTTATAAAACGTTTAGCATAAACCTAGGGAAGGGCGCCGAGGACGTTAAAAGACGTCCCCTATGTTTTTTTTTTTTTTTTTCAAAAACGGGTGCAGGAAAGCCTTGGGCAGCTGTGCTGAAAGAATCAGGCTGATCTGATTAGTCAAAGACTCGTTTTGGCCCCTAGAGGGCAGCGATGACTCTCTTTGCACAAGGTTGGATGGGCCGCCCACCGTGGGCGTCAGTAGAAGACGTGAGGCGGAGCTAGAGTGTTGAGGAGACAATGGCTGATCCAAGCCACAATGGCTTGACCAAGCAACCGGTTACAAGCAGCTCAGCTTGAGCATTTTTTTCAAAGACGGAAAGCATCAATCAATACTAAAAAGCGCATTGATGTCAACGATGATGATGACAACGAGCTCTACGCCAAAGTTGGAAGCTTTGGCCTGTTACTATCACGTAGTAAGCCTCACCGGCTACGCGCGGCTAGCGCGGCTAGCGCTGCTAAGGCCGGAAAACGCGGAGCTGCACAAGCGGACATTCGATCGGACAATGAAGAGTACCCCGAGTCCAATGCATATTCATCGGAGGAGCGGGTACAGTCTGATCACGGAGAAGACACTGTTTCTGGACTACGATGCCACCATGAATGGAGTGGATAAAATGGATCATGCAAATGCTGTTGCGTCTTCTTGCACGCAGGAGAGTGTTACACAAAGAAAAACTGTCGTTGAAACATCCACATATTTGTAAATAGCACCACAGTTGCACACATTTGTTTATAGTTTGCCAAATTGTTGTCAAATTGTTACACTGTTGAATGTAAATAAACGTATTTTGCTATCAAAAAACACTTTTTCATTCTTGGTGGTAGTGTTTTATAGAAGTAAAGCACTATTTAGGTGTTTGTGGCATCATTCATGGACAAAAATAAGTGTCAAATTCACTAGAATGCATGAAATAATATCGTTTCACTAAAAGCTTGATTTCTCCGTATTTTGGTCCAACACAGGCGAAATTGGGTCAAACTAACCATTTTCTATTGTTGATTACTAAAGAACGGAATAAGGTAGAAACAAACTCTTTTTTTCTGATGAAAGATGAAAGTCCAATCTTTCATTTGGTAGTACGTGTGTTTCCGTAGTCCAAACAGAACATTTTCTGTGGACCTTGAAAATCAGTCAAAATGCTTAAATCGGCTGGCACTGGCGGCATCCCTTTTCTGAAAACGTCTGGCAGTCAAAGAGTTAAGACCATTATTTCATGCTCAAAGTCATCCATGCACACAACCCGACCTCACCTTGGATGGCAAAGTAGCGCTTTTGGACATGGCTAAATGCATACTGGGCCAAACCATTTGTGACACGGGGTTCGAACTGCAGCTCGCATTATAAAGAGCGCAGGACATTCTGGTTGTTTTTCCGGAAAAAATCCAAAGATTTCTTCTTCTGGTGTGTGTGTGTCCCCTGAACCCCTCCCACCGATTTGTGGTTGAATGATCCGGCTAATGTGCGCCGCGTGCAGCTAGCGACGTGCCACTGCGACAAGGTGGAGAAAGAGTAGAAATCTTCTGCCGCGATTGTTGTTGCTGTGTGCAGAGCCTGCCAGGCGAGACTGATGTAAGCCGCTTCATGCATAATTTACTATCAAAGTTTTATGGAGATTTGATTTGTACCCACACGCTTGTTTTGTTTGGCAACACCACTTATGAATGACACACAAGCCGTCGTGTGTTTTTAGCTCTTCGTTTGGAAGCGTAACGAGGATGCTAGCTGGTAATCGGTGTGACTCGCTTTGAGACTTTGTCCACGAAGCAAGAAGTCAGAGATTGGGCAAATTGAGCAGAAGATTTTGATTCATTTCTGATACAAGATGGTC
This sequence comes from Leptonotus elevatus, assembly GCF_054856555.1. Lineage (NCBI taxonomy): Eukaryota > Metazoa > Chordata > Actinopteri > Syngnathiformes > Syngnathidae > Leptonotus > Leptonotus elevatus. The sequence goes on from NC_141256.1 coordinate 10,403,011, forward strand.
ATAGTAGTTTATAGCCAAAACAGCGGCGGCTAGTGGGGGCGGCTACATATTATAAATCAGTTACAATTAACATCATTATTAAACTCCTATTTTGGGTTATGAAAAGCTTTTCTCCTTTTAATTTGCCCGCACAGACACATTTAATGTTTAAAATAAGCACACACAAGACCTGGTTCAAGTTAACAACAACAACAAAAGGCTTCGAGCTAGCATCCGTTACATGAGCACCGCGCCAAAGTTAGCATGGGCGCAAGCTAGCAAGTAGTGTTAGCAAGCTGCAAAACACAAGAATTCTCTTGATTTTCATGGATGAAATAGGTTCCTCGTCACTACTCTTATTCAAAATGCTCCTGAATTATCATTTTTTGTCTATCAAAGCGAGCGCCCTATTAGCTTTGATGGAGCATCTTAATAACAGCTAAACACGAAAACAACGGTTGGGCAGTTTCGGAAGGGCGGAGCAGCAGCAGGAAAGATTTGCAACGAGACGGGCTGCGACAGCGAGCAGCTGGTCGGCGACGTGGACTCGGGGAACAGGTGTCGTAAATTACGCGCCGAAGCGACTGCTCGGCGACGTTCCTGACAGATTATCAGCGAGCTATTTATTTCATAGCGCTCATAAATATAAGGCAAATCCCTTTCAAGCCCACCCGGCGGTGTTCTGTGAAGCTGCAGTTTGCAACCTTTTGGTTTTTATAGTGGAAACTTGATGGACTAAGGGATGTTCACGATCACGAGTTACCAAGGTTATTATAGTTCACAAAAACCAACCAGCTAAAACTGAAATTGAAATAAACAATTTGGTAACAAATGAAATAAAAACTAAAAATAAGTGCTTTTTTTTTTTTAACTGTAACTGAAACTACATTTTACATTTATGAAAATATAACTATAGCGACTTTCAATTTCAATTTCATACATGAGTTTTCAGTGTTATTTAATAGTATTTATTATAGTATGATTGTACTTTATTGCACAATACTTTTTTTCATCCTGCACTTGACAAATAACTCTCTCTGTCTCTAGTTGAATTTTCAAGAAATGCAAAAATAAAAATTTGAAGAAGAGCCCAAAATTCGCAAAAAAAATGTTTACACTTAGAGGGGGTGGATTTTGAAACGTATAAAAAACAGAAATCTTTTTGAAATTAAAGAAGCGAATATTAATGCAATTTTAGATGAAAAACAGCAAAACTCATACGACGTCATCGCACGGCGCAATTGCTTCCTGCTTTTCATCTTCTTCTTTTAAATGACTGGTGTATCACATCTCTATGGTGTATACCGCCACCTACAGCGGCGGAGTCCCCTCTCAATATTCGCAAAAGAAGAGCAGATGGAAACGGGCAGAAGTTGCATGTCCGTTTTGCTCATTTTCAGTAAATTTGCTTAAAAAAATTGAAACAATTGGATGGAAATCTCTCTCTCTCTTTCTCTCTAGTAAAACAAATGTAAAATCTAAAATAAAACAAAGAAAGAAAAAAAATAACAACAAATTAATACCACTCTAAAACCTAATTTATATTAACTTAATAAAAAAAAATGTCAAATTGAAATAAAAATTAACTATAATGAAAAATCCCAAATTATTATAACCCAGTTTTCCTACAGAAACTAATGGAAAACAAATCCATGGCCATCGTGAAACTGTCATTAACTCTACAGGCAAACAAGTGACATTTAAAAAAATGTTGTGTGACTTTCGAGGCGCTTGTTTTTGAACATCAAAATTTGCTCTTTCAGACTTGAAACCCTTAAGCTGCCAAATATTTTTCCGAGATGATACATGCTAAATATATATCAATTCGATTTTACAAAAAATTACGACTTCATGGGAATTCAACTTGTACAGTTTCTGTGTTCTTTAATGTACTAATAAATTTTTTCATATATATATATATCATTTGTATGTTGTTTTCTCCACTTTTTGGTCCTAAACCAGTTTTTGCTGAAACCAACCATTGTTCCACTGCTGATTACTAAAGAACGGCGAAAACCTAGAAACAAACTTTCACAATCCACACATTTAAAATGGCTGGCAGGTTTAGAGCCACACATATTCGGCGAGGCCCCGGCACCCGGAACATTTGACCGCGGCGACCCTCGGCGACGGAAGAGAGTCCTAGCGCGCGTCTCGTTTGCGCTAACAACATTCCGGAATCATTACTCAGCGGATAGCAATGGCTGCCGATGTTTGATATGCGGATGGCAGCTCGGGGACGCGGCGACAGCTGCAAATTGATTTGCTGCGTTGTTGCTCATCGCCTGATGGATGCGCGGGGGGACGCGGCCGCGCCTTGTATGCATGTACATGCAGAGTTGAGCACATATATTACACCCGCTGCCGTTAGACATGAGACGGGATCATCCGGCACGCGTAAGCGCTTCAATTCGGCCTCTTTTGAGTTCTACTCGGCGCGTTTAAAATATTGTTTGGGTTCAAGAGTTCTCTTCCATTTGGCAGGTGCCGATTTCGCTTTATTGTTGCCGTGTCTTGTTGGTATGACCACGTTGCACACCCCCATGCATCTCGCAGCCTCATTTGCAGTCTCCGCCTCCGCCGCCGCCCACCCTCTCGACGATGGCTTTCGCGCGTCTCACCGTGAAATTCGAGCCCACGGTCGCAATTATGTCTTCAATCAAGCGGCGACTCAAAAGCGGGCCTGGATGCAGCCGGGATGCGGCCTCTCTTCGGCGCAAATCAACACTCGTGACAATCGGGCCCGACTTTTCCCGTCACTAATGACTGAGGGTTTTTTTTTTTTAAAGGGGAAGTGAGTCGCAGAGTTGTGGGGGAGGCTTTTAACTCGCAATCAGGTGCCCTGGGCCCGCACTCTCGCCCGGCATGTTGATCCTTTGACGAAGCAATATGATTGCAGAATATTGAATAATTCATGCCTGTCTAATGATGTGTCAATCACGCAGTGGCGCTTTTGTTTTATTTATTGCGCGGCACGCGCAGGTTTGCGCGTCCTTCAAGCGTCGCTGCCTCTTAATATTTCATGAGGAACCGTTAGCAACACTGCGCCGCATCGAGCAGTCGCTATAAGATCCGATCTTCTGCGTTTTGTGTATTTTTTGACTCTGAATCTGATTCCAATGATGAAAGAAATGCTCATTTATACACCAGGTAGGGCTTCGGGGTCTACAGACTCGGGTCAATTAGTTGAGCCCAGGGTTCAAAGCAAACATGGTGACGCAGCATTTAACTGTTATGCTGCACACAATTGTTATAATTTGCCAACAGAAGTAATCCCCAAGTGTAATTGCTTCTAAATTCAAGTACCACAGATTAAGATATTTAAAATTGAAAATACCTGAAAAGGAAAAAAAGAGTAAAATAATAAAATTATTACTCCAAATAAGCACAATTATCTAACAGAACAAGAAAATTGTCCAAAATTTTGAAAACTAAGAAATACTAGGCCCATAACCGAACCGGCAGACTAGAGATGGAGTAACTCCCAGAGACCCATCAGATGAGGGGAAACAGAGGGGATCATGGGAAAACTCCTTCAAGAGTTACCTCTCATTTCTCAACATCGCTTAATGAATCGCTGCCTCGCTACCTGCAAGCGTTTCCGCACTGGAGCTCAGGTAAGCGCCTCCAGCTGTTATGGTTATTGGTGGGCGGCGCCAGGGGGCGCACCGCAGGAGGGCGACCCTGCAGCAGTCAGGGACAAGAGGCTCCCAAAGCCCCCCTGCCGAGGAAGCTTCCCTCCTGCTGAGCTAATCCCTTGCTCCTCTGGATTAGGCGAACTGGCGGCGGCGGCACCTGCTGGGCTGTCAAGGTTGACGCCCCCCCACCCCGACCCCAACCCACCAACCAGCCTCCTGGTGCGACACCCTTAGTCCTGGCCGCCGCATGTGGTCTCTCGCGAAAGGGGATGAACACATTTCCTCCAAAATTAAAGACAAACGTATGCTGTCACGTCATTTTCTCACTAATTATTGTAGCCTTTTTCAAATCCATTCCAGTCAGGAAGATGTGATGAAAAAGAAATCGACGGCAACTTCACCCCGCTAATAAATCAAACCCAGATGGGGCCGCCTCATTGGTGGCGGACTTTATTTAACACGCCGGGTAATATAACGGTGAAGAATGTGCGCAGACGTGATGTTCATTGTGATGGATCGCACCATTTTGGAACTCAAGTCGACTTCCCAACTGGCAGAAAAATTGACGGCGAATGGCGCGCACTGGCGATGACGAGAACAAGTTGTCGCCATAAAAATAAAAAAATAAAGGAGATAACATCACTCTTGGTCGCACGGATGTAAACAGAAAAAAATTCATCGTTCATAATTTGCAATCTACACGACTTCTACCCCAGAAAAAGCTTATGCAATATCTTAGCGTATTATCAATATTTGACATTAGAAAATTGTCACTTTGTTATAATGTAAAGTCGTCAGCTTGCGTGTTTCCATCTCGCCCCCTCGCCTCTCTCTAGCCTAATTAGCAAGCGTTAGCATATGACAGCAACCAGATCACCGCCGCCTCATCATAAGGAAGTGACAAGTGACCTTTTAGGAGGTGCGGCCTCGCCGCCGGCGAGTGGCCAGCGGTCGCCGTCTTCCTTCTGCTGGTTTCCAGGAGAGACGAAGGCGCTAATTTGATGACAATCACTTCATGTGTGACGTTCCCCAAGCAGAGGGGCCTTTTCATCCAAGCCACGCCCCTGAAACCCGGACGTACCAATGATACTAAGTTTTTTCATATATACAGTAAATATATATATATTTTTTTCAATCATTGGGCTTCATACCTTAGTTGAATTAGATTAGTTAGCTCGAGCTAAAGCTATGCGGTCGTCAAAATAGTCACCGAGTCCCTAAAAATGTATCTGTCTGCTCCACTGTACATCAAATGTAACAAAATATAACAAATATAAATACATAAGATAACCATTTTGTGTTGTTAGCCCTTTTAACCAAAATACTAACGTTAGCTGAGCTAACGAGGCTAGTTAGCGGGGTTCTCCCAGTCTTGATAATACAATTATTTTCATTATTTTCATTTTCAATTTGTACGACGTTAGCTTAGCGTTTCGCTTGTGTCACACAGCTAAGCTAAGGAGGCTAGCTAGCTTTGCAAAGAGCTAATGTTATATAAATGGACTTTTTTGTGAAATTGTCTCTTCTGAAAAAAAAAAAAATGAAATCCCCTACATTTCCTGCCATTTTCCTAAAATATACATTTAAGGAAAAAAAAAAGAAGAAAAAAAAAAAGAAGAAAAAAAAAAGAAGGAAAAAAAAGACTTTTTCCTGAAATATATCACATTTCACTCAGTGGAATTGGACCTTAACGGAACACGAATTGATCCCCACTTGAATTTGCTGATACTTCAAAAAAAAAAAAAAAAATTGTTTTTAATAAAATTGATTTTCAGCCTTATCAACAGTAACTACAGTTAAGTCAATGGAAGAACAGTAAAATCACAGCAATCTGAATGGGTTAATTCTGAGGGATTATGTGTCAATCTGTTGTTTTGTGTGTCCCACGGGGATTACGTGAAGGTGACACATCATTGTGTCGGATGCCAAAATATGTTCTAATCCATCTCTGTGTGTGTGCATGCATTTTGGCCGACCTTGACTTCATCCGTCTGTCAGTGACTCCATCAGATGGTCACATGACCGCCAAAAAAGCAGACCCCTGCTTTTTGGGAAATACAGTCCTAGTGAAAATTCACATGTAATTGACACCCTCCCAAATGGTTTGTAACAACCCCAAAATGGCAGCAAAAGCTTCTTCTCCCCCCCGAGGCGAGTTTTCTACGTACGCCGCTAAACTTGGACTTTTTTGTCAAGCATCTCACACCGCTTCTCTTGGACGGTTGAATTCAGTTTTTCAAGCTTTTCCCAGTAAAACGTCCTGCTAGCTGTCAGCCCGACGAGCTGGTCTGCGGGGGTAAACAAAGACAAGTGGATACTCAATGGGTGGTATTACTGTTATTTCACCCACAATGCTCTGCCCCTGCTGTCAAATTCTGGGCCACTAATGAATTTCACATGCTCATTCGTTGGGGCAATTTTCACAAAGTGCCGCCTGTCAGAGACAACATAGACTATCACCAGTAAACACACACACACACACACACACACACACAGATATCCATGGCTAGTTTGGCGCGTCACTCGTGGATTCTCCTAAAATGTTCATTGTGCTTTCTGAAACATCCTAAAACGCCTCAAGATGGCAGCAAAACCCTGATTCATAGAAAAGTAGTGCTCCTTGAAAAGTAAGCAATCTATTTGGATTAGCAAAATAAACAGATATGGTGTTGCTAGCCTGCTACCATTAGCTACGCTATAAGGCTAGCTAGCTATACAGCCTTTTGATTATGGGATATATTTTTGTTTTTGTGAAATCAACATACTCAGTAGCTACATGAAGTCTTTGTTCATTGAACCCACCAAAAAGCAAATCTTTGACTGCCCCGAAGCAATTCCTTGTGTTTGAAAAATAATAATTAATAAATAAATCAGTGGTATAGCTCACAAACCAAACTGCTAACATGGGCTAGCTCGCTACGTGCTTCTGGTTGCTTTGAATCGCTTGCATAGCATATAGAGCAAACCATGCTTGAATTCTCTTATACATTTGAGGGTTTTTACAATTTGTATAGTTTTATGTGTTTTTTGTAAATGTTAAATCAACATGCTAATTAGGTAGCACGAGATGAAGCCTTATCCTATTAACCCGAGACGTCATACATTTGTTTAATTTAAAACGAATTTAGTCTGAGGTAAGCAACGTACTTGTGTTATGTGATATATAGTAAGACTTTTTTTTTAAGTTAAAAAAAAGTTATCAAAAAACTTTTTTTTTTAAATCCATCCATCCATTTAAAAAAAAGTGTATTAAAAAACATGTGTGTAGTGATAAATGAATATTTTTTAAGTTTTTTTTTAATGCCTTACTATACATGGTTTAAAAAAAAGAAGCTTTATTGTAAATTTTCCTTAAAACCCCCCCCCCGCTTATTATACACAAAAAAACAACCTTACATGGTCGTTTAACAATAAAAACACTAAAAAAAACTTAAAACCTTTTCTCCCCACTCCACTGCTGAGTGGAGGGGGGAGAAAAAAAGAACTGAGTTGAAGCTGGAATTTGCCCCGAGGCACCATTGACTGTACTGTAGAAGCACCACTGCACACGTTTGGAGCGGTATATTTTTTTCATTATTAATTTTGTGCTCCAAGATGGTGGCCGGCATGGGGGCTTAATGGCGTGTGTCGGTCGACATATGTTTGCTTTCTGTAATTGCTTTAATTGCCGTCATTGTGCGCAATGCTGGCGCTTTTTCATTCTCCCTGGTGGTGCGCGCATTCGCCTAATTACGCCTGTCAGCCCTGCAGCCAAAAGTCGGGGAGCCTACTATACTGCGTGCGTGCGTGATGCATTAGTGCTATTTTTAAGTAGGTCATATCCCATTTAGAGGCAATGAGCTTCGACCTTTAAAGGAGACGTGATATGCACTTGATCTCAGGTGTCACATTAATAACATATCTTAGGTCGTTTTTTTTGTCAAAAGGCCCAAGAATCAAGAATTACCATTAACTCACCTGTTTGCATTTTTTTTTTTTCTTGACATATTTGCCGTTTTGGCCTCAGGGCAAAGCGCTGTCTAATATAAAGGTAGTGCTTTGGCGCCATTTCATGGTATCTGTATTTTTGTTGGAAAAATGGAACAGATTAATAGTATTTCCATTCATTTCAATAGGGGAAGATGATTTGAGATAACAAATTGAACGTCAAAGCGCCACTGCATATGTTTTATTTTAATGGTTAAAAGTCTGACGCGGATTCCCGGCGAACAGTGTAAACAAACAACATGGCCGATGAGTATGCTCAGATAGTATTCATCATGGAACACGTCATCTCACCGGCATTGTTGTCTGCAGGTACGACACCATCACCAACCAGTGGGAGACGGTGTCTCCGCTGCCCAAGCCGGTGCACTCGGCGGCGGCCACCGTGTGCGGCGGCAAAGTGTACGTTTTTGGCGGCGTCAATGAGGCGGGACGCTCGGCCGGCGTGCTGCAGTCGTACGTGCCGCAGAGCGACGCCTGGAGCTTCATCGAGTCGCCCATGATCGGTGAGTCGACACTGGAACCCTCTTCTCTCTTTGATTTCATTTATTTTTAAACTCCAAGGAGTTTGACCTAAAATGTCATGGGAAATTTTGCCCATCACCCCCCCCCCAAAAAAAACTGAAAATATATTTTTATATTTATATTTTATGACAACACATTGAACAGTGTGAAAAGTTCGGGGTTTTGGGTTAGCAGAACCTTTGGGGTAAATTTTGAAAATAGATAAATAAATATATATATATATATATTTTTATTATTATTTTTAATTATTAATTGAAACTGCCTCCTGGATGGGATTGTGTTAGACTTGGACGATTGTCCTCCGCTAAACTTTTTTTTCCTTATTTTACTTAACTATAGGAAAAAAAAATATTATTTTTGGTTGGTTGCTTCTGATATTTCTGCAAAAGCGTGTAATTGTGATTTTTTTTTATCCTGCTCTGAAAATGCACAAAAATAACCAAGACAAAAAAAAAGGTGCAAAGTGAGATTTATTTCAGAATTACTTTTTATAATGCATCCTGATAACCTGTTAAAAAAAGAAAGAAAAAAAAAATCATGAGCAGGGTTGCCTAGCAACAGTATTCTCCTCAACCAGAGGCAGACAAGTGAACACCTTGCAGCCCTTTAAAAGCAAACATTGGAACACTTCATTGTCCCTCATTGCCATGATGGAGTTTGTGCGTGCGTGCGTGCGTGTTTTACCATGTCAACGGGTGGGCCCATTTGATGATGATGATGATGATGATGATGACACTATTTGTGGTGGTGGTGGTGGCAAGTGGACATTTTGGCTGGGCTTCCAAGGAACGTTTGGGAAATGTCACATGGAAAAGCAGTTTTTCATTGCGTTGCTGTCCTTTTTCTGCATTCAAACGTAAAAATGTAAAATAAATAATGGACATGAGTGTTTTTCACAGGGCAGCGACGATTGGCTAACTTTTTCCGCAAATGACTTTCTTCAGGCTTCTGATTGGCTAAAATATCCTTTACAGTGCCGTTTTTTTTTACCAAATGTAACCTAATCGTTTTAATCAGGGTCATTTTTGCTAATCACTTGTGAACGGCGCGTTGTATTCATCCCAAAAGTCATTGTTAAGACGTCGGCTCAGCCAAAGAGCCGAGAGCCGACGCAGGTGATGTTTGGATTGCGCTGCGATGAAGACGACGCCACATGCTGCGCCACCGCCAGACACAAAGTACTTATCAGGATTTTTTTTTTTCTCCCCCTCTTCCTGTTGATGTTGTTTTTTGACACCCCTGTGAGTATTTGGCCTCGGGCGTCGAGCGCAGACAAATGAGCTTTGTGTGTGTCGATGCGCACGTACACACACGCGGTTTGTGTCACGCTGAGAGTTGTTCCTAATATTTGGGCGAGTGTGTGGAAAAACAAATGGAAGTCATTACAACGAGATGGAAAATGTCTCGCGTGGGTGTTTGTGTTCTAACGATGAACTGTGTGTGTGTGTGTGTGCGTAGACAACAAGTACGCTCCGGCGGTGAGTCTGGGTGGGCTGGTGTACATCCTGGGCGGCGCGTACGCGCGAGCCACCACCATCTACGACCCGGACAAAGGCAACATCAAGGCGGGACCCAACATGAATCACTCCAGGCAGTTCTGCAGGTAACAAGCCCAGATGTACACCATCCTATATATTCATCTGGAAAAGTTGACCCTCAAAACAATTTTTATAAAGATAAATATAGATGAAGTCAGGTCGGTATCGTACAGGAGAGGGAGATGAAGAGCGAGCCGCGCGCGCCCCTCTTCATCCTCTTCCTCGTTTTGTGTTTATCAGGCACAGCAGCGGCTGCTCGTGCTTTCGCCGCACGCTCGCCACTCCTGGTCAGGCCCAATAGATTTAAGCTTTATGTAATAATCTTTTCCACTTCCAGCAGCGTTTACGACTGCGAGCGCGAGCACACAAAAGCCGTAATCTGCTTACAGCCCAAGTTTTAATCCTCCCTGCACACAAACTGCTGTTTCTGTTTCTCATATCAAATAAGCACATTATTTGCTTTGACGTCAGGTTGTTGGTTTTTCTTTTAGTCGCCCTCACTTATTATTTGAAGTCGTGTTTTCAAAAAGAAGTTTATATAGAAAAAAAAAGGTTTACCTGTAATGTTGCTTTAAAACAATGTGGCCGATTATTCTCAGCTATTTAACATAAAAAATGTTTACAAATAGCAACTGTCCCTTAACAGCCTCTAAAATTGTCTTATTCCTTGACAATCACGCCATGTTTTTGTGGTTCAGTAAATACGAGTACAGCATACTATTAATGGTGCCTCATAAAAAAAATTCTATTGTAGCGACTAATCTAACCGTAATGTAGTTTCCACATTAACGCTTTTCCTGCCAAGAACATTAATTAACGTTAACGGAAATCACACGCGAACCGGCAATAATGTTAATTGACGTCAACTCCGGGGGGGGGTCTCTTCTTTATTTCAAATTTTTTTACATCTCGGGCAACTCCAGTTTCATGAATGAACTGATTTTTTTTTTCTTCTTTAAAACACCCACTAACTATGACCAGCAGATGGTAGCATTGTATCTTTTTTCAATGGGCTCCTGTGGCTCAAATGACATGAAAACATGGCGGATCTTAAGAAATACATTTTCAAGGATGTTGTGAATGAATCTGAATCTAATTCACAGGGCGTCACTTAACAAAAAATATTAGTGTCAAAGTCAGAAAATGTCACAAAAAGCCTTATTTTTTCCATTCTAGCCTGGTGTCACTCAAATTACCTATTTTCAAACGGTGATTATAAACGGAATAAGGTAGAATCATACCTTCTTTTTTTTTTATTCTATTGAGAAAATGGAATCCAATCTTTCATAGCACACAATATTCTGCTTGCCTTGAAAGATGAATGAAAACGCTCAAAATAGTCTGGCACTTAAAGACGTTAACATACCAAACTTCTCCACTTTAGCGCCGTGATCCTGGAGGGCAAGATCTACGCCACGGGAGGCATCGTGAGCAGCGAGGGCCCGGCGCTGGGCAACATGGAAACGTTCGAACCCTGCGCCAACACGTGGACGCTGCTGCAGTCGCTACCCTGCCCGCTCTTCAGACACGGCTGCGTGGTCATCAAGAAGTACATCCAGAGCGGATGAGGCCGGGCGGACCCCTCCCCCATCCGACCCTTACGCAGTGCCAAAAACCCACCAGCCGGGACTCCCCTCCCCCCCCCCCGCATGGGATGCTTTGGAACCGGTCGCTCGTTCCCTTTCCCTGTGCAGAATGTACTTCATGCGCAACCGCTCAGCCACGCCGGTTGTTCCTCATCCCATCAACAGGCGCAGGGACCTTCTTCGTACACGGCTTAGTTGACTCCACCCATTTTTATTTTATTTTGCAATACAGGACGAGAGGGGAAGGATTTCCAAAGAGCAAATCCACGGGGACTACTGCGGCTCCCGTTATCGGAAATATTTCATCCCAACCCACTGCTGAGGAAAAGAAGCACAATAATCACCCATGACTGTTACATATTTCTCGTTGAGTTTTTCTATACATGACATCTTAGTTTAAATTTAAAGCCACTCGTACAGTATAAAGAGGTGGGCTTGTGTAAATATAAGGAAGGATAAATATGTATATTTTACAACCTCTAAGGCAATTGTGTATAAATGTTTTTAGGAAAAAAAGACAAAAAAAATTGATAGGCTGAATAAAAATAAAAAAAGTACGTCTGTAAATCTGTATTCAAAAATTAACACGAAAAGCTAATACATATACCAAAAAAATATGAATGCTGTCTTGTCTTTCTTTAAGTTTAGTTTAAAGGGATACTTGACTCATTGAGCCATTTTTTAGGAGTAAAAAGTTCATATTTTGTCTTAATTTGAAAACTTCATTATTTTTCATATACCTTTAAAAAACAAATTTCTCCACTTACTGTCAACTGAAGAGGACATCACCTGTGCTGAGGGAACAGGTAACGACCAATCCCAGCTCACCTGTTTTCTGGGTTTGGTCGTTACTCATCACATTAACTCATTCACTGCCATTGACAGCTATAGACGTCAAAAACATTTTAACATTAGTTTTAACATTTTTTTTCTACTTTTGTTAACAAGAGTATGAAAACGTAGAAATAAAAATATTGTACATTAAGAACAGATATAAAATTTGATCATGAGTTAACTAGAAGTCATACGAGAAAAAAATATATATTTTTTAAATAATTAAAATTGTTTTATTTTTTTAAGAAAACGATTATTAAAAATTAGGGGCGTCAGGCGATTAAAATTTTTAATCGTAAGTAATCGCATGACTTCACAAATTTGATCTGTTCTAAATATACAATACTTTTTTTTCTAGGTTTTCATACTCTTAACAAAAGTGGGGAGAAAAAATGTTAAACTAGTAGAAATAGTTCAAATGAAATTTTGACGTTTATAGCCGTCAATGGCAGTGAATGAGTTAATTATAGACAAAATATCTTCTTACTGTTGAAAATGGCCGAATGAGTCAAGAATCCCTTGATTGTCCTAACGAGAGATCTTCAGGCATTTTGAGGTAGGTATCCAAATATGGTTGGTAGGTTAAGTTGCCTGCTGAACAAAATAAGACATTACACGTTATATTTCATGTTTTGCAATTTCAAATTGAGGTCATTCGTGTGTGGTCCGGGCCAGTCCCCATCCCCCCGCGAATGACACCGGTCGACTTTTGAGTACATATAAAAGTTTTCAAATAGATTTATTGCTTCATTGTCTGATCGAATCGATGATTAAAAAAAAAAACTTTTTTTTTTTTTTTTAAACTCTGAGCGCTGATCGGCCGAAAAGTCCTGATCGTGTACAGCCTACTAATAACCTGCCATTATTCAGGGACCTTTTTTCCCCGGTAAGTAGTGGCTAGCATTTCCTAAAACGTCATTTTCACCATCCTGTGATATCACGAATTTGCTTGTTCGTAGCCAACACATGAACGTCTTTGACAGCCACTTGAAAGGAAACCGACATGTTACAGTTTTGAACCTTTTTATTCAAGTATATCACAGCAGTTTTATTTAAGAAATACAGTAAGTGTTTGTTTCCATTCCAAATATAACTTAAAAAGGTAACGAGAGCGTGCTGTGTGGTGTTAAATAGGTCAAAAAAACCTTAACGGAAACCCCGAAGTTGCCATGAAAGGTTTTCTGCAGAAAAAAAATGTAAGGGCACGTGGCGGAAGGAAGAACGGGAACACACCGGCTCTCTTTCTCGGCATACTGGACTAGAAAAAGTCGTTTTTAACTACCAGACAAAAATTGGTTGTTAGTCCAAACTGGCTACGATAATCAACAAAGCAATATCACAATGTATGACATTTAACCTAACCCATGTTTTAAATTCCCAAACGTGGTTCTTGTTTCTGACTTCTTTTGGCAGCATAACACATTAAAAGAAAAAGTCTGGTCCTGTTTTCACGTAATTTCCAGTATGCAACAAAAGAAAACACCCGGAAATAAATACAAACACAAAAAAAAATGATGAAAAAACAAAAAGGGCATGTGTTGAACCTGAGAGACGTGTAAAAACCCTCGTACGCGAACACAAAACGCCCAAAAAAAACCTGCTACACAAACGCTACAGGTTGATCAAAATTAATTCAAGGTGTAAATCATCTACAATAAATATACATGAGATGAAATCTGCCCAAATAATACAGGAAAACAATGCTTGAGTAATGTTACAAAATGGTGCCCCGGTGGGTGATAGGTTGGGATTTTGTGGGCGGGAAGGGGTTTCACGCTGACACGAGCGGTGGTGCGACAGTATAAAAACACAAAAAAAATACCGCTTGTGTGTACCGAGTAAACAGTTGACAATAAGTTACGCTGAGGTAGCTTGCGGCAGATTTATTTTTTTGCATAATTAGTCCACCATCTTTTGCAACCCTCGTCCCGTGCGTGTGTGTGTGTGTGTGTGTGTGTGAGAAACAGGCTGCCGTCGGGGTGGACGTGTGGTGGAAGGGTCTGAGAGCAAAAATTTAACAAATGACAAAATGCTGCCTTATCGACGTGCTTGCGCCAATACAAGCTCAATTCATGCATTTAGAGAACAGAATTAATACTTGGCACATTTCAAATGGCGGGTAACAGTTTGATAGTTTTACAGTTGCTAACTGTGTGAAAGGTACGGAATGGGGTTTTTAAGTCGACCTGCGAATTTGCTCATTAAAATCTTCAGCTCGATGTCCTATTTTGAGTCAAATGTCACTGGCCCATTAAAGCTACCTTTTTTGCCGTCTTTTTGATTGCCTGTGACAAAAGGTACATATAAGAAATTGAGGTTGAAGGCAATTCTGTGAATTTGCAGGTTTGAATTAAAACATCTTTTACAGCATTGCCGTGTGAAAGGTACGATATCGAGTCAATGCTACGAATTTGACAGTTTAAAATGACAGATTACTAGCCCTTTGACGCTAGCCATTAAAGCCAACTTTTTTGCAGTCTGCTGTGTGAAAGGTAAAACGATACGATGTGTTGAAGTCAATACCCTTTTAGAGCCTTGGTCTGGCGTGAAATGGTATCAATACTGAACGAGCTGGTTGACCCAGGAATGTCCCAATTTTAACAAACTGGAGATCTTTCAGTTAAATGTCACCAGGGCCTTTTTACGCTACACATTAAAGTGAGTTTTCCACTGTTTTGTATGAAAGGTACCACACAAATTGTTTTTCCATTGGTTTTGGATTCAAAATTGAGGTGCTTCAGTTGACCCCACAAATTTGTCTTGTTTGCGTTAAAACTCACTTAGCCCTTTCACACTGCTCTTCAAAAATGGTTAGATTGTTTTCCCGCTGTTCTGCCGCAACGGTACCAACAGGAATCGGATATTTCATTTCATTTGATATAAACTCAAGAACTTCAGTTGTCTTTTACATTAATTGCCCTTTGCAGCTTTCACGCTGTTGATCAAAGCTGTTTTTTTTTTTTTTACTGGCTATACCAGGGGTAGGCAAGTTCGGCCCTAGAGAGCCGAAGTCCTGCATGTTTTTGATGTCTCCCTCTTCGATCACAGCCGAGCGTAATTATGAGCTGATAAATTTGAAACACCTGGGTTGGAGGCAGGAGACGCCAAAAACATGCAGGACTGCGGCTCGACCGAACTTGGAGAGGCAAGTTGGGCTATGCAGTATGAACGCGGGAGGTTGTTGCTGTTTCTCCATTAAAAAGGCACCACCTTCCTTTTCATTACTATACAGTGCAAGACACCTTTGCATACGTTAAAAGCCACTAGCCCCTTCCACACTACTTATTAAAGCTGCCTTTTTTTACTATTTCATTCAAACATGGAGTTGAGCGTGAAGAAGAAAGAAAGAAAAAAAAAGCGATGGCGATGGCAGCGTATAGTGATGATGAAATTGGCTCAGCGGTGTTTAGTTGACTGATTGGGAATATGATTCTGTCCGCGTCTCCGAGTGGCGTTCACACGTTTCTGCTGGTGAGGGTCTGCACGCGCACGTGTGTGTGTGAAAGGGGTCGTTTTGAAAAATGCCGGGAAAAGCAGCACAAATTACAGTTAGAATAGCACCCAAGTAGCACCAGGGCTGCCCTTTACCATCGGCGTGTTTGTGTGTGTGCGTGCGTGCATGTGTGAGACACACCTCAAGGAGGGGGGGGGGGGGGGGGGTTGTGTAGAAGCTGATTTTCCTGAGACGATAGCACCATTGAATGTCTCTCGACTTCGCTCTCAGTTTGTGTCTTTGTGGTCCCATGGCAGGAGGGGGTACAGGTTTAAGGGTCGGGGGGGTCCGAGAGTTGCTCAGGGTCGACCTGAGGAGGTTTTGTCGTCTGCGTGTCACAGGAATGTGTCAAAATGCTGGATCCTGTCTTCCATCTCCTGCAACACACAAAGTGACAACAACGAGGTGGCTTGTTAAACACTTGCGGGCTGGATGATGGAAAGGTGACGCAAAAGCGGGACAGGCACAAGTGCCGACACACATGATTGCAACCGACGAGAGAGAGATGAACGGCACCGTGACGGCGACTCAGTGAGACGCTCCAAATACTATTAGGGTTAATGAATTACATGATTTAAAAAATTAATCCAATTGCAATGTTTTTTTTATGGATTAAATGATTTTGAAAATTTATCTAATAGCATTTTTTAAATGGATTAAATGATTTTAAAAATTATTTGTATTTTTTTAATGGATTAAAAGATTTTGAAAATAAATCTAGTTGCAATTTAATTAATTAAATGATTTTTTTAAATGATCTAATTGCAATTTTTTAATAGAATAAATGATTTTGAAAATGTATCTACTAATTGCATTTTTTACCCAATTTTTTTCAAGGTCCTCTTTCCCATGTATTTATTTTAATAAGCAAATTGCAATAAATTAACTTGCATTACGAACAAACAATCAGATTTATTATACATAAATAATTTGGTTTTATAAGTTAAGCTTGCACCAAAATAAAGGCAAATGAACCATAAATTAATAAGAAGTTTATCTACTTCAATTAGAGTCGTTAACTTGCCAACCATAAGACACTGACTTGCAGGCTTCTAAGTGTTCACTATGACGTCTCAAAATTCTACCAAAACATTCTACCAAAAAAAAGTGTTGGAAAACATAAGTCAAATGATCACAGTCAAATCACAGAAATAACGCAATTTTATTCCATTTTCATGAAACAAGGACTGCACTAAATTCCAAGCCGATTCCATGTAAAAAAAAAAAACTTTACTTGAAAGCTTTTGTACTCCTCGAAATGTTTGCCTCTAAAGTGAAGCTACAACTTGAGTGTTGTGAGTCGGCGTGTTTTTCACGACCATATAAAATATAAGCAACATTACAGCTGCCGGCTCCATCAGACCGCGACTTCCCACCTCCCAATTAGGGCACTGAGCATGTCAGTGGAGCCCTCGCAGCCATCCGCACAATGAGCAGCTCCAGCGCTAGCTACAACCGCTGATGTACGGACCCGACACACCTTTTGCTTTCATGCTCCCAACGACTACACGCTTCTGCCATCTTCATCATCACGGAAGGCATCTGTGATGCGGCGCACAAAGCACAACGCGGTGTTTACGGAAGTGAATATGGTTCAGCGTTTGGGGATTCGCCTCAGATTGGCAGAGGAGCAAGGCGGGAGGAGGTAGAAATATCAGATACATATCAGATTTATATCCACATACGAAAGAGGCTTGGATCGGAATTGGGATTTTTTCTCTCTTTCAATCACATTTATCAAATTAATTGGCAATTATTTTGATAACTGATGAATCATTGGGAGGCCTTATTTAATTAAAAATTGGCCAAATTAAAGCAATACTTTTTGACCTTCAAAAAAAAAAATAGAGCAGAAATTACTACCGTTGTGACTTTTTGCCTCATAATATTTTATTCTTGTAAAACTGGCCCTTCGTCTTGTAAAATCAAAAATTTTCAGTCTTGTAATATCTGATATTATTTCCGTAAAATTACAATTGGTTCTTAAAATTACTTATTTTTCCACTCAAACTTTGTCCGTGTACAATTAGAAATGCCATCCATCCATCCATTTTCTGTACCACTTGTCCTCACAAGGGTCGCGGGGGTTGCTGGAGCCTATCCCAGCTGGCTTCGGGCAGTAGGCGGGGTACACCCTGAACTGGTTGCCAGCCAATCGCAGGGCACAATTAGAAATGTATTCTCTCAAACCACCACTTTTTGCTCATAAAACATCCTTTGTCTCGTAAAATGTGATTCTATTCCCGTAATGAGGCCTTTGTGTTTATGTTCACATGCTACTGGACAAAAGCCAAAGTTAATTTACTCGCCAAGCGCGCACCAGCTCCCTTCATCTTCCATGCCCCCCCCCCCCCCCCCCACCCCGAAGCCCACCGGCTTCTTTGTGTGGAGGAAAGACGGAAGAAAAAGAAAAGGAGTTGAGAGGCAACAATCTGGTGCATTGTGTCTCGTTAGCAAAGTAACCACATAGATAAAAGTCGCAATCGAGGCGCGGCGAGGTGTTCTTGCTGGAAAATTTCCTTTTTATGCCACGCGCTATGACGATATTTTCAACGCTCTCAAAAGAACCTCTCGCCCGGCAGCTTCCCATGTCCGCCATTAATCATTCAAACGCGGCACATTCATGCTGGAATAAAAAATAAATAAAGAGCAGAAAATAACTATGCCGACCAACCATACAATACAATAGGGGACAGAAAATTTTACATTTGGCTCAACGGCTATTATTCTTTTGCACTTAAAGTCAGCGCATGAAGCATGAAACAAAATGTGCATATTTCTAAAGCTTAAACATGTATTGGTCACAAAATAAAAACTTTTTAGTAATAATACATAAAAAAAAAAAATCATGGATAAAAATAATGCAACAATTAGCCTAAAGCAAAATTGTGTCACAAGGGTAATTTTGGAATGGATAAAAGCTATAACATCAGGAAGGAACAAACAAATGACAAAATTATTTTAAAGGGGAAGTCAACCAATAAATTGTCTTTACAATAATATGTTGTATAAGCCCCCACTAATCTAAACAGGGCATTTGTTTGTGGAATATGAATTAAGCTGTAAAATCCACTTGTTTGTGTCAATCTCTGGAGGCCATTTTGTCACCTCAGCTTCACAAAACAGGCGAGTCGTGATGATTGGTTGTTACCCGAGCAACTGTGACGTCATTTTCAGCCGATAGCAACTGACAAAATGTCCGCCGCCTGAGATGGATAAAAACGGGTGGGTTTTGCTGCTTAATTCGTATTCTACAAACGCAGTATTAATTATAATACAGTGTTCAGAATAGTGGGGCTGCATGGAACATATGATTGTAAACAGATTTTTGGGTCGACTTCCCCTTCAACAGTCTCTAAACTGAAGTTACATATAATATCAGATACTGACCAGAACTCAAAACTCTCGCCTTGTAAAACGACATTATTTTGGGTCAATTCAGACGGGGTTTTTTTTTGTGTAAAATTGTGTCCTTTGTCTCTTGATACTTTTCTTGCAAAACACAATTGTTCCTATTTTAAGTCCTTATTAAATTATGTCTTTGAGCTTGTAAAAATTATATTTTCCCCTAAATATTACAACTTGATTCTTGTAAAATTTGGACTTACATATTCATCCTCTCTCTCAGCATTTACATGCAACTATTGGATATGCTATTGACTTTGGGGGGGCTTAACAAAGAATGGAAAAGGGGGATGGGAGGCAAAAAGGCTGTCATAAAGCATCTAATTGCTGTCTTGCAGTGCAAAAAAGAATAAAAAAATCTAAATGTAATTGTAGGCTTACAGCCATGCGACTGGCCAATTTGTAGCTAGGACCTGCTTGTGTGTTGTTGTGTACAGAGGCGGTGGAAGTGCCCTCTGGCTTTTAACGAGAAGCAAGAGTGCGGTCCACTCCATCTGCTGAAAGGTCAGCGCTGCCGGTGGAGAACGGCGAGCCCCGCGGACGGCCGAGCACGAAGAAATGCGTCGACACGCTCCATTTACAGAGGAACAGTGCCTTGCCGCACCCCACACGTGCAACAGTGAGCAGAAATGGACTCGCATGGGTATCAAACGTGTGTCTCCGAGCACCAGTGTTCTGAGTTTTGGTTTTGCATCGCAGCGACAAAAAAGATAGTTGCTTCGCACAAAACACAGCATGTGACATTTGCGCTGTCCAAACTCAAATTTCAGTAAGTGGTGGGAAGCCAAATGCTCCCATCGGCATTCAAACTCGTAGGATGGATTCACACTGTAGGCCTAAGAGGATACGTCTGTCTTTGTGATGCCATTATTCTTGGAAAATGAATTATTTCCCTCAAGAATACTAAGAATACTAAGACTTCATTTTTGTAAAGTATGGACCAATTCTTTGAAAATGATCACATTTGCTTTTCCCCTTCACAATACCATGATTTATTTTTGTAAAGTTACTTTCTCATGCAAATTTATTATTCAGTCTTGAAATGCATTAAAGAAGTGTTGATTAAATATAAACCAACGAGGGTACGTAGAGCCCAGATTTAAAAAACAACTTGGTTAAATGGCATTAAGCTGTCAACAGAAGGGAAATCAGCCCTGAGTGTAAATGCTTTTCAATTCAGGTTAAAAAACGTTTTTTTCCCATCATACCTTTTAAGGTCTCAAACATTTTTAAATCAATAAATAGTACACGCTTTTACAAATTTTAAAAACCTACTTTTTTATTTTTCAACACTTTAAATGTTTTACAATCTTCTGTTTAAAAAAAACAACAAAACACTTATTTCCCTCATAACACTTGTTTCATAAAATTAGGGTTTCTTTTCTTGAAAAAAATTCTCCTTGTATCATCATTAACATATTCTTAAAATTACACCTTTGGTGTTCTACAAGTACAATTATGTCCTCATGACTTTATTCTTGCAAATTTATGACATAAATGCCCAAAATGTCATCTCTGTATCTGTCAAACACCGAGCAGTGACAACACATATCAGTAATGAATGATTTAAACTTAAATAGTGAAATGTGCTACTCCTGTTCTAGTTTCTCTGCCAATTACTGTTTCTGAACGGCCTCACTGAGTTATTTAAATGTCATACTACAAAAAGAGTAACCTTGTACTGAATCAATTCCTTTGGTGTATTTGAAACAGAACCAACTTGACTCCACAAGGCAGTCAAGCAAGAGTATATTATGTGCTCTGTCCGTAACCGTCATGACACTCATTGTAATCCTAAACTAACAAATGTTTGAATATTGATTTGTTGCTGTGGCAAATGACAAGTTTCCAAAACTAAGTTTGTAATGCTTTATGTAAATAGTGTTGCTTCCAACACCCAGCATAAATCAGCATAAATACTGTATAAAATGTCCCTGGAAACAAAATAACAAACAGTGAGTGAAGTTTTGAAAGAACCAAGCGACATCTTTCACGTGCTCCTCGCATGCCTTCCTCTCTTGCCAACTAAGCCCACGGCTAACTTGTGAGAAACAAACACCATCCCTTTTAAACTAAGTATGCAATCAAGTTTTTTGGCTAAAGAGTTTTCCACTTGAAACGTTTTCTGTCTTTTATTTGTGTGGATGCCTGGCAGTAATAAAAGTGATTGCTCAAAATTGCATGGTAGCGGTCACTACACTCCGGCTCGGATTGTGGCAGTACGCTAACAAAACATGACGGCTCCAAAAGAAAGTACATGTCAATTGTGCTGTCTTTTAGGAAATGATGAAACGCGAAAGTAGAAAAGGATTTACCAGATTTTTTTTTTTTTGGGTGTTATTATGCAAACGTTTTTTTTTTAATAATGATATTTGATATGCATTAACTAGCAATATCCATAAGCTAAGTAGAGCTGCCGATATTATATTATGTGGCCGATATTCAGACATTATTTGAATATATTTTTGAAGATAACGACAAAGGCAACTAATTAGTTACCTCCAGTAGTTGCGTCTTGTCGTACTCTCTGCGATGGGCGAAGATGCACTGGCTTAGCACAGAGTAGAGTCTCTCCATCTGTTCCACGCTGAAGCTCTCGCTCTTCCTCACCGCCATGTTGAGTAGCACCTGGAGGGTAAATGACAAATGGGAAATACATTTATGATACGCTGACATACATGCGCGCCAAAAAACGGCGGTGGCCAAAAAGCAGGTGTGACAGCATTTGGAGGTCAGAGGCGAACCAAAGCGACGCGGATCCCAGTGACAGTTAATTAAAGCTAATCATAATAAGAAGCAAGTTTGCATTTCACGACGGCTTTAATTAAAACGTTGTGGACAGTGAAAGGCCCTTTTAATTGACCCCGTGTGTGTGCGCGCGTTCAAAATGCACAGCTCATCACAACGCGCCCACTCAAGTCGACCAAGGCACATTAATTAAAGTTACCATCAATAGCAACGGGGAAGAATAGGGGGGTTCTTGGGTGAAAGGCGGTGACCGTGCGTTAAAAGCACACAATGACATGTCAAAATGAAGTCAGCCAACGTATGGGATTTAATTACACACGGAGGCTTAATCGGGTTTGATTACAATGGGCGTTGATTACTCTGAAGGCTTCACAACAAGGGAAAGATGCAAGGAACAAACAAAACCATGCCCTGTTTGTTTCCCCGTGCAAAAGTGCTACATAAGTTCAGTCTATTTACCATTTAATTAATCCTTGAAAAAAAAAAAAAAAGACAAAATCAAATCTAATTCATTTAGTTTTCTTTTTGTTGTGCTAGTTTGCTTGCAGGATTAAGCAAAAACGAACCACAAGAAAGCAGACCTACAGAGAACCCAAACATGTTTTCACACAGAACTGGATGAAGGCTTCAATTCGGGACTGTATTTTACATTTTCGCAATTTATTCAAAGTGCATTCTATTGGGGCAATGAGTGACCCACCCAGCACATGCGAGCTTTTATGTGCATTATCGCCACATACAGAACCGCGGAACAGCATCCCCCAACACAGTTCATTTTTTGCACACTGAATCAAAGTTAGCCCATTGTTATTCCCACTAGATGTTCTTCTACGCTGAAACACCAGATTAAGCACATAATAACTTTGACAGTATTGTCACTTTCCATTAGACATTCTGGCGGCGTAAGACAATCCGCTCGCTAAGATGTGACAAAAACTCCCCCTTGGCCTCTAATAAGTGCAAGTCCCTTGTTAAGTAAAAAGCCAGCGCTGAGAACCCTTATAAAGTCCCCCTGCAAAAATAATAGTCATCATTAGATCTGTAGTCCACTGAGCAGCACTCGGCACATTTTATTGGCCTATTTTCATACAGTAATAGGTGTGTGCGTGTGAGAGAGAGAACATTTTTGCCACACCATGCCATGAAGCCAGAACAAAATGGCGCACCATGAGGTGTAAAAAAAAAAAAAATATATATATATATATAAAAAAATCTGCATAAAAGCTTTAATTGGTGTAATTACGGTCCATCTCGACAGTTGAGCGACTGTGTGAAAATCCACATTTGCCACATTTCTCTTGCATTTTGGGTGCACTTTGCTACTTTACGGTCCACTTCCTCTCCTGTTTTATGTCTCACCTTTCCCCAATTTCAATGTTTTATACAGCCACCACCCCCGAAGCTCTTTTATTGAACACCCCCCAACCCCCCTCCCCTCCCATCCCCTCCTCATTCTGCCTCGGTTTGCCTCGTTTCCGCTCCATTCAGCCCCTCTTCGATGTATTCTCCGACTGGCTGCGAATCGTCTGATTGCACTCCCCTGCCTTTTGTCAGCTTGGTCAGGAGTTGGGCGGCGGCATGGGGTAAATGGTGGCGGTGTCTCACAACGCAAGCGGTGATTGAGTACGCGCGGTGCTACACAAAAGGGCAGTAAGCCCATGCGTTAAGGAGCACCGCTGACACGGGCCATTTAACCTCAAAGCCCCACCCATTAGCATTAAGGCCTAGCTCCAATTGCTGATGCATTTTTTTTTCCTTTTTAACCCGATACCTGTTGAGGTCATGGGTCTATGACATGCTTTTCTTGGAGGGGTTGCCCTAAAGGCAAGTATTCAGAGTATCCAAGCAACAATGATACAATTTTTTTTAATACTATCAGTAAATGCTGGGAAAATATCAATAATATTAGCATGATTTTTCAGAGAGTCTGCATCGAGCAAATCACACAGAAAGCTGTATTGGAATATTTAAACATTACGACTAAGTTGCCTCGTGACTACACACATACAATTGTGTGGCAGGGAGGGGATAGCTAATAAACAAAGGGAAATACCAAGAGTTGTCTTTTTAGAGAGGGTGTACAGAACAAATGAAAGCAGTAAACAAGGTCTTCTGACATGTAAGCAAACTATCATTCTGAGACAAAAAACGAGCTGCCTTGTGACAACAAATACACATCACAGTTTGTGTTTTTAGGAGAGGTTGTGTAGAGGTACCGCACACAAAAAAAAACATCATATGATGTCGACTGACTAACAAGGCAGCTGTCGTCGTACATAAATTTAATATGAGCTACTTTGGAAACACATACAACTTTATTTTGTAATAAATGTAGGGAAAACGTGCATGAAAACGCACAAAATTTACCTTTGCCATACAACGACATATCGTACGGTACAACGACCATGACACCACAAATATACAATTGTTTTTGTATTGAATAAACACAGGGAAGTACTCACTTAAGGCGTACAGCTCCTTTTGCATGTTCTAGAAGGACTTTATACAAATAGATTCATTTAGCACGCACATTCACACAATGGTATTTATCAAACCTGAGATGGCGTGCGATGGCTGACTTTGCAAACGGTGCCTGTGTAAAATGGTTTTGAAATCAGAAGAGACAAAAACTACTATGACATCAATATATATGTATCATATTTTGAGCAATGCAATTTTTGAGCTTTTGAATGACCTCAAGTAAGGGCTGACTTGAAGTCAGTCACAAGGAGCCGTCATGCCAGCTCACCACCGACAAAACTCTGCATCATCTCTGTGACAACTGGTGTTAGACATACATCCAATTGCCACGCATTCTGGACGAGATAAATCAAACAAAACATGGTTTTTATGCAGCTTCCTCAAAATTATCCCCGCAATCATCCACAATCTTTGTTTGCCTCTTCCGCTAACACTTCAAATGTATTCAAGGTCGTCCAATAAACATGGCAGCACTCAATCAGCCTCAATTCTTGCCTAAACTGTACAGTGCATCCTCTAAAGTTGGATAATTTGGAACCGGAACATGTTGTACAAAAATACGACTCATGCAATTCTTGACATGAAAAATCAGGCTACTGAACAAAGTTGTGAGCACAGTAAATGTGGAGGAAAAAAATTATCAACAAAAAAGGTAGAATAACTGTTGTACAGGTCTAATTAAGGCCTGCGGTGGAGACCACTGCGAGAGGTTAGACAGACACATGTACTGTCAGCAGGGACACTATTAAGCCTCCGATTTTTTCGCTCCAAGACGCCAATTCAAATTCTTTACCAGGAAAACAATAAATGATAGATGAACATAATTTTCGCCTCAGTTTATGCAAGGGCAAAGGGGTAGGGGACATGGGGCTTTATAACGGCACACTGATTTTAAAAATAATATTCTGGTCCATGTGGCAAATAAGGCGGCTTATGGGGGTCGTTCTCACAGGTAATGCAATATAGATGGTGTTAGAAGGGTCAGGGACAATCATGACAAATTATATTATGGCCGTCATCTCAAAACATTAAAATGAGATGCTCGTCCGTTACGGCGAGGAATGGTGGGGAGATATCCCTGCTGGGGTTGTCAACTCATCTTAAAATATGCAGCGCAGCTGGTTTGGCTTCCAACATCGAATCACTGGAAAAATCCCCACAACACTTGATAGCTGTGAATTATCTGCGCTTCGTTGTAAAGGAACAAAAAAGGGCTGATGTGCTTTAAAAGCCCTTGCGCGAGATCAATGCCAAAATACAGCATTAAGTTAAAAAAAAATCATGCGCTATTATTTTCTAAGGACTTCTGGCACTCGGAAAATGCATTTTCTTCAAAGGAAATGAAACACCTTGACATGCAAAATAAAATAAAATAACATCACAGTTACAAACTGTACTTTCTGTGTTGGTATTTCACCATTTCCAGATTATTACTACAGGTTTACTTTTGCAACATTTTACTAATGAAACTAGCACAAGCCCCTTCCAAACTTTCCATCTCATTGGATGGTCAAAGTCGGCCAATGGATTTCCCCAGCTTCTTAAGTGGGATAGCGGCTGTGTGAAAATGAATCGCGACAAGTAAGTTCATCCAGGGTTCCAACATGTTTCTCCAAGTTAAATTTAAGACCTTTTAAGACCATCTGCCACCCCCCCCCCCCAAAAAAAATTTATAAATTTTTTCGCAGCCTTAGTGGTAAAGAAAAACACAATTTGTGAACGTGCGTTAAATTATTTCTCGAACGTTTTAAAGTGGAATGTGTGTAGGGTGCAAGAATGCAAGCATATTGAGTAGCGCAGACACGGACCACAGACAATATTGCAATAATGTGGCATCTAGTTTGCCAATGACTGTAAAAGCAATGTCAGGCTAAGACAAGGGGAGCTGAACACCGATAACTATTGTACGTGCTCGGCGTGTGTACAAATGAAAGGAGTTTAGTCAACCAGATTGGCAGATAATAAACTGATATGATGCTGTTCTCTTCTGAGACACAAGCATGTGACTTGGCCACTCGGCCTTGGGGGGAATGGGGATCCCCCGCTGTGCTGACTGAAAGTGAGCCAAGATGACAAAATGAGATTTGGGACGTGGTGGTTGTCGGCCAAGCTCATGTTGAAACATGAAATGGTGAAATGCTGTAATAGCTCCACGACGTGCCCAAAGGGCTCCCATACTGTGCCAGCGGTGCGAGAAAAGAGCTCATTCTGAGCAGCTGTTAAAAGAAAACAGCATCATCGGCAATAAGTGTGAGATTTTTTGGTGTGTACAGATTGGATGTTTATTCCTTAAACGTCCCCATCAGCATTTGTCCGTGTCACTTTCTTCACAACAGTCCGAATGTTGGAAAATGAAAAACAGCAAAGCCTTGGGATCTCATCATTCAAGCAATCTTGGGAATGTATTCTCATCCAGAGATTTCAGGATAACTGGTAATAAAGGAAGATGCCTAATGTCTCTTAACAGCAACAGTGGCGCTGAAAGGCCCAAGAAAATACTGATGTCGAGGGCTTCAAGCGTCGAGTCTGTGACCAAACTCCTGATGTTATTTAATACAGAGAAGAGTTTCAAAGCCTCTTCCATCATGTTGACAGTCAGGAATAATGAGCACCCTACAATCAATGAATATAACCAAGGGAAGGATGACATCCACCACAAGTTCTAATAAACACCAGCGAGCATAGTGCCGCTTAAACGGCGGCGCTCATTCCCGGCGCCAATAGGAAATTCAATTTGTTCCGTAAGCTGGGGGATAAAAAAGCAATTATTCACAGTCTCCCTATTTTCACGATCTGTTTCTTAAAGATAACCCAACCACCCCCACCCCACGACACGCTTTAGCCACAAGCCTGCAGATTATTGCCGCGTGTTGCTGTTCACAGCGGCGGCCCATCGGAGTCCAAAAGATCAGGCCAACTAAAAGGCCTGCCAATCAGTTTGAGTGATGCCGTCGAC
The DNA here is from genome assembly GCF_054856555.1 of Leptonotus elevatus. Classification (NCBI taxonomy): domain Eukaryota; kingdom Metazoa; phylum Chordata; class Actinopteri; order Syngnathiformes; family Syngnathidae; genus Leptonotus; species Leptonotus elevatus. Next base: position 10,430,178 of record NC_141256.1, read on the forward strand.
ACCGCCGTCCGTGTGGGACTCGGGTAAAAAGCCACTCGATAATGGCTTGATGGCTCTATGTCACTTCGGAAGGGGGTGGAAAAGTGAGTGCATGTCAAAAGAGCACTTCTTTTACGCCAATTACACCCCACGGCCACCCGCTGCTGCTGGGATGCACCGTCAAGGGAGTCCACTGGGCCAAAAAGGTACCAATTTCCAGTCCACTTAGGGGGACAAAAGTAGCAACACTGGTGTTCATTCTCATGTTCTGTTTGATGAGCACAGCGAATGGTGGCTCATGTTTTAGTCATGACCTTTTTTCGTTGCACAGGAAACTCATCTGTTGATTGAGAGTGACGTTGTGCCGTAATTGGCACCCCGAGAGAAACGGTAACATAAACCCAAACAAGGGTGAGGAGAGTTTGGATAAGCCTGACAAAGTTAGTCATCTGAGAAGGACAGCTGACAACCATCGGCGTCAAAACAGACCTATGGATGTACAAGGAATGTGGGGTGCAGCCTTCTGTGCAGAGGCTTTGCCATTGCATATAATGTAAATCCCAATTCTACAGGGGGTTTAAAAAAAAAGAATTGTTTTTGCTTTGTTCAGAAAGTTTTAAGTTAAAGCAGTCTTTGTAAAACACAGACAGGAAAAGTGGCTCAATGACAAAGTGTGCTGGGCACAGGGTCAAGCTACTTTTATGAGCTAACCTTCATATGAAGCACGACAAAGTCTGACTGCCAGTACCACGTCTAACGTTACTTTGACTTTAAAGAAATGCCCAACCTTCAATCAACTAATTGCACCCTTTACAAATAATAAAGATGTGAGCTTTGACGCTCTCTTTACTTAATAGCAAATTCTTGAAATGATCGTCAAAAAAAAAAGAAAGAAGAAGAAGACAACCATCTTCCTAATTGTGTGTTGCCTATTTGTCTATTTGGTAGTAATTTACAAATCAGAGTTTTGGGCTTAATGTTACAATAACACCTTTTCACCAGGATACAAGCACTTGACAAAAATTAGTTTGCATTTACGGAAAAACAACACTGTGTAAGAATACTATATTACAAAACCATCATACTAAAACCCCCCCCAAAAATGGTTTGATTCAATTCATAGTCCATTTCTCCCCCAAAAAAATAAGAAGCGAATGTGCAAGGTAACAGGATAAGTGGTGTAGAAAATGGATGGACAATTGGCCACCTGAACTAAAATCATTACTGTCATGGAGATCATTCTTGAAGAGTGTTTACTATGCCAAATAAACCCAGCTGCCACATTGCGAATGTAAATGATCATGTGAAATTATTAAACATGTGCGCCAAGTGAGTACAGCAATGGTGATGAGGTTTTTGCTAAAATAGCTAGTTGGGCTATTGATATAGAGCAGTGATGCCTAAATCCGGTCCTCGAGAGCCCTAATCCAGCCTGTTTTCCATGTCTTCCTTCTTCAGCACAGCTGAATCTAATGATCAGCTAATCCTGCCAGCTTTGCAGAAGCCTGATACTGATCATGAATCAGGTGTGTTAGTGGAAAGAAACATGGAAAACAGGCTGGATAGGGGCTCTCGAGAACCGAACTTGGGCACCCCTGTGATATAGAGGGTGGGCTAAAATAGTATATACATAGTATATACATTACACTATTTATGACAAACACAACCTTGTCCCCGCATTTTGATTTCCATTCTTTCATCCATCGGCACTTCCTTAAATCCATCCTACTTTCATTCTAGCCAGCCATCCTTTATTTGTTCCCCCTTCCCTTCCTCCATTAGGGTAATTATATTTCTTGGCCCACTCTGTATTCAATTGCTAGGCTTCATTGCCACACAACAGTAAACATCTCCTGAAAAAAAAATAAAAAAGCATTACCAAAAGTTGCTGGTGATCAACCACAAGTGGAGGAGGCGGAGGCGGCGGTGCTGCATTGGGCTCGTCCTCCATCCCCACGGCCGACGCGTTCAGTTGCTCCGACGGACTCCTCTTGCATGTCTCCGTCTTGGTGTCCCCTATTAATGACATCAAAGCCTTGGGAACACAGAGTGGGAAATATTCACACCCACCCACCAAAAAAGTGCCAAACTCTGCGGTTGAATGGGAGCTTTTACGCCAGCGAATGATGGTACGCTATTTAGTAATAGGGACCATCTTCTCAAATAATCCCAAATAGGCTTTAGATGAAGGGATGCACGGACTTCAAAGGAGGCCAACAGCACCACCGTGTGATGCCGTAACCACCCTGTTTGATTGTTGGCACGGTCTTAGGCTGGATTTACACTGCAGATCCAAGTGCTCTTTCAATGCCTATACAGTAAATCCCCTTCTTCAGCCTTTCTTATAAACAAAGCAATGTTTATAATTGCATATATTACATTAAACCATTAATATCAATTCAAACTCATCTTATGTTACCCTTAATGCTAAACTGTGAAAATGCAGGGGGGCGGGTAGAGATTGGGACAAGCTAAACTTGGTTCTCCCCTGAAACGCAAAGATGGTCTCTCAGTAACAACCCGCATGTCTAAACGCCCAATTTTCACTTAAAACACTTGTGTCAACAGGACAACACCAAGTAAATAAAAAAACAATACACAAACACAAATATTAAACTAGATTTACAGCGGGTGTAAATTTTGTGACATTAAGCATTGATGAGGGAATATCCAATCTGTGCATTTTTGCTGCACTCGCATTGGCAGACATCTGATACCTTTAGGATGTTTACCTATTTGGAAGAGGCCTGATTCCCATCTGAAGCCATCTGATTCCACGCATTTTTTTTCTATTGCCGTTTCCATGAAGGATATTCAAATAGCACCAAAAAAAATGCAATTGTGTCACTTGAACCACATAGTGTAAATCCAGCCTTAATGAAGCAGTGTGTCTCCTACACATGTTTTGGGGAATTGTGGGCAGAGTTGCTTGTGGGAGTGTTCTATATCTGAATACATACCTTCTTTGTCCTGATCTTCCTCCAGAATTTTCACAGCGTACACCTGAGTCAATTCCCCCTCATCAATGCTGTTGTGCTCCCCCTTTGACGCCATTTTGTCGGAGCCATCCGTCGTGTTCTGAGGAGTCCTTTCCTCGCCGGCCTTGATTTTCTCCAGGCACTGAGACTCCAGACTATCCATGGACTCGTTCCCATTCACTTGCGCTACATTGAGAGCCTCTGTATGCTGAATGTCAGAAGAATCAGATTTTTCAATTGTAGGTTTAGCACCGGTTTGGCTGTCCCCATCAGCTTGCGGGTGGGAATCGTTTCCATGGCAATGCAGCAGAGTTTGTTTTTCCAACTCCTTTCCAGCATCACTCGAGTCAACCAGGGGCTCACTGGAGCTCTCTTCCTCCATGGAGGAAACGTGGGGGAGGTGCCCGTTGGTCCGGGGTCCCGGGGTGTCGCAGGAGGACTCCTCGTCCAGCGTGAGACATGAATCGCTGGGACCCGCCGCTTCCATTTCAACCTCGGTGTGCTCCTCCACTTTCTGTTCATCTGTGCCTTTCTTGTAATGCTTATGTTTGCGGATGATGCCTCGCACCCAAGATGGACGTCGGCGTAGCTTCTTCTTGATATGATCTGAAACAAAACGAGTAAAAAGAAAAGTATTATTAGACTATTAGAATTGTTCTTAAAGGAGATGTATAAGTTTTCTTTTTTCTCTCTCGTCAATTTATAAAACCTTTCCCATTTGACAATAAAAATGGCTCGGGCATGTTTTGACTAAATACCACAAGGATCAAGAATTATATAGTGGACCCCTGCATACTTGCCCGGTGGATTTGTGGGGTTAAAAAAAGGGTTATTTTCCCAACGCATTTCAATGTGCGTCAAAAAAAGTGAAAATAAGTTCCTCGGACAATAGCTTCTACGAACTAAGGTAAAGGTAATTATACTTGCTGCCCTTTTGATACCACAAACACATTTGGAGGTACAGTAAAAGGCCATTAGTTTCTAAGTTTACCACTCTGAAATAATAGAATAGTAATTTAAAACAACAGAAAGCAATCGATAACATCAGTTGGTTCATTTAATAGAAAGTGCATTGTCTTATTACTGGGCTAAGCTTAAAGGGCACAATTTACATATACATCACAGTGAGGATGCTGTAACCCCCAACACTGATTGCATTTAAATGGCAACAGGCAAGACGATGGCAAGTTGGAAAGGCGGACAAGAGCTACACGTCGGCACACTGGGCACTGGTGAGGACAGACGGTGCTCGGCGGTTTGAGCAGGAAATGAGGAAAAAAAGCCAAGGCAATTCTCAGAGCACAATGCTGACGCAAGCGAGAGGGAAAACGTTAACATGGGTGCCTTCACTTGACGCACTGATAACAGGTCAGGACACAGCGGTTGGCTAGACAAGGGAGGGAAAAACGTGATTGCATTTTCAGGCGATAGATAACAAGGTTAACTGGAAATAAACCCTTTGAGTTTTGTGCAGAAAAGACTTCAAGTGAAAATTACATGTAAGCAGCTATTGCCATTGAACGACGTTGAAAATGATGTCGTTCAGAAAGTATCTCAAAAGACAACTAGATGGGCACTGCGATCTATAATCAGATCTGCCAAGGCTTAACAATCTCAAACATGTAATTTAAAAATTGTGACATGACGGGCCAAATTACACTTTTTCATGTCTACTCATACAATCCATTTAGCACCGGCTGTCTAGTTATTGTACATTAGTTAAAAACTGGTAGCAATTGGGCAAAATCCCAAGTGCAAAATGGTTAACTTCCGATGTGTTTTCAGACATTTTCTTCAAGACTGCTGAGCTAAACATGAGCTATTTGAGTTTTATGGTGTACGGCGAGTTGTCAAACTGCGGGACAGTTTTGCCCGTTTGGGTGGCTTTGCATCCTATGGCAGGCGTAACACCAATACTCACTTCTTTCTTAGATTTTTTTTTTTTTTTTGCACTGATATGCCAAATAGACCACAGTGGACTCATTCAATCAAGTACAAGCCATTATAATCCTGTCAAGGGCCAGTGGAACAGCATAAATCAGACAAAATATCCTTTGTATAATTAATAATATATGCCCCATTGTGGTTCTCAATGGACACTAAATGGTCAGGAATGCATTAGCTTGTTAAACAGTGCAGCGCACTCCCAGCTTTTGTTTGGATTACAAGCCTTCTGAAATGGAAAAAGACTGCTTGTGTTGTTTTTTCCTATCTACTGTTAGGGCTAGGCCAAGTCCAACCCCAGCAGAGTTTGCATATGCAGAAATAAAATTCACTGGTGTCAACGGACCCTGCATTTTCCCATCCATGCTACCCAGATGTGTTATTTACACAAAAGAAAGTGAATACCCCAGGGGAGGTTTGGCTTGCGAGGGCTTAGCTATCGCCATCAAAGATGTGTAGTAAGCACCCGGGGGATGAAAAAGGTGAGACGGAGTAGCAGCAAGCGACTCGTCATAGGAAGCTCGTAAATGATGCATGAAAATTGTCAGAGCATGAACAGCCAACCACAGAGGGAGGGCGAACGCAGAGAAGTCAGTCTTAGTTCCAAAGCTCTTTTGTAGTCGTAATTAAAGCCGTCGTTACATTTGCTGGGCCATGCCAAATGGTGCGTTTGTATGTGCCAGTTAAAGTGAACATGGAGCAGGGGGGGATGAAATTTCATACCAGGATCCAAAGTGCGGTACCAGCAATTATTAAGTCGATAAATCATTGCGGTGCCGCCAACATGAACACAGCCCAGAAAAGCCTTTGGGTGCAATTATGAATTGGGTGTCTCTGACTGACTGATTTCTTTACTTAATTATTTCATCGAATTATTGCTTCAGTGATCTGGAGCGTAGAAGATGATGCAAAGGCTGAAGGGAATCAAGAATGTCACGAGCGCAAGTTGTTACATTAAACATTTCTGCCTATAGGGGGAATTAAAAGGCAGTCAGTCTTGGAATTTTTAATTTCGAGCCATCAACTTCTGCCATAATCAGTGACGAAAACAAAAAAATCCACAATTTAGCATGCTCCATAGGTTGTTTGAAGTTTAGCTTGCCTATAGGAAGGTGTGAATGGAGGTTTGTGTAAATATAGCCAACTGGCAAACAGTACCCCGCCCAGGTCTAAAGTTGGTTTGAATAGGCACTATTAGGCTGTGGCCCTAATGAAGCCAACACTATAAACAATTATGTAGATGCAATGGCGGATGTCATCATCTTTGCGGTCATGTTCTGTTGACAAAAACTAAAATTCTGTGTCACTCATCTGGAGAAAAACTGGTTCCGATTTGCAAGCAACTGGAAAAAAGCTCAAGCTTGTTTTTGAAGGACCCGTTGAAAGTATGGCAAAGCCTTAAAATAGGCCACTCGTTTGGCCTAAAAATTATACATATATATATATAAATGAAGAAACGAAACAGAGGTAGACAAAGCTAAGAACATCAGCGATAATAGCTGATTATGCGTAACTTCCGAACATGCATCTTGCGGAGACAACAAAGCCTTCAATACGACGTGGCACCTCTTCAAATTTGAAACGGGGTTACAATAAATACCCACTGACACAAGCAGGTCAACAGATCATGTCTAATTCTCAGCGGGTTAAAGACCACACACTCTCCACTTGACACTTAACAATGGAGCGGTCCAATGACCTAAAGCCCGCATCCCACTGACAGATGAACGTTTGTGACGCTAGCAAATGTTGATTTCACGTCAGGGTTTGTTCAGGGTCGCAGCATTTCCTAAACTCTCTAAATAGTCTTAATAGTCTTTCTTGCGACAAGTAAGACCATTAAGACCGTTTAAGAGAACTTTTAAGATTGGTTACGGAATGTTTAGGAAACGCCGCGATCATGAACGAAACCTGACGTGAAATCAACATTCAGTAGCATTGCAAATGTTGGCCCCTAAGTGCGATACAGTCGCTTCAGAAAGACCATACCCAACGCGAGTAAGTGATACAGTAGGTTCCACGATTTTGTGATTAATGACTATGCAGGGGATTACTGTATAATGTATGATTTAAGAAAACTAAAACATTAAAATACTTCACAGAGTAAGCGTTGGTTTGAGCCACATATGCATGCAAATTACCAAAACTGTATCACCTTTGACTGATGAAACCCTGATACAGTAGTATTGGTAGAATGATACGATTTAAAAACTTCACACAGCCGTCGGCAAAAGCAAACCTGGGAAATCAGCCAATCTGCATGCATCATTCTCGATTCACTCAGACACACCTTTCCAAACCTGAACAGATGCTCACTTGTTTACCCAGTGCACAGCATGGTTTTCAACGCGAGCGTGTGTTTCCATGGCAATCAACAACATTTTCCCTTCGCTACCGAGAGGGCTCCATTCTGTAATTCCCCATGAATTCACATTTAGGACACGGGGGCGAACACTGCCATGCATTCATGCCGGGGGAATAAATTATACTGTAGCATTTTGGGGTCAAGGGAAAACAAATGCTTGGAGCTGTTTTTTGGGGGGCGTTTGACTAGTGTAATTTAATTAAAATCATATGGGGAACTGGCGCATGTTTGATTTGAGATTCCCAACAGTAGGAAAATGTGGGCTATGGGTGTTGGCTGGGGTTTACTCGAAATGAATACTATTTGAGAAATATAAGATTTACAACATTAAGTTTTATGTATGACACCAACATATGCATGTAATGTTTTATACTGAGACTGTAGAGTTCAACTGAATAATTTTGACACTGTATCTTTGAGGGACCCCATACATCAAAATTATCAGTATATAACCATTTCTTTCTGTAATATACAGTGTTAATTTTATATCAAGTGAGTTTTAGAGCACCGGTACATGAAAGAGCTATCGGTTATAAACTGTTATCGTAACAATACTTTTTATAGGCATTCTTGCGGGAACACCATTGAAGAAAATTCTCATTGAGAAGGAGCCTAAGGATGGAGCTAAGTGATGAATTTAGGCATCTTTAATACATGAAAATTCTCAGTGTGGAGCAGCGTGTTTCTGTTATATACTGTGCAATGTCAGACGTCTAGAGTCTAGGTGAAAAGTTTGGCATCTTTGAAAAACAACAAATTAATTTTCATCATGTAGTCATTTTTAGCCATGAGATGCTGTCTGACACCAAACCAATTCTAAGTGTAGGCATTTGTTAAATATTGCCATGTTTTTGTAAATAAATAATTTACATATATACAGCTTTTTGAAGTCTGAAGGAAATAATGTAGGTACTTTGAGGAACATGGAATTCACATTTAAACATACTGTTAAAGAACTGTGTCAAAAGCCAAGCATCAGAATATCTGTGAATGTCCTTGAATTGCCTTTAATTGCTAAGAGCTAGCTTGCCCTACTGATAGATGACTTCTACACCTAATTAATGAAAGATCGGCCTACACTGTTGCAGGAATGAATACAAAACAAACATCACAGAAATGACAAAACTCAAACTGTCAAGAGTAGAGTTGTCGGAAAAGAAAGCTACCAAGGCTCAGACGGTGAGTCATGGACTGCAGGGTCATAAAACGCAAGACGGCCATTTGTCAAGTGAGGTGACACGTTGCGCCGACACTTAATGAAACGTCTCGATCAATAAATGATACCATCCCTGGCTCGTGGAAATGAAGGCGATCAGTCAATTCGCTCAATTGTTCCCCCACTGCCGCCGACCGACGGTTTGTTTGGTTTTACTTTCGCTACGTCTCACGGCTAATGGCATCTCACATGATAGCATCGATACTGCCGACGAAGCTGCAGCTGGCTGTGCAATTTCATTGGCTAGCAAGACACACATTTTCAATCTCTTGCATAAGAACACTAAGGTAGTAGTTAACTGAACTTGGCATGGTCCGCCTCAGGGGCATCCACCTAGCTTTCCGCCCTTTTCTGTGTTCGGTTAACAGTCTGTGTTTAACCGCTACCTGTGGTGCATGAGACCGCTATGCACCGATAGCTGCAGACACCATTTAATAGACGTCAGCCTGACCTGAATACGTATGGGGTGATAAAAGGTGATTTTTTTTCCAGGTCATGAATTTTGTATTTGTTGCTCCGAAATACTATCTCTGCACGTTAATTATGCCTCCCTTTTTTAGTACTGTAGGTTTGGTAATATTTGGATCAAATGAAACTTCACAACTAATCAATGTACAGTAATCAATCCCCTGCCCTGCCTATTTGCTATTCACAAAAATCACCTATTCGTTTTTTTCTCTCTGTGCAACCTATACACTAGTATATTTGTGGTTCTTTTTTGTGCTCTTCCGTAAAATGGCTCAAAATACCCTGGCTCATAGTCAAATAGTAACTTACGACAAGAAAGCATGCTAGAAGTGATGCATAATAATGTGACAACTACATTTAGGAGATACAATGGAGTCCCAATTTAATCAACATTCCATTTGTATGGCGACGTAACCTGAATTAGTACGCATGCTGTAACGCACAATAATCACGAAAGAAAGCTCAAATTTGAGCAATTGTTACCATCAGTCAACATCCATATAATGAATTCAAGAATATATTTCCTTCATCATAGAATTGTTTTCTTAACTTCAAAGGTGATTGAAAAGATTTCTTCAGCAAACAATGTGTCCTTCAAAAAGAAAAGATTTGCCTCAAGGAGAGACTACAGATCTAACAGACCGTGTTATCGTGATAAGGCTACCAAACATAAAAGGGTTAACGCGTGTGTGAAACTTTTTAAACCTTTGAGTTTGTGACGTTGGTACTACAAGAGCACGGGGGTCATTAGTAACCGGCGTACCATAGATGCAATGGTTTGATGAATAACAATGAACTGCACGAGGAGTCAGATACTGGAAAAAGCTAATGAATTGCCGAGCTGCCCTTGACTATAATGACACGTCTTAATGAGTCGTTCGCTGCAAAGCAGGGCAGCTATGTGCGAGAGAAAAATGCACCTCGGCGCAGCATTTAATGGCTGTGTCCGCCGATTAGTGTGGATAAGTGAGGTTCTCCCAGTAATTTCAAGTAATTAAAAACAGTCGGCACGCATTTTAAATTGCTACGGTGGGTGTGGGGGTTGGGGGGGGGGGGGGGTACGACATGTCATGCAACATTTCTTTATGGGTGGCGTGCCAAGGCTGCTAGCATGGTCAAATAACTAATATGTGGCTGATTTTATTGTCTACCCTATTGTTATGGTTGAGAAAATGTGCAGTGTGAACTAATTGTATCTCTAAATTTACTCAACAGCCACGGGACCACAACCATAATAGAAATAAAATGTTCATAGCACACATATTAGCATAATTGCAATGAAAGGGAGCTGTAAAAAGACTGTGAATCTCTGTGGAAAAAAAGGCTGGTAAAGAGGCTAAAGCTTTGTTTACACTAAATGGTACCGTAGACATTTTTCCTAGTCAAGTCAAGTCATCTTTATTTATAAAGATATTCTTCCCAAACCATTCCACTTTTCAGTAGCTGATGATTGGATAGCAATTTGGTATGGGATTCTACACAGGGACCAAGCTCTGCCACAAATTGTAAAACAAAATTGAGTAGTTGAGAGCAGTGGTTTGATTGCAAAAACTTTCAGTTCATCTTTCATTAGCTTTGTTGATGTCCCACATCAAAACTGAAAAGTACAGAACACGAGTGAACTAATCAAGTGTTATCAAATAATGTTTGTGCAAATGTTCCTGTCAAATTATAACTCAACCGAACCAGGCTCCATTACAATGCTGGCGGCATTGCAGTGGGTGATTTGTACTCAAAAGCGCTAATCAAAATATGTCAAATACAATAATGCTAAAAATCAAAATGACTTGAAATATAAAACTGCCTAAGGAAACTTGTTCAGATTGGAAATGGGATGATTGATCAGCCAATCCTAGTGCAGACTAGCTTATTATTACATTATGAAATAAATATTTGACATGCATGGTCATAATATAAGGACTTTGGAGAAACCACCAAACACTTAAGTGGATACACACAGCACAAAGTGGTAGCACACGGTGATGTATGGAAAGGAAAAATACACAATCATAACAGTAGACAGTAATATGATGTGCATCTTAATACAAAAATAGAGTGATGATTTATATTCATTGACTTGGCGCTGCAACCATCTAAGAGGCATTTGTGCCCACCAAATGGCACCTAAACTTGGCGCCAGATTGCCTTTGAGAAGCAATTTTTTTGTAGAGAGAAATGCATATTCCAATTCGGACGTTAAAGTTGCAATTTCAAACTGAAAACAGGTTCTTTGTAGCCTGCTGTTCGTGTTCTAATTTTAGCTCCCCAAGGAAGAAAAAAGGTACATTTGTCACCTGACGTCGGTAGCAGGCGACGTTAATAATGCAAACAAGCTGCCAAAATGTGTTTCCTGCAACCACTGACAGAGTTAGCCTGACGCGGCGAGCGGCTAACTGCCCAAGGGAGTAATGGGACGACTATCTAGCCACCTAGTGTGACTTTGGTGACAGCTATAATTAAAAGACATACAAGTACATTCATTATAAATGATTGAGGCCATCATTGAGAACGTATACTCTATTAGGAGTTCTTGGGTATTAACACCTGCAAAATTTTGGTTCGTTTTTGGAGTTTCTTTTCTCCTGGAAGATTCATGTCATGTATTTGATTTACTACTGTCATGACCACCGTAAATCGGTTGAACTGCAAAATAATCTCCTAAAACCTCTGGGTCTGTCTATTGGGGAATTGAGAATCATAGAAACACTACAAGGTTGAACTTCTTGCTTTGGCCAAGTATAGTCCTTGTGTGTGATGGCAAGAGAGTGAGAGTTAATATATTTTTTTTAAATGGAAAAGCTAATTTAAATACAACATTTAAAAACTCTAATAAGCGGAATTATCTTCAACAACGCTTTGTATTCTCTGAAATATAAGTGTCCTCTTACTAAACCATTTCCTGGATGCTGTCCTTTTTGATCTGAAAAGAAATCAAATCTAGGCCATCCTTTTATGCAGTAACTACTCCAGCCTAATATAAAAGGAAGTGGGGTGTTTATTATGACTTTAAATATCCTATCAAGGCCTGGCGATGGATTGACATTGGCACCGGGGAGGAGAGACGCCCGTTTAATGTGATGTAAGTTGCGCGGCGGGGAGCGGGGTGGGTCGCAGCGGTATTCCAGCCACAAGAGAGCAAACCTTGGTGGCTGTTGCCTTGGGCAGGCTATTGACTGATGCAGAGGAGACATTATGCAGAGTCGGCATCACTATAATTCTCTTTTGCAAACACTGACGATGCTTGTGTAAGGAAAGGTTCTCGTCAACCTTCTATGATGGCAAAAAAAGAAAAAAAAAGGTTTCATCTGGTGTAAATATCTCATGTGACAATCAATCGTGCCAGGGACTAGCGGGGGCCGATGTGAGCAAGCAAAAACTCCCAGCCGAATAAGGAGAGCAAGGGGGGGACTTAATTATAAATGAAAGGATGGCACTTGCAATGAACTTGATCCTTGTGGTGATGCACCATACGTGAACCCTGAGCTGGGGGCCTTGCTAATGGCCCTGGGGGGGCAGGGAGGATGGAGAGCATTTCGACCCTTGTTGTGTGAGTGAGCTAGTGGCAAGCGGAAGTGGGAGCACTGAAAACCTATTCCGTCCATTCAAGGTCTTCCCACGCAATCTATCCATCGCAACCAGGTTTGTCCAGCCAACAGGAGTGCTTTTCACACCTGCTCCACAAATATACTTAGCCTTCAAAAAAGTGTTTGTGTAAATATTGAGTGGCCCTCATCATCCCCACTGTCGCTGCTTGTTGTATCGGAATGGCACAGGCCAGTCTCGGTGAGAAGAGAGCAATGGAACAAGCCTCTGAACTGAAGAGAAAGCTTAAATTAAAAGGGAATGTTGCAAAAAGGTTTTTTCCTCCCAGTGTTTTAAACAAATTTGTGAATAATGATGAAACTTAACTATATTTTAATGCTAATTGCTGCAAAACGGAAATAGATAGAAATAAAAGTTTTTTTCCCCTGATAATCTTTCTTTTGGTAGGTTCCATGTTTTTATAGCAATTGAACACAATATTCTGTGGGCTTTGCAAAATCAGTCAAAATCCAGTAACACAGCCGGGAGCGAAGGGGATTGCGTCAGTGAAAATGGCTGGGAGTGAATGTGTTAAGGAAAGTTTAGTAGTATTTAATTTTGAAGAACAATAGAGTAGAATTTAATCTTTTAGAACTGTTCCTTTTCAAACATTTATTTAGGTATAATGTTTTTTTAATTCCTCCACTTGGAGCAGAGTCTCAGTCTTGTTCTTCATTGAAGGAAGAATGATGGTGCGGGAGATTGAGAGATAGATCCTAGGAAGGAAGTGAGCCAAAGGGAGCTCTTGAGATTTTTTGTGGCTCTACTCATGGTAGGCATGCCCACCAAACATCATGTTTCTAAGTAGAACGAGGAGAATGAAAACGAGACCTGTGTGGGACATTGCTGAATTTTATCGGGTGCACTTCTTAGCCTGTCATGTCATTAGGCACAATCACTGATCAATTAGCCTAATAGCTGCCCCGCTGAGGAGTTCCAGGTGAGAACAGGGTGCCAATGTCACAAATTAATCACCCGACTTAGCCTAATTAATTGACGCTTCCGACGGAGGGTTTTGGTAATGAGTCTGCGCGACAAGCTTCTGAATTAACTTTATCATATGATACCGACTGTCCATGCAAGACTGTGATATCGCCTCATTTTCCTGTATGTCCATCCCGTTCTTAATAAAAAAGAATGTGTGAATAATTAAAGTACTGGATCTGGCTTGGCTTGATTTATAGGAGCAGATAGAGTAGTCTACAGAGGCTCAGTTGGGATGCTGCTCATGGAAAAGAAGCACCCCCCTGTGTTGGGTAGAGGGACTACAGATGAAACTTGGCAGACTGTCATTCATCGCCTGCTGTAGGAGGGCTAGCGGGCATTTTGTGACTTAACATGCGAGCGGTTGAAGTGACATCCCCATTAGTTTGCCTCACACCTGCCGTTTGCCACAGGTGGTCATGTAATGGCCCCGCGGTGTGGTCATGTTCCGAGTGGTTAAGAGAGGGGAGGACCCCGCTAATGAGGCTGCTCGCTTCCGTCGACTCCCCACAGTGTGTTGTGTTTCAGTGTGTAAACGCGTGTGTGTGTGTCATATACATCTGGTGTGCTGTAATAATGGGGCACAGTTGACCGCTGTTTAGACACACAAGAAATGACTTTTTTCCCTGCATTTCCGAGAACTGATGGAAAATAATAATTTTTAATGGGTTGGGACGAAAAATACATATTTTTTTCTATTTTCTTTTGCTGTTTCAAATAAAAAAAATGATTGCATTTTGTTGACGTTTCTTATTTTTTATGTTTTATTTTTTTTCTTACTCATGAAAAATAATACTTAATTTTGCTTTATTTTCACAATAGCTTTTGTATTTTGGAGAGATATTATATTATTTATTTGTTATTATTAATGGCTGTATATTTTTGCGTTTTATTTATTTATTAAATTTCCATGTGTTTAATTATTTTTTTTTTTTAATTGTTATACTTTTTGCGATTTTTACTCACCTCGTTCATCCCAATATAATTTTAAAAGTTAATGATTGCCGTTTTTAGCCTGTTTTGATAAAATGCTATGTATTATGTAATTATCTAACTGTATCAGACTCTTTAGTTTGTTGTTTGTGTTTGTTAAGTTTGTTTTCATGTATTTTTATTTTCTTTATTTTACTCTGCTGTCTGCTGCCAGGTCAGTATTGCAACTTGCCTAAGATGGATAAATAAGGGTTAAATAAATAACATTCACTCCAAAAGAATGACAGCACTCAATGGGGGCTGTTGAGAAGGAAAGAATGCAAGAAGAGAAGAATATACACAGGTACGAGTGAGTGTTTTGATGTTTTACAGCAGATAACTTGTTTAAACAGATGTAAGTACAAATGTTAAAAAAAAAATAGATCTGCTGTTTGACTTACCTTTGCGTCGCTCGTTCCAGTTACAATGACAATAACAGCTGTTATCTTATTTTTTTACTTGACAAAGGCAGCTAATGAAAACTGGTACTCACTGGGGGTGCATGGTTTATTCTCAGTAGCCTCGCCCTGAGTGCTGGCCTTGCCCTGCTGTTCCGTGGCACCGTGGCTCCTCCTGGTTCCGGGAGCACTCGGAGGAGTTGCTGCTGCTTTTGATGGTGATGCCGTTGTTGATGCAGCTGCCGCCGCCACTGGTGCTGCAGGCTGAGCTGGCGTCTGCTGGTCTGCAGATCACAACAGACAATTAGGTTAGGAAGTACACTATACACATATATTGGTCTTTATGCAGAGAGTGGCATTACATTAGTAGTATCAATCACCAGAGGGAAATGGGAAGAAGAGACTAATTTTGGCCAAATTGACCTCGAAACGGCAGCTTCAAACCAAAATGGCGGACTTCCTGTGCATTTCCAGCCATAGGTTTATGAGGCTTTTTCAGGAGTCTCGTCTTACTAAACAAGTTTACCTAATTCAGTGTTGCTAAAGGATTTACATATGTTGTCTTATTTAATCCTGTGCAAATTTGGGGAGGATTTACGGCAGTCATACCTGCACAACTTCTGGGTATTTTTTAGGATAATTATCTGCAATTATCGACCAAATTGACATCCTACAGATAAACCAGTTAATAAAGAAATTATTGCTATTTTTAAACTTGACTGTTTTGTTTTGGCAAACTCGAAATGAGTTACTGGTTTTCTTTGAAGCAGAGATATCAATACAATTCTGCTTCATGGTGCTTTACACAATGTTTACATGTATTTGTCCATGTTAGACTCAAAATTATATTTGTATTCAAGTTCATTTTGCAAACAATTATCGGCTTACTTATCGGTTATCGACACTTTCTAAATTATTGGTTTATCGGTATCGGTTAAAAATAGCATTATCGTGCATCCCTAGTATTTTTCAGTTGGCTTAATTTATCGTTTTATTTCAACCTGTGCATCTTGTGGGAGAATAACCGTCACCTATTTTTAACTCATGCAACGTTCAGTAGGATTTAACCTGCAACTTTTGGGGATATACATTAGTTTTACATTCACTTTAGCGCATACATCTTTTGGGATATTAACAGTACTGTTATTTTAAGCAGTGGAACGAACGGTTGGGGGATTTTTGAAGTAATGTTAGTTCAAAAATTTTAGTTTTGGGGGATTTTGCATTAGTCTTTGTCTTTTGAATTGCCCCCGAAATGGTAGCATCAAACTTAACATCCAAACCTTGTGGAATCTTACGAGTGTGTGCCTTCGCCTTCTAATTTACATTGACAGCTTGAGTGTTACAGGACATTAAAAACTGAGGTGGAGTCGTTCTATTGAAGCCCTCTGAATCACAACATTCTTATTTTTCACCTTTATTTTATCACCTCTCACACACTTTCTCAAGTCAGACAAGACCCCAGACATGCCGCCAGGCGTTCGCTACACCCCAAGTGTCATACAAACGGCTTGGCTAATTGATAGCTTTATAAAAAGGACCTTGACTAAAGAATGAAATATTTAAAAGCACTGCGTTCCCCTTCCTTCAGAGGCTGATCTCTGGCTCGTGCAATATTCATGGCACATCAAGTTCACAAAAAGGGTATAATCAAACATGACAGAGTACACACTTGCAGTCGGATGTGGTGCAATCACAGCTATGGGGCTCAAGTCGGTAATCAATAAGACGTCAAGGTTATGTGTTTGCAAGGAATTCAAGTTCAGGAACATTTCTTAAGGCTGAGCTCCAGAATATCACACTGTATAACACTGTGTGTAAGTTTCCAACAACTATATTGCGGTTACTTTAAGCAACGTTGCTAAGTAGCCAATTCCTACAGGGGCGATCATCAACAGAAATATTTGCATACCATTACACGCCTCAACACTTTAATATTTGACGAGATCCATAAAAAAAAGACCTACTCGCATATATCATTTAACATCTTCTGGATCGCACCTAATCGAAACCAAATCTGCTGCCAAAGCAGAAATACAGTGGAGGCCTTGAAATCATTTGCACCGGAAAAACTCAAAAGTTTGGCACACCTGTGTTTGGGCAATTTTCTGCGAAAAAGTTGAGCACCGTGAAGACTCTTTCTAGATGTCCCCTATTTACTAAGAAGTCCGTCTTTGATCTTAGGGATTCCACCCATCCATCCTCTTAACCGCTTATTCCTCACAAGGGTATCGGAGGGATTTAATAGCCAAAATGTATTCAATAGCCAAAAGTCAAAATGTTAAAAGTTTCTCACCCTTCTTCCTGTGTGCTTCCTTGATGTCCTCGCACATGCGATCGAACTCTGGGTCGAGCTCAGAGGCGAAGATGGCGTGCGCCGTGTCCTTGAGGCTGCATGCACGATGCCTGATCACCTTGTCTGCAAAAACAGAATGAAAAACATGCGTCTTCACATTTTGTGATGTAATTGTCAAAAGTCCTGCCGTGAAATGTGAGTAAATGCCATAAATCCAATCCCACCCCTCAAAAACTAAATTAACATGCTTTTTTTTTCCACAGCTAAATTAACACTCTACAGAATTTCACTGTATAGAAAAACGCAGTAATACAATTTCATGCTTTATATGAATGGATAGATAGCATGTTGCTCCTTCTTGCATGCGCGCGCATTGGTCACTGTAGGGAGTAGAATACATGCATACATAATACAAGTACACTTGGTAATGAAACACAGCAGTGGAAGGCCATGTACTTCTGCGAAACCATTACTGTACTACCGTACTTTAGTACAACAACTTTTAACTTTGTTTCGACACTGCTTCAGCAGCACCTTGTGGCATCTTAGTGAGTTTCAGAAAGAGCAGAAAAAAGTGGATATGTAAATTTGTCAATAGTGAACCACAAATATATGGGGATTTACAGTGTCTGGAAAAACAACAATTTATTATTTAACTTCCTGTTTTGGGGCTAAAAAAAAAGTCATGTGTTCTTCAGCACACCATGTCTCTGATGTACCCGGGCATCATTAATCCCCCATTTTGTGTGACTGAAGGGCCGCGCTGAAGAAGGAGGCTAAAAGCGTATCCACTGTAAACAGGCTGCCTCTCATTACAGGCAGGCGGAGGTAGGAAGCGGCGGCAGAGGGGTCGCAATCTGCCAGCATTTGTCTAATTGGACGACGGCTGCGTAATGGTGATGGAGGCAGAGTGTGTGTGTGTGTGTGCATGTATGTGTGTGTTTTCAGAGGCTTCTAATGACAGCTGCCCTGCTGGGAGCTCGCCTGCTTCAAGTCTCTTTCTACTACCACCCGGTACTTACCAGCACTTCTACTTTGCTTAATAGTAGAAAAACGTCCTTTATGTTGACGTATTAGTGATACACCCTGCCATTTAAAGCCACAAACATTCAAAGTCAAAGGTGCTACAGTTTAGAATGTGAGGTTGCTAAGCAAAATACCTGTGCCTCACATGCAGATTTTGTATTCTGCATGTATATTTTGTTTTAGTATTAGGCAAACTAGGCATGTGCACAAATCGGTAGTGATTCCATTTGGGATTCAAAGGGGCGTGGCGAGGTGTATATATAGGAGAGCAAATTTTTAATTCACTTTTTTTTTTCCGCAGGAGAAACAGCCCACCAACATGCTAATAATGACTTCCTATCATAACTGAAGGCTTAATTGTGCCACGATTTGGCCACATAGTACACAAACTAACTATCAAGACTTGGTTCATGTTGTTTTCAGGCTTTTACCTGGCTCAAATTGAGGCTGAGGTGGCATCATCCTGACTATGATGAGTGATTACCAATACCAGGTATCGGTATCGGTATCGGTGCCAATAACAGTCTTATTTTAAGGTTATGTGTACTCAAGGCGGTGCCGATACCATTATCGGCCGCCCAACTGCGGCCGTTTTACAATCAGGGACAAGAAATGAGAAATTATATGAATACAAAGCTGCCATTAACGTCATGCAATTTTAAGGATAAATAATATATTGGGATATACAGGTCTTTCTTTAAAATCATTTATGGGTTGGGAATTGTATTTACTAGTGGTATCGGTATTTGGTATCAGTAGCGGTGACTACTCAAGAGTTGCGTATCGGTCTGGAAAAAAAGTAGTATCAAACATCCCTAATCCTGACCATGCGCCATGACGTGCATGTAATCTGTAAATTCAACTGACTCGCTTAAATTTTTTACAGGCAACATATAATAATTCCATGATTCACTAATAACAATATTAGTTCCAATAAGAATATGACTAGTATCATGTTAAAGCATTCATTTATTATCAGTCACTCAGGCTGGAGGTGGCAAGCAAACAAGGTGGAGGTGGCCGCCTCTGAATTTTGTACACAGGAAAAACCCTTTTTATTAAAACAGTATAATTGTATTTTCTCCCTTTTAGTGTGTATCTTTGCTAGATACCCCCGCATGCAGACAAATGACGGCACAATATAATTTATTCATTTGGCCTGGCAGAAAACTGCTTCCCATTAAGCATCGCAGGCGAAGCGAGAATTAAAATAGTTACTCGCACTGTACGCTGCTTTCAATTCATATCATTCTGTTCCGGCGCTGTCACTAATGTTCTGTTTAAGCCCGCGTGGACATTTTTCACCAGCGTACACAAAATATGGATGAATGTGTAAGCAAACAACAGGCCTTTTTCAATGTTTGTGCATACATTTGTCTTCTGTGATGTTCCGGGCGCTCAAGACGGCAAGAAAAAAGGGTGGGGGGAGGAATCAATTCTAGCTGTGAGACAAGAGACGAGATTAAATTTTCATGCATATGCAAGCCTTCCTCATTTTCTACACGGCAAACGGGAAAGTGGGGAAGTGACTTTCTTCATTTGAATTTCCGTCATGTACAAAAAGGCGCTAGGAGCTTTTGTAATTACCGCGCCTGTAGGCTCACTTAATAAGTCATTAGATTTAGTTTTTTTAAGTCTCTTTTTTTTGTTTATTCACTCAATCACTAATGGCCCGCAACTACAGAAACTATCAGATTGATTAAGGGAAACCGTGTGTGTTTCACGGTTGTCACTAACTAATCCAGAACTATTTCTAGAACCGATTCAAGAGTACAATATAGAAATGTCACCTCATTTTAAAACGTGAATAAAATCTGACATACTACAATGTTTTTAAAGCCAAGTAATGTTTTACAGCCTGGAATTTCACCAATATATTGGACTACAGTGTATTATTTACTATGTATTCATATATTTAAAATCTCAGCTAAACTTTGCTTCGATAACGCTTTTTTAATGAAAAAGTGCGTCCAAGGGTGGTAGAGCATCAATAAATCCTTTTGCAAGATCGACAGAATTCATAATCATCTATTAATTAAATATGTGAAGAATGTTCAACTAGCAGGCGTGGAAAAGAACTGGTTACAATAAATGTGTATTTTTTTAATGCATTTGTACATTTCTAATCCATTTTTAGAATTTGTAATAGTATTTTGACGTAAGCACATCTGTATTACACTTCACAACACTAATCGCATCCATTATCTCTTAGAATTTTTGATTGATTACGCATTATGAAATGTAAAATAATATGATAATATTAAGTACTTTACTACAACAGTGTTTTTTTAATTGTATTGCAGATTTCACCAAAATGAAGCTACAACATTTCAGTACATTTAAAAAAAATAAAAATAACACCTGGACCCTGGAGCAGGTGACAGGTGAATCTCCATATATAAGAAAGTGATGAAGCCAGCCATGATATATGGGTTAGAGACAGTGGCACTGAAGAAACGAAAGGAAGCCGAGCTGGAGATGGCGGAAATTAAGATGTTGAGGTTTTCTTTCGGCGTGACCAGGATGGATTAGAATTAGAAATTAGCTCATCAGGGGGACACCAAAGTTAGATGTTATGGGGGGGGAAAGGAAGCAGACATGTCTAGAGGGCAGTTAGTGAGTATATCAGTAGAAGGGTGATGAGGATGGAGCTTCTGACAAAAGAGAACAGGAGGAAGCCCTAAGAGAAGGTTGAAAGATGTAGTGAGGGAAAACATGAGGACATCTGATGTTGAGAAAGGAGGCAGCAGAAGATAACCTTCCATGGATAACACACAGTGGTAACTGGTAACCCCTAACAAGACAAGCTGAAAGGAAAAGTTGACGACTGTATGTATCAAATATGTGACCATGCATTTCGTCTTACCTCCAGGATCTTTGTCAGGATTATACTCGAGCGCATTGCTGCAGATAAGGTCGATGTCCACCAGAAAGTCTTTGGCCGTCAGGTACTGGTGCTTGTCAATCTTGGTTATGACGGTGGACAGGTCCATGGGCTCTCCAATCACTTCCAAGTAATCAGACACCTAACAGATGCACAATAGTTGGATTGTGACAAAAGTAAGAACAAAAATCCTTGGCTTTGGCTTTTGTCCTCACCTCCTCGATGTCGACGGGCTTGCTGAAGATATTGAAGCGTTTGTCGGTGGCCAGACGCTTGGTCACGTCCCTGAGAAAGAGTCGGAGCTCCCGTAGCGTGTTTTCCTCCTGCTCAGCCAGGCGACGCTGCTCCTCGGCAGACAGCACTCTGGGACCCGGGGCATCGGCCACCGGCAGCACCTCCTCGCACCGCTCTACCAGGGACAAAGGCAAAAATGGTAAACATCGCTTAGTAAGACTGTAACGCTGGGAGCGGTGAAGTGAAACCCTTTTCAATTTTGTTCAAACTGTGTCATTCTTTGTTGTTGCTGAACTGAAACGCTCGTCGACGGAAGGCACGAGTCAGGAATTTCATGCAGACCTCAAATGTGGTCCTTGAGCACAAAGGTTCACACATCCCTGCACTGAATAAATGATGTAGAAGTATAGAGTGATTAAGCCAAGTAAGGAAAAGCCGATGTCCACTGCCCAGGCTCCATCTGTAGGCTGAGGAGACAAGCTAAGGAAGCCCCTACGGCACCTCACCTCCATCATGAGCGTTAGTTCCCTGACTCTAATTAGGGATAATAGCTCCGTTACTCGCAAGTCACTTCCCTTCTCGCAGATTTTTTCCTGCTGCAAGTTGGACCCCCAAGAGTGGACCTAAGGACCCCAGCCTTGTATCAACGAGGAGGGGGATGACTGGGGATCCCATATTGCGCTTGAATGATGGAGCAGGGCAGGAGCAGAGGACAGATTAATGCTTGGGATGAGGATGTGATGGGGGGGCAAAGTGGGGCGGCGAGAAGGCAATTTTAACCCGGGAAACATTTACATCCTGTGCATATCTGCCAGCCACGTAATACACCTCGCGGGCCAAATATTTAGCGCTCACATATGCAAACAGAATATGAATGAGGCCAACACACACATTTAGCTCAATGTGTGCTTCTCTGCTTGGAGCTGAAGGTACATATTTAGGTTTGAGGAGGGAACGACACACACATGCAGACCAACACTGCCCTCTAGAGCCAATGTCCATGACTTCTTAATTCGCAGTGGGTGTCGGGCCAGCGTTAAATAATTATGTTCACATCCAGAGCTGCCTAAATGTGGTAAAATTCAGAAATGGACCTACATTTTCAGAGAAAATATGTATAACACTTTAGTTTGAATGGCCTCTGGTAGGTAAGCATCATGAGGACAAGTTCTGAAGAAAGTATTTGGCTTTTTCTTTAGCTTTAATACGGCTCTGTTGCACAAAATCTGAGTGTTTACACTGCCCTTGGATAAGCAAACATTCGAACAGACATGCTAGCTTTCCTTTTACTGTGGCTTTAAAATCACTGGGAGATTCTGTGCTATTAAGCAGGGATGAAATAGAAATGCATCAGTCACACAATAAAGTTAATGTTTTAATATTTTACGCTAAGCTATGATTTTACATGTATAGTGGTTAATACGCATTTCAACAATAATTTAGGATGATTTCCTATGGGATTTATTCATAATACAAACAACTGGCCAAGTGTCCCATTATTTGTCTGCGTGTACCTGTATTCCTGAGGCGTGGTGGAGCTTTGGCTGCTTGGACCAGCAGCAGGTCGGAGAAGAAGCTCCTCCGCTCTCTTTCGCCTGGAGGCTGCAGTGTGACCACCTCCCCATAGGTCTTCTGGAACATACTCCTCACCTAAAAAAATTTTTTTTGTAAGTATTAATCGTATTTAACGGCAATACAATCCCAACAGTTGAATTTCAATTGGCCGCTTCTTTGCTTGGGAGTTGAAGGCTGCAGCACCCTCTGGGAAGCTATTTTGCTGACAAAGCTACTTCTTCCTCTTCTTCCTGTTTCACATCAATCCACTCTCTTATCTCTTGACACGTTTGAATCGCCTCTCGGTCTTTCTGGAATCTTACCTCGGACGAGAGTGGGTAATCATTTTTAAAAACGGAGGAGAAATGGGGGGTAAATTTGAGGGGAATGATGTAGCTGCACAGAGGAAAGTGAGTAATGACGCTGGCTATTGCTCATGGTGATAAAGTCTGCAGGGTGCGGGCACGTGGAGATGGTGAATAATGCATGACGGTGTGTAATTTAACACCTGTTCTACTGGCATGACATCAATGATATCTAGATTAATACGGAACATAAGCATCTGAATGTCATTTGGAGTAATGCTGGACTACAGAGGTTTCAGAATGGTGGTGTCGTCATCCTACTTCTGATACTGCGATTTTCCAAGTCGACCTGGCACCCTCCATTTGTAAAAATGCAATGACACGCTTCTCAGAAAAAAAGTAATTCTCGCCACGTTCTCACCTCTTCAGAGAGCAGCGAGTACGATGTCTCGGCAGTGGCAAGGATAAGGACGGGGCAGAAGGAGGGCACATCCTGCAGCAGGGAGAGGAAGGTGCTCTTTAGCGTGTCGCTCACCGTCTCCCACCACTCCGAGACATGCGGGACAAACACCACGCTGGGGACGCTACGGCAGGCCTCGCGGAAAACCTGAAAGTACGGAACCAATCAAGGACCCAACTGGGAATTTTCTTGCTTATGTGATTGTGTATGTATGTGTGTTACCTGAGCACAGGACTCCTCTGGCGTCTTGGCGCTGGTGGAGTAGAGGGTGGGCAAGTCCAGGCGGTGGACTGGCAGCTTGTCCAGGTGGTGCAGCAAGGCAGGGGCCAGGTGGGAACTCTGTCCCGAGCCGGGAGAGCCGGCCAGGAGCAGACGGGGCCGGTACGATGTGGGTTGCTGGTGGGGGGAACTGCAAGGAGAAAAGACCCCTTCATTAACGGGGGGGCTGTCAATGGGGAACACTGTTCCCACTGTCCATTGAAATGAATGAATACAGTAGATCCCTGATATTGGTGGCGTGAAGGGAGGGAACAAAATGCTGCTATGGATGGATGAAGTTTTGTCTGTTAATATTGAACTTACAAAGAGCAATTAATAAAAGTCCTGCGCACGGTGGAGTCGGAAGATGCCGACGGACTGATGGGGCACAAGGCAGGCTGGACTTCGTAGATGGAAGTAGCGTTGTCTTCGTCATCGTCACTGTACACGTCCTCTTGGAGGAGTTGATTGTCACTGCCTACTACACACATGTAAGCAAAGTTGACCAAAAAAACCTGAATAAAGTAACTAGTCTGTGAGCAGAATCATGCAAAACTTACTACACGTTTATAGATACAATTAGTTGATTTAATGCTATATGTCCAAATTCAGACAGTGTATATATATTTAGACTCAAAATGAGAATTGTATTATTTTGAGCTAGTATTTTCCACATTCCAAGATTTTTAATTTGCATAATTCTGCATTGTAACAAAAAAAAAAAAAACATTGCATTCATTTTTTACCCAATTCCCTCCTCTGTCCACATTGCTTGGCTGAGTCCAACACTTCCAAGTAGTAGTTTCGACACTATTTTCCCATATTATGTTAAAATTACTATTAGGGCAATTTTCGCCATTTCCCCTCAGTCTTAAGACTTTAAACTGGAACTTCGCGAAACCCATTTTCAAAATGTATTACCTTCAGCATGTGTTTAAATTTTGTCATTAGGATTTACATGCTTCACTGAAGAATTACAGAAAAACATGGGAAAATGCACACAAATACTGTAGAGTTGAAGCAATTGCAGCTTTTATTTTGTAGAAAAATGTGAACATCATAATTCTGCCTACCGTGCGTGTCCCTGTCAGCACACTGAGCATGGGGAAAGACTCGAATGAGAGCATTGAGCACCAATGAGAAGGCGCCGGTCAGCAGGGGCCTGAGGATGGGCGACAGTGCTCGCCCCGGGGGAGCCAGGGCCCTCTGGGAGGCCGGCACGATGGCCCTCATGGCCCGACAGAAGTCGGTGGGCCCCAGCACGATGGAGGCCACGTCTAGCTTTAGCTTGACGCTGCTGCCATAGATCTGAGGGTAGCGGCGGCGCAGTGCCACCAGCGCCGCCTCTGTGCAAAGTGCTTTGATGTCGGCGCCACAATAGCCTGGAACACCGGACACCGCGGCAATTAATTGGAGTAATATTGACGATAATAATTCCAAAATTGTTCACACAACAATGATGAGTCTGAAAATGTCACTTTGGAAGTCGCTGTAAATGTAACATTTCCTGCATAGTTGAGTTTGATCATCCATGTAACTATGGAATTATTTTTATTACTATTTTTTTCTGTGGTGAAGAAAATAAGCTACTTAAGTGGTTATGGGGGATTTCTTACCGACACATTTTTCTGCAAGTTCATCTACAAATGGCTGAGACAATTTGGGGTTCCAGTCCCGTGTGTGGATCTGCAAGATGTGCTTTCTGGCCTGTAAAAAAAGATACAATAAATAAATACCGTCAAGCAAGTAGGTAACATTACCATGACGGTGTAATAT
The DNA here is from genome assembly GCF_054856555.1 of Leptonotus elevatus. Taxonomy (NCBI): domain Eukaryota; kingdom Metazoa; phylum Chordata; class Actinopteri; order Syngnathiformes; family Syngnathidae; genus Leptonotus; species Leptonotus elevatus. The sequence goes on from NC_141256.1 coordinate 10,455,857, forward strand.
AAAATATACATTTCAGTTATGCTACCTGGCCCAAAAGACTTAGTGAAACATAGGAAAGCCACACTACTGAAATATGATTGTAAGGATGCTACTTTATTGCTCATGTCTACTTGTATGTGGCCATATATCACGAGTTTGAGAAGATAAAAAAAAAAACTCTGGTTATGAGAGATTTTCTTTAAGTATTCTCTATATACAGTCAAGTATTTTTTCCCCTAACAAATGTAATGAGGAATAAACAAATTGAGACGGAAGAATTCTCTGGTAGCCGTCGGGAGTTAATAGAGTTGGCATGTTGAATAAGATGCCGGGAATAAAAGCATGCAACAATGGCCGAGTTTCATCACAAGTAAAACAGGCGGAGGATTGCTCGAGCTCTTATTTTAAAACCGACAGCGCCACAAGAATTGGAGGCGAGCTGCGCCGCCGCCGAAGTGAGCCCGTTGCATCACCCACGGAGGAATCCTCTTTGATGGGCAGACGTCAAGAAGCAAAATGCTCGCTATTGTGAATGTGGAGCTTTTCATCTTCTTTCATCACTTTGTGGATTGGGGTGCCTAACTTGGCCAAGGTTTGGGTATTGTGTGATTCAGGTGGGCAAACTGAATTTCAACATGTCCAGAGGGCCCTTTATTTGCACGAGACATGTTTTTAAAATTGTTCCAAGCTCGCTGGTGCAACTGTCTGCAACGTTAAGATCAGGGATCCCCAATCTTTTTAAAAGTGAGAACTACTTCTTGGACACAGAATACAGACTACTGATATAACAAAATCGTCCAGCCGACTTGAGGAAATCTCATGAGGTTGGCTCAAATTCCATAAAATATTCTCAAATCCAATGAGTTGATGAATGGCTGACGGATAAACTGAAATTATGCCACGCTTACCGAAATCTTGCTATGATGATGTTTTGCACAATCACGCATGACTTAAGTAAACCTCAGGAAATTGTAACGCATTTTGTAAGAATTCAACTTTGTGATTATTGGAATTCAACAAAGCCCTGCATGTAGTGCCGAACCTTGGTTTGGTGATGTGCTGTGATTGGGCAGCCCGTGTTTCTGGGTGTGTCCTAACAAAACAGTAAATTATGGCCTTGCATCTTGTGGGAAAAGTGACTTTTTAATTGCGTGTGCACAAACAGAACGCTGTTGGGCTAGTCTCAGTTTAGCTCTACTCCTCATCATCATAGAGATGAAAGTATGGACATCCAGTCCACAAACCCGACAGATTCTTAATGTCCTTTTATTGCCCTTATAAACACTAATTACTTTGTGTTGTGCAGCGGTTGCTGCCAGAGAGATGGAAGACATTTTTGGCATGTTATAATTGGCAACAAGTTGCAACTCTTTATGCCAACACGGCATCTCTCACCGTCTTGTCGGGCAGGTTGAACAGAAACTCCCGGTCGAAACGGCCTGGCCTCCGCAGCGCCGGGTCGATAGAGTCAAGTCTGTTGGTAGCACCGATGACCACTATCTCCCCGCGGCTGTCCAGGCCGTCCATCAAGGCCAACAGAGTGGACACAATGGAACTAAATATAGACATGGATTAGTGTGGATCAGTAATTAGACAGCAGATTTATATATTTTTTTAAAGTATTAAAAAAAAAACTAGCCAAAGGATCTCTTTCGGTTTCACCATAATGTTATTTTTACCTGTGTATCTGGTCTTGCCTACTGGAGCGAACCGGAGCCAAACCATCGATCTCGTCAAAGAAGATAATGGACGGCCTCATCATGTAAGCCTGATCAGGATCATAAGCAACATTTGTAAGCCCCATCCCTTTCTTTGAAGAGTGTTTAAAAATGTGACTCGCCTGGTCGAAGAGGAGACGCAGCTGGCGCTCCGATTCGCCGACCCACTTGCTGAGGCAGTCGGCGCCTTTTCGCATGAAGAAGGAAACCTTGCGCTCGCCCTGGCTGCACTCGTTGGCCAGGGCCCGGGCCACCAGCGTTTTTCCTGTCCCTGGCGGGCCATAAAATAAACACCCCCTGTGGACAAGACATTCATCAGAAATCAGTACATTCAGTTAAATCAACAATAACAGAAATTCAATCCAGCTTCTATTTTCTTCAAATAGTGGCTATTCTGTAATAGAAACAGTGCCCTAATTCACTTATTATAAACATCTCATCAAATACACACCTCAATTTTCTAATTAGTTAAAATATATAGCAGAATTTAAAAAAAACTTAGTTTGTTGTTTGTTCTGACTACCGAGCCGTTTCCACAGTGTTGCTAAACAAAACAGCAGCGCCAAGCGTAGAATGAAGAGTTTTTTAAATTAAAATGTGTGGAGAATTTGAAGTTCACAGTGTTAGTGATGATCTTAATGAGCTAACAGGTAAGCCGATTTAAACTCTGTGGCTAGCGAAACAGCAGTAGCGAGTGAATATAAAGTCATTTATGAAAAGAAAGCCTTAAACTGACCGTGGAGGTTGAATCTTGAACCTCTCAAAGACCTCGGGATAAAGAAGCGGGAACACCACCATCTCCTTCAAGGACTGGATGTGATTCCCGAGGCCACCCACTTGGTCAAATCTCACCTGAAGGAGAGGAAGTGTCTTTTAAAAAATGACAGCCACAAGGTCTCATTTTGGGAGATGACTTCACTCACTGAGGTGTCGAGGTTCATGGGGTCCACGTCAGCCAGGCTGGCCCCCACTTTTGTCCTATCGCGCAGGACGCCACTTGCCAGGTCCTCTGCTGTCAGGTTCATGGGTAAACATCTGTGATATACACAAGTTTGGTAGTCAGGAGATGTCGACAGACAAGCGACAGTGAAAATGGATCAAATCGACATTTGACCACCATAAGGCTCTTCCCCCAATATTGATCGCAATGAATTCATTATGAGGCTCGCCATCATGAAATATTATAATAGTGTGCAGGTCGTGTGGTGTGTGTCAAACTGAAGTTAAAAAAAACATTAAAAAGTAGCGGTTTAAGAATTTGTTTTTGTTATTTAACTTTTGCATGGCTTAAAAGTGTAATCAGTGTACAGTATAACACTTTTTGATAATCAAACATGCATCAGGTCATTGACCCTGGAGCATTTATTGCTATTACCGCAACAGTAAAGTTAAATGGCTAGTAATGTAGTTAATAATTAGATTCAATTTTTTTATTTCTACTTTTAAATAAACATGCCCAGAGTCAAAATTATCCAAAAACAAACATAGTAAGATTAAAAGTAAGACAATTAATATTGCAGCTAGTAAGATCTATAAACAATGTTTATATATAATGTTTGGATACTTATTTGGATAATTTAACTAATTCCCCGGCAGCCGTAATAGCATTTTGACTGATCTTTCAATACCCACAGAATATCGTGTTATGTGACAAATCTAAGAACAAAATATATAGTGAAAAAAAAAATAATAAGTATCTTTTCACCTGTTCCTGGCGCGCGTCATGCTCTTGCTTTTCCTTCTCTCAAAACGTTCCTCATCAGAGGATGAGGTTGTGTCACTGCTGTGGATGGCGTGTTTCTTTATTCTGGAGGAGGAACAATTTATTATTTTTTTAAAGTCATTAAGTTAGCATCAGTAAGTGTAGCTAGCGCAGCATTTAGCACCACTCACCTTATATGGCTTCTTCTTGCTGGCGATCTGTGGGTGTCAAACAGTGTGGGGTTGCTTTGCTTCCTGTTCACTGGTTCTGAGGACACAAAACGAGATGCGATTGGTTATCATCACCACGTGCCTTTATAAAAAAACAAGTTGCAAATGAAAAGCATGTTGGCTACCAATTGGGGGCGCCTCGTATCGCTGCACCGTCTTGCGCTGCCTCAGGTTATACGGCCTGTCGTTACCCTCCTCTGCTTCTTCCGCTTCATCCCCTTCGTCATCCTCATCCTCCGCGTCCTCCTCCTCTTCCTCCCCGTGAGATTCTGCATGTTTGTAAACATTTTACCGCCAAGACTCAGCTGATTCATAAAGAGTTGCCTGCGTGAGTCAGGAACTTACCTTCCGTGCCCTCCTCCTCTTCCTCCTGCGTTTTACTCATGACTTTGTGGTGCGCAGGTAGGCTGAAGGTGTTGCGTCGCATGGACTTCCTCCGCTTCACCCGAGAGTACATGTCCATGTTTTCCTGAAAGAAAATCTGATTATAGTAGAAGAGTGTTTGCTCTGAAACTTCAGGGAAAAAGCCTAGCTTTACCTCCTCTGTGTCTCTGGTCCACATGCGGAGGCGCTCCACCTCACGGTTCTGCCTGATGCTGCTGATGTTGTCCATCTCCTGGAGGACTGCCTCAGCGGTGCTGCACAACGATCAAACAATAGTGTGATAGACTGAAGGCTGGCAAGACGGGGATTCTTGGAAGCATTACAAAAAACAAGTCTTTTGGCAGGTTTCATAGCAGCTTGGACTAAAATGTTGGGAGTTACAGAACATGAGGGGGGGGGGGGGGGGAGATATTGAGATTGGTTGCTTCTGGGGCGTAATTCTGGCGTTTTACTCTTTCTTTCTTTCTTTTTCTTTCTTGTTAGCTAATCGGGCGCTGTGCAATTCTGCTAAATTGGGGGGGGTGTTGGCTATCGTGCCTGGCTGCTCACCTGTTGACCAGCTGGTCAAACAGCAGACTCTGGTTGAGGTGCTCAAACTGGCTCTTCCTGACACGGCAGCTCCTTTTCAGCTCCACGTGTCCGTTCATGCGCGAGTGGTCACCCTGGCCCATGTGGCCTATAGCATAAATGCAAAAAAATATATACAATAATAATAAATTATATTAAGAATTCTTTCTAAGTATGGTATTATATTTAATGCCCTGTAGAATATTACCGTGCCCATTCTGCATGATACGAGATGACAGCCTAGAAAAAAAAAAAAAAACAGGATATGATTTTAGGCTTGTTGCACTTATTTCATGGTACACTACTCGCAAAAGGGATATTGGGCTTTTGGGTGTAATTTCAGGATGAACATAAAATGCACTATAACGTTTCTGCATAACTTAATGTTCTCTAACCAAGAGCTGAATGGCATCATTCGCAACAGGTGTTTCATCAATAAAACAATACATTTCCTGGTTCAATTAGAATTAGTATTTAAACAGTATTTAGGATCAAACACCTGTTACAAATTTTGATGTTTAGCTCATTGTTAGACAACATTAAGTTGTGTGAATAACACTGAAATATTTAACAGTTGGACACAGGAATTCTGAAGTTTAGAAAATGTCAAATTAAGTACACTTGTTGTTAAGGTTGGAGTACATCTGAGGTTCGTCCTGAAATTACACTCAAGACGAAGATTACCAAAAATAACATTAAGCAAGCTGACCTGGTGCGGTAGGTGGGAATATCCCAGCTAACCCTCTGGCCTTTGGTCTGGGGCGAGGGGGACGTGTCGCTGGAGCTAGGCTCCGACGTCATCTGCCTGTGGGGCCGCTTGGCAGGCGGGCTGAGCCGCGGACTACTCACATCACTGCTCATCTCCTTCTGGTCCAGCAAAAGAATTACATTAACAGTGTGGGGAAAATGCCATTTGACAATCATTGTCTATAAACCTAAAGCAATCCCAAAAAAAAGTACAAAGTACTAGTGTACAGTAGTGGCTATATTCTTAGGCCCCCAACAAGCGAGTTCACATGTTCCTTGTGTATCTTCAAAACATGGTATGTCAAGACCATCGTAAACCAAGGAAGACCCAAATTAAAATAATAAATAACACAGATATATTCGTTCACTTTCAGATTTCATAACATAACATGATGAGACACTAGTTGAGAAAATTGAAACATTTTGAGAGCTATTCATTTAAACAGGGAGAACTCAGATTACGACAGATGTTCTGAGAGGTCTCAGTCGAAGGTCATGGTTCTTCCAACTGGGAATCATTGTGTCTGAACGTTATGTCCCGTTGTATTGTATGGTAATTAGCTCAGGATGATTTGTGATGGTTTAATATGACTTTTTCTTTCTCTTCTCTTTCTTTCTGCATGCTTACCGTTACATGTCATTTTCTTTCTGTATGCTATTCTAAGATGTGGTAACTCTGTATTTATTTATTGTTTGCCATTAGATTAACTTTTTTGTATTTTCTATTGCTCTTTCTCTTGTGTGTGTTTTTCATTATTTATTTCTGTAAAGCATATGTCTCTGTAGAATGACGTCAAGACAATTGTTTACTATTACACTGACTTCCTTCTTTTATTAGGTTTTAAACGCGTGTTTGTCAATTTGATTCTTTCTGTACCCTTTATGATCACAAGTGTAAGTAACTCCTGGAGTTTTGTAACAATTGTTATTGCACAGACCATTTTTTATTTTGTTCTGTCTCTCTTGATTGTGAAACAAAACGGCTGCGGTCAGTCAGCTTTAACGTCACACAAAGGAACTAACGCACGACTGGATTCAATTGAGAATTTGAACAAGAATTAACAACAGCATTTACTGTCCAAAAAAGCTAATATATAGTATTCACGCCGTAAAGTTCACCAAGTTCAGACTTGCCTTATACGAGACGTGAGCCAGCCAACTGTTGTGATCCCTTCCCCCACAACAAGGCTACCCTATCGGGCTAGCCTTAGCTCCAGCTTCGGTCGCGCTTTAACCCAACCACAGAAGTGTTAAATTCGTCCACGACTGGGACAACATTAGCTGTGATACCCTTCTGTCAAACCACATGGTGGGCTTTGCATGAGGGGGGTAAAACAAGCGGGCGAAAACCAAGCGAGTCGCCCGGGTCCAAGTGCCAAACACAAAGGGAACTACACTTGAAGCTAGCAGCTAACGCGGCTAGCCTCCCCTTTAAACGCTTTTTAATGATATTAGCTATAAGTGACAGGCGTACGGACCGCTTCGTTAAGGTGTTCGGTTGTGCGTAAACGTGGCCCGGCGGGTGTCATACCCGGCGGTGGTGTCATTTCGCCGGGAAACGATGCCCCCGAAGCGGGAGCAGCTCTTTCTCAGGCCAAGGCTACAACTAGCGGCGGCTGTGCTAGCTCACCAGAGGTGGGGGAAAGAGGAAACCGGCTTACATGTTCGTCGGGGGTACGCTCGGTCCTCGACGACGAGCGCGTCCTGGAGGAGATAAAGTGGCTGCTGCACGGCCGCGAGCTTTTCCGTGTGTTCACCATGTTTAGTTTCACTCAAAAAGGCTCCAAAACCGGCTCCAAACACTGGCTCAAAGAGCACAGCACCGAGGCGCCATTTTTTTCTCTCTCTCTCTCTCTCTCTCTCTCTCTCTTGCTCACCCTGTAGCTCTCTCACTCTCTCTTGCTCACCCTGTAGCTCTCTCTCTCTCCCCCTTTCCTTCTCCCTCCCTCTCTCTCTTGCTCACCCTGTAGCTCTCTCTCTCTCCCCCCTCTCCTTCTCCCTCTCTCTCTCTCTCTCTCTCTCTCTCTCTTGCTCACCCTGTAGCTCTCTCACTCTCTCGCTCATCCTGTAGCTCTCTCTCTCCCCTCTCTCTCTCGCTCATCCTGTAGCTCTCTCTCTCCCCTCTCTCTCGCTCATCCTGTAGCTCTTTCTCTCTCCCAACTTCTCTTTTCTCCCTCTCTCCCTCTCCCTCTCTCTTGTCCGTCCGTCTTTCTCCGTGTGATGTGTGCATACTCACAGCAGACAATGAGGCACTCTAAATTGTCCACACCAGCACGAAGCCCCCGTCTACAAGATGGCTGTCAAGTCGAATTTAAAAACAACTCTCTCCCCCTACGCCTCCTTTGTGTTTCTATGTGTCTTTTCCTTTGTGTCTATACAGAACTTCTGTCTTCATGATGTCAAATGGTAACTCCAAGAAGTTTTATAATGATTTAACATTAAAGTGACTCATTATGGGGTTTCCTCTTTCCTCTTGTCTCTCTCTCCTCTCTCTCTCTCTCTCTCTCTCTCTGTACATTAGTACATTATGACTCTCTTTGGTACAATGTGGTCCTAACTCGTGCTATGTTTCTGTACACTCTTACACTCAGTTGTGTTTGTGTGTGTGTTACTAGCCTAAAATGCTATAAATTATCATGCATACTACCTGAGACCCTTGTGAGGAATAAGCACTTCGGAAAATGAGTGGACTACCATACTGTAATGTGAACTGGAATGGTAGTTTATTTTATTGGAAAAAACAATACAGCAAATGCAATACAATAATAATAGGACCAAACTAAATGGAATTTGTGAGAAGACTGTCATTTGCATCGTGTTCTACTAAGACATCCTGTCTTTTGCTTGTTTCCCTAAATTTACACATTGTTAACCTTTACTAATTATTATTATTATTATTATTATTATTATTATTATGTTTGCGTCATCTCATTGAACAGAACACAGCGGTCATTGCGACACAAATGGCTAATTTACGGCGCGGAGTATTGACGTCAGAGAGCTGTTGCCGTAAACCGTTCCAGTACCTACTAGCTGCAGATATTTTAGCCGCGGATTAGCCGTTATAACACACACAAACACAAACTGGTAAATTATTCCTTTACCTAATTAACCTCATGTTCAAATGTTATTTTGTTAATGTTCTTAAAATCTTTTCAGTGCTAGGTTGCATTTGTTTCGTCATTTTCGCGCCCAGGTCCTTTATTAATATATATATGATAGCCTACGATGATTATTAATAATAATGTATACATTTTAAAAAATATTCGTCGTTGATGAGTAAACTATTAAAAACACGCAAAACAAGAAAACTGATGCAGTAAATTATTTGTTTTATAAATGGACTTCTATGATCTTGTCTTGTATTATTTGTTGTTGTTTCCAGATGGTCAAGACAAGACGACATGATACACAATGACACTGAGGAAGATGACATTTGGTAAGGAAAATGCTTGCTGTCATTAAACTACAACACTTAAACAGATAGAGGACATTTTTGTTGCATAGTGCAGTCTCACTCCCAAGTATGAAAATAAAAACAGTTTATTGTTCTGTTGAATAGAAACATGTTTAAAAACATATAACTGGTACCTTATGTGTTCAACTTATAACACAATGGGCCTAAAGTGTATTGTTATAGATTTTTCCAAAAAAATGTTGTGTTGAACAGGGTTGCCAGTGATGACAATGAAGAGGAGGCTCCGATGAGGTGCAGCTTCTCTGTAGAAGACCTCCTGGACGAGGTGGAGAAGATCTGTTATGATGCCACAGGAACGTCCAAGGTCAGAAATGAATTATTATTGCTGTATATTCATACAAAGATTAAGGGCTGGCACTGCACTAAAATAAAGAATAAATGTCTTAACATTCTGACTTATTGCTTGAAAAATGTGACAGTATTCTAGCAACATTGCAGGTTTTGCACTATATCCTAAAACGATAACTGTAGTTTAATTTTTTTACTCAATTTTACGTGTTTAACTTATTTTTTATTTTATTTCCACTGTATTCTGTACGGCGTTCACTTATTTTTCCCATAAGTCATTTTTTGGGTCATATTTCAACTTTGTCCTCATAAAGTTAAGACTACTCTTGAAATATTTGTATTTTACTTTGTAAATGCCTTTTTTTTTCAGCATTTATCACTTCTTTTTTTTATAATGGAATTGTGGCTTATTTATGTTCCTTATAATATAATTGTGTCAAAAGAGTGAAATGTGTTACTTTTTTTCATAATAGCTCCTCTTTATTTTCATAAAATATGTTTTATTTTTCTTGAAGTATTTGCAATTTTTTGGGTAGGTTATTTTCACCAGTTTCTCCTGTCTTTCTTGTGAATTTTTTTCTCTTGCACGATTTTATTTTCTTAAAATTTGTTTCTGAATTTATAACTTTAGCATAAAATTACATATTTACTCTGATGATGTTCCAATGCATATATTTTTTAAATAGTTCTCTTTTTTTTCCCAATAAAATGAGGGTGTTTTGCCTTGTAAACAACTCCCACACATGAACAGTGCTTTTTTCCCCCCCACCAGGTGGAGATGGTGGTGCGCCTCTGGAAGGACGGCTTCACCGTCAACGACCAGGAGTTCCGCAGCTACTCAGTTCCAGAAAACCAGGCATTCCTGGATGCCATCAAAAGGGGGCAAGTTTTGTTGGTGTTTTAAATATAGTGTTGTTTTTTTTCCACAATTTCTAATGATAACCTCAAGTAAATATCCTCATTAGTGTTGTAACCTTCAATGCAGGGAACTTCCGGCGGAGTGGGAGAGCCGAGCAGAGGAGGAGGAGCTGGAGGTCAATGTGGAGGATCTGACCGAGGAAGATTACGTTCCCAGGAAGAAGGTTTTCCATCCTTTCAGTGGGCGAGGATACCGGCTAGGCAGGTGAGGGGATCTTTACTGAAAATAGTAACATGAATAAATATTTTATTTTTATTATTTTTTTCCCCTTTATTTATAGCCTCAAAATCTTCTTTTTTTTTTTTTTAATTAAAAAAAAAATTACGTTCGATTACTTTTTAATTTGGATCAATAATCCATTTGGAATAATAAATTAGAATCTCTTTAAAAGAAAAAAAGGCTCATAATTTGTGTTCATATGTCCTCCACACAAGAGAGTACATACACCTGCTGGCTATTCTACTGCTCACCACAAGATGTCACTCTAACCCCAAGCAATCAAAGCGGGTCATGGCATCACCCTGACAAGCTGCAAAAGAGCACTGACTTAATTTTCTCCTGCCATCATCATCGGTATTAAAGCTAAAGATTTAATCTCCGGTCTGTGTTGGCGTCGCAGCGTGGCTCCCCGAGTGGTGGCCCGCTCGCCATCGGTGCACGAGGACGGCGAATCTCCCCCCATCCCCATGGTAACCCTGGACCACGCCTTGCCCGTCACCTCTCTGCAACTATGGTTGGCCGACGGCCGCAGGCTGGTGCAGCGATTCAACCTATCACATCGGTGCGTATACACATCACCACCAAACAAATAAACAAAAAAACATTCATCTGCAAATTTGTCTTAATCTCCACATGACAAAATAAGATTCCTGCTAGTTTGGATTACGTAATGCTATTCTGGCGCGCTAAACATAATCTGAGATGGAGTGCGTCTATCAAATCCCAGCAGGGGGATGGGTTGCGTAACCCCCAATGCAGCGTTTATATAATGGGGGCGAGGAGCTCAAGGATGGAGAGAGCCTGCCTCCGACCATCGCCGGCCTCCTGTGTGAGCTGGAGACCACCGGTGCTCATGAATAATGGAGACCCCTCTCGCTTGAATGGGGAGAAAGCACGGGATGACCTGTCACTTTATTCTCCCATAGGAAATTAAAAATCAATTGTTCACTCACTAGTCCAACTGGCAAGAATTTGATTTAACAATCTTAAGCATGTGAAAAGAAGTTAACAGCTGTAAATTACTGCCCACATTTTTTTGTGTGAAATTACCACTTTTTCCTCATTTTGTTACAGCTTTATTCTGATCATTTTACAACTTTTATCCTCCTAGTATTTCTCTTATTTCTGTTAAATAAGGTTTGACTCTCTCACTCACAATGTATTGTAAAATTCCCAATTTTTTTTAATGCAATTCTGACTCTTAATGGTCAAAACCATTTTTCACCATATTTGACTTTTATTCTCACAAAATGCTGTTTTAAAATCAAATAGTGTTTTGACTTTTATTACTGTTAAATTCCAAATTTTCCTCCTAAAATTATTACTTATTTCCCATAAAAAATGTATCTATCTTTAAAAAAAAGAAAACTCTAAATATGCATTTTATTTTCGGACAATTTAAATCATTATTATTCAGGCCCAGTTATAACAAATTTCTCAAAAAATCATTACTTTTTATTGCATAAAAAGGTGACTTTTAGAAAAAATTAATGTTGTCTTGTGTGCCCAGAAAATTCAAAAATTTTCTCTTAAAAATATAACTTAATAATTTATTCCCCCAAAATGTTTTTCTTGTAATTTTTTTTCACAAAATTCCAACACTTTTTCAAAAACTCAAGATAAGTCTTCTAACATGACTTATTCTCATAAAATTCACTTTTAATTTCCAAAAATTGCACTGTTTTAGGAACAATTATCACTTTCTTCCCATTATATTTTCTAATATATATGCGCAAACTAATGTGACCTATTCTCAAAATATTTAGGGCTGGTTTTCATAATATTACCACTTTACCAACTTTTATTTCCACAATTTTAATATTATTATATATACAGTATATATATATTTTTTTAATTACAGCTACTTGCCATCTTTTACCACCTAACTCCCGTCTTCCCTCGCTTAGGATCGTTGACGTTCACGACTTTGTGTCGCGCTGCCAGAGGAGTTGCCCACCCTTTGTCCTGACGACGTCGCTTCCCGTGCGGGAGCTCCACGACAAAGAGCTGAGCCTCGAAGCGGCAGACTTGGCCAACGCTGTCATTGTCCAGCGGCCCCTCAACACGCACGCCCCCTTTGCGCCATAATCCACCCGCCGTCCCTTTCACCAAATACATAAATGCCATACTGTACACTCTTACATAGAGCAGCACCAAAACGAAACAAAATGTCTTCCCAAACTGTGATCGCCATTTTTATGCACTTTTTTCAAAGCCAGACGCTGCATGTTGAGGTTTACGTTGAATGTTTGCCTTGGTTTTTAGACATCTGCTAATTTTTGAATGTATCATGTTATGTGCCTGTATCCTTTTCATCAAATACACATATTTAAAAAATACAAAACTCTAAGCTTTTTCATTTATTTTACTCTCCTGAGCAAAGCAAATCCTCAACGTATTTTTTGGTCATTACATCAGCAATTTATTTAATTCAGGTACCAACAACGACTATACAGTATAGTTACTAAGAACCATAACCTACCATTGGGCAGCAAATGGCATCACTCATGCTTTTTAGCTACGTGCAATTTACTGTCTCCAGTGGGGGGGGGGGGGGGGGCTGAAGGACAGTTCCCCCTTAAACGAGGAAAGCATGTTCTCCGTCCCCTCACCCCTTTTTTCCCCGCCATTCTCCAGGGGCGAACGCCATTGTCCATCGTCAATATTTAAAAGCCGTCAGAGGAGCATGCGCACAAGACGGGATTAGCGGATGTGAATGGTCAAGGTCAGGACAGCGACAGTGTGGTGAGCATCCTAATTCTCCCGACTTTCACACTGATGCTCTTTATAGAATTCTGACCTGAATTTTTGTGAACCTTTGGGCTAAAGATGGGGTGAGGAGAAGGTACAGGGGGTTCTGCAGAAAGAGAAGAACAATTGAGCACATTTCCTTTGTGCTACATATTTAATAAGTAAAAGTATGTGGAGAGTTACTTTCAACTTTCCAACCTTTCAGGGGGGGTGCAAAAATATCATTTGCATAATTTGTCACATGGTTTAGTCTTTATAGTCCTTAAAAGGTCATATCTATGTCAAGCAGATGATGTACCTCAGAATTGAACAATTATACACTGTGGGAATGTTGTAGCCAGTTTCGTCTCACAAGTCACACACCTCGCCTGTGACAAGAAGCCAAACCTTATTGTTAGCATTCCACATGCTGCTACTTAATTACAGGTACCAGGTACCACTGACGGAATGACTCCGTCTGGGGATGGTCTGGAGGGATCAATGCTGGGTTGTCAAGTACAGGTAGGGCGGCTTTCTGTAACGTAGGCCTATTATTTGTTTGACAGCGACTTTCTTGAAAGGAGCTTTTTGGCCTTCTGAGCTTCCTTCTTGTGCAACCAGCACTGTTGAAATGTGATTGTCACCTTGTGAGTTATCAGGGATGTCTTCTGGTTCAAACTGGTTCCCACTGATGCTTCACCATTAATCACATAGTTCATAGTTCATGGTGATACTGTACACGCATAGGACACAATATGGCCCAAAATAAGTAGGCCTACTAAATTCAGACAAATTAGTAGGCTACTATTTTCTATCAAACATATATAGGTATGAATGAGTGTTGCAGTACACGGTGACGGTCGCGCGGGGGCGCCTCTGAAGTGTACCCGACCGTCGCCTGTTTCTCTTGCACCTCCCTGTGTCTCTTCATCCGTGTGTGGTTCTTCTCCGCAGTCTCCTTCTCATCCTGCCCGGCAGCCGACACTCTGTTCCCGGCGCACACACCCAGCAACCCGCCGCTGTACGGAGCTCGCCTCCCTTCCACCAACAGCAGGTAAGACGACACATTTGCGTCTTTAAAAAAACAAACCCATTATATATGTGAGTGTGTGTGTTAAAAAAAAAAAATACATTATTGATGTATACTGCCAGGAATAGTAACACGCTATTTGTTTTTGTTTTCTAACACGGGACTTGCGTTGCATCCCGTTTGCACTCACCGGACAAAACATTAGGTACACCCAATTCACAAACTGCTGAGGAAATTCTACCTTTAAGAAAGAACGATGAGTATTTTTTAGACTATGTTTATTATGATCAGCCATGCTTGTTAATAGGCTTATTTTTGGTCATTTAGCTACATATTGGAAGGGTCAAAATATTAGGAACAAGTTTCTCAGCACTCTAAATGTATGAAAAACAACACCCATGTGAAGATAATACTTGATGTTATTAGTACTTTAGCAATGTGTGTATTATTGGGGTTGTTGCACTTGCAATTCATATTTTGTTAAATGAGCTAACTAAAACATTAGAAACGCCTCTACACTAATGTAAATGTTGATTGTATAACATAAAATCAACACTGCTTAAATCAAAGCACTGATTAAAGGTATCAGTATCGGGCCGATACCCGGCCTTATTTTAAGGTATCGGTACTCGCTGTGACGGCGAGATACTGTAGCCATTTTACAATCAGGAGCTAGAAATGAGAAATTATAAGAATAGAAAATTGCCATTAATTTCATGCAATTTTAAGGAAAAATGCTATATTGGGTCGTTATTTAAAAAATATCTGTGATTATTTTTTCGGAGACATTTTATGTAGTGTCAAAAGTACTAGTGGTGGTGGTCATCTTCTACAACCAGGGGTTTCATTATTGTTTCTAAAGAATATATGTAACAAGCAAATAGTCACCAAATGACTTAACTAAAAACTGGGAATTATTATCATTAGAAATGCAGATTTGAGTAGGCTATGAGGTGTACCTAATGAAGTGAGTACATTGTGTTTACAATATAGGTGTGTAGTATCTTTGGTCCATTATGGAATTCTGTGCATGTATGTGTGTCAGCATTCCTGAGCTTCCATGTTGTTCATACTTGTGTATGTCTATTTTGTTTTCTGTGTGTGTGCCATCCCCGGTCTGGCCTCCCTGTTCCAGAGCACAGCAGCATGTGAATGGCGGCGGAAAGCGTCCGAGTTGTCCGGGAGGAGGAAGAGGAGGAAGAGGAGGAGGCGGTGCAGCCAGAGCTCCCGGCACGCAGTCAGAGCCACGTCCAATTCCCACCACGCCTTCTGGCGCACACCCGCAGCCTCAGCCACACGCACTTTGGCGCACCTTCACAGAAGAAGCGCACCTGTCGTCTCACCCACAGCCTCTCCTCCATGGCCCGCGGAGACAACGGTGGCCAGGGGGGCCTGGCTGCAGCGGCAAAGATGCTCAAGCCCACCGAAACGCTGTTAACTGCCAAAGTCCCTCAGCAGGTAAGACCACGTAACATTTGTGAAATCTCCTCAGGTGGTGTTTGGATAAGGGAAACTATTGGTTGTATGCTATCAAAGACCCTGGAAAGTGAATTAGGGTTCCATTTACATTGTATATTTAATATACAGTATTTTAAAATATTATATAAAGATTTCATTTTGCATTATACGCGTTTGAAGTACATATTGGAAATGTACGTTTTGGTTTGGTCTTGTTTATTTTGACAGCTGCCTGAAATAAATGAATAAATGAAATGAATGAATTGAAAGAATTGCTGGAAACATGCTAAGACTGAGAACTATGTAGTACCCAATAGCGGAGATATAACATCTAAATTGTTTTTCAACATTTTTTTGGGGTGGGGTCTGGCTCCCTCATACCTGAGAACCTGCTATGTAACTAGCTATGCCTACGCTATGAAAAGACATCTTCCCTTCTGAGAGTCCACTGGCGTTGCCGCTTTAGAGCGCCTCATTGTCAGCCTCGAGTGCACACGTGCCACCAAGAAAAAAAGATGGAACAGCAAGGAGGATTATTATTTTATTTTTTAAAGTCAGATTTTGACAGCAATTGTGAAAACCAGGGATTCGAGCTGGTGTGGCCCCTTTAGAGCGCCTCATTGTTGGCTGTGAGTGTGCGCATGTCACACAGAGACAGAAGGAAGAGCGAGAAGAATACTTTTTTTATGTCCGATTTGAAAGCCACCGTATAGAACAGGGGTTTAAAGTGGCTGCCTTAGAGCGCCTCATTGTTGGCTGTGAGTGTGTGAATGTCATACAGAGAAAGAAGAAGAGCGAGAAGATCCCCACCCCCTTTAAAAAAAAAATTATTTTTTTACAGTACACTTTAACAGCCAACATGTGGACCTGCAGGCATCTAAATTCGTGTGACTGCTTTAGAGTGCCTCATTGTCATGACATGGAAAAGCCACCGGAGGCTTTAAACAGTTTCATTTTCAACATACAAACTTGGCATGGGTGTGAGTAACACTCTTCTTTGAGGTGTTCTCGAGTTTGATTCTGGTTGTTCCTGTTCCTGCGCCTTCCATTTCTAGTTGTCATTGAAGCAGTCTTTCACATCACTCAAATGATGTGCCGTTATCATCCTTTATAGTGCTGTTTTTGTGTTGTGTTTTTTTTTTTTACTCACTTCCTGACAGTTTTATTGCCTCATTCCAGTTGTTTCTTGTTCTGTGCAGTTAGTCTGTAGTTTTTGGACTAATTTCCTTAGTGTTGGATGCAGTTTACAAGCACCAGCAGTGTGTCCTTCATACAACCTCTATGACGTGTCTGGGATATACCCACCCCCATCATAATCCTCTGTTTTGAACCTTTTTTTTTTTATAGTGTGTGTAAGTGCCTGATTGTGATTGTGCCTGTTCCTGTGCGGTCAGTCTTTTTTTGGACTATCTTCCTTTTTTCTTTTTTCTGTTTGGATTCCTGATCCTGCATTAGTTTGATCCACATCTGGCTGTGTGCTTCACAGTGTAAACCCTTCAGATGGGAATCATTTGTGATACACTGCAAGTGTACAAAATAATCCACATAGCAAATAATCACACAAATTCCACATTATTGCGGCCACGCAGCCTTCATTCTAATCATCATCATCATTTAGCTGTGCTCATAATCCATAATCTGTCTGGTAAATCCAGACCCCATTTAAAATTTTGTATGAATCCATTTGAACAGCTTATATTTCCTTCTAAGAAACTGATCAGCTCAGCATTTTTGGCTCATCTTAAAAAGTCTTTAGCATAAATCATCTGATCGGAAAACACGCCTAATACATTCAAAAATGCTGCAACCACCATTTAAAAAAAGATGCACGTGTACCTAAGGAAATGTATGGTGATGTTAGCATTGACACACGTGCTGAGCAATGCAGTTTTTCTCTCGTGAATAACATTAGGCGGGACATCCTGTTTATCCCTTTTGATGATAGCGGGAGAGTCAAGAAGGAAAGAATAAGAAAGGCTACAGAGACGAGTGATAGAAGAGTTCGCAGCATATTTTTGCACATCATCAGTGGCGTGGAGCCAGCGAAAACACTTTGATTTCCTCTCCAATTAGCCGTAATTGCAGCGAGAACCTCAGCCTTTACTTACCTCTGACCCCACTCGGTCTTGAGATGGATTAATTACACGCCTCCGTCCTGGTAATTGTCGCTCCTTGGGCCCTTCATGTTTTGACAGGGCGGCGGTAATGACAGCGTTTCACTCTGAGATGTGGTCGCTTTGAGGTGTTTGGGCTTTGGGTCACATGGACCCTCTTATTCAGCACTTAATGATGGCCTCAACAAACAATGAATTTTTAACAAGGGAAAATGAAATATGTTTTTTTTGGGCTGCTGACATTTCCAGACTTTAAAAAGCGAACATTACCATAATAAATTGTAAACATATTTGCGCCTGTTGTAACCATGCAGAGGCGTCTTTGGGTTAGTTACTCATCATTTCATCAACATCTTTCTGGAAATTCTAAAAATAAAATTCATACTCAAAGTGACACACGGTGGACGTGTCGTTGAAAATAGGAACACAGCAGGAAGGAAATTGCGTCAAACTTAACTCGTAAACAATTAGGTTATAGTTAAATGAATGACTAACTGGGACTCCGAGAAAGTACTGCTCAAACGTTTTGGGACATTGTAACTAGTAAATAAAAATAATAATTAAAAATTTATTTGCAATGTCAAATCATCTTAATAACTTTAGTGCAGTATGTACTAATCATAGGGAGCCATGGGCAGTGTTTACTGTTCCCTGAATGCCTTCTTATAATAAAAATTAAAATAAACAGAGCAAACAGGATAAATCAATAGACACTTCACCGCCTTGTTATTTACATGGTGTCTTTCCACACCATCATCATTTTCACTTCCGCAACCTCAGCCCGACCAGAGCATCCCGA
This sequence comes from Leptonotus elevatus, assembly GCF_054856555.1. Taxonomy (NCBI): domain Eukaryota; kingdom Metazoa; phylum Chordata; class Actinopteri; order Syngnathiformes; family Syngnathidae; genus Leptonotus; species Leptonotus elevatus. The sequence continues at coordinate 10,474,219 of NC_141256.1, forward strand.
CACTTTAAATACCGATGCTGGGCACTTACTGGCGAAAACAAATCTCCCAAATCGTGGGCACGCTCGCCTCCCGAAAGTCTTAAGATTCACTGATTGTCACACCCACCTAAGTGGGGCGAAATTCATTCTCCGCATTTGAACCGTCCCCTGAGGGAGCGGTGAGCAGCAGCAGCGGCCGTGCTCGGGAATCATTTGATGATCTAACCCCCCCCCCCCCCACCCAATTCCAACCATTAATGCTGAGTTTCAAGCAGGTAGGCAAATGGGACCCATTTTTAGAGTCGTTGGTATGACCCGGCTAAGAATTGAACCCACAACCTCCCAGTCTCAGGGCAGACACACACTAGGATATGCTAATTACACGGACCGCAAATGTGCCTGACTATAAACTTGCCAAACTTCTTCAAGCTTCTTCTTTATTACTGTGGTAATAAATAACTAATTTTGTTTGTCTACTAAATTTTCATGAAATGTTAATATTATGTAATTTAATTATTTTAAAGGGGAAGTCATCCTCAAACATTTCTTGACAGTAATATGTGACCGTAACCTCTCTAGTCGAAACATTCTGAATAATATTACATTTGTGGAATATGAGTTAAGCAGCAAAATCCAGCTGTTTTTATCCATCTCAGTAGGCGGCCATTTTGCCACTTGCTGTCGACTGAAGATGACATCACAGTTGCTCAGGGCTCAGGCAACGACACAGCTCACCTGTTTTTTTTAAGCTGAGCTGTGATTGGCTGTTACCTGACACCTGAGCAACTACGATCATGGTCATTTTGGCCGCCTTTTGATATTTATAAAAATGGCTGGAGTCATATTCTGTGAACTAATATTAACCAACATACTGTATATAGACTAGTGGGGCTGCATAGAACATATTATTGTCAATAACTTTTTAGGGGGGCCGGTTTACCTTCTTCTTTAATTATTTTTTTATTTGATTAATTTAAAGATTTTCCCCCCCCTCTCTCTTCCCTGTTAGACCGACCTGAGTCAGAAGCTATCGGTGTGCAACAAGCTGTGTTTCGGCATCGGCGGCATCCCCAAGGAGGTTGCAGCCAGCGCCACCGCCTTCTTCCTGCAAATTTACCTGCTGGACGTTGCCCAGGTGAGCCAGAATGTCAGCGTGCCATCGTGAAGATAACCTTACCATCCCAGTCAAAATGTGCCCCACGCAGATCAGCGCCTTCCAGGCCTCCATGGTGCTGTTTATCGGAAAGGCCTGGGGAGCTGTGGTGGATCCTGTGGTGGGCTTCTTCATCAATAAGACCAAGTGGACCAGAATTGGTAGACTCATGCCTTGGTGAGCAACGCTGATTTGTGAAAGTCCCGCCTCTTCCGTGGCATTTACCCCATTACCTCCACCAGGGAGCTTTTGTTTACCTCACCATACACAATCGGAATGACATTTTGGTAAGATCATAAATGCAACATTTAAAGTACATATAAATTATACATATAAAAAATATTGAAATAAATAAAATTGCTAATTCAAGAATTGCTACTTATGCTAGGCCTAGGGCACAATCACAACTGCCCCATTGGCCAATAATAAATAAGCCACATGTTCAACCAGTCAAATTTTTTTGACTGAGCACACTCATAACTGCCCCAAATAGCCACGCCCACTCAGTAATGTGATTGTTCTAATAGCGTAGAAACAAAACCAGCAGGACAGAAAATCAGACCAGTCAAAAATCCTGAAAAATTTGATTAATCACAATTAATTGTAATTCATTGCGATTAATTACGGACAATTGTGCATTAGTTAAAAAAAATAGGTTTATGTGTTTTTTGTTTTTTTTTGTTTTGGGAAATGTCAAGAAAAAGCTTCCGCCTGTGGCTAATGGCATTTTAATTGCACTCTTCCCGACACGCCCTTGCATCGAACCGCTGCATTTACATAACGCTTCATTTCAACTTTGGGCAACATCTACCACCACCAGGATCTTTTTTTTCTCTCTCTCTCTCTCTCTCTTTAGCGTCCTGGAATTACTGGCGTCAGGCTTTTACTGCCGTGATGATGGACTTAAGTGCATTATAGGCCTTAGATCACACACATACTATATAAGCAAAAAAAAAGAAAAAAAAGCAGGCTTGGAAGAGGTCCAGGTGACGGTAGCAGACTGAAGCTCAGATCCAGTTTAACCACCTTGCCTGATTTGGCAGAATGTGGGCGAGTTTATTTCCGGAGTCTGCTGCGGTCCATGAGGCATCTTTTGATACGCCGCTAGTCAGGAAGTGCATTTCCCTTCTCGCTCGCCGTTGTCAACCAGGGGCCGCAAATAGGCAAGTGCAAGTTTATGAGGTGACAGTAATGATCTGTTCCCAGGTCAAATTGTCACTATCATGGCAGACATTTTTAAAGGAACATGAAACAAGTGTACAAAGAAGTGACAGTAACTACTGTTTCAAAAATTTCTTTACAATAATTCTATATGCCTCAACCAGTCTAAACACAAAGATTCATTAAAATACCAAGTAAAAGTTCCTAGCCCTTTGTGTTACCTTTAAATCCCCTCTGTTCCTTTGCTTCTCATCCAATTAACACAATTTAAATAAGCCCAATATCAAGCATGATTGTCTTCTTATCAGCTGGATGCCACGTAGTCTTTTGCGTGCCACCTTGCAGCACATTGTCATTCACAAACTCTTTCATGGCCCACCAGTGGACTCCCCCCCCCCCCCCTCCTCTAATAGTGCAGCACCAGCGTTGTGTGCCGTCTTTTGTTATTGCAAACAATCGGGAAGAGAGCGGAGCAACACAGCCGGACGCTACCAGAAACCACTCGGGCTCTCGCTCTTTATCATTCCTGTTCCTGCATCACGGGGTCAGAGGTTGCGTGTTGTTGTTTTTTTGGCACAGTCACCTAATTACCGTCACTTTTTTTTTTTGTCCTTTCAAAATATAGCTCTTCCCGGATCATACAATGAAAAATAATTTAGAGTCATTTCATCCCATGCTTGGAGGATTTTTAGGAGGTTTGAAAGAATAAGTTAATCAGACATGGGTATTGGTGCAATGTAAAATAAATAAATAAATAAATAAATAGATAAATAAATAAATAAATAAATAAAAAGACGTCAGTCTTCTATTTTTTTATTATTATTTTTATTTCTATTGTATTTTTATTTTTATTAATTTCCCTAATTTTACATTTCTGTCCTCTTGTTGCTAGGCAGAGTTTGTAGGGCACAATCATAACTGCCCAATGACCAAAAAAGAAGGAGAAGCAAATTTTTTGGGGGAAAAAGCTGCAGCTACAGAGTTAGCTCTTTGCAAATGTATGTATTATACAACAAGGTTTAAGCAGATGGCTTAGTTTAATTTAGCGTAGTAAAGTGACCTCGATCTGATGTTACATAATGGATTAAAGCAGACAGTTTGATTGACAGCTGTGGGTAAAATGGCGTCCCAAAACCCCCTTCGCTCCTCCTGCAGGATGTTGGGCAGTGTGCCGTTCCTGGTGGTATCCTACTTCTACCTCTGGTACGTGCCTCCCTTCGTCACCGGGAGATTCATGTGGTACCTCGGCTTCTACTGCCTCTACCAGACACTCATCACAGTGAGTACCATAGTCGCTAAATTTACCGTTTCCACTGCCACAAATGTACTTTTTTTTTATGTGATTACTTAATAATCGGTAGATAATTTATTCTACTGTCAAAGGCACCTTTTTCAAAAAGTTCCTCTGAACTTCGATTTGTCTTCAATATTACATTTTTGCACATTTGCCTTAAAGCTACATTGTCCCATTTTATCCTCACCAACTCACCGTCTAAATGTCAATTATCATGGGATGAAAGTTGAAGGTGAAAGTTGACAGGAGGAGTAATCACATTTGGGAATTACCCTCCCGCTTCGGGAAGACGTCAGACGTTAGAGCCCGGGGGGTCTTTCGGGGCGCCGCCACCCTCAAAAGGGAAAGTGCAGCTATTCCTGGCGCCTTTTGTCAACGCGCTCCATTCACCTCTGTTTGGCCTGTAATAGCATGCTACGCTAACGGAATGAATAGGTGGATATTGTTTAATTATCCACCTTCTTAATCTGACATAGTGGGGGAAAGTCAATCGGATTCTTGTGATTTTATAGTCTGTCAGCGTTCTAACCTGCTTCTATTATTTCCCCGATAGTGCTACCATGTGCCTTATTCGGCTCTCACCATGTTCCTGAGCACAGACCAGCGGGAGCGCGACTCAGCCACCGCCTACCGTATGCTCCTTCCTATAACGCTACCTGCCAATCATTTGTTGATCATTCGTGGAATGATGACAAAAGTTTTTTTTTTGCCCGTCAGGAATGACTCTGGAGGTGTTGGGCACCCTGGCCGGCGCCGCCATCCAAGGCCAGATCGTGGCCAGTGCCCACAGACTCAAACACTGCCAGGGGCAGAACAACACCATGAATGCATTCAACAGCACTGGGGGGGCGGAGGTGGTCCGGAGTTTGGTGCGCTCTGAGGAATACTTGTCACACGCTGTAAGGAAAAACAACATTCCCCCAACTAAAGAATGCTATTAGTGTACAAAAATCCGTCTGAAGGTTGAAAAGCAACCTGAACTGAAATGCAGCGGAATTGTTGAAATGTAGAATGTGAGACTTCAATAATTGTCGCTGTCTGGCGGAAACCTGGCATCTTCAAAATGACTACTTTTCCTGTCATGTTCAATAACCTACCTTTGTGGGTAACCGATTCCTTTCTTCAACTAAAGCATTGCAGCGATCCATTTGACATCCACTTCATCAATTTGCAGTTAGAGTAAAGATGCTATCATTTGCTCGTGTCTGATAGACTTTTTTGTCCAAGCAGACACTTGTGTCTGTAATATTAGTGTTTGTGTGGCACGGCAGGGTGGAAAAGTAACGTGATAGGTCGCATGTTGGGATTTTGGTTTTTGGCCACAGCTATTTGGGCCTGGCTTGTTCTTTCCGACACATTTTGGGTAAAAAAGCCTCCTCGTGGTTAGGGCATGGGCAAATAATGACAGCGGGAAAGGGGAACAAACAAACTAAAAAGCAGAGGCGCTATTTTTGGCGTCTGACTTGCTGTCCATGTTTGCTCACTACTGTATTCTGCAAGGGGAAAGTAACACACCGCAACACAACTAGCCAACAAGACGGCGAGATGGATTAGGATATATATTTACTAGGACATTATAATGACTAAAATGGAGGAAATGATGGCGTCTTGCTGTTTTTCTGGTTACAGAAGGAAGTTTACATGATTGCTGCTGGTGTCATCGGGGGAATCTTCCTTGTCTGCACCGTGGTCATGTTCTTGGGAGTCAAAGAGAAAGATGGTGAGGCCTTCACAACTAACTAACTAACTAACTAACTAACTAACTAACTGAACTATCCTAGCAAAACAATTAATTAACCAGCGAGCCTGCTAAAAAGCTAAGTAGCTGACTATCTAAGTAGCTAGCTAGCTAACTAACTAACTAACTAAGCAGCTAAGTAAATATCGTAGCAAGATAACTACCTAAACAGATAACTAACGAAGCCACTGGCTAAGTAGTTTACTAATCTCACCTCATGCTTGGTGGGGGCTAAAATTATGGTTTAATTATTTAGCTATTTAAATACGTAAGTAGCTAACAAAGCTCTCACTCAATGCTATTTGCGCTTCATGGAGTTAAAAACAAAAAAAACAAAAAGCATGAAGTGGCAGTCTGTGTTGTAGAAATGTAATAAGTATGAGTGCATAAAGAATAGGGTGACCAAAGGTCCTTTTTTGTCCGGGCATGTCCACCTTTTTTTTACATCCTGCCCGGGCGTCAGTTTTTTTTTTTTTTTTTTTTTTAAATACATTTATGAAAATGTCCAGTTTCTATTTTCGTAACAAATAGGAGGCGGAGTGCACCTTGTTACCACGACTAGTAGACCACGGACTACTCTCAAGACGAGAAGAAAGTTAAGAGAGAAGAAAGGCGGGTTTTGTGTGTGTGTGTGTGTGGGGTGTGTGTGTGTGTGTGTGTGTGTGTGTGTGTGTGATTATTGTTACATATAAAAAAAAACATTTTTTTTTTTTAAGGAAAAAAAAAGTAGGTCAGCATTTCACCTGCCTCACTTCCTAAACGTTCAAATACAGTCCTGAACTGTGTTGTCGGCCCAGGACTTTAGCACACTGGTAGTGCTCTGTGCTGACAAACCGTAGGGAGTGGGTTCGATCCCTGCTGGGCCCATTAATAATAATAAAAAAAATAATTATTGATTCATTTGTCAAATACCACTTCAAAAGGGAGTTTTTTTTTATTTCCATGTTCAAACAGTTCTAATGTGTGTCATCTTTGAAGATACTTCAAGTATCATTCAAATAACTCGAGGCTCTTTTTTTAATATGGTGAATAAAGATGAAGCTTGGACGTGAGAAAATTTTCGAAAGAAAAGTCAATAAAAGGCGTGATCATCATCAGAAGTTCCGTATACAACGTCTATTTAGGAAACATGCTTAGTAGTAGCGTGGCAGTCGGCGGTAAATCCTAGTGGTTTTGTCAAGCTTTAAAAGAAGGCAAACATTTCTAAGAAGTCACCTTGAAACTCCTCAGGGGCTTTCTGTATAACTCTGATGAAAAGCACTTTATTTGTCAAGGAAAATGTTATGTAAGCCACAAAACCCTTACATTTGGACTTAAAAGGGCTGTATTTTGCGTAAACAAACTAGTTTTCCATATACAGTAAATATATGTTGGCATTTAAACATGTAATATTTGACACAAGAGTGGTATTTTTTGTCTGAGAAATGATATGTATTATTAAAAAAAAAAAGATATCCACATGGTGTTCTGATTCTTGTCTAGATCCGTATGCGCCGAAGACAGAGAAGCAGATTCCGTTCCACCGCGGCTTCATCATGGTGATGCGTCACGGGCCGTACCTCATCCTCACCGCCGCCTTCCTCTTCATCCTGGTGGCCATTCAGGTAAAAAAAAACACGGCTAGCCCGATCGATGCTAATGAGTCCCGGTCCGGTCGGCGGATCAATGGAGAGCGAGTCGCGCTTTCTATTTCTGTCACGTTTGGTGCGGTCGGTCGGTCGGTATCTCCTGTGACTTTTTGTTGCTTGTGTTGTGCAGCTGGTGCAGAACAATTTTGTCCTCTTCTGCATGTACGCGGCCAACCTGAGGGAACATTTCCAGAATATCGTGTTAACTATACTGGTGAGTTGAGACTTTCGTTTTGCCTTGGAAAGGGTTTCTTTAGGCAGAAAGTGTCAGTTCTCAGACAGAAAGTCAATGATTGACACTGAACGACTAAAAACGTTTATTTACAGAGTCTTGAATTTTGTGGACAAAAATGTAATCAATGACAAAAAGTTGTATTTGGGAAAATATACTGTAGAGTAGTCCATGTACATTATAAAATGAAAATGCAGCCATCACGTTCTGTAGGCGTAAAAAGCAGGATTACAGAGTATGACGTTCAATAATTTTTAACAAAAATTAGGCTGCGCTAAAATACGCCCCGTTTTTGCTCTTCTTATTTCAAACGTACACCATCTCAAACTAAATAGTGTGCATTACAAAAAAAATGCCAGACCACATATTTGGATTTGGACACGACAATTTTGCTGTTGCACGACTAGTTTCTGCTCACTAACGTGCAATATTTGTGAACAAAAAGCCAACGGTTGACATTGGGCGTGTTGACATTTACATTTTGGACATCGAAAAGCATCTATTAAATCCTGTTTATTCTTCCCCAAATGGGCCTTGGCAGAGGTTTGACTTCCTCCACACGTTGAATGAAACCCATTGCAGAATACAGGCCAAAAAAGCGCAATAAAATGAAACGAGGGATGTTTACCTTTGGGGTTTAAATATATTTAAATACTGTAAGTGATAGACATTTAAATCTCCAGAACTTCAGGGGTGAGTTTTCAACCCTGGCCGAGTTTTGTCAGTCCTGGTCTGCATTGGAAGTTACCATTGTGACTTTGGCCTTTCATATCTGTTATTTATAGTAGTAGCTTATGTTGTTATTTGCATGTGTTATAGTTGTTACCTAATGTGTATACATTGTGTGCTGTCAGGTGTCCGCAGTAGTAAGTATACCTTTGTGGCAGTGGTTCCTGCAGAAGTTCGGGAAGAAGACAGCAGCTTTTTGCGGCATCACGGTGAGTCTATCCCTGCATTTGTGTTATCATTATTATGAATATTAATACAACTCTGCTAATGGGAAATGGTGGGTGACCTAACAAAAAAAACTCATTTGAGGTCCATCTTGTTTCTCCAGTGGATTATGCCCTTCACAATGATGCTGGTGTTCATCCCCAACGTGGCGGTGGCATACGTGGTCGCCGTGTCCTCCGGGCTCAGCGTGGCCGCATCGCTCCTTCTTCCCTGGTGACATTCCATTATAGTGGTACAGTACCTCCGCCAAGGCTGCCATTCTTACAATTACTATTACTGCGGCAGGTCCATGCTTCCCGACGTGGTGGACGACTTTCGGCTGGCCAACCCGTACTGCAAAGGCCATGAGGCCATCTTCTACTCCTTCTACGTCTTCTTCACCAAGTTCGCCGCCGCCGTCTCGCTGGGCGTGTCCACTCTGTGCCTGCAGTAAGTCGCCATCACTCACATCCAGTTCCATTTCGGCCACAGATTGATCCGGTGGGACTGACATGATTGACACCAATGCAAGAAGGCTGTAATGTCAAATTTGATGACTCTCCATGGATATCTAAAATATCTCAAATTCCCATCCTCATAAAACACACAGGAAGTCGTCCATGTTGATTTGAAGCGGCCATTTTAGGGTAATTTTGGTCATTTCCTTAGAAGCTATTAAGATTAATTTGAAAATTCAGCTCCTGATGCCAGTTTCACTTAGCAACAGGACATTTGATAGGCATGTCTTTCATGAGTAGGCCCACAAAAAAAGTCTTAAACCCGATAATTTTGGGCGTGCTTAGGTTCGCAGGGTACGACAATGGCGCCTGCAAGCAGCCGGCCGCTGTAGTGTACACGCTCAAACTGCTCATCGGCGCCGCCCCAGTGGCCTTCATCATCACAGGCCTCTTGATCCTGCTCCTGTACCCCATCACGGAAAAGGTGCGACTGCGTAATAAACTGCACCTGGACGAGCTGCGGTGAGTCACAATCAAGTTTCTCTCAGAAACATGAAATTCCGTAGGCATGTCTGTTATGAGTAGACCTGCAACAAAAGTTTCAAGAAGAAATGCCAGAAAAGACACAGGCGATCTGCCATTGTGGTTAGAAGCAGCCATTTTGGGGTCAATTTGTGAACATTTTCAGGGGTCCTTCCAAAAACAAACTCATCCTAGAGATTTTGTTCAATTACTACCAAATTGTAACTATTTATATTGAACAGATGGAAAAATACTTACAAGTATACGTCTAATAGAAATAATTGTTTAAGTTTGAAATTTAAAAAGTGTGATTTTTCCTCTTTTTTTTATTTAATAAAACACAGGAAACAAAGCAGAAGTTCAAATGACTTGGGTGTGATGTGAAGTGGAAAAAAAATCCGGACGCCGGGCGCGTATTCCAGCGATGCATGCTGGGAAGTTTGTGGCATTGGTGTATATTACACTGAGACTTGATTTGTTTTACCGTGAACATTTTTTGTTTCAACATGTACTGTATAGCCATGACGTTATAAGATTATTTATACAAATGAATGTATATCAGGGTTTTATTTCCTGCTTCTCTTTCCATGCTGTGTCTAGTTGCTCTGCAACAATGTTATTTATTATTTATGAATCATGTGAGAGAATGGCGACATGGTAGGGGTTGATGTTGTGTTACTTTGCTGAGGGAGTTGTGATGAGAGCAGTAAAGAAAAAGCCACAAAGCTATGAAAAAAATAATGTTTTATTTATTTATTTTTTTAAAGATTGTTGTGACCTCCTGTAGCGTTCTTAAACTACTTCATTGTGTGTGTTGCTCCATCTATAGGTAGCATGTGCTATTAAACCTGCTCAAAAGGGACATTTTGTACAATTTGGTAGGTTCCCCCCAACCTCTATTTTATTTAATTCCCGTTACTTAAGTTAACAGACAATCATCGTGGATTTCTGACAATATGAACCATATATTTGGTGCTGAGACAATCAGACAGTGTGTTGTACATGTGTCGGATAAAGTCTCGGGATTGAGATTGTGTACATGCCAATTTGATGATTATTAATCTGATGCCAAGAATCCTGCAATAAAATCTCCCTTCATGATGATCCGCATTGGGGGGGTTTTCTTGAGTGTGTGTGTGTGTGTGTGTGTGTGTGATGAGGCTGTGTTTGGAATAACTCCTCTATATAGCACAATATAGTGCCCTTTATTATGGCATGCTCATTTTGTAGTAAATCAAATGTGTACGGAGGTTATGTTGTAATGTGACTGCAATGACTATGAGTGACAATGTTGCAATCCAGAATCAATATTTATCTCATAACATAAGAAAAACATAAAACATTTAAATAAAGTTCTCACTGGATATTTTGATTAAATACATTTTAATGTGTGGACAAACGGTTGGCCGTTTTGATCTGACCAACCATTCATAAGATGGGAATTGAACGATAATGTCATATGTCACAGATGTCCGCGTTACTGATTCCGGCGAACGTAAACTACATATCCCATCATGCCATTCACCCATTGCCATGGTAGCAGGAAGCCAACCGGGCGATTAGCAACCGCAATGGACAACAGGCTTCGACTATTCACCGGCGGGACGCAGACTACTTCTTCTGTCGGCCCGTTTGCCGTCAACGAAGTCGAGCAAGTGGTCGTCGAGACGCGGGCAGGGAATAGACCGAGCCCCACCGGGTGCCAGGCGAGGGAGCTCCATGTGACCGGGACGGCGGAGGTTAGCTACCCAGCCGACAGAGCGTCGGTGAGGCTCAGCGTGGGCAACAGCAAAGCGACAGTCAACGAGGTCACTAGCAGCGTGTCACGACGGCTGGAATATATTTTGCAAGCCGTCAGGTGAGAGATAAAAAAAAAGAAGAAAAAAACATTTTGTAGCATCATACTCTTTTGAATGCTAATTCTGCGTTAGCTTAGCTTATTTGAGTTTAGTTAAGCTCCTGGAAAAGTGCAGATAATGTAATTCAAATTCATTACTATCAGCAATTATTTATTTGTTAGATTTTTATTTAAATTAGTCTTGTGTTTTGTCCTAAATGTCTTCGGTAATGATATATTATTGAGTGATTTTGACATTAGAACAGGTGGGAAGAGTACTCACAATCTGTATTTAAAGTAGAAGTACAGATACTTGTGTAGTAAATACACCTATTCAACTACTGTACTAGAATAAAAGTTGTATTGTTTTTTTGTTTGTTTGTTTTTTAAAGTTGAAATGTACTCCAACAAATATTGACTTAGTAGTGTACAGGACACCATGGCACAATGAAAAAAACTACGGACGAAATAGTTTCCTTCTTATATTAAAGCAGGCTTTTTATGATAATAATAAAATCTGTAGTGATGGATGGTTATTTATCTTTTGTTTTGGTAAACTTCGCCCACTGAAGTTGAAAAAAGTAAACAAGCCTATCTTAACAGTAGCCCAAGGAGTGGAAAGTACACATTTCTGTTTGGATTGATTGTTCTACTGTCTACGTTATGATGAACTTATGTGAGATAACTTTTAATGTTTCTTGATGACTAGACAACATGGGGTCAGAGAAGACGACGTCACTGTGAGGAAATTCCTCCACCGGGACCAAGAATTGTTTCACATGAATGCAGAGGTAGAGTATACGTTACAGATCTACAAGACATGTTTGAATTTTTGTGACCTTATTTAGCTACATGAGAGGGTCGACATAGGCTGGGCAAATTAAGTCTTTTTTTTTAGGCTGTTGGGCAATGATATGGCCATTAAACCATTCTCGTCTCTCCCAAAATATAACAGCAAAAATGTGTTTTTAATTAGAAAAATGTTAAACCTTTTTTAAAAAATTTTGCCATATTTTTACTTCAATTCAATAGAAGTTGTGCTGCTTCATCGGGTTTGCGCCCCTTGGCCACCAGGAGGCAATACAATACAGACATGGTTGCCTGTCAAAACTACTCAGTAAGATTCAGTACTATTAGCCGTACTTCACAGGTGATCACTAATATATGCCTGTGAGTATTATCTATTTACATGTGTTGCTCCACCGTTTGTGTTCAAATATGTCATGCTTATTAAGCTATAAGACCATGATACAGATGTTATTCACTGGCGATTTGCATTGTTTGTTAGCATTAAGCCACTTTCCAAAGGCGAATCTATGTATAGGCTCCAGCTCAAAAAGGTTATCCTACTGAGAATATGTGGTATGAAAAATGGACTGCTGTCATCAGTTTGTGCAGGCGTACCTAATCTTGTGTCTGATTGATGGGTCTTGTTTTTCTAGGTGATTGTCACCTTCTCTGACTTTGACAAAATGGAGCATGCGTGCAGCGTCTTGCTGGAGAAACTGGACAGGAGCGTATCAGTGGGACAGCCTATATTTTTCCACAGCACAGAATGCCTGAACCGTGTCAGGTAAACATACATTGACCCCCCCCCCCCCCCTTTTAACTCTTGAATTTTATCTCCAGTGGTGGCTAAAGTAATTACACTGTATTTGTGATATTGTTAGCATAATTGATGCAGTCATGTGTTAACAATGTCACAATATAAAAAAAAGAAAAAAAATATTGCTATAGATTTTGTGTTTTCTTTACATCTATAGATTCTCCGTCACCCAGAACACCGCAATCCGGGTAACATGTTAAAAAATGAGACCCAAATAAATAAATTCTAAACTTTTTCCGCCATTAACATGGCCTATAAACCGTACAACTCACTTAAAAAAAAAAATAATGTTTTTGAGAGGTAAAAATAAACAATTGGATATTGTTTACAAGTTTGCACACCCTTTTAGATCAAATGAAGATATTTTTTGTTGGCTACATATTTAAGACAAATATACCCATGTGCAAAGCAACAATGGACATGAGGTAACAAATTATACTCACGCCACTGTTTGAAACTGTGTGTGCATGTAGGCAGAGTGCATGTGTTTCAGCGGTGGAGAATGCCCAGCAGAAGGCCAGCAGAATCAGCCAGCTACTGGGCCAAAGCCTGGGGGCGCCCACCCTGGTGCGAGAGGACGAGACGCGGGAGTGGAGGAGCCACGACAAGGACGAGGATAATGATGATGGTGGTGGTGGAGGAAGGCGGGGCCAAGAGGCCACCTCCACCCACGTCGCCCTTCCCCGCATACCCAGCGTCACCGCCTCCTCGCGGGTCTCCGTCTACTTCCGGATGCGTGATGGAAACAGGAAGAAATACTAGGAAAAAAAAGTTCTATCGTAAAGGTAAGATTCAAATGGAAAAATTTTCAAAGCCAATCCAGGAAAAGCAATTTAGTTTGCTCCCACTCTGTATTGGTTTTTTTTGTGTGAAATATCTCCAGTTATACAGGCTAGTCTGAATATAGAGTTGCATGCTGTGCGTGCTGTCAGTAAGGAGCACGGTTAAAACTAAATATCATGTCGCCCTAATTAATGTCTTATATGTGTCATAATGCAGTAGAATCTCCAAAGTCAAAATTACCATTTCGAGGGACAATTCAGAATTTAAAAAATCGACATCAATTCTGCAAACAGAAGGATTAACTCCTATTGCAAGTGATTTATTTTATTTCATTTATTTTTTGCAACACCTAGAGCAACCTAAAAATTGGCTGTTAACCCTCCTGAATCTTGTGGTTCAAATTGACACATTTAAAAACGTAATCATTATTTTCTTTAATTAAAACTTAATTGGCCTTTTTTCTTTTCTTAAAAAAAAAAAAAAGTCGCATTGTTATGTTGTTTCATGTTCAAGCATACAGCAGATCACATTGACCCATTGAGTATTGAATTTAATATGAAACAGTAGTCAACGTATTTGGACTACCTACAACACTGTTCATCTGTTTTTTGATGACATCCTGGAACGGACGAGGTCTATTTTTTGAGTTCCTATTTCGAGGTCCCACTGCATTTTTTATGACAAAATGACAGCTGTTTGATTAAACCGGTAATGGTGGCCAAGGCTTGTACATAATACTGTGTCACACAATACATTCAAATGAGCTGCTTGCTCTCGCGGAATTCCTCACGATCAACGTCGTCGACCTTCAGGCGTCGACAATGTCGTCCTCGGGATAAATCTCTTTCAGCCACGGTAGAGGCAAAAAGCGGTCGCCGTCAAAATGAGTGAAGTACTTGTCCAAGCCGCCAATGTTTGGCTGAAAACACATCATAATCAATGGAACACAAACTGCGTTAGTGTGTGTGTGTGTGTGTGTGTGGTGATGATGATTGTGCACCCACTTTTTTTCCAGTGACGCGCTTGAGTTGAGTCTGAGGCATGTAGGCCACCATTATATGGTTCGGTGAAGGCCCAGCGAACAGAACTTTGTAATGAGGAGTCTTTTCTGCTGTAGCACCCTAATGGGCATCCAGACATACCATATCATGAGTAAGGCAACACACATCATCATGTCAAATGTGACAAAATATTCAAATTGCCAGATAAAAAAGAAAAGAAGAAAGTATCTAAAGTCAACACTTGTTTATTGCAGGGGATACAGAGCAAAAATGTTTCACCTAGCTAGCCATATAATTCCATCTAACCACTGATCTGTATATATGGATAGCCCATACACGCCCGTGCAAGCTGTTTAAACCACAGGGCGGCCATCTTACTCCTTCCATCTCGCGAGCAGACTACTGTATGAACTATATGTATACGTACAGATTAGACATATACAGCTCGTATGCCCCTAGTGTGGGGTGTGTGGGGGGGCACAATTTTTTAACAAGTGGACTATGTGCTGTTTTAAAGACCCTGTTTTTCTTTTATCGCTATGTTCATTAGACCTCAATATTAGATTTGGCAGAGGCATCTTTTGTTGAATTACAGTTATAATTTTTTTTATAAAAAAAAAAAAATACAAGTTCCCTTCTGTAAACATCATTAATATAATATAATATATAATTTATACATGTATTTAAGGCAAGTTGTAAAATGTCTGAAGTCCTCTTGTTTATGTTTAACAAATTTAAAACATCATAAATGATGCTGTTTCTACATAGTAGTGTATCAAACGTTCTCCAATTTCGATACTGTAAATGTATAGGATCGTATGCCGAGAAACGTTTCTTGGGAGGAGTAATATGGCAGCTTCAAACGTGTTGGCCTATCGGCAATCCAGTAATATATACAGAGCAGTGCGTCTAACAAAAGTCTGCTAGCTTAATGCTAACATATTTCGAAACGCCGTCCGGTGTCGATGACGTAAGCTACTCTCAGGTGATCACCTCCATGTAACAAAGCTACATTAGCTAAAGACTCCAACTTTAGATTAGCTTCTTGGCAAATATATATTTCCCGAGTGCATTACAAATTAAATGTATTCTTCTTATTATTATTTATCGAGCCACAGCTACAGAATGGCTAATAGAAATTAGCATTAATTATAAACTTTCAAACATCTGCTACTAATAAAATCCTTGACAACACTTATACGTTTTCAGGTGTTTTTCATTTCCCAGTTCACCTCAAATGCAGCATAAACGTGGCTTTGGACGCAAATATGCTAATGCTATTTATCTACTTTAGTGGGCGGTGGTACCGCCACTTGCCTACAATGCAGGTTGGCGTGGGTTCGCTACCCCGCCTGGGAGACCATGTTAGTAAGTGTGCGTGTTTGTGTGAGAGAAAAAAAAGAAGCTACTTTAGCTGTGGATAAAAAAAAAAAAAAATTCTCTCTCCAGGTTGTCACGCTGACTGACCTGCTTTTTGTTGTACATCCTCTCCTTCCACTCGGCAGGGGCCTGCATCTCGGTGTCCCAACTCACCACCACGCCAGTCCGGTGGCTCTTGCGCTCTATCACGACCTCGCCCACCCGAAAGAAAACGTAAGGCGGCCGCGGACTGCGCACCACCTTCGATGCTGTGGTGACAAAAACACAAAACATTTTTGGCATTGGATTCCACGAGAGGTATGGATTCCGTCAGATCGCTTGACAGTGCTCGGAACACTGTGGTACCTTGATTTACAATTTGTTCCATGAACATTAAAAAAAAACCGTGTAAATCAAGGTAACACTTTATGAGCGCAAACCTCCAAAGAATCCCTGGTCGTTTTCAAGCACCATGGTTTCTATGGGGACCCCATCGCCCTCCTCATCCGTGTCCAGACCGAGCACAGACCTTCATGAAAAGACATTGAGGCGAGTTCAGGGGCGGTGGGAAACAAAACACATTGTGGTGTACTGTTCCTCAAAAGTACTCGCACATGATTTTGGAAAGCTGCTGCCTGGTCCACTCTTTCCACGCAGAAACGCTCAGGTAAGAACTGCTCCAGTCTTGCCACACTCGAATCAACCTTGAACGCAACAACGCACCACTTAGTAGTACAGTAAATATATTTATTACTTCAGCCAAGGAACATTTTGAGGTGGTATTCCATAAAAAAACAATCAAGATCTATGCAAGGGAAGTACAAATAAATGCTATTTGAACTTTTCACTGTTCTTATTTATGTCTTGTACTTTTGTTTGTATTAGGGAAACCGGTATGAGCAGCTCTTGAAAATGAAACACTAGTAATCAGGAAGTGGTTATACAGCTACACTGGTAATCTCTCTCTCTTCTATCTCGTCTCTCCCTCCCCATTTTTATTTATTTTTTTACTTCACCACTGAGGTAAATCGAAACAATAAAAATGAAATAAATACAAGCATATTTAAAGTTAAGAGTTAAGCGACTTTATGTGTGAGTGTTTCGTACTGCGCTGACGCGTGGAGGCGCTGCTCTTCTGTGTTGCCGATCCATTTGTGGATAAGGTACTGAGCGGGGAAAGCCGACAGCAGGAGCACCAGTTGCACTGCCGCAGACAACGTCAGCTGAGGCATCACCTACTGGATGAAAAATCATTCCAACAATTAAATACTCCCACTCATCATCATTTAGCAGTTCACAATTAATATCATGTCACGCTTTAGTATATACACAACAATCTGTAATATCAAATGAAATAGTTTTGTAATGAAAGTCGGATTTCCCCAAAGCCGTAAAGTTGTGGTTTATGATTTGCTTATTGATGCCACAAGATGACGGCCAGGCACTTGTTTTCTATTACAAGCTAAAGCTGGACTAATTGATGCTCCTCCCCTCACTTCAACATAGTTGGTTTGACCCCAAGAAAGAACCAATTGTTGTTGTTTTGTTTTAAATATGGCTTTTATGGCTTTTAACTCATTCACTGCCATAAATAAAAAAAAATTAAAAGATGACTAAAAATTAGGGGCAAGAGGCGGTTAATTTTTTAAATTGTAATTGATCGCATGACTTCACTAGTTAACTCACGATTAATCACACATTTTATATCTGTTCTAAATGTACAATAAAAAAAAGTAGGTTTTCATACTCTTGTTAACAAAAGTGGGGGGGAAAAGTTAAACTAATAGAAATAGTTAAAATGAATTGTTGACGTTTATAGCCATCAACGGCAGTGAATAAATAAAAAAAATATATATATTATCAAAAATTCGGGGCATCAGGCGATTAAAGTTTTTAATCGTAATTAATCTCGTGACTTCACTAGTTAACTTGCGATTAATCACAAATTTCATATCTGTTCACAATCGGTGTACAATAAAACAATTCTAGGTTTTCATATTCTTGTTAACAAAAATGGAAAAAAATGTTAAACTAATAGAAATAGTTAAAATACATTTTTGATGTTTATAGCAGTCATTGGCAGTAAATGAGTTAATTATGGTGGACATAATTAAAACAAATTATGGCTTTGGCCTGACCATAAAGTCATCAAATAAATTCAGTCGGTTTATAAAGTGCCAGATTATAAATTTATGAGATAAAATGAGTAGGGTTTAATTTAATCTGATGTGAATATTAGTGAAAGTCACTGCGTATTATCGTTATATTGGCTATTTAGAATATGGAGGTGGTATGCGTTCACATCTGAATAAATGTATAATAAATTTACAGGAAGTGCTATAATGAGATGTATTTATTTTGTATAATTTGTACATGCACTGATTTGATTATTGTGATCTTGTTTGGGTCACTTACAGATCTGTATTTGGTTATTCTTCTCATAGATAAGTGAATGCCAGACTGATGGTCAGATTTGAATGGCATAGCAACACACAGAGGCTAAAATCTGATTGGACAAAAAAAGAAAAAATCTAATAGCCACATTTGATTTGATTTTGACCTGATTATTTTCATTAAATATTTCTTGAATTATTTGTAAGTATTCAAATACAAAAATAAACTTTAAAAAAAACCATATTTACACAATGGTTTTTAAAATTGTTGAGGTGGCTTGGGCATCTGGTTCGGATGCCTCCAGGACGCCTCCCTGGAGAGGTGTTCCGGGCATGTCCCACCGGCGGGAGGCCCCGGGGACCACCACTGGTCAAAACCACTGTAAGAAAGGTTGGTGAATGTTTGTGCTCACCTCGTTTTGACTTTCAATCTCCTCTTTCTTTTTCTTTTGCTTTTTTTCTGGTTTACTGTTGATGCGACTTCTCCGCGATTATGGCCACCTGTCTGTTGACATGCCATGAATGGGCGGGCACGTCAAGCCGAAACACATTTCAAGTTTCAACCAATTGCGGAGGCCCACGGAATTAACACGTGACCCCCAGTACGGCGGAAAGACACGTCAGAGTTTAAAGGAGGAAAAAAGTTATCCGGCAAAAACGAAACATAGAAAATCAGTAAAAGACAATTATCCACGGTATTGTATGTCAACTGCGCCGCCATATTGGATGTGTTTGATCTCGCCAGTAAAGTACGGACTGAACGTCATAAAGAGGTTCCGTAAATCTGAATATTATACTCTCATATTTAAATATTTCCTATCCTAGTAACTGAGTTACATATTATGCATTGACAGCTGTAATATTCGAGAAAACATAAATGAATGAAAGCAAATATATAAAATACTCGTTTTAGGTGATTTCCTGATGATTAAATTAAGGAATAAACATTTCATAGTTTTTTTTTAATCCAATGTTTTTGGTCCTTGATAAGTGAATATCCTAAACATATAATAAACATTTATATTTATTTGACCCCAAAATTACACAAGGTGTTTTTTTATCCCCGTTTAAAATCCACAAAAACAGAATCATACAATGGAACAACTTTATTTTTCCTAAAATTACAACTTCTTAAAAAATAAATACAGTACAAGGAATGAATGAGATCATAGCATCAGTGCGGAAGACAAGATAATCGTTTAAATCCCTGCAAAAATGGATGCTACTTCATCTGGCACTTATGCATACACACAACTAACTACGTTTCAGCCGTGAAATATACTCGCTCGAACCCTCTGTCCTAAATTGTTTTTTGACCAGCAGAAATACCCTGTTATGAAGGAAGAAAAAAAAATCACCTATTCAGTTTTTGTGTAGATCAGTTTTGCTTTGGCACCATCAGGTGGTATCTTGGTGCTGAAGTGAGTTGAGGAGCTTTATTTAGACCCAAGTCATTTGCTGCCATCTCGGGGCAACCAGAGGCTATTACAATTCATTATAACCCTCAAGGGGTGGTGTCAATTGCTGGTGGAATTTGATGAAGAAAGTTGTAAAAAAATAAAACGATTGCTCTATACTTCTCTTAGGCACAAGGTGCATAGTTGTACACCACTGGTTTTTATCCCAAAGCTGAAAAGTAATACAACAAGTCAATTGTTGAAGCCGCTTTATTGACAAAAGGGGTCTAAGTCCATAAACTACGTGGGGGCATCTTTGGTGGCGTTGGGGTTGTGGCAGGGGGCCGGACTGGCTGGGCAGGAGGTCTCGGGGCTCCCAGGTGTGCGCAAGGTGGATTTGCGCTTGCCGTTACGTACGGTGAGCTCGTCCTTGGGCTTGAACGTCAGGGGTACGAAGCCGTCGGCGTCGGCCACCAGGACGATCCACAGGGGGCCTGAAAAAACATGAACAAAACAACCGCGCGGGGTGTTAAGATAGCACATTTGTTGTTTAGGCTTGTTACATGCCAATAAAGTAAGCCGCTTCTGTTTAAAAGCTCGTAATCGGTCCTGGGCCGCTAATCACATCCAATTATAGCTCAAACACGTGACGACCAATGATGTGTTTACATGGTTTAGACGGGGCTGGATACATAAAAATAAAATAAAAAGACAAATGGGCCAGCATGTCAAATATGTCAAATACAATTTTTAAACAGGAAAATAATTCACTTTTTAAAAGTATTATATAATCACAATTATTTAACCATGTATTTAATATTACTTATTATTATTTGAGTTCTTTATTTAATTATAATAAAATAATTATGTAAAACAATGTGTTAAATGTACTGTACACCCCCCCCCAAAATGATCCATTCAAATTTTTAAATGTTACCGTTTATAATTATACTACACTATAATTGAAAATGCTATGTGTACCATTTCTTGTGTGTGCATGTTTAATGTACAATTTAAGATGTTTATAAAATGTAATAAAAACAATTCGATCTAAGTAGTATTTTTTGTTTATAATTTAAGTACAGTACAGTCAATATTATTTAATAAATACATACTTTATCTTTTACCATAAGTCAACCAAATACAACTTCTTCTTTTTTTAATTCAGAATTAATTTAGTAATAAATAAAAATAAAAATAAACTAAAAGTATGGCAGTTAAAAAAACATATTTATTTTTATTTTATTTACAATAAATCATTTCTCAAATTATTGGATGAAATACATTTTCACAATAATTAATTAAAACAAATGTAATTAATACATTTCAACTAACCAATTTTAGGCGGAAAAATTACGCAACAAATAATACTGTACTCTTGACAATGTATATGCTTATTGGGCTGACAAGCTAGCTTGGGAAAAAACACGGGAGTCAGTTTCAAACTCGTACCATGCAGCATCTCCACGACGGTGAGGTTGAAAAGCTCCTGAAGACCGCGTAGACACAACTTGCCGTCACATAAGAGCATCGGACGCCGTTCGTCGATGAACACGTTCTCAGACAGCTGCTTCTGCGGGACCCAAAAAGTGCGCAAAAGTCAACTAATAAAAGTCACAACAATAAGAGTAATGTATGCGTGCCTTTAAAAGGCGTGGCCTAATGGGTGAAACCAGGAAATGGCTGGTTAGTCTTCGCGTGAACAGCTGGACATGAATTGTGGCTTACAGCAGCTTCTATCGTCTAATGTTTGACTGTCCCGTTTAATAAAAGGGGGGCTCTCCTTGCCCACATGCAAGGGCATTACACTACCTTTAAACATTTCTTTTTCACCTCACCCAAGCGGAAACACATCTGAAGCTAACTTAATGAAAGAATTAAGCGTGAAATTTAAAATTGATCAAATCAATCAATCAACAAAGCAGGAGCTTGTAAGTCTAAAAACTTGTATTTTAGGGTACACGTTAAGTCAAGTCACCACATTATACATATTTTCTGAGATGCCCTCGCATGTGGGAAAGGAGAGAGACAGTCAGGAACTGCTGTCGACCACAGCACACAGACATTTTTCCAGGCAAACGTACCTGGCATGTGACGTTGAGGTAAGGGGGCTCGGCGGCGGCCGGGTAGAAGCTCGGAACCCTTTTGCCGTTCTGGGCGTAATCTCGAATCTCGCCCAGGCACTGCTGCACGTCCGCAAAGCGAGTGAACAGCCGCTCCATGTTGAAGACCAGATGCTCCAGGGCTTGCTCCCTGGAGGATCCGCCCGGCGGGGCCACCACTGGCTCCGGTACGGCCTCCGGTCGGGGCGAGCCGGCCCGGCTGGAGTCTCTGCTGGTCTGGCCGGCCACCGCCAGGCTGGCCATACGGCCGACGTCCAAGTTCTCCACGGCGGTTGAGGGGAAGAAGTCCACCGAGCTGGTCACGGGGCTGGGCTCGGGGCTCCTTACCTCCTCCACCAGTCTGCGTCTGCTCCCGGGTGAGCGTGGGAATACTCCCGCCCCGGGAAGAACCAAGTCCTTTATCCCCACCCGCTCCCTATCCTCCTTGGGCAGGTGCTCTGAGTGCCTCCTAATCCGTGATAAATTAGAAGTCGAATCTGCGTTGAGAAGGGGGGGGGCACCCTCCCCATCAAACTCTTTGGTTACCAGGCGCAGGATGTACTTTTCCGTGCTGGAGGATGGGAGGAAGGCGGGGTCCATGGACTTCTGCCGGCCTACCATCATGAGCAGAATCTTGTCGCTGAGAAAACACACCCCCTTTGGCCTGTCGGTGGCCTGCAGCGAGATCTGCTGGATGTTGGGCATGGCCGACGCCGTGATGCGGTACACCAGCACCATGTTGCAGGTGTTGGACGCCACGGCCACGGTGGAGGCGCGCGGGTCGAACGCCACCAAATCCGGCACCAGGATCCCGGGGATGCTGACTTTGCGGGTGGTGACCACCTTGCGGTCGTACGTGATCAGCACCAGGTGCGAGGAGTCCTGGCCGGAGCCCGTTACCGTGTCCTTGCGCTGCAGGTGGATAAGCGGGCTGGGGTCTGAGCGCCGGTGCCGAGCCAGGAGGTGGGTCAGGTCTACCGGGCCCAAAGTGGGCGTATGGGACCTCTCGGCAAGGTCAAACGAGAGCCGTCTGGAATCCTGAGAGAGGTCGTTTTCTTGCGTCTGGACTCGTGAGGCGTCCAGCTCGAAAGCCATGCCGGCGTTCAACCCGCACAGCTTCTCCAAAGGAAGCTCCGTCGCCACGGCAACCTGACAGTCTCCCGTCGCCTCTGTGGCGCAGATGTAGCCCCCCACGTCGAAAATGGGGCAAAAGGAGCACGCCACCAGGCTTTTGTGGATGTCGTTCCAGATGTAGGAGTGGAGCGCGGTGCCGATAGCCACCACCAAGCGGGTTCCGTCTTTAGTCCAACACGCACAGTGGATCAAACCGCTCCCCTTAATATCCGCCTTGGTCCTCCTATTGTCCACCCGGACCGAGAATAGCACCGAGGCGTCCCGCTTGGTCAGCAGGGCCAGAATGTCCAGTTTGGGGTGCCAGACGCAACCCTGCGCGAGCAACGGGAAGGGCTCGCTCATCTCGCAGGTCTGCGTGCACAGCAGCTTGTTGTGTTCCAACGCGCTGAGCTGCATCTGCCAAACGCTGACGTGCTTCTTGTGCTGCACGGCCAGCAGAGCGGGAGAGTCGGGGCAGCACAGCGGGCCCCAGAAGAGCCCCAGGACGTGCTCGAACTGCCCGATGACGTTGGTGTCGCCGAACTTTGCCTCGCCGCGCTGGAAGTACAGCGTCGTCAGGCACACCTGCTTGCCGTCCGTCCACGCCACGCCGTGCACGGGGTGGATGGCCTGGTGCAGCGTGTTGATGCCGCTCCGGAGCAGCTTGGCCTTGCCCAGGTCCATCCCGGCGAGAAGGCGGTAAAAGTAATCTGGATGGCCGGTAGCTCCTCGCCCTGCAGATTAGAACCGGCAAAGGCTCTCTCCCGGGTTTCCTTCCGAGTAGGCGCCTTAATCTGCTCTCCTGAGCCGAGGGCGCGATGACGAGCGCTAATAGGCGATTAAAGCGCAACGACCTCGACACGACACTCTCGGGACCTTTCGGGACCCGAGGCCGCTGACGTCGCTCACTTAATCGCGCGTTGGGGATGAGACATTTTGTCTTAATCAGGGCCCAAACTGAGTTGCTAAAGGAGACAAGTAGGGTTGCAAAGGGGTGGAAATTGTTTTCAGTTCATTTTAAAACTTAATTTTACTTTTTTTTTTTTTTTACTTTCTGTGGAATTTAATGGCAAAAAACAGGGGATCCATCATAATTTCATGGCAAAGTATCATATTCAATACAGTAAACATTTTATCTTATCATAAGCAGACATCCATACAAAATAGATAGCTCTCCTTGCCCGCATGTGAGAGCATTGCAGTACTTTAATTGCTCTTTATTTTTTATTTTTTTTTATTCCCATGAAATTTTTTCAACTTTGAAAATATCTAGAATTTTACAACGCTAAAGACTGGGCATTCTTGTGTACACTCTTATTAAAATATTTTTAAATAATTAAGACAATTTGGATGCATTGCCGATATAAAGGTATCAGGTTGTAATGACACGTGGTTACTCTTTATATTTGAGTGACAAGTGCGCCATGGTCAATGAACGTTTGTATTTAGTGTTTCTAAACAATATTTGATTAAACTAAACACATTTTGATCACAACTATAAGTATCAGTGCTACTTAAATGCGTGGATACACTTCTGTCCTTCTGTTTACACCTCGAGCATGTTCCACATGGGTGAGACTGCAATCACGTTGTACTCTTAACTCCATGTTTAGCTAGCATATACAGTCTGGGGAAAAACACAGAAGAATTTGGAAACAATGCGTTTAACGAATAAAGCACTTACGGTGGATGTTGCCATGTGAAACTTCACATTTTGCCGGCTAAACAACGCCGCGACGTCAATGTTTACAGTCTGTAACCCGGAAGTGATAATCGGGCATCACAGAGAGATGCGTCTTGGGAAACGTAGTTAAATTTATAAGTTGCCGCTACTGTAATTATTTGTAAGAATGTCCGCCATAATAATCGCCTAATTCAATTATGACTAACAGATATTTTCAAAATGTATTAATAGCATGTCTGACAGTGAACGCTTAATGTTTTTTTTTATTTATTTAGGAAAAACAACTACGTACTGTCATCAACTTTCTGCCATTACCTAAATCACTGATATGCCACTTCAGATAGTTTCATAAGCATTTGACCCCTACATGTCTTTATCGAAGGAATTGATATTTGGTTTATTTATTTATTTATTTTATGGTTTGTGGTACAACACAGATCGTTCTGTGGGCTTTTTCAAGCTCCTTGACCCTTACACCTACCTGCCCCATACAAAATACAGACATGTACATACAGTTTCAAGAACCCCACTTGTGTAAATTATTTGTTTTGGTTTAAGGCTGGATGGATGATTTTACACGGTGAATCTGAAAACCAGACAACAGGTCAGATTTGACCTCGAACAGTCGCAATGTACACAATATTTATGACGCATGTACAAAATAATTACAGCATTTAAATATTTAAATATGTGTATATTTTGGCTCGATTTAGGGAAAAGTGGTGCACATTCAGTGGTTGATATCGACTCAAAAAATAACCACGAATCTACAAATACAATTTAAAAAAAAAAGCGGAGCACGACTCCCCTTTTTGACTCGGAAGTGATTCACTGAGAGATGCATCATGGGAAACGTTGTTTAATTGCAATTCAGGGTAATTTCGAACGTTTTTCCTTGTTTAAAAGTAGTATTTGCCAACTGAAAGCATCAAGAGGGACCGATTATACATGCAACTGTTGGTATTTTGTTTCAAGCAGCAACCATAAATCCACAACAAGCAAACGCCGTTCTGTCAGCAAGTACTCCGCACCGCCGCAGTGTGGCGCCGCCATCTTCTGACAGCCCATCGCCGAAGTCCCAAAAATCCGCTAGCTCCCTTTTCTCATATCTCGGCAGGGAGGCTCTCGGCGGCGGTCGGGTGACGACTGCATGCTGTCCTTCGGCGGACAACGAGCTGTGACGGTAGCGACCATACGGGGAACAGCTCGCCTGAGAAGGACTTATGTTCCACGGCTAAAAGTCGACGACGTATTGCAGCACCATGGGCGTGGAAGTCGAGACAATATCACCCGGTGATGGTGAGTTGCTGCCCGGAGGGAGCTTGGTAGCTCTCTTCCTCGGCACCGAATGTATTATGTTATGGTTGAATTGTTTTAGTTTATTTGTATGTTGTATTGTATTTAATCTTATTAGGTAGGTTACAATCTCAAATCAGCTTACCCCATTGTGGTGAATGGAAATGCCATTAATCCGTTCAGGCCTGCCCCCCAAATAAGCCAACAACAAATAGTAATGTGTTTATTTATTATTATTATTTTTAATATGGAAATAAAATGGAACGCTACAATATTGCGCTTTATAAAAACGTGCAGTAATAACAATTAAATAGAGTGGAATTAATTAATTTATGCATCTTGATTTTATGCTTCAATTCAATTTGTTGTGCTGCTCCTTCTAGTGTGTGTCTGAGGCCTACTCCCCCCGCCCCTCCAATGGAAAAAAAACAAAAACAACTTTTGTTCATCTAAATCATCTAAATTACTATTTGCCAAACCACTGCTTGTTGTGAAGTGAGTTGAGTAAAGTTCACTGCCGCTATACCCTGCTTGTGTCAAGTTTTTGCTTGCAAGTCAAAGCAAAATTTAGCTGGATCGGCTAGAGCTTCATTTTCTTAAATTCAAATATAATTCTAAAAAAGACTGAATTATGTAGTGGCACAATATTATAGGCAAAGAGGCAAAAATTAGGACAGAAGTATTAGAAAAGTAACTAACATTGAAGTGTTAGTATGTCCGAATGGTTCGTAAGGCGAAGGTTTGTAAGCTAGTAGTCATTATGTCATTAGCGGTGTGCAAAAGTTGAACTGTGATATAGTAATATGAACTCATCTGTATTTGTTTCCCCACAGGAAGCACATTTCCAAAGAAGGGTCAGACGTGCGTGGTTCATTACATAGGTGAGTGAGTCAGTCCTGCACGATCTTACAGTAGGTTGCCCTCGTGCTGTTGTTTCATGTTATCCCACGCGTTCTCACATTGTCCTATTCTGTCCTGCTACTGATCTTATGTTTGCGTATGCTGGGACCTTTTGTCCCACGGTCTTTCAATTCATCCTACTTTTTCTTACGTTATCTATGGTACGTAACGTTGGCTCCTCCTTTTTGGTACTCAGATAAATCACGGCCGAAGTACAGTTCAGTTGAGAAAAATTGCTCCAACGAGCCCAAAACTGTCCTCAGTTGACCGTCCAGCATGTCTATGCTTCATGCTTTACGGTCCTCTTTTGTTCCAATTTTTTGTGAGCTGCGCCACTGCGACATCGGGGAAACGCATTTGGGTTGGCACGTGCCTCGGGCACTTGTTCGGCGCAGACAAGTAGGTCAGACAGAGAGTAAACAAAACAAAAAGCAATTCTCGTTCGCTATCAGCAACGTCTGCGGATCAGCAGGTTTTTACGACGTGGCTATAAAAACACGGCCTCAGACCGTGCGCCGCGGGCTTTGCCATAAACGCACATGGATGGCTGCGTTGCGCTACACAGTATGCGTAACAGTCGACTGTAGTTTATCAGAGGTTATGTATAAAGGAGAAACGGCACCATTTGTGTTATTGCTTCTTTACTCCCAAACGAGGTGTCACCCCCCCCCCCCCCATGTCCGCCTGCCTCCCTGCTGACTAGATCTCTCCATTGCCGTGCGTCACTCACATCCTCCGCATTCTCTCACTCCTCCATGTCCTCCCCCCATTTTGACTCATTAAATCATCATGCTGCCGGCCGCTGGCTCCAATTCAGTCAGACAAACCCCACAGAGCGATAAACGCGTTATTGACTCCGCGAAAGGGAAATGGTGGCATGGAAACTATGGTCGGTATTTGGAAGTGTAGCCCCCCAAAGCAAGTTTCGCCGAGTAACGTCTAATTGGGTTGGCATGCCTATCATGGGTAGAGTGACAAAAAAAAAGAAAGACAGAGAGAGCCATAATGGAAAAGACACAGGAAGTCAGCCATTTTGGTTGGAAGCAGACATTTTAGGGTTTGAGTTGCAGATTCTTCAGGGGTCCTTTACTTTTGTCAGATGACTACCACATTTGAACCTTGCAAAATGACAAGTCATTTTTGTTTTTGTTATTGCATGTGGGCGAAGCATGGCAACAAAATTTGACAATTTTCCTAAAAAAAGTGAAACTAATAAAATTATTTGGAAAATTCAGCCCTCAAAGCCAATTACCCTGAGCAACATGAAATTTGGTAGGCCTGTCCGTCATGAGTAGACCCACAAAAAAGTCTAAAGAAGCCATGCCTAAAAGGACACATAAAATTCGCTAATTTGGTTTAAAATGAACAATTTTGAGTCAATTTTGTCTTTTCCAAAGGCCCTTCAAAGACAAACTTCACGTAAAGGTTTTGTTCGACTCTGAAAGTTGACTCAGTTGACCAGTTGGATTTAGCAAAATAAAACATGGTCGGCATGTCATGAGTAGACCCACAAAAAAGTCCCAAGAAACCATTCCCGCAAAAAGTCTGTTATTTCTGTTTGAAGCGGCCATCTTGGGGGTCATTTTGGCCATGTCCGGTGGGACTTGAAAAATGTAATTTGTCCTAGTTGCAGCAAATGTATTTATTTTTTTACTTTATTAATCAAAGAAACATTAATGAACAATTGAAGTAGTCTTTCACTATCATCCATTTTAGAAATAAATCATCGTCATCGCGTACACTCAAGTTACTCCTAAATTTGAATCACCAATTCAAGACCGTCACAAAATTTGACTCGCCATTAAACAAATGAATTACAAACCAAGCCAGTTTCACTTAGCAACATGAACATTTTCTCCATGTCTACTATTCAATTAATGGTTACCTGGTTACCACATTTAAACCACATTTACAGGACAGATGGAAAATGCTAATTTGTGAGAAATAGTTGTCATCGTCATGGTGTGTGGGCGGAGCAGTGTGGTGACGTTTGATAACGTTAGCTACGTGTCAGCTTCCATGCCGCCTCTCTGGCCCACTTTTTGTTTTACAAGAGCAAAGATTACGTTAAGATATGAGGAGAGGAAGTCTGGTGATAACGGTTAGCCATAGATTTGGGACGCTAGGCGCTCCGAGGCTTCCTGCTGGCTAAATAGAAGCAAAGATAAAGAGGCTATTTGTTACATAAAGTATTTTGTTGTTGCTTTCTTTCACTGTTAGCAAACGTCACATTCCGATCTCCTCGCTTCATCCCAACCTCAATGGGAACGCAGGCCCGCGGCTGTTTGTGATCCTCGCTGTTTGTGCCATTTTTCAAAGATTTCCATGTTGCAGGTCTCAGCAGGGCTGCAATGCATTTGACTCACCAATTGTTTGCTCAGACGATGAGGTCAGGAACCGGGTTATGGATGTTGGGTCGTTTGGAGAGTTGATTCATGAACAAAACTAATCCTTTCAGCTTGGAATATTGCAGAATATCATGAGTAATGCTAATAACGCTTGAAAAACCCTTAGCAAGCCGAGAGGCCTAGCTCTAGCTTGTCTCCCCTCCCACACACACATACACACAACCAGAGCAGCAAAGGAAGCCATCTTGCTTTTTAAACCTTTACCCAGCAAGAAGTGCGCACATCTTTTTTTCTTATTTTTCTTTTTTTTGAGAGAGAGCTCAATATTGTTCATTCGGTAATTGTACCAATTCGACATGTCATCATCATTGCTCTCTCTTTTTTTTTTTTATGTGTGTGTGCGTGTGAGTGTGTACTCATTAGTTCACCTAAAACCTATTAAAAAAAATCCCATACCGTTCACCT
Source organism: Leptonotus elevatus (assembly GCF_054856555.1). Lineage (NCBI taxonomy): Eukaryota > Metazoa > Chordata > Actinopteri > Syngnathiformes > Syngnathidae > Leptonotus > Leptonotus elevatus. The sequence goes on from NC_141256.1 coordinate 10,503,601, forward strand.
AAACCGAATACTTCAGAATCCAGTTAGAGTCGTGAGGTTGTCAGGAGACCAGAGGAAGGATCAAAGAAAAGAAAGGAAAGTGAAACCCAGCACCGACCAGACATCACCTACTACCCATCAATCAAATCAAATCATTTTGAATCAGAAATCGTTCTTAATCGAAAGTCGATTCTGAATCGAATCGCAGGCCCAAAAATCGGAATTGAATCGAGAGACATTCAAAGATTCCCACCCCTAGTATATAGTCCTTCATCATCTAGCATTTGTTGCGTACAGACAAAAGGGTCTTCTTTACCATCCGAATCCACCGCTCCCACGCACCTCCTCGGTGAGGGGGATTAAACGTCCACTTAATGCCATCTTGAAGAGACAAAATTCGTACCAAGGTCTGATCTCATTTCTCTCACCGAGCCTAGGGATAGGCAAGTTCGGTCCTAGAGAGCCGCAGACCGACATGTTTTCGGTGTCACCTGCCTCCAACCCAGGTGATTCAAATCATCAGCTCATAACGATATGGTATCAAAAACCTTTTGTCTTCGTCCTCCATGGCTTGCTTCTTTATGAATGTGTCTCATGAGAAGCTGGGAAATGTGTTTCTCGGGAAGAATGGCTGGATGAACTGTTTCAAGTGGCATTGCCGGGTTGCTTAATCTTCCTCCCGCCCGCATAATTCCTTTGGGATTCGAACCACGCAGACACGCGCACACAGCGCAGACGCTCGCTTACATGGCGTGCAGCTGACCCTCCCGTGACTCGGGCGGGAGGCTGAGATTCCCAAATATGGCAAGCGAGAGGTCACGAGGCTTACATTTTTTTTTTTTTTTTTAGAAAAGCCGCTCACGCTCGCACATGGGGGCTTTGAGTTCAAGAGTGGAAACAAATCTGTTATGATTCACTTACTGATCATAACATTAGGTACACCTAGGAATTCAAAAGGGTGGAAAATGTACACTAAATGTCTGGATTGCTTCCGGTGAACTTGTATCGGAAGTTAAGATGCGGAATTTTCCAAAGACATTCAAATGGGCATAATGATAATTGATGGGAATTAACTGGGAATTGAGTGTAGGCATTCCGGTGCCCAGTTGCTTAATTTCCTTTGACCTTCACTTGAGCAACGGTATAGCTTTAGTTTTGTGTCATGTAATGTTTATCTCACAAACGTCACACAATAAATGTTAAGGAGTAGGCCAGGAGGATGCGATGATGTCATTCCTAAACGTGGACGTCATTCCTCACGATGTTGGCGCTCCAAACAGGGGAATAGACCACTGGACTTTTGCCTTTCCAAAATCAGGTTCAGTCAATAGTTGTCGAAAACATCAGAACACTCTCCCAGTGTAGTAATTGACATAAAATCCGGCATGAAACTTAAAAAAAGGAACCTATGCTGTGAAGCGTACAGGCAGTTAGCCATTTTGTTTTGGATTTTGGGAAGTGCCTTTATCTGGGATTTTGGCTCTTTTCACGCATACTCGTTGTATTGTTTTATTGACCGTGCCGACGGTTTTAACTTTGAAATTCTTATAAATGTGTCTGGTTTTGATGCACTGTTTAGTCCTAGTTTGGCAAATGTATTTTTTTTATAGATTCCAATGATCTTGTGGGCCGCAGATTTCCCACCTTTTGTTGGATGAAGTCCTCCCAGTCACCTAAAGCTTCTTGCAGACTGCAGTGCAGGCTCAGACATAAAGCCTGTCATGCAGCTTTTCTCATCCACCCCTTTTAATGCAGGAGGGAGGGGGGGGGGAGTGTCACGCTGGCAGCGCCTCTAGACTGTTGGGGGGTTGGGGGGGGGGGTGTCGAGACAGGATATGGCAGAGTAAAAATAACCCCGCCTCTGTTAGCTCTTAATCTTTTTTTTTTTTCGTTTCTTTTTTTGCGCCGACGCAGCCAAAGAGCTTGGAGTTTTCTCTCGAGAGTCGTAACTGGCGGCTTCAGGATCAGGAAGGGATGAGAACTACCGCCGCACCCATGCCCCCCGTAGCTGATAGCAGCAGAAATTGCAGTCATTTACGCGACATTGCGGGAGTTACCTTGCAGAAGCAGCCGCCATAGGTGAAAAGTTGCAAAATAAAATTGGCATTTTTTAAAGACATCAAAAAAATGTATTCGAACACACCGAAACAAACAGCGAGCAGAAAATGTAGAGAAAATACATCATAATAATGGGCAACTCCCACATAGCTAAACTTCTACCGCATAACTGGAGCTAGTGTACCTAATAAAGTGGCCCGAATGCAGCTGGCACACCCTCTTTTTATAACTTCAGCAGCTACAAGTTCAGTCTGGAGATTTATTTAACACTGCCTAATGTTAGAAACCACCCTCAGGGCTTTAAAAAAAAAAAAAAAAAAGTGCCAGACGCCAACATTTGTGTCTGTCGCGGGATTTACGACATCTGCTGCAAACACATCACCAGGGGGGGTCCAAAAGATTTGCCACTTTTGTCAATGGAAATCTTTTTTTTTTTATACAAAATCTTTAAATCGGCCAGCTGCGATACTGTGATACGTTGTAGATTTGCCTATTAAAATTATAGTATTGATATAGCATCGTTAAATATAGACATTGTCAAATAGTGTTCCCGTGCTATAACGCGGTTCACTTTTTGCGGCCTCGCAATATTGCGTTTTTATTGTACTGCAATGTATCGATTTTATAAAATTCATGAAGGTTTGAACATTGAGAAATGTGAGAAAATGTAAACGCCCCGATGAGTAAAGTGTATAAATTGTGCGGTGAGGGTTTTTTAGAGCCTTAAAACATTTATAATAAATGTAAAACATAAAGCTAACTATTTCATGGATTTCATTTATTGCGGGCATTTTTTTGGAACCTAAACCCAGCGGCAAACGAGGGAACACTGTACACTGTTTTTTTCCTCGCATTCGGATGAGGTCAAATTTTTCAGGTCAAAATTTCATCTTTCTTGCATTTTTGTTTGTTTGTGCTGTCAGCGTAATGCGTGATTTTCTTCCACTCTACGGACCGTGGCACAATCACTGTACGGCGATACCGCTGGGCCAATAGGACGCGCCGTAGCAGGTGTTGGCCCCTCCACGGCTTGCACTTGACGACTTCCTTGTTTGGAACCGATCCCGAGCCTTTGCAGAGATCGGGCAAGCCTTGTGTGAGTCTTAGAAATGCCCGGAGATGCTAAATTTAGATGGCTGGTGAAAGCGGAGAGGCGGTGCAGTTGTGGCGTTAAAGCGTGACGTTCGCCAAACGTCTTTAGACGTCCAACTATTCACACTTGCCGAGTGAACACAGGCTGACATAAATTAAAGGGCCGTTACCGGAAGAGTATCGCATTGCAGCGCCGAATCATTTTAACCCACACCAAGCGTTTAGTCGACTACTATGGGAGCACTTTGAGACCCGGTTCATTTTCTTGTTTTAGAACAGCGGCGCTAAGAAATAGCTTAAGAATGTTTTGTTTCCCGTGTGCTAACTCATTCACTGCCATTGACGGCTATAGACGTCAAAAATTCATTTGAACTATTTCTATTAGTTTCACATTTTTTTCCCCACTTTTGTTAACAAGAGTATGAAAACCTAGAAGAATAAAATATTGTACATTTAGAACAGATATCAAATGTGTGATTAATCGTGAGTTAACTATTAAAGTCATGCGATTAATTACAATAAAAAATTGTAATCGCCTGCCGCCCCTAATTTTTAACAATCTTTTCTCTTCTTAAAAAAAAAAAAAAGATTATTAAAAAAATGTCATACTCTTGTTAACAAAAATTGAAAAAAAAAAGTTTAACTAATAAAAATAGTTCAAATTAATTTTTGACGTTTATAGGCGTCAATGGCAGTGAATTAGTTAAGTATAAAGCTGGTTTAAAAAAAATAACACGGTCATGGATTTTCACCTATCATGAGTTGGTCTGTGATACACAAGGGCTCATTGTGTTATATTTACGGCTTTATTAAACCAACAGTTGGAATCGATGGTTGCGATTTTAGAAGCTATAGATATTTGAACACAAACTGTTAAATAAAAAATATGACAGCATCGTACTGAGTCACTTGCAGTAGTAGAAGTACTATTTTCCTTTGTCTGCATGACTGTAGTCAGTGTTTCCCACACCATGTTAATACTTGGGCGGGTAGGTTTTAAGTTATAAGCATGGTCACAGCATGAAATAAACTTGTATCTCGAGGCACCACTGTCCTACAAACATAGCTTCTGCTGTTAGCAGTGTATGCTATGCTAGGTCCGAGGGCTAACAAACCTGACCTTCCTCTATGCGGGTGGTAAAGTTTGTCGAACCGCTTAGCACTCAAATCGTTCATGAGTTATTCAGTCGATAATAATACAAATGCTCTGATTCTGCTATGTCTATTTGTCTGGGTTGCAGTGTTTTTTTTGTTGTTGTTCTCCCTCGACACAATGACGAGCGACGGCCTAGTTGTTAACTTTAAAAATAATCCAATAAACCAGGCCACCGCTTCCTGATTCATAGTCAGCCTTTGTGCGTTTGGGAGAACTGAAAACGACCCAAAATCCTTATAAGACCCCCCCTCCCCCATCCCACTCGCTGTAACGCTTCAGATTTTCAAACTAAAGCCCATCCAAAAAGTGATGATTTGGTCTTTTTTTCTTTTTTTTGACAGGTATGCTGCAGAATGGCAAAAAGTTCGACTCGTCCCGAGACAGAAACAAGCCCTTCAAATTCAAAATTGGACGCAACGAGGTGATCAAAGGCTGGGAAGAAGGCGTGGCTCAGGTCAGAAAAACAAGAACCTTTGCTCGTAAACACTCTCCTTGCACTTGTCACTCTCGATGGAATGGTATATCACGTTATAGGGGTGATTACCTATTGTCAATCAAAACAAGCGCTGATTTCTAGTTGACTTTATGGGAGCACAACTGAGAGAAAAACAGCATTGTGCTCTTTAATAATTAACAGTAGAAAGAACTTCATTGAATTTGATACAGCTGACTTTAGTCTTAGGTTGCGCAGCAGCACCCTCTGCTGCACAGTAAGAAGAAGGCAGGTTTTTAGTCAAGGAAACGTCAACGTTTATGTATGTAGGGCTGCACAACTGTTGGACTTTTAAAAGAAGCCAGGAATTTACTCAATTGAAAGTCAGTCCTTAAAAAGGAACTTCAATATAGTTTTGAGAAAAAACTCGCAGAGCTAGATTTCATACAGTGAAAATTTTACGGAAAATGTATTACTACTGGTAGTTACAATTACTGGTTACATGATGTAATGTCATGCCTTAACCTACTTTTGCAGAATTATAATGTAAACATGATGACAAAACAATACTTTACAAATGACAAAAATCATCCTAATAGGCCCTTTTTCCATTGAATTGTTGTAGAACATACAACAATTGTATTAATAACACAATAAACTATAAAATGATGATAATTGATTAATCAAATATTCTTATAGATAAAATGCAACGATTAGAAATGTCCATAACTTAAAATAAATGAAGACAAGCAATTGATAAAATGTTTAAAAAATTGGAAATATTTAGACAAAACTCATGATGTAAAAACAAATGCAAATAAAAGTGAATTGCTAAAATGCTTAAGGAATAATTATTTAAAAATGGGTTCATAAAATGATTAAAAAATATATAAACACAATTTAAATGTAATGGTCAAGTATAATTAAGAATACAATAATAAAAAATAAAATAGTCCTTGTTATGTTTTTCCAATATTCCCATTTACTTGCATGTAAAATGAATTTAGAATTTGAGATTGTTAATAATCAATCAGGGGTGCCGCTACAATAATTGACATGTACAGTAGACATTTTTGTGACAGGGCTTAACAAAACAAAAAAACACTCAATGATTAGACAGTCAGACCGTTCATTACCGCGGTACATGAACAGAAACAAAAGGTGGGTTAAACCGGACCAACACATGCTGCTAACTGACAATTTTAAAATACACTTTTTCTCAGTTATATTTCAACTGCTTGTGTTCTGTGATAAAAGTTGTACATGTGTATTTTGCTAATGAATCAATACATGCTGTGCTCCAGATGAGCCTAGGCCAGAGGGTGAAGCTCACCTGCACGCCAGACGTCGCCTACGGCCTCACAGGCCACCCCGGCGTCATCCCTCCCAATGCCACGCTTGTTTTCGACGTGGAGCTCCTCAAACTGGAGTGAAATATTTGTGCAGGTCCCATTTGAAGCGCTGACTCCCTTCCCACCGCCATCCCTCTCTTGTTTCATTTACTATTTAAATGCATCTTAAGTCATACCATATTGCAATCAAAACACTCACTGCCTTACAGTATTAGCAACAGAGCATAAGCACATTACAAAAGTTCCTGCATCTTGACTGGGTATTTTCTATATAAACATAACGCTTACTGACATAACTACTGACCTGACTGCAACGCCACTTTAATCAGGGTTTGTCCTGCTGAATGCTCCCGAAAATGTTGCCATGTTAACTATGTATTTGTAATCCCCCCCAATAAAAAGCATTTACTGCACGTGTGTTTTCTCTAGTTGACCTGGTCTGATGGCGTACAGAACTGTTGCTGCTTACAATTTTGTTGACCAACTCTGGAATAAAAATGGCATGTTAACTTCAAAGTGTCCTGTGTTATTTACTTGAGACAAATATATTACAATATTTTCATACTATCATACTTATAGTTCAAATGCAATTTATCAAATATTTATTTTATCCACATTTGGCTCGAAATTATTGACAACGCACGACCCTTAAAAGGTCTAAAATTATAAATTCACATAATCGTCTGTTTACGAACACTTACTATACCTCACCAATATGGCCGCCGGAGAGGAAGACGTTGACTATTTACTTCCGGTTTTCTAGGTCAGAGTTCATAGACTCGCCGTCTTTTCCAATTGGCTGACGGCTAATGTTATGAAAGTCCATTGGATGGACGCACGCACGCCTTTTGCCAACCTTTAAAGACCACAAGAAGAGTAAACAAGGTCAGAAAAATATTAAAATATACACAACAGTAGTGCATTAAGACGAGTGTCACGAATAAATGCTGTATTTCGTAGATGCAAATTGTCAAAAATATAATTTCGTTACCGTTAGCTACGAGTAGCTACGTAGCTGCTGCACCTAGCTTAACTTTTTTTTCCCAACTTAAAGTTAACATCGTCTCAATTTGTCATTAATGGACATGATTACCTTCATATCCAGGATAACGTTTACGCTTTCATGTAGCTTACTATTGTCTCTATGATGTAGTGTAACGTTTTAAACTACATTTTAGCTTACAATGCTAATATGTCGTTATTATTTATATTGTATCGAATCATCGATTAATGTAGTAGTTCTCAATTGTTGGCGAACCGCATTGTGATTGTGATTGTCCCATTGCTTACAGACCATCACATGCTTTAGCGTCCGAAGAGAAACTAAACTGAGGATGAACATGGGTGCGTGTCTCTTTTGGTAATTGGATATTACGTTTGGAAACAGATATTAAAAATAGAAAAACGACTCATTCACTTATTTGATTTTCGTTTTAAAATAGAAACAACAAATTTGATATACAGCTTGATTTTCTCGTTTGGCTGTCTGGGACGGCTAAGGAAATGTCCAATAGCAGTTTGAGTTTCCTTTTTTTTTTTTCAGAAACGAAAATAGAATAAGCAGGAGATATAAATCGAAAAACGGCCCGTATATTTGTTTCTGGGTTACCGGAAGTTGTCACCGCGACAATTTCTCATACTGGACAGGAGATGGCAATAGCGTGGCGTCCGAATATTATAATAATAATAATAATAATTAATAATAATAATAATAATAATAATAATAAACCAATGAAACTCCAAAATTGCTTTTAAAATTGTGGTTTAGAAAAACCTGTGTAAAAATGCTAATTTTCTGTGTTATTGTAAAATTTGAACTATTCCTTAGTCCTAAACCCTCATCCTAAAGTAGTTATGAATTACTTCTCTGCTACCTATAAGTATCTTAGCATCTTGTTTATAGGCATTACAAAAAGGTATGTAGTTTGTACCCCCCAAACAAACAAACCTATATGCTATCCTTTCATGTCTGCTTTACCTCCTTCAGGTCATCCATGTGCGCGTGAGGCAAGGGGAAGCATGCTGACGGCACACAGAGCGTGCGTCGCCGCCCGGCTCTTGGCCCGGGTGCCCCTCCACACCTGCGGGATCCATACCTCTGTCCTACGGCGGGACGAGGTGGAGCTGCACCCCCAGTGGGCCGCCCTGGCCAAGAAGCAGCTGAAGGGGAAGAACCCGGAGGACCTGATATGGCACACGCCTGAAGGCATCGACATCAAGCCGGTGTACACCAAGGCAGACTCGGACGCGAGTCCCGACGAATTGCCAGGGGTGTTTCCCTACACTCGGGGGCCCTATCCCACCATGTACACCAACAGACCTTGGACCATTAGGCAGTATGCGGGATTCAGCACTGTGGAGGAGAGTAACAAGTTTTACAAGGATAACATCAAAGGTAGGGCTAACCGGCACCAAGGCCAAACTTTGTGACGTTATGATATTAGCTCTTTTAAAATTGGCAGATTTCTTTTTTTTTTTTTAAACACATTGACTTTCAAGCATTCGTCCTGATCTAAAATGTTCATTTTCATGCTTTCGTTGGTAAATCTCAGCGGGGCAGCAGGGCCTCTCGGTGGCCTTCGATCTCCCCACGCACCGCGGCTACGACTCGGACAACCCTCGGGTGCACGGTGACGTGGGCATGGCGGGCGTGGCCATCGACACGGTAGAGGACATGAAGATGCTCTTCGACGGCATCCCGCTGGAGAAGATGTCCGTATCCATGACCATGAACGGGGCTGTCATCCCCGTGCTCGCCATGTTCATTGTGACGGGCGAGGAGCAGGGCGTCTCCAAAGCCAAGCTGACCGGAACCATCCAGAACGACATTTTGAAGGAGTTCATGGTGCGGAATACCTACATCTTCCCACCGGAACCTTCCATGCACGCCATCGCGGACATCTTCGCGTACACCTCCCAGGTAAGTACAGTCAACCCTTGTGTATCACGGGGAATGTGTTTCACACCCGCTCGCAAGACAAAAGTCATCAAATGTTTTTTTTGCTAAAAGTAAGGCCTTAAATGTCATTAAGAAGCATTAAATACGATGTCGAGAGGCATAAAAAATGTCAATACAATTATAATTAATACAATTACATTATACATGACATTACATTACAATACAATTATTATTAATTGCACCTATTTGTGGGTACTGGTGACTAGTTGTAATTTATAATGAACAAAATGGCCTACAGTCCACGAGTTGCTTCATGTTCCAAATACCAGTTACTCTGAATTTGCAAAGAAAAATGTAGTGTTCCTGTTACCATCGTCCAACATGAATCACTAATGCCACATAGAGGCAGAAAATTCAAATCTATGTTAACTGTAACTGTTTACTGTAACTTAATGAATTACTTGCTATAAAATTACTGTATAAATTAACTAAAAAATACAACCAAATTTGTATTTGGTAATTATATTTGTCCACTTTTATGTTAATTAACAAAAACTTGAAAATATATTTTATTGTACATCTAGAACAGATATATTGTGCGATTAATTTACGATTAATGACAAGTTAACTATAGGAATCATGCGATTAATTATGACAAAAAATTGTAATGGACTGACAGCTCTAATTTATATGTGTGCAGTACGATGTGGGAATTCAATTAATTTTAAGTTAAAAAAAAAGATCATTAAAAAAAAAGCATTCAAAAGTATCACATAAATTTGATGTTGCATGCAGAAACCCTGGTAATGTTCAATCGGCATCATGTTTTGCATTTTCCCAGCACATGCCCAAGTTCAACTCCATCTCTATCAGCGGCTACCATCTTCAGGAGGCGGGGGCCGATGCCATCTTGGAAGTGGCCTACACCATCGCCAATGGGCTGGAGTACTGCCGCACCGGACTCAAAGCCGGCTTGACCATTGACGAGTTTGCGCCGAGGTAAAATAATGCTACGTTGAACATTTTTGGCGTGGAATACGTTTTGCATTAGCGGTAGGCCGCCCCTCGCCCCGCAGCTGCAGTGGTACGTTTCTAACTTGAGTTCCAATTCCAACACTCGAGATTGCTTTCATCCCAAAGTTCCCCACCGTTCCGTGTCTACAATAATGAACGGCTCATCGGAATGAAGGTTAGGCGCTCCCGAGGCTGCGGCAGAAGCAGTCTCTTCACAGATGTTATGTCCAGTGAAAGGCTGTCTCACCAAAGCAATTATCGCCTGTCGACAGTCCACCCGAGTGAAATGTGCCGTTCACAATGTCTCACAATAGACAACTTGTCCTCAATAGACTTTACTTGAAATACTTTTTATTTTATTTTTTTTCTCCAAGATTTGCAGCAGAGACAGTGAAATTTGTTCCTGTCAGGGGCCATTTCATTTTTATAAGGGCCTCAATGAACCTCTTTTTTTTTTTTTTTAAATAACGGTTTTGCAATTTCAAGAAAGTATCATTATTTTATTTCAACGTTAAACATCTTATTTTAGATGCATTTAACATGAACTGTGAACATAAACAAGTGTAATGTAATATTTTTACTTACAATAAAAAAATAAATAAAGATCTTCACTTTAAATGTAATTCTGTTTCCCATTTTAATTTAAATGTTTAATAACATAAAATGTTACATACAAATTTCATTTCAAACCTAAGTCATTTTTATTTAGAAATATAATTGTATTTCTACTTCTTTTTAACACAAATAGAATTGCAACATTAATTTAAAGTTTAGTCTAATTCCAATTTTAATCAATTTTCGTGTAAAGCAATTGTAAATAATTCCTTTTTCTTTATATTTTAATTTGAAATTTCACACAAGTTATACAATATCTATTTTAAAACATTTTTTATTTCAATACAGCTGTAATTTAGTATTTAATTTAAGATTTGGTTTAAAACGTAATGTAAATGTAAATATATCTTCTTATTTTTTTAAAATCTTATTTATTTTCATTTATTGCAATATTTTAACTTCAGTGTTGTATAAAATGGCATCTGAAATTTACATTTTCATTTGAAAAGCCTATTTTATTTGTTCCAATTAACATGTATGTCACATATGATACAAGTATGTATGTAGGGATGGGCGAGTACCGTTGCCAGGTATGCATATCGGGCCGATACCAGCCTCATTTCAAAGAATCGGTTATAGTGAGGGCTGTCGATACTAGCCACTGATACTTAAATATATTTCCAATTATTTGTCATTCTATTAATTAAATGTTATATTTTAAAAGTACTCGTGGTATCGGTCCTCAGCATCGGGTAGTACTTAAGCGTGAATACAAGTACTTGTACTGGTGTCTGAAAAAAAAGTAGTATTGAATGTATGCATGTATGTGTACATCGGCAGATTATCGTTCTTCTGGGGTATCGGCATGAACTTCTACATGGAGATCGCCAAGCTGCGGGCAGGCAGAAAGCTGTGGTCCACGTTACTTCGGGAAAAATTCCAGCCGCAAAACGCCAAGTCCCTCCTCCTGCGCACTCACTGCCAAACATCCGGTTGGTCTCTCACAGAGCAAGTAAGTGGCTTGCGACCATTCACCATCAGAGTTGCAAAGTGTCCCGAATATTCCTTGCTAAATTTCCACGGGAAGTCCAATTCCCAGAGTATTGCAACCCTATTCAGCATTCAGGCCGCGCCTAATCAAAGCAACGCCGTCCCCAGGACCCGTACAACAACGTGGTCCGCACGGTGATCGAGGCCATGGCGGCCGTGTTCGGAGGCACGCAGTCGCTCCACACCAACTCCTTCGACGAGGCCCTGGGGCTGCCCACCGTCAAGAGCGCCCGCATCGCCCGCAACACGCAGATCATCATCCAGGAGGAGTCGGGCATCCCCAAGGTGGCCGACCCGTGGGGGGGCTCGCACATGATGGAGTCGCTCACCGACGATCTCCACAACACGGCCTTGAAGGTGCGTCAGTACAGACAGATCATCGTATTGCAATATTGGATCGTTCCATTTCAAATTATTTCAAGAGAAAGAACTGATTTAAATGTTGAATTCGATTGGAATTCAAATTCAATTACAATCATATCTTGTAGCGTACGATCACTGTAAATGAATGAGTGTCTAATTTAGTAGAAGCAAATTTTTTGATATCAATTTACCAAATTATGCCGGCAAATTAATTTTTTTTTAAATTGAATATTCTTTTTTTCAACTTCAACTCATTTTAAACCCTTTTTTTTTTACTTAGTTTAATCTACATTGGAGCCCTGCATGTGTTCTCTCTATTTTTTTTAATACATGGAAACACCTGCTTATTCACGTTTTTTTCTTCTTCACCCATTCACATTTTTAATTTAACCTGATCCCCTACTTATTAGCAGAAAGACCCACTTATTTATGTTTTGTCCACAAAATGTTTATCTTTACACGGCAATTATAAGGATATGTCAATTATTTGAGCATTTTTGCTATCAGGCTCAGTCCCTATGAAATGAGGGAACCCCTGTATTTTATTTTTTACTTTTAATTCAATTGTTATTTATACAAAAACTTCCAATTTCAAGTTTGAATTAAACTTTAATTAAATTACAATTTGTTTGTACTTTAGTTCAAACGGTGGCATAAAGATTAATTTAATTAAAACTTGAATTTATACTCTATTCTATTCTACTATAATTTCGGTTTCAACTTTTATTTAATCTTTACTATTATTTAAACTTCCAATCTTAGTTCAACTTTAATTTGAGACATTTTCAAAGGGGAAGTCCACCCCTGCCCCAAAACATTCTTGACAATAATATGTTCTATGCAGACCTACTAGTCTAGTGATTATGGTATTCTGGTTAATGTAAAAAAAATCCAGCAGTTTTATTAATGTCAGAAGGCGACCATTTTGTCACTTGCTGTCGACAGAAGATGACATCACAGTTGCTAAGGTAACAACCAATCACAGCTCATCTTCAACAAACAGGTGATCTGTGATTGGTTGTTGCCTGAGCCCTGAGCAACTGGGATTTCATCTTCAGTTAACAGCAAGTGGCAAAATGGCCGCCCCCCTGAGATAGATGAATAAAAAAAGACTGAATTTCGCTGCATAACTCCTAACGTAAAATTAATCAGAATGTCATGTTTAGACTAGTAAGGTCACATTGAACGTGTTATTGTCAAGAAATATTTATGGTTGACTTCCTCTTTAAGTGTCATTTCAATTTACGTTGCCTCTCTACAATGACTGAGTTGAGACGGTCCATATGACATTGCTTCTTGTTGCATCTTTCATCCTGCCTGCAGTTCATCCAGGAAATCGAGGAAATGGGTGGGATGGCCCAAGCGGTGGCCGAGGGCATCCCCAAGCTCCGCATCGAGGAATGTGCAGCGCGCAGACAGGCCCGCATCGACTCAAGTACGCCAGCGCTTGCATAATCATAATCTTTCCATGCGTTCCTATATTCAAGCCTCCATCTTTTCAACTGATGACATTTGGAAATTCCCGTTTCCTTCTCCAGGGTCGGAGGTCATTGTCGGGGTGAACAAGTACCGCCTGGAGAAGGAGGAAACGGTGGAGGTGCTGGCTATTGATAACACCCTGGTACGACAGAAACAGATTGAAAAGTTGAAGAAGGTAAGAAAAATGTTGAAATCCCCCATTGAAATGAATGGCGGGCGACCAGGGGTCGAAATCCCCCATTGAAATGAATGGCGGGCTACCAGGGGTCGAAATCCCCCATTGAAATGAATGGCGGGCGACCAGGGGTCGAAATCCCCCATTGAAATGAATGGCGGGCTACCAGGGGTCGACATTCCTCCATTGAAATGAATAGCGGGCGACCAGGGGTCGAAATCCCCCATTGAAATGAATGGCGGGCGACCAGGGGTCAATGTTAATTGTTTAAAATAAATAATAACTTCAGGACCTGTCAAGGAGCACAAAGACACTTATCTAAGTATTTTTGGGTTTAAAATTGATGAAAAAATAAAAATAATGACACAAAATAAGACACATTATTAAAATAAAAACATGATTGTAACATAATTTTAACATTCCTTCATAGCAGTATAAAAAAAAAGCTAAAATATTATTTTAAAATATTGTCATTACAACAAATAAAATACAAACAATTTACATAAAAAGACAATCATCAAGTAATTCTAAATAATAAATACAAATAATTAGAATAAAATTAATATATACATATATTATTTATCACTAAATTATAACGATGATGCAAAATTCAACAAAGTTTCTTCCGCGTCTTTGTCGAAGTGCAATTTTGTACAAACACACAGAAACATGTATAGGACGATGTTAGAGATGAGTGTCATTTTACGTGACAGGTGCGAGAGAGTCGCGACTCAGACGCCGCCCACAAATGTCTGGCCGCCATTGAGGAGTGCGCCCGCACCCGAGAGGGAAACCTGCTGGCTTTGGCTGTGGAGGCGGCACGTGCCAGGTTTAAAAAAATATTTTTACATCTTTTTTTTTTTTGGGTTGGCGGGTTGGCTGGGGAACCAAGTTTTGTTTTTGTGGAAAGACACTTACTGTAGTTAAGTAGTTTTTTGTTTGTTTTGTTTTTGTCCATTGCAATTGAAAAGGGCGTTTGTTATTGATGAATTTTCGCTATTTGCAGGTCGGCCTGGTCCGTGTTGATTTTTTTCCCCCTCCTTGCTGATTGCAGATGTTCTGTGGGCGAGATCACGGACGCAATGAAGAAAGTGTTTGGCGAGCACAAGGCCAGCACCCGCATGGTGAGCGGAGCGTACCGCAGCGAGTACGGCGAGCATCAAGAAATCGCCTTTGCCCTCAACAGGTACTGCATACAAACCAGCAGAACGATTATAGTTACGTACGTCCCTTTTATCGCAGGGTATGTGTTTCAGCACAAAAGCAGTGATTAGGTGAGTAATTCGGATAACAATTTGTCAGGATTCACTATGCATTTAACTCATTCACTGCCATTGACGGCTTTAGACGTCAAAAATTCATTTGAACTATTTCTATTAGTTGAACATTTTTTCCTACTTTTGTTAACAAGAGTATGAAAACCTAGGGTGGGGGGAAATTATTGTACATTTAGAACAGACGTAAAATTTGTGATTAATCGTGAGTTAACTAGTGAAGTCATGCGATTAATTATGATAAAAATTTGTAATCGCCAGACGCCCCTAATTTTTGATCATCTTTTCTTTAAAAGAAAAAATTAAGATGATTTAAAATTAAATTATTATTATTATTATTATTATATATATATATTTTTAAATTTGTAATCGAAATTAATCGCATGACTTCACTAGTTAACTCACGATTAATCACAAATGTTCTACCTGTTCTAAATGTACAAAAAAATTCTAGGTTTTCATACTCTTGTTAAAATGTTAAAAATTGAAAAAAAAATTTAACTAATAGAAATAGTTCAAATTAATTTTTGACGTCTATAGCTGTCAATGACAGTAAATTAAAGTTAGTTAAACAGCAAAACGGTAAACCATGTAATTTTGATTAACAAAAGTCCGCTAGCTCAATGCTAACATATAATGTGAAACATCATGGATGGGTGAAGGGAAATTAGCATAGATGTTGCAGTAGTTACTTTAGCAGCAACACAAACAAACGAAACAAGAATACTCACAGGCATGTATTCATTAATCACACAATAATGTTGATTTCCAAAATAATAATCACAGAGTGGCAGAATTTAAGAACCAGGAAGGGCGGAACCCTCGTCTCCTGGTGGCTAAGATGGGCCAGGATGGCCACGATCGAGGAGCCAAAGTGATCGCCACAGGGTTCGCCGACCTGGGCTTTGATGTGGACATCGGGCCGCTCTTTCAGGTTTGGGCAATTTCTCTCCTCCTCAAAACAAATCTGTTTGGATGACACAGAGCTAGTATGGATTCATACATGCGTAATATATATATAAATAAAGATGACTTGACTTGACATATGTTAAAAAATAGAGGACAACAGGACAATGATCTAAAAGAAAAATGATGCACAAAAACATCTAAAAAAAATAAAAAATAAAAATTAATTAGAGAAGAAAATTATAAAAGAATTCCAAAATAATACAGTAATATTAGACAAAAATACAAACACTTCTGAAGGATGTTAGAAAATACAAATACATGACAAAAATATAAAAGAAAAAAAATATCACAAAAGTTGGATAACTTCTTGTAATCAAACTCAACAAAAATATTCAATACCATTTTTTTCTTCTTTTTTAAAAAAAAAGTGATAATCATCTTTGTTTTATGTTATAATGTATTAATATGTACACTGTATTAATATGTACAAATTAGCCCAAAATTGGTCATTTCTTGACAATTTCAAAAGAGCTAATCAGCCAATTAATCGGTCGGGCCTGACAAAAATGTAAATGCAGTTACTAAATAGCGTGCGACTGACGACTGTACTTATTGCTTGTTGTTGTGATGGTTGGTGTCCGCTGTCCACCAGACGCCCGTAGAGGTGGCCCAGCAGGCGGTGGACGCCGACGTCCACTGCGTGGGCGTCAGCACGCTGGCCGCCGGCCACAAGACTCTCGTGCCCGAGCTTGTCAAGGAGCTCCGCAAGATGGGGCGACCCGACATCCTGGTCATCTGCGGGGGCGTCATCCCGCCACAGGTAATGACCGGCTTGGAAAATGAACTGGAGCCATGTCGGAAACGCTTGCTTATGTAAAGTTGATATGAAAAATATTTGCCTTTAAAATTTTTAATATTTAAAATGTAAGTTGAATTTGTTTTATCATGATTATTTCTGTCTTCTGAAATAGAATGATACTTAATTCAAGTTAAACCATATTATGTATTTGAAATAAAGAAGTGAAAATGAAATATATTTGGAATAAGAATTGAATTAAAATAGAAGTTTAGACTAAATTAATAACATAATGACCATGTAAAACAGAAATTAAAAAGGCACCCTGTTTGAACGCAGGATTACGACTTCCTGTACCAGAGCGGCGTGAGCGCCATCTTTGGGCCGGGCACCAGGATCCCGCAGGCCGCTGTGGACGTGGTGGACAACATCCATAAGAGCCTAGAGAACATCCGACAGGCCATGTAAAGGCCAATCTTTACTTTAGAAAGGAACATTTATCTCGCTTGCCATTATCATGACTTTCTTACTCAAGGACGAACGTTTTCCACTCTCAAATGGTGATGATGATAATAATAATGGCTAGAATCATTATGTTTTGTTTGTCATTTGCCTTACCAAGCTTCTCTGATAGCATTGTGGATCATTAATATTTGTATATTGTGTATATTTTTTTGGGATTAAACACCACACAAGCATGAGCTGTTTTAACTGGACTTCTTCAGCTCAGTGAGTAGCAAATGTATTATATATGTACACTTTGTACACAAACACTGTCTGTCTGTCTCTCCGTCCGTCCCTAAAGTACAAATGTTACATACTATTGGTTTATAATTAATTGAAATATTTCAAAATAAGCTAAATATTCAGCTCACTTGGCATATTAATAATTAATTAAGGGAATTAAATTACATGAAATATTTATAGTTAAGCTAGTCAAAAGCTATGCCGAGTGACGTTTGAATGTTGTATTTGTTTATTTTAAAGGTAGAGTTTATAATGATTTTTATTTCAGCACTTTTTTTTGCTTTATACCGGATGTTAAGACCTGACAGTAGAATATTACTAAAATGCTATTTTAAGAAATTAACCCTGTGTGGCTTCATCTTATGTCTCTAGTTTATTGGTATTACAATTATTATTATTATTATTAAAAAAATATATATATATTCTAATTTAGTCACAACTCCGGTTGAACAGAAGAAACGGACAGCCCTCGAGACAAATCAATGGTAAACGTAATGTTTTTCTATGTGGAAGGCAGCATTGCCGGGCCTGGAAAACCACCGCCAAAGTTGCCGTTCTTACTGTTTTGTCAGGTAAGTTTATTACCTCTCATTTGTTTTTAATTAATTTTACGTTTCAAATAATAACAATAATAGTACAATTTTGTGTTCGATAACTGTTGTTCAACATGAATAAGCCATGCTACCAATGTAGCCGCCTTGGCTAACATCGGCTTGTGCGCACGTGTAGATTAGGAGGTAGGTGTGAAGTTAAGATACATTTAAATCTTGCTAACAGCTTCAAACATACTGCACTTTTCGCTGTTTTTATCGCCAAAATGTTTTTGTCCAATAATGTGCTGACAAGTGTGTGCTATTGAGGCCTTTATTCGTCATGGAAGTTGTATGATACAACACACACTAACATCACATTTGTGTTGCTTAAAGTTGAACGGCCATAAAATCAAAAAATATCAGGTCGATCATTTTGAGATTTGCAGAGGTTGAAGTGGGCATGAGGTGAGATGCGCACATTCATTTTGGTGGCGACTGACACTTTTGGACATTGAGCCTTTTTTACATTAAGCATTTTAGACTGGAATTTTTTGATAGGAAATCAGACTAGTAGTATTGTCAGTTGTAAAATATGCAAGAGTATCCTCTAATTTAAAACAAGCACAAGTGAAATTGAAACAGTAAAATGCTTTATGTTTTCGAGCCTGGCTATGATCCCATCTTGCAATAGTATATGCTGTGGCAGTGTTTCCCAACCTTTATTGAGCCAATTTTACATAAGAAAAATATTGCAAAAGCTATGAAATATGAATACTGAAATAATCATCTCATCTCAATTTACAACTTAATCACTGGTGGGCTTGTTCAATTGAACGCAAGCTGATTTAGTTGGAGGAAGCCATGACCTGTTTTATGAATAGCAGCACATTAAATGTGCCATCTGCCATCTTGAAGAACAGTTAATTGTTCAATACATCTTTGGCATATACGAACAAAGATAAACAGTATTTACAATTAACACATTTTTTTCAGGTTATTTCCTATGGCACCCCTGATGATGATCTCTCACAGCGTGCCAGGGTGCATGTTGGGAATCACTGTGCTATGGAATGCAAGATAAGTCTGGCCTGTTGGAGAGTGACGTGCAAGACTCACTAGTTACAACTACTACTTTCAGCGTACTGGTGAGTTGTCTTTTTTTTTATCACTTCTTTTAATTAGCTTTAAGTCTGGTACGTCTTCATGTGAAACCAGTCCATGGTGCGAAAGAGGTTTTGCTACAACCAATATTAATGATTTCATTGACTAATCAATTTTGGCTCGACTTTAGTTACATTAGTGTAAAAAAAAATCATTGGTTGTGCAACCTCAAATATGTGGCGCCTCAAAATGTTGTTTCCCAATAAGAACACCAGGGGTCGCAGTTTTGTCAGTTGCAGCAAGTCAACAGGGCCGGTAGCTGACTGGAATTTGTTCACCATTCTCCAGTTCTTTCACGTTTGGTCTTAAAGCTTTGACCCAAAATAACAACAAGCCTTGGCTAAAAATGGATTCATGCCCCAGTGATTGATGTTTTTTCTTTACCAGGGATGCCAGAAAATATCCACCTATGCTCTGTTCCCTCCAAGCACAAGCCGCCACAGGCATCATCTTAGTCCAGTTCTCAGCCCCCCCACCCCCCTCAAACCAATGTGGTGGCCGCAGCATCCTTAGAGCTCGATGGGGCCCCTCCTCCTCTGGGACCCCCGCCGCCTCCGCCGCCACAACATCCGGGCAGACACCGAACCAGTTGCTTGACCTCGCGCTTGAAGCTCTGGCTGCAAATGTAGTAGATGACAGGGTTGCAGGCCGTGGAGCTCTTGGCGAACATGCAGGGCAGGAGGCTGAGTTGAGGCGGGATGGGGCTGCCGGGCCCCACAGCTGCCCACAAGCTCACCACGCTATACGGAGACCAGCACACGATGAAGCTCACGCTGATCAGCACCGCCATCTGCACACAAGGACAAACCGTTTTTCTAGAGCCAACATTGAAGTTAGAATCCAGCTTCGGATGCTTGAGTGGAGTGCGAACTGTACAGACCGTGAGCAGCCTACGGTGCAGCCTGATCACGTTGGGCATGCGTCGCCCGTTTTCCAGCGACTTCCTGTAGGTGACGTAGAGTTTGATGGCGATGCCGAAGTAGCAGCACACGATGACGGCGGCCGGCAGAGCCAAGTTGAAGGAGAACATGGCCACCACGAAGGAGGAGTCCTCGCGTCTCAGATGGCCCCACGCCAGCGAGCAGGACAGGCCGAATGGCTCGGGACCGTAACGGCCCCAGCCCAGGACGGGCAGTAGAGCCCAGAGCAGGGCGTAGAGCCAGGACCACGAACACAGAAGCTTGATCTGACGCCAGCTCACCTTGTCCGCTGGATAACATCACATCCATATATTCAATACCTCACTGTATACTGGTGCGCTGCGGCTACTTACTGGGCGACATCAGATCCAGCGAGACCACAAAGCGTACGATGGCCAAGAGCGTGAGGTTCATGATGCTGGCCACGCCGAAGAAGAAGCCGGCCAGGCCGTAGCAGAGGCAGGCAGCGTCACCACCGAGGAAGCGGTGGCTCCAGGCCGAGGCCACGGCCAGAGGGTACATGGTGACCGCCGCCCCGAGGTCCGTCACCGCCAGGTTGACGCTCAGGAGCTCGGGAGGCTTCATGCGAGAAGAACGATTGAAGGCCATCACCAGAACCAACAGGTTGCCCGCGATGGAGAACACGGCTGGGACGCACACACACAACGCCAGGGTAAGACGTAAAGCTCTTTATTGGCGTCTGGTGCAAGTCTGTGGCAGAGTGCGGTCTAACTGCTCATGGGTGAGGTTTTTCTTGATTGCGCCGTTGTGGGCGTGAACACGGCTGACTAGCTTCGACTGTGACAGGTTTAGTGAAGGCCAGGTGAATGGCATTCAGTCTTTGTTTTGTTTTATTCAAAAACAAACCAATTGTTTTTAACTGTTTACATCAGTGTTGACTCAAACAGGAGGGCCGGTAGTCCTGCAGGTTTTGGATGTTTCTCTTCTCCAACACAGCTGAAGCTTATCAGCAAGCTCTGCATAAGCCTGATAACGATCCCGTTGATTAGAACAGGTGCGTTGGAGCAGGGAAACATTCAAAACCTGCAGGACACCGGCCCTCCAGGATCGAGCTTGGGCACCCATGGTTTACATCAGAGGTGCCCAAGTCCAGTCCTCCAGATCCCCTATCCTGCCTGTTTTTTTATGCCTCCCTTCTCCAACGCAGCTGAATCCAATGATCAGCTCATCAGCAAGCTTTGCAGAAGCCTGATAACGATCCTGATCATGGATCAGGTGTGTTGGTGGAGAAACATGGAAAACAGACTGGATAGGGGCTCTCGAGGACCGGACTTGGGCACCACTAGTTTACATTATCTCGTTACTTTCATTTGCACACTACATTGTCTACGTCCTCTGTAGCAGGAGGAGTAGCATTCCACTCCTGCTGTGTACTTAAATAACAAAAAGGGTACTCTATTCTTTTCTATTTGAATTTGATTAATTTAATTTCATAATTAAACATAAGGTCCAATTCATCTTGCAGTATAATAAGTGTGCGTAAATGCTCTCTCAGGTGACTAAAAGTAAACAGAAGTAACAGACTTCAAGACCATTTGACACTAATACTTAATTAATTGTGCGCTAAAATGACCCAGATGCGCAAAAATGCTGAGTTGACGTGGCATGACTCCTTCTTGTGATTGGCACCATGCCAGCCCTTTGAATTCTGGAACGTCAAAGTCAATCGCACAAGGGGCCAAAACTCAAAAAATAACACGCCTTAGATCGCGGGCCGAACAGTTCAAAGAAAAGTCACTCTATCCTGAGTTCTTTAACTTGAAAAGTCTCTTCTTTCATCAGGAAAAAAAAGCATATTTCTATCTGTTTCCGTTTTGCAGCAATTAGCATTAGAATACAGCTAATTGTCATCATTATTTACAAATATATTTAGAATTCAGAGCGATTGAGGGTTTTTTTTTCAACATGGTCCTGGTTTATTTCCTATGCTCTGCTGCCACCTGCTGGCCGTTTGGGTAATAACTACTATTTAAACATAGCATAAACATAAAACGTATAAATACGTCTTTGGGACACCTAAAACATTAAAATAATATGTACTTATACATTTTTGAGAGCAAATGAGTTAATCACCTTGTGTTTTTTTAAACTAGTCTATTTTCATATACTCATCCAACAATGTGCAAAAGGAACTGTGCCTGCAAATGAAATTGGCGGACGCAATTTTGAGAGGATGGTAGATTTGCTTATATATATATATATATATATATATATATATATATATATATATATATATATATATATATATATATATACATATATATATATATATATATATATATATATATATATATATATAATGTGTATGTACACGCACACAAGTACTTCCTGTCCCAAACTGATTTGTAATATTTTGTATAGATAATGTTGTAATGGCCTTCCCTCATCTCCACCAGACCTCTGCCGCTTATTCCGTTTTAAAGAGCTGCCTGTGCTGCGCAACCACGAACCAACCTCATATTTGCAGTCAAAGATGGCTTATACATTTTTGTACCCCCATTCTTCTTTCATTATGCCCCCCCCCCTCTGTGCTTTTTTAATAGACTTCATCAGTATTCAAAAGGAACTCGGTTAGAGTCCTCTGCTGATGCTTTCTGTAAAAGTGCTTTCTCCAGGGTTAGGTTTAAGAGGGTCTTTCTGCAAAACCCACCAACAATACATCAGATGATTGGTTAATTGAATCCGAGTGACTTACAAAAATCACCCACAAAAACAAAATGTAGAATAAAATGAACTTACTTATGAAAAGCAGGTAGGTGCCGGCGCCGATGTCCATGGTGGGCGATAGCGTGGAACGGTAGTGGTCAAACGTGCGTGGCGTTGGAGAAGATTCCATGTCAGCGCTTAGAAGAAGAAGATAGACGCGAGGCTGCTGCGTGATGCTGTCGCGGACATATGCGCTGCGCGTCTCTCCTTCCTCACAGCAGCATAAACGGCAGCAAGCATTGTCATGGAGACCGTGAACTGATGATGTCACTCAAGTGGCAGAACATAAAAAAATGGCAAGTTCGAGGAACAATCTCAAGACTGTCCAAAAAAGGGAAATCACGTGACGTGGATTCCGTTCTGCCATTGCATCGCAAATAAATTAAAGACAACCGTTATGCCGGTAAAGTCTGCTAACAAAGGTAAAAAGTTTACATTTATTCATATTCTGCTGTGTGGGCAGCAAAAAAGAATGTAAGGAAAAAGGAGGACAAAGAGATGGGAAAGAAAGGCAAAGTAAGAAATGTGAATTGAAGAACAAGGAATGAAGAAACAGTCAAAATAGTCTTGTCTTTATAATAATTGAAATGTGTTTGGCTTTTTTTTCTTGGGCTTTTCCACTCTGCTGTGAGCAAGTTATTTTTCTTACAAGTGCTAACTCTGTGTGTTTATAACCGTATTGTTGTCTGTTGACATGTTGCTGCACCGTTTGTATTCAAATATCCGTTCCTTAAAGCGTGAACACCACCACGTTGATGCTATTCATTAACCCGTCTATAGCGTTTCCCATTATATGTCAGCATTAAGATAGCGGCCAATCAGGAAAATGTATATAGTTATTTTAAATACACGATGCGTAATTCTCTTAGTTCTATATTTAGTTGGACATAAATCGCAAGTTGTTCACCTGCAGCTCGTCCTGTACTTAATGAGGTAGTGACAATTCTCCGGTGTAATAAGCTCTGCCCTAACACTGAACTCAGCATTCACTCCCCAGTCGGAAGTGGGATTGACTGCACTTGTAAGACTTAGCTATGCTGTGACCCTGCATCATTATGGTCAATATTCCGCAGCTGTTGGGCGGTTATCTCGAGCAGCCACTCCAGTCAGTAAGGAATGCTTCCTTTTCCTGATTATGCGAAGATAGCTTGAGGCCCTTTTTGTCCTCGACAGTGAATCCAAATGACCATACCCTTTGTTGACCTATTTGACCTCCTTTTATATAATGCGACATGCGCACTTATAGACTATGGTTTAGCCTAGCACGGTTAGTTATTTTTGCAGAAATCCCTTGTGAAAAGAGCGACAATTGCTCAGGGTAGGAGAAGTCTATGGCGCTAAACCTCACACCCTGGTCCCGGCTTCTCTTTTCACACGGCCATTGACCTGCCCATGATCCTTCACTATAAATATTTCAAGCCTAATTTGAGATGTATGTAATTTTTTTACATAACAAATTCCCATGTACTTTTTAAAATATTTTTGGGGGATGATTTTAGTACAAACATACCAAATAAAACTTATATGATATACATTCATTCGTCTAACAAAGCCTATTAATATGAAATGCGTATTCCTCAGGTTTATGTATTTAGTATTAATAAAGTATAATTACTTTTTCCTTTCTTTTTTACATTTTTGGGATGTCTACATTCAGTTTCATCCCAAAAACATAAAAATGTAAAAAAATTGAATAAAATAAAATGCAAAAAATATATATATATATATATATGGACAAGTGTTTTTCCACATAGCAGTGTATTTGTTGTGTAAAGGTAAACTGATTATTATGCGATTCAAACAATATACTTTATGTATTTTAAATAAATACTCTCATTCTTAATTGAGAGTAATTATACTTTTATTAATACTAAATACATAAACTTGAGAATGATGCATTTCAAATAAATAGGCTTTATTAGACTAATGAATATCTATCATATAAGGTTTGTGTTAAAATTATCAAAAAAAAAAAGTAAATGGGAATTTGTCATGTAAAAAAAATTACATAAATCTTACACACGTGTGCTTATACCCTCATTCCCATTCTGTGGCAGTAACTTTCACACAGAGAAGCGATACAGGGCAAAGTAAAATCGAAAACAATTGGTGTCACATGTGGAATCCCTGATTAACCAGTTAGGTTTCCATCCGATTGTTTCATATTTTTTTAAGCAAATTTACTGAAAATACTGAAAATCAGTAAAAGTCAGCTCTCACCGTTAAATTTTCACACAAACATCACCTGAGCAAATACCACAGTAAAGCGTTAACTTCTACTTGTTAAGTAGAGCACTTAAAAAGTCTCAGATTCATTAAAGCAATTTTGTTCCTCGCCATTTGCGCTCTTTATACTTGGTAGCATACGTTAGTAATCAATCTTAAGTTGATGCGGAAATGACATCTTTACAGACAATTAGACCTTAATTTTGTGATAGAAGTAGGGACTCAAAATGCTCCACATGTTGTAAGCGAGTTTCCTTCACAGTGTTTGACCTGATTGATTGGCGTCATGCGTCATGTCAGTACTTCTCATGAGAAATTAGTTCAGCGAGCATATCATATTTAACTGCGCATTTTGCTTTGTCTCTGTAATTAGCTACTGTGCATCTGCAATAACGCAGACCAGACTGTAATTGATTCCTATGGGAGCGATTAGCCTTTAGCATATTAGCATCAGACTAATACTGCATTTGCCTATTAAGAATGTCATCTCCGCTTAGGAAAATTCATCATACAACCATGCTAAATGAGTTAGCTTAAACTGATCCCCAAGTTTAAAATGCTGCTAAATTGACCGTTTTAGCATTGAAAAGGGAAGCCCTTCATTAGATTATACTGAAGTACCTAATGTAGTGGTAACAAAAAAAATTTTTGGTACCGATTAATCAATTTTCAATCAATCAAAAGTTCAATTTTCACCGTGGCGCAATTTCCGGCATATCCAGATTTTTGTATCTGCACGTTTGCCAATTCTGCAGACTGGTCGCCAAGATGGCTGTTCCCGCATAACGAGGGTGTGGAGATGCGCATGGCAAAGTTTGGTGCCAGAAAGCCGGTGTACACTTGAGACCATGTCTAAATGCTAGCACAGCTAATCGAACACAATTTTGTTGAATTTGATTAGGACAAACATACGCACAGAAAGAATCTGAGCTCCATATGAGGTGGATATCGGACGTTTTCATACCAAAATCGGGTCAACTAGCTTCCCTTCAGAGAAATCCCATTATTTTAGCAGTATTATGATAAATCCACTATTCTCCATAATACTGAAATCTAATTTTCATTTCCAGTGTACAGCAAACACCTTTGACATCAGGCATGCTGGCATTTGATTCAGTAATCCGATCTAATGAACGGCGCAGAAAGAGACTCGCAAATATGATGCTACTAGTGTCTTGTAAATCCTCTTTTTTTGAGAGGAAAAAATAAATAAATAGATTTGGGTCTTAAGGGCCTTACCCAACCCCTTGAGGACGACCAAGACGGCGAAATCAAGTCCCTCAGAGGGTCCCTTTTGACCTTATTAAATGAACTAATGAGCCGAGCTGTTCATATGCAGATACTGTGTGCATGAACCGTAAGCACTGATGGTTTTCACATGACTTATTTGCATTATGTTTTTTTTTTTTTTTTTTTTTTTTTTTTTTTTTTTGACGCCTTCAAGCCAGTGAGCATGGGCTTGTTTATTAATGAGAGCCTCGCCTCCATTGGTGCGCGCTGGTTTGCATGACTTGGTCCACGGGAGAGCTGCAAAACAACGTCACATTTATTTATTATTTTTTTTTGTACCTGACATCTTTCCATACAAGAACAAAACCAACTACGCTGCCCTCCAGAAATATTGGAGCTTCTTTTTAACTACATGGATTGTTTAAACCGAGGGCTACAATTTGTGTAGGTGGGTGTAATAATGGGTGCGTCGTATTTTACGTGACGGCGCAAGTTTAGTTCAGTGTGTTTTCGTAGACTAGATTTTAGACTCAGTAGCCTAGTAGTGTCTATGGATTAAAAAAAAAAAACAACACACACAATTGTAAAATAACCTTTCTTCATCGAATAGTCTACATCTGACATCTACAATTCTGTTTGACATCATGATTTAGTATTTTTACGCTATCCTCCGGGTCAACCCGAGTTCAGAACAGGGAAAGAGTGGGTTGTATAAATCTATAGCTCAAGCTGGAAATCACTTTTTTTTTGGCCCCTGGAGGCATGTGAAGCTGTTAGTGAACACAAGAAGCGTTTCAAGAGCCGCGTGACGCACGTTAACATATGTTGCACCTTCTTCACTTAGCAATTGGAGGTGAGATTTGCCGTGCAATATCAAAGTGAAGTGACGCAAAATATGTTGTTAGTTGTTAGTGTTATGGAAGCTTTGGCAGAGCAGAAAGGGGCCCTTAATTCACCGCCTCCAGGGACACAAATGTCTTTGTGTCAACCGCCGATTGTCGGCATACCGGAAGAAAAACAGCCATGCTACACTCTGTTAGCAATACAGTGAAGCTAATCCCACATAGGATAACCCAGGGGTCGGCAGCCCACGACTCTGAAGGCGCTTGTGGCTTTTTCCTCAACCCCTAAGATCAACCCAAACACCCAATTATACCTTTACATTAACTCATTCATTGCCTTCCTAGTTAACTCATTCACTGCCCGTCATGAATTCATTTGAACTATTTCTATTAGTTTAACATTTTTTCCACTTTTGTTAACAAGAGTATGAAAACCTATAATTTTCTTTTTTGTACATTTAGAACAGATATAAAATGAGTGATTAATCGTGAGTTAACTAGTCAAGTCATGCGATTAATTACGATAAAAAAAATAATCACCTGACACCCCTCATTTTTAATAATCTTTTCTTTTAAAAAAATAATAAAAATAAAATAATTGTAATTATTATTTTCCCAATTTTTAAAAAGATTATTAAAAATTAGGGGCGTCAGGCAATTACCATTTTTAATCGTAATTAATCGCATGACTTCACTAGTTAACTCACAAATTTTATATCTGTTCTAATACAATAAAAAAAATTCCAGGTTTTCATACTCTTGTTAACAAAAGTGGGAAAATTGTTAAACTAAAAGAAATAGTTAAAATGAGTTTTTGACGTCAATGGCAGTGAATGACTTAACACCATTACAAACCGCTAACGCCTAGCCCCTAATCTCTTCCTTAGCATAAACACTTAAACACACCAATCAAACGGATGTATTATGAAATGGATTGAGGACTACGAAAAGCAACATATATGTCATGTGCAGCCATTTGTGTTGACATTTCAGCCTACAAAAAAGTCCCCTTAGCACTTGAGTAACAGTACAAGTTCAATCTGTGCTCTGTGGGATCAAACGAGCAAGTCTCTTATGAATGCAACACACCACCATATGCGTCACGCTCTGCGAGGGTGAGCTTGTTCAGGAGACGGATAGCAAATTAACGTCTACGCCACATGGGCGCAATCAGACCCTACAACAATTACAGCAATGTGACTATCTGTGCTTTCTCTACCTGGAATGTGTGTATTTTGGTTTCAGATTGACTTGACGAATCAGTTGCCTGCATCTAACCCTTGTCCTCTGCATCCTCTGCTCTCACACCAACTACCTTTATGTCCTCCACATCCGTAAACCTCCTCTTTGGTCTTCCTCTAGACCTCCTGCCTGGCATTTGGAAACTCTGCATCCTTCTGCCAAGGACATGTCCAAACCATCTCAGTCTGGCCTCTCTGACTTTATCTCCAAAACCTCTAACATGTGCTGTGCCCCTGATGAACTCATTCCTGACTCTATCTATCCTGGTCACTTTATAAACCATTTCTGTTGCTGTCACCATAGCGACCAGCATTTAGGTGGGAGTATTACAGGTAATGGGGTCACATTGCAACAAAGGCTGTTATGACATTTGGCACAATTTTATTCTGAAGATCTTTTGATGCTGTGACAGCCTTTTCTAAAGACGTCCTTTTAAAACCACTTTTCAACTGATGTAATACAACTGACGTCCTTTTAGCAGACTACTCCAAAAGTATACAAAATGATCAAAGTAATAAACTTTTTCTTCCATGCAGGACAGATTTCTTCAAAATAGATGCACATTCCACTGACAACAAATAAACAAGCACATTCATTTTCCCATTTGGAAAGAAAGAGGTAGGAACGGCATTTTTCAGGTGTAACTTGTGGCGCAGGTGGTGTAATGCGATTTTGGTCAGCAAGAATCCTAAACAAAAATAGAGAAAGATTATTAATACTAATGTTGAGTTGTTTAAATTGATATATTTTCACCTGTTTTTTATTTTAAAATTACTAATTAAAACAATCTTGTTTGGTCCAAAAGGAACTTGCATAATTATAGTGTTTCCAAGAAATGTATTTGTCTTAATATTTGTACATGTTTAAAAATTGTCTTGTTTTGTACCCAAAAAAACCCCTAATGATTGTCCTAATCGTGATTTCAGTTATTACCAAATTGATCGTGATTAATATTTTCTCTCACCGCCCTGATTTTAATGGGAATGAGGGGAGCCGCTTTGATTGGCCAGGCGTCGGCTGTGTCCCATCCCACAGCGCACACACAACACCCTATTCTATCTGTGCTAGTCAAGCAAAATACCAAAAGAAATAAAACACCCCCATGCAAACTGTTAGACTACACTTTACGCTGGTTATGGCTAATAAAGATGACCCGTCTAATCGCACAAACATGATCAAGACCCTGACGGACACGGCGGCGCACCACAACCCCCATCGCAAAACTCTCCCTAACATGGAGTTGTTTGTGAGTTTACTGCAAACAAGGGATCGTGCTGATGCGCTTGCCTCCGCAATGTAGTCGGCGTGGTAAATCATCTCCACAGCAACAGGCGGGTGTATTATCGCTTTTATCTTTTTCATATGAGGACGTCGAATGAAATGCACCTAAAGACACATTAAATTGTGCTCAATAAAAGCTACGGTGGTATCACAAGAGAGGTGAAACTCAAAGGTCTGAATAATGAAAGCGCACTCGAATGTAGTGACTCATTTGAAAGAGACTGAAAGATTTATTTGAAACTAAATTAGTCATCTACTGGCTTGCCCTAACTGGGCTTGTCTTTATTGGAATCTACCCCAGATGACTTCGGGTGAGAGAAGCCTCGTCGCAGGCCAATCACAGGGCACGTTGTAGTCACTTTTAAAGGAACAAAAAATAAAACAAATTTCCATGATTAGGTTTGAGCAAAGCATTTTTATACACAGATATGCATGGTTGGGTTGTCTTTGAGAAATCTCGTAAAATGTAACGGTTACCCTGTTAGAAGATTTCAGTGCCAAAAAAGCACAGCTGTGCCATTAATATGAACTACAGAAAAAATTATACATTTGCAAGTACCTCATTGGTCATGTCTGAATTCTCACCATGTCTTGCCTAATTTAAATGTAAATTAAGGCCGAGATACATCAATCCGACGCCAGCCAAATATGAGTCAAGTCTCGTGTCTTTAGTGGATAAGTCTAAGTTGAGTTGCAAGTCTCAAAAAATGTAACTTAAGTCTGTCCAAGTTGCGAGTAGTACTGCCTCTGACGGCAGAATTTTGCCAGGACGACTTCACCTTAAAGACAGTAAAGGTCTGAACATACCAAGCCAACGTGAATTGTTCAACTGACAGTCAGCGGCAGTTTTTGCACAATCCAACATGTTGAATCAGCCTCGGTCGTCGGTGACAGTTGGTCATTCTGAGTGACTTCCAGCTAGCTAATCAGTAAATCAAACGTAAATAAACAGTGCAGATATGCTCGCAGAACAGTCACACAGAAGATTTTGCTCATTTTGCGCCTACTTTTCATTACGGACGTATCGTAGCTACCTGGACGGAAGAGTGCAAAGATGAATTCATCACCAATCCTTCAGGCGACGTCACCCTTTTACATCATGACAGAGAAAGGCTACGTCGACAGAGTAATCCGAGCTAATCTGTGGCAGAACATGGAAACCACCGGTGATGGTATGGTACCGTCGTCACTTTGGCCAACCGTCGACTTGGCGTGCTGCAACGCATACAGATAGACAAAGATGTCTGATTTCACCTTCGAAGGCTGAACATTTCTTGTGTGACTTCATCCCCACGCTTTCCATATCAATTCATACAGATCAGTTCCCTGGGAAACAAAAGGTACGGAAATACTTTTACAGAAATGAGATACGGGTGATAGACTTAACACCCTCTGTCCCAGCGTTCCCTGACACACAGGTTCTGTCCTGCCTCTGCTACGATCTTTACAGGCAGAATTCTGCCAGGGTGATTCCACCCCATCCCCATCACCCCATTCTAAATCAGTGCCATTAACCTGTGACCTCCTGAAGCAAAAGATGAGTGAAAGTACAAAAGAAAGCAAACACCTAGTATGGTTTGTTCTCTACTGTGCTGTTAAATTTAAAAGCACCATTAAATTGCCCTAATAGTTTATGAATATAACAGCTTGGTTAAGTGTTCTCCTAAAAGCCAAACCAATAAAATCAACAATTTCTTTGAAATGACTGCTTTTCCCCTCACATCTTCTTGCGTCATGCAAGAGAAGCACTGTTATGTAACCATAGCCACCTCATAATTCATGATGCATCCATCTTGGATGGTTTGCACCAAGACTTGACAGGAGATTCACACAATTTGTGCAAGAATATATCTGCATAGCCGCTCAAGGACGTCAGAGAAGACCCCAAAGTGGATGTGACACATGTTAGTGGTTCACGGGCAGAGTGCCACAAGTGTCCTAATTAGGCTGTGCTGATGACATTTAAAGGAGGGTGTGTACGTGGCAATTTATAATATTTGGAAAACTGGCAGGAGTCTAAAGATAACCATCGAGGTGGCAATCAAAGTCAAAGTGCGACACAGGAAAGTAATGCGCTGCTGATATACACAATGTGGAATGTGAGTAATGCAAGTCATTTGATAATGTACAGAAATTGCTCTGTTGAACATGCAGTTGCCACCATGGCTGGAATAACACAACATTCCGATGTAAATGAGAGATGCGTGCGTTGAAAAATAATGGTGGATGACATAAAAAATACAAATGATATCATTCAAGATATACATGTATATATATATATATATATATATATATATATATATATATATATATTTAACAGACATATAGCAAATATTTTATTTTATTTTTTATTTTTTTACTACTCAAAGTGGTGTTATGCGAAATAAAAGATTTATGACAGGACGTAGTGCATAAGTATACACTCTGCTCGAAGCTTAATAGCTTTGATAACATTGCATTTCTGTCACCAGTGGAATCAATAACAGGCGCAATCCTTCTTCTAAATACGCAGGCAGATCATGAACACGTGCCAGCCATCAGTATATTGTCATTGACGTCAGGGCCCATGAAGACGCCATGAACAAATGTTGCACAGATGATAGATAAAATAAAATGAAGGAGAACTGATTGTGATTTATGATGTTGAAAATAGCCCAGTATCTACTTGTTTTGACAGAGATCGTGTACAACCCCCTTAAGCTTATGTCGTACTGAAGATTTATTATGAGATTATTATAAGATTTCAGCATGAACCATTACCTCACCAAGCCTGTTTATTTATTTTTAATTTTTTTTAAATAACAAAAATGGGTAAGTACATCTCCCGTCCTAGTTGCCCAGTAAATGGCAAATACTGCATCGTACACAATACCAGCTGCGTTTCATCTCAACATGAAGACTCAGCTTGAAATGGATATTTTTCTATTGTGTGGTCATCTCCTGCAAAAAATCCATCCCATAAAGCCGAAGAGCAAGAAGTAATAAGTACGGTAATGAAATGTAAAGATTTTCATGATCTCAACATGGCATAAGTAAAAAAAAAAATTATTGCTAATATTGTAAAGCCCTTAACATATATCTGCAATTTATCCTTTGAGTCTGGCCGTTTTCCCCAGAATATGAAAATTGCAAAAAATAATACCTCTTTTTAAGCATGATAATCAACACAGTTTTACCAACTATAGACCAATTTATCTATTGCCTCAATTTTCAAAAATGATTGAGAAACTTTTCAATTCTGGACTTGAGAAGTTTCTGGACAAGCATCAAATATTAAATTAAGGTCAGTATGGTTTAAGATCTCAAATAACTAATTCATTAGCATTAATTGAGGCAATAGAAGAGATTACAAACGCTTTGGATCAGAACAAATATGCTGTTGGTGTTTTTGTTGATTTCAAAAAAGCTTTTGATACAATCAATCATTCAATCCTACTTAACAAGCTTGAAAAATATGGAATTCGGGGAGTGGCTGGACAATGGCTCAAAAGTGATTTCAAGAATAGGGCCCAATATGTCAAAATAGGGCTATATACATCTAACAAACTTCTTGTGGGGTCCCCCAGGGGTCTGTGCTGGGGCCAAAACTCTTTAATTTGTATATTTATGATATATGTACCCCAAAAAATTATACCAATATTTTTTATAGTAGTGAAAATTATAACTAGCTCATAACTACAATGAACCACGAACTACGCATATTGAAGAAATGAATGGACATAAATAAATGATCCTTAAATATAAGCAAAACTAAAGCAATGCTCTTTTGTAATCGAAAAATGGATCCTGGATTACAAAAAAATATTGACGGTGCGTCAATTGAAACTGATTGAAAATAAATTCTTGGGAGTAATAATTGGTAGTAAATTGTCTTGGCAACCCCACGTCAGACATGTAACCTTGGTTCTTCCATACCTCTCACATATTGTATCGACGTTTTGGGAAACACGTACCACAATACAATTAATCCATTAGTCACTATACAAAAACTTGCTTTGCGTATCATTCATAAGGTTGGTTTTCTGGAGCACATGCATAATTTGTTCATTCAATCTAAATTGTTAAAATTTAACGATCTTGTGAAATACTATACATCTATAATTTTATACAAAGCCTTTAACAAAACATTACCGGCTAATGTACAAACGTTTATCGCAATTAGTGTGTGTTCATACACTGAGAGGATATGGAGATTTCACGTTACCAAAAATTGGAACTACTCGAAAACGTTTTTGTGTGTCTTTATGTGGTGTTAAATTATGGAATAATCTTTGTTTACAACATAAACGATGCAAAAGCATTAACTATTTAAACTGTTATTTAAACAAATGGTCTGGTCACAATACATTGAGGATTCTTTGTGTTAAGATGACATCAGTGCTTTCTGTCTGTGTAAATATGTGCTTGCTACTTCTTTCCATTATTGGTATTGTTTATTACCATTGTTGGTATATGCTGTTTACTTCCCACATTTGTGTATTTGTGGTGTTCAAATCGTAACACTTCTTATTGTAATGCCACCATGCTAAATCATTTGTATTCTCAATTATTTTTTTCCTTGGTTATTTAATATTTATTGCTCTCTGGGTACTTGTTTATTATTGAGTCTTAAGGTTAAGTAGCTGAGTAGCTTGGAAGTTTGAATGGGAGATGGGGGAGGGAATAAGGGATTAAATAAATGTTCTTCTTCCCACTCCCTTTCAGGCAGAATTGGACTTTATCCTTTTGTTGTTGTTTTTTTTCCTTTCTCTCGCTCTTTTTTTTTCTCCTTGTGGAACTTGACACTGACTGTGTCCTCTGTTATTGCCTGAAACAAAAATTAAAAAGAAATGAATGGTTTACTATTTACCGGTATTATTTACTATTTATCACATCAAGTATGTAACTTATACATTAATGTATTTGGAAACAAAGAGCACGCCTGGTGGCTCATGGAATTGTTGCTTACTATGCTCATTGCACAATATTGAACTTATAAACATATATAATTATTTAATTAATCATACTGTCATTTCCCATTAAATTAATGGCAATATGCTTATGACAAGTTTGGTGGGTTTATTTTGCGTGGATGATTGAGGCTGCTTTTAGTTGATCTATTACCTAGCTTACGCTAATGCTAATTGCAGGTGCTGACCTGCTCTCAATTGTGGTTAAAGTGGCCCAAATATTACACCAAATTAAAATCGCTAATGTACTGTTAAAATATCAGTTTCAAATTGATAGGAGGTATACGTAGATGCAATTTTATTGGGTAATTGGTAGATGTGGTCAAATGGAAGGGGAAAAAAAGATGTGGTCAAATGGGTCTTCACTTGACTGCATGTTGATGGATATGTTACTTTTTATGGACAATATTGGGTTCAGGATTGGAAACTACTAGTTTTTATTTAAAAAAAAAAAAAAGTGGATCAAGTAACGTAATGACAGCATATGAATCATTTGGCGGGCTATTTTGGGGCTCTTAATACATTTCAAACAGGCACTGTGGGCAGCTTATGGGGTCCTCATTGTCATAAATTGCGTTCAAATCGTCACCTGGCTAATGCTAATATGCTAATTGCTGCGTTGTCCTACAGTTAAGTAGTACTTCCATTTGTGGAGTTAAGGTTGCCCAAATAATAGATAATAAAAGTTAGCATCACTAATGTACAATTATTGTGGGGCTTCGTCTTCCTGATACTGTGAAATATAGCTAAATACTTTTTTTTTTAGCAAGTGTTAGTATATATGATTGATTGTGTTACAGTGAGAGAGAATTGGCCGCATCGACATACCAACTTGTAACTTCTGTTTTTCTTTGGTTAGATTTACATGTATTTTAATTTCTACTCAACGCTGCTCTTTGCATTTGTTTTATACTCTGTTGGTTATGCTACATCATCAATTTAAGTCTATATGTATGGCTATATGTTGCTGTGATAGCCTATGCATTCGTCCAGCCAGTG
This sequence comes from Leptonotus elevatus, assembly GCF_054856555.1. Classification (NCBI taxonomy): domain Eukaryota; kingdom Metazoa; phylum Chordata; class Actinopteri; order Syngnathiformes; family Syngnathidae; genus Leptonotus; species Leptonotus elevatus. The sequence goes on from NC_141256.1 coordinate 10,539,042, forward strand.
CATTACAACAATTGTTGCCTGTTTTCCTGTATTACAGCAAACCCAGAATGTATTTGCCTACGTGCACTGAATTCAACATGGCTACCATCACAGCGCATCTGACTGCACAGACAAAGGTAGAAAACACAACAGCAAAAAAAAAAAAAAAAAAGATGTCAAAGTAATTAGAGCTTTCAGGTTTTGTCTAGCAATTATGCTGTTGTTTTCTCTTGACAGGTTTAACAATGGTGTGCATTTGAAGCGGCTTGATTTCTTCTTGTTTATTCAAACGTTGAAATTATGTTTGAGAACAGACAATACTGAGTGTGGGTTAAAAGCAATCTTGTGAGTTATGCATTCATATAGGAAGTAAGGTGCAGAGAGCATTTGAATAATACAAGACTTTTCTTTATGTTAGTATGTGGGATAAAAATGTTTATTTAATTTTTATTAATCAGCAAGACTGGCAGTGTCACGCAATCTTTCGATTTGTCGCATAGATGTGAATATAAAAAGGTCATTCTAATTATTCGGTCATGTCGTCACAGCCGAGTTTGATCTCCTATTAGCATATAAAGCGGAACCGAGGTTCGACAAACCTGAAAAAAGAACATACTTGAGCTTCACTCAATGAGAAACAACGACCTGAGGTTCATCGAGTTGCTTTACGACCAGGGTTGTCCCGATTCGGGGCCAATCACGTAATTTTTAGTTGATCGCTATTGGATTTTAAAAAATGATCTTAATTTTCAAAAGTCACACCGGATATTTATGCTGTTGTATTCTCATTGTGTTTTCTATATAAAATGCATTTAATAAAATTAATTCCATAAAAATACTATATGGATGCAATATTTGTCCATGTCACATTTACATAATCTTGAGGTCTGAAGGTATTGCAAAATGGAAGAGCGATAGGTACCATTTTAAGTTGTTGTGGTGAAGCGAAATACATGAGAGAAAGAGAGAGAAAAAATCCACACGATTTCACAGCTGACCAAATGGTGCTTGTCAGAATGTCAACACTAGGGGGCAGTATTGCTTGCCTCTTGTTTGTGTACTCGCCATCAAACCAGTTACTACAAATCTATCCAGAAAAATATACGGGTTTAAAATTAAAGATGTGATGTAAGGCTTTGATTCTTTTGATGGTAAAGAGGAAGCCATATTAAAAACTAAAGGTGCTTCCAAGTTCCCACGTAAATATAAATATTATTTCCATCCGCATCAAAGAATGACCTTGTAATAAAATTATTGAGCAAATTAGATATTTTTTCTGAACTCTTTCCGCAGCAAATTTCCTTTCATGTGAACCTCCCTGGTGAAATGTATTGGAGTCAGCGCTCTGTGACCATTCATGCAGATAAGGTTTCACAATTTAGTTTTCACATAAATAATCAAACTCGTTCCCCTCAGGAGAGGCGGGCTGTGTTTATTTTCAACGTGTGAGGTCAAAAACAACTTTTTTGCCTCTCGTCTTTTTGCGTCTTTTTCACTTACATTAGCGTCATCAAGGCCGCGGAGCACAAAGGGCCTGTTTGTGTAATCACACATACGCGCACGTTTCAGCCTATGCTGGCTCGGTTTAGAGTGTGCCGTCACTGTCAATGCATGCCGCAGATCCTGTTCTCTATCGAAATGATGCGTGTCGCACCTTGAGACATTGCGGCTTTATTTGGGATTTGAGGTGTGAGGAAAGAAAGTGATTGCGCACATTGCAGCTGGAGATTGACGCCCAGTAGAATTCACGTGGGACCGTCAAATTGTGCTGCTGCCTGTTGCTATCTCCACCGGCAGCATAATAGCAGCTCATGTTGAATGGTCAGCAAAAGTGTTGGGAGGGTAATTTAGCCGGACGAACGAGGGGGATGATCAAACTGTCAGTGGATAAAACCGCAAAGGGGCGCTGGGCTTTGTGTGAAAACATTAAGGTGCTCATTATGATCATTTAGCAGCCACCAACCTGCTGAAATTGCTGCGATATTGGCAAATAGGACCGTAATTGCGCTAACCGTTCATATCACCTCCTCTCGTCTGTCCACTTCAGCTGTCGCTGCTAATAAAAGCAACGTTGCAATCTGGAAAACGCTACTATACGCTACTATATATAAAGCTCTTCCTCTCGCTGGCCTCCTGTGCGTCCGCTTCGATTTAAAAAAAAAACGTGCGGTGTCATCGCAGAGGAGTTGGCAGCGCGCGATGACGCTGAGGTTTGAAACCCCATTAAAAATTGTCACTTTATTTAAAGCAGCTGCCTCGCCAGCAAGTACCACATCCTTCTGGAAAAGCCATCGAGCTCAGAAGCTTGATGATCGTGCCGGCGGCGGTGGGGAGGGGGGATTAGACTGGGCGTTCAAGATGAAATTGTCCCGGTTGTTAGTTTGCTTCCCCCAATGTGACGTGAGGGCAATGAAAGCTTTTCATTTTCTTGTCAGCTGAATTACAAGCGTCTGTCCGGCGTTCCTGCGTCTCTGGGAATATTATTCGTGAAGATGTAAAAGCTGACTAAACCATCATGTGCTTGTGTGTGGGCCCCGACCCCTGAAGCCAACGAAACCTAATTCGCAAAATCGGAAACAGCCACAGACACGACAGACCAAAATGCACTGGATGATGTCGTTTTGTGGCCCTACACAGGGTACAGTTTTAATCCAAATTACTCTGTCCAGGAAAATGATAAAACAGATTTAATATAAGCTTGAAGTCCTAATATAATAAGCCTTAGGTAAACAACAAAATAACCACATACTGTCATTTTTTTTCTTACCATCCAAGGACGGCACAAAACTGCTGAACATCCAAACCAACCTACTCATGTTGTAGTATAGGACACTATTAAGATTGCAACCGAAAAGTACAGAAGATGCATATTCACAGTTTGGCACCCACAAAGTCACATATTAGCAAATGTTTCTTTCTTTTTTGTCCCCCAATATTTTTTATATTTTTTTTCAATTTTTGTGGGATTTTCTTCTACATTTACCTCTCTTTTTTTCATGAAAAACATATACTGTAGAATGTTTATCAGCTTTTTCAGAATCATTTTTTAAATTTATTTAAAATATATATATTTTTTAATTTCTGGGCTTAATCAAGGGGTGACTCAGAATGTAGTCAGGGGCCCATCTTTGCTCAATACAGACGAATGTAAACTCCAGCAAGATTAGTCAGTAGCATCTTACATGGCAACTGTGCATGAATCCTACACAGATTTGTGAATGGCAGACTATAGTATTTTCTGACTCAAATAATATGGGCACAATGAGTTCAAATAAGACATTGACCAATAGTTATAAAGTAAATTAAAAAAAAAGTCTGCACCACTCTGTTCTGTTAAAATGACAGTTTTAAATACTCAATTTAAAACATTTTTTAAAACAGTATTTGAACAGGGGTGTGTAGACTTTTTATAGCCACTGTATAATTATAATTACTTGAGCGAGGTCTTAATTTGTTATTTCTCGGATCACGTAAAATGATGTCATGTCACTCAAGTAGGATGAAAGCATGGCAGGACTTGTTACATCTTGACGTCAATTAGCAAGAACAAAGTACACGGGGTGCAGGGCGCATGCTAGCAACAAGTCAAAATTACAAAGAAGTTGAAAGGGATGCCAAACTAAAGAAGAAAAAAAAGCTGTGGTCTACTTAAAACGGGCACACCAAGGAGATGTACAAAACACATTTGATGTTCTATTAAAAGCGCCATACATGCCGTTTTTATTTAAATGTCAGTCATGTAGAGTTCAAGGAATATACGCTCTTGTAAAATGTCAATGCTAATCAATCCAAAAAGACGTGCTCAGACTTAAGCTTTGATTTTCAGTTAGTAGTGTCTGGCTGTCTACCATTCCTTCTTACCCATCACTTGTTGGTGAAGTCAACAGAACCTAACCTAAAGTCGGATCTCACTTGTGCCCTGACGTAATCGTTTTTCAATTGAAGTGGTGATGAAGGTCCCGCCCTGAAGAGCTTCAAGACCGCTTCCTTATACCCTATTTCCTTCATCTGGGGCGCCTCCCAATGGGCGCAGGGGTGCGAGGGCCCATCCATCGCTGCTCTCAGCTTTAATTGCATTCTTGGTTCTTTCACTGAAACGGCCCAGCTGTCAGTCCCGCTTTTATGTTTATACATACCTTAAACAGCTTCACACATACGTACACAAAGTCAGACAAACACACTCTCGCGCATGTGGGGCGCTTTTGTCTCGCTCGTTCAACATCAGCCCGTCGATTGAGTCCTTGCAGCAGGGGTGCTCAAGGTCGGTCCTCGAGTGCCCTTATCCAGCCTGTTTTCCATGTTTCTCTCCACTATCGTTATCAGGCCTCTGCAAAGCTTTCTGATTAGCTGATCATTAGATTCAGCTGTGCTGCAGGAGGGAAACATGGAAAACAGGCTGGATAGGGGCTCTCGAGGACCAAACTTGAGTACCCCTGCGTTATAACATGCAGATGGTTGGTGCTCTTCCAAGGTAAACCTCCCTTGGTGCCAGACGCGGAGTCCGCGCTGGCTGCCGGCAGCCTCCGTGCTATCACGGTCTGCTTGCGTCCACCAACACCGCGACGCTCGGCGGTGGGCGCAGGCCTTATAGCGTGTCCGTGCACACGCGCACACAGTCTAGTTCCTGTTGTGCTTCTGTCCGCCAATGTCTAGAGATGAGTATAAACAAGCTCAGAAACACAGCTGTTTATTGTTCCAGGTAGATGCAGTCAAGGCTCGCAGCGACGGGGGGGGGGGGGGACACGACTGTTTATTTTATTTTGGGCTCTGAAGTGTGCCTGAGGACTTGCTCAACAGGATGAATAACACATTTAGGAGGAGAGAAAAGGCAACAAGGCAAATAATCAGCGCTCGAGCAGGAAGACAGAGGGGACGTATGGGAGGGGATTTTTGCAGAATTTTTGCAAGGGCAGCACAAAACAGTAAAACCCCTCCCCAAAAAACATTGGTCGTCGTCCTGACGCTTGATTTCGGGTGAAAAAATATTTAGGAACTGGGCGAAATGAGGGAGAGGAAAGGCAAAACCGTTTTGTTTTTGTCTATGAAAGTTAAAATGTTTGACTTGGCCCAATGCCTGCTTAGAACTGTACTCTTCTGGTGGGCCCGAAGCAGGGGTCAGCTAACATCGCTGTACTTACGCACAATGTCTGCCACCACAACTGTGGACGAGTGGTTTGATTGATTCAGCAAAGGCCCCTTTCACACAGTTTCCGGATAATTGGTGCGTCACAGGTGTAACAATGGAACGTGATTTACAGAAGTGGGCATTCCATCAATACTGACGCATGGTCCGTCAATCTGTAAATGACGGACGCCCGTTTTGTTGACGAATGACAGGAAACTTCCAAAAATGACTAAGCAGTGGTGGAAGTGTTTATTCGTTTATATATGGAAAGTGGAAATGCGTCGCCAGAAATGCTCAGCTTTTACCTATCGTAGATAAGAGCCTGCCAAGTTCCTATTCTGTTCCCGTACAGTAGGTGGCAGTATGCACCAAAGAGCTGTAATCGGCCAATAAATTAAGCGAAGAAGGAGGAGATGAGAAAGAAAATGGATGCTTGCGTGGGGGTCAGTACCGAACAATCGCACAATTCTAACTGCCTGTTACCCTTGTAAACAGTTTTTACTGACGGTCCTAAAATAGTGGCGACAAAATGTCATTTAGTGATGACAGGAATATGGTTGTAACATTGATGGAGTGATAGACTGACGATTGATAACGCGGTACCTGTGAAATTTGCTGAGGGAACTAAAATGGCGACGACGAACAGTTAATTAGGAACAATTCGGTTCATCTTGAAATAATGACAGATTGACGATGATGGACGAGTGTCCCGGCCATTAACGAATGACCAACCGGCAAAATTCATGACGCGCCCGTCTTTGTGGATTTATTTGCTTGTGCCTTTCAGATTGAAGCTGTGATTTCGTGAATCAATCTTACCATTTTCATCTAATGCAGCTTGATGCATGGAGGACCGTTGCTTTCAACAACAGAGATATGACTGTTGGGTGTTAAACTTTACAAGGAGTTAAAAAATTTGCAAATTAAAAACTCGACCCACCCAAAAAAGTCCCAACAACACATCATTACCATTTTGGTTTGAAGTGGCCATTTTTTAAGGTCCTGTGCTCCCAGCCTTCTGCCATTCCCTTTCACAAAGCTGCCATCCCACCTCTGATACAACTTCCGAGCGCCTGGAAATTCCCTGGTCAACATAAAGCCCCTGTTCCGTGGCGCTACCTTGCAGAAAGACACCAGTGACGGCGTGAAAAGGGTTGCTGTGTAACACAAGAAGAAGAAAACTTACAACTTGTAAGCCAGCAAATTCGGAAGCCGACTTCAACCCCCTATTCCCTAGCGGTACCTTTCACACAGACCAGCGACACGTGTAGGGAAAAACCGACCTTGACATGTAGTGTGAAAGGGGCCGAGAACGTGAACTTGTGAAGTCTGTCTGGAGCAGAAGCCAGGTGCCTTATCCCATTGCCCTGCGTTAGCACAAAGATCTGAACTAGCAGAACCTTGGCGAGCCTCATCAGTCTGGCGCTCCGAATGAGATCTGCTATCGTCTTACATGTTTGAAACCCTTTCGACGTCTCTGTCAAACTTCGCCTGTTGTGTTCAGACCTGATGACTAAAACAGATCAACTGCACTGGCGAGACACCATTTCAATTTCATTGTTCCAGTATTGTGTTGACGGACCGACGCCATACTTTCTGTCACGTTGAAACCAAAGATAACCAATTGTGCTACTCATAACTGGGTCACTTGACCCATGTAATGGAAATGCAGTCTAATGGACCTAATGCCTCCTCAGTTTTTTTTAAATCTTTTTTTATCATCAAGGCCAAAAATGCTCAATTGGGCACAAAAATGTTCCGGCAGCTCCCACATAATCAGCTCTAGCCACAGTTTTCAGATGCTATTTAGATATGCGATGCTAACAAATGAGGCTTCACCATTATAGCAACAGACTCCATCGTGGCGTTTCGGCGGCCCAAGTGTGTTCCTTTCTAGTGGTTTGACGAGCTTAGGCCGTTTCCTGAGGCACGTTCCGTAATGCACATTCTCCCCCTTGGCGTGTAATTGCAGTATTATTGCCGTGAAATACTGCAGTACACAGTCCATGATTTCAGCGTTGGGCATGACACCAACTTGTGCCTTCAGTACATTTAAGGACTGTTTCTTTTGCTTGGGAATTGGAGTCACATTTGGCTGCACGTCTGGATCCTCTTAAATAATACAAACACTGCTCCAGCGCCATATTTTTCTGGACAAACATAGAAAGGAGCTATTATGCTCGTTGCTTCTTTTTTTCTTTTCTTCTTTTTTTTAATGCAGGGACTTTGGCGGATTTGAGCATTGCTGGATTTGTAGTGGAACAAAAATTCCTTTGATCTTTTTGTGCGAAAAATAGTTTTAAGTTGATCTCTTTAGCCCCTTCGATTAAGAGCTAACTTGGAGGAAACCCACCAAGGGATGGCAGTCCTGTACTAAGTAAATTGAGCATTTTTCAAGTGAATCTACTGTCAGCAGTGTCCATTTTAAGCATCTCATGAATTCTTGACTTTGTCAAAATGCTCACCTTTGACGACGCTTTGACTTGTAAAGCTCCATGTTTTGCAAACAACTTGCAGCCATTTTAGGTTCACTCAAAGACAAACTTAACCGAGAGGATTTGATCCGATTCCTGGCTGTTAACCTTCATACCCTGGACACGTCTTTCCACCTTTATCTTTCACACAGATGGCATTCAGCCTCTGATACTATCTTAGATAAGACTCAACTCATTTAATAACAGGCAGCATGTTGTCAGATAGAGTTAGTAAATAATTCTTTAAAAAAGAGGATTCAAGATGTTTATTGCTACTCTCAGTTGACGATTACTGTCAAACTAAACAAAACAAAGAAAATTTGACTGTTTAAGACGACTGCATAGCTTAGCTAGCTAACTGCTAATGCTAAATAGCAACTTTGGGCTTTGGGCAGGGCTTTGTTCCTTCAAAGGGGAAGTCAAATCTAAAATATTCTTGACAATATGTTCTATGCGCCTATAATAGTCTAAACACGGTAGTAAACATAGTAAGTAGTGAACAAGGAATGAATTATACAACCGCATGGCCTTCACTAGCTTGATGCTAACACATAATGGTACGTTCCATAGACATGTTATAACCAAAATCATCTATGTGGGGGTGTTATGCTGTGGCCCTTTAAGCATTGTTTATTTGAGCACAAATAAGCAACTGATAATATAACAAAACTCAGTAGACTTATATTTTTAATTCTCTGCGAAGAATACCAATATTAGTACAATATGGCTAACTGAGGAATGAGTCTCCATGCAGTTCTGTCAGTGCCACCCATAAACATTTTGCTAAACAATGTAGACTTTTCCGCCTTCATGACACTTGAGGACACTTGACGCGGTGAAGCTCCACGTTATTAAAAACAACTTGCAGAATATCATTGGCACGTGGCTAACTGTGAATTTATGACCCCTGGGTCCTGACAAGTAGGGACAGGACAGTTTGTCTGGCGTAACTGTGCGGGCCGTGGGCGTCCATGTTTAGTTTGGATGTCGCTGAATAGGGGAGGAATGTGAAATGAAGTTTTTTTCCCGTTTTTTTTTCGTGCACCACACTGTGAATAAAACCGCATTGTGTTATCTAAAACAAACTTAGCAAAGGTGCGAAAGCCTATTTAAGAAGACAAAACCGGTTGTAATTAATAGAATTGGAAATAACGTGGAGCTTCCGTTTTTCTCCATCGACTTCTTCTATATAAACAAAATTGACATTAACAAAATATCGCTGATTTTTTTGATAATGAAGGCTTTTCAAATCAGGCAAGATTATTAGCACGACAGCAGCTAGCTGTCGAGTTTAAAAGGAAGCTGCACCCCTCTGTTTTTTAGTTTTTTTTTGTAAACCTCAAATTTTCTGCTGGGTAACCCGACCACTTGGCCGCTTCCTGTGAGATCAGCCAGTCAGGCAGGGGTGAAGTGAAGCAGCTCGGGGGCGGCTGTGGCCCGCAAACAGCTGGCAGCAGTGCTGCGCTTTGGCACCTGTAGCTCGGTGTCACTTAAACAAACACGGCACTCGTCCAGTCATGGGGAAACTGCAGGAGGAATCATCAGAGCTTCACCTGAGGAGATGGCTTCCATTTGAACTCTGAATCAGGAGTTGGCAGGAGTTGTTATGGTGATGGCCTGCAGATGGCGATGTTGCTCTTGTTAGCGATGGTTCTGGAGCCTGGGAGGCCTGAGTGCTCATTGACTACTTTTCTGGCTCCTTCTCTCATTTCCATTGGCCGGAGATCAAAGGCTAGATTTACACTGACGGTATAAGACCCCTGTACCCACCACTACCACACAACCATGCATATTCATTGTTGCAGTTTCGTCACCCTTATTAGAATAGCTGTTGTTGTCTTTGAAGACTTTTTGCATCATATGTATAATTGCCATTGTATCAACAATACTGGTCACTAAACCGTTTGGCTAAAAAACAAGTGTGAAATGGAACTTCGTCTGTATGATGGGCGCATCGACGACTTTTTAGTGCTTCTGCGGCACACGCCATCACCGCCGTCCGTGCCTTTCCCCCCCCTTAAAGCAGGACAAGAGAGTCGCGGGCCAGATAGATAAATAAAACGAGCGTGGGGAAAAAAGGTCCCTCCCGAGGGTAGTGAAACTTTCCACAGGTTCTCCGTGTTTATGTGAGGCTGGCAGCTCCTCCGAAGAAGTCTGACTCGAGCTTCCCTTCTGCTCTCGCTATCTCTCCCGACTTTTTCCTTGATTTTGCACTTTTTACCGACCAAGAAAAGAAGGCAGAGGCGTTAAAAGGGCTCACAGTGGAGCCTGGGAAGGAGCCATGTTCCCACTTTATAGCCCCGAGTTACCATTGCTCTGTTACCTTAGCCATGACACAGCTCTTTTTCCCAATCGCCAGCCCAGATCAACAAAGCTTGAGGAATAATTTAAACAGTCAACGTGTCCAAATATGGTACAATATGAATTGACGGGTCTCATTTGACGCAATAAAAGTCATATTAGACCTTTTGTATAGTGACACATAGCTCCAAAGCCTTGTGTCCACACAAATGCTGTCTGTGATTTAGAAAAAGATATTTCTTTTTGCATTTTGGCCCTTCACAAAAAACAAAACTCATGATTTAATAGATTTTTATGTGCTTGATTTTTATATTTAAATATGATATTTAGTTCATATCCAGCAAAAAGCATTGATCTCAAATTGTTAAAGTTTTTAACTAAAAAAAGATGACAAATGGATTTCTGATGGACAATACGTTACAACTGAATTTGGGAGGAAAAAATGAAATGAGCAAAGCTTTTTTGCCTATGTCATCGAATGTAGGGAGAGCATGATGTCAACGTTTAATGATCATTTCATAGCGTCACTGTAAGAACATTGGCACAGCTTTAATTATGATGATTATCCGTATTATCTTACATTTTTTTTGTATTATTTGGCAACCACCCAATAGCACAATGGCTGTAGTGTTGCCACCATCTTCCGCCGCCTCATCTCTCTTCAGCTCTCCGGACATTTTTGTATATGATAAACCGAGCGATATGTAACCCCCGCTAACCTCCCCGACACCTCGTATCTCTCGTCTCTTTGGCTGCCTGCCAACTTTGGGGGGTGACGAGTGGGGTTGTTGATGGTGGTCAGAGTCTGAATGAACACTAACCGCAGTGCGTGTGTATGTGTGTGTGTGTGTTTTTTTTTTTTTTTTACTGGGTTGAACTCGCAGCTTGTGGGTCAACATATGATGTCCTGCAGATGCAGTAGTTGTCAGATGAACAGATGCTAATACGCACGCACACACAGTCTGTTTGACATCTCACAATTCTGCTTTAAACATTAAAGGGCTCAAGCTGTCTGTAGAAGGAGTCGCTAGTCATAAAGAGATTCTCTCGTCTGGTAATAAGCTCGTCTAAATCGGTCATTTGCGGTGAGTCTCAACCACTGAACTGACAGTCTGATGTGAGTGCAAAATTCAAAGTTTCTTCTTTTCACGATGACCGTCTGACCAAGTGAGAGTCATATTGGACCTACTAACTCTGCGGGGGACTGAAACCCGAATCCAAACCCATATGAGAATTTTGATACCCTTAACTGATTTTGAAAGGGAAATATAATCCAGATTCCCCGATAGTACCTTCTGATAATGGCACCTCTTTTTAGGCAGATTGTGCAATATAACGATAAGTGTGAGTAAGGCGATTGCCGCCAAGGACAGGCGTGGCGCCGTAATGAAAACGGGAAAGTCGTTGTTTATTAACTTTCCACTATGTCTCCCATTCGCGACGCCGCGGCGTAGACGGCGCTGAGAGTGTCAACAGTGGAGTCGGAGGATACGATAACATCACGTCTCAAGTCTTTTTATGCTCTGTGATTGTCGTATCAAAAAACTCCACACCGGTGGGCCAAAATCAACCAATAATATTCGCCAACAGATGTACGATGTGTCACTCTTGGCTCTGTTGAATTCAGCTGAGAGGATCATTCAGCCATTTTCTGGCCAACACTCCGCAATGAAAGAGCATTTCCTTGCACATTTCCTAATATTTATTCATCTTTTGGCATATTTTGCATGATATATATCCGCCTGTAGGCCTACTGCAGTGCCCTAGAGCATATTTTCGGAATATTTACGAGACAATTTAAGGTCTCAGTATACCTAATGTGTGTATTTTCATTGAAGATAATTTAATATTTAACTAATTTTCAAAAACGTATGAATACATTATATTTCAAATATTGCCATGGTCCCAAAAACATATTTATACGTTCTTTGTTTTTGTTAATGCTAGAGCATACAGACGGCTTTAATGCAGCAACTGAACTGAAGAGAATGCTTAAAGCAATGGCAATTATTACAAAAATGGCCAGCAGGTGGCAGCAGAGTATAAGAGATCAACCAGGGCCATGTTGCAAAAAGCTCTTTCCCCCGCAGTTTTGAAAAGATCTGTGAATAATGATGAAACTTAGCTATATTCTAATACTAATTGCTGATGAAAGACGAGACTCGAATCTTTCATTTGGTATAGTAGTATATGCTTTTGTAAACCTCAGAACTAACCTCACTATTTTTATTACAAAAAACTGAAGACTGTTTAGTCATCAACCATCCTGAGTTCCCCCCCCCCCCCGTACTTTTTGTAAACACCAAAGACCAGTTTGTTTTTCATAAATTTAATGTTCACACTTTACATGTTTTCTTTACTTTATTTTCTTAGTATCGAGGATTTCACAGTCCAGAAACTAGGGATGTTTGATACCACATTTTTCATCTATCTTTAATTGCATGAAATTAATGTCAATTTTTAATTCTTCTCATTTCGAGTTCCTTATTGTAACACGGCCACAAAGATGCGCAAGTACTGATACTTTAACATAAGGCCATCGCCGGTACTTGCCCATCTCTACAAGACTTCACTGAGATATTTTCATGAACATTGAAGATTGTCATCTTTTCGTAAACATCGGAGAGGAGTCGGTCACCAATGAACCTCGCTTTATTATCATTAAAACTCGATTTAAAGCCTTCAACCAACCTAAATGGTAAATGGAGTATACTTATATAATATGTATTCACGTTAAACATCAACAAACCTCGCAGCGTATTGTTAGAGGTACGGCCAGGCCAGTGTTTAAAGAATTACAGTATCCACTAACTTAATTTTATATGGATATTCAGTCAAGAAGCTGAGACAAGGATGTACGTGATCCATGATAGTGTTTCCCTACTGGGACCCACAAATAGGTCACCAAATATCAAAGGGGGACGCAAATTGAGACGTGCACTCGCAAAGGATAAAGTATTAAGACAATAGTTGGTATAAATCTGTTTTATACGGGCTACCTCTCAGTTCCCTCCTCAAAATAAACGGCCTATGTGCGAGTGTTGTAGATTATTGTTGGACGCGCAACCAGCAACATCTATCATGGGAAGGAGGCAACGTCGTATACCGCTGAGAAATGTGTAATGGCTTTTCAACACTCCACTGCAACTGGCGCATTTTAAGCGCTGTTGTTTTTATACGTCGAAATCGAAACCATACGATCGCTCATATATCAACTCGGCCTCAGTAGCAGCTTGGCGTTACGCACGACTTTTAACTGCAGCCATCTTTCCTGTTACCTTTTTGCAATAAGTTTGGAACATTCGCTTTGTGTCTTGCTTTGTGCAGCTTGATGGATTTTTTTTTGTGGGAAAAGTGAGACGCTAGCTGACTCGTAGTGTCATATTTTAACATTTCTTCTTGCTTGGTAGGATATGGAGTTGCAGAGTAAGAATATTGCAATTTCACAAAATATATTCTCATCCAATATATTTGACAGGGAATGTGTATCTTCCTATTCAATTATTTAAATCAGTCAAATGTACAAAATATTTCAAAATATGTTATGGATTTTTTTAAATTTCACTATAAAATCTATATTTTCTCAGTCATTGCTTTACGTATATTTAATGATGGATATACCAAATCATGTCAAAGTGAATACATAATACATGTTTTCATAATAAATGAAAACTATCTAAGTGTTAATTCCCGTGGTCTAATTGTCAGCCCATCACTGACGAACGCCGGTTTTGCTGAATAGTGGTTAAAATAAAATGACAGACTGACAATTACAGTTTGGTTTGGCTTGGCTTAAAAAATAAAAAATAAATGACGGACTGACGATGACGGACCAGCAACATTTTGTAAAATCCCACCTGTGCTATTTTGGGCCCACCCCTAGTTGATAGTTTCCATTTAGCTGACTCTAATGATCAGACTTTCTGATTTGGCTTTACCATTGCAGTTCCAAAAGTGAACCAAAAAGTTGACAAAGGTAAAAAAACTAATAAATCTGTCTGTCTTTAGCAGAGCTTGAGACAAAACAAAGACTCCTCTATTTTGAATGCATCCAACACATCCAAATAAAAGTTTCCATTTGGGCACAGACACCTCGACAGCGCCTTTAGGGTTTTGAATTGCGCTGACCAATTGGATTGCGCTTCAAAGTCACCGAAGGCTCTTCAGGACGCAACAAGAAAGTACGGAGCGAAGGAGCGAGGAAACACACAATTCACCCGGGGTAACATATGAAAACGATGGCAGCGCGATGTCGTCTTTAATAGGTGTCGGCGGGGTTCATGCTTTCAGCGGCTAGCCCTCATTTAGAGATTACAACCTCCTAAATCCTGAGCGGCGTGCAGCGCAGTTCCTCCGTTCCAGCGAGCCGTTCGAAATAATCTGGAAAGTGCATCAAGTGCTCGCTCAGTTACCGCGCCATCAAAAGCATTGGATCGCAGTCCACCGCAGTAAATCTGCATGCTCACTTCCTCAGGCGAGGTCGGGGTCGATCTGATCAAAATGCATGATGGAATCAGGGTCCAAGTCTCGACACTGCAGTTTTGCCTCTGCAGGCCTCGTTACGTTGTTTTGCTGGCTTGTTGCTGCCAAAGTAATCACTGTCCTTAAGCAGGGGTGTCAAACTCAGTATTCAACCCAAATTTCCTGGGGGGAAAAAACTTGGGAGTTCAAATCATTAAATGTGACATTGTGCATCACATCAGGGAATCTCATGAGCAATACCAGAGCATTTCTCTGCAGTCACTAAATCATCAGTAGTTTTAATTTGATCATATAGTTGATGAGCTTTTAGTTTGTGGATGTCATATGTTCTTACTACATGTAACGTATACCTCATTTTATTTTGATTTAAACATTTTTTTTGCCACTATTAAAATCTCTTGCTAAACTTGTTTAGTTCGCACAATCTATATTTTGACCCGGTGCGAGCTTAAAACCCGGGAATAGATTTTTTTGGGGGGACTGTGTGAAAGCTTCCGTGCTTTTTGTTTGGCTATAACTTGCTATGTCGCCACATCAATTCAAATTTTGAATCCCAGACTTGGCCACTGATTGTTGTATGTGGCGGCCCTTGAAAATATAGCCTAAAGATCCAAATTTGGGAGTCGCGTGAGTTTTCAGCAAATCTCAAGATAAAACCCGAGAGTGTGAGTAGTTTTACTCCTTTTCATTTTGTTTATGTGACACTTAAATTTGATCTATATGTACTGGTATGACAGTTTTTAGCTATAGAATAGATACTAGGGCTGCAACAATTTGGTTATGGTTAAGGTTGGGGACCAAGGTTATTAAAAGAAAAACGGATTGATGATTGGATGAATGGGCGGAAGGAAAAAAATGCCTTAAAAGACAAAAAGCACTTTGAGGTCATATTAACTCATTCACTCCCAGCCATTTTCACTGAAGCAACCCCCTTCACTCCCGGCTGTTTTACTGGATGTTGACTGATTTTGCAAGGCCCACAGAATATTGTGTTCTATTGCTATAAAAACATCAAACCTACCAAAAGAAAGATTAAAGTTTCTCCTTTCATCAGGACAAAAAGTATATTTGTATCTGTTTCTGTTTTGCAGCAATTAGCATTAGAATATAGCTACGTTTCATCATTATTCACATTCCTTGTGAAAACACTGGCAAAAAGAGCTTGTTGCAACATGGCCTTGACTGATCTCTTATAATCTGCTGCCACCTGCTGGCCGTTTTTTTTGTATTTACACGCTTTTGGGCTTGAATGAGTCAAGTGAGACGTCAGCAAATATAGTGAGAAATCTTGTGAATAGGGCGGCTAGGGACCGACGGACCACATTTCCAGGATTTCACTGGTTGCATTAAGTGACTTGCTGGGCCGGATCTGGCCCTCAGGCCTCGAGTTGGACACCCACGCTTTAAAGGATGCCACATGCAATTTAGACTCCCTTAAAAGGAGATCATATTCCTCTACGAGCCTGTGTGTTGCTTGGCTAGCGTTGGCGCTAATTCAGAGTCCAGGCACCCGGTGAGCGCAGCGTAAAAAGTAAGCAAAGCCTGGAAAGGGGGGGGGGGTGTAGTGAAGCAGGATAAAGGATGAAAAGTCAGCAAGAAGTTGTAACCATAAATCAGCTTGCTTCAGATCTTCAGAGAATGAGATTTATGACATCAAGGGAGGTGGCATTAGGCGGCTGAGAGTTACTAATGGAGAGGCATTAACTTCTTGTACCTGGCTGTCATAGTGATACAGTCGCCCTTTGCGCTGGGAGGAAAAACTAGCCTCTGAGCTTTGAGCAGTCAGCGGTGGAAAAAGACATCCGTGTCATCACTCAGTGAGAGAAAGTGAACGCCGTACTTCTCCTTGGAAAGAGGCTTAACTCTTTAGAGTTAGCCTGGTCTGGCTGCTCATGAAAAAGTGTAAAATGTGAAAAATATCTGCGCGATTAAATGAGGCGGCGCGCTTACTGCAAGAAGCAGTAAGAAAGTGATGAATTCAATGGCGGCGCTGTGAAAACACATCAAACCCCAAATCCCTTCTCCAAACATTCTAGGACCCGTTTGAACGCGCCCGCGTTTATTTGCTTTTTTAATTTGTTCTCATGCATTTTAATAACGGCTTTCACCTATAAATATTCCAACATATACTTAACACCAACCTAAAATAACAAGGCCAAATAACAGGGCGCTCTGTGTTCATTATGATATGCGCGGCCAATCGCCACGTTAATTAGGAAGCCTGCCGCCGCCATGGCAGAATGACGGACAGGCCTGGACGCCAACGGGGGCCCCACCTGAAACTTGGCGCTCAGAACCAGACGTTCAAAAACTATCTTGGAGTTTTATATTGAATATATATTTTTGAGCCGTGGGGTCTATTGCATACGTGTTAACATCCTCAACTTTCTATAGGGCAGGGTGGAATTTCTCTTTCTCAGGGTATTGACTCGATCGTTCTGGGATTTGTCTGGTCTCCTCTGATAGTAAACAAGCTTTGAAATAGCTTATTTCCCACTTGTCATCCCCCCAGCATTAACTTGCATCAACTTCCATCCCAAAAATACAAATACTGTATATGTTGAGGTAATGTGAAAGAAAGACATTCCTCCAATGTCCCATTAGGCAAAACGGGTAAAAGAAAATCTATATATTAAAAAAAAAAAAAAAATTCAACATGAAATCAGTCAAATTGGTCCATACTTTCTGATGTCGAGGAGTAAATGACTTTTCACACTGCGCTTAGCATAACGCCTGCCATGTTCTACAGTAGCGTAATGACAAAACTCTCTGCCACATCGACTGGCAGTGCACAAGGTGTGCATACTTTGACTGCAGCAGGGTGGTTAAGAGTGGTAGAAATGTGTGATTTTTTATTTTTCACCTATGCAAAAATTTATTATTGGATAACCACACATGCTTCACTTGTATCACAACTCCTCCTCATTAAAAGCAAAGCCAGGACTTTCCATTGCAATTACTTTATTTCCAGATCAGAAAATGCACCAGGCTACTTCCTAGTCTGTAGCTTAGCAACCAGTGGCAAATATGGACATGCTTGCACAGGGCCGCAGTGAACAGCACAAAACTCTAAATCAGTGTGCAAGTGCCACACCTGACCCGTTAAGTGCTCTTGTGCTTTTTTTCTCAGTGTTGTTCAGTGAAGCTAGGCAATCTTGACAAAATCAAAAGTTTCCAACATGTTAAATCTCTGTCTGGGCACCATGTCTTTGGCTGTGTCCAGTTCAGTTTATTCCATGATTGCCCCTTTCTTGTCACTCACTATGCACATGTGCAAGGGGGCTCTCGCCGGGCCCCTGTGGGACGCCATTCGTCACTCATCACTGCCACGCTGATAACATCCTCGGCCCTTCTGGTTCAAACACACACAAACACACCATGGTCGACTTCCAAATACACACACTCGGTGATCCTTTTGTGATCTGCAGATGTCTAACAGGAAGTCGTTGAGGAGTGTATAAAGCCCAGTTTCCTTCCTACTCAGACGGCGGTGGACTCAGGCCAACGGCTCTTCAGCCCCCTCTGTTAGGCCAAATCGTGTACTATCCTCAAGCCCAACAGCTTCGCCTCCATCTGTCCAGCTGTCCCCTGATGTATTCAGCTCAGCGGACGCACATGTGCGAAACAGCCTCATTTGCATATGAGGATAGCTGATTAGCAGGGTTAGCATGCGTGAGCACAACCCTTGAGGGCCGCCGAGCCAAAACAAAGAATGGCGAGATGAAAGGGGGCACCAGTTAATCACGGCATATCGCACAGGCGGCAGCATCAATAAACAACGGCGTTGCCATTTGAAATATTCAGCAGTATAAAAAAAAATAAAATCTATTTACTGTAGAAAAGAGAGAAAACATAAATATATAATTGAATGATTGGCCTTCAGGTCAAATGCAGCTGCTTTGAGTTTGGGTGCACTCCAGATGTCAGAATATTTTAGCCCTATTATGCATCCACTCACATCGATGAACTGTATACAATATTCCCTCACTACTTCGCGGTTGGTTATTGCAGATTCATTTTATCGCAGATTTTCATTTGTGACATTTGTAATCCAGTTTCCGGTTTAATTAAGCCATTTTAAAATGAAAAAGAAAACTTGAACGCAGTTACTAAGCCGACGTTTCCTTGCCGTCATCCTCGACGGCTGCTATCCTCACACAGTGTTCCTCTCAACGCGGCGCGATAGTACAAACGGCGCACACAGCAGCGGCATTAAGGCCAAGACTGACACCCAAAAAAGACTCGCTCCTCACACGCTACTACATTCATCATACACGAAGCACCCTCGAGAGTCATCCGATCGCAACGTATAGCCAAAGCAGGATGTCGTGACCGTGGTGTCAGGCGATGGCCGACTGACAGGAGGCTGGAAACTGGCGCGGGGGACGCCGCAATTTCTTTAGCCGCCACGCTAATCGCCAGATGAAACATCTCAATGTCTGCTTGGCCTTCTCCCTGAGTGCTTCTTAAGTTTGTTTGTTGCGCTCTTTTTGCGAAGTTTACCTTAAAGTGGAGACGAGCTTCCCCGCGTTCAGGATGATTAATAATTGCTTTCACATGATCGAGTTGCACCAGTTTGCTATTAAATCACTCCGCCAGGGAAATTGATAAATGCCCCAATTTCGGCGCCACGTAAACATGGAGCAGAATTATAATAATGTAATCTTTGCCTGGCCCAATTTAAATAAATCATACCAGAGTGATATCAGGAGAGAGCCAAAGGGGTAACTGAAGCCAGCTTCGGTATTGACAAATGGAGGGGGGGCTGGGGGGGCCTTAAAGAAAAAAAGGAAACTGACTTTATTTCATTTGCCACTGGGATGGTGCCTCTTTAAGAATGAAAACCACAAATTGCTCCCAACAATTCCTTTACCTCTGGTGCTGACCACTTTAAAATTGGCCCGGTCGGAGATTATAAATACGGCTATTTGATGGCTCTGTTATTACGCCTTGAGAAGGGGGCGAGAGAGGGATTGGTGGGGTAGGGGAGCTTTGTGGCTGCAAGGACGGATGGTTTCTCTTGATGTGGCCGAGAGCTTTGAGCTTCCACGCCGCACACGTTTGGTGTGCGGCAACAGGAGATGGCTTCCAAATGGAGGCCAAACGTGCGTGCTTGCGTGCACACTCCAGTCAACAAAGTGAGGCGACGCGACGAAAACGGTAAACCAGACTGATTGTCACCAAACTCGGTGGCAAAGGAAAAAACCCTGGGGTAGGTGAAGGACTCTGGTTGGTGGCCCGGTGGGTGGTGGGTGGTGTCTGGTCGGTGCTAGATGTCACTTTCCTTTCTTTGGTCCTTCCTCGGGTCTCCTCACGGCCTCACGACTCTGGCTGGATTTTGAAGTGTTCGGTTTAGGTGAACCGTATGGGATTTTTTAATAGGTTTTAGGTGAACTAATGCATACACACTCACACCCACATACAAAATAAAAATGTATAAAAAAAGAAAAAAAATGAGCAATGGTGATGACATGTCAAATCGGTAAAATTACCGAATGAACTGAGCTCTCCAGAAAAATAAAGGAAACAACCCGTTGAATTTTGGTGTAATTTTATGTCAGTCTAGCTGTCTAGCTGTCTGTCTGTCTGTCTATCTGTCTGTCTATCTGTCTGTCTATCTATCTATTGATCTATCTATCTATCTATCTATCTAAGATCTTAGATTAGAAGGGAAGATGCGAGACAGGTTGAGAAAAACAGACAAAGGTCAAGCCATGTTGCTAAGGGGGAGCATAGTGTAAGCCTGGAAAAAAACAATATAACGAAACAATCGATGCCGTCGCTGGCTGACATCCAATTAATTGGCTAAGGAGATGGGTTTATTATTATCAATCAACCAATCAATCTTTTAAATTGAAATTTATTTTTCGATTCAAATGGTTTTCTGTGGCACTCCTAGCACGGTAATGGTATTTTGGGTGTCACCCACACAACAGCAAACAGTGGTATGAGCTTTGCATGCATCATCTGTCGCCATCGCACTCACTTTCCAGTAAACAGGGTGATTAAGCGGCTTCTTGCGTTTCTGCGCTACGAGGTCAACAACGGAGTCACAGAGTCAAACGGCGACCGGCCAATCGAGTCACAGCGGGGATCTTTTTACAATCCCTGACTTAACGGGAAGTGTTTTTGCTTGTTTTCCCTGCTCTCTTTCTTCCTCCTCCTTCACTTTGCATCTGGCCACCTCGCAAGTACGCATTTCTGCCTCTCTTCCTGCCGCTGCGGCTTGTCACTGCGAGGCTGACTCAGCCCTCTGCGTCTATTCTCGGACCCTGACGGCTGCTTCAACGCCATAACCCCCGTCTTTTGTTCACGCCGCCTTTTTGCCCCCCTCTCCTCTCTCGCCGCTTGACCTGCCAACCGATGAAGTGTAAGCACACCACTTGAGGTCAACAAAATGAGTTTATGTTTCTCTAAGTGCGTAGGCCACTCCAGGGGAACATGATAGGGCACAACTGCAGAGGCCTAACATAGAACTTAAGAAAACAAGATGACCACAGCTATGTTGATGTATTCCTGCGCCTTCGGGTCAAGACAAGATGTGCAGATGTTCTTTAGGGTAGCGGTGGTGGTGGTGGTGGTGGTGATGAGGAACCACCTCATTACTAACCAGCCCGGATGTTTTAGAACTCCAGTACTGTGATCCATGATTGCCAACGGGTGGGGAAAAAAACTCCCAAGAGTGTATTTGGATTGCGCAGGACTGTTATTCGACAGCCTAGGTTGAGGCCCTGCCCCTTTTTTAAGGTCAAGACATTAAGGTCATTAAGACTACTTGATTCAACACAATTTTTATTTTTTAAAACACATTTTAAACTCTGGCGAAAGAATGGATCATTCAATATGGTCTTGATATTTTAGTTAATCATGCCAGCCTTTGGAGTAATGTTGAGGTTACCGTCATTTAACTCAATGGAGAGTCAGCCCAGGTCACAGAAGTGACTTCCGTTTCAATACCCCATTGTTGACACTTGAGCAGCTATTTATGTATGATTTGGACATCTGGCATGAAAAATTTAAATCTACATGGAAATAGTCCAAAAATTAGTACAGACATTAGGTCAGAATTGGACACTCAGACTGCAATGTAAATCCAGCCCAAAAATCTAAATGCTGACTGAGTAGCTGTGCCCGTTGAAATATGATAAAATAATGCATTTTGGGTGCAGTGCAGCCATAATTGAATTTGTTGTGTATTTGCGCTGCGGCTATTTTTTCTCTATTATGTAATTACATTTAGCTTTTAGCAGCTTTCGGTAGCGTGGTTAGCATTCTTGTTGCACTTGCGGTGGACTCTTGGAGCATCTGGCGTATGTTAACATCCATGATTTTGCTGTAAAAGAACTATTAAAATCATTAGCTCCTCTAGCATTAACATGAGTTTCTAGTCAACATTGTCGAGAGGCTCGACTTTGTCATTGATTCTCAAACTAGTATGACACATTACAATACAAAATATAAAATGATGTCACTATTTTGTTAGCATCAGTTACTGGTATAAATTTGGGTGTCATCATTGCCACTGTGTGAAACTAACAGAGTACCCTTTGTCCTTGTGAAGATGCGTTAGAGGGATTTTTTTTTTCTTTCTGGCACAAAAAGGCTGCTTACGGACCCACAAAATGGCTACAGAGCCAATAAATATAACTTCTCAGAATTAGATTCTCAGAAAAGGTTTTTAAATACCGCAGCCTTAACAGTCAAACACATTAGCGTTCAGCACTGTGTCATAGTAGTGCTCCTTGCCTCCATTCTCTCAATCCACTCAAATAAATACGCTGAGAAAAAAAATCCTTCCACAGTTTGTAACTGCCTGTCAGTGGTGCTGTCGTCTTCCTTTTTGAGACTGGAGATCAATTCAAAGCGCCTTTTATATTAGTGGCGGGTGGCAGAGCGTAAACTGGAACCATCTGCTCGAGAGGAAAGGCTGAAAGGTAGAAGCGCTCGCTGTTGTCGAAGGCCCGCGCCGCTTATTACTGGCGTTGAGAGACAATAACAAGACAGAGAGAACAAGGTATTCTGGAAAATAGCTCACGGTATTATCTCATCTGAGAAGGATGCGAAAAACCAATGAGACTTTCAAGCGTTCTCTACCCGGTGCAACGCAGACGTCAGAAAGAAATTAGGAACTCCAAGTGGGAATGATTGATGGGATGCCTGAGGATAGACGGGATAGAAAGCGAGCGTGTGCGCTTTGCAGAGTTATGCTGAAACGAAATGTTCATCGGGGTGTCACCAGGCCGTGCTTTTTGATAGCTGACATGCTGGATGGATTCAGAGTTTGAAATCTTACGTTCGAGGACTACGTGTAATGCAAGCCTATTGGTTATGTAAGACCTAATGCATGTCAGCCGCTATTCTGATGAATATCTGGGGCGGACTTGGTCAAAGTTTTTCCTATTGAGGTGTTTTGATTTTGAGCCAGAGCTCTAGATGGTATTATTGCCCACTGAATTAAAGGCGATAGTGTTGTAAACGACAGACTATAAATCAATCTGCCGCGGTGAAAAGCATGATTAAAATCTCCATTCATAATGCGAAGAATGAAAGCATTGTCTAAACATTAGCGTACAAAGCTGTGCTGTGGAGACACCAGTACAGAGATGCCAACCGTCCTGATTTCACTTGCAGGCTGAAAAAGTACATTTTGCTATATCCAAATAACGGAAGTAACAAAAGCCACTAGGAAATGGTTGGGAAATTCCAAACTTGTGACCATGCATAAAAAAAAAAAGTGAGCGTTTCACAGTTCACCATTTGATCACATTGAGAATCACAATTTAGCCTAGTTGCTTGGCGTGTACATCTCTCCACAAAGGACGATTAGATACGGTTTTTGATTCGATATGGTTATGGCTCATTTTGAGAGGGTATGATGCGATGACTTTTGTTGTCATTTTACATTCATTTGAATGAACTTGTGAGTACTTTAAATGTGCCTTTTCGTTCTTCTAAGATCTATCTCTCCAAAAAAGACGAAAATATCTCCTTAAAAAAAGACGATTCGAAGTGGAACGATTCGGTTCGTGTCGAAGCACTCACATTTTTTTTTAATTAAAAAAAAGATTTTCCGCTTCAAACCTGTTTTTGTTACACCCCAACTGCTTACCCATAATAGTATGGTGCAATGGTAAAACTCTATAAAACGAAATCTTTCTTACTTAATACCTAGAGAACAATAAAGATTGTGGACTGGTTTTATTAACAAGTACGTTGCTAAAGAGTAACGTCAAAGATATGAGAAGGCTGGAAAATATTTTGAATGAGTGAAGCGTAGTGGGAGGCCAAGATGAATAAAATACATTTCCCTCTCTCAGCAATTAAAACTTAGAAGAGCCTTCGCGAGAGACACAAACCACCGCCTCTGTTTTAATTGAAACAGGACCTCCAATCCAACGGCAACAGCCGCATTTATTTATTTTCAAGACGTTTAACATGTCTGAGATCTTTGTCCCGCAGCGCTAATTGCTCCTTCCGACAGGAAGACGCTGAGTCCGTGGCTAGTTTATGTACAAAGAGATTTGAATCGCAGCCCTGATCTCCTGAGTTGTACTTTATGGAAAATATGGACCGTAGGAGCGTCTTTGACAACGCAGGATAATCCCTGACTGTTTTGCTAAGGTCGGTAAATATTTAAAGTGTTTGCCCCGGCTGTAAACTGTTGGTAATTGCCTTGGCGTAGTGCTCGGCCAGCGCTGTTGTTTGCCCGCGTTTCTCCAGCACATTACATCATGAGAATATTTGTTTGGGAGTTTGATGAGGGGTCTCGGAAAATCCGCAAGAATGCACAAAATTGCCCATCCTCTTTGGCCTGGCGAACACTCGATGAGAGGCTGGAAATGGGAAAAAGCTCTGGGCGAAAGGAATGTAATTATGGCATGCTGGATGATCTTTTAACAAATCCTGCACTGACGACTCTCGGATCACTTCAGGAATATGCCCCGTTTTTTTAGCTTGTTATTCTTATACTGTGTTGTACTTGAGCTCATACACCAAGTATCGCGTGATCAAACGTGACTTGCTGTCATACCCGGACTGACCTTTGAGAATCAGCGATGTGTCATCCAGACTGCTGGAAAATCAAACAAAGAATCAGCCAGGTTAGTGATGGTCATTTTTTTACGTGTCATTTCTATTGTCTGAAAGACTTGGAGGGCACATTCGATAAACCAAGTCCAGGTTGTTTTCACCTTCATTGACATTTTGTATCTATCGTGATTACCATTTCCCTCTGGATGTTGGTTGACGTTCATCAGCTAATACCGACATTATTTGGATGCTTTCACTTGAGGGCCCGCTTTAAAGTACAGTCACAGAGATCTGACTAAATCTTTTCCACGAACAATTTTGCATTTGCAAGGACCCAAGAGGGTGTTACTTGGACTGCTCACTAAACAGTGCTTTGACAAAATATCGCTTTGAAATTGAAACGTTTTAAATGAACACGAGGCTTGGGAGTTGACAGATCGCAGAGCAGGATTTCCCTCCCCTTTCTTTGGCTGAGTTTGGAGGGCAGTATTAGACTTTGGTTTAGCCAGAGGATTTAAAATGACAAATCTTTCTAATCAAAGTCACTGTTTGGAGCCACTCAAGCCCCATTTTGTGGTCTTTAATCAACCTTAAACATTTTCGAGGCAAATTTCATTGTCTTAGGAAATTATTAAGAATTTGATTGTTTTATTTTGCTTTGAATGGAATGTAACATTGATAGGAACCAATTGTGCTAAACGAGCAAATGTTTGTCTTAAAATAATAATAGTAATTGGTGCTAAATTAGTCAATCAGGCCCTAATTTCTATGAAATGTCCTTTGTAAAGCACTTTGTGCACCATATGGTGTAGACGAAGCGCTAAATGAGTGCACTCCATTTACCATTGACTAAATATATGGTAGAAAAATGATGCAAAGTGACAATTATTTAAATCACGCTTGATGGGAAAACAAATACTGAGGGCTTGGAATATTCAGAGTAGCGCATAACATTTTAAGATTCTGATGTAATAAATTATAATACAGCCAATTTTTCCATGGTGAAGATTAAGACTCGTGTTTTACAAAAGATTCATTATCACGCTAATATGGTGTCAATATGAATGAACCGTTGCAGAATGGTGACTATTGAGGTCACGTTAAAATGAAAAAATACAAAAGGTTTTGGAAAATCCAGAACAGAACATTGAAACATTTGACAATTTTAATGTAATCTAATAAATGTGCTGTAATACTGCCAGTGTAGCTTCAAGGGAATTATATTTTTTATTTTTATTTTTTTTATTTTTTTGGGGGTCTTGAAAATCACTCCCATGCAGACGCCAACAGTCTGCACTGGGTCGAGGGTGGGCCAGCCCAGCCGATGGGGGCCACATGGATGAGTACGGCCTGGTGAGCCAGACAGTTACGGATCGCTTGCTTTTAATTAGCGGCTTCGCATGCAGCCTGTGCCGAGCTGCGAGCCCACCGCAAACGCACGGGAGATGTCACATCCCCCCCGTGCCCCTCCCTCATCCTCCCGCTCTCTCTCAGGCTCCGGCATTACTGCAGCGTCTCGAATCAACACAATGCCCAATGTGCGCGCCAGACCCGCAGCAATTAGCTTCTAAGGTTCCCCCTTATTTTTTTCCCCCGCGCCGTCTCTCTTTTCTTTTTAATGTCAGAGCTTGGAAAGGCTCAATATAATCAAGTCAAGAAAAGTTGATGCTGTTTAGAATTCCATGTGTTTCCAGAGAGGGGGGTGCATAGTGAGGCTGCATGTACCATCCTGCTTACAGTGTTTGGGTGGGCGGGAGGTTGGCGGAGTTAGGGGGGGTTCGTACTAGCAGACACCCCGGCTCCGAAGCAATAGACTGGCCGACTGGTGTTTCTAAACACTGCTGAAGCCGTTCTCCCGTCACTCAGCGCACATGCCGTGTTCCAAACCCCCTCCCGCCCTTACACGCTTTCCTCAGTTTCACTTTTTTTTTTTGCTCGCCATCCAAGACTTTTCCCAAGTTTCAGCGGTTGATTGTCACCTCGCGTCTGAGGCCTATTCAAAGACCGCACTTGAAACCCTTGATGCCTTTTCTGCCCATTAGACGCTTCAAATGACCCCCGTAACTACCCGCTCATTTTGGAGGGTTGGTGGGGGAGGGATCTTCAAAATTGACGCCTAAAATATTATTTTAATGGCTAAACTTATGACACACATGGGAAGTTTTAGAAAACTGCAAATATGGTCAACTTAACTCTGGAATTAGGAATTAGGATGTTAGCATTGACTAGCGTGAGCTAGCATGCTAGCATGGGCCCAAGAGTTTAACTTCAATTACAAACATCATGCTGGTTTGAAATGTGATGTCTTGTGTGGCTTTCTCACTGAATTTCTAAGACTGATTTTTAAAATACAACATAACTAACTGTTGTTTTCCCATTTTGGGTTTGACTTTGAATTACAATTTTTTTATTTAAAACCAAATACTTTTGATATAGGAATGTCCCTACTAGCTTAATACTAACAGAAAATGGGAAAGGCTAACCATTAGCATCGATAGGTGTGTCTTTAAAACCCTGAAACAAGTGATATTTGAACCCAAATGATGGGGCAATGCATGTAAACATGTTACAATACTCCCATGCATGTTTTTTTTTTTTAAGCCTTTGCGAAAAACGACCCGTATCATCGCTCATGGAGTCAGTGAGAGTAGTGATTGTGTTTGTAGAAATGTATTATACTACCCACCGGTGGCCAAGATCGGTACACCGTGAGGAGCAGCACAATTAAATAAAATAAAATAAAGCATTAATTCTATTAATTTGTTTTTATAAAGTACATTATTAAAGTTCGGTTTTCCTTATTTAAAAATGCACACGTTTTTTTTTTTTTTGGGCGAAGCCTAAAATGACACATTGATTTCAATGAGGAAAGATCATTAAGTGTTTTGAGTTACAAGCGTGGTTGCAGAACAGTTTCAACTCAAGTCTCAAAGCACCCCTGTGGTTTGATATCCTAATTGCGACCCATATTCAGAATTTCTTTGCGAGGCGTTAGACTCATCAGGTTTCACTGTACGCTCAAGCGCAGCGTGCTAATGTATTCGCACCTGCATGAGTTCAGGCAGGAAGTAAGGCTCTTTTACGTTATGGGGTAAAAAATGCACGGGTGGATGCGACCGCCTCATCCTTGTGGACGTAGCGGCCAGGGCGAATAGAGGCGGGCTTGTCCTCTGTAAGGCTTGCGTTGCGCCAGAAGGGGAAGCCTTTTCACGCCTCGTTGAAGAAGCCCCAGCGTGCTTGTATACGAGCACTGTGGGACCACGAGGGTCCCAACCGGTGAAGAATAACAAACCCTCATACACTAAGTACCCTTTTGCTTCATAGTTTCTTTAAAATAAAAATAAAAATAGGAAAGCCCACTGGTCGTAGTGCTTCACTGTCATTTGTCATTTTACCTTGTGTGTCAGCATGTGAATCCCCAAATGACCTTTAATAGATCCTTTCAGTAATTCGATTTTGGGGCATTTCATGGTTAAAAAAGTGCATAATACCGACATTGAAGTGCTTCTGCCTGCCCTAATTAATATCCTAATAATAGAGAGAGATGTTTCTCTTGGCCCGATTCAGTGTTAGAAATGTAAGCCGTTGTTAAGTTCTTATGATGATGGCTTTCCTGTTATCAAGCCAAGATCTGCAAATAATCGTATAATGACAGAGAGGGAAAAGTGATCTGTAAAAGGTATCAAGTTTGTTTTCCCCTAATTAAGGCCTGAATTGCATTGATTGATCGAAGTGATCTTACCACATGAAATTCAACATCCTTGCATGCAAACCCACCAAACAGAAACAGTTGCTCTCCATTTTCACTTGTTCCTATCATTTGTCTTTTAAATAAATCCGCCCTTCATTGTGGACGGCCCGTCAGCAAACGCGGCGTTATTAATCCATGTCTGCAGTTTTAACAAATGAGGCCGTGCGATCATATGGAAACAATCTGGCTCGTGCCCTCGCAGAGACAGAAAACAGAGCCAAATGAAGAACATCCTTTCTCTTAAGGCCTGTAATTTGTTTTTATTACCTATTAGGTAAAACACCTCATTTATCAATGTCAGCGCCGCGCACAGAATGATAGCTGTCCGCATGTAAATCAGCTAATGCCATGCATGGCTCAGAATTAAGTGGGCCCTTTCTTATGAAATGCTCCACTCTGTGGGCTCAGTGACCCAGCGAAGCCACCCACCACCAGACGTTTTTCTTTCACCGAGCAGGAGAACACTTAAAAGTAAAACACAACTGATTAAGCACAGACCGAACTGTGTTTCACTCAGCCTCTTAGCTTGTGTGTGTATGTGTGTGCATGGGGTATGAGCTGCAAACTGCTTAAAATTAAGAAAAATGTGACGGAATGGAGGGCAGTCTCAATCCGACTTTCCCCAAACTTCATAAAAAAAAAAGCCAAAGCGTACGTAAAGAGATTTCACACAAAAAAAGAAGAAAGTGCCTACAGCAAAGCAGAACTAGCTTTACACTAGTGTAAAGTAAACTTTGTTAGCTAATTTAACTCATTTGCGCTCAAAAACGTTTAGATACGTTCTATTTTAAATATTACCATGGTCCCAAAAACATATTTATACGTTTTGAATGGGATTTTTTTTTTTTATGCTAGAGCATACAGAAGGCTTTGATGCAACCTCTAAACTGAAGAGAACGCTTAAAGCAATGGTAGTTATTACAAAAATTGCCAGCAAGTGGCAGCAGAGTATAAGAGATCAACCAGGGCGATGTTGCAAAAAGCTTTTTTCCCTACTGTTTCAAACAGATTTGTGAAACTTAGCTATATTCTAATGCTAATTGCTGCTAAATGGAAACAGATGGAAATATACCTTTTCTACTAATGAAAAAAGAGACTCGAATCCTTCTTTTGGTAGGTTCCATGTTTTTTATAGCAATAGAACACAATATTGTGTGGGCCTTGCAAAATCAGTTAAAATCCAGTAAAACAGCCGGGAGCAAAGGGGGTTGCTTTCGTGAAAAAACCCTGGGACTGAATGAGAATATGAGTTAATTTGCCAATTTTGTTTGCCAATTAATAGCTAGCCACTATCCTGAGCCAACAACAGCCAAGTCTGCTGGCCCACACACATAAAATGTGAGGATGGCCACCCCAAGTGGACAAAAATAATATCTGCACACCTCTCATGCATGTTTTGTGTTGGTATTATGCATTTGTATAGACTATTTTTTTTCCATTCTATTCATCTCTGAATCCGTTCTCACATCTCCGTCGAGGCGCATTGCAACCCCCCTGCTGCTCAGCTCCACACTTCACATCATAAATAAAACCTTTCAGAGTATATTTAGGCCGCCTCCCGAATATAACTGGCAACTTTATTTCTCGCTGACAAGTCTAAATATTGTTTTGTCCGTGAACGCCTCATGTAGCGTTGCCTTTGCATACGCGGTGGGCTGAAGGGGGGGGGGGGTTCAAAAACTCGCGTCCGGCACACATCCGCCTGCCAGCTCGTTGACCGTGTGGCGCGCCATGCCATCACAAGCAACTCCTGAGCTTGCTACAGTACATTCAGCGCGATGAATGACCCGGCCGGTGCCAAGTAACACAAGTTGAAATTGACGATACGGAACCGTCCAGCACTTTTTGTTCGAGCATATCTGTCAGTCTGGCAGCCGACTCGCTCTCTTTTATAGCCGCCAGTAAAACGTCGAGAGGCCGTGGTTGCGCTCGCACGAACAATAGCAGGATTGTGCTGCCGCTGCTCGTCTCTTTTTCTTTTATTTTTCAAGCGTTTGTTATTCTCACTCAAACGGGCAGGCTGGCTCCATAAGCAGGGGCCGCCGCCGCGTCTCGGAACCCGGGGCCCGTGCAGGCCAGGAAAAACCCGCCGGAGCCAGACGGATAAAAAAAAGAAAGAAAGCACAACGCGCCGACGCCATGCAACTCCCAATCTGGTTCCTGTCAGGGGGACATCAAGGGAACACCCGCAACGCAATCTCCAAGCGTCTCCCCTTCCTTCGCTTCTCTCGATACGTCTTACAGATGACTGAACCATCGCCAAATGCTCCCAAATTCTCCCCCCCCTTCCACTCTTGTGTCTGTGTTTGGAACCTCCCGTTATGGATTGCGATCAATTTGGGATGAAATGATAATTATCCTGTCAGATTCAATTGACGCATGCTGATGTAAGAAACAGAAAATGTAATAAACATAAGCAGAATCCTGGCTTTTGTGTGTGTGATTGGGATCAGAATTAAATCCAACCCCATGAGCTCGGGACGGTTTGCCGGTTCCGTGCCATCCCCGCAGAGAGCCCTTCATGCCTTGCCTCATACCCCCGATTGCCGCTTAAAGTTTAATGCCGCACATAATTACCAAATTTCACATTTAGTTTGGCGATGACGTGCCTGGTCCTGTTAAATTTGGAACGTTGCTGCATGAGAAATGATTTGTGTCGCGTCTTTCCAGTGAGATGAATGCAGCTTTTCCCCGAAGCTAGCATGTCTGTTTAGAGTGAACATTTGGAAGTAAGAATGTAAATATGTACATATTTACCAAATTCTCCACACAATTACTTTTTTTCTTCCTTCCTGAGAGTTCAATATTATTTATTCGGCAGCTTTCCTGAGTCAACATCATCATCGCTCTCTTTTTTTTCCCTTTTTTTTGTGCTTGCGTGCATGCTCTTTAGTTCCCCTGACACATGAAACCAGATACTTCAGAGTTTCACCATAGTCGCGAATTTGTCAGGAGACCAGAGGAATGATCAAAGGAAGGAAAGACGAAGCAAAGTGAAATCCAACACCAACCAGGCATCACCCACCACCCACAGTTACAAATCAAGAATCTTTCACTAACCCCAGATACATCTGAATTCTAAAAGGATTAGGGAGACATCAAGAGAGCAGAGGAAGGACTAAAGGAAGGAAGGAAGGATAGATGAAGCAGAGTGAGATCCACAAACGCCAACCTGCACTAATTCAGTGACCAGTGGGAGAAACAAATCCTTTCTGAGTTTCAGTAAATGCTGGTGTGGTGGATCTGGCATGCATGACAACCTCCACCAAACAGAGGATCCGTCGACCTCGGCCCGACAAGGCAAGCACAGCCCCCCAGGGTCCACCAGGCCACCGTAGCACCAGGGCACAAAAACCCGGGCCCCGAAGGGGCCGGCGAGCCAACCCAGGAGTTCGGATCTCTCTCTACACACAATTACTAAATTCCGCGCTGAGTACGAAGACAACATGCCTGGTACTGTTTGGTTTGGAACGTCATTGCGCTAGGAATGACTCGTGTTGCGTCTTTCCAAGGAGATGAGCCTGTAGCCTTTACCCCTAAGCCAACGCGGTTATTCCGTCACCTGAACCAAACCCAGTTTAGTGTTCTTCAGCGAACTTGGTAGCCTTTTTATGGAGCCGATTCCTGGCGGACTGCGCTTCGTCGCTTGGATTTGTTTAACCCCGGGGATCAACCTTCAGACGGGAGCATGTGTGCAGGTAATGGCTGCCAGATGAGGCCAGGCCGGCACTCAGAGACCTTGCCGATGCTGCGAAGACGAAGAATGAGCGCTCACATGTGCGAACAAATGCAGGAACTGTTCTGGGAGACAACTGTGCAAATAGAACAAGTCGTCTCAGGGTGACTTTTTCAAAAAAAGTTGTGTGAGACGCGAACGGGCCAAAGGTGAGTTTGCCCCGGTGGTGTCTGGACATCGGGCTACCACAGTCTCGCTGGATGAAGGGTCACCCTGTAATGAGTCGACACTGGAACTGATCCTACTCTCTACCTTGCGTCTTCATTCACCAAGCAAACAAATAAATGCTGGAGATTAAACATAGGGGGGCATCTTTGGCACTTGCCGCGACCACCCATGAGGCCGCAGAGGCTCCCAAATTTAGCAGATTCCCACAGAGTAAACAAAAACAAGGCTGCGTTGCCAGATATGTATATAATTAATTGAGAATATGTTGTCGTCTATTAGTCTCATTGGAAAAGCAAGCGGTATCTGATTTGAATCTTTTTTACATCGTGTGGCTAAAAGTAATTCCTTCCTTGAAATGTCATCATGTTCTACGCCGGTCGCCATGGCTGTGAAATAATTTGCTCCCCTCTGCGGCCCAGGCGGTAAATATCCTAGTAGTGTGTAGCTTGGAGAGGATGATGAGTGCGCCGGATGATTGAATTAGACCTCGGCGTCATGATTTTAAAAAGTCCTTGAACGATTGGAAGACGCGCGGCAGGGGAGGTCGGCAAGAAGCTGAACTGGCAGCTTTTTCTTCAAAATTGAGTGCGTTGGCCTGTTTTGATCCAACTCCACTTCATTTTACCCCCTCAGTCCGACAAACGTAAACAGCGCATACCATCTTGGTACAGTTGTCCGGCCTGGTTCGCATGTGGTGAGAACTTGGGTCCACTGTACGCATATGAATGCATGAGGTTTTACCAGTCTGGAGAGGATGCACTCGCCTAGCTTACCAACCGAGATCTGCGGACATATGAAAGCAGTTTAACCCTTATTTAACCCAAATATTGTCAATATTCAGGTTTTGCAAGGCCATGTAAACATGCAAAACCCGTATAAGACCCCTGGGTTGCCCCTTTTCTAACCAGAATATTTCCATATAAATGTGATCAGGGTACCGCCTGTGAAGGGAACTTTGGTTTGTGTTCTGTACATTCTCTATTTGCAAGGAGTCCTGTTATTTTGAGTACAGGAACTGCTTGTATTCGCGGCGGCCATCTTGCGTTGCCACTCGCTGAACAAGCCTAACTTGAATACACTAACTTCTCTGGAACATTTTCACGTTATTTTTTACCTCTAC
Source organism: Leptonotus elevatus (assembly GCF_054856555.1). NCBI lineage: Eukaryota > Metazoa > Chordata > Actinopteri > Syngnathiformes > Syngnathidae > Leptonotus > Leptonotus elevatus. Next base: position 10,572,207 of record NC_141256.1, read on the forward strand.
ATTGAAAATGCCACTGTGTGTACATTAGCGATGTCAAAGTTAAAGCGATAATTCATTGATTCCTCACAAAAAATTATCGCATTAATCATATATTAAAGCAGATTAATCGCACTATTAATTTTGACCGCAGATGATCCTTTAGGTTGACAGCAGATGGTTATGTTAAAGGCAGCACATGTTGTGTTTGAGCAATCAAGTAAAGCATTTAATAAATATTTGTGTATGAAATTCAGAATTTTTGTTCATGTCAAACTATTGGGTTAATTTTTCCCATTTTAAATGATGAAAGTAATTAACTGACTAGAAAAAGAGGAGGATGAAAATTTTTGAAAACGTCCTAATAACGTTAAATGTCGAAAGAATGAACACATAACAGGTGCTCTTCAAATTTGGCGGGCACATTTTTTTTTTGGATTAAAAAGCCTTTTTAATTAAGCGATTAATCGTGATTAATCTGATAAGAAATGTGTTCGTTTGACAGCTCTAGTGTACATACACACTATATGCGTATTTACAAGTCCATGCGTATGGCGTGCAACCCACCGGAAATACATAAGCAGAGGTAAACCAAAATGGCGTAAGATGGTGACGCAGTACAGACCCACACTTTTGGAGTGCATTAAAGAAACCACAAATTTATTAATGTGGTGAATGACATGAATATAATGTATTTTATTGACCGTAGAAAGTCAAAAGCGAAATGACGTCCGTGCGTCGCGGTTTAGAGCAGAATGTGTAGGAGTATGTCTTGTCTGCTCATGTATGTAAACGGGTTATCCCGAATGTTTTGGAAACCGAATTTAACCCAAATATCGACTGCATGTAAAAATAGTTATTTGGTCGAGTTGGCAGTTTACCACACGGTTAATTCTGCTTCGTTTTCTGTGTCACGGTCCTTGCGTGTGTTTTCATTTTGTACATCTTTGACTGTCCCATTCAATAAATAGTGAAAGTGCATCAGCTACTGTGGCTTTAAAAAAAAAAAATCACATTCGTCTTGTGGCGGCATACCTGTAGCAGCTTTGCAAGAAATCAACAAAACGAAGCCTCGCCACCCCCCCCCCCCCCCAAAAAGAAGTCATAATTTGGGGCACTTGTAAGTCAAGCTATCGCTGTTGTTGACTTGACCCGAGCAGTCGCCAGGGAACAGTCGCTACGACAGGAAGCTTCTCCACATCAACCGCCGCTCAGGATAATTTACCACGGGAACCCCCCTGCTCCGACAGCAAGAACCGAACAAACAAGACCCAGGGGTTTGATAAAGACGCCGGGTGATGAAAAGGCTACCAGAAGTTAACCCCCGCTCCCCTTTTTAAGCCAAACATATGCACCTGGACTCGACACAGTCCACTTTCTTCTTCCTGTTTTCTGTGGGGGTTTTTTTTTTACCCCCCTTTTCCCTCCTCGTTGGGAGCAGGTAAAGTGGGGCATTCAAGCGTCGGAGCCACCTGGGGCCGCAGCAGCAGGTTGTGAGAAATGGCGGTGAAGTCGGGCTCTGGAACTTGTCTGCGGGCAAATTACTCTGCCGCTACTGATTAGTCGGGCCAGCTTCTCACCTGGCAAACTCAATATCGCCGCGTGACACAACCACAACAAGAGGTAGCGCCCGCCTCACTTACGAGGTGTGAGACTTCAGCTTGTCAACACTCTCAACTGATGATTATTTATTTCATTGGCACGTATTGTAGAAAAGTGACTTTAATTGCTTGTATGTAAATAACGATACAGCAATGCCTTGAATTACGAGTAGCCCAAACTCACGAGTGTCTCAAATTACGAGCCGTCGCTGCAGTGGATATTCTGGTTTGTTTTGTGAGCAAAACAAATGTGTGTAGGAGCAAGCAGACACAAAACAAAGTTGGAGTACACAGCAACCGAGCGTCAGAAACATTTTGTGAGCAAGCGGCAGAAAAAGTCCCGACGTTCAGCTGCAGCGTACATAATAATTAAGTCTGACCGCGCTTTTCCTCTTCGCTCTTCCTCGTTCTCCAGAAATAGACGCTTATATTCCCCCCGCTGGCTGCCTCTGCCTTTTGTCCAGGGTCGCGCTCATTGCTCTCCAAGCGCTGCCATGAACTAATTCGCTGCCATAAATTCATAAAAATAAAAAAAAGATTATTAAAAATTAACGTTGACAGGTGATTACAATTTTTAATTGTAATTAATCGCATGATTTCACTAGTTAACTCACGATTAATCACAAATTTTATATCTGAATCTAAAAAATCTAGGTTTTCATACTCTTGTTAACAAAAAAATGTTGAACTAATAGAAATAGTTCAAATTAATTTTTGACGTTTTTAGCCGGCAATGGCAGTGAATGAATGAAAAAAAGAAGAAAAGATTGTTCAAAATTCGGGGCTTCTGTGGATTAAAATTCATCCATCCATTTTCTTAACCGCTTTTCCTCACAAGGGTTGCTGGAGCCTATCCCAGCTGGCTTCGGACAGTAGGCGGGGTACACCCTAAACTGGTTGCCAGCCAATCGCAGGGCACACAGAGACAAACAACCAACCACACTCACAATCACAACTATGGACAATTTGGAGTGTTCAATTAACCTGCCATGCATGTCTTTGGAATGTGGGAGGAAACCGGAGTACCCGAAAGAAAACCCACGCAAGCACGGGGAGAACATGCAAACTCCACCCAGGAAGGCCGAAGCCCGGGCTCGATCTCACCGCCGGGATTAACATTTTTAATCGTAATTAATCACATGACTTTTAAATCGCAAGTTTTTTTTAAAATTATTTTATTTTTTATATTTTTTCATATAAAGTTTTACAGAAAGAGATGCAGCATGATAAAAAAATAAAAAAAAATAAACTTCCCCCAAAAAACTACTAGATCCTACAGAGCAGCGAGAATATAAGCCTGTAATTATTGTTGTGCGCTCCGTTTGTACTCTATTTGTTGTTGAAGTAGCAGTTGTTTGAATTTGAACCCTTTTACCGTAAGTGCGAGGGTCTCCGATTGAAAAAGGATATTCAATTGCTGTCAACAGTTGTCCATTGGCGTTTTCTTCTTGAAGGACCCTTGCTTATTATTCAATGGCATCTCTGTGAGCTCAGCACCGGCGGGAGGACATCTTATTAGGAGGTTAACAAAACACTCATCAGCTAATACCGCTTGTAATTGCAGCGGCGGTGAGGAAACACAGCATGCTAACACCCGGTATGGAAACAATCTGACAATGCAAACACTTCACCGAAGCCACAATGTGTGTGCGTGGAACTGCGTGCGCACGTGCGTGCGCGCAGATGACGGGTGTGCGAAGCATCAAATCGGAGAGGTGGGGGCGGGCGCGAGTGGACATCTGGAGGGAATTTATGGCATAATTCCGTCTATTATTGCTGCGGTCGGTGCTTAAGGAGCGCGCGTACAATTAGCGTCCACTCGGCGAGGCTACAAGTGGCCCCTGGCCTAAACTAATAAACTGTGCTGGAGAGCGCAGGATTCATTTGAGGTTATCATCATCATCATCATCATCATAACAGGGCTCTTGCCTTTGACACTCTCTGCGTTGACTCTTCATCAATGGGGAACACCCTACTGTTTGATTATCAGCACATTACTCGGCCTCCTATTAAAAAGCTGAAATAGAAGCGCGGTCAACAAAGACAGTGCTGCTCAGCTTCTGGCTAACAGATCACGGCGCGGATATTAGCAATAATTCTCAGGTGGTATGTTTGGCTTAACCCGAAAATGTGAATTTTAGTAATAGCAGAAAGTAGAGCAAAGCATTTTTGTTAGCGCTACTGTATGTAAAATAAATTTATGGGTAGCAGATATTATTTTTAACATATGGAGCAGGCCGTAAAAGATTGATGGTGGGCCACAAATGGCCCCCAGACCATAGTTTGAACACCACAGCCTTACACCCAAGTTACAAATTGAATTGTGTGAGGGGTTTTTTTTGCCTCACATTGCAGCCCTCTTAACGAGAATAAACCGTTTCAAAATAATCTAAAAATAATCTAATGACCACTATTACAAAGTTGTCAGTTATTGTTATTGATTCAGAGGTCAGTCCATGCTAATAAATAGCCCTTATTGCTTTCAAATGAACTTGCTGTTGTTGTTGTTTTTCCTGAATGATTATTGATGAGGCGTTGGAGGGTTAAGATCTCAGCTGGGAAAAGTGAGCTCCGCCCGTGATTTAGGAGCTTCTAACAGCTCTGGCTTGAGCAGCTCGTAAAGCACAACAATAAAGCGCTGCCTTCCGTGACCCGCCCTCTTCTTCACTTTCGGGGTCAAGTAGCTACACGTGTCGGGTTCGCGACCTCTAACCCCACCCCCTTAGCCATCTTAAGTCACTTTTTCTTCCCTGCCTCTTTCTTGTCACTGCTCATTCACACACTCGCTTCCTTTCAGTTTGAAAACACCTTCTTTTGCTTCTCTGTGGCCATCATAAAATATTTTTTATTAAGTGTACAGGCAACGCCACGTGTGAAGTCACTTTGGAGATGCCATACAAGTATAAAGTTACCTAAAAGTTTACCACTGTTTAAATGATAGCATAAAAACACTAATGCACTCACTAAATCTCGAGTGACTGAACATTCTAAAAACTGGTTAGAAATAACCCTACTTGGGTCAATTTGACTTTTGATTTTCAAAAAAATCTGTTTGTTTTTTGGGCTTGTGTAGAAAACGACTTATTTTTGATGTGTTTTATATAAAATGACCACTTATATATATATATATATATATATATATATATATACGACCCAACTTTTTGGTATACAAAAGCACCCAATTTTTTGGCTTGTTTTATGCAAAACGACCCTATTTTGGGGGCGGGGCATTGCTTGATGCGAACCAACCCAGAAAGTTTGAGTCAAATTGACCCAAGTAGTGGATCGGTCCATGTTTGACCCAAATTTGGTTATTTTTTTACCCAATTGTTTGCACGGTATCTACAGTAACAAAGCCAAAGCAATACTCAAAGTATATTTTTCAATAATGATAGAAAAAATACAAACTTTAGATGAAAAACATGAATGGGGGTGAGGGGTAAGTTATCCTGTCCTGTAAAACTATTATTAAAAAATTAAAATGCAGAAAACATATTACACAAATATGAGAAAATAACTCAAAATATTTTATAACAGACACTTCGACAAAAAAAAAACATTCCTTGAAAAATACACAAATGAAAAATCCAAAGATATTGCATTAGGCATACAATGACATAAAAATATTAATTGGATAATTAAAATTATGCTAATTATAATTTGAAACAGAAAAACAAACATCTGAAATTTTCATCATGCTTAACAATTAGACCGCTAACTGTTTCATCCTGTTTGTTTTTGTGGGTGCTACCCAGTGTTTATTATTGATCTAAATATAAATATATTGGGACGGTAGGGATCAAGTGAGTACTGGATGAGTAATGCGCTTGTGGCAGATCTCCACCCTTGATAATAATGGAGGCTGTTTTATTTCCCCCTCACCCTCCAAGTGGTTTTGCCCACTTGTTTTCTTTCTTTTTCTTCTGCTGCTGCAATGCTTTGTCACTCTTCCAGTAAATGTGTGCGTGTGTGTGTGTGCTTGTTTTTATTCCGGGCTGTGCCTGTGTTTTTGTCTTTTTGACTATTTTTACAAGGCTTGGAATGTCAAGTCAAAGAAAAAAGTGCTTCCGATGCACAAAGTATTTATTTTTTTCTACTCTTGTGAAAATGGTGGCTAAATGCTTGCAATGTTTGTGTTTCGATACTTATTGCCGGTACTGTTTTCTTGATGATAAGCGATGGATTGAGAATATTTTGATACATTTACGGGTCGTCTGTTAATTTAGTTTTAGACCCCAAGGTTTGTTACATTTTGTCCACATGGACCTGGCATTTTAAGAACTCAAATATGATCTTCTTTTTTTTACATTATGTCATCATTCGCGGACAAATTAAGTATACTCTATTTAAGTTACATGTAATCGGAAATCTGAAAAACCCACTTGAGTACAGTATTGAGTAATTTTACAACATAAAAATAAATGAAGACAATTTAAGAAATTGTTTCTGTGCCCCTTGAGACAATTTCTGGTTTTCTTCTCGTCAAAGCAGAATCAAGTTTAAGAGGTTCTGCAACACTAGAGGACACGTTACAAGAAGCTTGGGAAAAAAGGGACATGAAAAGGTCGCTGCATGTGCGGGAGTTGACACGCAGATTTTCCAAGAAGAGCCAACAGTAAAAACCCGTTTTCACAATGACGAGAACGGATTATAAGGTCAAGTTTACTGTTATGTTAGGACACCGACATGGTGGAGTGTGCAGCGTGTTGATTGGTCACTTCCAGGATGAAATAACAACAAAGCAAGGCTTGTAGAAGAAAACTTTTTTTTTTACCGTGTTTGTTCCTGTGGCATCAATTGAACTGTCCACAAGCCTAGCAGCTAGCCTGCTAATTGACAAACATAGGATGAACAAACACAACAACAACAAAATGATTTTCAAGGTGTCGTCCACTCGGATTGTGACCATTGAGATGTTTAGCTGAACAATGCAATTTCACCTTCTCTGAGGGTTCCGGGGCCTGGAATGAATATAGTAGAGCAGATGTAAAAGTCCAGCTCAAAGGCAGCCTGCAGCTCGTTTGACATAGTCGTCCTCGATAGTATCGCCGGGAGAAATTATTAAAAAGAAGCATAAATGCCTGAAACTAATCTGTTAAAGACAAGTCTGGGACTAAACTTTTACAACTTCCTCGTTCAGTTTCTGTTCTGAAGACATATGTAATACCGAAAAAGGCAAGCGAAGTCTACTGGGGAGGGGGATTTGTTATTTTTTTTTTGCACCAGTTGGGTAATTCATTCCATTTGTTTGGTCACAAAAGGCTTTGGTCCGGCTCAGGAAGCGACAGAGACAACTGTCTTCAAAAGCCAGCCGACTGGCCGCTGATCAATCGGACACAAAAAAAAAAAAAAGAGGGAAAAAGTTGCCCTCGTCTCGCCCAGTGCTTGGCCTACACGGTCCTCCGCGCTCAAGAGGAAACGGTGTGTCGGGCCTCCCACTCGGGCACTTAACCCTCCTTTTGATGTCTTGCAACTGGCCAGTAAAAGAGAGCTGAGCTAACGCAATCCAAAGGAAACTCTTTTATACGCTATGGCACAAATTGTTAAAAATAATGACATACAAAATGCTTACTTTTACAGAACATTTTATGTTTTGATGATTCCACATTATGTTAGCATGAAGCTAGCAGACTCACAGCACAATTTCACATGATGTTAGCATTAAGCTAGCAGACTGACAACACGATTTTCACATTGTTAGCATCAAGCTAGCAGACTCGCAGTACAGCAAGTTAAGGCAAAATGTGGTACTACATTGAACGTATGCAACTCCCAATTTGGACTTGTGAAAATATTCTTTAAAAACAAATTAACTAACATAGCGTTATAGCTGAAATATTCATAAGGTAAGTAGTATTAAAAATCTGCGATATAGCAGCGGTTCAAAGGCTGAACGGTCACATATAACTGCATAGTGACGGAACAAGAGTTGTTTTTACCTTTTCTTTTTAGGAGGGATTATTTTGCCCTCCCCAAAAGTACTATTTACCGTTTGATAGATAGCAATAAGAGGCAAAATGTGCTTGCTTGAAGATGTATGTCACTGCCATTAGAAACGTAATTTTTGATACGTAAAACAACAAATGTCTGTTAGCTTAATGCTAACATACAATGGAATAGACAAGCTAAAGAAAATTACCATCGATATTATGATAGCCAACCTTCACACGCAGGTTGAAAGGCAAACAAGAAAGATCCGTTTCACGGCTAACATTGCAAACATGCCGTATATCAAAGTTCTATAGACGTATCCGTGATCCGTAAAATTAAAGTACGTCATCGTCTTTACCGTCCGGCTCGCAGCTGTGTCTGTCTTCTATCATTTTCCTTCCCTTGACAGGCTCCTGTATAAGTCACTTTTACATCGCTTGCAAATCACTATCTATTGAAACCATGTGTCTCATATTAAAGCCTTCCACTTCCAATAAATCAGCCGTAGTTGACGTTCTAACTTTATTGCAACTGCGTCTGCATCATCTCTTGCACGTTGCAGTGCTGCATATTAATTCTTTAGAAGTGATTGTTAATTGTTTACATTTGCCGTTGCCTGCTCGACAATGTAGAGAGCTGATTTGAATCAGACTGCCTGGAATGGATAGTCAGAATTTGATGTCGCCCTCTCAGAATTGAGATGCTTTATCTTGGATCTACAACATGGCGCCTAAAAATAGCTCACCAGTGATTGGACCTAGGAATGTTGTAAAAGTGATCAATTGAAAATGTGTACCTCCATAAATCAAGTTTATAATTAGGAACAGTGTCTTCACATTTTCTGCATTTCTTATCCTGACTAAGATTGCAGCACTAATGGAAAAACCTAAAAGTTTTTTTAGGTTCACACTCTTTGCTAATATGCTACTAATTAAGTGATGGAAAAAATATGGACATTTTTGTCCAAATTTGCTCAAATCCGCAACCAAATCCACATACTTGACTCAAGTCTTTGTCATAGAAAAGTAAAAAAAAAAATCAAAACAGTGCACAATGCCTGCTGCTATAACTGGATTCCGCACCTCTCATCCTTCCAGGCCTTATCGTGAATAGTATCATGTTTGGCAAAACTCAAGCCCGTTAGCCTCGAGCTCAACTTTAGCAGCGGACCCTGAGAACCGCACCAGGCAACCCGTCCCCTCAAGGGGGGCCTTCGCTGACTTGCCTGCATCCCATTATTTGCTATATAATAACTATAATCAAAGCCAGCTCACATGAAGGCGCGCAACTCTAAACTCAGACTTATACTGAAAAAAACAGATCGCTTAAAAATATGTTCTAAAGTAGGGGAGCAAACAATAAACCGCGATATAGCAGGTGTATGCTAGCACCTATACAATATGATGGAGACTATCAACAAATTAGCTCCTCAGAACTGTTGCTATGTAGGCAGCTGATCTTTGTAGCATTATTAATGGTAAAAATTCAGGAGCAAACAAGAATCATTCAAGACCCGAGAGTCTTTATTTATTGTAGGCGGACAGCTGTTCAGCATTCAGAAACGCTAACAATCGTCGACGAGGGAGGCTTTTTCATTCTGCCCCTCTCTGATGTTCACTTTGCTACGTTGGCCTTTCCGTAAATATTTTCAAATCTGTCAGTTAATTCTGAGATTCCCCCGGCGGAGGCCGTCTGGGAAAATAAACGCGGTGCCGCTGCGGCCGGGGACTTGTTACTTTTACACGCCGAAACGTTGCTTATTTTGCTTCGCTCAGAGAGTGGCGCTTCTGACAGTTTGCGGCGCAATTTCAACGACAGCGCCGACCTCTGTAATTACCAGCGATGAACGACACAGAACAAGGACTCTTTGAACGCAAGCTAGAGGGGATAATAGGTACCAAAAAATACAAATAAAAAATCATTTTCAAAAAGAAATCTTGCAAATCCAGACAGAGCTGTTTGTTGAAGAGAATTTTAGGAACGCAATAGTGGAGTTTAGCATTAGTCGTGACTTTCTACACATTGTAGAAATGAACTGTTTAATCGATTGTGTCAAATGTCATTATTGAATTTAGATGACATTCCAAAATATAGATGTGAATACTGTACATGAGATTATTTCAACTCAGAGCGGTGACTGTCCACTTGCATTGGGCTCAAGGGGTGCTTTTTTTTTTTTGAAGAATTATTTAAGAATTAAAAAAATTTTATTCAAAGGTGTATATATAATGTATATATGTACATTTTTGTGATAAATTATGGTGAGATTCCAAAATAAAGGTGCAGATTTGTGAATTTATTTGAACTCAGTGCTGTTATAGTCCACTTGCATTGGTACCAAGTGGACAAAATCAAGTTTGTCAGGCCTGCATGTCAGAATTTTTCACAAGCTGCATTTCGCATATATGAACTCAGTCAAAACAAAGAACTTTTTTTTAATTTAATTTGTTAACGATTTTTTTTTTTTAAAGGAAACACAGTAGTAGAATCTGCTGTTGCTCATAATTTTTCTTTGCATTGTAGAACTGTTGACACATTGGCCTCAAAAATGTCCCTCCCGCGTTAAAGAGGCTTTGCTTCCGAGCCAGTCATCAGCCTCCGTTGTGAGTGGGCCAGTGACCATAGTGGCCCACAACCCACCTCCAAAATAGAATGGTGCATTCCAAACCAATATAACAGCGGCAGCGGACCATCTTGTGACCGCAGTAAATGGCAAAATTGTTGTGCATGCTCTCTGGGGCACGCCTTGAGAGCGAGGGAGCAAAAAATTCCCAGTGGCGCTAACATCAGGTAGCATTTAAGTGTCCTTCTGCCTTAATGTATGACGAAACATGCCCGGCGTGCCATAAAGACACCACCCGGGCCTTCAAAAACAGGATATGGTCTGCAGTTCTCGTTGAGCGCACACAAACACCCTTTAAAAATAAAACGTTACTTCTGTTTGATTAAAAAAGGGGAAAAAAGGACAAATAGTCGCAAGGCAGCTGCCGCCCATTTCTTGGGAATTTTTGCTGTGTTGCTGTGGAGGTTTTTTAGAGAGCGAACTCGCAGCTGTTTTCCCGCCCTTGTGTTGTAAAAGGCAGGAATGTCCCAAAGTTATAAGGAGACGGCAGGACGGGGGAGAAAATTCAATTAAAATTGCTCAGTTGGATGTTTTTGTTGAGATCAAAACATAGACTATATCGCCGCATTTCCCTCAGAAAAAATATCTGACAACTCTTTAATTAACTCGTCTAAAACGTCTAAAAACATTTATTTTAAATATTGCCATGGTCCCCAAAAGATATTTATAAGTTTTGTTAATGCTTTTTTATGCTGGAGCATGCAGAGGGAGCGAAGGGGGTTGCTTCAGTGACATTGGTTGGGAGTAAATGAGTTAAGCTGTTGGACTGGTAGACAAACTCTATGACAAGTTGCGTTTCGACGAAACATTACGTTTTGGAGTATTTATTGCCACCACTTGTACTAAGAGGTGAAAAAATTTCACAGTTGAAAACTTTCCATGGGCATTTATTGGAATGAATGAGGAAGTTACAAAAATTCCTGGATTAGCACCAAGATCCAACCAAACCACAACCTTCATACGTAGTTATTGTGTCCAGCTAATAAACAGCGACTAAATCAAATCCTCCCTGGCGGAGGTAACAAGTGCGACTCCAGTGATGCAAAATAAATTGTAAAGACGCAATGCTCAATGGAATATTTTGCGAGTTGTACAGAAACCATTTGTCTTTCTGTTTAAGCTTCTACTGTACAGTGGGTGTTCGCTAATATATATATTTTGACTCTGCACTATTTATCTTTTCATCTTTTTTTTTATGTCTTACATTATTTTTGGCCAACAGAGTAAGAATGTCATTCCCTGTTGTTCATATGATAATACACTTTGCATCTTGAATCTCTAAGCTCCTTCACAGATCTCCTTGTCAGTTGTCAAAGAGCTTGTATGGCTCCTGCGAGTCATCTGCTGCGTATCAAAACGTTGGCAGTTTCATCTGACAAACTAGCGTCGTCGACATCAATGCCTTCCAGATCTGGCAACCCGATAGTCTGCCTTTCTTCTGCTCCGTAAACAGATCATCCATTCCAAAGCCCCTCCGCGTCTCGACTTAAGACCGGCACGACTTCGGTGTCCACTGACTGCTTCCACGTGTGTGTAGGCGGCGCTGAGGTGTGCGATGTACACCGGTGGGTATGTAGCTTTAAGGGAGGGGCGTGGGCGTGGGGGGGGGGGGGGCTTCACAAATCACTGGAGCAGGAACCTGACTGATACTCTGCGCGGGGTCTTACTCTAATTACCGCTGAGGTGTCTTGGGATGGCCCCGGTGACAATCCCGAGGGGGGGGGGGGGGGGGGGTGGAGGGGGGCACGGTTGCTAGCGCCAAGTTCACAGGCTGTAATTGCGCCTGTTCAAAAAAGTGCAACATTAGTCAATCAGCAGACGCCTCGGCGCTGTGGATGTGCGTAGGTCGTCGCCTTGTCAACTGCCTGCGTAATTGCCGCTGAGTAATATTTGAACGGGGGATGAAAGTAGGAAATCTGGAGGCCATTTTGGGACGTCACCCAACTGGCGAGAAGTTTCCACGGTGGGGAGCATCGACTGTTACAAGCAGTCGGTAAAAAGGGGTGGATTTTACACTGCAGTGCCCAATGCCCATTTCATGCCTGGATCTGAAAAAATGCGGACTAATTCAGAAAACAGAGAAACATTAAACATGATCCCTATTTTGGTAAGTCTAGTGCAAAAGCACAATCTATCTGTGTGCATGGGTGAAGTTTTCTGTCTTTTGGTATTTTGCTAGATTAGCGCAGGTAGAAGAGGGTGTTTGCACCGTTGTGCGTTATTATTGGAGGGAACACAGCCGACTTCGGGCCAATCGAAGCTGCTCCCCTCATTCCCCTTTAAATTCAGCGCACGCAAAAAAAAGCAGAAATTGCAAAAATATCTCCACTTTTGTGGATCTTCCAATGATAGGCAAGCCTACCAAATTGTTGTCAATCAACTTTGATGTTGAAGCTTTACCGTCCGCACTGTCATTTGCTCGTGCTTCAATTGGAATTGCTGCTGTTGGAACTCCACAAAATCAAGCCGTATTCAAGCCGCAGAATTGGATGGAAATCGATTTTGGGCAGGCAGCGTTAACAAGGCCCAAGTGGCAAAGAAACGCGACTCGCTGCCAGCACAGAAGCCTGCAATCCTTCCCAGCGTCCGCAAAGACAATGGGCTTAAGCTCTCAAGCCCAAAATGACTTCCAGAGTTGAGGTTCCTCCACATCTCAGTGATGATGCAGAGAAATAAACCCATGTGAGGGCTTTCGTGTCGGATCAAAGGTGGCAATTCGCCTACACCGTCCTTCCTCCATTAGGAGGAAATCCACCAGCGGATGGCGACCATATGCGAGGCGCATTAATCTGCATCCAGGAGAACACAAAACAGGAAGAGATGAACAGAAGGGGGGGGGGTCGAGGTGGAGAGGTGCAAAACATCAAATGCTGCGTCATGTGGCCAACATGCAGCCATCCTTTGACACGATGTCCGGAGTCTGGAGAAACTGCAGAGAACTACATAAGGTCGATTGACTTTGTATACGAGCCGCACTGGATGTTCGACGCTGCAACCTGTTTTTTTTATTTTTATTAAAGTCTGTACAAGCAGTGAAATAGTGTAATATATCAATCTGTTAAAGATAGACCAAGGGTCATCTGAGACTTTTTATGTGAAGCACAACGGAAATGTGCGCTGTGTAATATTGAATGGTTATTAGATCACCAGAAAGTATTTCATCTCAAGGCAGGAACACGTACAGTATGCCACACGCTAACAGGTGCTGGTGGCATTTCAAACTGAGAGTAGTTTGGGGGGGTGCGGGTGGGTTGGGGATTTTAACTTAGCTTTTTTTATTTTTTTATTTTTTATTATTTTTTTATTTTTTATTTTTTTTTTCTTCTTTTTTTTTCTGGAGAGCTCAGTTCATTCGGTAATTTTACCGATTTGACATGTCATCATCATTGCTCACTTTTTTTTAAATTTTATTATTATTCTTTATTTATTTATTTTTATTTTGAATGTGGATGTGCATGTGCTTGTGTGCGTGCGTGTGAGTGTGTATTCATTAGTTCACCTAAAACCTATTTAAAAAAAATCCCATACCGTTCACCTAAACCGAATACAGAGTCCTTCACTAAGGAAAAGGCAACTTAATAATGCAGGTCATCGAAATTTCTCCGGTTCTTTCATTTTTCTCGATCATCTTGATCATCCGCCAAAAACCTGGAAATGGAGGAATTACAAACAAGCAGCGGGGAAGACATTACATCACAGTGGTCCCTGGAATTGGAACCAAGACCAGGACTCTGCCCGGAAATGGTGCCCCCCCGACTAAACTGAGCAATCCATGGACCAAGGTGACCAAGAACCAGAAGCGTCCTTTTTAGGGTTGGGACAAAGTTCCAGTACCAAAGTGCTCAAAAAGCCACCACTTAGGTCTGGACCTTCTGCACTTTTTAAATCGATCTTCTCTATTGATCATCTTTCAGTCAATAAAGAAAAAAAAAACAAAGAAATAACCAGCAAAGACATTCACCAACCGTTTTAAAGGTCACCAAGATATGTTGAACATGTTCAAAGCTTCCTTGCGACATGTTTGGGACTGAAAAAAAAAAACATGTGGATAGGTGCATATTTCAGCAAATAGTTATACAGTAGCTACGCTATGTAGAAAGGGCCAAGGGTTTACCCTCGTTCTTAAAGGTTCACATGGTGCATGTACAAATAATGAAATTCCGTACTGTACTTACCATTTGCAGCTGTTGTACTCGTATTTGAGTCGCTGTACTTTGGTTGCAGCTTATCAGAAGCGACCAAATAAATGCCGCATGTGCGTCCCCCCCCCCCCCCCCCCCCTTCCAACCACCCCCCGCCATGAATGTTCCCCTTTCACGGACGTTTTGATAATGGTGTTTTTGGCCACAGCCCAGCCGCGCTGCACCTACAGTATGCATAAGTCAAATATTTGTCTTAGTTCAAAAATACACGGCTATATTGAGATGGGAGCGGGGCGAGATGATTTAATGGACACGCCGGAGAGGGAGCGAGAGAGCGGGCTCGGGTGCCAGGAGCTTGTGCAAGTTTGGTGGTCTTCTTGCCAGAGATCAAGACCAGCCGACGGGACGTTGTGGAGACGACCAGATGCCGCCATTCACTACGGGGACATAAAAGTGTTCAGGAGATGGTGGTGGAAGCTTCTGGAGGGCAATTAGCGCACATCAAGGCACATTTCAAACACTTGGAAGATTTGCAAAGGTCCTGCATATGATATGAGGATTTATGACTTTTTAACCTTCCGTAAAGAGGCAGGCACGGAAAGATGCAATATCGGAGTTGAAAAAACAATATTTTTCATTCATCAAAACCAGTTAGCAGAAACATTTCATCTTTAGAAATCAGTTTCCTCCCAGGGATTCTCTGCTGTATTTTGAGAGACGTTTATAAAGAATATATGTCACACTTCATACATCACCGTTAGCGTCAAGCGTCACAGACCTAGAAATAATATTTGTCTTGGTTTTCCTGTGCGCCCAAACCTTTGATGAAATGTTCTGGAGTCGTGTTGTCCTTTTGGATACTGCAGATATTTCCAGAGGGCTCATCTTAAATTACGCCAGGAAGCAAATGATGATTTTCTCCAAATAATCCCCTTGAATGATTTCCATAGATGACTGAATATGATCGTTCTGTCGCTACTCGTTTGCTGACTGAAAACAAAAGTACAACGGAATGTCAGCTATGACAAGGTAAGCTTCATATGCTGTATGCCATGCAAAGTTGAACTTGTACTGCATCCGTTTTGTGTGAAATTGTGGCATTGTATATGAAGCTCGTTTAAATTTTGGCTGGGAACACAAAATCTTATAGGGGTGTCAAAATTAGTGAGTTAATTTGGAGTTAATTTCAAGTTCCTTTAACGCCACAAATTTTTTAAACGCACGATTAATAAGCTTACTTGGAAAGCCTGTACTGGGGGAATTCCAGTTACAACGCAGCAGACACGTCCACGTTAAAATTTAGCAGTAATAAATTTGATAATAATGCAGAGATTTGGAACTGAGACTGGGGTCAAGTTTTATTTTACAATTTTAAAAAATGTGCAGAATTTCACAAGTTACTGCATGTTAAAGATTAGATAGCTCTTAATATGAAAAGAAAAATGCACTGAGCTGTCACCGTCTTACAAATGCAATTATGCCATCTAGTGGCAGAAAAATTCCATCAACACAAATCATTATCACACTCATTTTTTACAGCACAGTGCATCTTTTTAATTTTAACTAAATTTTATAGATTATGAAATTACTGTATCAATAACTAAAAGATACAGCCGTATTTTTATTAGTTCAACATTTTCCCCCCACTTTTATGTTAAGACTATGAAAACTTGGGGGAAAAAAATTATTTCATTGTACATTTCGAACACATATAAAATTTGCGATTAATCGTGAGTTAACTATTGAAGTCATGCGATTAATTACGATTACATTTTGTAATCGCCTGACACCCCTTACTTATCAGTCAAAATAAACTTTTAATTGGAGCTGGTATTAATTCCAGATTCCAGTTAGTAACAGAGAGTCAAAAAACCGGGTAACCGTCGATGTTAATATTTACGAGCCGGGTTGCCTACGAACAATACACGACGTTTAAGAAGCGTTGTTTGTTTAGTGGTAAGTTTCCCCTCTTGCTGCTACTTATTTTAAACGGCAGGATTGCATGAAATGATCGTGACATTTATACTGAATCTCCATCTGCACCTATTTGGATTCAATAGCATTCCGCCAGAAATGTCGCTTTCAACTAAACCTTAAAAATCCGCCAAAAACGTCAGAAATCCCACCGCCGACTTTCTCCGAGCAGCTCCACTTTTCCCCCCCCCGTCTGTAAAGCCGACACTAATTACTGTCAGACACTCTGACAGCTTTGACTTTACGGCGTGGCGTTAATAGCAACAATTTGACAAAAGGCAAACAGCTCCTGGGGAAATTCACAAGATGTTTCCTCTCGGCCAGAGGAAAGAAAAAGACGGATGATCACAGATGCTGGCTCTTCACAAACATGACTCACGGATTTCTGCCAAACGGCTTCATTCCTCAATGCAGTTTGCCGTCACAGCAGCTGGGACGTAAACTATCACTAATCCCGATATGGACGCCATTGACGCCCGCCTCCTTGAAGGCTGCCGCGCTTGCCAAGGGAGGGCGACGCCCCGCTAAGAACAACGTGCTATCACTTAAGCAGCTTGGTGATGACTGCGCTGGCCGATGAAAGAGACGCGAGGGCCATGAAAGTAGAGACTCATCGGCATGTCTGAGTAATCAGGAACAGGCAGCGAGCCGGCGCGGTTGTCCATGTCCGTCACCGCCGTCCAAAAGTCTTTTAGGCTCACTCTGGGCCTGATTTGCTAAACCGATCACTTTCATGGCAACTTTTCAATTTTTAGCTTGTTTTGGATAGAGATGGCAAATCGGGATGTGAGATTGTATCTGCACTGTCACAAAGTTCACATCATTTTATTACTCACACCAAACCGTCAACAAGCGCACCCTATTTTGATCATCACCAGGGACCGAAGGACATCCCCATACACTTTTGAAAGATGCTGTACGAGTTGATTGTGTCTGCCAATGGGCAACAAAGCCACGCAATAAACACGCAAAATTAAAAGTGCAACGTGATTGCGAGGGGACAGAGAAAATGGATCTTTTCCGCTCTTGATAACAATTTTGAGGTTTTTGGAGCATTCTGGAGCTAACGTAGGCGTCTCCAATTCAACTTATGTGTGGGCTGCTGACTAGTCTGGATGTGTCTGGGCCGCATCAAGTATTCCATAAAAAAAGGGGTTCAAGTATTCAAAAAAAGTACGACTAATACAATCTTCTCAGTGGTTATAAACTCTTCACTCCCAGCCATTTTCACTGGAGCAACCCCCTTCGCTCCCGGCTGTTTTACTGGATTTTGACTGATTTTGCGATGTCCACAAAATATTCTGTTATATTGCTATAAAAACATGGAACCTACCAAAAGTCTTTTTTATTAGGAAAATTTCTATCTGTGTCCGTTTTGCAGCAATTAGCATTAGCATATAGCTAAGTTTCATCATTATTCACAAACCTGTTGAAAACACTGGGGAAAAGAGCTTGTTGCTACATGGCCCTGGCTGATCTCTTATACGCTGCTGCCACCTGCTGGACGGTTTTGCTAATTTCGACCATTGCTTTAAGCGACCTCTTCATATCAAAAGCTGTGTCAAAGCATTGTTTATGTTTTAGCATGAAAACCATTAAGAAAACATGCATAAATACGTTTTGGGGAGGGAAGGACAAAGTATTCAAAAACGTATTTATATGGTGAACAAGACCTCCCTGATACTTTGGTACAAGAAAAAAAAAAACATTTTGTGTGCCGTTTTTCTTGAAATTGGCTGATGTCGTCCTTTCCCTCCACTTGTCACTTCAGAATGACGTTTTGCCGAAAGCTGTCATGAGCCTGAGCTATGTGGTAGCCCGGGCCGTAAATGGCCCCCGGGCCACGAGTTTGAGACCACTTAACATGGAGTCACTGACTGTCCGCAGTCATGCTATATCACCCATAACCAAACTACTTTCGTCACTGCATGTGATTCATTTCGGCATCTGGTCCTCACAAGTCATGTTGGTTTTAGAAACACCTCTGGAACACAACACACCCGACCTAAACCAGCAGACCGAGACCGCTTGGAAATGTGGCACTGGTCAGCTTTTGCCACTCGGTGTGACATCACGATGACATATCCTACGTTGTACCTTTTCAAAGCACCCCCTGTACGTGCGCACCCTTCTGATCCGGCTTCCGTCCGCTCGACAGTCGACACCGTCACTTTGCATTCGCCGGAGTTCATCAGAAGCACTTGTATTGTTTTTACGCGCTCAGGCCTTTTTTTTTTCCCGGGTATTTTCGCAGCCCCCTGTTTGCACACCTGGCGGAATTGTGAAAGTTTGTCTTGGGTCACGCGTGTGTTTATGCAGCCCGGGCCCCAGAGGTAACCCCGTCACGCCGACGACTGGAAAGCCGGCCGCTTGCGTGTGCGATTGTGCGCACGTGTGTGCGTGCGAGCGGGCGTGATTGAACGCGAGTGTGACAGAGAGAGTGTGATTGTGTGCGTGTGTGCGGGGCGACTCGCAAAGTGGCCTCGCTTGGAGAAGAGCCACGCTCCCTTTCAGCAATCAGGCATCGGCGCCCCGCTCTCTCGCGCCGTGTGTGTGCGTGCTCGCTTGTAAGCAAGGCGCTAGCTACCATGTTTTCAGAAGCACGGCTCAATACGGTGCCGGCCGCTAATGAAAGCCAGCTTTCATTGCTCCCATTTGGACATCGAGGCGGAGAGCATTATGTAACAGAGATAGTGTAAACATTGCAAAATTGTCTCAAAGCAAATTAGGCACGTTTGTTTTTCGTTGTGGACTGCTTAAGCTGCTGACCCTTTGACCTGACCCTGGATAAGCGGAAGAAAATGGATCGATGATTTAAAACGGTTTAAAAGACCTTAATCAAAGGTATGTGGAAAAAAAAGCACCGTTTTTAATCTGGTTTTAAAAGCATTTACACTCGGGCCTGTCTTCATTTCTGTTGGCGGCTTATTCCATTTGTGTGCAGCATAACAGCTAAATGCAGCTTCACCATGTTTATTTTGAGCTCTGGGTTCCACGAGTTGGCCCAACTCTGTTGATCTCAGAGCCCTGCCTCTCTCCCAAAGTCAGCTGGGATAGGCTCCAGCACGCCCACGGTCCTAATAAGGATAAGCAATACGGACAATGGAGGGCTCACGACAAAACTCAATGCAGCTCTGCTTACCTTGTGGCTTTGACATCTCTGGGGGAAGTGAGTGAGTGTGCACGATGGTGCTTCTGCATCAAGGTGTTCCAGACAGTGTAGTTGAAAGTGGCACTGGAGCTTCACTGAGCCTAACTGAACGTGTCACGGGTGGGGAAACTTGATTGTGGTGGGGGGGCAGTATTATGCAAATGAGCTGACTTATGACATCATGATCAGAGAAAATTCATAAGGGCACATTTTCCAGAAATAAATGATAATAACAATACGTTTATTGCTATTAACAACAGGGCTCAATTCCTATTCTTATATTTTGGAAGCAAAACAGCGCTGGCCCAAAAACAAGCATCTTCATTTTCCTTTTCCGAAAAATTCACGTCTGATTCGGTGACTCATGAATAATGGATTCATCTCTGTGCCGAGACGCAACAAACAGATAAACAGCTAATGGCTTTTCAACCACACGGCGAGCCTCTGTCCTAACAACAAGCAGTTGTAAGCAAGCCTCGGCCACTTCTAATGATATCAGCGTTGCCGTTTACCTCCGCTCACCCCGTAAACCGCGAGACGGTGAGTAAGCACGTAGCCGCCTGCTGCTTATGCTATTAGCGGCGCTGATGAGAGACGTCTGAACGTCTGTAAAGTCAACCCGTAATTATCGTGGCTGTGCGTCTGCGGGGCAAAGGAACACAGTCAGATTTATAGATTTATTCCGTCTTCAAATTAGCATCGTGCCTCACATTCCGGCATTTCATTTCGGCTGGAATGTGTGGAGAGCGCTCGCAGTTTACAAAACGCGCATCCCGTAACCGCGAGCTGTACGATAATTGCGCGGTATGCGCGAGGAATTGCACAGATCGGATTTGTTTGGTTCACGACAATTTGTGTCACATTTTTAATTGGCAATCCAAAATCTAACGGAAAAACTAACTTTTTTTACTATAACTTAATTTTTGTAAATCAATTTTAGGCTAAAAAAAATGGACCATAAGATGGAGTTTGATTTTAATATTTAAGTGGTCGAGTTTACTCATATTTGGAGGTGGTTGCTTAGCAACCCACCAAGGAAGTAGCCTGGTGTCCTCTGGTTGGGACATGAGGTAGAACCCATGTCATTTTTCGTGTCCCAAACCTCGGGACACTGGGACTGTAAATTTATTATTACTTCCTCCATGTTCGCCGTTTAGTGAACAAGTTGCTCTCTGAAATCACTCCGCCAACCTCTCTCCTATTGGATACGGCGTATTGACACACATTTTTCAATTCGAAGCATAATAGCAAACAGCAAGTGTTCCCTCGCGTCGTCATACAAATACACGATGCTTGGGTTTGTTGACGGGCACACTGCTATCTACTAAGTGCAGTGTGAAAAGGCCTTGGGTCACCCCACGTTTCGGTCGGTGCCTTTGCGTAAGGGTTTTCGGTCCTTTTCCTGTGCGGCTAGGCTAGTCTGTCTTACAGTAAAAAAAAGAAGTGTGCTTTGAATATATCTGGCAACACAAGGTTTGATGGATGAATGATTTTTGTTTTGAATGCGTTGCCACCACAAGCAGCAAACATCCTCATATTATTTCTCTGTGGTGACTCAGACTTTCCGCATTTAGGACCAGTCTGAATGGATCAACGCTCATCAATTAGCATTCGTGGACAGCGGAAAGTCATAAAGCATTTTGATCGATGGCCTTTGGAGCTTTACGGCTGTAATTCAATTAGGATATCACTGGGGACGACGCAGTTTGTCACTTATAATTAAATTAACTCCGCTTAATTACATTTATAGGCCGTTGCTACTGTGCTTCGTCGTACTCCAGCGTGGGACTGGAATATTTCACGGGAATACGGGAGCAAAGCGTCTTTTTTCATTTCAGGAATGAAAGACAAAAGACCGTCCACTCACGACGAGATGGCAACGTAAGTCGCCCATTTTCTTTTTGTCTTTCATTTTGAGGAAGATATGGCGCTATGTTGAAGCCCAAATGGTCTGTACAATATCATAAACCGTAAAATACGCTGTGATGTCATTTTTTAACTTTAAGCGATGGCAATAATTAAATAGATGTATTAAGTCAAATATTTTAAAATGTCACCAATGGTTTAATCATGTGGTTGTCACTTTTTTTCTTTCTTTTTCTATAATGACTAGCAATTCACTTTAAATGTATTTCATTTCAAAGTTAAATACAACTAAACTGTACATAGCGGTACTTTATTCCGCCGTGCCGGTGGTAACTCAAATAGGTGAAATGGCCAATCAAAACAAACAGCAAATCAGAATTTTGGGATTCTATACGCCGTCCTAGCAAGTGAGATGAAATATGAAAATACCCAGGTTAGCCTAGCGCTTGCTAGCAGCTGGAACAACGCAAGTGGATGGATTTTAAATTGGGCCAGAAGAAGATCCTCGGTTCTGCCTTTGGCCAGTGTACGACGCGGGATCCTGGAGGTCAAAATAAGTTATCTTAAACACAGAGGTGACAAATCCAGGTCCAGAAAGTAACAACCCTGCCATTTTGGCTTTATCCCCTTGTGCTAGCCTGCTAGCTCCCCAGCAGCTAAACAAGCACCCGGGGAGCCAGATAGGGAGCTCGCAAGTTCGCACCAGGAGCTAAAGTTGTGACTTTCTGGACCTGGATATGCCACATCTGCTTAAACTAAAAAGAAACCTTAACGTAGGTTGACGCGGCTGCATTAGCGTGTCCGTGTACATTCCGATGTGTTTCAGTGAATAGGTGGCTTGACAAAGCGCCATATAAATGCACTCCATTTACCACTTTGATCAAATGGGAATTTTCATTTTTTGGACTATGACATGTTTTTTTTGGTCAAGAGGTGGTTCGTGACTTGCTGATTAAAAGGTAAAGGGCGATTTGGGGAGCAAGTTCAAGCTGTACTGTTTACCGTTTGCCTATTGTAACCGTACAAGATACATTTTGTATGGGTTGGTTTGTGTAAAGCAAAAGCCATCGCATTTTGGATTGTATTTTAAATAACTTTAAAGATAGAAGGCAACCTTTTAATTTTTTTTTAAATGATAATCAAAAGACAATATAGTCCGTAATTTAGTCACTGGGACGCTACCCTCTTTTCCCTGCCTGCATTTCGTCTTCCATCAACGCTTGGATCTTCCCTTTTTCTAACCACATTGAAGAAGAAAAGCAGCTTCTTCTCCACAATGTCCTAAATTCAGCTTTAGAACAGCCCGGGCATCGAGTCACAGCATTGTGAAATCATGTGAGCCGGGCAATTATCCGTCACGAAAAAGAAGACAGCGGAGGCTTTTGTTTGCGCCATTGTCGCTGCCACACGGGCCACCCTCATATTGGCGCGCTTCTCCAACGGGAGACGCTCGCTGCCATCAGGCCGGCTTTGTTCTCGCCGGCAAATAAACCGACGGCGACATAATGGGCCGCTTATGTGTAAGATCGCCGAGGTTGCCTGGCGTGCCACGCGCTGACTGAGTCACGGGCCTTGTGCGTCGTCCTCACACTTTCTCGGTGACACATTTCTGTTTATGACACTGGGCGTCATGTGACTTGCGCCGCCGGGCTTGCATCATCACGGAGACGGGGTGTTATTATGTGTGCTGACTTTGCACTTCGGATGCTTAAACTGGACCGACCCGTCCGTCAAGCACTTCACCGCACAGTAAAACAGTAAAACTACAGTTTTCCCATGCTATATCGCTGTTTATCATACGCATACCCCCAGATTTTTTTTTTGTTTTTGTGGCACACATTTGTCTCTTGCAAATATCATCCGCTATATTGCAGAAATAATTGTTATGGATTTGATAGCAGTCAAGCTGGGCAATGAATCAACATTATTATTCATGATTTTGGCTTTCTTTCTAAACAAAATTGAAGAAAAAAAAATATTAGTTTGCCAAACGGTGCAGTGTGTATGCAAGTTCCGACGTTGTCAAATACCCTGAAGGCACCATGTTTCTCACCAAGCAAGAGTGTGACGTTATGTGATTCTGCCCTCTCTGAGCGTGCTTTAAAAGAAACCCCGACTGTAATGACAAGTTAGCTCTATATTTTTTAATTGGTTGTTACTAACATTCATTTTTCAAAAATCATTTGCAGTTAAATACATTTTGTAGAAACTTTATTTGGACGTACGCCGCCATTGTTACCTACGTCACAACTCTTTCAGTGCGTAGCGGCTGGCTCTCAAGCAATGGCGAAATGCCTATAAAGAAGCAAGGTAAGCCTCGTAGCGTTCCTAAAGAAACAACATGCGTTTGGGAGAGTCACCCTCCCCCCACGCATTCAAGAGTTTTGATCGTCTCTTTAGGAACGCAACGGAGACTTACCTTGCTTTCTGTATAGGCGTTTCACATTGCTCGGCACGGAATGCGTTGCCACGTAGATAACAAAGAATGATTTTTGAAAAATTAATCTCACAGTTATGTTAGTAACAATCAAATAAATAATATAGAGCAAACTTGTCATGGCAGTCGGGGTTCCTTTTAAACTGTTTAATGACACCCAAGTTGGACTTTCATGTAAAACTGAACACACAGCAAAAAGAATTACACACATTTCATATTAAAATACAAGACATGCTTTGCTAATGCTAAAATCAATATAAAATACTATTAGCATGCTAATGGGAAAATAGTTTCAAATCTTTGCAATAATCAACAAGATTGTTGGACAAGACGAGGCGAATGGTGGCCACACCAGGTACTGACTGGGTTGATGACCAAGTAGAATGTTATTGCAGGCAGCCAGAGGCACACCTGTGCAATAATCAGTCTTATCAGCATCTTGATATGCCACAACTTTGAGGTGGATGGGTTATTTCTGGCAAAGGAGAAGTGCTCACTAAGATAAGAGATTTAAGGGAAATAGGCCCTTTGCGGACATCTTAGGTCTTTGAGTTCAAGTCATGAAAAAAAAAAAAGGAAAAACAAGTGTTTGTATCCTGCCTAGGGTATATGCTGTATCTATTCCATATCAAGCTACTTAGAGCACAAGTTAAAGCAACTTGTCAGCGAACACGTGGAAATCACCGCTCGCCTGTCAACATTTGCCTTTGAACTACGACTGAGTGTTTATGCTGCAGCGTGATTAAAATGAGCGATGAAGGGGGGAGGGAAAAAAAATCAGCGGTCAGCTGTGTCTGCCAGTGATGTGATGATCTGACTCCCTTCTTTTTTTCTTTATATAAACTCTCAAAGCAATTTCCAATGCGTGTTTAGGTTGTTCTGGTGCCATTTGATATTAAACATTTCCCTCTTCTTTATTTTTCTTGCGACTCCAAAAACAGCCCTCCAGACACCACAAAAAAAGATCAATAGAGCACGTAGATTACCAACACTGGACTCGAAAAGTAAAATGCAAAATTTTCCATACTCGAAAATGAGTCACTTCTTCACAAATCTGCTTGGATTTCTTCATCTGCTTGAGTTTTGCAGTAAACTTTTCCATTAACTTCTTTGTTTCCAGTGAAAGCAGCTGAATTGGTCAATTGGTGTTTTTTTTAGTTTTTTTATGCTAGAGCATACAGAAGGCTTTGATGCAGCTTCTGACCTGAAGAGGTCGCTTAAAGCAATGGTAGTTATTACAAAAAACGACCAGCATGTGGCAGCAGAGTATAAGAGATCAGCCAGGGCCAAGTTGCAACAAGCTCTTTTTGCCAGTGTTTTCAACAAGAGTGTGCATAATGATGAAAAATAGCTATATTCTAATGCTGATTGCTGCAAAATGAAAACAGATACAAATATTTATTTTTTTCCCGATGAAAGAAAAGACTAATCTTTCTTTTGGTAGGTACCATGTTTTTATAGCAATAGAATAGAATATTCTGTGGGCCTTCCAAAATCTGTCAATTTTTTGAGGGTGGCGGCTATATATCAAAAGTATTAGTGGAATCGATACTTGGTATCGGTGACTACTCAAGAGTTAGCCTACTCATTCTGGTCTTGGTCTAAGAAAAAGTGGTATTGAACATCCCTAACAAAAAAGCAAAACCTGTTTTGAGTGATGTCAGTGTCAGGTTTTTTTTATAAGCAAAAGGGAAAAATCAATGAAATTAGGATATCAGATCTTTGTGAAAAAAATACAAAATTTCTTTTTAAGGCCATATCGCTATCTTCCAGGCTGGCTGTCATTATCCACTCACACGTTTCCAGAAATAAAAACAACCTCCTTCTGAACTGAAGTAAGGAAGGAAACCATAGCGAGCGCGTGTAATTTTCAGCAACACGTGAAACCTCTATTATGTTTCTGCGAGGGCTTGTGATAACAACATTGAAGGTGCGTGCATGTGTGGTCCTGAGTGGTAGAGCGGCAGGGTGGGCCTTCCAGAACCCAGACCAGAACTCACGGCGCGTCCAAGCTCTTCATCTTCAACTTGAGTCGCTGGCGTATTCGGCCACCGGAGGAGAAAATCTTATGAATTAAATATTATATTCCGGATCGTATTGCAGCCTTTCACGTGAACACAGCTGTCAGGAATTGTCTCGACACAGCAGGACTCCCATTCACCCCCCCCCCACCCCCCACCCCAATACCATGCCCTGTTTACATCAAGCAACGATTTAGAAACGTTAAACCCGCGAAAACACCGGGTTTCGCATGAACTCCAGACGTCGTCGCAAATGCGCTCTTGCGTGACTCGCTCGGCTCCTCTTACGACGTAATTGTCCCAAATCCCCTCCAATCAAGAACGTTCGTCTTTGTGTTTTTGCCTCCGCAGGCCGAAAAACAAAAGCAGAAGCCTGACTTGGCATGTGCCCACCTCCTACATCAGATCTGGGATCGATTGAGCTCAAACTCCATGGTGGAAGGTTTGGCAGGATGAAAGTGAGTTAACACCGAACCCAAACAAGGCTGTGGCAAAGTATAAAAACATTTTTGGGGTGTGTACTGCATTGGTATGTGTTACTGATTTTCACCTATTGTGGGTTATTGCAAAAAAAAAAACAATAGCTTTATATATACCACACTTTAAACACAATCAGACTTATTAAAACACACTTGCACTTCAAAGTATTATTGAGCACCTATTCTGATTCTGTGACTAATAATAAATGGGAGTTTTCCCTTCAGCTATTTATACGTCACTTCCCGCTAAAGTTTATTTATTGTAAATCTGACTCATAAAAAAAATAATTCAACTCAACTTACAAGTTTTTCAAGATACGATCCAACAAACAACAGTTTGGTAAATACAATTTGTGAATTCTCAAAAAAGGCTTGGTTGCGTATTGCCATTCCCAGATGACATTTCCTCTCAAACTGATCAAAACAAAGAAAATTGAACCTTTTAAATCGATCACATAGCCTAGTTTTTCAGTCCGCTAGCTCAATGCTAACGCTAAATAGCATCTATTTTGCAGAATCAAAAATTGTCTTTACAATATGTTCTGTGCACCCCGGCTAGTCCAAACGAAGCATTCTGATTAATACTGTGTTTGTGGAATATAAATTAAGCAGCAAAATCCACCTGTTTGTATCCATCTCAATGGGCGGCCATTTTGCCATTTGTTGTCGATTGAAAATGATATCACAGTACAGAAGAGTTTCTGTAACGACCGTGAAGCTCGCCTGTTTGCTGAGTTTGGTCATGTGACATACAAGCTGAGCGCTTAGGCACTGTGGTGTCATTTTCAATTGGGCACACCAGGAGAAGTAGCACAATGGACATTGATTTGATGCAGTGTGACAAAAAAAAAAAAAAGATTAGGGGTGTCAGGTGATTACAGTCTTTAATTGTAATTAATCGCATGAATTCAATAGTTAACTCACGATTAATCGCAAATTTTATACCTGTTCTAAATGTACAATAAAATTCATACTCTTGAAAATGTTAAACTAATAGAAATATGGCTGCATTTTTTAGTCATTGATACAGTAATTTCATAATAATTCCTCAAATTTAGTTTAAATTAAAAAGATGTACTGTACTGCAAAAAAACAAGTGTGATATTGATTTGTGTCGGGGTCATTATTCTGCCACTAGATGGCATCATTGCATTTGTAAGACATTGGTGACAGCTCAGTGCATTTTTCTTTTCATATTAAGAGCTATCTCATCTTTAACATGAAGTAACTTGTGAAATTCTACACATTTTTTAAATTGTAAAATACAACTTGACCCCAGTCTCCACAAATACATGCATTATTATTACATTTATTACTGCTACATTTTGACATGGACGTGTCTGCTGCGTTGCGACCGGCACAGGCTTTCATTAATTGAGTATTAAAAAAAATGCGTGGCATTAAAGGAATTTTAAATTAACTCAAAATTAACAGACACATTTTGACACCCCTAATTTTTATTTGTATTTATGTCTTTACTATATGTTTTTCAAAAGTACAATATTACGGTGTGCTATTTTTCCTCATTAAACTATACATATAAAATTTGAGTTACGAGTGGTCATGGAACATATTAAACTCGTATCTCAAGACACCACTGCACATGCAATCAAGCTAACTAAATATTAACAGCTATGCGTGTGCCACTCAGGATGTTTCCTGCCCCACCAGTCAGCTTTTCTGATTTATTTTTCATTCCGTCTTTTAGGCTGGGTCGTGACGTCCAAATTACCCTGCCGTCAGATTGCTGGTAATTTGCCGCGCTCGTCCATCCCGCACCTTTAACGCTTCTGACAGCGGGGCATCCGATCTCGTTGGCGCGCGGCGCTAAAAGTTGTTATTCGAAAGGCTAACGTTTCCAAATATCCAGAAAATACAGCGGGGATATTTTTAGCGGGAAAGGTAAACGCCACGGCTGACACCACGCATTAAATCTCAGAGTGGAAATAGCCGGCGTGCGTCTGGTCGATGCCCGGGGCGTGTTTACCTGCTGCCAACAACCGCATGGCGACGGCCAATCCCGAGCTGGTGCTGTGACCCGGGAGGCATGTTCTTGTTTTAGACGGCAAATATTTACCGAGCGCCCTGCGCCAAGGTAAATTCTTCACGGCGCAGAAATACGGTAAGTGGCGAGGACGTGAGGAATTGCTGGGCGGCTCGGATTTAACGTCATTATACTTTATTGTCCTAAAACACACACACATGGAGGCTATTAAACTGTTTAATCACGACTAATTGGGCCCCACCGACATCAATTATACAAATAACGATATAAGATTTCATAGCTCATAAATATGGACTTTATTGATTTAAGCAGGGGATTTAAATACTTGATAATGGAACAAACCTCATCATAAAACCTGATACCTGTAGGAGATCTGTATAAAAATACAAATATAAGTCGGTGGCCCTCCAAAAGTATTGGAGCAGTGACGTGAATTCATTTTGAAAGCATTTAGGTTTTCCATCAAATAATGTATATGAGACATGAGCTTTTATTTTTCAGGAAAACTTTTTCATGTGAGCAAAAGGTAAAATGACTCATGTGATATCTAATAGTGCTTTGTTCCAAGATGACTTCTTTCAGTTTCTCTTTTATACATTCCTAAGTCACACCCCATTGTTTTTATGAAACATGGATTATGCTGTCTAGCATTGTCTTCGCCCATCCCAGGAAAATTCTCCTGTCTGACTTAGTTATCCTCTAATTTCAATAAACAGAAACTATGCCCTAATCACAAACATACACAACAATACATTCAGTCAAAGGGCAATAAGTCAAAGTCATCAGTAAGTCTTAAGTCTTCAGGCTGTTTGTTTGTTTGTTTGTTTGTTTGGAGGGCAGAATTTAAGACAGGTTTTCGGTTTTAAGTAAGTATGAGGTGTTTTTGAGGATGCCACCCATCACTCTGACAAATTCAAGCTAACATGAATATAAATCTGTCTTGAAGTAAAAATTTGCAACCAGCTACTACAAGAGTTAGCTACAAGCTACAAGAGTTAGCTTGCCTACAATTGGTCATATCAATTCTAGAGATTTGAAAAGTAGCTAGCAAACTAGCATGGCTAACATTATTATTATTATTTTTTTTTTTTACAAGAGTGCCACCCATCACCACTCTTTGAGAAATTCAAGTTAACGGTAATATATTACAATAAAGCTGCCTTGAAGTGAACATCTGCAACCAGCTAGAGGAGTTAGCTTGTCTACAATTGGCAATTGGGGATTGACGCTCTACCAGGAAGGTAACTACAGTAGCTAACTAGCATGGCTAAGTTTTAACTTTTTTCTTTTCTTTTTTTTTTGTACCAAAGTGCCACACTTTGAGAAATTCAAGGTAACGCTAATGTATTAAAACTGTAAACTGCCATGAAGTGAACACCAGCTACATTTACAGTTGATGATATAAATGCTATAGACTCGCTACTGGGAAGAGAACTAGCTAAGTAGCATAGTTAACATCAGTTGGTTTCTGCTCCGATGTTACTTCATGAAGCAGAGAAGTAGCTACTCATTTTTGTTACTATTGTACTACATTTTGATTATTCATTTTCTTGGATATGTGGATTGGAGAATGAGTGACGAAACGTTTACTAATGTGGCTATGGTGCACGCATAATGGGAAAAAGTTTTATACCCAACATTTTCCCCCCAAAATATTGTTATTGCAATACTATGAAACCATTATGTTTTTAATGTATTTGTGCCTACTCCACACAGTTGGGTTTGAGATCAGATTCCATCCTAAGAACAGTGAGGCAAATCTGATAACCACTTGTCTGTCTGAATAAATAAAATGCCAGAAGGGAGAAAGCAATGCATAACTTATTTTGAATAATATCATTATCTTTGCGTTTTCTCTTAGCAAAGCAGATGGAAAATTGTTTTTTGTGAGGGGGGGGGGGGAAATCTTTTTTTTTTTTTTTAATTAACCATTTCGGCCAGCCCAAACATTGAACTTAGTTACTTAAATTTTTGTATAGAATTTCAAAATTGAAGGCAATTTTAATGCGAAAGTCAAATGATTTTGGAAAACCCCTGTTACTGTATATTTCGCCCCTGGCATCAAGTCCTTCCCCTATTGGCTTCCTCTGCGGAGTCACCGGCAAGTTAGCGACTCGAACCGACTTTCTCGCCTTCATTCCACACATTCCCGTGGCGGCTTCTGGCGCGCACCTGACGCGGCTGCTCAAACGCACGCCGCGGCTGTCCAGATTGCAGAAACGGAAAGTCATTCTGAATTTGGGACACGGCGGAGCAACTTCACCCCTGGGAACCAGCTCCTCACGTGGGACACGCCCCTTCTTAGTTTTTCACCACCTCTGCTTACAGAGTCTTACTTTCGCTCTGTGCGCAGCCTCCTCGGATCTCAGGCGAGCAGCGAGAAAAGCGGAGTGGAGCCCTCCTGACATGTGGGAGATGGGTGCGCGAGAGCCCGGAGCCTGGAAGCAGCACGGCTGAACCACACAAGGAGGAGGAGGCAAGGGAGGAGAGAGGGAAACCACAATGAGGGTCCGGCCCACCGCCGTGGTGACGTCGCGGGGGCACGTGAGTGAGGCTCTCCAGTGACGGCGCGTGGAGGGCAGGAAAAGCACTTTTTAAAGCCGCTGGTGCCGTTTTGGGGTTTTTGCGCGAGGTGCTCCTCCAAAACAACCACAGAACCACAGACGCGCGGCTCCGGGCTTGGCGTGTCCGGAGCGTCAATGGTTAATGGTCGCGGGCCAGCAGCACCAGTCACAAGGACGGCGCTAAGCGAGTAAGTACGCCGCATCATCTGAAAATTTTTTTTTTCCTCCTCCATAAAAACCAACGCCGGCTTCTTCCTTGTGGTCATCCGAATAGTTGATACGTAAACGCATGTCTCGCGGCTTCCCGAATTTATTTTTTCACCCCAGTCCTCCTCCCCCCTGGTGACATGGTTTAGGACGTGTCAAGGGTCACGGAAACCGCCGAGGAGCGAGAGCTGATGCCGGCATGGCGTCAAACAGCCTCTTCAGCACCGTCACACCATGCCAGCAGAACTTCTTCTGGGGTGAGTAGCGCTTTGATTCCTTACTGGGGTCTTTGGGGGTCTCCGGGTCAGGTGTTGTGGATGTGAGGGAGTCGAGCATCCTGGATGACCAACACGGACGTTCTTCAACTGCGGTCAACCTGTTTTTGCGTCGCACACGGCAAAAGCTTTCTCATCTCGATGAGAGCGTTCAGATGTGTCGTGGGGCAGATTCAACTTTTTTTCGGAACCAGGCAAATATTCAAAATTTCAAGGATTTGCTGGTCTTGTGCAACAAAGTTCAAGGTTCAGGGAGCACATTTTGACAACCGCAGCGAGTCTTTTCGCTACATAATTGTACATAAACGCAAAACTGTAACATAATTGTTATGTTCTCATTTAAATGCCTTGAATTTGCTTTTTTAGCCTTTAATCTTCCTCTTGGAGTTTTAATTTCCTTTTTTAGGCGACAAAGCTTGAGTTTCAGGAACCACATTTTGGCACCTAATACAAAAGTCAAACCATGAAAAAGGATACCGTAGTCCTATTTGCCTGCCTTTCTTTCGCTTTGTACTGTATTCAGCCTGCATATCTCATTTAACACGGAAGAGGCAT
Organism: Leptonotus elevatus; assembly: GCF_054856555.1. Taxonomy (NCBI): domain Eukaryota; kingdom Metazoa; phylum Chordata; class Actinopteri; order Syngnathiformes; family Syngnathidae; genus Leptonotus; species Leptonotus elevatus. The sequence continues at coordinate 10,604,014 of NC_141256.1, forward strand.
TTATTTACACTTTGCCTGTGCGATATGCGGTGGACCAATTAGCATTTTTTTTCCAGAGACTGAACTGATTTGTACACAATGCAACATTCAAAGCAGACAAAATCATGACATTCCTATTTGCAGTGCAGTAACCAATCTAAGCTTCTACCTCTAAAATATATATATATTTTTTAAGACTTTTTGCGAGACATACCTGGATTTTCAGGAACCACATTTTGGCAGCATATGCATTATGAATGAATTTGTCCCATTATGCCGCACTCTTCTCTATTATTATTATTATTATCTCAATTTAACACAACAGAGGTCCCTCTGAAAAATTTGTGAAACTTGTGATTATTATGACAGATGCGGCACTAATGCAGGATGAAATGGTGAATTTAAGGACACGTCTACCTTAAAACAGCGCAGGAGTGACTGGACTATTCAAGTTAAAAAACACACGAGTTTGTTCAAAGCAAAAACTACTAAAAGGCATAAGAGACCCAAAAGGTGGTAATTATATATGTGCATAAAATAGCTTTTTAATGTAATGTCGTTGTGGTTGTGGTCTTTTTTGCTTTGTGGCGGTTACATTCTAAATCCCCAAACTTGATTCAGAGAGATTGCGGATCTGCTCTAAACAGTTAGTATCTTCATTTTTTTTTTTTCAGTCTTCTGCGCGCTGTAATTTATGGTGCCCTTTTTCTTGTGGTCTTTTTGCCTGTTGGCGGCGTCTTGACACATCAATGTTGTGCAAATTCATGGAAAGTCCCCAGCTTCATTTTGGAAAGATTAGGATGCGCTTTAAACAGTAGCTTAATGATTTTCAGACCTGTGTGAAATATTTTTTGCTGTTGTGGCGCCTCAGCACAACCAAATAGTTGTGTTTGTTTGAGCCGTTGGGGTTTGCTTATGAAACAGAAAGCAATGTGATGAATATGAGCATCCAAAGGCCGCTCATTTCTGAATTAATTTGGAATTAATTTTATGGCCTGTTTTTGTGGCCTTTTTCCATCTTGTATAATATTACAAAAGGAGTATAATGGAAATATGTGGATGGTTATCTAATTTTTGAGTTAATTTGGAAAGATTGGGATCCATTGTAATTTCTTTCACTGCCTTTGACTGCAATATATGTCAAATAGTGATAAACCAATGTGTTTTTTTTCATGGCCGATATTGAGGAAGCGGATATGCGGAGCCGATATTGGTTTGCAAATATTGACGTAAAATTTTGAATAATGCCTTCAAGAACATATTTGTTAACCAGCTATTCAGATTTGCAACAAGTCTTTTTTTTTATCTTAGAAAATTGACATATTTGTTAAAAAATTCTACCCCAAAAAATGCAGGGAGCTTTCGGGCTAAGCTGTTAAATGAAAATGTCAGTAAAGAAATTGTTCCCAAAAGTTTTCTACAGTAAATGAAGTTTTCATTGACATTTTAATCTTTCACTTATCACTCATTATTTTGTTTATTGTGTGATAAGTCCAGAAATTTTTTTATAAAAGTGCATCCTCAATGCAGCTCTTGGCCAGCTGACAATTTAACATCTCAAAAGAACCCAGTTTTTCATTGACCGCTTACTCGCCGGCTTTAAAAGGCCAAATATCGGCCATGATAATCGGCCTGGCCAATAATCGGTCCACCACTATCGAATAACTGACATCCAGGAGGCCTGGCAGTGAAAGAGTTTAAACGTAATCATTTTCTTGTTTTGGTAGTAGATGTTCTCTTTTGTTGTTGTTGTTCTGGCCTTTGCGCATCGCGGCGGCGTCTCGAGACAAGCAACTCGATCGGGCAAATAAATACTGCATGAGCGCTCAAATTTTAAACAAACATTTACAAGCCGGCGTCTCTGCTCGCTGCGTATCCTGAGCAGCCGAGTCCAAATCAAATATCTCCAAGATGTTTGTCAGAAGTCTCCCGACTCGCCGCACACACATCTGTTGCGGGCCTCTCCACAGAAGCAGCGTCGGCTTCTTAATGCGCTCCAGCGTCTTCCACCAATCACTGCCGCCTATTACCGCGTTAACCTCACACCCGCGGGGAGCGAGCGCGGCAGGAAATTGAAAGCAGGATGATGCTCAGGTGCGATGGGGGAAGGAAGGAGGCGGCGGCGGCGGGTGCGATTCAGGACGGGCGGACGATCGCCTATCGATTCTCACGGCGTCCTGCTGATTGATGTCGCCTCCGGCGCCGTTTTACGATCATCTGGCTCGTAAATCTGTCAGCGCCGCCTCGAAATGTCCCTGGGACCACCGGAGTGTCGGGCTGTGTTTGTAATTTGAAAATAAAAACAAGGATTGTGTATCACGGGGGAGGGGGGTAGGAATAGGAATTGGTGTTCCAAACAAAAAAAACAAAAAAACAAATAATAATCATTATCCATGATCCTATCACTAATTTAACGTTTTGTGTACACCTAAATGTCATAGGCTTTAAAGATTTTCAAGGTCAAACTCGTACGAAAACAAATTAATATTTTAGTGGAAAGAAGTTATGTTATAAGAATAAAGTTAATAATAATTTAAAAAAGGACTATATTCTCTAGGGGTGTTAGAAAAAATCGATTCGGCAATATATCGCGATATTACAGCGTGCAATTCTCAAATCGATTCGATATGCGGCCGAATCAATTTTCAAACATCAATTTTTTATGGGAATATTCAACAAAACGTCTTACTTAGGGTTGTTAGGGTTTACACATTAAGCATGGAAGAATGTTATATTAATGGAACATTAAGCCTTAATATTTGATTTCAGTGCTGTTCAAACATGAAACAGACTGCAACCTGAATTTTCAGATAAAAACATTTTCATACAAATCTTACAGTGTACATGTACACGTTTACTGATTAGTATTTTCTAAATTTGAGTTTTAAAAAATCGCAATAATCAATTCATAGATTCGTATCGGGATAAATCGGTATTGAATCGTGACCTATGAATCGTGATACGAATCGCCAGGTACGAGGCAATTCACACCTCTAATATTCTCTAACATACACATTTTACTCTTGAAAAAACAGTATATCAAAAAATCATACGCCTTTTGTTGTCAATAAATATGACTTTATTGGTGTGATAAGTTTTTTTGTTCTATATTAAAAAAAAAAAATTAATCCTGACTTTATCCGATTACCGGTTTGACGTTATACAGTGGTTTGAAAAAATGTCAAGATTTCAATGACCGCTAATTCTGGCTTTCACCAGTTGTCACACGGCTAATCCAAGCACGCAATATGATTACCTGCTTGCATAAATGAGTAAATGCACCGCCTCCTTGAAGTTAATTGTCTACGATTAACTTTTTTTGTCCTCGGCGTGAAATGACTGACAGTGGAGGAGGAGAGACGGAGCAAGATGGGATACAGCAAACACGGATGTCTTTTTGCTCTGATTAATGTGCATTGTCCTCATTTCTTTTTCTTTTTTTTTTCGTGCCAGTGGGTACTAGTTTGCCCTAAGGACAACATGCATAGCTCACCAGTGTTCTTTTCCTTTCGGCTATGACTTACTATATATATATATATATATATATATATATATATATATATATATATATATAATAATAATAATAATTATATAGTTTTAAACTGAACATGTTACACATGTTACTAAAAATTGTATCTATATTTTTAAAAATAAAAATAACAAGTTTTTATTTACCCATATATTTAAAAAAAAAGAAGTCATTTTCGAGCTGTAATTTTGAAACTCCAATATATATGTTCATGGTTTTCATACTGTCAGAATCTAATTGAATTTATGATACGTCCCAATCAAATCAAAGCTTTTAATTGGCCCAATGTTAGGCAGGGATGAGTATTTGGTTTAGTATGTTTGTTTTATTGGCCAGCGGTCCCCATATTGAATTTTGCAGTTTTTAAAATGATACGACACAATGATGTATTGCAAATTATTACTTGAACCCCTTAAGTATGGCTCTCGGACTCCAATTTGAGAAGCTCGGACTTAGCTAACATTGGACATGTAAATTACGATGTATATTTTGAGAGCAATAAGGATTAATCATCTTTTCCATCATCAGTCAATTTAAATCCCGTGTGTGAGATCCGAGACGTCCGCGATGTTTTCTCAACTTGTTCCTGCTGGACCGTTTTTTGAGGGGAGAGGTTTTTTTCTGTGTACGTGCATGTGTGTGGCGTCAGCCTTTTTTCCCTTTTTTTTTTTTTGCCCAAAACGCAAGTCGCAAGAATCTTTGTTTTGTTTGCCATAGCGCCACATTGCTGCCGTCACGGACACTTTTCATTTGGGCTGCCGGCGCATTCCAGCAGAAAGACGATGCTGGCGAAATGTTCCCATCACCATGAAGATTTGTCTTGGCGTTGCATTCGCGTTTAATTGCCCGAAATACATTTTTTGGCTTGGCGCAGGCGACAGAAAAGTCCTCGACTCATGTGGCAGCCACTCAAGCGCCAGCCCGTCTGCTGTGCACATAATGGCCCTATTAAGAAATTAATTACAAATAGATAATTAAGTCATGGGGGAAATTATCCTCGCGTGGGCGTTCCTAAATCAACAGGATCAAGATAGAAAAACGGAGTATCTAAAGGCGGAAAACTTGCATGTGATGGCTTCTGTTAATTGTAGATAATATAGCGTTGCAATATATCTATATTTTTGGCCCCTGGCTAAAATGGGGCCCAGTGATGCACTTTGGGCTCCGGCATATGTCAGCCCTCGCCAACTTGACTGCCTTCATTCATGTTAGCTGTTATGTAGCACGATTGCAACATGTAAACCCGCAAATGGCCGCTTTCGAGTGCCTTATTGTTGGCCACGAGTGTGTGCTTGTTATGAAGAGAAGGCAGGAGAGTGAGGATTCAAAAAAGAAAAAGAAAAAGGCAGGAGAGTGAGGATTAAAATAACAAAAAGGCCAAGGTGACACAGGCTTCATGCTGACGTAGCCACTAGAGCGCCTCGTTGTCACAGTGTGGAAGATCCCCTCGATGACCCGGTGCTTTACATTCTAGCCACCAGAAGCTTTCAGCGGGTATTTTTTGGGGCGGTTTAAACATGGATGAAGAAGCATCATTTTTCCAGGATGTAGCGGTATTTGATTCACAACGTTTGAGAGCAAAATTTTGCACGTCTTTTCAACCTAATTTGAGCTTTTTTTTTCATCGTTCAAATTTAGAAGAGTTGTTATCATCACTCCTCTCTGGTGTGTGTTTATAAGACATTGATTTCCACTTAACAGGGACTTTAAGATGAATCTCAATTATATGTATAAATGACTTTCCAAAGGTTAGACTAAGGCTGGATTTGATATCCATCCTAAAGGAACACACTGTCTATTTAAAAACTAACCAGCTATTCTGTGAAATGGTTAATTTCAAGTCTTTCCTGAAAAAAATGTCAATGATTTTATAGTACTTTTTATGAATATTTTTGCATTAAGTAAGTAAGTATGCTAAGCAACAGAAGTTTACTGGTTACATGTTAATTGGCCAAAATTGTCATTAACTCATTCATTGCCATTGACGGCTATAGACGTCAAAAATTCATTTGAACTATTTCTATTCGCTAAATTTTTTTTCCACTTTTGTTGACAAGAGTATGAAAACCTTGAAAAAAAATATTTTATGTATATATATATATATATAATAATTTTTTTGATTAATTGTGAAGTCATGCAATTAATTATAATTTAAAAAATTAATTGCCTGACGCCCCTAATTTTTAATAATCTTCTTTTTTTTTTTTTTTTATAATTATATATATTTTTTAAATAATTATATATATTTTTTAAATAATTATATATTTTTTCAAATATCTTTTTTTTTATAAAGAAACAAATATTAGAAATTAGGGGCGTCAGGCAATTAAAATTTGTAATCGAAATTAAGCGCATGACTTCACTAGTTAATTCACGATTAATCACAAATTTTATATCTGTTGTAATACAATTTAAAAAAACTTTTTCATACTCTTGAAAAAAAATGTTAAACTAATAGAAATAGCTCAAATGAATTTTTGACGTCTATAGCCGTCAATGGCAGTGAATAAGTTAATTAATAATGGGGGTTGGGGGTACATCTCTGGTAAGACAGTTTTTCTTCAAATGTTCTTACTAGTGAGGACGTAGCACATATAGACCTTATAACGACTATCAAGGATATTGAATAAATGCTCAAACGGCTTTTCATGCTAACCACAAGCCTGTGACATCTTAAAACTGCAGCAGAGACGCATTCATTAAAAGGTAATTTGGAAGAAAGCTTAGCTTCAGATGCAGCTACTGTGCTCTTGACTCGTCGTCCTCAATGGAAGCCCTCTTCGGCCCCACCGGCGTGTCATTGGAATTCCGAAATAGTGCACGTGTATGTCTGTGATCTGCACAAGCTATTAGCGCCTGTTAGGGCGCGCGGATTATAATCCCCCGTGTAAATCCCGCAGGCTAATCAGGGCGTGTGTTTGTGATACTGTTTTGGCTGTACGGACAATTAACGGCTTTGTGTTGTTGTAGTGTTTATAGCTGTGTGACAAGGTGTGGTAATGAGTGGCCTGGTGTCGTTCTCATGTTCAAATGCAAACAAGTGATTCCAGTAAGACAGGGACAACAGTTTAGCTCTCAAATGCTTTTGATGCAGAACGAGAGAACAAAAAGTCTTTAAAAGATTCAGAGATTTTTTTTTCCCCAAAAATGATTCGTGTTTGTACGAAGACTGAGAACTATAGTGCTCAAGTGAGCATGACAAAAACGATGCCTTGTGATGCACTTTAGCTAGCTAGCTAGCTATAGGCCTACACCCCAAAAATGCATCATGGCGGATTTAGACCTTTTCATTGTTGTCATTTGTGAGACAAATTGATACAACTCGAACGCCAGGGCGATTTTGTGGATATATGATGAAGAGCTTGTCGACGCATGGTCCGTCAAAACAAAACAAACAACTTTGGTTGACTTTAGTCTCCAATATAAAGTCGATTTTCTGAACAGGAGGTACGTGATTAACTCATTCACTGCCATTGACGGCTATAGACGTCAAAAATTCATTTGATCTATTTCTATTAGTTTAACATTTTTTCCCACTTTTGTTAACTAGAAGATGAAAACCTAGAATTTTTTTATTGTATATTTAGAACAAATATAAAATTTGTGATTAATCGTGAGTTAACTAGTGAAGTCAGACAATTAATTACATTGAAAATTGTAATCACTTGACGCCCCTAATTTTTAATACTATTTTTTTATTGCGTCATTACTTAACTAGTGAAGTCATATGATTAATTACAATAAAAAAAATTAATCGACTGAAAAAAAAATTATACAAAAATTAGGGGCGTCAGACGATTCTTTTTTTAAAATTGTAATTAATCGCATGACTTCAATAGTTAATCCACGATTAATCACAAATTTTATATCTGTTTAAAATGTACAGTTAAAATTTTTTTAGATTTTCATACTCTTGTTAACAAAAGTGGAAAAAATGTTAAACTACTAGAAATAGTTTAAATGAATTTTTGACGTCTGTAGCCGTCAATGGCAGTGAATGAGTTAAAAGACAGTTCTGGCAAATAGAGAGAGAAACTCGTTAAAAATGTGACAAAATAAATCAAACAAAATAAGCCAGACAGAAACAAAAGAGATATCAATTATAGTTTGTTGGTAATACTTGAAAGCAGACGGCATTAAGAGATTAAGAGCATACGTTTAAAAAAACAAAACAATAATAATGACTTTGTTGACTTTCATCTTCACGTCATAGTTGTTCTTAAATTAACTATCCAAGTTTGTCAAAAGATTTTTTTTAATCCACACTTGAAAGAGACTTCATTCCAATCTGGCTGACTGTATCAGATTCCATTCAGGGTTTTTTTCTCTCTCGCAAAAAAAAAAAAAAAAAAAAGGTTACTTGAACCATGCAGCCTTGCTGTTGTGTCAAAACGTCAACACCGCCAAAAGGGCGTGATCAGTCCTCACCTGCTTTCTGATCAAGGTCATAAATCAAAGTGTTTTCATCCAACTCGGGCGCTTTCCTACCTTCTGTGCTCGCCGCATTTCACACCAGGTGTGCTATTATCATTTTTCCCTCTCGTTTAGTTACCGTCAATCAAGCTGGGTGGATTATAAACAAAAACCCGAGGAACCACTTTACACTGAATGCAAAGACGCGAATTCACTTGGAGACAATGTTATTGGATATTTAAAAAACGGATGCAAGGAAGACCAGTCCAAAAAATGGTTTATGCAAGTATAACCCAGTCCAACACCCCCTTCCACTTTTCCAAAAGTCCCTTCCACCTCCCGACGAGGGCGTATAAAAGCGCGCGCAGCCTCGTGGATGTTTGTTTTTCGGCCCGTAATGATGTGAGCGCGAGCGGGTGACGCACAAGGCCTTACCTGTTCCACGCCGCAAGGGAGGGAAGAGGTCAGCCTTCCGCCGTGTTGGTTTAGTCTGGCAGGAATGCGGCATCCCCTCCGATGTAAACTTACTTAGCGGCGGGTCATGAAAGGAGCGACATAGGTGGGATGTTAACCGTCTTTGGAGGTAATTTCCACTCTGGAGCTGAGGAAACACGGGAGGTGTCGGGGACGAAACGGTGGATTTAAGTCTTTGAATTTTAAATCCATCCGCGTCGTTGGGCGCTAAACTTGACTCGAAACAAAGCAACACATTTGTTTGGCTTTCATCTTCGGCGTTTCTGTATGTTGACGGTAAAACTCGAACCACCATGTGGCGGGGGTTCGCTGTGCTAAAACACATGCTTGTTAAGACCAGCAGTCGGTGTGCAGGTGTAGTCGTCGCACGTGCACTTCAGGTGTCTATGACAGGAAGATCTGTCCGCTTGATTAATGCTCTCACTCAAAGTGCCACCTGGAAACAATCCGCCCCCCTACGCTCCTCTTTTTTTCTTTTTCTTTTTTACCGCCCCCGTCCCTGCGCCTTTGCATGTGCATACCATGAGGGCCGGCGAGTGTGGAGCAGACGCCACCGTCTGCCATGGGGAGGTAACTTAGAAAAGAAAAGAAAAGAAAAGAAAAGAAAAGGTTCGCGTGAACAATAGCGCACGTGCAGCCGAGGGTGTCGGGTGTCTTTAATAACACTTTTTGCTCAAATTACCCGCCCGGCCCGCGACACACGCTAACGGATCAAACGCGTCCCTCACGGCGACGCCCACTGCTTTTCCTTTGTAAGGTCGTGTGGGCCGCCAAAGCGAACTTCCGCTTTCAGGAAACTCCAGACTGCATCGTTACTTATTGTCAAAGTTATTGTTTTAGCGTTTTTACTGTTGCAAACGAGCATTTTGCCGTCTTCAACGTCATATAACCGTCACGTTTTACGCTTGTTTGGTAGTTTAAGAGTGTTTAAATTTGGTTAGCAGTAGTAAAACTGCAGAGTGACCATATGCGCGGTTTTATTGCGTTTGCTGGGTTACAACCGAGTTTATTATTTTTAAATGTCCATGACAGTTTTTGTATGGAAGCTTTTTAAGGGACGTCAAATGTATTTACTAGCTGTGTCAAAGTTAGTGCATTAATTTGGAGTTAATTTAAAGTTCCTTTCACACCACTATTTCTCTTAATGCGCGATTAATGACCACCCCTTACTTGGAAAACCTGTCCGGGGGGGAATTCCAGTCGCAACGCAGCAGACACGTGCACATCAAAATTTATTAGTAATAAATATAAATATAAAAAAAATGTATTTCACAAGTTACTTCATGTTTAAGATTAGATAGCTCTTAATATGAAAAGAAAAATGCGCTGAGCTGTAAACCGCGTCTTACAAATGCAATTATGCCATCTAGTGGCAGAAAAATGACCTCAACACAAATCAATATCGCACTTGTTTTTTTACAGTACAGTGCATCTTTTCAATTTTAACTTGATTTTATGAATTATTGATGCAGCCATATTTTATATTAGTTTTTTAAATCCACTTTTATAACAAGAGTATGAAAACTTAGACCAAAATTTTATTGCACATTTAGAACAGATATAAAATTTGCGATTAATCATGAGTTAACTATTGAAGTCATGCGATTAATTACGATTCAAAAAAATTCTTGCCTCCCTCCCCTTGGTTGTACGCACTATAAAAATGAAAAACATCAATAAAAATATTTGACAAAAATTCGGTATTTACATGACAAGAATATGAAAAAAATGATGCTAACGTTCGTATTACAAATGTAATACTCGACTGTTTTGTTGTCTTTAAGATAAACCTCTCTTTGACTAAGAATGTCAAAGTAGTACGTTTAGCCAAACATGTCATTGCTTGTTATTGTTGTTAGGCTGCTTTTGTTTTGACTGTTAAGTCTTTTTATATACAGTATATACTTTGAATGACAGTTAAAAATGTGAGACTAGACTACGTGTAAGCATTTCTCATAAAATCGCTTCACGTCTGAGCATTACTTAACTTATTTTTACACTTAAAATGTGGCCTGCGCGGTTTATAAAACATTTACGACCGCATCGGTTGGCGCCCGGTATGGATTATTTCCAATTTCCCTGCGACAGAGTTTTGCGTTGGCAAGCGAGAACAACCGCAGGCGGACTTTTTTTTTTTCTTTCTTTTTTTTTAAACACCTCCCATCTGGCGACGTGGGGGCGACCATTTAGCCCCTCTTCCCCTTTCCTCCCCCTCCTCCTCCTCCTCCTCCTCCTCACCCACGCCGTCAGGAAAAAGGCTGATGACAACTGAATCAGGGCGGCGCACCACCTGTGGCACACGCTCGCACACGTAATTAACTTGAATGTGGACCACAGACCCAGAAGGAGCACGTGTGTGTGTGCGTGTGTGTGCGTGTGTGTGCGCGCAGGTGGATGTAAAGTCTTTGAAGTGAAAACAGAACGTGCGGCTCGTGTTGACTGGTGGGCGGTGCGGCGGCTTTGCCAACGCCCTCGTGTTTTTTTAATAAGTAAAATAGCACTATTTAATATTGTATCTAATAGAAACATAGCAAGGGAGGCCACTAGGGGGCAGTGTTATAGTAATAGTGAATAATATATGCCTGCGACTATTGTTATATTGTCTCCTTGCATATGTTGCTTTACTGTTTGTGTTCAAATATAAAATCAACAAGATTATCGATGGTAATCGTATGACGTTTTACCATTGTGCGTTAGCATTATGCTAGCAGGGGCAAAAAAAAAGAAAAAAGGGCAAGCCTGTTTTAAATGCACGTGCAAGATTCTTTGTGTTGTGTTTAGTTTGACAATAAACTTGAACCGGGCGTGGCATGAAACAGCTTGAACCTTTTGTTGTTGTGGAGTTTGCGCTTGTATCTCAAGTTTGTGCTCACAAGTCAAAGCAAAAATCCGCTGAAGTCAGCTTTTCACTATATAGTGCTTTAAAGATGAAAGACAGTTTACACAATAAGCTTTTTTAATTTTTTATGATGTAATAAACATTTGACATTGCAAATAATGTTCACACCCTGCGGGAGATTTGACTTTTGCCATATTTGGACGGTATCAAAATATGAAAAGAAGACCAAGATGTTCACATAGAAAAATCTGTGTGATGATTATTGCATTTGGTCTTGCGGTCTCACCAAGAAGCATTTCAAATATTTCGTCAACCGTAGATGGTGAAAAAAAAGAATGAGCGTTGGCATTTACAAGGACATTTCAGTTTTTTAAATCACCCCTAATAAACGTCTTTGCAATTGCGTCATAATCCTCATCACTTATAAATGTACATCGCTCACCGTTTTGCACAAGTCTGTTATTATAACTGTCACTAACAGTTGGAAACATGTGTTCTCCTTCCTGAGTGGATTTCATGGCAAGTTTATTAACAAAAATATTGAACATTTAATATCATACTTTGAGATATCAAAAATATCTGTACAAAATCAGATGATTTAACATTAATTTATTATCCCCAACATAACCCTCATTTAATGAAGGTGAGGTCTTCATTTTTTGGGGTCTGGTATTAAATGCTGTCAAAGTTTGCCTCAATAAAATGTTGAAGTTTTGTGCCTTTTCTGCTTGCCGGGCAGCTTTCCAAAACATCAGACGTTCTTTCTTCCCCCCTTTGTCATATTTCCGCTTTATCTTTGTTTTTTTTCCCCGACATCGTCGCTGTTCGCCGCCACTACGGTCGTCTGAAGTCAGCTTTGTTTGTCTGCTCTTTTTATTCGCTGCCTCAACTGTTGCGCCGCTCCCGACAGGAAGTAGGTCTGCCTCCCTTTTTTCCTCTCCTGATGCTGAACGAGCAAAAAGGTGCAGGAGGCGGGAATATTTGATCAGAGTGACAGACGCTTTTGATGGAATTTTAAGATGCCACGTCTAGCGACTGCGCCGATTCAAAGTTAAACGACGTTCCCCTCCCGCCCCCGTCTTGTTTTTCTGTCACATTTGTTGTCTGGAGCGATTTTGTTATGCTGACATGTCTGATGCAAATGGAGATTTTTGCTTATTTATGACCTTTTCTCATCAGAAAAACAAGGCAGGACTTATGTTGATGCATGAAAATGTTAAAATGCAACATTGGTGCACGTAGGTAAGATAAAGCGCACATCCAGCATCGTGAGGTCTTTTATAGTAGACTTTTGATTTTGGTTCTTGACATTTAACCATTTTGAACAGGAATAAGGAATTTCCTTCATTTCTTTATTTAAATCCAGTGTTCATTGGTTATGTTTACTGAATGAGAGGTTTTAATATTTGTTTTGCTGAATTTCAATTTCGCGTTGAAATTGTAGTTTTACTGAAGGGGAGGTCCTAAATGTTATTCAATTGGCATTTAAAAGTGTCTTAATTGTGTCTGTCCAAAACGAATTCTGAAAAATGATATACAATACTGAGATGTATTGACGCTGACATCGCCCACTCGTCACCTTTACTAAAGGAGAGGTCTTCAATTTGGTGGAAGTGACCTTTAAAAGGTCTTCAATTTGGCTTCCTTAATTCTGCTGCTGTCTCTCAAATATATTGCAAAACATCTGTACATATTGGGACGCCACATTGCCCAGCACTTGGTTTGGATTTACTGAAGGGGGGAGGCCTTCAATTTGAAATAATTGTACTTCCTGCTTTATAGAAGAAGTATTCTTGCAAAATGTCCTTGAATTGCATGATGTTCAACCATTTTGCCCTTTTGTCGTTTTTTTATCGAGGGAGAGGTCTTAAATTTCGTCATCGCGGCTATTAACTCATTAACTGCCATTGACGGCTATAGACGTCAAAATAACATTTGAACTATAACTAAAAAAAAATCCACTTTTGTTAACAAGAGTATGAAAACCTAGGAAAAAAAATTTGTACATTTTGAACAGATATAAAATTTGTGATTAATTGGGAGTTAACTATTGAAGTCATGCGGTTAATTATAATATAAAAAAAAGAATCGTCTGACACCCCTAATTTTTTTATAATATTTTTTTCCTTTTTTTTTTGCTAGGGGCATCAATCGATTTTTTTTTTATTGTAATTAATCACATGACTTCACTAGTTAACTCAAAAGTAATCCCGAATTGTATATGTTTTAAATGTACAATAAAATTTGTTTTCTAGATTTTCATACTCTTTTAACAAAAGTGGGGGGAAAAAATGTGAAACTAATAGAAATAGTTCAAATGAATTTTGGACGTCTATTGCCGTCAATGGCAGTGAATGAGTTAAATGTTAAAGTATTACTGTAAAGTACTGCTTTTCAAAATACAACTGCCACATACCGAATATTTTCCTAACCCACCCACTTCCAAAAATAGAATAAATTGTCCTTTCTAAATTTGACATGATTTTTTTTATTTATTCCATTACATCAGCATTTTGTCAGAGAAATTATCTAATGCTCACAATAATCAATTATTTTATAGAAGCAGTCAAGCAGATAATTTTGTGTGTCAGTGTCAGTGAGTGTGTACTGTGTAGCGTGAGGAAAGAGCTGACTGTGGTTTTTATTTTATTTTATTTTATTTTTTCCCAGCTTCTGGCAGTGATAAACTATAATTTTCTGTTTTTTTTTTTTTTTTTTTTGAGAAAAGAACATCCTCTGGCGCAAAGAATGATGGATACCTTCTTCCTTCTGACCGCATTTCCACTACAAAATATCCACGTCAAAGAGACGAATGTTCGCTTGTCTGTGGTTGCAGTTCATCGGAAATGTATGCATTACATCATGCGTTAATAACAATAATATCAATAACAAGAATAATACTGTAATAATATGTGCTATGATGTTCTGATGCCAAAGTTAAAAAAAGAATGAATAAAAGAAAATGAAAACGTTTATAAAGTTCAAATAAGATAATTAAAAGCCTTTTAAAAAAGTACAACTTATGAAATGATTGTACTAAAAAAAAATATATTAAACAACGATGTAAAATAAAGGGTTTTAAAAAAAATAAAAATATTTTCTACATTGATAGGTAATAAATGGCAGAAAAAAATTCTAGGATTAAAAATAATTTAATTCAAATGGAAAAATCTATTAAAATACATTAAATAATTTATAATATAAATTTCAAATGCAGTACAAAAATGACTAAACTTAAAATACATATTACAAGTTTAAAGTGAAAAATTTTAATTCATTAATCAATAAAAAAAATAATACAATGCAATAGAAAATGTCAACAAAATAGTGTGCTTTTTGGACTTATTTTTGACAAATCTATGTAAATATCAAAAGGCAATTACAAAATTTAAAATACTGAATCTGGGACACTTATTTATTCATCTATTTTAAATTAGGGGAAATGAATCTAATGTTACATGTAGAAGCTTAAAAGACATGAAATGGCTAAAAGAATAACATGTATATTTTTTAAAGTAAAAAAAAAAAGACTTACTGATCTGAATCTGTAAAGAAAAAAAGAAAACAATTTGGGAAATGTTTCCAAATTTCAATCTTCATTTGGCATTACTGCTCATTTTCTTTTGTGTGCTTGTCGCCTAAAAGTCTGTTTAACAGGAAGTCAAGCATTTGACTGGCATTGTTTAAAGACAAGATGGATGCTTTAATTGTCTGTCGGTGAGCGACGACCGTACACGGGAACCCCCCTCCTGCCCCCCCGCTTTCTCCTGAAATTTTACGCGTGATCTACGAGGCCATAAAGAAATCCAGCTTAGGAGATTTAATGCCGGTCGTATTTCACGCGCGCAATTTGAGTGTCAGCTCGCGACCGCATCCCGCCGAAGACGCTGCCATCATACAACAGCGTGAAATGTTTGAGGCGCAAAGTTTGACAATGATTTTCCCGCTGGGACTCGCTGGCGTCGGAGCACAGCCGGCGGGAATGTTTTGAGAAAAGACACCAGCACGGCCTTTTCTTCGTGTGAAAGGATGAAGTGTAATTAACTTATTCGCTGTCAGACATTTTCTAAGAATTTCACGCAGCGCATCATGTTTTATTTCTTTGTTGCTTTCACTGGTAAAACTTGCTGGATTGTTATCAATGCGTAAGGAGCTAACGCTAATGCTGCTATCGGCCATGCCGTAGTTCGGATGCAATCCAGAATCAGGATCCGGTGAGGATGTACCCGTGTGAACCCTGGCAAAGTGAACTGGACCACTTGGTGGAAATGTGGCTTCAGGCCATTTTCACACTTGATCCAGACCAAAATGATTCGGGTGCTCGAGCGTTAGCGTGAAAACTGCCGGGCCAGTTGCGGAGTTCAGCGTTGCGGTGTGGCTCTCGGCCGGAATGTCGTCGAGAGATCCAAACCCTCAAAAATCTATTATTATTATTTCCTGTTGATCCGATTTTGAATGTGATGCTTTTCGACAGGCCTTCTCTTTCTGCCAGTGAAATAAATGAGTGATTGTCATTCAAATGAAGAGAAACGTTCAGTTATGGGTCAGGTTTAGGCTGCCCGTTTCTAATCCGTTCTACTCTCAAAACTTCAGCGGTAAAAGAGAAAAACTCAGCCCATCATTCTTTCTGCCTTTTCCGTCCTTCGCTGCGTTCCCTCAACCTGGAAGCGGACGTGATAACCGATAGCGGCGCTGCGCGTCCCCACGGTCGCCGTATCCCCCTCGCCCGAGCCTCGTTAATCACCCGCCGTGGCATCAATCATCCCCGCTCGTGACAGAACGGCGCCGAGATCAACACGGGAGAACCGGCGGCCGATAAATCCGCTGTTCGGATAACATGAGAACAGCGTGTCTTTGCCGATGTACTCATAATATTTGGATACTCGTGCGTGGAGAGGAAGCGGGGCCGGCCCAAACGCACGGAGGAGCGGAAAGGGGGGGAAGTGTCAAGCGGAATGTTGGCCCGGAACGAGCGTCTGTATTGTCTTTAGCACCTTTGGAGGCCCGCCGTCCAAGAACAACCTTTCTTACCAGGGTTCCCGTTGCGCTCCTCGATACGCCGCATTTCCCCTCGAGCTAATCCTCGAGGAGGAGGAGGGGGGGAGTGGGCTCGTTGTCGGATTCATTCAGTACAGCTATATTATGGTCCATCGGTCGTGCCTCTGTCATATCACACGTTTTTAACTCACAGCCATTTTCACTGAAGCAACCCGCTTCGCTCCCTCCCGGCTGTTCTGATTTTAACTGATTTTGCAAGGCCCACCCAATATTGTTTTCTATTGCTATGAAAACATGGAACCTACCAAAAGAAAGATTAGAGTCTCTTCTTTCATCAGGAAAAAAAAGTTTATTTCTATCTGTTTCCGTTTTGCAGCAATTAGTATTCGAATATAGCGAGGTTTTGCAACATGGCCCTCGTTGATCTCTTATACTCTGCTGCCACCTGCAGGCCGTTTTTGTAATGACTACCATTGCTTCAAGCATTCTCTTCAGTTCAGAGGCTGCATGAAAGCTTTCTGTATGCTCTAGCATAAAAAAAACATTTAAAAAAACAAAAACGTATGAATGTGTCTTTGGGAGCTTGGTAATATTTAAATTTGAACGTATTTATACGTATTTGGGAGCAAATGAGTTTTCAGCAAAACAAAATGGCGGAAAAGTCTAACTAACCTCCAGTTGTAGTTTTTTTTTGTTCCCTTAAGCAATGCGATGCTGCTTATTTAGAAGTTGTTTCAACGTTTATATTTACACTTAGATAACATCTATGCTAATTTTTGTTAGCCTGTCTATGGATTTCGCATTATATGTTAGTATTAAGCTACTGCGGGGTTTTGATTTGGTTACACTTCTTAAGTATACAGTGAATATTTGTGCATATTTGTGGTTCGGCATTTCTCGATTTTTGCTATTAGCTGATTTTTTTTCCTTTCTTTTCAAAACCTAGCCTCGCATGCGCCCTGTTTTTGTTTGTGGTGGGGCACAAATAACATCATTGTAAAGCTTTTAGTGCTCTTTTGTTTCGTCTCAGTTTTACAGTCAACTGAGAGTCTTGAAGCAAGCACTCTTGGGCTCTTCGTTGAAGAACTGTGCCCAACAAGTCTCCCATTTTTTGACAGCTTTAAAAATCTAAAGCATTTGTTTTAGTTGAATTCAGTCTCTCTGTTGTAGATTTGTCTCGAATGCATGCCCCGCGACAAATAAAATGGTGGTTCACTTGAGCGGGATCGGTTCTGATTGAGTGACGGAAGGGAAAAGCAGAACGCCTTGGAGACACGGTGTGGCAGCTCCGGGCTCGGGTTTGACGGCTGGCGTGGCTGAACTGAAGTGAAGGGCTAATAATAGTGTAGCGAGTGACACAAAGGCCGCATAGAGAGCGGCACGGGCCAAAACGCCTCAAGCCTGTTAAGATATTTGGTTGCATGCAAAAGCGGAAAAGTTCAAATCCCGTCTTTTTTTTTTTTCTCTTTGGCATGTTTTGGCCGCCAACCCAGGCACTGTCACCCCATCAACAAACCATCCACGTACAGAAACACCCACAGCACATTAGTGGCCGTTTCCATTGTGAACAGGCCAGACGATCAAAACTGTCCTGTTCCATGTTTCGGCACGCTTTTGCTCGGGTTTTTGGATCACAAGGACCATATTGGATTTTTGGATCAATTATAAATGTGTATGTCAAATATAAATTCCAAATATTTATCCACTTAACAGCCAGCACTCTTCTGACTCAACAAACGAGGTCACACATACAAAGTCACAGATACTACAGTGGAGAAGGGGAGGATGTTGACAAACAAAATGAATGATGAATTGGTGGCGTGTCAAACTGCCACAGTATAGCGCCAACTAGTGCCGAGGAGGACTTACTGTCAGATTTTATGATTTTTTATTTATTTTTGCAAATACCTGAAAATCCAAAGTACAATAACCAAGTGTATTTGACAAAAAGACGGAGCGGGATTAACCAATCCAAAGCGTGCTATTGCGATTGAGCTGGGCTGCGCCGCACGTCTCGTTTCGGTGGAAACATGTCGCCCCCTCACATGTGTCCTTGGGAGTCTTTTAACCGTCTCAGGTCTCGCTGCTTTATTTTTTCTGCCAGCCCACAGAAGTTCCTCTCCGCTGCCTATTTTTTGCCTACAAGTGCTGTCAATTAGGGACCTCCGTGAAGGCGCAAGGCGGCAGACAGTCAGAGCAGTAAGAGCCCAGAGGAAATTGTCCTCATACCCCCGCCGTCTCCTTGACTCCCCCCGTGCCTTGCCGCCTTTACCGCCATCACATGCTCGCTTTGACACTGTTCCCAACTAATACTCCGCGGCCTCAACAGTACGAATCGTTGTTCCCACAGAGCACAGAGACGACATGCATCTGCTGTGTTTTGTATGGTAAAGTGGCATTTGCTTGAAGTGTTTTTTATGATTAGCCTAACATCTGTGTTCATTTCCGTCACGTTAGCATTCGGCCAGCGGACTTTCTTGAGATGAAACTAAATGGTTTGGTTGAATGTTTGGTGCAAGCACGCCTTGTCGCATTTTAGAGAACTGCGAACAAGTCTTTTTTCCCTCAAAGTGATGTTATTTGTTGTTTGTTGACATTGAGGTAGTGAGAACGGACGCTAAAGGATCAAGTGAAACCTCCGATATTCGCGTTGGATCGACCTCCCTCAAATAAGGAAAATCCATGAGTTGATAGTGCCCTGAAAAAGGTTTGTAATTGTCTATAGATGCCACAAGATGGCGTCAAAGCACTACTTGTACGTCTTAATGCAGCTCCTCAACTCACTTCGACATAGTTCCGTGGCGCCAAGATGGCGGTCAGATGGTTTAAGTGTGTTTTAACTAGGGGTGTGCCCAAAAAAACAATTCTCATAAGAATGGCGATTCTCATTTAGTACGATTCAGAATCGATTTTAAATGACCCAAAATCGATTTTATTTAAATTATTTTATACTGTCTTGCCTTTGTCTGTGTGTGCCTTTATTTGGAGCGCTGTTCATGTTGTAACCGGTTTGGCCACTGAGGGGCAGTGTGGTTCCACGCGGTCTAATACACTGTTAAGTTGTAGCCGCATTAGAGAGTAGAAGGAAAAAGTCACGATCAAGTTATTCCAATAAAAGTTTGTTTTTTTTCAGCGTTGAGCCGTTCTTTTGAGTGATAAAAGTGCCCCGAGTAGCGCGCTAATTAGCATTAGCGAGTCAGACTAGAGTAGATCATTACAATTCCTTGCACATCTATAGATTGAAGCAAAAATCATTGTCAATCAAATCGTTTTGAATCAAAAATCTTTCTTAATCAAAAATCGATTCTGAATCGAATTGCACGCCCAAAGATCGGAATCGAATCGTGAGACATTCAAAGATTCCCACCCCTACTTTTAACATTCTGAATGTGTTAAAAGTGTATGTAAGGGATAAGACTGGTGGTTTAATAAAAAACGATTAGAATCGGGAAAAAAATGTGTGAATGCATCAGTACACAAAGTAATGAATCGGTTCTTGAATCGTATCGCACCCCACTTATCGAGATACGTATTGAATCGCCTTTTATCAAAGAGATGCACACCCCTTATATATATATATATATATATATATTATGCCACATTAACAGTACTGTCAAGTAATCCATGTTGTGAAAAGTTTTTTCTACTTTCATTGCATACCCTCTTGAACTAAGCCGTCTGTACCTTATCTAATCGTAATCCACACTGAATTCAACCACATCAAATTGTTCCACTTTAAAATATAGAATCTGATTTTCACCTATAAACCACAGGAGTCCACTGTACTCTCTGAAGTGGAATATTAGCGACCCTTACGCTGATGTCACGAGCCGGGTGACAAACATTAATGATCCGGACCGCCATGAGGTCACCGAGAGTAAGGTTACCGGCCCTCGTCATTTGTTGACCTCGAGCAGGTCAGCCATCTCCGGTGCTAGCCTCGCTCCCGGGGCGGCCTTTCCCGTCCCGCTTCTATCCCGCTGATTGGCTCCTTTGGCCGCATCCCGGACCTGGCGGGGCTGGCAGGCGTCTTCTCCAACGTGGAAACATCTCTCGCCTCGTCGGCGGCCTTCTCCAAGAAGCCGTAATTAAGGGTCTTGAAAAATGCACCGCTGTGAAATGGAGCCGCAATCCTCCCGTCTTTTCCCTCCTCGCTGATGACGCTGGTAAAAAAAAAAAAACTAAAAAAAAAACTTGAGATCATTCAAATGAAGGGAAAAAAGGACAGTCACAATGCACTTTCAGACATTTATTGAACTCAAAAATAAAAAATAAATGTTTAATTTAATACAATGGGATTTTTGCTATCAGGCTTGTTTTGTATGTCTATTTTATAATGACAGGCTGTTATCTCTAAATTGCAGTTATCTGTGGATGCTATAAGCGTAAGGACATACTTGTGGTTTGAAGCAGCTCCAAGTTGGAATCGGTTCAAAACGTTTATGGACATGAGTGATATCTCAACAGTTACGTCGACGTCACAGAAAGCCGGGTGGCAGAATTCCAATATTCCCATACATCATGAAACCATGCGGCGCGGCGCACTTCTTCGCTGCTACCGCAAAACAGCCGCGACGAGAAAGGCGAGCGCTCGGAACGCCGTCGGGAAATTGCAGTTATAAGGAATCCCCGAATACCAAACGTCCTAGATTAGGATGTGGTGACGTTTGCTTTACTGTCAATGATCTTTAAAAAAAAAAAAAATTGTTCATTGTTGGCATTTTCACCTAGGGGTGATGTCACTTTTGTTGCCAGCAGTTAATACGTTAATGGCTGTGTGTTGAGCTCTTTTGAAGCTATGCATCGACTACACTGTAGCAAAGTGTTATTTCTTCATGAAAAGATCAAATAAAGATAAAATACCAGTAGTAACAAAAAATGTTAGGGCTTTATTTCAACTTTTTGTAGCTTTTTTGTTGTTGACATTCTAGTTGAAGTAGTAATGACATTGTTTACTTTCAGAATTATTAACTCATTCACTGCCATTGACGGCTATTGACGTCAAAAATTAATTTGAACTATTTCTATTAGTTTAACATTTTCCCACTTTTGTTAAGAGTATGAAAACCTAGAATATTTTTTTTGTTGTTGGAAATTTAGAACAGATATAAAATGTATGATTAATCGTAAGTTAACTATTGAAGTCATGCGATTAATTACAATTAAAAATTGTAATCGCCTGACGCGATTTAAAAAAGAAAGAAAAGATTGTTTAAAATTAGGAGCGTCAGGCGATTAAACATTTTTGTTGTAATTATTTGCATGACTTCACGAGTTAACTCACAAATGTTATATCTGTTCTAAATGTACAAGAAATTTTTTTCTAGTTTTTCATACTCTTGTTAACAAAAGTGTAAAAAAAAAAAAAGTTAAACTAATAGAAATAGTTCAAATGGATTTTTGACGTCTATAACCGTCAATGGCAGTGAATGAGTTAATAATTCTGTAAGTAATGTACGACAATTTTATTTATTTCTTTTTTTATGCTACTATGTCAACTTTTTTTAGTCTACTAAATCCGTGCATGGTTCCCCAGGCCTGGAGTTTATCTCTATTCCAGATATAATTCCGACGACTCGCGTGCATCCTTCTGCGAACCTTCAGCTGATGTTTGGGAACGTCTCGACGAAATGAAGCATATTCCCGCCGCGCCGGGCTTGCGCGAGGGGGAAATGTAACCCAATCGTCCGCTTGTCGACGTGCCAGATGCGTGTCAGTGCCTTCGGACTTTTTAAAGTCTTCCTTCCTGCTATATTGCTAATTTTCAATTGAGTCTTTCTATTTTTTGGAGTTAGTACCATGTGGGTGCTTCAACATGCTGGGCAGCACTGAGGTCTACTGGATCACATGCATTGTAATAGACGAAGAAGAGGCAGATAAGGTCCCTAACTACCTTAAACTCATTCACTGCCATTGACGGCTATAGACGTCAAAAATTAATTTGAACTATTTCTATTAGGTTTTTTTTCCCCACTTTTGTTAACAAGAGCATGAAAAACTTTTTTTTATTGTACATTTAGAACAGATATAAAATGTGTGATTAGTTAACTAGTGAAGTCATGCGATTAATTACGATTACAATTTTAATCGCCTGATGCCCCTAATTTGTAATAATCTTTTTCTTTTCTTAAAATCGTGTCAGGCGATTTAAATTTTTGATGGTAATTAACTGCATGACTTCAATATTTAACTCACGATTAATCACAAATTTTATATCTGTTCTAAATGTACATTGAAAAAAAATCTAGGTTTTCATATTCATGTTAACAAAGGTGGGGAAAAAATGTTCAACGAATAGAAATAGTTCAAATGAATTTTTGACGTCTATAGCCGTCAATGGCAGTGAATGAGTTGAGAAAATTGTTATTCCCACAGAGAATATATGCCTGCGCGTACATCTATGCTAATAACCGTTAGCTTATTTACTACACTAGCTTTACTATGATGTTAGCATTAAACCACAACACTTTCACTTGACAAATGTTTATTTTGTTGTTGTTGAATGTTTAATCCGTCTGCAGTGTGTCAATTTTACAGTATACTTGAACTGGGATTTACACACACACACACACACACACACACACACACACACACACACACACACACACACACACACACACACACACACACACACACACACACACACACACACACACACACACACACTTTTTACTGGATGTGTTTTCCGTAAGGCGCAATAAAATGTTTTCTAATCTTATCCACCCCCCTTTCAAGATGCCTGACGTGGAGCTCTTATTTTGAAAGGAATCAAAGCGCTAGCATGCAATAAAAGTTGTTTGAGTGCAGTGGAAAAGCAGCAGTGGCATTACGCGCACGCACACACACACACACAGACGTTTGTGTGTCTGATGTGGCAGCCAGGAGACTGACTGGAGTCTGATGTCTAATCAGGGGGTTGGGCAAGCGGGTGAGAATGAATGAGAGTCTCACAGAGGGTCAATGATGCCCTCTACAGTAGACACACCACTCTGTGTATATTTTGCTTTTGACAAATTACACAACTTTGTACTTTACAGTTTTATAGGGGAAAAAAAATTGTGTGTTATTTTTGGATAATAATAATTTTTTTTATGTACGTGTGTGTGGGTTTTTCCATTAATTTATGTAATATTATTTTAGTGATTTAATTATTTTATTTTTTGTTATACTGGACATATTTTATCACCTGATTTTTTTTCATTATTACATGGCAATCTGCTTGCTTTTGTGCATCATCTATAATGTTTTAGTTTTTTTTATTGTATGCTTTTGCCCACCAGATGGGAGCAGAATCTGATTCCTTTCTGTGCATATTGTATGCAAAGTAGCAGTTCAGTAATGAGAATGTTTAAGTCGTACTAGTAGCACGCAAGTTATATCCTTTGATGTGTGTGTTTTTTGTTAAATATTATTTTTATTTTATTTTTGCTTGTTTGCATTCATATTCCAGTTAAGATTGCTATGTATTTTTTTTTAATTGGGTGATTTTCAAACAAAAAAAAACTGTTTTGGGTGAATTAGCGGTAAAGGTATTCATCATGCTTTTGTGAAAATGACAGATAAATTACCTTTTTTAAATTAGTAACTTACGTGCTGTTATAGTAACTGTTATTTTTTTATGCGTTTTTTTCTTGAGTGTTTTACAACGGAGACATTTTTAGTACATGGTCGGTTACGCGACATGAACGCAACACAGGTGCTCGGACTATCCTTGAACGCAACACGCGCTTGCACACTTGAGACTCTTCCGGGAACGCACACTCACTGAGGACGTACCGTGAACGCAACACAGAGGCTCTGGGAACGCTCCGCGAACGCAACAGACTTGAGTCTGCTCAGTCGTACACGCAACGCACGCAGTGTCCAGTCGCTCCGTGAACGCAGCACACGTGCTTCGAGGACGCTCTCCGTGAACGCAACACTTTTCACGCTCTCATGACTTTGTTGCGGTCGTCTTCTCCGTGGCTCATGCGGGTACGTACACGCATATGTGTGTGTGAGAGGCGTGACGCCCCCTCAAGTTATGTGCCAGCTATTTGATCCGCACTGGCGGGGGCGGACGGGAAATCCCGGCCCACGTACGAAGAAGTCTCTCATCCACGCACGGGGGAGAAGGAGAAAATTTGAATAATTGTTTTTAATATATATATAAAAAAAATTTAAACTAATAATTTAATTTGGAAAGGAAGGGTGATTTGAAAGCGTGAATCATACCTGCTAACTCTTTAAAGTTCGTCTGTGACGCACCTGGGAGCTGCCGAGACAATTTTTAAGCCCCCCACGCGTGGACGTCCAATTGAAGTTATTTATAGCCGCACATGCGTGGTGGCGCGCGGACTTTTTAAGAAGCCACAGAGACCACCACCCTCACCACCACGACCACCACCCTCCTCCTTTTTCTCACACTCCCCACGCGTGGTTTTTCCTCCTCCTGCCCGGGAGAAAGGAGGCTTTCCCACTCGCGGTGCTCCCGAGGAAGGATCGCGACTTGACTTTTCTTTTCGATTCCATTTGTCGGCGAGTTCATTTTAGTTTTAATCCTCCCCCCCGTTGTGTGTGATGCGCATCCCCGTAGACCCGAGCGCCAGCCGGAGGTTCAGCCCGCCGTCCAGCAGCCTGCAGCCGCTCGCGGGCAAGATGACGGACGTGAGCTCCCCGGGTCACGGCGGAGGAGGAGGAGGAGGAGGCGGCGGCGGCCCCGGTGGGCAGCCGGATGCGGCTTCGGCGGTGGTGCCCCGGCTGCGCGCCCACGAGAACCGCAGCATGGCGGAGATCATCGCCGACCACCCGGCCGAGCTGGTGCGCACCGACAGCCCCAACTTTTTGTGCTCCGTGCTGCCGTCGCACTGGCGATGTAACAAGACTCTGCCGGTCGCTTTCAAGGTGAGTCCAGAATTAATACTTAAAAAATAATGAATTAATTAAAAACACTGTTTAATAGCTAAGCGGTTTTTTTTTACTGCTTAACATTTTGTCATTTTAACACAGTAACCTAAGCGAACTTATTGTACGATTTTTATTTTTGATCGAATTTAATCATGATCTATTAATGATAAAACCATCTGTTCTTGACATTTTGGCACCAAACTATCGTCTTGAAAAGTTCAAGTGCTACTTTTAAAAACACGTTAAAAATAACTGCTGTGTTGTTTTTAATTATAAAGGCATTTACAACTGACTGTTGTTGCGATTTTTCATATGAAAGGCTCTTTTCAGAGATATAAAAGATGGATCAAACACTGTCAAAGTGTGTTGAAATGTGTTGCTTGGCTACAAAACAAACACAAAGCTTTTCATAGTTTATTTTTTGTTTTTTTGAACAAGCACTTTTATTGCTGTCTGAGTCGTTTTCGTAGCTGCCAGGCCTTTTTTTGTTGTTATCTCCTTCCAGGAATCTTAATGAGAATCTTAGTGAGACTTTGTTTTCTGTTGTTATGAATTAAGACACTTTGAATGTGTTTTGATGTGCGTCATGAGATGCACTGTGTAATTACCACTGTGAGGAAGTTGGCATGCTGCCATATTTGGTGTCCTCAAATCACATGGCATTTGGTGCAGATCAGGATAAAGGTGCAGCTGAAGAAAAGAAAAGTTTCTATATTTGTGTCAGGGAAGTGTTATTGTTGCTTGGCTTTGTTGGAGGTCTACACTCGATAATTGCACAATTTGTGGATGAAATCTTTTTATATAGTTCCTTTGATGTTTTAATCGCTTCAAGTAGTATCTCATGGAACAATGGCATAAAATGAAAAGTTCATGGCTTTGTTTTATTTATTTATTTATTTATTTTTTATTGGGGGTGCATCAGCTGTCAGGATGCTGAAAGGAGCACGTTTCATTCTGACTGAGGAACTAAAAAGATGACATATTAGATATTCAAGTTTAAAAAAAGGTGTTTTTACAATGAAGTCATTTATAAATTATTTTAAATGTCTTTACTTTGAATTGAATTTGAAAATATATTTTTTTTCATGATTTTTATTTTCTAGGATACAATTGTTAAAAACAACATTTAAAAAAAAAACAACGTTTTTTGGGGTTGTTTTTTACTACTGATTTTGAAGGCATTTTATTGAGGGTGTGTGGGCTTATATATATGATTTTCTGAGGAACCATCTTATTTATTTATTTTAGTAAACCCCCCATTAGTGCTTGTTCTCAATCTCTTGCTCATAATGTTCTCCAAGAGGCAAAATGTGCTTGCTTCGACTTGTCACTGACACATAATACAAAAGACAATTAAGCATTATACATTAAAGCACCAAAATGTTCAACCAAGCCAAATGATTTAGTTTCATGAAAGTCTTCTAGCTTAATGACAACATGCCATTAACATGCTAACAGAACTAGCATGGATGTTAAGGGTTCCTACTGTACCACACACGAGTGGCAACACATACAAACAGAGCACAACCATTTTCTTGGCTCTCTGAAAACAACAACTATTACTGGACCTGAGTTGGGGGACCTTCTCCGCCTCTTCTTCTCGTTTTACAGTATGTGCATAATTCTGAGTCAGCTTGTTTCTTTACCACCAGGTGGTGGCGCTTGGGGACACAACGGACGGCACGGTAGTGACGGTGATGGCGGGCAACGACGAGAATTATTCGGCCGAGTTGCGCAACGCCTCGGGCGTGATGAAGAACCAGGTGGCGCGCTTCAACGACCTGCGCTTCGTAGGCCGCAGTGGCCGAGGTGAGCGCGCACACATACAGTACTTATTTAGGTGGTGAGGATTAGTGGTCTGCTTCGCTTACGTGGCAACCACATAGCGGTCTCTCCTACTCCCAGCACACGTCTGATTCAAAGCCTGTACTTACAAGGCCCTCACAGGCGCATAAACCTCCGCCAAGGCCAAACAATACTTATTGGAATTAGTGTAAAACCCTCATGTATGTATCTGAAGGATGTTAGGAATACACAAAGGAGAAGAAATAGTGTGTAAAAGTAGTCCAAATAAATTACACAAATGGTGCGTCAACATGCAAACTCCTTGGTGGAGGTAACATGATTCTCTCCCCCCAAAAATTAGCGGTCACAAATTGATTTCCAAAAATCCTTTTAGAGGAGAGAAGCCTCCACCACCTGCGTCGACCCCGGCTATCAAAGTGTTTGACCCGTTGCCGCGGAAACCCGTGTCACAGAATCTGGCGACAGGAAGTGACATAGGAGCCCAGGGGCCAGAGATCAGACTACGAGGTGTCTGAAATGAATACCCGGCCGGCGGTGACGAGGCAGGATGCTGATGTTGATGACACATCGGGGCCGTGACAGCGCACGATTGATAGCGCAGGTAGCTTAGCGTAAGCGGATACTGTTGATAGCATCATTAGACCCGATAGAGTGGCAGTGGAACCTGCATTTAGTTCCAGGGTACTGCTTGCATTCCCGTTGTTCAGATTTACTATCAATATTTGCCACTTAAATAAAGGCTGTTGAGTGAATCACCTCAGCGGCCATTTTAACGAGGAATCAACTCCACACAGGAGGGCCAAAGCCCGGATTCGAACCCGCAACCTCTGACGGATGTGCTAAGGCCAAGTTCAGGGAGCAATCACAAATGTGTTTTTAAATAAAACGGCCACTAATCTGCAAACGGAGCATTCGGAAGGCGATCCAGCGGATGCGTCCACTTGATCATCCCAACGCGGCGCACACCTGTCGCATGCGGACTCATGTTTACAGTCGGCGTGGCAGACGCCCACGCGTGGACAGCTGCCGCGATGAGTCGCCGCATTTAACCCCCCTGGCCCGCCCCCGTTTCCTGTCCCACCCCCACCCGGCCCCCTCTCGTCGCCACGGTTACATGATGCATACCTTTTCAAGGCTTCATAGCGCTACTGATGACCTGGCGCCTGTGATTCACAGCATTCCTGGTGCTGACACACGTCTCCATGCACAAAGTTGGGATTAAAGTCAGCCCACGAGACCCTCGTATTGAAACCCTTTTTGAAATAGTTTTACTCCTTTCACATGTTATAAACCTAATAAGTCACAATTTAACTGATTAAAAGCGCACCTTATAATTAATGCATTCCTTTGCGTCTGTTCTCACTCGCGCTTTATTAACATCACTTCAGGGAACTCAACAAAGACCCTTGCTCACACAGTTCTCCAAATACGAGGTTAAGAGTGTTTGTTTCAAGCTGTTCATTCGTCAATACCAGACAAAGTTTACTTAAATACTAGCACACAAAAAAAAGATCATTAAACAATGTACATTTAAACACTAAACTGTTTAAGAAAACCATATACCTGTTAGCTTAATGCTAACTTAAAATGTATTATGCCATTAACAGGCTTTTGGAAATTAGCATTAGATGTTCCCGTATTTTACCCCCGCAATATTTTGTTTATGGTCTTCCGATTTTCCAAAACAATAAACAAATACAAAGATGCAAATAGCAAGCAGTAGGCTATAGTTAAAGTAAATTTTCACTCTCTGCAACTGCAACTGCAACTGCAACTTTAAGACACATACAGAACAGAGCATAAAACAATTCTCACGGGTAAAAGTGAATATTCCAATAAAAAAAATTCAAATTGCTTCCTATTCTTCTTGCTCTTAACACACCTGTGCGCTATTCACACCTGAGACCTTATAATACGAAGTCACATGACAATTGCATACATTTTTCACTTAGGGGTGTAGTCACTTTTGTTGCAAGGGCTTTCGCTATTAAAGGATGTCATTTGAGTTATTTTGAGGGAACAATAAATCGACACTGTTAGCTGTACACTGACCACTTTCCATTGTCAAAGTGTATAGTAACAAAAAAAAAACAATCACTGAAAAGGTTTCAAATGGTGAACTGTGACATATTTTCAGTGTTTAGGGAGAGGAAGTGCCAATTAAAAGAGCCCACACACTCTTGAAAATAGGCCACATAAGGCCGTTGTGTCTCTTCTAGTCGAGAGCTTCTGACACAAGCCGGCGTTGTCCACCAAGAATCCTCGCCAAAGCACCCCCCCCCCCCCCCACCGCCCCGCCCCCAGTTTGTATTGAATGTGGCGCGTTGTCCCTCAGGCGCATGGCGTGTCAACTTTGGTCATAACCATGATGATGTCATGTTCATGTCACCGCAGGCAAGAGCTTCACGCTGACCATCACCGTGTTCACCAACCCGCCGCAAGTCGCTACGTACCACCGAGCCATCAAGGTGACAGTGGACGGACCACGAGAGCCCAGGAGTGAGTACACGTGATACACATGATTTTTCTTATTTGTTGTTGTTTTTTGTTTTATCCTTTCTACACTCTTTAAGCATGTTGAAATGTATTCCGTAGTTCTCCTTCTCTCTAGGTGTGCTAGCTTAATGCTAACACACAATGGGAAACGTCATAGACAGGCTAACAAGTAGCATCTGTGGCGGTGTTGTGATGCTTTAAGCAACAAATATTTGAACACAAACGGTACAGATTGGCAACAGGCAAGAATTCTTTGTCTTCTGTGAAAAGTGACTAATATTAACGTTGCTTAATAATGAGTATTAAGTAGTTGTAAATTTGTCATTTGTGTCTGTGTCATTGTGTTATACTGCTCCCGGTGGCCAAGTCATGCACACTCAACGGCGCTGCAATGAATTGAGCATGATGCACAAGTTCTATAAAATCAATTTATTTATATTACTTATGAAGTGCTATTTTCCATACTACATATTTTGGGGCAAGGCTGCAACATATTAAAGGCATTTTCATTCATTTTAATGGTGACAATAACTTTGACTCTGACCCAAACAATGAACTGTGATATAGATGGGGAAGACTGCGTAGAGCTTTTCCCACGCTGGCTTATTAAGCGAGTGAGGTGGAACATTCCCAACAGGCTACACCGGGTAGCAAGAGTGCTAGCATCAGCCCCTTTTAATAGGCTGCATAAAAACAACTGAGCAGGAAGTTGAGAGCGAGAAAAAAAAAACTTTACTATAGTTGAGTCGTCAGTGCCAGCTGGTCTGGCACGCAGCTGTTCGCCAGCCCCTTGAGAAATTCACAAAAATGAAGAGAAAAATTATAACTGATGTGACAAACAAGGCTCACATGTGGCACCGGGACACAGCGGAGCCGGCGGACGCTCGCGTTAGCGAGCGATGGCGTTCCTGCTGCTGCTGGCGTTGCCAAGAACGCACTCCCTCGCACACACGCGCACACTTGCGCGCTGCGTTTGATCAAAAGCATTTCCTGTGCATCTGCTGCCGCGCGTCATGACTTTTTTTTTAGGCCGTTTTTGGGGGGCCGGCAGATAAGACTCCACAACAAGCAATTTATGTCAACAAAGCTCAGCAAAAGTGATGAGAGGTACCAAAATAAGGTACACTCCTAAGTATTTCCTCGTGTCGCTCTTAGGTTAGCATAGCATTTAGCATGGCTTCTCTATCTTTTCCCGGCATCCTCCATCAATTATTACTGACTTAGGAGCGACTCCACAGCATGTTTAGG
The DNA here is from genome assembly GCF_054856555.1 of Leptonotus elevatus. Lineage (NCBI taxonomy): Eukaryota > Metazoa > Chordata > Actinopteri > Syngnathiformes > Syngnathidae > Leptonotus > Leptonotus elevatus. The sequence continues at coordinate 10,634,682 of NC_141256.1, forward strand.
CACACTGGTTAGCCGGCTGTTGCTAGCTAGCTTTCTGCGCAAGTTAGCACAGAGCTTCCCTCGGACCTCCGACTATATCCGCGATATGTGATGTGAGGCCAGCGAAGCTTTTTTTGGAATGTCTCGGTGGTTCTTCTTTTTCTTCTACTTTCTCTTGGTGATTGTCATGCTGTTTGATTCTAAGTTTTGCTATTCAGTGTGTATTAATGAGGCGCAAAATACACATTTTGACTCGCAAACTGTGGCGTGAAACCATTTCGAGCCTTGAGTTGTGTACTGACACCATATCAGCGATGTCATCAGCGACCAATGGCCGTAGACTTGACTTTCATCACAAATTAGCATCGACTAGCTAAAAAAATATTAAGTTGTGTAGCCCCAGCGTGTGTGTATGCTTGTGTGGTTCAGGACACGTTGTATGAGCGTGACTGTATGTTAGCAAAGTGCAGACACAGTGCAACTAATAGGCTTCATTAAATGTCATTTGCAGCTAATGGGTGACGGGGAGTGGCCGTTTGCAGGCCCAGGTGTGCTCGTGTGCGTACGTGTTACGGTAGCGGTAAAGCGCACACTTCCTCTTGGCAAATCTTCAGTTAGTCCATCAAATTGATGGTACGCTCACACGAGAGGTGACACAAAACATTGTGGTGTCACACAAAGTTAGCTTTGTGGCTAAGCGTGCGCGCGCGTGTGTGTGTGTGTTTTGCGGAGGTCAGAGTGTTAACAAGTCTGGTGAGGAGGGTAGCGGTTCTGCAAACCATATTAGTGGTTACTTGCAAACCCCACACATAGACACGCATGCTCGTACACACACACACACACACACACACACACACACACACACACACACACACACACACACACACACACACACACACACACAGGCATTAAAATCCACTTATCTATATGATGTGCCGTAATGACTCACTGACAGCTTTATGACAATAAATGCTGTGTTTCCTCAAATTGCGTCCCAAAAATTTAGACACAATTATTGTCCTGATAGGGTTTTTAAAAAGAAAAAGAAAAAGAAAAAAAGGAAGGCGTTAGTCATGGAGGAGGGGAAGATTCCCTCCCTAAATTAAGTTTAAAGGGGTAAAATGTGGATCAAATAATGCCAAGGTCTGGAAAAGTAGAAAACACATAATTTTGTCAATTATCTGATATGCGAGGGGAAAAACAGGCTTTCATAATCGGCATGACTCAAAATCATACTGTGGAAATTCCTTTTTTTTGTCAAAGCCAAATGTTTAGTAATTGTTGCTGGCTGCATTGTGACTTGAATGTCTTTTATGATGCATCAAAATTAACCAGATAATTCAAAGAAAATCATTTGATCTAAAAAAAAAAAAAAAAGGAAGAAAAAATACAGATCGTTTAAGACGCAAAGCTGTCCATAAACACTGACAAAGATTGCTCGTGATTGTTTTGGGAAATGTGTTAATTATATAAAGAGTTGATTAGTTTAATAAGCATATTTTACAATAAGAATGTTTCAATGTTGAGCAGAGGGTTGAAATACGGTATTATGACCGTCTCTAGAATGTAAATAAACATAAATGAAAGTATTAAAGATTTCTGATTTTGCTGAAATTTTGCCATCCACATGGTATCAAAAGACAATTGTAGGATGCATTTAGAATTTTTAAAAAAGTTAATTTTTGTGGCGATAGTGTCGGAAATGAATGGCTAGTCGTTGGAAGAAGGCAATTCCGTGGAAAGTTGTTATTATAGTATTACTATATTTCATATTGCCAGGTTTGCCATAGTCATTCATAGTGTCTGAAAATATGGAAATTTATCAATTTATTAATAATAAAAATATGAAAATTTGTAATTGCATTATTTCATATGGTTTTATTCGTTGCAATTAATAATGAATTATTTAATGAAATAAGTCCATTTAAAAAATGAATGGATGTGTTTTTAATTAATTAAATACATTTCACAGAACATTTTCTAAATGAATGCGACACATTTGACACGACTCTTGCATTGTGGCTCTCATGCATCATACATTTCCTCTTGTAATAAATCTCAGTAGAACAGTTAGTGTCTTTTTTTGTGCGTGTCATCAGACAACAAATCAGTGATAATGGGAGTCACACCAACTAAAAATCAAGAGCAATGAAATGAGGGAGTAGGTTAAGAAGAAAGGGAAGATAAAACAAAAAAGAAACAAAAAGAACCTTCAAGCTTTTCCAGAGGCAGCCAGTCACTTGTGTGAAGCTCCTTGAAGATGTGCCAAGCGCGGGCGCGGGCGACTGAATCAGTGAGCGAGCGAGTGAGTGCGTAAATGAGCGAGTGAAGGCGCGCGTGCATGTGAGCGTCTGCGGGTGCGGAACGCTAAACACAAAATCGTTCAGCGAGCGTCAGAAAAAGTGAGGAAAAGAAATAAAAAATCTGCTCTCCCGTTCTGAATCATCTCTAATGTGTTTTTGCGTGAAATCATAGTATCGCCTTGGGGATCTGTCCTGGACGTCTATATACAGAAGTCTATAGTGTGTGTGTGTGTGTGTGTGTGTGTGTGTGAGCGTGTGAGCGTGCACGCGTTTTCCCTTCCCTGGCCGGACCACACAGACGCCTGGCAGCGTTCCACCGCAGTCAGCACGGCTCCTTTTCACTCGCTTTTTCCTCTTCCTCTTTTTTTCCCCCTCCTCCTTTTTCCCCCCTTTCTCCTCCCTCCATCTCTGGTTTTATCATCTGCCCTCATTTCTTCCAATCCCTCTTCCCTTGATACCAGACCCCCACGGCGGACGGGCGCCTGGCTGTCACCCTGCCTCCAGACCAACCCAACTCCACACTTTTTTTCCTCTGGAAGTCATCCACTGGAATAATTCATGACGTCGAAAAAGAAAAAGAAAACGGTCATTGTGAGAGGCCCCAGAATTTAAAATAGAAGAGAGTTCATGGATGATTGACATCCACGCACACGTGTAGTGAGGTCTTAGTCCGACACAAAACACGCTTACTTAGAGTTAATCTGACACAAACGTACATGAAAAGGCAATAGTGGGGAAAAAAAATGATAATCATAGAACTGAAATGGTTGCACAACTTGGCTAGCAGCCGTGAGGAAAATGGATGGATGGATGTACAAAAGTGGGCCAATGGAATAGAAAGTACCGAAACTAAAAAGTTCTGCTAAACTAAAAAAAATTGTGGGGATAAAAACAAGATGACCGAAAATGGCTGTGCAACATGAAAAAATAATGCAAAGTTACTGAAACGTTATGAGAAAAATTGGGGGATTTTTTTTTTCATAATTATATTTTTAGGGAGAAAATTAAGTATAATTTGTTAGTTAAAATGTTTAAATTTTATTGAATAAAAGTTGGATAGTTTCAGAAAAAAATTAATAAAGTGTTTAATAAAGTTAAAGTTTTTATGGATAAAACGTTTAATGTGATAATATAAAAGTTATTTTTTTTTTTTATAAATTGTACATTTTAATTGAAAAAAATGTCTTGAAAGTTCTACATAAAAAAAATAATTTTGAAGAAAAAAGTTGGGGCGGTTTTAAGGACAAATTTTTACAGTAAAGTTTACATTTTATTGAATAAAAGTTGGATAATTTTAAAATAAAATATGTTTAATAAAGTTAAAGTTTATGGATATTTTTTGTTTGTTTTTTTGTTTAATGTGATAATATAAACGTTTTAAAAATTGATAAATTGTACATTTACATTGAAAAAAAATTAAAGTGGCCTTTTAAAGAGTTGGGGGGGGGGTTATTAAGGACAACATTTTACTTTTTTGTGAGTTGTAATTAAAAAATAATAACAATTTGAGTATGATTTTTTTGAAATTTTGGAAAGTTTTGTTGTGCTGTTTTTAGAAAATTAATTACCATAACGTCCCTGACAAACTGTAAGTTTTATTATTTGACAGTGCTTAACCGCTCTTTAGTGTGATTACAAATTGTCTTTGCTTCTTCTTTAACCATTAGTCATGTCAGCCACGTTTCAACCGGCACATTGTGATTCTTACTGGTTAAAATGTATTTTGCTTAATTCTAGACAAAGCCAAGCTTGTTTTTCCAACTCTCAAAGCTAAGCTAAGCTATGATAACATTTGCCTTTTTGTGTTCCTGTAAAGCGACGTTAGCCCCCATAAATCATGTGGAAACTCTCAAGTCTTCCCGCTTGACATTTATTTTGCTCAATACTGGACAAAGCCAGGCTTGTTTTTGCAGCTCCCAAGGCTGAGTTGTGCTAAGCTAAGCTAGCTTTGGTGTCTTGTGTTCTTAAATGCCTTCAAGCAGAGTGTAAAACTAGCTCAACTGTCTACATGCATAAAGTAATTCCAGTTAGACATCACACAAGTGTTTGTCCTTCTCATAGTTTTCACATTAATTCAGCAGACTGCAATCATGTGGTAAGCTCAAGGATTTCAGACTGAGAAATAAATCATAAATCAGTATTGCGTGAGGTTGAGACAATGTTAGCGTAGCGTAGCATAAATCAATGTAAATCCCACCTGTCCCTGTTTGAAATTTATTTTTGTACGATTCTACACAAATTCAGGCTTGTTTTTCCAACTCGGGTTGAATAAACTATGCATTTAAGCAATGCTAAGCTAGCTTTTGCAGTTCTTGTGTTTCTGTAAGGCGCCATTAGCCTAGCTTAGCATAAATCAATAAACCACAAGTTTCTCCACTCCGCAAATATTTTCCTTGATTCTGGACAAAGTCTGGCTTGTTTTCCCAACTCTCAGTGGTGCCGTAAGATAAGCAAAGCTAAAAGAGCTTTAAACTGGAGTGACACAATGTTAGCCTAGCTTAGCATAAATCAAGAGGAAACCCACAAGTCTCTCTGTTTGTTTTATAACTCAAGGCAGAGCGAAGCTAAGCTAACAGCAGCTTGTGTTTGCAAAGCAAAACTAGCCCGGCTGCCACTGCAAATCCCCGACACGAATGGTTGCCTTGTCCGTGAAAGGAAAACCACCTCCATTAATTATCATCACACAGCTTCTTTATTCTCCCTGCCTGCTTCTCTTTTGATCAGATTAGCCCGGCGCGCCACAGAGCCTCACTTGGAATAATAATAAGTCTTCTTGGATCACTGTTCTTCCGACTACTTGTGAGCGTGCGTTTGCACGCGGCCGCCGAGTGGTCGCACATCTGGTGCAAATCTGTCCTAGCTTCCGGCCGCCGGCTGGGGCATGGAAGGAAGTGGCGGGGAGGGCGCTATCGCTAATCTGCTCTGCCACACTTTCCAATGATGGGAAGTAACCAAGTACAAGCACTTTTTCTCCTGTACATAAGTCGATTTAAATTTTTCTGATGACGTTTTACTTTTACGCCTCACATTTGTAAACAGATATCCGTAATTTTTTTTAACCTCCGCAGATGACTCCATGTAGTGAGGTGAAGTCAACAGTGCTTGAGTACTTGATTGACTAATTGATTGAAATCTTGGGGTCTTATGAGGCGGAAATGAAATGGACAAAAGTAACATGGAGGAAGGTTAACCGGGGAGCATGAAAGACAACTGCAACAGACATGTTACATGTAAATATGAAGAAAGCAGAGTATGGTCTCGTGAACAGTCCAAGTACAGTCTTCCTAAGAATATACGCAAGAACGTTCTTCCTCGGAATACAAGTTTGTTTGTAAATTGGAACGGCTGTGCGGCTATGTCTACCCCACCCCACCCCACCCCTCCCGCCCCCAAGTAGCAGCATGAAATGCATCTTGAGATATTTTCTTAGCCAAGCCTAAGAAAACAACATCCATGCGTATTTGGTTTATTCGTACTTTTGGTTTATACGTACATTTTAAATTGGTACAGTACTTGTGCCGCTACTGATGACGTTTCACCAAATCGCAAGGACATAAGAACAGACAAGAATGCTAATTGAGAAAATTGTTATGATAGCACAAGTCCAACCAATGCTAGCTAACACTTGGTTAAAAAAACAACAACTCAAGAGTAAGTCAATAGTTATTAAAATGAGTATTGTTTATAAATGGCAGTATTTCTTTATTCATTGCTTTTTTGTGCCTTTTTTTTTTAACTTAAAATCAACCGAGTGACAACTGGAAAAACTAGCTGGTTAACCGTTAGCCATTTGGTCAGCAAAATGACACAAAAACTGCGTAAACAATTGCCACGTTTTTTGTAAGCAAAATAAAAACAAAACATTAGAAGAAAGGTTGTAAATTTTGGAGTTTTGAATTTTTGATGAGAGTGTTCTCATGCATATTTGCGCTTCTTTGCTTGATGATTGATCAATTTTCATTTTCTTTTTGTTTTTTGTAATTATGTAGATTATTCACTGAAAATGTCACCTTTCCAATTGTTGTCTGCAGGCCAAAGCAATAACAGTATGGCTTTACTGCCATCTGGTGGCGTTTTATATGCCAAAAGATTATGTTGAAGTGAGTTGAGTAACTTCATTTAGACACCTTCATCCTTTACCGCCATCTTGTGGCAGCTATAGGCACTTGTAGTACAGTGTAAACCTTTTTACCTTTTTCCCTATTCGCGGTAGGGCTCCACTTTTACCAGACGTTTTTTTTTTTTTTTTTTTTTCACAAGTACTATATACATATATACTTTTAGCCATGTAAAAGAGTGTGAGTACTGTTGCCATCTCTGCTGCTCATGGCGGCGATGATGATACTGGGAATGTCGGGGACTTTCCCCAACAGTGGGTGAAATCATCCGGCCCCTTTCCCTGCTTCTTTTGAAACACCCCGGGCTCATTGCTCAGCAGTCTGTCCAGAGTTCCGATAAAGCAGCTGAGACATGAGCTCGGCCCTGGCAGAGTGTACAAGGCGTAATTAAGGCCCGCAGAAGTCGAAATACGCTTACTTTAAAGCCATGAAAACCGCATAATTGGGCTCAATTAAACGTTTCTGGAGGTGGAAGTCCACCCGACAAGTAGATGTGGTTAAAGTACTCATACTCAGTCCTTCGCTAGAAGTACAGATACCGAAGTAAAAACTGCAAACTTATTTTCTTGTACTGTAAAAAAAAAGAGGGCTAAAAACCAGCAATATAACACTTAATGAAAGCTAACGCTGCTATAGCCTTGAAGTCTTCCCGTGTTTGTTTTCCAAGCAACCATATTTAGTGTTGTAGTGAATCCCTTAGTTGTTAAGTCACATGGCATCCAGTTTGTTATTAAAAGACAACTTGTTAGCATTCATGGGCACGGCGACTCTTTACAGGGAAGTCGAGAAGCCCTGCGGCAACAATGTGGGACATGTGATGGGATCAGTGTGACGAGACGTGGTCGGGGGGGGGTGGGGGGGGGGGGGGGGGGGTGTTGGATTATGCAATGACTTGTGACTCAATTTCCGGGACTTTCTTCCCAAATGAAAGGCCTTAATTATCTGTGAACATTACATAAATATAATAAACAGCATGGATCTACTTGGAAATTATAGAATAGGGACAGTTTGTAAATGGTCTATTTGGGGTGTGGCGTTTTTTTTTTTCAGCGGACAGCGAAACCAGCAATTAATATGGCCATCTATTAGAGCAGAGGCCACTATTTGAGCAAATTATGGAAATGACAAACAATTGACAAACATTTATTTTATTATTTAAACGACAAACACAATAAAAGGTCAATTTGTAAATGGTCTATTTGGGGTGTGGCATTTATTTTTTCATTGGATGACGTAACCAGCAATTAATTTTGGCATCTATTTGAGCAGAGGCCACTTTTTAAGGAAATACTGTAAACCTTTAAAAGGTCTAATAGGAAATTATGGAAATGAAAAACAATTGACAAAAATGTATTTTATTATTTAAACAGGGCATTTATTTATTTTTTCAAGGGAGGAGTGGACGACATAATCAGCAATCAGCTGGGTATCTATTCAAGCACAGTTCACTATTTGAGGACATACAGTAAGAACATAAAAGCAGATGACAAAAACGACACAATAAACGCCAATTTGTAAATGGTCTATTTAGGGTGTGGTGTTTATTTATTGATTTTAATATTGATTGACACAAACTGGCCAGCGTTGCTCTATTTTATCTTGAAAAGCAAATACATTTTTCATTTCTTAATAGTCTGCACTCGTGATGAAAATGTTGCAAAATGCCATCTATTTAAGCGTAGCCTAGCTTAGCCAAGCGTTGCCGGCGCAGTATCTGAGCAAGTTTTTCCCACTCGAGATCTTTTGAAGACACGAGGACAACAAAGACTTTTGGTTTTTAAATGTCTCCCCACTCCCGTAAGCAGGTTCATCTGGATTGCGAGTGACGCTGCCGATTGTTAGCGGGCCAGCTGGAGCGTTGCCCAAGCGCGACGGGAATTCCATCGTTGTCTGATAGCAGCGTAGCATCAAAAGGAAACAAAAATCCAGACTCCACACCTGAGACTAAAAATAAAACTAGTGAGCACGTCGTCCATTATGGGAAGGTATGAGTGTGTCAGATACAGTAAGTCACGCCTCTGAGAAGCGCAAGTGTGACAAAGGGGTGTCGAAATTTTGCCAAAGGAATGCAGGAGGAGAGCGAGGCAAGAATATTTGGCAGGGAGCGCGACTCCTGTAGGGATAATAGCGGCGTGGCGTGAGAAACTCTGTTTACCTGACGAGCAGGCCTCGGATTAACGAGCGTACTGCTTCCTTTCCCAGTCGGAGGAACCAGAATCACTCGCGCTCGAGTTTGACTGACTCAAACTAGAATTTCGGATGGGCTCTCCAATTAACTCATTAACTGCCATTGACGGCTATAGACGTCAAAAATTCATTTGAACTATTTCTATTAGTTAAAAAAAAAATTTCAAGAGTATGAAAATCATTTTTTTTATTGTATTACAACAGATATAACATTTGTGATTAATCGTGAATTAACTAGTGAAGTAATGCGATTTTAATTGCCTGACACCCCTAATTTCTAATAATCTTTTCTTTATAAAAAAAAAGATTTTTGAAAAAAAATACAATTATTTTTAATTTTTTTATTTTTACACACAAAAAAAAGTTAGTTTCACATTTTTTTCCACTTTTGTTAACAAGAGTATGAAAACTTAGAGAAAAAAAATTGTACATTTAGAACAAATATCGTGAGTTAACTATTGAAATCATGCGATAAATTAAAGAAAACTTAATCGTCTGACGGCCCTAATTTTTTAAAATATTTTTTGTTCTTTTTTTTTTAATTAGGCGATTCAATTTTTTTATTGTAATTAATCACATGACTTCACGAGTCAACTCAAGAGTAATCCCGAATTTTATATCTGTTCTAAATGTACAATTTTTTTTTTTTATCCAATAATTTTTTTTCCAATAGAAATAGTTCAAATGAATTTTTGACGTCTATTGCCGTCAATGGCAGTGAATGAGTTAAGTCATAGTCACTTATTATAAGTCACTTCTAACATAAATTTTCCTACCCGTCTATTACTATCAAGTCAAATTACCGCCACTTAAGTCACCATTAAGTCACATTAATCCACCTGCATTGCGTCCTCAGGGCATCGTCAGAAGCTGGAGGACCCTCCAAAGTCGGGCCTGTTCTCGGACCGCCTGAGCGAGTTGGAGAGGATGAGGGTTCGCGTGGCGGTGCCATCTCAGGCGCAGCGACCGCCGCTCAACACGGCGGCCAATTCGTTCACGACGCAGGGACAAACGCAGATCAGCGGTAATTAAATTGTTGGTTGTTTCAAGTTGTTATATATAATACAATTAAACAATACGGCTGAATAATTAATTGAATTCAAATGAACATTGCACTGTAATAGAATGCAACTCTAATTGAAGTCGATAAAAGACCTTGAAAAAAAACTTTCAAAAGTTTCCTCGGCCTGCTTTAGCTCGTTTCGCTGCTTGTTTACATGCTGCTGCCTTTTATAAAGCAAACAGGAAGTTGTTCTCCTGGAAGGTAAACACTCCAGACTGAGTCCATCAAAACACACCATCCCCGCAACACTACTTGAACCCTTCTCCCCCCCACCCCACCCCCTCCCTCTTCTTCTCCCATCAGACCCGCGTCAGTCACAGTCGTCGCCACCGTGGTCCTATGAGCAGACGTACCCATCCTACCTGAGTCCCATGGCGTCCCCCTCCGTGCACTCCACCGCGCCGCTCTCCTCCAGCAGAGGCACGGGCCTGCCCTCCATCAGCGACGTGCCCAGACGCTTGCCAGGTCAGACACATCCACAACTCAGTGAATCAGTTCCACTTAGTTAAACGCAGCCTTGAGATAAGAGTTGAATCAATTCCATGACTACACTCTTCTTTCCCTATTCAAATGAATGGAAATGGCATTTATCAGTTCCGAGTAATGACATTTAAAAAGAGTGCAAACAGTTCGGTTCAATGGGCATTGTGCTGCTCCTTCTGGTGTGCATCTTGGCCACCAGATATTTTGTAGATTTACATGATGGTGCTTACTAAGCCACAATAATATTAGTCATTAGCAGGGGATAAACACTATATGTCTGTGAGGATTGTTATACAATGGACCACCACCAAAAAAAAGTCCCCCAAAAAAATGTGGATAAACCGCCAATAAGTATTTTTCACAAATAAATGTAAATAATTATTTTTAAATATTTCTTCTAAAATATTGTGGGGGGAAACATCCATGTTTGTGTTCAAATAAACATTTATAATACCTCAAGATCAATGAATGCTATCCGTTAGCCCATCGATGGCATTTTGCATTGTTTGTTAGCTTTAAGCTAAATGAACTCTACTAGGGCAAAGCTATGCATTTTTTGGAGTACTTCACTTTGTTTTTCTTTAGTTTAGTTTCTTTTGAGCGTAATCTTCAACTAGGAATGGCAAACACCGTGAAGCCTCTTTTTTTTTAATCAATGGTTCACAGTCACCATAAAGTGCTCATATCTCAAATATTTGCTCTCAAGAGATCGTCCCAAATGATGGTTCGCATCTGAAAAGTCCGGTCGCTTGTATCTCAATGAAGCACTGTGCTTAAAAGCCGAAATGTTCAACCGAACCGTATTAATTTCGTCTGCTAGCTTCATGCTAACATCATTTAGAAGGGCTGACAGAAATCGACAAAGATGTGAACTGCTATCTTAGCGCGCACGAGCAACAACGTATACATTTACTTGAACAGTGATATAGCGGAGGAACACTGAGCGCACGAGTATGCCATGTATGAATTTGTTTCCTCTTTTTCCCCCGATTGTCATCTTTTGATTCTAGAGTTGCCGAAGCAGCATAATGACAGGCTGGCTGATTAGTAACATCATCAAAGTGCTTTTATGGACGATATGCTATATATATATATATATCGTGTGAAATTGCATTAGTTGGCCTGTTTGTATCTGCCAACCCCGCCCCCCAAAAAAAAGAAAAAAGAAACTGAAGCGCTCCTTTTTAATGTCCCAACATGCCGCCAGACAAGTTTGCGCTCTGTACACCTGTTGACTCACTGCCATGTTTAAACGAAGTCAGCTGCCTTACCGGCTTTGATGACTTTGGACTTTCCCTGCTAGGCTTTCATTTTGTCGCTCTTTGTTCTCATTCGTTCGAGGTGCCGCGTATCACCCAAAATAATATTTAGGTACCCCTCACAGTAACTTAAAACAAAAAAGGTCACATATAACAAAAAAAAAAAGCACACACGCCAAAAGTACCCTCACACTAAAAATTATTCACACTCACCAAAATCCTGTCACACCTACCAAAAAAATCCCACAAACAAAAACCTCCCACTAAGTAAAAAACATGTACACTCAACAAAATTATACTCTCACCCTCACCAAAAAAATCTCTCACCTTTTTGGGAAAAATATCTCCCCTACTTGCCCAAAAAATGTTCACACTTGCCAAAAAACTCTTACACTCACACAAAGAAAAAACTCTTTCTCCCTCAAAAATGCGCATAAACCTCTCACAACCATCACAAAACCCCTAACACTCTCACAATAAAAAAAACTCACATGTAAGCTATTAAAAAAAATTATACAAAAAAACTCATACAAAAGATTCAGACACACACAGTAATGAACATTTCACACACAAAAAAAACTCCTCAAAAAACGTACACTCGCACAAAAAAAAACGCTCACGCACGTCAAAAAATCTGTCACAATCACCAAAAAGAAACAAAGACAACAAACAAAACACTCTCATTTAACAAAAATACTCACATTAACAAAAAAAACCTTTTACTCTCAACAAAAAACTTGCACGCAAAAATACTCTCACACAAGCAAAAAAAAAACCCCTCACTTTCAGCAACAAAAAAAAGTCGCACACAAAAAAATCTCTCAAACGCACCCAAAATAAACTCTTATCCACACCAAAAACTTTTCATAGTAAAACACACACCAAAAACCTCACACTCACCCAAAAAGTCACTCATTCACTAAAATATACTCACATGAAAAACAAAAAAAAACACTCTTGGATGCACACTTTTTTTTTTTACAGTAAACCTAAAAATCTCTCACACACTTGAATGCGCTTAAAAAACTCTTGGCTGCGCTTAATTTTTTTTTTTTTTAACTGACGCAAAAAACTGACATACCAAAAACCTCTTATTTCATTCACCAAAAAATACTCTCACATTAACCAAAAAACGCTCACTAAACATTCACTAAAAAAGCAACTTTCACACAAAATATTCCAAAAAAAAAACCTCACACACGAAAACATCTCACATTCACCAAAAACTCTCACCAAAAAAAATACAAAAAAAAGGTCACACTCACTCCCAAAAAACTCTCCCAGCCTGTCCCGCCACAGGCTCGCTCATGACCTCACCCACCTTCCCCCAGTTGACATGTTGACACCTTGGGCCGTCACGCAACCTGACCGCGCAAATGTGATCCGGACGGACGCGTAGCTGACAGCATTCAGCTCGTGTGCTTCATTACATGCCTCAATGCACTCCATTGACGTGAAAGATATGATGCAAATATCGTACAGTAGCTGTATAGAACTTTAAACATTGATACATTGATACATTCCATAGAATAGAAATATGTATTTATCAACGTCAACATGCTACATGACTTTATATTCCTTCTAGAATAATAAGAGGAAGTTGAAGGGGGGAATGTCTTTTAATTAGCATCATACGCTACGTGACGCTAACTTGCATGTAAACTGGTAGAGCCCCTCCCTGTCTCTTCACGAGGCCTCCGCCCCCTCGTTCTCGTCCCCCTCGTTCTCTTTTCGCAGCAGACGTGCTGACAGGGAAGACGCCTCATGATTTATGATAAGAGCGCCATGGCTGGACTAAACCACAGAGGGAGACAAATGGGGGGCGAGGGGGGGGGGGGTTGTGTGGCACGGGGGTACGGAGTAGACCTCCCATTCTCAATGAACTCTGCACCCAGCGCCGTGCTCGCCGCAGCCAGTTAGTGGTTTTGGGGGGTACTTTTTATTTTTGGGGATGTAGCGCGCACACTTACACACACGCACTCGCTGGAGCCGACGGGAGGCGAGCGTCGGAGCCACATCAGAGCCCGGGTCCGCCTCATTATGGATCTCATGGAAACTGTTTCTTGCACAAAGTGTTTCCACATGTGCTGCTCCTCGTTCACCCGCACACACACGCACACACACACACGCATACGCATAAATATGCGTAAACATGCAAACGCTTTGTCAGCGCCGGCCGGCGAGACACAAGATGATGAATAAAACAATACAGGCATTTTTTGGCACTTTTAATCCACGCAATGGAAATCATGGCAATAGAAAAAAAAAGGGGGGGGGGGCAGAATTTTTTCATTCATTATTATTTATTTTTTTCCAAGTTCATACTGTGCTCCTCTTTAAAGGCTTTGATAAACAAACCTATTCATTTACGTTGAATTGTTGTCGTCTTTCCTTCAGGTTCTTCGGACCTGAGCCCGTTCCCGGGTCAGTTTGAGCGGCAGTTCCCGGGTCTGTCCTCCCTGACGGAGAGTCGCTTCAGCGGTCCTCGCATGCACTACCCGGCCACCTTCACCTACACGCCGCCCGTCACCTCCGCCATGTCGCTGGGGGGCGCCCACTACCACACCTACCTTCCGCCGCCCTACCCGGGCTCCACGCAGAACCAGAGCGGACCCTTCCAGACCAGCAGCACCCCTTACCTGTACTACGGAGCCTCATCCGGGTCGTACCAGATTTCCATGGTGTCGGGCGGGGAGCGCTCGCCCTCGCGCGTGGCCCCCCCGCCCTGCACCACCGCCTCCACGGGGACCTCGCTGGTCAACCCCAACCTGCCCAGCCAGGCGGACGGCGGCGTGGACGCGGGAGACGGCAGCCACAGTAACTCACCCACCGTTCTAAATTCGGGGGGGCGCATGGATGAGGCCGTGTGGCGGCCCTACTGAACGCCTGACTGAAAAAGGGATTTTTATATTTTGTTTCAAGCAGCTCGTCCCGACTTGTGCGAACTTGTCTTCCTGGAATGTTTGGACCAAAGCGCTCGGAGCAGCAATAAGCAGCACATCCTTCCCAACAGACTTTTTTTGTATCTCTTTCATACCGACTTGGACAAGGTACAAACTTCAACGAACAAAATGATAATAATTACGCTACCACATTGACGTCGGAATTTTACCAGAATTAATTTTATATTTTGAGCAGAAAAGTCATTTGCAGCTTTTTCCAGAAAAAATTACTTTCTTGAAAATTTCATTTACGTTTCTCAGCTATTTGCATTTTCTTTTAAATATACAACTTTTTTTGAAGAAATTATTTTTCTCAACAAACTTTTTTCTTAATTATTCTTTTTAAAATATGAACCTTTTGACCTCAAAAATATTTTTTCTCGCAGATATAGTGAAAACTAAATTCCTGAAAATGACTTTCTAAAAAAAATCTAACATTTTCTCATATATAGGATTTTCGCAAATCTATATTTTTTCTAACTTATTTTCCTGAAAATTTTATTTTTCTGAATTGTATTTTTTTTCCTCAAATTGACTTTATTTTTTTTTATAAATAACTTTTTTTTTTCAACAACAAAAAATACAGCCCTTTTTTTCTCCCAAATAAACTTTCTAAAAAAATTTTTTTTTATCTCAAATATTACTTTTTGATTCACAACAGTTTTTCTAAGTGTTTGTTTATCTCAAATTAAAACTAAACTACAATTTGTTTCAAAATGATACTTTTTAAAAATATAACCTTTCTAGAAATAGGAAATATGTTTCTCAAAATTATGACTGACATAAACTACTTTTTTTCTCAAAAGGTTGTTTTCATAACATTGTTTTTCTCTCATATATATTCTTATAATTTATTTTTTTTCTTGATAATGTACAACCTTTTCTTTGAAAAATGATGCGACTTTCCTCAAATTTCCTAACTTTACATTTTATATCAAATGTTTATCTCAAACGTACAACTTTCTTCTGCCAACGTACTTTAGTTTCTTGACAATACACATTTTTTTCTCAAATAACTTTTTCAAAATATTTGGAAATATTTTGACTTTATCTCTAATATAAAATTTGTTTTTTGTACGATTCCGACGCTATTGTGGTAGTGTAGTTTTTCTTTTCTTTCACGTGTCTTTTGCCCTGTTTGGTCCTTTAAGGCATTTTTTTTTTTTGCATTAGGCATGTTTTTATTTTTGCTATACGACAATACAGAGACGCACTGAGCAGCGAGACTTATTTAAAGGTGTATATTACAGGGCGTTCTGCTTCCTGTTTAACTTATGAAGCCATAACTTATGTATTATTGTATTTTTGAAACTTGACTCATCCCAATATTTTTTGCTGCGTCTTTAGGACTACATTTTTCAAAAGAGCAACAAGGAAAAGCTGGTAGTTAAATAATAATAAAGAAACTCCGGTGTTACCCAAAGATGCAAGCGTTAGCGAAAGCTAAGATTCCGACAATCATTGAAGTTCCGATAAAAGAGCTCAGGACCCGAAGATTTTGTTGTTGTTGTTGTTTGATGTGACAACTTTGAGAAAGTTGGTCAGGGTGTTTGACACTCGCGTTGTTTCCTTTTATAATCCTTTTCTTTGTCATGTTGATGCCATCTTGAATCAGTAAAAGCACTTATTGATGGTTACAAAAGTCATGTGATGTCATCCAGTTACTTGATTGGCTGTTCGTGGTAAGCAATTATCTTCCACCCTACACGTTTAATATTCCACAGTCTCTTGTCATACAATGTTAGTAGGATTTTGTACAAAAAGTATAACAGGGTAATAAGTACAACACGTTTTCAGGAATATGCCAGAGGATTGATTTTTAATCATTTGAATTTTACTTTACGACAGCATGTGTGATAATCCAAAGGTACAACACCAAAACTAGTGCAATTTAGTACAAACACTTCTTTTTTTTAGGGTCATGAATATGATGGATGCTCCCTGCGCTGCATTATATGCCAAAGGTGCAAATTTTTCTGCTAATTTTGTACAAAAACAAAAGCAGTATAATCAGTGAAAACCCCACATTTTTGCTATTCCCTTTGGAAAGTTACCAACATTTTGTAGAATTCTGTACCAAAAATGAATGGTAGTTACCGGTACTAGCAAGCACAATATTTTAGGGTCATTTCGGGGTCAAATTTTTTCATTCATGTTGTTTTGGCCAGTGTGACCTCGACACCAGCACATTTCTTTTTTTCAAAGGAGCCTCTTCTGACGTATATTTAGTAGGATTTTGTACAAAACCAAAACAAATTCCACCATCTTTAGCAGTACAGCATTTTCGTTTTAGTTCATAAAAAATTATGTGTAATTTTTTTTATTACTTATTTTGACCTATTTTATTTTTAAATTACTCTTTTGTATTGACTATATATACTACAACTTTTTTACTTTGTATTCTAAATTTACTTAACGTTTTATTTTATTTAAATTATCAATTAATTGTATTACTTAAGATTAAAAAAAATTATTTTTATTTAAATTAAACCTTTTTTTTTTGCTTAATTGGTCCATTTGATTTTTTGGGGGGGTATGATTTCCTACTAAATTGTGAAAAATGAGTGAAAAAAGTTAACTTTTTTTTATTTGTTGTTGTTTTTTTTTAGAAAGAAGGCATTTTTTTTAAAGTCATCAATCATGATGGACAATTTGCACTATCAGCTCTACAACAAAGTTTCTTGTCACGTAAAAATTGGCACAAAATGCCATGCAGACGTCAATGGTGGGCAGTTGGTTGTCATCAGATCTGTTATTTAGGGACCGCTAATATAATAAAGTCATTTGGGAGGACTTTATTTTTGAAGGTTTGCACGCAGAGGGAATCAAATATTCCACACACACACACTTGACATTCCCGCTGCTTCAGCCTGAAACGTCAAAAGTATTTGTGCTGTAACTGGAGAAAGCAAATAAAAAGCTTTTAGATGATTTGATGGATTTTAATGACATGCTTTTTTTTCACTGTCTCCCAGATAACTACCAACATCTGTCCCCATCTTTTCCAAGTTTTTTTTTTTTGCCTTTTCTTTTTTCATGTGTTTTGTATTCCCGTGCTTGTTGATGTGTGACATTTTAAGACTTACAGGAATTCAATCCTGGGAATTAAATTGATGGATTTCATTTGTCAGGTTGAAGGCTATCTTGACCAAATAAGGTCATCAGGAAGTGATTCATCCAGCTCTTCTTAAAGGGACACTCTTTCTATAACGCTTGAAGTTTGTTGTCAAGCAATTTTGTGGCTACAATTTGGTGGCTTGAGGCCACAAATTAGTATTTTGTGCTCACGTGATACCTAATTTGTAGCCACGAATTAGCATGTTGTGCTCAGGTCAAATACAGGTTTATGTAATTTTGTGACTACAGAATATTTTCCCTTTTTTTCCCCCATTGTCTGTCATCGCACAGTAGTTACTCTAACTTTTCCGTGCGGTGTCACCTTGTGATCGTCGCCATGTCTGAGTGCAAGTTGTCTTTGGATGGCGACGGTGGCGGCAGTTTGGGGTGGGAGGGGGACTTATTTGGGCGTCGCTCACCCAGACTCCCGCCGACGTCAAAGTGGCGTTCCAGAGACGGGAGCAGAGACACGGACATGCCGGGAAGCTGTTTTACATTATTCCCAGACATAATAGAGCCAATCTAAGTGTTCACATGAGTTGGGGAAAAAGAAGAAGGCGTCGGGAGGGGTGGATGGGGGGCTTGGAGGGTTTGAAGCTTCACCATCCGCGTGTGTGTTTTCAGAAGGTTCACGTCAAGAACATTCTTGGGATTTCCCTGAATTTAAATTATTGTGGAAGGGGAAAAAGAAGGGGGGAAAAAAACTCCCACTGGTTATAGTTTGACATTCCCAGCGTTGTGCAATTACGATGATGAAGGTAAAACAAGCCAGACGCCCAAAGACATTTGCATCAGTTGACCGTGTGAAAGGTACGTAGGGAGCGCTCTGAAGGCTCGATCAGTCCTTATATCATGAAAATTAATCTGTCTCGTAAATTTGACACACCGCAGAAAAGAGTGTTGCTAACAACCCTCCTAAATTTGAACGATGACCCCAAAAAAAAATCAAGTATATACAACGAGGCTTCGAAATGGTGACAAATCCACCCTTTCTATCCGCTCTCAAAAAGTCGTGGGTGCCGAAACCACGCCTCGCTCAAATGTCAACTGTCAATCAAATACTACAAATCTTTCTTATGCCTACACATTCTAGCCACAAAAATATATCCACTCAAAGCATCTGGTGGCTGGAAGACATCCCACTGAGGTTGTAGGGCTTCCCTTGCCACGACAAGAGGCTTGCTCTTCAGCGGCGGCGTCTCCTTCCTCAAAGTTATGTCAGTGTGTCCACATCACAGAGACGCCTCACAGAGTTAAGCGTTTATTAAACACGGTGGTAAATGTTAGTCAGCCCGCGGCTCATACTACATGACAGACATTTGAGTATCTTGCTGGCAATAGGGTGACCAGATGTCCTGAATTGATCGAGACAGTCCCGATTTTGAGACGTTTGCCAACCCTCGTTGTTTTGTCCCTATGTTTTGCAGGTCCTGTCCAGGCGTCCCCTTTTTGTCACACAGTTGCCATAGCAATTCATATGATAAACCCATTACTGGCTAGCAAGCACGTTTTCGTCATACCAGAACTAGAACTACTTCATGATTTTGTGTCTAAGAATCATGGGAAATGTAGTCCTACGTATACTGTGGTTGCTGGTGTTTTAGACCCCAAAAAAAGCTGAGCTTTCTAGTGACATGTTTTTTTTTTTAATATATATATATATATTTATTACAATGCAAGACAGGCGCGAGGTACACAGCAGAGCCAGCTTCCAATAGCTGCCAGGACAAAAAATGTTGTATAATGGTGAGTGCATTGCCTTGTTTGGCACTGTTGAATGGGGTAGATGCCACGGACTTCCGGGTTTCACACTCTTTTTTTTCTTTTTTTCTTCTTCAAGGTTCTTTATTCATCAACCTTATGTATAGTTCTTCATTTTAACAGCGTTTGCCTTTAGAGGGCGGAAAGAAAGAAGCCAAAAGGGGGTTCTGTTTCATTCGTGCCAACCTGGCAACCCAATTAGCATTGTTGTGCACTTGCCAGCGTGACGTGGTCAAACACTAACAGCAATGGAAGGATAACCCCGAGCAGTATTCCATTTGGATTCATCGTCATGGATTATGTTGTCGATGAAGCAAAATGAGGACGGCAAAATGCATGGTTTTGTGGTTTAAGGATTAAGGAAAGACGCGTCAAACTTCCTTCGTCACTACAAACTCCACGGAGACAGGTAAGCTAACACACGCCCACACCAACACAGTTTTGCTAAAACATTATTTTTTTTTGTCAGTGTAAACGTTATGCTTTTCCAAATGCTTTCAAATTTGGGTTTGTGGGTTGTTTCTTTAGTTTATTCAAAACATGTTAGACAGACTTGTGTGGGACTATTTGGCCATGGTGGATGTCTGTACTCTCTCGGGGGCCTTTCGAGTGTTCTAAATAGTTTTGTTTTCACTCGCAGAACTCTGTGTGTGTCCTTTCTTCTGCCCAAGTTCAGAAGTGCATCTTGGTTTCTTATTGGGTTCAAGGGGAGCGGGGCTCGGACCTGTCTCCCACCTCGCAGCCAACAAGCGCCACTCTGGAAGCATCTTTAATATTAGCCTTATAAAACTTACCAGTCATCTTAATTGGATCCCACAGTCAACAAAACGTGTGTACTTTGGCGCCCCCTAGTGGTTTTTGAAGCGCGTGGCCCGGATGAGGGGGGCCGCCCACCCATGTGGCCCTCCCTGGAGTCAAAGGCAGGCTAGCTTGTGCTTATTAAGTTAGCGCCGCTCCAACACATTTTTGCCTCTGCAAGCTAAATGAATGCCAGATCCCAGTCGGTCCCCAGTTGGCGGCCCCTCCCGGCACGCCAACGCCACCCCCCAATCCTAACCCAACTCATAAGCGGCGACTTGTCTCTGCTGACCCAACGTGAGAAATGATCAGCTGGCGGGAAAAGTGCATCCAGGCAGCTGCCCAGAAACTTGCAGGAGCCAAAAGTCATCCGTCAATCAATGCATGAAAGTGGCTCCACCACCCTCACTTGGAACCAAATTTATTTATTTATTTTTTTTGGGGGGGGGGGGGGGGTCCACAAGCTTGGGTCTTCTGTTTTCTTTTCTTTTCTGAAATGCTAGTAATTAAAAAAAAAAAACAAGATCAATGCCTTGAGACACGTACAAGTGACCTAACTTACAAGATTTTCGAGATATGAAAATACATCCAACTGGTACTGCTTTTTGGGGTCTACGAAAACAAAAAGAAAAGTGTGCTTATTAAATCAACTTCATACATGTAATAACATCTGCCAGATCTGATCAGGCACTAAATCATGAAAGGAATGGCATCAATTTTCAAAGTGTCAGGACCATGGACAGCGACCAAGCGTGCAAACAAAGGACCCCTTTGTCGGCGGCCCCCGTGTCCACGTCACTGTTTGGAATTAGACATCATCCTCACTGTCAGACCCAGGCGGGTACGCAAAGTACGCGAGGCGGAATGAAGCCGCGTGCCAGGACTTCATGCGGAACAGACCTCGCACCCCTTTCTTTGTGTGTTCTGATTTCTTCAGGACAATGTGAGTAAATAATGGACTGATAAATGTGATTGTAGTACCGCAATGTGAAGAAGAAAGCTAATTAAGCTAACACTGATGCTAATTTCCATTATCCTGTCTATGCTGTCATTGCATATGTCATAAGCAATGACAAGCTTACCTGACAAAAGTTGAATATCAAATTTTTTTTTTTTATAAAATCAAGATTTTTATTTTTTTACATTGATATGAAATAGAATTTAAATTTGAGTAGTATTGAATAAATACTAGGCTAGTAAGGCTACACTTGTTAGTTTGTGAAAATGAACACCGTAATAATAAATACGTTTTGTAAGGAAAAATATTAATTATGAAGCAGCAAAACAATAACAAAAGTCACAGTTCTGTTTTCAAGTAGTGTATTCAAAATAGCGAATGTATTAAAGTGCACACAACTTAGCTGGTATAAAGTCTTGGTAAAAAAAAGAAAAAAGAAAAAAAGTGTGTGCTCTACTTGACCACACTGCATGGCTGTCTTTTTCAGTCAGAAAATAAGCTAAAGGTCAAATTTTGCATTTCGTCCCACAATCTAATATCATCATATCGGCCACGCCTACCTGAGACCTGAGCAACATTGATGTCATCTTCAGTCGACAGCAAGTGGCAAAATGGCCGCCCCCCCTCAGATGGATTAAAATGGCTGGATTTTGCTGCTAAACTCAACGCAATATTAAACAGAATAACATATTTAGTGGGACTGCTTACACATATTATAAACATATTATTGTCCCAAAAATATGGGGGTTGACAAGAAGAAAAAAAGCTAATTGTGCTAACACTGATGCTAATTTCCATTATTATTATTATTATTATTATTATTATTATTGAGATAGCAAACTTTGATGAGGCGAAATGACAGTTTAGTAAAGTAAAAATGTTCTTTACAATATTTTTTGAGGCCTACTACTTTAAACACGGTATTTGGATTCATATTGTTTTAGTAACACGAATTAAGCGGCCATTTTCTGTTGACCGAAAAAGACATCGCAGTGGCTCAGGTGACGACCAATCAAATGTCCAAACTCAAGACAACTGGTGAGCTATGATAAATAAAAAGTAAGTCGAGAGTACAGATTTTGTTTTCAAATGTAGGGAGGAGTAAAGTACAAGCACTTGGAAAATCGACTTACCTGAGCTAAGTAGTTGGATTTGTCACGTCCCACCGCAGCTAATTATCAAGCGGCGAGTCTCGCTCGCTACTTCGTATGCTGTGGAAACGCCAGGCAGGCGGGCGGCCTGCGTTTATTTTCTCTGGCATCGAGTTAACGGCACGGAACCGCCGCAGAGAATTGGACGAGCGCTTCTTCTTCAAGTGAGGAAAACTGGAGACGGCTCGCGTGGCGGCGCTTCTCGGCCTTTTCCGAGACAGGAAGGCGTTCAAGCCCTGGCATGGGGGCCTCCGCCGTTTGTAGCCGTCATCCACCGGGAGACCGCGTCCGTCAGCCGGGGTGCCAAAGGATGGGATTTTATTTGCAGAATCACCATTTAAGTGCTGTACCTTCACGTTAATAAATGTTCCAAGCTACAACACGTGCGAGGAGCTAGAAGTTCTTAAACCTTATAGGATTCAGCTTCGGATAGAATTCAGTTCTTTTTGTGTCCATTTTGCTTTTTTTAAATTTTATTTTTTAAATGCATTCATGCATATGTTCCTAATCTGGGGATTTATTTTTCTGATTTTGTCATCAATTACAGTGGAACCTTTTTTTTTTGTGTGTGTGTGATGAATCTGTTCCAGAAAGTTTGACTCAAACAGAATCATACGAAATCCAAAGCAATATTTCCCGTAGGAAATAATGTAAATCTTGGTAATCTGTTTCAGACACCTAAAAATGTTAACAAACAATATACGTACAATACGTACAATCTACGTTATAGAGAAAAACAAATAACATAAAAATGTGAAATTAATTCTATAAATTATTGGAGACTGGATGGCGTTTACAGCGTTTTTTCTTAAATTATTTTCATGTTTCTCACCTATGGATGGCACTTTGCGTCGTATTCTGTAAAGTCAAAAGACAACAGGCCATATTCCACAACCTAAGCTTTAATGAACAATTTGAGACAATAACAGCCTTCCTGTCTGCTCGGCAACACTCGGGCAAGTTGTGGCAACATCAGCGTAATGTCCTTTTTTAAATAAGGCCTTCAAAATAAAATGTGTTTCACCAAAATTTATTTGGCCCTATGTTGGCTTACTATTGGCTAGCTATTTTGCGTTGTTTATTGGGTGCAATGGTTAAATAAGACAGCAAAAGTGTGGTGGTTTTTATTTTGAAGGCGCAACTTTTTAACAGGATGTGTTGTTACACCAATGCTGCCTGAGTGTTGCCGAGCGGACCGGGAGGCTTGCTATTAGCTTGAGTTGTTAATGCAACACTAAGGAACTTTTATGTTTATGTTGATTATGGCGGCGCCATAAGGACAAAAGCGGTAATGTTATGCCTGAAGGAAGATCACATTTCCCATGAGGAAAAAGCACATTGTGTCGTTTTTTTTTTTTAGCTCAAATTGATTTCCGTCTTTTGTAGCGAATGGGTAAAGGGGGAAGTGACGTATGCCATAAACGATTCAGCACATTTGTAGTTTTGTGTGTGTGGCAGTGTTCCTACCACCCTCCTCAAAGTTGCTTAGTGCCAGTAAAAATGATACAAAACCCACTCAGGCTACGGCAAAGGTACCATTCAACTAGTTTGAACTAAGTTGATGTTTCATCAGAAGAGTTAAGAAAATATTTCTATGAAGGTTGAAAAGTTCCTTAGTGCTACTTTAATAAAAGCTTGCATTGTGGAGTATACCTTGCCGTCTGTTGAACCTTTTTATGCACAAATGCTTCAGATGAATGCGCATTGAAAAATGACATATATGTAAAAACCGAGTGGATGTACGAAAACTAACTGGACCATGAGGGTTAAAAGAATCTAATTGAACATATATTTTATACTAATGACAAAAACTGATGGCAGTTAAAAACTTTCTGCAGTAAAAGAAGTAAAAAAAAAAAACC
This sequence comes from Leptonotus elevatus, assembly GCF_054856555.1. Lineage (NCBI taxonomy): Eukaryota > Metazoa > Chordata > Actinopteri > Syngnathiformes > Syngnathidae > Leptonotus > Leptonotus elevatus. The sequence goes on from NC_141256.1 coordinate 10,658,663, forward strand.
GTTTGAAATACAGTCTATAAAAAATGGCCACGGATGATCAATAAATGGTATGACGACACTTTACTGGCCGCAGTCGGCGTGCAAAGTAACCACTTTTTTTAAATGTAAAATGTTACTCGGGTTTACCACATAGGATAAAGTTACATTTCCACCGAGCCTTCCAGTCCACCAACGTACGCTTTAGAAATATGTGTATAAGCGGACTAAGCACCTGTTGGGGCCTAAGATATTGAGGAAGAACAGATTTTTGAATTAACTTTATTTATAATTAGCTTTTTTTTTTTATTTAAAGACCTCATTATTCAACTTTTCTGTTTTTATAAACCATTTTTTCTTTCATTATTACCGTGGCTTTTCTTGAAAGCTATTTCTCAGGTCACGGATTGAGTCTTATTTGGTGTAAGAGTGTCGAGAAAGCGTGAGGGAGGCTAAACAAGTGGAGTTTAATGACGACCCAAGAGGAACATTGACGTTGACGCGCTGGTAGGCGCGCCGTCCCGGGGGGAAGACGACGAGGCGCAGCGGGAGCTCAATAATAAACATGGGAGTCAGGCGAGACGTCCACGGGCGTGGGGATAAATAAATCTAACCGCCTGGACGCGCCTGTGAGTCAAAGCTTTGCAGCACACGTGAAAGGGAGCTTTGTGTCATGAGGAATAAATACAGACAGCAGGACCGGGACCGTCCGTCACATCTGAGTGCGTGTGAGCATCCTTAAACTAATAAATCTCTGGAGAGCTGAGAAAAAGAAAAAAGGAAGGTTTTGCTAGCTAAGGGGGCTACTTGGCGAGCCGCTTGGCCACGTCCTTGTAGGCCATCTCGAGCTCGGCGTCGGCGGCGCACGTGTTGTTGAACTCGTCGCGGCCGGCGGCGTTCTTCAGGTAGCGCCAGATCCCCGTCATGTCCGAGGGGATGTCGTAGTTACGGTACTTCTTGGTGACCACCTGACACAAATGGACACGATTTGAACCTCAACCATGGGAGGTCTACTGCATGAGACTGGCTTTGAGGACTGAATCTTTCTCTCTGGCCTTTTACCTTGACTATGTGCAGTTTGGGCAGGAGGTTGCAGTCAGCCAGCGTCAGCTCATTTCCGTCCAGAAATTTTCTCCTGGACTCCTTTTCCTCCTCCACACTGTTGGCATCGATCTCGTCAGGCAGCGGACTGTTCAGGTAGTCGTCCAGCTTGTTCAGGGCCCTAGTCAGACCCTTTGTCAAGGCTAAAAGCGTGCAAAGCAATGTTATCAAGCGTCAGAGGGGGAGGATGTCCACGAGGTGGCAGCAAAGTATTCAGTGTGAGGCCAACAGTAGAGTCTGCTGCCCTCTAGCGATGAATGTCATCATTTCAGCCTGTCCTGGAAACTCATTGACAATTATTCAATTATGATTTACTTTTCAAGATACAATTCTAAATGTACAAAATGTGGCTTTATTACTAAAAAAAAATTTAATAAATTATTAACTCAATTAAATTCTAAACAATTATTCCACTGTTTTTATTGAACAATTATTTATACAAAACTTTTTAAAATTGATTATTAACTTGAATTTTTTTTTATGAACATTTGAATAAAAATATATATATTTTAAATTAAATTACTCACTTCACTTATTCAAACTTTAATAATTGGCATCCCCCTCTAACATTTAGATAAAGAAGCTGAATACTATGTATGAGAGCCATTAATATAAATTTCCCTTTTAAAAATATAATTTTAAAAATCATACAGTAAGTACAAAAAATGCTGCGAGCCGCCTCACCGTCATTGGCGTCCATTCTGGTGTTCTTGATGAAAGCCGAGAACTTGGCGAAGATGTCGTTGCCCGCCGTATTGGACTCTTTCTGCTTGGCTGCCAGTCTGGGGTATCTCAATTACAATCAGAAGAACAAGAAGTACTGTTTTTATTATCATTATTATTATTACATACCGTGTTGGCCAAAAGTAGGTAGAAATTATTGTATTCAACGGAGGTAGGAAGGAAACATGGATTTATGAAAGGAAGGAATTCACTGCCACTTTTTGGGTTGTAGGCAGGTCAGACCTTACACTGGCCTTGAAATCATCATTTGAAACCTTCAAAATCCTGTTGCAGAGACCTTTTTGAATCCTTCACTTGAACCCCAATCCTGTCTTGCAACCTTGCTTTAACTCTAAACCTTCACGCGCCTTGAAAAAGTATCTACCTTGAAACCCTACTTTTGAAATCGGGCCTTCACTTAATACCGACTTTTGATCAACTGTGTGGTTGTGTGTGCGTGTGAGCGTTACTTGGGCGGGGCCAGCATTTCCTCAAGGAACTCTTCTATCTTGTTGATGTCTGTCTTGACTTCTCCGTTGTAGGTGAGGAACGGTGGGTGCGTGCCAGGCGCCAGGTTGTTAAGATCCGTCGGCTTTCTAAGGGAGTCCAACAAACAAAATTATTATTATTATTTTTTTGTTATGCGTTCGTCGATATGTCTTTCTTGTAAATGTTAAAACATTTTGTTTTAGTCACGGATTTAAGTAGCTTTGAATTTGTGCCTCGCGACATACATGCAACTCCGTTAAAACATTGTTAGCCATCGAGTATGTGGCTAAGCAGAAATAACATCATCAAGCTAGTTCCCAGCGCTTCAGATAAAAACACAAACGTCATGTCTTTCACATTTGTTCTAGACCAGTTAGCATAGCAGCTAACATGTATAGCATGCACTTTTGAGCAAAAGCTTTAGCGGTGATTAATTATCAACCTTGTCACTTATTAGAGTAATTAACTGTGTTTAGTACATTGTAGTGAGTCAGCAATGAGTGAATGATTCCTAACTGTGTTTTAAATCATTCACTCATGACCTTTTGTCATCATATGGTGGACGTTGGCCCATGTAGCAAAATGAAAACTACTTTTGGACTACATGCACACCGCAGTTAATGACGTCATGGCTGTGGCATAATTAGAACGTACTCGGTCAGCTGGTACCCTTCATAGTGCACAAATAAAGTTCAATAACATATTATTTTAATGAGTATTGAATGCAAACAAAGGCATTTAATTTGTGTCCAACTGACAACAGAACTCCCAAATTTTATTTAATTACAGAAAATGAAAAGTGGCCTTAATATTTTTTTTTTCTAGAAATGAATATTAAAGATATTTTCGTACCACAACTAGTGAATATGTCTTTATATTCATTGTGGTATAAAATGAGGGCGCTATTTTGCCGTATTTAAGTGTCATATTAAGGGCATACCCAAAGCGATACTCGCTAATCACTATGCATTTGGATAGCACGACAAAAACGGCCAACTCATGATATAGCACACTATATATATTGCAAAAGGAGTGATTTCCTATGACGTCATCATTCACCTCTTGAGGTCCACGGTGGTGACGTTGAAGACGACGCCTTTGAGCCACAAGATCATGAAGAGACGCTGGGAGAAAGGACAGTTGCCAATACTCTCGCCATCGCTGCCCGCCTGGGAACAATTAGTCAGAATCATGACTGGAAAGAAACATTTCTTATGTCACTTAGCCCTCGTTTATTGTGGGGATATGTCCGATACCCACCTTTTTGATCGGGAAAAATCTGAAGTATTGCTTAGTGCCTGTTCTCACTCATTTGTTAACATTAATTTAACTCATTCACTGCCATTGACGGCTATACACGTCGAAAATTCATTGGAACTATTTCTATTAGTTTAACTTTTTTTTTTTTTTCCTGTTTGTTAACAAGACTATGAAAACCTAGAATTTTTTAATTGTACATTTAGAACAGATATACAATTTATGATTAATCGTGAGTTAACTAGTGAAGTCATGCGATTAATTATGATGGAAAAAATTTAACTGCCTGACGCCCCCAATTATTATATTTTTTTTAAAGAAAAGATTATTAAAAACAAATAATTAAATTACTTGTTAAAAGAAGAAAAGATTAGCAAAAATTAGGGGCGTCAGGCGATTACATTTTTTAATCATAATTAATCGCATGACTTCACTAGTTAACTCACGATTAATCACACATTTTATATCTGTTCTAAATGTACAATATTTTTTTCCTAGGTTTTCATACTCTTGTTAACAAAAGTGGGGGGGGGGGGAAGTTTAACTAATAGTTCCAATGAATTTTTTGACGTGTATAGCCGTCAACGGCAGTGAATGAGTTAAGGAAATGAAAGGAAAACTCCTGCTTGCACAGTTCTCTAAATAACAACATTAAATTACTGTATAATTTGACATAAAACTAAGGATGTATATGTAAAGTCCCATTAGGGGGGGGGGGGGGGGAGATCGCTTAAAAATGGGCAACATAGAGGATGCGCTAAGTGATTGTTAACAACTTTAGCAGCTGCAATTTAAACCTTTGCAAAAAAAATACCTATGCAGCGAGCACCCTATTGATTTTGAATGAGCTCATGTTCCAGCGCACATTGGAGAGCTTGCACCTAACCTACCGCCTAAATTATACATGTCTCACACACACAGAGGCAAACCACCAGAACACAGCAGACGTCTGTCTAAAAAGTTTGCCGAGTCAGCTTGAACGCAGCGCCAGCGTGTGTCATTGTGACCACACAAAAACAACACGCCACCTACAATGCAATGTAAAAGTAACGACAGACAGTCAACATGGACAACACACACGCACACGTAAACAAAGGCTGCTGACCTGCTGGTCAACTTACAACACACACAAAAGACCAGCTAAGACTAACTGGAGTTTTTAACAATAATAAATAAATTCATTCATTATACGGCATATTTTGTGAGAAACATTGTGCGCTCTATTGCGCAATCAAATACTTAACTCATTCACTGCCATTGGCGGCTATCGACGTCCAAAAATCATTTGAACTATTTCTATTAGTTAAAAAAAAAAAAAAATCCACTTTTGTTAACAAAAAAACTAGAAAAAATATTATTATACATTTAGAACAGATATAAAATGTGTGATTAATCGTGAGTTAACTATTGAAGTCATGCGATTAATTACAATAAAAATAATAATAATCGCCTGACACCCCTAATTTTTGATCATCTTTTCTTTTCTTTAAAAAAAAAAAAAGATTATTTAAATTTTTTTTAACAAAAGTGGGGAAAAAAATGTAAACTAATAGAAACAGTTCAAATGCATTTTTGACGTTTATAGGCGTCAATGGCAGTGAATGAGTTAATATGACACATACATTATTATTATTATTATTGTTCAAGATTTTTTTTATTAGAAGAGAGCTTGCCACTTATTTATGATTATGAGTATGATGATTATTATTGTTATTAACAGTAGTCGTCGTAAGAGTGAGTATCTGAAATGGGATGCGCGTGTTGTCACCAGACACGCCTTGGCTACTTCTGCGATGGACGAAAGACATTATTCGATAACACTTTCCGAAGCTTGTGTTGAGGATGATTTGTTATTTTCTTTTCATTTCATGCCACCCGCCTCAGGTACACCCACCCGTCGAGTCCCAGCACAACAAACGGCGGACAACGGAAGAAGAAGATGCACATCACCGAGCATCGCAGGTAACTTTACCTCTGCTATTGTGTTACATTACTTACACACACAATACACATTTTTCACACAGACAAAATCCTACTTTTTTTTTTTTTTTTAAGTCTTACCTTGACAAAAAGTTCAATCTCTGGCTCCCTATCAGAACTTGACATGCTTCCTCTTCAATACCATACAACGCCACTACATCCTACCTTCAAACTACACACACATGGTCCCAATGTCAAAAGTTGAAATTATGGTCCTAAAATCAGCTGACGTGTTGGGGATGCAGATTGAGGTCAGATTTGTCTCGTAAAGCAGCTGGAATGCAAGCAGCAAAGCGTTCAATGACACCGAGTGCAAACAGGTGTTATGCTATGCTGTAGAGAAAGAAAAGAAGGGGGGGTGGGGGGTTACGAAGGGGGCAGAGCCTGAGCTGCATTTTTAATAATGCATGTTCACATTTACAGCAAATGGAGAAAGTGAGCGCAAAACTATGGGAAAATACAAACTTCTGCTCTTGTAAAAAATCTGATTAATACAGTCTGTCAATATCTATTATAATTATATAAATTAATACATATAAACGCATAATTTTACATGATATAATTTTTTTTTTAAATGTGACCTAAAACCTGTACTGTATTGTAAATTTAGAATACATAACTGTTTGTTTTTTTTGGGTGGCTCAGTGTGAGACATTTTTGTTTGTGTGAGAATTATTTGTTTATTTTTAAGAGTGTGAGTTTTTGTGGGTAGGATAGGTAAATGTTATATATTAATAATTAAGTCTGAATAGGTTAACTTGTTTGATTTGTGTGAGAGAGAAATATTATTTAGTTATATATACACTTATACACTCAATAACAGTTTTTTGGGGGGGAGGGGGGGTATATGTGAGAAGTTATTGTGTGAGAGGTAAATGTTATATTTAGATATATACTCATTAGTATTTTGGGAGGATTGTGTGAGATGTTTTGGTGTACGCATGAGAGTTTTTTGTTGAGTTTTTGTGTACATGAGAGGTCTTTGATATGTGTGAAAGTGTTTTGGGTGAGTGAGTTTTTGGGTGAATGAGTTCTTGAATGTGTTTTTTTTTTGTTTTTTTTTATATTGGATTGAATGAGTTTGTTTTTAGTGATTTTTTTTGCTGGGTTTGATTTTTGTTGAGAATTGAGTATTTTATGTATGTCTGAGGCTTGTGTGTGCGTGCATGAGAGGTACATGTTACTCTATATGAAAACTTGTTGGATTGTTTTGGGGTCAGCGTGTTTTTGTCTAAATGAGGTATATTTAAATATTGCTATATAACTATATTTGTATTTAAAAAAAAATTTTTTTTAATCATTTTATTCAATTCACAAAATATTGGAGATGTCTGCTTTTGCATTTTTGGTCTTTGTGTTTAGTTATTCACACAACTTTTCCTTTTTGTGTGTATTTTTTTATTTGTATGTTGGTAATCACTGCAGGCTCATGATCAATAAAACATATCAATATAAAGTAGTAATTATGGCAAATAATCAGCAAACCATTTCTCCTGAAAACTTAACCTCAAATCATGAGGAATAATGTGAGTTTCCATTTGTCCTTTTATTTCTTGTCCTTCAAACTCTCCCGTCCCATTAAATAGTAAGCAAATGTTCATTTCTCCCTGAAGGTTTAGCTATTAAACAATGTCCCTTAAAGATGATGGTTGAAATCACTGACTTGTCCAGCTAATCATTGACGGACGGGCCTGTCAAACAATAACATCCGTCAAAAACCAAAACAATTCAAATGCTTTGCCTTCTTCTGACACGTCATTTCCTGGAAAATGCACAATAGCATTAGCAACATTGGCCAACTGGGCAAAACATGACTATAAATGTAAATAATTATTTAATTGAATTATTTATTCTTTTTTTTTTTTTACTTATTCATAAAAAAGAGCCACTCTCTGGAAACGTCACTGCAATGGCAAATTGATCACTAAAATAATGAAACAAGCTCAATAAAATCAAAGCCGTTTATCTAATTATTAAGTGTTTTCAAAATGTGCTCGCCTTTTCGTTAAATGTTCTGGTTTGACGGTTAACTTGGCCACACTTTGACCCTCGAGCTTTTTCATCTATGACTTAACATGGCTGCTTTTATGGAAGTGTGTCGAAATGTGCGAAACCCGGGCGCGGCGCTTTGGGGCCGATGATCTCTGCCCGCCGTTTATCTGGAATGTCAGCAATAGATAAGACACAAGTGCACATGACACCATGTCGTAAAAGTGGGGACGCTCCCTTAAGCGTCACTGCAAACACCACGGCACAACTTCCACCTGTGAACTTTGAACTGGAGCTGCAGACATTGTCCTACCTTGACAAAAAGCGAGATCTGAGGATTATCGGGCCCGGCCGGAGCCAGGGCGCTCTGGTCCAGGGTGAGGTTCTCCAGGGTCTTGATGCTGTAGTCCACTGCCACTTCCTCCTTGGCCGCCGCCATTTTGGACTCTTGGTGCTTGTAGGCCATCAGCATCCCGTCCTCGGCGTTGTCCTCCTCCGCGGAAGATGAGGACGACGACGAGGAGTGTCGGGATGCGCCGTTCACCTCCTTCGCTTTGCTCTCCTGGATGACGGACTTCAACTCCATCAGTACTTTGGTCTCCAAAGAGCCCCTCTCTTGGGATTTCTCCTCTTCTTCATGGTTGGATGAGGAGGAAGACGAAGACGAGGAGCGGCTGCGTTTGTCTCCATCCCTCGTGTCCATGTAGTCGGGGGAAGTGTGCTCCTCCTCGGCCGAGACGTGGACCATGACGTCATCCGTGGTCACTTCCATGATGGGGTGTCGGATCTTCTGGGATTTTTTTTTTTTTTTACCGTAAGAGGAGTGGAGAAGAGAAGCGGTGGTGGCGGCGGCTGCCTCTCTCGGAAGACTGAACCTCAACCGACGCCTGATCGGGCAAATTCCAGCGGCGACTCCCTGTGCAGGACCTTTGAACCTGGCAGCTCACTGATCATTTACAAAGTGTGCCTCCCAGCCAATGCCTGCAGGCCTTCTCTTGGCACTTCCCAAATGAAATGACTTAAGGTTTTACAAACAGGCACGCCTCCTTGCACAAGCTGAAATATGAATCAAAAAATTTTTTTTTGTATACCTTTTTTTTTTTTTTTTTATTAAAATATTTTTCTATAGTTCGAAATGTATTTTGATCTGTCTTCTATGATATAGCAGTATAAAAAATATTGCCTTTATTAAACTATTTTAAAATATTTTTAACTTAATTTTAAGCTGTTTTTATTTATTTATATCATTGTAACTGTGGTAACATTTTAGTTTTTATACTTTTGTTTTCCATTTTTAAAAAGATTTACAAAAAAAGGCCTTTCTACGTTTTATCCTTCGTTTCCTTCATATTGCTTATATCTTTAATGCATTTTAATATTTGTGAATATGTTGAATGAATAACTTCTATAACCTCGTTTACTATCATAAATATGGAGAAGAAAACTCTAAACAACAACTTAAGTCCTTTTCACTCAGAAGGCGTTTTAATTCTATCAACATAGCAAATACAGTACATTTCTTGACCCAATTTATGTTACATTTTACAAATGCAACTCATCTGGCAATCATCCTTTGAACAAATAATTCAGTGTGTGTGTGTGCGTGCGTGCCTTGTCTTTGCTACATTGTGGGGCCTGTACAAGTGTTTTTCCAGGTTTAACTACCATTGTGGGGACCGACTTGAAATTGTGGGGACATTTTGATGGTCAAGTTCAGACCTCTTTTTGAGCGTCGAGACTTGGTTTTAGAGTTTAGGTTTGAATTGAGTTATGGTTGAGGTTAGGGTAAGGAATGGGGGTGGGCAATCATTTTTGACGGTTGGGGTTCGGGGAAGGGGCGAGGAAATGCATTATGTCAATGAGATGTCCCCACGATGATACAAAGACAAACGTGTGTGTGTGTGCATGCGAATGTGTAGTTCATTCATCTGTCAGCAAGACACTTTTCTCTTTTCCGCCTAAAAATTTATCATAGAAATTGAAAAACAATGCATCATCACAGTGTCATTTTTGGGGGACTAAGGTACCTTGTTAACACTAAACTCATCTGAAAGCCATAAAGACAGAGAAATACTCAATAACTTGCTAATACTTTTGTGACTACGCTGATTTAAAAGCTTTTTGGCGAGAGGCACCTAACTCCTTTTTTTTTCTTTCTTTTTTCGCTACAACATGAGGTGTAAAGTATACATAACCTAGTGACTACTGCCCCCTGTTGGTCATGTAGTGCAAATCGCAGGAACAGTTCTGGCCCAAAGCAACGAGGGGAAGAAAAAAAAAATCCTCCAAGGAGAGAAAAATACTCACGATGGCAAAACTGCACTTCACATTCCACCAACAAAGAAATACATCCAACGACGAAATACATCCCCAAAAAAACAAGACCACACGCAAATACTGACACGTAGAGATTCTGAATGAGATGATTGACAGATATGAGCGACTGCCGGGCGACGCTCAAGACGTAGGATGTGGAAAGCCCTGTTTACACCGATTCAATATCCTTGACATCCGGGTTAAGGTTCTATTAGCACTAGTACACTTTTGCTGTTACTACGAGTAAGCTGGATATCAAGGATCAACTGATTGAGCGATTATTTAATTTCCTTATCGTACAGCAGGTCCTCCATTTTCAAATCTGACTAGTTAACATTTAGCGTTCCAGTAGTAGCGCAGAGGTCAACTAGTAACATAGCTGTTGTAATTATTCTCCAGTGTGCAGAAATGTCATACAGTAGTGGAAAAATGTTACTAAGAAACACTTACATAGGAAGGAAGCGTCGCCATTTTGTGAGAGATTGTCTCAAAGTCTTCGCTTTAAGAATCCCGACCCTCAAGTACACCATAATGGGGATATTTTCCATATATAATCGAAATTAAAAAAAATACTGGGAAACAATAAGAGTTGATGTCCCCTTTTTTGGGGGGGGGGTCTCTAAACGCTTATTTCACATAGCGATCCCACAAAATGGCCGCATCAAAGCTGGACATTGAAGCAGCTGTGCATTCCGCAATCAGGTAATTAGATGACGTCAAAGCTATCGTCGGGAATGCAAACATTTCCTTTCGATGCAAAAGGGTGGGAGAACTGAGTATCGGGTGTCAAATTTGACATCCCGGTCACAGTATCGCAAAAATAATAATCGCCTCTGAACGAGCTCACAAGGCAGGACATATTTACATAAGTCGACTTCATTGGCCTATTGGATGCCATTTATACGGAAAATGGAAAAATACCAGCTTTTGCAGGCAGTGTGAAAGGGGCGGGGCTACTGTTGTTGTGTAAACATAGGCACCATTTTGTCTTGTTTTCTGCGGGATTGTTTACAAAAGCTCAACACCGGGCTTGGGTGCCAAACAAAAGGTAGCATGAACACAATGGGACAACGTTAGCGGTTCATAAGTTAGGTTGGAAAATAGAGCCACTAAAAGCTTCACACAAACATTTTAACACCAATCCCCACCTGCTCCTGATTGGACCCCCTCCAGGACGGGGTACGAGTCCAGCATTTCCGCCTGCTTCCGGCTACAGGTGCAAGTCCTCTTGCAGTAAAGGCTGCGACATCTCCCTGCTGGTGTGTTTGAGCGATGGCAGCTGCTTGAGCGTCACCTGCTGCACGAACACCACCAGGAAGCCCGCAACCAGCAGCAGCCCCAGGAGGGAGCCCAACACCACGGGGAAGTAGGCGGGCCCCGGTGGGGTGGGGGCTCCGGGCGCGGACGGCGCGGGCTCCGGATGCAGCAGGTCCCGGACGTCCGACAGGGTGCCGTTGTTGGGCAGAGGCGGGATGGCCAGGATGTGGCACATGAGCGGGTACAGGTCCACTGAGCGCATGGTGGGCTTCACGTAGTTCTGGCGGAAGGCCGGACCGCGGGCCACAAAGACGGGATGCATGCTGCGCAGGGTGTTGTCGTAGCCGTGATTTCCCACTGAGGAGAGAACAACCACAGCTACTGTAAAGAAACGCAAAATAACCAACGGATCTTGATGCTGGAATAATTCACTCCACAGTCTCAACTTGGCTGGAGCAAGGTTATTATAGTTAACGAAAACTAATGAATTAACTCCCAACTAAAATTGAATTTTTAAAAAATGTGATAATGAAATAAAACAAAAACAAAATGCCTTTAGAAAAAAACAAACCACATCTTACATTTATAAAACAAAACTAATTATAGAGCAAATTAGGGCTGCGTTTAAAAAAGGCGAATAATTGATATCAAATCGATTTTCATTTTCGAGCCTGATATCAATTCATAAAGCCATGAATTTATTATATTAATATCTTTTTCCCATAAATTCATAAGATTTTTTTCCATTTTTTTTTGTATCTGACCATTTTCTTGAAATTTACTGTTCACATGAATTTAAAAGTATTTTCTTACATTTATAAAAGATCTGACTTTATAATTCAGATTTTTTTCCATTTATATTTCAAATTATTCAATTTGAATTATGAAAATATTTTCATCTCATTTGCTTATGTCAATGGTTGCGTAAAACTTACGTGTTCCTTTCATTAATTAACTAAATTGTTTAATTAGTAACTGCCTCCGCAAAATTTTATTTGGAATTTGTTTGTGGAGTTTTTATCATGTCTTGGACATTTGAGAAGAATTTATGTTCCATAATTAATAAATATTTGATTGAATTGTAGTGATCGGGGAACACAATCAAAATCGAATCGATTAAGGAAATTAGAATTGATACCCAGCCCTAGTGAAAATGTCCTTCATTTTTGGGGTTCAGTTTAATTTTTATTATGATTTATTTCGATATAGCTCTGGACTCTGCAGTATTACTTACTCCAGTCTCCACTTTAAAACTAGATTTGTCATTTGTACCTTTTGAGGTTAGAAACAACAGAAAATAAACACACGTTTTAATGTTAGCTTATTTCTGCACTCTGTAATATTACTCCACATTCTCCAATTGGCTGCAGTGCCCGTTTTTGACACGTCGCCTTGCTCCATTGTTGTGTTTGTTAGCGTAACTAATGCATTCAATGCAGTAAGATTTTCACAGTTTCACGCAGCACTATTTTAAAACAAACTCTTTTGCATTTGCAGGTACTATTGATGTGCTATTTTTAGCACCTGGTCAGGACCATGTAAAAAATTCCGCCTGACAACAATCTTGATGGAAAAAACGTCTGCTTTTTAGAATCAAAAGAAAGCTTACGCCCACACACCCTCCTACTCCTGTTCTTTCTTTGTTAATTACATCAAGTGGGATTCAGTTTTAAGTAAAAAAAATAAAAAAGACAACTCCAGCAAATCTAATAATAGAACAAAGGGAGAAAGCTGCACACAAAAAGAATTTCTCCGAGACGTACGCATGAGCGGCGTGCTCCGGTTCTGCACGATGGTCCATCCCTCCCGAGCCTCCACCAGGATGGGCATGATCCTGACGTTGTGGCGGTAGTGGAGGCGTTTGGGGGTGGCGTCCTTCCGGTAGACCGTCATGTAGGGGTTGGCGTCGACCAACTTGTTGTAAACCTCATCCAGCTTCCCTGCAAGACGTGCCACCGCTAGCTTTTTAGAGCAGAACCATTTTGAAATCGAAGCGTGTCGGCGTTACCTTCTTTGGGCAGTATTGCCACCACGGGACTCTTGTCCACCAAGGTGTACAGGTCTCTGCTCACGTACTCGTCCAGTTCGATGATCTTGTCGGGGAAGAGCTGCGTCATGCCGTGGTCGCTGGTCACCACCAGGTTGACCTTCTCATATAAGCCCGCCTCCTTGAGCTCATTGAGCAGGAAGCCCAGTTTCGCATCCACGTCTGCGATGACGGCATCCATCAGGGAGCTCTCGGGTCCGAAGTCGTGGCCGCTCTCGTCCGGTTCCTCCCAGTACAGGACCCCGAAATCCACCGCCTCCCGGTCCGGAGCGGAGAACCATTTGATCATGTGCTCCACCCGGGTCTGGAAGCCGACTGACGAGTTGTACGGGAGGTAGCGGGTCGGGAACATTCCGTGGATCTTCACGTCGGCACCGGGCCACATAGCGGCGCCGCTTCGCCCTCCGGAATTCTGGACGGTAAGCCACAGGGGCGCCGCCTGCTCCCACCACTGAGACTCGTAAATGCTGTCTGCATCCATAGAGAAGGTGCGGTTGAGGTGCGGGTCAAACATGTCGTTAGCGACGATGCCGTGCGTCTCGGCGTACAGGCCCGTCACCAGGCTGTAGTGGTTGGGTAAGGTCTTGGTGATGTACACGTTCTGCACCTGCTCCACTGTCACGCCTTCCTTCATCAGGACGTGGAAGTTCGGAGTGGGAACGCGGTTCACGTAATCCCAGCGGAAGCCGTCGAAGGACAGCAGGAGCAGCTTGGGCCGCGCCGTCGAGTCCTGGAGGGAAACTAAAGGCAGCAAGAGGGTCCGCAAGAGGGCCACAAGGCCCAGACTTCGACGCATCAGATGGCCCGGCATCATCGTGTGGGGAAATCTGGCAACAGAGAAGACAAGGTAAGCCTCTAGTAGTCTTCTGATTCTGTATCGATGACTAATGTCTGATTTAACAGAACATATGAACTCATTCACTGCCATTGACGGGTAAAGACGTCAAAAATTAATTTGAACAATTTTTATTAGTTTCACATTTGTATTCTACTTTTGTTAACAAGAAACCTAGAATTGTTGTTATTGTACATTTAGAGCAGATGTAAAATTTCGATTATACTTTTTAATCGTAATTAGTTGCATGACATCACTAGTTAACTCACGATTAATCACAAATTTTACATCTGTTCTAAATGTACACTATTTTTTTTCTAGGTTTTCATACTCTTAACAAAAGTGGTGAAAAAAATGTTAAACTCATAGAAATAGTTCAAATGAATTTTTGACATTCACAAATGACAGTGAATGAGTTAACGTGACACATTGTTACAAATAACTAACTCCTGGTGCCCATGTCGGCGGTTACTAACGACTACGAATAACTATTGATATGACTCATGACTAACTCGACTGACCGTGATGTCATAATCCGTTATCATGACTGACTCCGTGAATGTTGTGTTGGGAAACAGTCGCATGCAGTTGACCAGCATTCTCATGGAATTCCTGGAATTCCAAATAACGTCGTTGCAGCATATAGCTGGCCCTCGCGCTCGGCTACTGCTGTTCCTTTCGTTTAGGGCCCATCAAATTTGCGATCGACTTCACTAGTTAACTCAAGATTAATCACACATTTTATATATTTTCTAAATGTACAAAAAAAATCTAGGTTTTCATACTATACTAAGAAAATGTTAAACTAATAGAAATAGTTCAAATGAATGTTTTTAAAGTCTATAGCTGTCAATGGCAGCAAATGAGTTAAGTGTGTTTTATTTTGGGGGGTTAACAGTGGACGACTTCCTTTTTTTAATCTTGCATGTCATTCCCACAGAGCAAAGAAGATATGTGGTTTGTTTGTGTTTCTGCTTTTGTGTCTAAGTGATAAATATTTGTAGGTTCATAATTACTATTACATCTATGCTCATTTCTACTGGACTTCATGACGTTCCATTATGTTAGCATCAAGCTAGCAGACGTACGTTAGGTGAAATGAAATGGACGTCCCGGTGTTTAGATATACAATGTTTCATTTAACTTTTTGTTTTATGTCACCTTTACGGTAAACTTCACCTGGGAGTGACAAACAAACTGAACCAAGCATTATGCTTTGGCACTTACTTAGAAAACTGTGCGAGTAGTAGTTAAAAAAAAATGTTTTTAAGTGTCTAAATGGGTAAAACGATGAAGTCAATGTTTTTTTTTCTCGTGTTCTCTCAATATCGGGTGGGCCTGGAACGTATCTCCGCGATAAACCGGGGTTCACCCCGTAGCACCGTAGATGTGATTAGAAACAATAACAATGCAAATATGACATTAGACAAGGAGTCAGGCATGCTGACATGAGCGGTCAGTAAGGTGACAAACATTAAACGCATCAAAGCTAAAAAGGGACAACACACAGCTTAGCCGCATTCCGGCTTAAATTTGCTAGACGTTTTGGACCTTATGCACGCCGTACAACAACCGCTCATCGTCGATTAAACAGAGATAAAAACACAAAATATGAATGACATTAAAAGCAGTATCGCCATTCGGCTTACCTCGCTATCTGATCGTTGCACTGTCGGTGTGTGCGCACTGAGATAAACAGCCCAACTCTGCTGACAGCCGGAAGGAAGTCCCGCCTATTTGGCAACCTTCACGTATTTCTTTAGAATACTCACATTCGAACGCGCCTCAGATGGTGACATGACAATATTGCAGTTTTTTTTTTCAATTGAATGCATAATCTCCCTACATGCATGCATGGATGGATGAAGAGACGTAAATGAATGCAGTGTCGCCTTCTCAGGCCACCGTGACGGACAAGTGCGCCGCTTCGATGACGTCATATAGCTCAGTGACGAGGGGGCGGAGGAGGCTCAAAGAGTATTAAAAGCAGACTCGTTGTTTTGTTTTTTTACTTCTACTTTTTCCTTTTTTCCTTACTTTATACCTTTTTTATAGGTATTGGGAGAAAACGGTTTTAATATGGATTTAAAAGCCTTCACACACTTGAGCTAACCTTTGTTTTGTTGGCATATATTTTAACATATTTGCCTTTCAAAACCATTTAAAACGCACTTCCTCCTCATTGTTAATAAAATTATCAATTTGATCCTAGAGAAAAGCTCAACCTGCACTACTATGGTTATCCACAAGATGTCAGCCAAAGCCTGCCTCAAGTGTGTCAAGTCAAAGCGTACTTACCGCATTGCAATCAGTGACGGCTGGTGGAGTGGTTGCTTCATTTTTACCTGATGGACCAACATAAAGTTGCACTTCATTGTCAAGTGGAACAGAAAATATGTACAATTTTCAAAATTACAAGAGAATATAAACCTGAGAAGTGTGGCGTGCATTTCAATTAAGTGCCCTGTATTCTGACACACTCCAAACACGATACAATAAATTGCAATAAAATTCATGGGGAAATATTGCTATTGTGGACGCTGCCACATTGATGTGATCACAAAAGTAGATTAAAAAAAACAAAAAAACAATGACGTTAAAACCACACTAGCTACTGAGAAATGATTGAAGTACTTGCAATATGACATTTTCAAATAATACAACTTAATGCATTTCCTAATCATTTATTACAAAAATACAATATATTGTAGTATTATGATGAACGCAGTACCGTGATATGAGCTGACTAACTTAAAATCCATTGTATCAACATCAGCTTTACAGATGCCACGTCTGTTGTCTATATATAACAAATCCAGGTCGTCAACGCCGGCATATTTTTCCTGCATAGCGATGAAAACAAAGGCATACATTTGACGCGTCCATTAAATGACAACCTGTGTTTTTCTTTGGCTTTAAAAAAACAAGACAAAAATATTTACACCAAAAGAATCAGTAGCCAGGGCAAAAACCGCAAGAGAAGTAGAATACAGTATACAGTGAGTACACAGAATGTGCCGTATTTGTTTACTAACTTTTTATTGGTTTACTGAGGTTAACATCTCGTTACACTAAACTATGCTAATGTCATGAACAAAAAGTTCCACAAGGGTATTTATCCTAAGGCAGGTTTTTGTATGGTAACATGAGATGAAGTGTTCTATACGTGTGGATTCTACACATTTCTATACAGGCTTGATGTATTACACGTGTGCTCCTCATTGTTTCATTCAGCTGACAGTGTGTTTTTCAACACGAGCACGCTTCATGACAAGGATTTTTTTTAGGGGTTTGTTTTGTTTGCAGAAAAAAGCTCTTTTGTCATTTTTGTGGCACCCGCTACACACTTCTGCCGCGTGTCACGTTACGCACAAAGGTCGTGCGTTTAAGTTTAAAGGTTCTGGATGTTGTCAGGATAAAATTACACTCATGCTTTGTATGCATTAGAGTACATGTATCTATTAAATTATTTGCATTATTACACCTTACCGTGCCATATTATTATTAAGGCCTCTAAAAACCATTCAAACTTTATGAAAAGGATGCAACGGGTCTACTGGTCATTTTATACTTTGTAAATGTGTTAGTTACATGTGATAGATCGGCTTTTTATGGAAGTTTTTTTTTTTTTTAATAATAATTTGTTCACCACTATTTTCCACGATGAATATCAAATTCTTTTTTTTTTTTGTGTGTGTTAAAATATAAAATACTACATCACACTGATATGATAACAAAAATATATTGCGTCATACATTAATTAAGTCACGGAACATAGTGTAAGCACAAATTTTAGAATACAGCTATTGTTCAAAATGGAGAATAATTGCAATAGCCTACCTATGTTGTACATATTTTCTGCCAGGCACACTTTATGAGCTTTAGTGGTCCACATGAATGGATGTGGCGGGCTGGATCTGTCCCCTCGGCCTTGAGTTTGAGACCGATGATTTCTGTGGCGTTTTTGTGCTTTCTTTTATCTTTTTATTCTGGTGCTATTCAAATAAACTTGCCTTAAAAAAAATAAACCCTAGAGCATGCTTTTAGCTACCATATGTGTTTTGGGAATTATGCCATAGAATTGGTAAAAATTCCACAGCACACAATGCCCGCTGTTCTCGATGTGGTACACGCGTAGCATTGCGTCAATTTTCCTGCTCCCTTTTGTTGTTGTTTTTGTTTTGTTCCCGAGACAATCAACAATACGCTCCGACATGAGCCGGATCTGCCGAGAGCCAGCCAGGCATGGCTGTCATAGCTCGCCTTGAGGACGGAGTAGGGGGCGGTGTCTGAGTTCGGCCGCTCAGCCAATCGGAAGCGGTTAGTGGCCGCTGTCAATCAAAACATTGGTGACGCTTATATTTACATGGAGACAGCGTCCACCAATGAGGAGTCGGCAAGGGAAAAGATTAGGCGCGCGCTGGCCAATGGCGTGGCGAGACCCAGAGTTTTAGGGGAGTGCATAATAATCAACATATTAGCAAAGGTGCTTTTTAGATATCGATCCCCTTTTGCGCGCCAGTTGGAATAATCCCACCGTGTGGACATTTGAAAGGCTTGACCTAATAGTTTCGCGTCGTTTTTGGTGCTTTTCCGTTGAGAAGCAACATGCCGAAGAGGAAGGTGAGTGACGCCGCTGCTCCTGACGTCTAGTCCGCTAAACAATTTTCGCTGTAGAATAGTTAGCGCGCGTCCGGACATATTGAGTGCAAGTTTGAAGACGTGTTTTTTCCTCCGTTATTTCGTTTTTGTTTTTTTTAACCCTCCACTTCCTTGTTTTCCGTGTACAATGTCACGAGGACGCGCCGAGTGGATAAATGGCTCCAATGTGATAACGAAGACGTACACGCTGATGGATGCCACGTTACTCAAAATTCCAAATAAATGTACTAAGAACGTTCAGGACTCTTTTGGCCAGATTTGGACATGTTCGTCGTGTACCACCCGGATGCTACCATTGTGCTTATCTGTGTGTGAGTGAGGGGGGTCTTTGGGCCCATCCAAAACCAACACTGTGGATTCTACTCCTCCTCCGTCTCTGTTTGTTGCGCATGCGCTTAGAGCAGCCCGCCTTTGTAATTCGGTGCTCCTCTTGGGCTAGGCAGCTCATATCTGGTCATCTAAACAGGATGATTCCATAGGATGAGACTTACCAGGGATCACAATGCATAATACATATTAACCCCCTTCGACAAAAGGCCTTTAAATGCTTTTTTTTTTTTAATGAGAAAAAACATTTATTGATAACATGATGGGGCTTTGTGGAAGCATGTTGTTTTACATAGCTACGGATGGTTAAAGGCTGCAAGTTGGAGGGGCTGAGGGGGCGGCATCCACCTCAGGTGCCTGTAAAGGTCTGTGACCTTAGAAGCTCTGACTCCAGCTCTGGCCATGTACCACATAGCTAGCTTGGTGTGCGCATCTTCACCATGCTCCTTGCACGTGTTTTCATTTTGTATCTGACTATACTATACCATCCAATAAATGGCTGGAACTGCATTGGCGATTCCCGCTCTTCTATTTTTCCACTTGACCGAAGCAGATCTGAAGCTTGTTTGTAATTAAAATTTTAGCTCACAACACAAAGTAGAAAAATAAATCAATCTACCAAGTGGTGGCTAATAATTTGGAAAACTGGTAAGTTTGGGCGCAAGTTAGCAGTGGTAAATTACCCCTGGGGAAAAAACCAAACAACTTAATGTTCTAACTCGATGCGCTCTCTGTGCTCTCTCTAACAGTCTCACGAGGGTCCCGAGGGCAAGGACAGCTCCAAGGTCACCAAACAAGAGGTAAACATGAGTGTGCATCTTTTGTACGCGTGCGTGTGTGCTTTTTGTTTGATTTTTTCTCTCATCATGAGAAGCAGTCACGAAGCGAGCGGATCAGGTAAAGAAACAGGCTGCAGAAGTACAACTGATGTCTTTCTCTCCCTCTCTCTTTCTGTCACTGTCTCTCGCTCTCTTAATGATCATCTTAGCCCACCAGGAAGTCCGAGAGATTGTCAGCGGTAAGTTTGGTCCTCTCCTCCTTCTCGCTGTCTTCACCACTATTCTTCTTCGGTGTCTTGCACGTGTTTGTGTTGTTCATTTGTCTTTTCTGTGTTTGTCTTTTGTGCAGTGTGGTGCAGTAGAAATGACTAAATCATAAATCAATGGGTCAACCTAAAACTAAATACTTTTAAATTTGTTGGAACTGATACAAACAGGCTAAAAATGTTCAGATATACACTGTGTATTTTTTAAATTATTTACAAAAGCTGCTTCACCACACAACCTGTTTTTTTTCCATGTTTGTACTTTATACATACTGCACGGTGTATTTATGTGTTCATTTTGGTGTGCATGTAAATGGTTTCACTCTTGTAGCCCTTGTACCGTTTTCACCCTTATGTCAACCGAGAGCATCCAGCCATGAATGTGTTACGGGTCCCTAATTGTGAAACAATATCAAATGTGCAAGTTTTAATTATCATCTTATTCAAAGTGGTCGTCGTGAATTTGTGGATTCTAGTAGGCATGTCGAGCATGAGTACAATAGACAAACAAAATCTCAAAACAAGACAATTTGGTGGTTTACAGTTCTTCAAAGATGAACTCATCCTAGAAGTTTTGTCCCTTTGCTACCAAATTAAAAACATGTTTACTAGACCAATGGCCAGAATTTTGAGTTTTCATTTTTGCTCATGGGCAAAGTATTGTGGTAAAGGTTGATGACACCTAAAACACAAAATTCTTACTAAGTTGAGTATGAAAATTCAGCCGCCATAGCCAGCTCAACTAAGCAACATGAAATGTAGTAGTTTCTCCCCGTTGTTCAAAATAGTTCCTTAGTCACAAGATGGCGCCAACTCATTGTTTTGGCCTGACCACAAAAGCAGTAAAAAATAAGTTTTTCAGCAAATAACGGAGAATATGTTCCCACCCAAAAAAAATCCACAAATTGGCGAATTTGCCAAGATCAACTTTACTGGACAGATATTGAGTGAGTGTGTGGAACATGGTAGCGAGGTCACAAAATTATATAATCAACTCCACTGAGTTGTACGTAAATGTACAAAGGGAAAGTCTCGAAAACAAATGACATCAACAACTGTCTAACAAGCCGATTCAGACTAACAAGGTTGTGTTGGTCCTGCAGAAGCCTGCGCTGCCAAAGGCCGAGGCCAAAGCCAAGAAGGTCGTTGTCAAGGTAAACAAAGCACATACACACCTAAAAAAATATATAAAAATTTAAATGACAAACTATCTCAACGAGCATCTCCAAATGTGACCTACCACCCACACTATCCATCAAATGAACAACGAATGCATCACTAATATTGATCTTTGAATGACTTCTTCTGCAGAAGGTGGCCGATGAAAAGGGGGCCAAGGCACGAAAAGGCACCACCAAAGGGAAGAAGGAAGATGGCCCTGCCCAGAACGGTGACGCCAAGACTAACGAGGTTTGAGAACAGGCAAAACATTATTTTTTTTTTAAACATACCCAAAAACAGAGCATTTCATAACAATTGTCCATTTGTGTTTCAACACATACACATTTGCGTACACACGCAGATCTTTGTATGTCGTCCATCTGTTAGTGTGTCTTCCATCAGAAACTCAGTTCCCTCCACCATGTCAGTGCGAGGGCAGAGCGAGACAGTCAGAGTGAAGGGTATGCAAGAGTGTCACACTAATCCACATTTGCGTGTGCCTTACTAACTCATCGCCTCATCTTTGGCGTAAAAAGCCTTTTCAACCTGCACTTAGTGCAGCATAGCGCCGCGTCAACCAACCCATTCATTGTGTTTGGACTGTTGCGGTGCAAATGGTGCAGCGTTGTTGCTGCGATTTTGGCGGAATTGTACTGTTGGTTCATAATGATTCTGTGTATGACTTTTTATTTGTGGAAATGGTAAGTCAATATTAAGATAATTATTATTACTGTACTACTATATTTACTGTATGCCCAAACCAGCAAAAAAAAGTCGACTTCCCGTTCAGTAGTTTGGCAACCAGTGCCAAATATGGGCACACTTGCACTGTGCCGCCGTTGTCCCTGCGCTGTCCGGCGTCTTATCTTATGCGGGGCGAAATTCCAAATCCTGCGATTTAAGAGGTTGGACTGTTGCTTGTATTTCTTATCTTAATTGTTTGCAGTGTGTTAAGAGTGAATCTTTAACTTAAAAGTCTTTCAAATAAAAAATCTTGCCGTTTTTTTCTGCCCTGCAGGCAACTGAGGAGGCTGAGGAGGCCACCGAGGACAAGGCGTAAAAACCACGGGCGCCACTTTTTCCTATCGACAAATTTTTTGTAACATGCAGAATTTTTGTAGACTTGTGATAGATGCTAGAGACGAACGACCAGCGTTCCCTAAAATCCTCATTTTATGTCCACACTCCTCCTGACTTCCTAACACTACCTTCACAAATCAAAACGGGGTGTTTTGTTATTTTTACTTCTTCTAATGATTAGACGGCTGCTTTTGTTCTTCAACCAGATCTCCACGGTAGTCATATTATTTTAGTAATAGTTGTCGTATTTTTAGAGAAAGCACTCGCCATGGAGACAACCTGCAGCATTTTTACAGCTCTTCCTTTTCAGAATGGCCCACAGCTTTTTTTTTCTTTTTTTTTGTATGTGTGTGCTGGACGCAATGGTGGAACTCTTGTGTTTGAACCTTTTTCTTTCTCCTATACTCAACCCCCTGCCCGCCCAATCCACACCCACCCTGGTTCCCTTGTTCTACAGCAGAGTGATATAGCAATAAGCAGCAGTGCTTGTGTTCTGGAGGCGCCTCAATTGGCTTCATTCTGTTGGGAGAGTATTTTCAAATAAAAAGAAAACGTTGGCTACTTTGTGGGTTTTTTCCCCCCCTGCAAGACTCAAGTTTATTAGGCTACAACGTTGACACCTGAGACGCCACCGTCCCATCCATCGTATGCAACAGCGTTTTCGAGCAGGGGGCCCCCTGCACAGCTTGGTGTGTGTACGTGTAGTTGTACATCGTTTTGTGTGTGAGGCCAAATACAAAAAAGTGCTGCGTCAGGAAGTGAAAGGTCAGCAATCGGTGGAGCTCCAGTCCGCTGTTGTCATTCACAGACATGGGCACGGTATGTAGACCACCGGTTGGCTTACTTTTTTGAATGACCAAAGTTCAGTGGTGGGAACTTGGGAGTAACAAAGCAGAAATACTTAAATTCTGGACTGGACTGTAGATGTATTCAGGTATATGTATTGACTTTACTCCCTACATTCAAAGCAGATATCAGTATTCAAAAAAGGAACTAGAGCGGGGTAATGTCAACATTACTCCCCCCCCCCCCTCCTCTTTATAAAAGGGGATGGTAACTATGACACAGGTAAATGTTTTTGCCACGGTGCAATTCATCTTTATGAGTACTGTATAAAATGAATTTGTCATCATGGATTCCTAAATAGCTGTCATGTTAAGAGAAAGATGCATGTAATGTCACCGTCAACACAAAAGTGAGCAGAAGAGAGGGAGAGACTGCCTCCCTGTGGCTACAGGGGTCACCAACTGTCAGCAATGCATATCACAAGTTTTATTCATTTAGGATCATGTCACACAAACCTATGTGGTCGTCCATGGCAGTTTGATTCTAAAACAGACATATAGACCAAGTAATTTGTATGTATTAGGGGAGTTTTTTTTTTTTAAAGGTGCAATTGTTTAAAATCTAGCTCATGTTAATTTGATTATAATTGACTAAATATTTAACAAAATACAACAAATATTATTTTTTTGTTTTACTGTACTATTTACCATTTTATTTACTTTTTTTTTTTTTTTAATGTAAATGTAAAAAAAATCAAATCATTGAGGGACAGCTACGGTGAAAATGACAAATCAGTGAGGTCCAAGAAGCCTCAACAAAACAGACAATAATGACGTCACTGACACAAAAATCTGAATTGCAAGCGACTAGTGATGTAACTGAACAGTTGAGCGTAATCGGAGCCAAAAAGTAAATATACCGCTAAAAGCCTGAAGCATGTGTGCTAACACTTCAGTTCCGATTGAAGAACAGCATAATGGCTGGGTGACAAACAGTTGCGTCAGACAAGAATCTTTGACCTATGGACAAAAAGTTCAATCTTGGTTTCATCAGACCACACATTTTGGTGAATTCTGAACACAGCCCCAGTTGCAAGAAGTTGTACAAGGTTATAGGTCACATTAATGGTTGAAGAAGTTTTGAAATGATTTATCTTTGTCTTATATTTTAATAACAAAATACGGCATTTCAACAGGGGTGTGTAGACTTTTTATTTTCCCTGTACTTAATGTCATGCAACTTTTAAATGACATTCTGTCAAGGCAATGTTACAAGAGTGTACTTTTTTTTTGGGGCCAATTTGCTAAAAACAGACAAATATATTTTATGCTTCGATATTTCACATTTCCCTCCATATGGGTCATTTAAAGAACATGTTATGAAAGGATATGCAAACAGATGCAGAGGGTACAAAATACTGGAGACACACCAAAACAGTGTTTTTACCTTAACACTTCTGAAATTATGGTGTTTTTTTTTGTCTAATGTGTTATATCGGCAAATGAAACAACAATCACTACATTTGAGGCCCGATTTACATTTGAGCTTCTGTTATTTACACTTTTTAGTTTATTTTCCTTTCAACATTTAACTGCATATCATCAATCATGTTTTTCTTTTTTTATTATTGCTCTAAAAAAATATTTCTTGGATAGCTAATTCATTCATTCTATGATCTTAATTTCTTAGGTTTCTGCATGACTGATTGATCGTTTTCACTGTAGCTGTCTGTCAACTAAACATTTTCATATTGGTGCTTTGTTTTATTTGGAAATTGGTATTATTACACACAGTGTGCAGTCATCCATCACTGGAAATTAATTCAGATGGGTGTGTCACTTCATTTCTTTTCACATAAATAAATGTAACTCTTGTACATTTTTGGTAGTGTGCACACTCACCACTTGACTCTGCGGTGACACTTACCGTCCTTACATGTAATATAGGACACATAATATTGCTATTACAGGAATGCAACTCACTCTACGACGACTTGGCGGAAAGGTCTTGGCCTTAGCGCGAAGATCTTACAGGGTTGAGACCTGCAACACATAGAACACTTTATAAGGACGAATCATGGGGGAATGCTGAAGGATGTCACTTTCCTTAAGACGGTTGATGGATAATGTGCTCTTGAGCAAGGCTGTATATCATTCGCTGAATCCAAGTGTGATTATGTAAACTGAAAGGGAAAAAGTAATCTTGGTGTAAACCCAAAGCTTGTAGTAGGTATGTGCAAATGTAGATGATTCTTATGTTGTCCACCAAATGTTAATTTGTGTTTTCGAGTCACTTCATGAATTGAAGTTTAAAATAAACCCAGGAGTAATTTGTTACTCCAATATAACTATTCTGTTCCACTAACTCACGAGATTTTTTTTCATGAGGCTGCGTTGTTGCCCCCCTCTGCCGCTAACAACAACCCTTCCCCCATTTTAGTGTCAGGCGACGTTAAGGAAATGGACTTCTTCCTCGCCGAGTAAGCTCCCGGGGAGGGCGAGTGTGTTATCGGGACATCTTGCTCGAGTAACCCCAAAACGAAAAGAAAACACTTGGCAAGCATACGTCGGTGCCAAGTTGGCTTTTAAGGAGTAGCTAGCTTTCTCGCGCAGATTCGGCAGCCATGTTTTCCGTCTAAAAATGTTTAAAGTGTATCCATCCGCGGCTCGATTAATGATCAGTCGTTACTTATTAACCCATCAAACGTCGTCTGGTTGTGAAGTATCGAGCACTTTGAAGTAAATTCTCTCTTCCTCGAGTAGGTTGCCATTACAACCTACTCTCTACAGTGGCCTATGCGTGCCGTGAAACACACATCTGATATCCCTCCGCCGATGGCTCGCGTTTTCCCCTTTCGAGGGGGAGGGGGATATGGATAAAAACGCTCACATGGGATAAATATTTTATCACTAAAATAAACGTCCCCCCTTCATATAAACGTGTGTCAGCTCATCTTTTGCGTCCCCGTCATTTGCGTCGCTGCTTGGCGGGCAAACCCACCCAGGAGGCACTAGACTCGGCGCCGCGCGGAGGAGCACAGTGAGCGGAGGCGAGCCGGGCCTGTTTTCGAGCGCCTGAATGGAGGCAGCCTCTTCCTGGTGGATAAACAGTGACAGCTACAGGGCAGCCACCGACACCCAGCGGCCCGGCTCCGGCTCCGGCGCTGCCCCCGCCGAAGCACGCCGAAAACATGGCTTCAGACAGGCCGCACATCGCGCAGTTGACTTCTGGTGAGTAGCGGAGCTCGGGGAGCGGGCCGAGGTTGTCGTTTATGTCCCCCCTTCTTCCTCCTCGCGATCGGCAGCCCTCTTGTAACGCAGCTCGCCTGTTCCTCTTCTCTCTTCCCTCCGACCCACACCAGAGCTCTACTTCCTAATCGCCCGCTTTCTCGAAGCTGGACCGTGCCAGGAAGCAGCCGAGGTAGGTGTTTTGAGAATTTCGGGGCTCATTTGGAGCACATCAAGGCGGCCATGAGGCGTCATGTTGTCTTTTTTTAATCCATTTTCAGACGCTGATAAGGGAGGTGGAGGATAAGGAGGTGAGTGGAGTGGAGAGATGCGCTGGCGCTGCAATGTTGTTCCTTTTTGCTTCACCACTCGTGGACATGTCTTTAAACAACAGTTTTTATGATGATAACACTTAAAAATGTTTGGTGTGTGTCTTCGTGTTTAGCTGTTGCCCAAGAGGGTGGACTGGACCGGGCAGGAACACCCCGGGACGTATGACAATTTGGTAAGGGAGTTTCTCTCTTTTGCAGGGAGAAAGTTTCACACGGCAACTTTACGAATTGAATTTCCCGCATTTTTTCCCCCCATGCAAGCAGCAAAACACATTATAATGTTGTTGTTTTCAAAATGAAAATGATAGGCCTTAGATTATGATTTCTAGGGGGGCGGGGGGTCAGGACCTGACATCATCACCCAAGTGGTGTCCCACGCAAATCCTAAAAGGGTAAAGTGGAGTTTTAACGCGGTGGAATTGTTGCTACGTCACGAGTGTTGTGGGTGCAGGCAGGCAGGCAGGCTGGACTGGACTGGAGCAGAGGCTCTCACTCTCGCTTCACTTACAGCCTGCTCCATACTTACAACACTCCTCCTCGGCTGCAAACTGGATTATTTGACTCATTTTTAAATTCAGTTCATATTTGGATTAAATATGGATTAGCAGCTGCCACTCAACAGGAAAAAAAGAAAGGCAGAAAGATGTTGTTGGATTATTATAATTTTTCCCTGGAGGTTTTATTTTGGACATGGAGATGAGAGGTAATGTGCAACTCTTATTTACTTATTTTTGTTTCTGTATTATTATACTCATTAGAATCCATGAAGGGGGAAATTAGGCTCGCACTCCGCTGTTGGAAACAACACGTAGAACCTGATCACACGCAGGCATGCAATGCAAGGCTAGATGTCAAGAGTGAAACCACTTTCACTCTGACAACCTAATGGTGTTGTCGTTGCCTTGCTCAAGGGCACCTCGACAGTTGTCCGGAAGCATGTCTCTCCAACAACTAGTTGTCATTTTTCGTTTAATAACACAACAGGATTTGGTCCGTGACCCTCAGGTTCCCAACGCCATGTCCTTACAAATGATATAATGGCAACTATTTGCATATGGACAAATATTGCAACTAATTAATGTGCGCATTATGCTAATTCAAAGCACATAAGCAAGCTTTAGGGGGTTTTACAGAATGGAGAAAATGCACTAATCCCCATGTGGTTGACTACATTTACCAATGAGCTATACATGTGCAATGCACATATTTTGGTATTAAATCATATTTAATCAATACTATTAACTATTAATTTTATTTTGGATGATTTTTCTTTCACGGATATTTGTTTTGCACTAACACATGAACATTATATATCTATACACTGGGGATTAAAGTATGTGAAAGTGTAATGTTAATGGAATGAAACATATTATGAAGCATATTTGTATGACTGCACGTGCTCTCGTTCGTTTGCTCTCTGCGTGCCCCTCCCACCACCCGTCAATCAAAGCCTGATTCTATTATTCACTTGGGGGGGAAATAGTCCAAATGCTTTAAATTTTTAAGAAAGTATGTATATATTTTTTGTGACATGGACATTGGTTTTGGCAGTTCGTTTAGTAATATTATTTTGTTGTTATCACTCCCAAGTGGATTGTGCATTGATGGTGGAAGGATGGTGATGAGAATTAATTACCATTATTAATTAGGAGTAATTAGTGAAGACGCCTAATTACATGGAATACACATTTTGCATTATTAAGATAGAAGGTGATGTACAAGTAGCACATGTCTATCTATGAATGAAAATGAAAATGTTTTTTAGCGAATGAGCCATCTTGACAGTGTTTGATTTTTTTTAATCGGTGCTGTGCTGCATGGAAAATGACAGTTATGATGGTTTATTTTGCAATTATGTGTAGGGAGCTATTATCTGCAGAGAAAATTATCAATCTATGCGTCAGTGTGTGTGTGTGTGTGTGTGTGTGTGTGTGTGTGTGTGTGTGTGTGTGTGTGTGCGCG
This sequence comes from Leptonotus elevatus, assembly GCF_054856555.1. Taxonomy (NCBI): domain Eukaryota; kingdom Metazoa; phylum Chordata; class Actinopteri; order Syngnathiformes; family Syngnathidae; genus Leptonotus; species Leptonotus elevatus. The sequence goes on from NC_141256.1 coordinate 10,687,215, forward strand.
CGTGCGCTCATTGTGATATGCTGATCACGTCTCCTGTACCAGCAATGATGTTGGCTGTAATTATGAGCAGCCATTAATTGTGCGTGCGTGCGTTCGTTCGTGTGTGCGAGTGTGTGTTGCACAGGCTGTTAATGCACTGATAAGAGAATGGACAAGGTGTGGGAGTGTACACATGCATCTTGCATTTCATTATTTAAATGTGTGCAGTTCTGCACAGGTCATGTGTAGTCAAGAGACCCTGTAGAATGAAGCCAAAATCTATATTCGTTGTCTCTTGTTTCAAAAGAAAATCTTCTGAATCCTTGTTAACTCTAGTGCAGGAGCAGTAATACTGTTTGAACGTTACAAAAGAATTGTATTGATTTGTAATAATGTATGCAGTGTAAAATAAAATGTACATTTGTTTATTTGCGAAATAGACACGGATGTATTTAATGAAATGCAATCCTCTTTTGATTTATGGATAATTTTTGCTTCGTATGTAAGTTGGGTGCACGTTTGGTAAATTAATTATTATGTTCTAGCTACATAATTAGTTAATGTTCTGTATAATGTATATTATATATTATGTTTCTTGTTTCTTCACTCCTGGTGAATTGTCAGGTTCCCAATGGCATGCGTCCCTGAAATTCATGCTTGACTACATGACTCATTTTTGTTGTTGTTTGTTAGAGACGGCATACAATGTGAAATGGAGGCATAAACCTGCTTTTAATTATTATATAAAATTAAATTTCTTCTCCTTTGATTATAATGTAACAATTGCATTTATCTATTGCTCCATCTCTCATGTCGAAAAAGGAAAATAATCTTTTGGAATCAGTTTTATGTGCAAATGCGAATTGTTTTATTTAATTTTCTTGAATGTTCTGTTGAAATTTATTCAAAAGTCAAATTGAATTTTTTTTTGTAAATATCATGTATGTGTGTTTATCACACTCATTTTGTGTTCAAGTTGGCTTACATGATGTACTCCATTAAGTTTTTGTCATATTTTTCTTCTGGCGGCCTATACTAAATGAATTGGCTTCTGAAAATGTATTTTTAAGTTTCCACTTTCCAGGCGCCTGATTCATTGTCATAGGGACACTTTGTTGATGCACAACGTTGTGGAGTGTTTTGATGTAGTTGCCCATCTAATTGTGCATATGTGTTGTTATTATTATTATTATTATTATGTAGGTGAAGCTGTACCGCCACATCAGCCCTGAGCACCTGCTGCACGTGTGCTCCAGAGTGTGTCCTCTGCTGGAGCGGGATGTCCCAGCCAGCGTGCCAGGACTCACCAGCCTGCTGGGGGCGGGCCGACAGAATCTCCTGCGCACCAGCAAAAGTGAGCCGGCAACATCTAATGCTTCATTAAGTAGCACACAGATGTCAACTAGTGCACAGGAGTCGTCCTACTAGTGTACTTAAGTTATCCAAATAGTGTGCAGAAAAGTCTCAAGTGGGGGGAAAAAAAAGTTACTAATAAGTTGTCATTCCACTAGTGTGCTCTAATAGCTTTACTTACCTTTTTTTTCCCATTTTTACACCACTTTGTTTTTGTTGTCACCCAGGTTGCAAGCATGTGGTATGGAAGGGTTCAGCGCTGGCGGCGCTTCACTGCGGCCGGCCGCCAGAGCCTCCCATCATCTACGGGAGCCCTGCCAACATCGGTAAAGAACACCTGTGATTTTGTTCCATTTACGACAGTAGTTTTCACTGACGGTATACAGGGAACCACATTTATAGCGGGGGGGAATAAGCTGCACACCAACTCGCAATAGGTGAAAATCCAAAGCTGTACGACATCTGTTAGAAAAGTTCCAGAATTGGTGTCACAAATGATTCATTCAAAAACAGCCTTTAAACATGCTTTACTATGGACTGTTTTTGCTTCTATGAAGCTGTAAACGCGCACACATTCCAAATGACTGGCCAAACTATTCCACTTTAGTAAACTTGTTCCTATCTTTTTGCCACAATGTTTTCAGTGTAAACAATACTAGATTTAATTCTGGAAGGAAGCCATGCATCCTTGCATCATGTTTCTCTCTACTCGTTGATCCAGTGGAGACCAGCCACGGCCGGCGGCTGAACGGTTCTTACCGCCTGCGCCAGCTCGTTCCCACCGCAGTGTATCAGCACATGAAGATGCATAAGAGGATCCTGGGACACCTTTCTTCAGTCTACTGCGTCACCTTTGACAGGACGGGACGACGCATATTCACCGTAAGTGAGCCATGTGCGTGTTTGTGTAATTGTGAAGGGTACCAAAATAACACTTCCGGCAACTTTGCTCTTTTGTGGTTCCTTCTTTGGCAAACGTTGCGATGGATTCTCAAGTCAAGGATTGATATGTAGGACTTTTGGCAATCTTGAGTACTATTTAGGGTTCCATTGTTGTGTATATATATATTTTTTTAATGATATTTTTGGTAGGTTGGATCTATTGTCAAAAGATGTTGCATACCAAAATAACAGCTCTCTACATTAACAATTTTGGCAGTATTGTATGTTTTGTGGTTCTATTGTTAAAAGTTGTGGAGTATATGAAAATAACATATCCGGCACCTCTTTCGGCAACTTTGTATGTTTTGTCGTTTCATTGTCAAAAGTTGTTGTATATGGTACCAAAACAATAGTTTTGAGAATGAAAGCTACGATTGATGCCAAATAAGCAGACTTTTGGCAATGTTGTATCTGTGTAGTTCGAGTTTCAAAAGTTAAGTAGGGCACTAAAATAACAGATCTGACTTTTGCCACTTTTGGAAGCCTTGTACTTTTGTGGCTCCATTGTCAAAAATTGTGAAAGGTACAAAAGTAACTGATTCATACTGTACCCATTGCTTTTACTGTAAGGTTTATTTGTTTGTGTGTCTTCAGATTAAGGGCAGCAAAATAACAAATCGGTGCTGTACAGCATTTTGGCCATTGTGTTTGTGTGGTTTCCGTGTCAAAAGTTGTATGGGGGTACCTAACAGATCTGAAGTTCTGAACTGTACCAAATTTGGAAGCCTTGCTTTTTCTTTTTTTTGTGGCTCTAGTGTCAAACAGTGGTCAGGATACTAACGTACTGTCATTTTTTGGTGTTTTGGTGTTGTGATCATGAAAATATTTTAAGGATACTAAAACAGACCATAACACATTTTTGCACACTGGTTCCCTTGTCAAAAGTTGTGAAGTTTGCATTTATTTCATAATTTTTGCCTTGTAGTTATCTGACTTTTATAAAAAAAATTATTTAATGCTGCCTGCATCCATTTGCAGCGTTCACGTCCTAAAATGTCTAAAAATGGCTACGGAGCGTGAAGGAGGGGGTGGTCGGGTGCAGGGGCGGGTACTAGATTGACTCCTCTCTTATCTCTCTTTGCGTTTGTACATTTCCTGGGCTCGCTCGCATTCGCCGTCTCTTTCTTCTACTCCCGTGTGGCCCCTCCTTTGTTCAGTTCCCTAACACCGCACTCCCTCCCCTTTTCTCCTTTCCCGCGTTTCCTCTTCACAAGTGGAGAGCGAGAGTGTTTCCTCGGAGGCCCTTGCTGGATAAATGCCAGAATTAACATTCATCCTCTGGCTCCGTCACTCCCTCCCCCGCCCGCCCGCCCGCTTCCGGTTTGCAGTCTCTTTTGATCATCATATTTTTATATCTTTTTACCTTGTGACGGACATGCTGTATTATTTTTCCTTGACTGTTCAATTAAAGCAGTTGTAAGCTATTGATGCTCTCAGACAGGTGGCCTAATACAGTGGTGCCTTGTGGTGCGAGTGACCCAACATACATAAAGATTTTTTTTACATATGAGACGTCGTTTGGATGATTCCAAAAGGCTTAGGGCTGTCACAAACAAATCTTTTTAGAATCAGTTAATCCATCGATTACCCGAGTAATCGGCATCTCCCCTTTTTAGTGACGACCAATTTTTGTGGTCGACTTAACCGAGTTAGCCGAATTTTCCCCCCGGCCCCATTCTGATGTATCGTCCGCTTTCTCCGGCTTTGACTTCAGGGTTCAGACGACTGCCTGGTGAAGATATGGAGCACGGACAGCGGGTGTCTGTTGGCGACGTTGCGCGGGCACGCCGCCGAGATCTCCGACATGGCGGTGAGCCACGAGAACGCCATGATCGCTGCCGGCTCGTGCGACAAGACCATCCGCGTGTGGTGCTTGCAGACGTGCGCCCCGCTAGCTGTGCTGGAGGGCCACGCCGCATCCATCACGTCCTTACAGGTGAGGAGAGTCACCTTCTGCTGTATAGAGTATAGTGTGAAAATAATTAATATAAGGATTTACTGAATGAGTGGGGCAGAACTAAAAAATACAAATGTATTTGATCTCTATTGCTGACTTTCGCCTGTTGCTAGTGAGTCTTTCTTGAATACAACATATTGTATATTATAGTGATCATTATTTCAGATTGTTATGATAAACTGCTTGTGTTTGCAGTTTTCTCCTCTGTGTAGCGGCTCCAAGCGCTACCTGTCCTCCACGGGTGCTGACGGCACCATCTGTTTCTGGCAGTGGGACGCACGCACACTCAAGTTTGGGTGAGACACAGCTGCCATTGAAAAGAGTGCACTGAGGAATTCTTTATTATACATAAATAATGATATTGTTAAGAACATATGGACTGTACAGTATAGTGAAGGCTCTCGAGTTGAACACAATTTGTCATTTCCCCCATAGGAAATAAATGTGCATAAAACGAATTAATCTGTTCCAGGGCCAGCCTTTATTAAAACACTCTTGTTATTTTGTGGGTCAAATTGAAGTTAAAAACTCTAGAAAACATATTGGAGAAATGTAAGAAAATTAAATTAGTTATTTATTTAATTTATTATTATCATTTAATTGACATTGTATATTAAGTAAGTCAATTGTTTGTTTTTCTCAGCTGCTAAAATACAAAATTATATATGTATATATAGTCACAGACAAAAGGACAAAAATGTAAGCAATACATTTTAAGACTTAAAAAGACAGTGAGACATAGAGTGGCATTTTATAATGGTGATTACATTAATTTGTCCAATATTCACAACAAAAACTTGATTCTTGTAGTTGCACTAAATATCGAATGAGTAGTCTGTAATTGTAAAGGTGATGCTTATTTTTTTTGTCATGGTTCAAACTGCAGTGAGTCTCATTGATCCGTGACCATTTTAAGTCACAATTTAACATTCAGAACTGTCATACAATTCCAATGAGACTAATACAGCTGCTGTATAATTAAAATAAAGTAAAACTAGTCATACTTTGATGGGATCAGGTGGGAGTTTGATACCAACTGAGTGTTTTATAGATATTGCCCGATAGCAGATGCGAGTTTATTAATTATCTATTGCTCATATTAGTTAAGTCCTATTTCCTGTTCAATGACTGTCATGGCAATTCCCCTCACTGCTACACTTCTTTAGTGACCTCATCTTTTCTTTGCATCCAGTCAGAGACCGAGTAAGTTCACTGAGCGTTCCAGGCCTGGCGTCCAGATGATGTGCTCCTCCTTCAGTGCAGGTGAACACAACAAACAGCAACAACAACAAATGACACCATCTGGACATTGTACACTATGAGATGACTTCAAAATATCAAATAAAGTAGAACATAATTTGTTTGCGTACAGGTGGGATGTTCCTGGCGACAGGAAGCACGGATCACATCATCAGAGTGTACTACTTTGGCTCAGGACAACCAGAGAAGATCTCAGAACTGGAGTCCCATACAGTCAGTAAATCAATTGAACACTGTTTTTATGCCGTATCGGGGCCTCTGCCGATACCGGTATCGGAACAACACTAGTAGTGGTCATTATGTGTTCATGTAGTAAAGAATTTGGCCGAGGTGTCTATAAGAGCAGAGGCCACTATGTGAGGAAAAATACCATGATTTGGTAAGCTGTCCTACTCACACTGGGATCTATATTTTTTGTTTACTAGGACAAAGTTGACAGCATCCAGTTCTCACACTGCAGTGACCGGTAAGTTTGTGTGTCAAGGGAGTTGTTTGTTTGCAAATACTGCAGTTTGTTATTATGGAAGCTCTTGGTGTTGTAATTAACTGACTTGTCAGCACAGTAGAAATGCTGCCTTCACTCTGTAACTCTGGGATTAATACATGAACTGCATTCACAGTAATTCTTTAATGAGGTGTTGAGTTACTTAATGTTTTTTTTGTGTTTTTTGCATTAATGTGTGTGTTTATTTTATTTTTTGTTAGCTTTGTGAGTGGCAGCAGGGACGGCACAGCACGCATCTGGCAGCTGCAGCCTCAAGGCTGGAGGAGCATCCTGCTAGACATGCAGACCAAATTGCCAGGGTACGTATGTACTGTGTAGTGCTCTGAACCTCTGCTTTTTCTTTCATTCGAAACTCCATAGATGAGCTAACGGACATTAGCATAGATTTTACGGTAACTATAAACCTTTAAATAACTGCAACCTCGCTCTAAATTACACAGAATCTCTTCCAGTAGACCTCAGTGTTGCCTGGCATGTCCTGGCACAACAAATTCGTATTTGTCTGTGTTTGTTAAAAAACTATTAAGAATTTGCGGTATAACAAAGGTTGCAAACGATGAACCGCAATCAACTGTACTGTTTGCCAATGTCAAATCAAAACGTGTGCAAAAACTCGATTGATTTAGGTGATAAGGTACACTTTTTCTTTTTCTTTTTTAGCTACCTTATCATGATGAGTAATTTATTTGCAATATTTGCACTTGGGGCCTTTCCTGTAGGAAGTACAACCCGCCACCGCTGGAAGACAAGGTGACTAAGCTAAAGGTCACCATGGTAGCGTGGGATCGCCACGATGGCACGGTGATTACGGCAGCCAACAACCTGACGCTGAAGGTCTGGAATTCCATCAGCGGGAACCTGGTTCACGTCCTGATGGTACGTATGGCCGGTACATGAACACAATATAAATATGAAATATTTAAATATACAGTAAATATTTGGTAGGAAGTTTGTTTTTGAAGACTATAAAAATGGCCAATTTCATCCTAAAATTGCCAACCCTGTTTGTGTCTACACTGGCGTTTTTTTTTCTTTGCCCACACAAAATGACCAAAGCCTAGAATTCTAGCAATTTAATGTCACCCTTCTCTTTAGTACACAAGCTTCAAATTTTTTGAGGTAATCCTGGAAATCCCTAAAATGGTATCAACATAGGAGACTGGCTTTCCGTGTCTTTATGCACATGGCTTCTTGAGACTTTTATGTGGGTCTATTCATGATAGACATTTATATCTATGTTTAACTGATTCCAGGGGCTGAATATGAAAAACATCAAGTGTTTGATAGACCGCATGGATATTCACCTTTAAAAATGGCGGCTTAACTAAATCGTCATACTTCCTGTGTCTTTCAGGAATGAATTCTTGACACTTCTTTTGTGGGTCTACGAGAGACATGCATATCAAATTTCATATTGCTTAGTCAAACAGAATTTTCAAAAACACCTCCCTAACACTCCTGCCCAGGGCCCTAACAACTGTCTGTGCACAGTCAGCCCAGCACATTTACATAAACCTCTGTCAACTTGTAACCGACACTGGTAAAAAAACAAAAAAAACTACGCGACATGGCGCGACGTAGTCATGTTTCACTCCAATGTGGGCATTTAATCTGGACAGGGTCACGAGGACGAGGTGTTTGTCCTGGAGCCGCACCCCTTCGATCCCCGCATCCTATTCTCGGCGGGACATGACGGCAATTGTATCGTATGGGACCTGGCCAGAGGCGTCAAGATCCGATCCTACTTCAACATGGTGAGCTGGCGCTGGGGGGGAATCTGCATTGCGTTTCTTCTTTGTCCTTCTCACATGTGGCGCAGATGTTTTACTTCAATTCTGGTGTGTGGGGCTGCATGAATAAAAGAATACACTTAGTGATGGTATGTACACCGGCACCTAACACATTTTGGGTAGAAATTGATGGAAGGATTAGTCAAATATATTTAGTACGGTAAGTGTCTAAAAACTGATTTTTAGGTATACGGGGTGCCTTGAGATATGAGTTTAATTCATTTATATCACCAAGCTCGTAACTCAAAGTAGATGTATCTCAAATAGGCGCTTATTTGTTATCCAAATGTATTTATTTGTTTTGCATTGTGTTAGCATTCAATTAAGCTGACTTATTTAAAGCAACGCTATGCTGTTTTGTTTTTTTGTTGCATAAAGAGTAAAAAGTAAAACCATGTCAAATAAATCATGCAAGGGACTTTCTTTGGCGACACATGACGGCACAAGCTGAAAATGGCAACATTTGTGAGACCTTTACTTCATCGTGGTGTACCTAATAAACTGACGAGTGTCTACATCTCCCTAGATCGAGGGTCAGGGGCACGGGGCGTTATTTGACTGCAAGTGTAGCCCGGATGGGCAACATTTTTCCGCCACCGACTCCCACGGTCACCTGCTCATCTTTGGCTTCGGCTCCAGCGGAAGGTATGACAAGGTAAGGTCGCGTGCGTACACATACACACACACACACACACACACACACACACACACACGCACGCACGTAATGATGTCACCTGACTTCATTGATCTGCAATATTCTAGATCGCTGACCAGATGTTTTTCCACACTGACTACCGGCCCTTAATCCGCGACGCCAACAACTACGTGCTGGATGAGCAGACCCAGCAGGCGCCTCACCTCATGCCGCCCCCCTTCCTGGTGGATGTGGATGGCAACCCCCATCCACCCCGATACCAGCGGCTGGTGCCTGGCCGGGAGGGCTGCCGTGACGAGCAGCTCATCCCGCAGATGGGCGTCACCTCCTCGGGTACGAGTGTGATGTCACCTGTTGTGTTGGTTTGTTTCCAGAACAACAGTTTTAAAGGATTACTGCAGCGGGTGGGCAAAGTATGACATACTTTGTTCTTTAATCCTGCCCGCTGACCATTTACATTAAGGTCATTCATATCAATTAATTTATCTAGCTTTGCCTATAATTTGTTGATTTAAAATATATTTATTCAATCTTTACTTCAAATATATATATATATATTTTTTTTCATTAAGACCTCTTCAGACCCATAGATGGTAGCAGTGGACATGACATATTCACGTGTCTAAACCAATAAAACGCATAATTTGGATGATATCAACACTTGTGGTTCATAATGGACTATATCCCACGGAGAAGGCGGGACTTCCGACTTCCGGGTTTTCACCCATCAACTTTGTTTCTGTTTCCGGTTATGACGTAAATTGGCCGCGTCCCAATGCTCACACGAATAGTTTTATACTGCAATGACATTTGTGCCGACGGGCGGTTGAAATTATTGTAGGCGCGTTTGTTGCGTGGCGCGATGATGTGCGTGCAGTATATGTCCACATTAGTTGTAATTAATATGATTTATTGCATGAGGCTTTTTCAAGATAGGTGATCAATGAGAGAAGACGAGCGTTTAAAATATTACACGTCACACTTTTGCCGGAAGTGCGTGGCATCTAGTCAGTTGGATCTTAACTAACCAATCACAATTGCAAGTTGATTTGCATGATGTTCATGTTAAAAATGGTGCATGTAAGCTTGGTAAATTGACAACACGTTGCAGCCATATTATCCTGGCGTCCACAATAACGACTAAAACATGAGCTAACCCCCCCCAAAATACATGTTCCTATGTGGAAGGAGAGTCAAAATCAGCACACACAAAAAAGAAAAAATGCGGGTATGAAGGGGTTAAATAATTGGTTGAATAATCGAATAAAAAAAAAAATTCCACATAATACATAGACATGTAAAATATATTTTTTTAGATTTCATTAAAAAAAAATTTTTTAAAGTAGCCAATGTTAGTAATTTTACTAAATATGAATAACCATTTAAAATGAGCATGAGATGTTTTTTCCCATTTAATATTATTAAATATTAACTGACTTGACCAATTTATCTGAGGAAGGAAAAAAATATCTAATCAAAATTGTCACTTACCGGCAAGTATTTTTTTTCTCTCTCTAAGAAAAAAGAGCAGCAGAAAAAGGTTAATGCAAAATTGATTAAAACGTTTTTTGTAAATTTTCAAACGGATCATTTTGCTCCTAACAAACTCCATTTATTTTCTTACTTAAAATTGACTAATCAATTATTTCATGAGCTACATGAATATATTTTTTTACAACACATTAAGAGGTTTTGTGGTATCAGTCAAAGCGTTAGACCGAAAGATACCATTGTAATCTTCTGCCAAGGCAAGACATTATCCCTCTTTTTATGTGCTTAACGAGATGGTTTTAAGGGAACAACTACACTCTAATGTCAATTAACAAGCCACTTGATGCTACTTACTGACTGAACATAATTAAGAGATAATAAAAAGGGCCAGTGAAACAAACTCCAAAGTTGGATTCTGCGTATTCATTCTCAATTATTTATTTTTATGGCTGTTTTTGTTTACCAGGCTTGAACCAAGTGGTCAGCGAGCAAGCGGCGGATGGCTCCAGTCCTCTGGATACCATGATCCAGAGATTACAACAGGAACAGGACCAGAGGCGGGGCTCCAATGAGACGCCTGCTGCTGTTACCGCAAGCTCCCGAGTCGGCAGAGGTATTCATGCTTTGTGAATTAGTTCTTAGGCTAACTTTTTTTCTCAACTGACTTATCCTCTTTAGAAAAATTAAATCATATATTTTTCCCTTCATGTTGGATCTTAAAGATGACTTGCTTCTAACAACCCCCAATTCCAATGTTCCTTCAAAGCTTCAACTTGACTGTGCCACACCACATTTACAACCATCACAAATATCTTCTACCTTTTGATCCCTCAGGGTCTGTGGGTTCTCCGACAGAGGTGCACTCGCCGCCCAACGTGGGCCTCCGTCGCAGTGGGCAGATCGAGGGTGTGCGGCAGATGCACAGCAATGCGCCGCGCAGCCAGATGGCCACCGAGGGAGACTTGGTGGCGTGGAGCCGCCGGGTGCTAGTGCCTGAGCTGGAGGACGCTTCCATCCGGTAATAAACTGCAACGGAGTAACGCCAACAGTTTATTTAGCCTCAGTGCAGTTTACTGTATATTTTTGTTGTACTGTGGATGTTTGTGTGCTGACTATGTGTGTGTCTGTTTTGGTCATGTAGGAAACAGGTGAACTGGCGAGAGGCCAAAGGGGAAGAGGAGATCAACATTTACCAGTCGGAACGCAGGAGACGCACCATCCACTCCCTGCCAAAGGAGAGCAGAGTAAGACTTTTAAGTCAAGACACCTTTTTGTTTTTTTACTTTCAATGTAATAGACAAATGCTACAATGGCACTCTGTTGAGCACAGACCTCCACCAAGGCCCAACCATGTTAATTTGACTCCCCACCAAATTGTGTACTTTCATATTTATTTACTTGTGAAGGAAAAATACAATTATCAATATATGCATTTTTTCTTCTTCAAGGATGCCTTTTTGTTCCCCCGAATTTCACTAAAATGGCTTCCTTCCTGCATTAGACGTTTCACAAGTAACAGCCATTCTGTACTGATTTAGAAAAAGTAGGAACTTGTTTGGCTCCAATAGAACCACAAAATCTCCTTGGTGAAGGTAATAACAAGCGACACACTCACCTTAACCAAGGTCTGTCTACCTTGCCTAAGTTTTCACAACCTGATTATTATCCTATTAATGTTTTTTAATGGACGGAGTCACACTGGCGTCACCTTTGATAATTATCGACTCGCAGGTTCACCCAACTTCGGATGGCATGGCTGACGAGGGGAGGCGGAGTCAGGGTAACCACGGTTACCAGACCCGGGCGGCCGTGGAGGAGACTAGCCGCCAGAGTGCTGAGGCGGCCGACGACGACGACAACAACAGCATCTCAGAGGTAGAACACACACACATTAAGGAGATAATCCAGATTGTGTGAACTGTCTTGGTGTGTGTGTTATCAGGGCGAGACAGAGGTGAGGCAGATTAACGGACACTCATCAGAAGAAGAGAAGGATGAGAAGCAAAAAGAGCCGTGGCCTGATGATCACAGCAGTTCAAGGTATGGCTCGGTGATATGTCCTTAAAATTAGATATCAGATTTTGTTTTCACAAAATTCCAATTTCCTGTATTAATCATTGTTGCCTTGTCCGCACAGCGACTACTCCAGCGACTACTCCGATTGGACGGCCGATGCAGGCATCAACTTGGAGCCGCCCAAGAAAAGTGTGAAGGTGAAGAAGAAGAGCAGCAGCTCAGAAGAGGACGGAGACAAGAAGCGTGACCCCAAGAAAGAACGCAAGAAGGACAAAGCCGACAAGGACGGTGCAATACCAAAGAAGACGAAGCCAAAGGAGAAGAGGAAGGTTTGTCATTAAAAAAAAATATATATAGCATCACGAATAAAAACTTAAATGTGATTTGTTAGAAAATGAAGTATGCTCTCTGGCAGAGGGCAGAGTTTCAGGAGCAAGGGCTGACTTTGGAGGAGTGGCTTCCCTCTTCCTGGATCACGGACCTGCTTCCTAGGAGATGTCCTTATATTCCACAGATGGGAGACGAGGTATTTAATAGCCGCTAGGGAGATAAGGGCTTTAATTAGAGTACTTTTTTCCCCTTTCTTTGAGAGGTCATGATTTTTTTTTCCAATTTAGCACTTTTTTCCAAATTAGCACTTACAAACGTCATTGTTTAGCTAGTTTGCATCAACTCTGTAGCATAGCTACTAATGTAGCTACAGACCTGCATTTCTTCAAAATATTATCTTCAGCTGCAGAGAGTACCACACCTGCATTTGTACAAATGCTTTAATAAGTAATAATTAGTTTTTCTTCCAATGGTGTTTTGTTTGGGCTAAGGCTTTTAATTAATTTGCAGGTGCATTGGATCTTTGTAAGTAGACTCTGTTTAGCAAGTTTGCACAGCTGCTAATATAGCTAGACACATTCACATTTCCTCAAATAGCCACCATGGGATGCTTAATCTTCCATTTGAATAGGGTACCAGGCATTTAATATCAGTAGGGAGAGAGGAATACATTTGCTCAAACTCTTTAAGAAGTTAACTTTTTCTGTACATTGGGGCTACAGTTACAAATCTTTTTCTTGTGGGGGGAAATATGTGGGTGTTTATTTAATGTGAGGTATTTATTTGTTTGACAGCTTTTTGTCATCTTGTGTGTGTGTTTGTGCAGTTGTACTACTTCCGTCAGGGTCATGAGGCGTATGTTGAGATGGCCAAACAAAAGAAAATTTACAGCATCAACCATAAGAAGCAACCCTGGCACAAGATGGAGCTGCGGGTAAGGGTAGATTAAAATAGTAACACAAAAAAAGTATTACTTTTACCAAATTGTTTAAATGTATGTCTTATTTTAGGTCTAAATGTGACAATACACGTTGAACTACTCACAATGTATATTGGCAACTTAATTTTTTCATGTCATTGTTTTATTGACTAAAACTTGTCGATTGAGTAACAGTAGTGAAGTTTTTAGCATAGAATTAGCAAATCCATGAAATACAGCTACACGGAATACATAATATATAAAAAGCATTTCTAAAATAGTTAAGTTCATCATATTTCATGGTGGCGTCTAATGACGATAAGGAGTGTGTATAATGTGTTTGTTTTTGTTTTTGCATGTCAGGAGCAGGAACTGATGAAGATCGTGGGGATAAAGTATGAGGTGGGCTTGCCCACATTATGCTGCCTCAAACTGGCCTTCCTGGATCCGGACACGGGCAAACTGACTGGAGGATCATTCTCCTTGAAGTAAAGATCCTGCTCTGTCCCTCTAATTTCGCCATAAAAAAGAAAAGAAAAGAAATGTTGATATGATATTTTTTTGTCATAGGTACCATGACATGCCAGACGTCATCGACTTCCTGGTGCTGCGGCAGCAGTTTGACAATGCCAGGAAGCGGCAGTGGACTATTGGTAAGGTATCAACATTGCAGTATTTGTTATAGTGAAGCGGATGCACTTCAAGCGTGATCTCCTGTGTGCAGGTGACAGGTTTCGCTCTGTGATCGACGACGCCTGGTGGTTCGGCACCATCGAGAGTCACGAGCCGTACCAGTCGCAGTACCCGGACAGCCTCTTTCTATGCTACAATGTCTGGTAGGTAAACATCACAAAACGTTTTCATTTCATTATGTATGATGGAGAGTGTTTAGGCAGCATGGTGGTCTGACATTCAAAGGTCTTAAATTTAGTGTCACCCATATGAAAAAGGATGTGCATTATGGGATATATTCTGAAAAATATATTTTAAAACCAGCATTGTGTAAACTTGTTGCTAACACTTCTTCTGTGGTTCCAGCTGGGATAACGGCGACACGGAGAAGATGAGTCCGTGGGATATGGAGCTCATTCCTGATGAGGGTGAGTCCTTGTAACACAAAACAATCTTCTCGTAAGTCTCGATTTTCAAAATTGCGTGCTCCCTTCCTCAGCGTCCTTCCCGGACGAGTTGGGCACGAGTGTCCCGCTCACGGAGGAGGAGCATCGCGAGCTCCTGTACGTGCCGCTGGATGGTGAATGGGGATGTCGCACGCGTGCCGATGAGTGCGAGCGCATCATCAAAGCCATCGACCAGCTGTGCACCCTGGGTAGGGTATCATCATCTTCATCGTCATCACAGTTCTCATTCCGCCTTACCTCATGCAAAACAAAGCTGCTTCTTGTAAATGTGTCAGCATGGTGAGGTCATCAGCGTGAGAGAATGGCTGCAGTGTTGCTTTGACTCACTGCGTGATGTGCAGTGAAGCCCTCTTTATTGATAGGGAGAAGAGGTTTTTACTTTCTGGACCTGGCTTTGCTACATCTGTGTAAAGGTTAGATTTGACTTTATGAGGTGGCTTTAGTGACTCCTTTGCCTGAAAACTGCTCCAATGGCGCTTTCTCATGACTTTTTGGTAAAAGCTACAGGTCCATTCTAATTTAATCTCCAATATCCAAAATGTGTTTATCTTTTTTGGTTTGTTTGTTTTTACTAACTCCACAAGTGTCAACACAAGGAAGTGAAAACACAGAAGTAAACAGTAATGCAAATATTTTACATTGTACTGTATAGCATTTTTTATTTATTTTTTAGCCTGGGCTGGCTAATCACCACCATTGATTTTAATGAGGGTAACTTCCACTTTACGCCACTGGTCGCTATAGGCAATTTTTGCGCTTATGATGGGCACACCTTATCATATAGCATAATTACATTATATTTAATGGTCATGCTTTTGCTTTTTTTTTATATTTATTTGTGTTGTTTGTGCAGTGGCTGTATATATGTCACCATTAACAAACAGATTTGTATCCAAAAGACAAAGAAGAAATTTGATTCCATGTGTGTTTGGAGTTGTCACATGAATCATGCAGTTGAAATCAAGCCTTAAGGGCTGTCGCTGGCACATACTTGATTGTTTCGTCTAACACAAACCGTTTTTGTTTGTTTTCAGACATTGCAGCACCGTTTGCTTTCCCGGTGGACCATCAAGCGTACCCCACTTATTGCACGGTGGTGGCTTACGTCACGGACCTCAGCACCATACGCCAAAGGCTGGTCAATCGCTTTTACAGGTATCTGAATGCGAGTTTGTGTTTGTGATAGGATTGAGTACAATGGATTATAGCGTGCGCACACTCTGGCTTTAGACGACTGTCGTCGCTGATGTGGGAAGTTCGTTACGTGGAGCACAACGCGCAAACGTTTAACGAGCCGGGCTCCTTCATCGTCACCACTGCCAAGTTTGTCTCTGACCTCATGCTGCAGTTCATCAAGTGAGTAGGGTGTCCACTAGCTTCTTTCCCAGCCTTTTTAACTAATCAAAAGCACGTGCATATGAATTATTTAATGGATGGATGGTTATTTTATTTATTTAATTCAACTTTATTTCATGATGCCCATAAAATAGAAATTTTGTTTTTCCATTCTCAGGGACCAAAGTGTGACAGATCTAATGCCGCTCTATAAAACCCTGAAGAAATCCACCTTCTCTGACTCTGAAGATGAGGTAAGTTCCTCAAAGCATCAACTAAATACAAATTTAGTATATGAATGAATAGTAATGTTTTTGTTGCCCATGTAGGATGAGGAGGAGGAAGACGAGGACACGAGTACGCCAGGAACCTCCACACAAAACCACAAGGTCTAGTAAAAGACAGTTGCAACATGAAATGCAATCAAACAAAAAAAGTGTTTCATTATATTTGAATTTTTTTTAAACATTTGACACAAAAGAGGAAGTAGCAGTTACAGTTCAGTAGTATGTCATTTTTAATTGCGTACAGTCTTGAAAACGGTTTGTCATTAGTTACATTTAGATTTTTAATAGACAATTTTTATTTACCTTTTTTTTTTGTTTATTGACTGATTTTTCCCCTTTATTAAAGCACACAAAATATTTTTCTGAAGTGGTACTTAATAATTAAAAAGTTTAAGAACTACTGATCTAAACCATGCCTGAGTTTGTTTTGTCTCGTTGTTTGTGATGGCGATGTCAACCGTAGGAGCGGCGTTCAACACGGCGGATTCTGCGCACGCGACCGCCCTCGTATGACCCTCAGGCGTGGCGAGGACGCTGCAAGGAGCTGCTAGACCTCATCTTCCAGTGCGAGGACTCTGAGCCCTTCAGAGAACCCGTGGACCTGCAAGAGTATCCGGTACGCACAATATGCTTTTCTTTGTGATTATATAAGGACTGGCAAAAGCAGAGTACTGCACAATATATTGATATATTGATATTTTGATAAATAAGGATAATAGGACAATGCGGTGATGATGTGGTAATTTTATACATTTGAAAAAACAAACATGTCTGTTTGTGTGCCAAATGATTAAATAGTCAATCGCAGCTAGATAAATAACCAGATGAGATTTTGTAAAATCTTACATTAGGTATTCTAGCACCCCCTGTTGCTGAGGCATGCACATCACAGCCTGACGATGTTAATATTTATTTATTTTCCATGTGGGCAAAAGCTGTTTATTTTTTACTCAAGTGTGTAAGATATCCATTATGTGGTGTTGGTGTGTGTGTATTATGAATGGCCATTCACTAATCTTAAATCCACTGTTACTGTGCCAGGATTACCTCCAGATCGTAGACTCTCCAATGGATTTTGGCACTGTCCTCACCACACTGACTGCAGGCAAATACCAGACGCCCATCCAGCTCTGCAAGGATGTGCGCCTCATCTTCAGCAACTCCAAAGCGTACACGCCCAGTAAGAAGTCCAGGGTGAGAGAAGCACACACACTCACACAATAGTAATGCAGCCTCATTTCAAGAATTAATTCACAAACCAAAGTAATGTTTCTCACTGAAATGAATGCAATAAAAGTAATCTGTTCCAGCACCCGTATGAAATTTGATGTTGTTTTTCTGAATGTAGTTGAAAGCAATCAGGGTAATAGTGCAATCTAAAAACCAAAGTGAATACACAATTTTCAAGCCCTTTGACCCTCCCTTTGTGTATGTTCAGATCTACAGCATGAGTCTGAGGCTGTCTGCGCTCTTCGAGGAGCACATGAGCTCCATCCTGGCTGACTACCAGGCCATCCACGGCCTAACGGACAAGCTCACCAGACGGACAACCGAACGCCACGCCCGACACGCCACCCCTGACCAGCGACCCACACGACACAACGTCAAGAGGCGTCGCCGTAGCGAGTCTCCCCCCAGCAGCGCAGCGTCCAGGTACAACTACATAACCTGCTGGTCCTCCAGTTTCAACATCAGTCATGTGACCCTCCCTCTGTTCGTAGCCCAGAGAGGAAGAGACGCGTCTCGTCACGAGTGACCAGCAGGCGGGAGCCGTCGCCGCCTCCCTCACGGCCCCCCTCCCTGAGACAGAACCTCCCCCCGAAACACACGCCTCCGCTGCTCAACGGGAAGACGGACACGCCGGCAGTGGGGCGCACACGCAGCGCTGCAAGACTCTTTGCACACTCGCCACCACCGTCGGCATCTGCGCATAATGCCAGCGCTACAGGTCAGATCACCTCAATTTTCGTTTTTTGTTTTAAACTAAAATGTTCTTTTGGATTTAAAAAAGACAGAAATAAAAATCACAAAATTTGTCAAATTTGCATTACTTGAATGTTAGTAGTTGGATTAAAAAAAATTATAATCTAAAAACTGACAATTTTCAGTTTCATAAATATAAAAAATGTTGACGTTTTATTTTTGTGCCATCTTAGGTTTATTATTAGGTTTTATTTAAATTTAATTCACAAGTTGCAAATCTTGAATTGGTGAGGTGGTGTTTTTTTCCCCCTCCCAAAATACTTTTGAGGTTGTTTTCTATAACCCCCCCCCCCTCTCTCCCTCCAAAATGAGGAAATGACAAAAGAGGAAGTGAAAGACACATTTTTTGGGGGGAAAGATTTAAGTGTTTTTTTTTACATACATTATGTTTTTAATCATTATTTAAAAAGGTCAATCAATCGTTTGCACCCCCATATTTATGTTCCCCCCATTTGTTCAAATAAGGTATATATTAAACACAAAATTTTCTGAAAATGTGTTTGAGGAAAACAATATTAAAAATGTGACATTTAAAAATTATACTGACATTTTTGTGTGTCTTGATTATTTGATTATACTTTTTCTCCAAACTAGAGTCGACGCGAACGCTGAGAACACACAACTTTGTTTCCGCCTCCATGCCACCTGCAGCAGCTGAGAGGACGACGCCCTCCCCGGGCGTGGAAGGTGGTGTGACGGGAAGCATTCGGCGGAAACCTAGGACGCCTGTGAGACGAAGATCAGGTAATGTTAGTGCGAATCATCATTTGCAAATAAAAAGTTTTGTTATTATTTATATCCAAAAAAAAAAGAAAAAAAAGAAGCAGTTTTCATTTTAGATTTGTTTGTGTATATCTCTTTTGTTGGATGTGATTTTCTAAAACACGCCTTCTGTGTGTCACTTCCCCTCCCAGGGTCTCCTGAAAGCCCCCCCTCCCAGAGTACAGCCCACCTGAACGGCCACAGCTCTCACTTGACCGCCGCAGTGGGACGGAGGGGACGGAAATCCCGAGCGGACCCACCGGCGAGCCCTCCGGCAGACCTGGCATCTCCGACAAGCCCCTCCAGGAAGCGCGGTCGCCCCCCGGGCAAGAAACGAGGCAGGAAGAGCAAAACCGATCGGGCCAGTCCCGCTCTTGATGACGACCTTGACCAATCCACCGGTGACGAGGGTGGTGCATCAGCAGCAATCACGTTGGACTCTAGCACGCCGAAAAAGAGGGGCCGACCGCGGTCCCTCAGAACTGAGGAGGTAACACCGCCGCCTCCTCCCCCTCCCCCTCCCCCTCCTCCTCCTCCTCCTCCTAACCCCGCGGAGACCCCTGAACCTTCGCAGCTGAGAAGGAGCAGCCGGCGAGCTCACGAGGACATCACATCTGCACCACGGACGCATAGAGGCACTCTGAGGGATGGGGCGGCGGACCACCAGGAGAATGAGAATGAGAATGAGGAGGAGGAGGAGGAGGAGGAGGGCAAGGATGATGCAGGGGGCTCCATGCGCACCCGTAACCAGGGGCGACGCTCAGCCTGGTATGTGGAGGACGACTCTGAGGAGGATCAGAGGCAGCTGCTCTTTGAGGACTCCTCCATCACCTTCGGAACCTCCTCCAAGGGACGCGTACGCAAGCTGACAGAGAAGGCCAAGGCCAACCTGATTGGCTGGTAGCCTGACACACACAAGCAAGCCCCTTTCACACGGCCAATCAAAGCTGGCTATGGTTTTTTCTTCTTTTTTTAAGGACAGTCTAGATGAAATTTGCTGTAAATGTTTTGGGACAAATAAGTCCAAATGTTAAAATTTTCTTAAATATTTCTTATTTTGTTTGTGTTGTTTTAAAGAGAAAAAAAGAAAAGACAGATAAGTTACATTTTCTGAAAATGTATTTGGGATTTCAAAAAAACAAAAGCGTAATTTATACATTCAAAACAAATCAAAGAATCATGACGAAATTAATTAATATAATTTGAGGGATTTGTCATTTTACCCCTAAACCATTTTTTATAAATAAATAAAAAATGTAAAAAAAAAAAGAGGGAAAAAATTATTCAGACCAAAAAAAACACAATTTTTAGAAAATACGTTTTTATGCAAGACTGAAGATTTTTATGTTCATCATAAAAAGTTACGTCTGACATGCGACAATTTTGCCGCAACGCTGTGTGCAAGGGGCTGCACACACACACACACACGCTCATTGGCTCAGCTGCTGCTAATCCAAGCTGTGCCCCACTCCCTCCCTCCCTCCTTGAGTATTGGTCCATGTTGGACCCCCTCCCACATTCTCCTTTGTCTCAGTACTTGAAAGAAAAGCCGCTTGCTTTATGGAACTGTACCGTCTCCAGTGGGTGGATGGGGTCATATACGCCCACTTGAGCCCAGAACGTTTCCCCGTCCCCAAAGGTTTTTTTTATACACCAACACCCCAGCCCACACCACCCCATCCCCTTCTTTTCTTTTCTTTTCTTTTTTTTGTTTTAAACATTTGTACATGATGCTTCGCCCTCTGCTGGAAGTCTTACATGTTGCTGTCTAATGAAAAGCATGACGCTCTATATATTTGTGTCCAAAAATTCTACACCACACTTTTTTTTTCCTCCAGCTTTTTAGCCAAAAATGTTTTTTTTAATGATACTAATAAAAACTTTTGCAGATGGAATGCTTTACAGTGGACAACAAAAATATAGAAATGTGTGTGATTCATCTCGATCCAATAAAAAATAGTTTTTCTAAAATTATTTTTTAAATATGAGTGTGTGTGCTGTCCAATGAAATTTTTTTATTTGTGATTTAAATATTAATCCAGCCCAGTTGTGCCAATCATGCATTTTTTTAGATTAAATTTTTGTCATGAAAAGAGATATGGTTTATGTCCAATGAAAATTATGTACAAAATAAAAAAAATTTAATTTGCAATTTTGTGATAACAAAAGAAAGAAAAAACTTTATCCCCAAGTAATCAAAACATGTAATTCTATTATTTTATAGCATGAATAACAATTGGGCAAAATCATTCATATAATTTTTTATTACATCACAAATAGATGTGATTTTTCTTAGTGTTATCACAAAATGTGTTTTAGTAATTGTTTTTCATGAAACACAGGAAAACTTACAGTAATATGGTCTTCATTGGACAGCAACACAAACATGTTTGCATCCCTGTCCAATGGGAAAAAAGTAGGTTCTCTTAAAAATTAATTGGATTTAAGAAGCAAACAAAAAACAAACACATTTTTTCCCAGTAAAAGCTCACAAAATGTGTATATACTTATTTTCCATTCGACAAGGACGAAATGGATGAGTGTGCTGAAAAACCAAAAGTTGTACCTTTTTACTGGTAATGTTGGTCAGAAGGGTTCTATTTTTTTTTTGTGTTGTCAACATGGACGAAAGAGCTCATGTATGCCGTACTGCATTAGCAATGTGCCTTTGTGTTTGGTGTGTGTGTGTGTGTGGGAGAGACAGACAAAAGTTGTGTATTTATTAGATCACATAACCAACACTATAGCCACATGCCACCCTGCACAGCTTCTTCGCAATGTGCGTTTTACTGTATTTTTTATTTGATTTTTAAGTGTTGTAACCACCCACAACATATATACACATATATATTTTTTAAAGCAAATTGGGTCAAATTGGCAAGTGTTGGTGTGCGTTGATGAACCTTGTCGGGACCTTTTTAAGCTTTCATCACTTGGTCAGGCTGGATTCTCGACCAGCAAAATGGCCGCCCTCCTCTTCCATTGTCCTAACATACCCGTGTCAGATTATTGATGTTATGGACACACTCGTACAATGTTAAATTGTAGTCCGAAATTTTGATTGACAGACCCTGAGAGTGTTGTATGATGCATGCTGTGGTCTAAAGTGTCACCTTACGTGACACAGTGGAACCTGCAAATGTCCCATTTTTCTGAAAGTAGGACTTGGTGATATGACCTTTGGGAAAACCCCCAAAACATGTCAGATTTGGTACCATGTGTGTCAAATTTTGAAGACATTAATGTTCCCCTAAGAGATTTTAAACTTTGTTGTATCTTTGAAAAACAGTCACGACTCAAGAAAGGTCCAAATAGTCGCTAAATGTAACGACCAGCTTGCTAAATTGTCAACGCTGCCTGTGCTTTTTATAAGGTAACTCATCTCAGTTTGCAACTGTGTTGTTAGTGTAAGCAGTACACATCAGAGCGGACACAGACTGAACTATGGCCAGTGCAAAAAAAAAAAAAAAAGTTTTGTTTTTTTAAAATGGCCCAGGTGAATACATTTTAATTAATTGATTAATAACCCAGCTTTTTCAGAAAAAAAATCTCTTCATAAATCAAACTTTTGGCTTCATAAAACCCTTAGTCATGCTAGAGGTAATTAAAATGTATATTTTGCAAGTGTAAAAATGACAACAAATGCTGCTCTCACGGATGACTGCAAGGGAGGAGGTGAGTCTCTTCACATTAACACTGTTATGAAAGTTCCCATTCTTATTCTTATTGTCGTTTTAGCTTTATTGTACCGAGCAACCAGGACGTGGTACAAGATTCAGACTTTGCATTAAGTTCCACTTCCTGTTCTATGGTCTTTAAAAAAAAAAAAAAAAGTATGCATCAATGGTGGCTTTTTGAATAAACCTGTGGAGTTAATCCTCGTGATGCAAATGGATATTTAGAGCCCCCACCCCAATTTTTTTCCCCATCTATATATTTCTGGAATTTTCTTGGAAGAAAATATTTAAGAGAATTTTTGGGCCCAAATAAAACCGTTATTTAAAAAAAAAATATTGTCAAGTGAAAACGTAAATTTTTTTGTTTTTTATTTTTATCTCAATTTTGTGATTTATTTTCTTTTTCTCAGTTTTTTTTTAATGGCCAAAAAAGGTTAAGATTTAAAAAATTTAATAAGTTGAGATGCAAACTCTTCATTTGACAAATATTGTGAAATGTTATTCATTTACCCCCACCCCCCCCCCCCCCCACCCACGCGCACATACCTTTTTTTTCTTTTTACCGAACAATATTGAAGAGTTTTTAGATCGACGTATGACATTTCATAATTTTAAAGAAAAAAAAATAACATTTTCCACAATGAGGGTCACATTTTCTGATGTCCCCCTGCAAACTTAACTTTGGAGGTTCCACTGTATATTTGATATAAGAATCTGGTTCCCTCAAATATGCCGCTGACTTGAACACACTGGACATTAGCTGCTGCATCATCATGATGCTGATTATTGTGGAATCAACTCCTTGCTGCTTCGCTTTGCTTTTAGAATATGTCAAATATTTGTTTTCCCCATCCCAAATGACCTTCTCACAACTCCTGTTTTCTGCATAAATGTCATGAATGCATTATATTGATAGTATTTGCTACCGTCCGAGTCCTAACACATTAGAAATGATCTTCAAGGGGCCTTAAAGAGATGCGGAGTTTTACGTGCGTGCGTGCGTGTGTGTGTGTGAGAGAGAGCATTTCCAGTTGTCAAAGAGGGCGTGGCATGAAGGGATAGACTTCTGTTTCACATGTCTTTGTTAGTTTGGATACTTTTTATATAAATATATTAATGATATCAACAAGTGAAAAAAAAAAAAGCCTAAAGCTAGAATGTACGTATATACGTTTGTGTGTAGGCAAAGTACTGCTGTCCTGTTAGGTGGTACACACAATATTTTAAAATAAATAAAACAGTTGTGTTTCTGTATATGCTTCTTCTTACTTCATTTCATAACTATGTGTTTTTGCTAGTTAAGATTGGCTGTAAAATCTGCAATGTGATTGGTCAAAGAGAATGCTGATGCAGTTTACATGGGTAATGTGGCAGCCATTTTACACTCAAAGATAGATCTCTGACCAATGACATTTTAATGTAGAGTATTTGGCTATTATTTGCTAAATCTCAAAATCTGATTGGCTAAAAACTATTTGCGCTCCAATCACACCTGTGCTGTGTCCTATCTTAATTAACCGATGTTATAGTTTAGGCACCATAGCCATTTAATTACTTTAAAGATCACCGAAAGCTGATATTTTAAAAGGGAAATTAACACGGACCTGGCGGGACCAAAAGTTTTACGCTTGTGGCTATTTTTATTCATGCAATATTGCCGAATGGCTGGGCGATGACGTCATTTTAAGATGGCCGTCGAAGCGACATCATCGCTCCTAGCTAGGTAAACGACAACGGCTACACTCACAATTCATTTTTTTCTCTTTTAAATAGCTCCATTTGGTGCACTTGCAAGTCTCTTTTATCCAAGGTAAATGAGTTTGCTCTTACATTATGCGCTTGGCAAACTTTGAGCCATAGACTTGACCAATTTTTCCTCCAAAAGAAAGTTTATTTGTTGGAGTAGTGCTAGTAGTTAGTCAAGTCTACACTAACAAAATCAGTGCTGCTAGAGAAAGTCCAAGGGTTTCCAAATCTTATCATTAGTGTAAGTCAAGTGTTCTTATAAGTCGACCCGTTTGCATTTAGTTTGTCCGGTGCTAAGGGTGCTTGGGCAGTGTCTTCTTTTAGTCGATAGGTGGAGACAAAGTAACATAAATGGTGTGCTAAACAATTCCATCATGCTGTTGCTTATCGACTAGTGTAATTTGCAACCCTAGTTTGTGGCCTCAAAAATTGCTATTTTCTTTGCAGGTCAAATTGATTCTAATAGTGCCTGCCTAGCTTGTCTTCATCCACATAATTGCTTCATTTTAAAGCTCTCTTCTTGCAAATGAAATATTCTAATTGAGTGCATGTCTTCTCATCTTTGTGGTATAAAGCATTCATTTGTACTGTATAATCAATGTAAATGTAAACACACACTTAGAGGAACTCATCTTCATATGTGTATGCATGCATGAATGTATCAGTGATTCCATCCCAGTTGTGGACGGCGGTCCTGCTTTTTGAAGGCCGCAGTTTGTTTGGCTTCGCCCGCGCATCAAACTGTGAAAAGTGGATTTTATACTGACAACCTAAAAATACGGAGGCCGTGTTTGTTGTCGTAGTCTCCAGTTTCAACGCTCCCCTGCTATGATCCGTGAAACCCAAACCTCTGATGCGCGATGCCGGCCAAAAAAGACCAAGACGCCCGCAAAAAAAGCTGTTTTCACACACTAGGAGGACAGTGGTACATAAACTGCTGGGTTTTAAATCACAGTGGAACCTCTGAAAGGGTCAAGATGCCAAATTTTGATTTAATAAAAAATTAATAATTAACAGATGAGATGTTTTCAGATGGAGGAATTATAGTGAGGCATACAACTGTCTTTTATATATATATTTAATTTAAAAAAAAAACGGAAAATATGACCTCATTCTGCTTGCTAAGGAAATTAAGATTCAAGACTTAAAAAGGCAAGTCAAGTAAAAAAACAAACAAATTTAAAATAATATGTTCTACCTCTGCGGTTTCACTGATTGTTTTTATCCTTCTCAGGTGGCGGCCATTTTCCCACGTGCTGTCACTTGAAAATGGCATCACAGTGCCCAAGAGTTCAACTTGCAAATGTCACATGACCAAACCCAACAAACAGGTGAGCTATCAAAGGGTCGGAAATGTCGCTAGTAGGTTTCAGTGGGGCAAGAGCATTGCAGTGAATACTAATGGCACTAAACTATTTGTGGGTTTGACTCTATTTCACCCTTTAAAAGCACAAATTCCTACTTCCCTCCTGACGTTTATAAAAGTCACTTTAATAGTCGGGCCTGCCATGTGACGTAAGGATTTATGTCAAGCCAAAGAAGAAAAAAAAAAGGTGTCGATAAAAAGCTCGGTAAACTGAACCCTCTTTGGAAGTAGGCCTGAAAAGGGGCCTGGTTAGGGTCCCTCCCCCGCCACCGCAGACCGTGGCCACGTCGGGAAAAAGATTTGCCTCTAATGGCCTCCGAATCTGTTGACATCCTCGCCGCTCTCGCTCTCTCTCTCTCTCTTTCTCGCTTGCTTGCTTTTTCAGATGTAGCAATAAAGTCGGCCATGCTGGAGCGCCGCCACATCCCTGTGATGACCACAATCAAGCCCAACGCAGCTTTATTGCGTCTCTTTATTTTCATATTGTCGAAAATCTCCGGGTCCCCCTCCCACGCCGTAAACCCTTTATTTTGACTCTGCTTCTTTTTGTTTTTGCTCAAATTTACGAGCGAAGGTGCTAAAACCCCGTGCGGAGTCAGCGGGACCGCAAGTCAGTTTGCACTGGACGTTAGTATGAAAGGGGAAGAAAAGTCAACTTTAGTTTTCCTGTGTCCTCGTGTGATTTGCACCATAAAATGGCTCGCGTAACTATTTAGGTTTGAAACTGTATACATAAAAGATATGTGAGTGTCCCTTTGCGAGATTAATAAAATGCTATTAACCCAAGTGAAATATAAGATGGCGACATTCTGTCTCTAAACCGTAATTTGCTACCTGTCCATTTCTTGATACAAAATGATGTAAGTACAACAATATTTTGACTTACAAGTGTCCAAACTTAACAAGCGTTTTGAGTTACGAGCCCTTATTTATGTATTTATTTAAACTTAACAAGCGTTTTGAGTTACGAGCCCTTATTTATGTATTTATTTATTTTGATTTGTATTGTGAGCAAATTTTAAATCACGCTTCAGATACACAGTCACTTATTGAAGTGGAACCACGTTTTGATCCCAATAGGGCTTTTGACACAGAACCTATTTTTTCCTTAAAATTGCATACAATTTAACTGCAATTTTCTATTTTTCTAGTTTGTAGTTCATGATCGTAAAACGGCCAGAAGAGAGCGGCCGATACCTTGTATTGGTACTCGTCCATGGCATCCCTTTTAGTTAATTTATTTTTTCCCCCTCCACCCCATGACAACTTCTCTTTCACTCTCTCTCTTTCTCTCTCTCTCTCTCTCTCTCTCTCTCTCTCAACGTGCATAAACATCTGGGCACCGCTGAACCTGTTGTAAAGACCTCATAAAGACTCCACATCTGTTTATTGCGACGCCCGCCTGTGGATTCGCCAACATGGACAACCACCCACATGAACGTGCACCCATTTACAAAGCTGCATTTTTTTTATTTTTTTGATGGCACATACACTACAGGTGTTGGGAGTTTTGGGAGAAATTAAAATGCAATGTCAGCACCTGAGCTATTTCAGGTTACAGTAAATAGATGTTTTGGAAACCCTTACACGTATTATTAATCTTGGTAGCTTTTCTATTCAAATGTGATATTTAGGAGTCATTTCTTCTTTTCCAGGAATGGCTTTCTTTGGATTTTTGAGGTATGCAAGAAATGTAAGTACTGTATGTATTGCTTTTTTTTTTTTCTTGTTTTAATTGATTATGTACTTTTTACTAAGATAAAGAGTGTCAAAATGTTACCCACGTCATCATTGCCGTTTGGGCCGAGTTCCCCAAACCATAATTTTTAGGAAACCCCCTAAAAAAGGACATCTGTTCAGCCATTAACTTTGCAATGTCAAAGAGAGCAATCCATTTTCAACACTTTAAATTGGTTAATAAATTGTAAAAATAAAAGAAAATATCTAAAAATAATAATTCGACCCACATGAAACTGACCAATTGCATAGATTTGTGAACAAATATGAAAAAGAACATTTGGATAATGGTTTCCCCCTGGAAATGGTGATTTGCTAAAAAATGTATTTGATCCTCCTGTTGTTTGTTGCATAGATCAGTCGACCAATTAGTGAAAATCTGCATTGACACACGACTACTTTTCGACTAGATTAGTTAGCGACGCATATGAAGCTCCTCGCCCTCATGCCAACATAGTTCCCTGGCACCAAGATGGTGCCAAAGCAGTACTTTTATATTAGACAGGGCTTTGAGAGTAGCTAATTTGCCGTAGCGATCGTGCAGGAGAAAAACATATTTTTAATGTAGCTCAATTTTTTTTTCTTCAGTTATGACGTCATTTGTCAATAGAGTTAATGTAAACAATAAAATCAAAACAAAAATTGAGTACACCCCGAGGTGAAAATGTCCAATAAAGTCCCTTTAGCCCTTACACCAGAATGGGAGTAATTTCTATTTTGTTATGTGGACAGGTGCATAAATTGTGCATCATTTGCTTTAACAACCTCTTCGTCACGTGCCCCCATTGTCCTCTTGCTTTTTTTCCTCAATAATTCCCCCTTTGTTGCCACTCTTTTTTTTTTTCTTTCCTTTTTTTTTTTCATCCTCGTGCCTACTCGGCTGTTCGGGCCTCCACTAAAACTTCAAAGGTGGTGTTTACTACTGTAACTGGAGCTAGTCTGCACTGCAGCTCGCACTAATGAGTGCACGGACCACATAGCGCCACGCAGCGAGCAACACATGTTTCCCTCATGCAGGCAGGCAGGCAGGCAGGGAGCATTCCCGACCGACACCATCACCGCCATGTCGGAGAGCCAAAGATCCATCACAGATTAACAACCTTTCAGCGCCAGGCTTTGTTGTCTCCATCCTCGCCGATGAAGATCTCGGCTTCCCGTGTTTACATCTTTGCCGGTGTCGATGTGTGCCAATTATCCCGCGTTAACCCACATTTCAAAACAAAGCTTCAACAGGCGTAGTGGTAAAGAAAAAAGGGGTTGTGACTGCGGGAAGTAGAAATTCTTGATTTTTCAGGTGGACTTAAATCCTTTTTTTCTGATGACTACTCCCTACATTTGAAAACAGTTATTTGTACTTTCTAGTCCTTTTTTTGTCAGATTAGGCTTGTCATTTTTTTAGCGATTGAGATCTCGGGCTCTGACGAGGTGGAGGGAGATTTTGTTATGGAACAAAGGTTGAGCTTTTTGGCCATATATTCAGATGGTATATTTGGCACAAATGCAAAATGACTCATCACCAAAACACACTACCTACAACGAAGCATGGGGCAGCAGCATCATTTGCGCCTTTTTTTTTTTTTTGCTATAAAGCAAAAATGTCAGAAAAGGCCTACTAGAACATATTTGGGGTGAATCAGAGGCCCTTAAATGTTTTAAGTGTCTTAAAAGGTGACACTTGTGTTTATTTTTACTTCTCTCTCAAAAAGATCTTCAGAGAATTAATTTACAGATTATAGGAAACATTAATAGTGGATTTTTTTTGGTTTACATTGGTCTGATTTTATTTATTTTTACCATTAGAACAGTGGTATATTGACTTTCAAATCTACTGTATAATAGTCAAATTGCTTACATTTGATCTTTTTTTTTTCCATAAAAGTAAATACTGTACTGTAATTTGAAGGCACGGGCCAAAGTTTGTCTATTGTTTGTAAACGCAACGTTCAAAACTGAGGAAGCAGCCAAGCAGGAACGAGCGTGAAAGCAGCCCACCAATCAGGAGCGGGCATTCGCAGAGCAAAATTTACATATGCCACTGATAGTCGCTTGATAGTCGTTTGCCTCCGTGACGTGGCGGGAAGGAAAACGTCTCGGACAGACCAAAACAAATCCTTTGGACCGTACCTTTAAAAAATAAATAAATAAATAAAAATGTTTAAAATAAAAAGAAGGAAGAAAAAAATTAGACAAAAAATGCGTGACTGTAGAGAATGTAAATACTCGGTGGTCCGAGTTAAACAATAGAGCGGGCTATACGTGGCTACACTTTGCTCAGCCATGTTTTCGCATCCCTAGCACACGTTTCATCATCCCGCAACGATTGTGTTGAACGCTTGCATGCAATCAAGCCTCGGGGGGAAGCCTGCGTTACCAGCGCAATCGTAAATGGCATCCCTTCTATAACAAATTAGAATTTAATCATGTTTGCCGAGTCTTTCCGGGGGTCTCGCGGTTTGACCTTTCTCCATGCTGTGTCCTCGGACGGCTGACATTCTTCCGTAAACACAAAAACAAACACGGCGAAGCCTGGGATTAGACGTCTGGAATGGAATTATTTAGGCTGGGTCAAACTTGAGCTGTGTGTGTGTGACTTGCTTCATTTGTTCATTATTATTCTTCACATAATTTTCCATTTTTGAGAGATTTGCTGTACTCAAGATCTAAGCAGAACTTGAACGTGTATTCACCTCGTGTGTGCTGTAGACTGTTTGTTAGGTGTCATTGTTTTTAAAATTCAGCTCCTAAAGCCGGTCTCACTTGGCAGCATGGAATATGGTAGCATATATCATATCATATGCAAATTTTGCCCTCAAAGCCAGTTTCACTTAGACATGCTTTCAAATGTTATGTTGCTATCATGAGTGGAGGTAAGAAAAAAAACCAACCCCCCCAAAATACATAGCAAGTTAGCCATTTTGCTTTGAACCGGCCTCAGTTTCCTTCAACAAAAGTAATATTTTTAAAATAAACAAAATAAATCTATTGTCACATTTTCTTTCATACCAGTTTTAATTTGGTATACTAAATTGAATGTGCCAATAAGCTTGTCTGTCATGACTAGTTCCACAAATAAGTGCCAAGAAACCATTCCTGAAAAGAAAACGCATGGGAAGTCTGCCATTTGGATATAAAGCATCATTTTAAGGGTCAGTTGCCAGCAGTCGTTGAAAAACTCAAATGTTTTTTTTAAATTCAGTCCCCAAAGCCAGTTTCACTTGACAGTGAACCCTTGCAGACATGCCTATCGTGAGTAAAGCCCTAAAAAAAAAACCCTCAGAAAGCCATTCCAGGAAGTCGGCCATTTTGGTTTGAAGTGGACATTTTAGGATAAATATACTGTCATTTTCTTCAAATTCTCCCAAGTCCCTTGGTACGCCGAAATGTGTCATATATCAACATGTAAAAAAAAATAAAAATAAATCCCGTTTCAAGTTGTGCTTAAACAAAAACAAATAGCGTTCATTGTTTTCGTTGTATTATTGCCATTTAAGTTTCGTCAACAACTTCCTGAAGGCAGACTCGCTGGCCCAGAAATCCAAAACTCGGAGCGTTTATTATTACCCGCTCGCAGCCGACTTGCCTTGAGGGGAGACTCCCCAGCAGTGACCCCTTGGCCCCCGCCACTCAAGAGGGCCCCCTCCACGCCGCGTTCCCGCTCTCCTCTTCTCGCTCGGCGTTTGCGGTCCTGCCGGAGAATGTTGAAAGCAGAACAAACCGTCTTCAAGGGAACAATATCCGAGTTTGCGTTCCGGGAAGGTCGCTGAGGCAATATTCTTTTATTGCGGCCCAGCGGCCAAGCAAACAACCCTCGTGGCTTTGTCCCGCCAAGAACCGATCCCAGCCCATCAAAGTGGACACTCCCCAGAAAGTTTGTCACCTGGCCTCCTTTTCCCTCCGTTTCTACCCACCGTTCCAAGCTTTCCATCCCCCTCGGTGGGACTTCTCCCGCCGTCTCCACCTGAGGGCAGAGCACCTGCGCGGCTCGCTATGACGACCATCTGTCTATCAAACCCTTAAGGACCTGTTCTAGGACACACACACACAAAGGTGCCCAGCGGACTGGGGTCAAAGTTTAAAGCAGACCATTTCCTGTCCAGACGCACGAGGGCTCTCCCCCCATTCCTCCTACCGCCCGTTTGCACAATTCCTGCTTTCAACACGTTTGAAGATGTCGTTCTCATGGGATTGATGCTAACCGTTTTCTTGAAACTGTAGGCAGCAGAGCTCGAACCTCCGCCTAGGCCTAGTATTAAACAAAAAAGTTTTGGACAAACTCCATGTTTGTTTGTTCAGTTGTTTATGTTAGCATGCTACATTGTGGTTCGTAGAAGGTGATTGTTTAAAATTTGAGAAATTACGATGACAAGGGGAAATATGTTCTTAATGCTTGTTTGTTGTTTTTTTGTTGTAGTTCCAAGACTAACCTATAAGAGGCAGCATTGTGCCACATAGCATTCCAAGCTAGACCCAAACCCTAATTTGGGTCGTCGTGGACAATATGTGACGTACTAATAAACAAAAGGGTACTGAAAAGTTAGCAATCTAGATCAGGTGTTTTGGGGCTTTTCTTTACCATTGAAATGTTCCAAACTAAAGCAAGCTCTACTGAACCTTATATCGGAATGTAATCCATATAAAAATTTAACACTTCCTTTAACTGTGTGCTGCCACTGCTCAAAATTCAGTGTCGACTTTACACCGGTCTCATCGGCTGGATCAGGACCGGACGATTTTCTTGCATTTTATGCAAAATCAGTGATTGGCTGTAATTTCTTAATTTGCCGGATTGATCAATGATGTCATTGATCGGATCCGCAAATTAAGACATTACATTATATTTTCAATAGTTATCTGTGTGTTTTCTTTTTTTTTTATATATATATATTTTTTTTTTAACTCCCCCATGCATTTGAATTATGTGTGGGTTTTCGCCGGGCCAGTCCCTACCGTGAATGTAGAGTAAATAAAAGTTGTTAAACTCATTCACTCCCAGCAATTTTGTCTCTCGGGTCGTTATGCTCCAAATCAGTTGATGTACGAGCAGGAAAAAAACAACAACATGTTTTAATAAGTCTTGGCGAAACACGCTCTGGTTTTGTGCGTGCGGGCATGTGCTGGCCATCAGGCAGTTTGTACACCGACACTCTTTAAGTCCTTCGCAAGGTGCCATCAGGATTTCTGCCCTGGGACCTTCTGCGGTGCAGCACTAATAGTCGTCAGTGCGTGGAGATTAATGTGAACTCTTATTGGTGTAATGATGCAGCGCGCCGCGGTGGCTTCAGCCTCTAATTGGTGCATGGCGTGTGCGGAAAAAGAAACACATGATTTTAATTGACATGTTTTGTACGCATATGTATGAAACCCCAAAATGTAGCAGCTCTCAAGTCGATATGAGAAAGGAAAAAAAGAGCATCGTATTACCACCCCCCCCCCAGCAATTTTGTCAAATTTCACACATTTGTAGTGATTACCTGTAAGTATTCATTACTATGTATTATTCAACGTATTTAAAGGTATTAAGCAGAATTTTATCGTAACATTTACATGAATTAATTAAACTGTATCGTTTTTTTTTGTGCATTTTGTTTGTAATATAATATTAAATGGCAATGATATTAATCATATTGACCATTATGGTGTAGTTTTATAACTTTCAAAATCTGTGTAAGAAAGCAATCATGGAATATAATTTTTTTGTAACAAATAATATGCAAAATGTCTTAAACACTTTTTCATATAACCAGTATAAGGTTTAGGTTTTCACAAAATGTAATCCGGTTTCCACTATAAAACACATAAAAGTGCAAAACTATGCCAAAACGTTCCCTTTAGTCGTTAAAGGCCGTTCATATTGAGGCCGTAGCGTTAGCATGGTTGAATTCGACTCTCGGGTGTGGAGGCCGAATAAATATGAAAAAAATAATAATTAAACACCTTCACAACCATGCGCTTGTGTGTAAAAGTGATTGACAGCTGAGCGGTCGCTGGGGCAGTTGTGGGAAGAGGACGACCTCGCTGCTTTTTCATCCCTGAGGGGAACTTGTGTGTTGCGAATCTAAACAAAATAATGAGGAACACTGGGATGTGCTTCCAGACACGAAAACGTCCCACATTCCACTCTCTATACCGCTCACCTAGTGGCAAGATCAAAATGACCCCCCCCCCCCCAAACCCATCCTATACTTTCTTTTTATTTGTGGAACTACCGAGTGGGAAAACCAAGGTCAGGAGTGAGGACGTTTATGGGAAATGTGTCATACTTGTGCAGTAATGATGTCATGCTCTGACTGGATAATATTACAAAGGGAGGCAGCGTTAACCATTACCGTCTTTGTTTTATATCGTAATAATCCGTATTCTTTTTAAAAACGATTACCATGGGAACAATAGTCATTGCTGTGTGAGGGTCAACAATGCCATCATTGTGAAGTGGCACTGCTGCAGAAAGTGGAAAAATAACCAATTTGTTGTATTTATAAACATTGTCAGCGAAACACTGAGTTGTTGATGACAAAGATAAGCGCAATGAAATCACACGTTAATTTCGTCCGGAGAAGAGATACAATCCGAAAGATGTGATTGGATCTCAGATATGATTGAAAACTGTACTTCTTCCTCTATATGCGGCCGTTAAGTTCTCGAAAACGTGGGAACCGATTAATTTTTTTTTCTTACCATGTCGGCTGTCAGAGCTGTGTAAGTGGGCTGTTGGAACACAAAACATGGTCGTGTTAAAGTGCTCTTAAGGTCATGCTTTTGTATTTCTAACACTTAACGATTAATTAAAAACCTTCTTTTTTTTTTTGGTGACTGTATTTTACCTGTGAAGTTAAAGGTGTAACCCTTCAAATTAAACCTGTGAGTAGTTTTAGTCTATTTAGTTCTATAGCAGTAATTACCTGTACATTAAAAGGGAAGTCAAGCCCCAAAAATTTGTTTTGACAATAATATTTTCAAGGCAGCCCCACTAAGTCTAAATATGGTATTATGATTAATATTGTGTTAGTGGAATATGAGTTAAGCAGCCAAATCCAGCCGTTTTTATCCATCTCGGGGGCGGCCATTTTGCCACTTGCTGTCGACTGAAGATGACATCAATGTTGCTCAGGTGACAGGGTAACAACCAATCACAGCACAGCTTCAGAAAACAAGTGAGCTGTGATTGGTCGTTGCCTGAGCCCTGAGCGACTGTGATGTCATCTTCAGTCGACAGCAAGTGGGAAAATGGCCGCCCCCTGAGTTGGATAAAAACGGCTGGATTTTGCTTCATAACTCATATTCCAAAAATGTAATATTAATCAGAATGTCATGTTTAGACTAGTGAGGTAACGTATGACATAATATTGTCAAGAAATGTTTGTGGTTGACTTTTACTTTAAAATATGATTTAATGGTTAGTTTTGCATGATATATATAGCGAAAGTTGTTTGAATTTAGAAACAACTTCCAGTGTCAAGGAACGGATTGCCTTCAACGTTGGAGGTTCCGCTGTGTTTACACTACAAAAAAGCATACGCTACGCAGCAGTGAGATCTTTCACAACATCAACTCGATTAAATACACATTAAATACTAACATTCCCAAACCACGGTCTTATTTTTGGCCATGGCACAGGTCAGTATCGCTGCAGGGGAGCGCGGGCTCGCCGCCATCTGGCGTTCAAGGTGTCTCCCAAATGTCGGGAGGTGTGAATCCGCCTGGGCCGAGGTTTCTTGCCTGGGCCACGGATCAATAAAGTTAACTGAAAACATTCACGCGCTGCCATCTGAAATCAACCATTTCATGACTCGTTGTTCCTGTAAAAGCTGGAAAAGGCCCCCACTTGGATTTATTAGAAAATAGAGGACGGAGACGTGGGCTGGAATTCCAGAGTGGGACAATTGGGGTTCTGTTTGGATGCGTTTCAGGCTAAAAGGCGCTACGCCGTGCATACCAGTAACGTGCACAAACGTGAAAATAGATTCTTATTTTGGCAATCACATTCAGCTTGACTGGAACGTACCAAAATGGAGAATCCTCAGTTTACAACCATCCTGACACGTTTTGAGGATACAACTCTAAGAATATGTGGACACACAAGCGACTGTGTTTCATTTGTTGTATATTCATGGCCCATTACGTGTTTTTCATACAATTATTTACTGTAATTACGGCTTAGCATCTTTTAAGCAATTGTATCACCGATCATTTTTCCAATCCAGCGAGTTAGATGGAGGTGCTCGAGGTTATTTTTGCCTTGGCGGAGGTCTCATGACTGGAGCGTTTTCTTGAACCTCAAGTTGCTAGTCGGCGCTGGGAATGT
Organism: Leptonotus elevatus; assembly: GCF_054856555.1. Taxonomy (NCBI): domain Eukaryota; kingdom Metazoa; phylum Chordata; class Actinopteri; order Syngnathiformes; family Syngnathidae; genus Leptonotus; species Leptonotus elevatus. The sequence continues at coordinate 10,722,746 of NC_141256.1, forward strand.
CCCTCCCGTGAGCCCCCCCCCCCCCCCCCCCCGATATAATTAATTAGTTTAGCGTCCTTAACCACTATCCGTGCGTGTGACACGGGTCATAAAGGCGATTTGTTCAGCCATGTCGCTCTGTTTGCATGATGACTGCTTTACGCTGATGGACTGTTCCATTCACTCCTGTCAGGCGCTCCCGCAGGGCCACACAGGAAAAAGGAAGGAAGAACCGTCCATCCCCCCCCCCCCCCATTTTTTTAACAGCCGTCTCTCACTGTGGCAGTTTACCTTAGCTGCCGTTACGAGATAAATCCCCCTCCGACAGCTGCCCGACTTCACGAGACTGTTACCTGCGTTCGCCATTTTACGGCAAAATCAGGCACATTAACAAGCGCGCATGGAAGGAATTAGCCCGGATGCCACGCTTGGTGGGGGATGACGAGGGGGGGTTTCTTTGTGTCGTCAGGTGTGACGTTAAGGGGGGCCAATCTACCAGTAGTCGGAAAGAATAAAGTACAAATACTTTTGCTGTACTTTATTCACATTCTTAGTATTTATTTTCTGATGACTTTTTACTTTTACTACCTGCATTTCAAACATAGTAATACTCTTTGCACTTTGCCATAACGGGTTTGTTATTGTTTTTTAAGCCTATGCTAATGATGACTATGTTAAAAGATAAATGGAGGTTAAGTTTACCTTGGTTGAGATCTTGGGGTTTTAAAAAGTGGGGGAAAAAATTGCAGTGATATGGAAGAAAGTGAACTTGATAGCAACAAATAATGAAAATTAATATTTTCTTCATGTATGGCCTTATTTAAAGTAATTGTTTGATTTGTGCTTGCTTTATATTGATTAATGGCTCATTTTGTGCCAGCCTAAAAACCACAAGCTTCTGGCGTTCAAAATTTTTGTCTAATCTGAAAGAAAAAAAAACCCCACATACAATATGTCTTTTTCTCATTCGTTTGCATTAGCTAGCTAGCATTTTTTTGTTAGTCAGTTCACAATGCTAGCAAAGCTTTGCGAGCATGTTGTGTCGATAGCTAGCATAAAAGTTGAGCCAACATGAGCTAGCTCTTAAACAGCATCATGCGACATGTAGCATGATTTTCCTTTTTTTTTTTTTTCTTAGTATGAGCATAATGTTATTAAGATGGATAATATTTTGTGGGTGGATAATTTCAAAGTTTCAAACCTCTGCAATCCAGCGCACGCTTCGGACATATGTTGCGACAGGCGCCGACGGACAACCAAAGCGGGTCAGCAAAGACACCAGGATTACGAGCAGGAAGGAGGGCTTTGGCGTCAACATGTTCGAGGCGCTCGGTGGTGTTTGCGAGCGTGCGCGCCAGCTCGTCTGTTTACGCTGCTAATGGCGGTTTAATTTGATAAGCGGTTGGCGGATTTGTCGGCGCTCGGCTGGGACGGAGGCAGCCCGGGTTCTGTATATTTTGGGTAAACACAGGAGAAATTCATTCCAGGTTTCCTTCCTGTGACTCTCGGTCTCGCTGGCCTGTGTTTGTGTGTGCGTGTGTACTTTGTCAGGGTGCGTTGCTGTGCAAGTATTTTTCCTTAAAGGAGAACTAACGGAATAGATCGCAGGTATCAAACTGAAGGCCCGGGGGCAGGATCCGACCAACCGAGCGTGACTTTGAGACGGACATATTCCTCGCTGGCCAGCAAGCTAGTTTGTAACCTTGCAATCGCGTATGGATAATAGTCATAAACCGAGGACCGCCTCTATAATGAATGAATTGAAACTAGTGATTGACTGATGTGGTTTTTTTCAAGGCCGATACCAATTATTAGTAGTCAAGGCAACAGATAACCGATACTTCAAGCTGATATTCATTTGCAGTAAAAGAGAAAATGTTAGCGTTAAAAAAATAAATAAACATAATTTGTAAACAATTCTTTATAACAATTGCAGGGAGCTTCCAGGGTCATCATGTGTCTTTAAGCTAAATTTAAAACTAAGCTAGTAAATAGTTCCCTAAAGTTTTCTTCTGTAAGTTTTCCAAAATGTCAACATAATTTCTTAATTTATTTATTTTTAAAATAAGAAGTGTAGTAAGTTCCTAGTCTCAGCAACAATTTTTTTTTATAAAGTGGAAATTATAAATCCATAAATTAAAGTTATTTGTATCCAACTGAGTGGCAAATTCATTCGAATTTAATTAAATTCTCATTTGGGATTTTCGTCAGGCTTCGTAAAAGGTTTCAAAAGATCTTCGCAGACGGTGAAAAATTGTCTGAATATGTTCAAAATGTCTTTACGACAAGTAAAAACTCTCTGTGAACATCTTACAAATCCTGATGAAAACCCTAAATTTGGCTACGTTCGCAAGCATTCACATTCAGATTCGTAAAAAGGCTGATGCCGATATTTTTCAAAACGCCAAATATCGGGTCTATCCCTAATTGAAACCTGTGAGAGGTGCTTGCACCATCTCCATGCGGACCTCGCCTGGCTTCAGAGGGTGTCCGAGGTGAGGCCTTCTAATGTAGTCACAACAGAGGGTTTCGGAGCCAAAGGAAGCAGCCCCCGCCATCCCCAAACAGGATGGGAGGATGAGACCACACGCACCGAGTTGTGTGTTCTATACATGTATCTACATATGGATCAAATGCATACACCATGTTCCGCTCCATTGCATTCCGCCACCTATTCTGATGATTTCTGCTTGACCCTGATGTGTTTCTCTGACTATCCCCCCCCCCCACACACACACACGCGCACACACACACACGCGCACATCTTCACACAGTTCTTGTCGGTACAAAGCACCACATTCCCAGAGGAAGCCTCTCCATGAATGGCTCCACTGTTTTTCCATCTAATCTTTTTATTCCTCCTCTTCCTCCTCCTGCCGCTGACAAGGAAGTGGAGCCCGATAGGCGTTATCAGCGAAGATAGTCCTGTGCAATTACTCATGACATATTACACATAATAGTACAACAAGCGACTCTTTTATTTGCTCTTGCCATGTGCTTCATATTTTATATTCGAGTGCAATTAGCAGATCTGATCTTTTTACAGCTGTTTGGAAATGATTTTGTGGAGGACTGCTTGCACAAAATCGCATTTGGTTTTATGATCTGTGACGTGACACCCCGTTGGTCTTTAAACAAAAATGATGGTACGCTTTAAAGTCATATAGTACGTATATATATAATAGTGCGTATATATATATATATATATATATATACATACATATATATATATATATATATATATATATATATATATATATATATGTGTATATATATATATATATATATATATATATATATATATGTATATATATATGTATATATATATATATATATATATGTATATATATATATATATATATATATATATGTATATATATATATATATATATATGTATATATATATATATATATATATATATATATATATGTATGTATATATATATGTATATATATATATATGTATATATATATATATATATATGTATATGTATATATATGTATATATATATATATATATATATATATATATATATATATATATATATATGTATGTATATATATATGTATATATATATATATATGTATGTATATATATATGTATATATATATATATATGTATATATATATATATATATATGTATATATATATATATGTATATATATATATATATATATATATATATATGTATATATATATATATATGTATATATATATATATGTATATATATATATATGTATATATATATATATATATATATATATATGTATATATATATATATATGTATATATATATATATATATATATATATATACGTATATATATACATACGTATATATATATATATATGTATATATATATATATATATATATGTATATATATGTATATATATATATATATATATATGTATATATATATATATGTATATATATATATATGTATATATATATATATATATATATATATATATATGTATATATGTATATATATATATATATATATATATATATATATATATATATGTATATGTATATATATATATATATATATATATGTATATGTATATGTATATATATATATATGTATATGTATATATATATATATATATGTATATGTATATATATATATATATATGTATATATATATATATATATATATATGTATATATATATATATATATATGTATATATATATATATATATATATATATATATATATATATGTATATATGTATGTGTGTGTCAACATCAGTGGCAGAGCTACGTGGTAACCAGGGTTGGTCAGGTCTGGCGGGGCTCGTGGGGTGCTGGCCTAAGAAAAAATGGCTGGGCCAATTTTTTTTCTTTCTGCCAGTCCAGCTCTGGTGTCAAATCTTCTTCATGCTCCTTGCAAGTGCTTCCATTTTATATTCATGTCTTTGACTGTTTGTCCCAATAAATGAATGGAAATAAGTGCATCGGCAACATGCTGCATTTTTTTCACGATTTAAAAACAGTTCTCAGTCCGAGTCAATCAACTTGTTAAAGGGAGAGCGAGCCAGCCCACATCCTACCCCCTATAGCCCTGGGCCAATGAGGAGCTTCAATGCAGCTTTGCTTACCTTTTGGCTTGCGATGTAATGTTTCAGACTGTGTCGTCTGGTGGCCATTACTTGAAAATGGCTCTGAATCTTGGCCCAGCCTAGTTCTAAGTCATGAATGGAGAAAGTCAGTACTGGGGTGGTTTTACGAACTGTATTTACAGTAAATAAATAATAAAAAAAAATAGGCAGACAACTCTTTATATACATAATGCACAATAAAAAGTCATTCTTGCATAATCATTTTATGGATATTAATTTAAAGTTGAACAAGTTTGATGAAAATGAAGCCTAAAATCCAATATGAATTCTCCCATCCAAGTATATCACAGGCAGGTTCAACATAAGCCATCATTTGTGTCATTTGGGGTGTGTGTGTGTGTGTGTGTGTGTGTGTGTGTGTGTGTGTGTGTGTGTGATGTTATTGCAGGTGTTTGGTAAGGGAAAGTGTGTGAATCAGCTGGGGGTGCCATCCTTCATCACCTTGCGTGCGTGCGCGAGATCAAGAATATTCCTGCCTAGGAAGTGAAAGCAGCCTGGCCCGAGATCCGCAGCCACACTGCGATGCTTTGATATATTATATCTGGAAGCAGAGGGGGACAGGAGGTACACCAGCAGTGTGCGTATATGTGTGTGTGCATGTGGCGGCGGAGGTAGCGCAAGTGTGTAAACACTCCCCACTGGCCAACACCGGCACCTTCATACTGTGAAGCGTCAGGACATCCTGCACAATAGAGATAAAGTTGATAAAAGTTGGATTGAATATATTTGTTCCAGATGTAAACGTGTTTCTTGATCGTCGGTGTCAAACTGTTTGGATTAAAGCAACAATAGGTAGTAGTTTGACTTTCATAGAAGAGCAAAAGGTTGTTATATTGGTGGCTTTGTGTTACAGGCAAAGGCGGGTAAATGGACAGATTTGCGTCACCGTTGTGAATTTTGCCGGATTGCTCGTGACATTTTCTATCAAAGATTCCTCGCTGTCGTTTAAGCGCCGTAAGCATTCGCTCATGTTAGCCCCTTTCACACTGCCCGTCAAAGTAGGCTTAGACCGGGTTCAGTGTGTGAAGTTTAACACCTGATACTCACCTTTCCAGGGCTGGGTGATAAGGCTTTAAATTGAAGAGCTCAGATTTTTTTCATTTTTTTTACAATTATTATCCCCCCCAAAAATAGCTTCTTTTTTTTTTCCCCAATATTGATTTGTTTTATTTCTCCTGATATAAGACAACATTTATTAATCCACTTCCGTAAATAAATCAGCCATTTTATAATAATAATAATAATAATTTATTTACTTATTACTCAATAAAAATTATTAATCACTACTATTCGAATGGGGGATGTTGCGTTCTGTTATGGTTGTGATGTAGCAATGCTCAGGGGAATAATTTGTTCTTATTAAGAATGACCAGATTGGATCATAACTAGGGATGGGAGAGTACCGATACCAGGTATAGGTATCAGGCCGATATATGGCCTTATGTAAAAGTACCAGTACTTTCGACGGGCACAGATATCAATATCATTTTAGGATCAGGGCCTAGAAATTCGAAGAATAGAAATTAATTAAATGCAGTTTTAAGAAATAAATTTTAAATTGGGATATATAGGTCTGTCTTTAAAATTGTCTGACAATTTTTTTTAGTGGGGAAATTTTATGTACCAAAAGTATTAGTGGTATTGTTACTTGGTATCGGTATCCGCCTACTCAATATTGAAAAAAGTGGTATAGAACACCCCTAATCCAAATTTTTTTTTTTAGTCCCGCTTGGCTTCATAATCCAAAACCGGTTTGATCAACCATCTCTTAAAGCCACATCTTCCCATTTTCTGGATTGCAAATTTGTCAGCACATCCATGTATTTTTTTTATTGTTTCTTTTCCCTTCCTTTTATTGAAGCTCATGACGAAAGCGTGCAGGAATATGAGATTTTATTTGACACGCCACCTGGCTGGCCACATCATAATAACCCGGGAGGCCTCCGCCGAGCGGGGCGCAGCGAGATGGCTTTCGCAGCGTCTCGGCTTGAGCGGCACACCCCGCCTGCGGACCAGCGAGTGGTGAAGGGTGCACCACGGTCCACTGCGCCCACAAAATCACCGCAGTCAGCACGTCTGCGTGCGCGAGGGAGCGCCTTCGAGAGCGAGGAGAAGAAAAGCCTCTGCTACCAGAGCAACAATGAAACGTCTTTTTATTTTCTTAACCTCGCGGACCTTCAGCTGAGCTGGACCCGAGTGAAGGTGACGGCAGTTTGCAGTGAACTCGCTTCAAGGCGGAATTATTGAGGCCTCGGGACGTCGCACTCGTCTATCTGCTGACTGAACTGACGTCCAACATTTTTGAAGCGATCCAATCGTTTTTACTAAAGCTAGCCTTGCTTGTAAAACCAAATTTTTCCCGCAGGAGTTGACAGCGGGAGATGTAATTACTCGGCTCTGCGTACCAGTTAAGTCGTCTATCGGTCAACCAATGGATTTTGAGATTGCTATCCCTATCGGGATTTAAGAAAAGAGTATGATAGCAATACCAAACAGCAAAAAAAATAATAATCCTGATTTTCATGAATGAGACCACCACGATAGGCTGTTGATGATGTCATTCCCATCATAAAAACGCAGATGACCGGAGCCCAGTATTTCAGAAATAATCCACTAGGATTAATCCTGAGATTAAAACCAGATCTGATAAAAAAAAAATTGGGTATTTCAAAGCACATTTAATCTTGAAAATTCTAATCCAGATTTGGAAATCCTCCACTTCACTTCAGCATGGCATAGCAGCATATCATGCATTATCTTGAAGAAAAGGACCATCTACATGACCACTCTTTAGGCTAATCAGGATGTGTGGACCAATCACTGATCAGCAATCAAGTTTGAAAAAAAAAACCACGATATCCGATCACCGATTCAATCAGAAGACGGAGCAATATATCTTTAAAAAAAATGGTCTGGATTTACTTTACAGTCAACTGCCACCATGCACGGGGGATAAGGACTGGCCCGGCTAATGAATTGTGAAAATCCACTTTTGATGATTTGATGTCAATTGAAATGCATGAGGGAAAAAAATCTTCAAAAAAATGCTGATAAAAATAAACCAAATCATTTAATGTCTTATTCTGATTGATTGATTTTGCATGAAATGCTAAATATCGTCTGATCCAGCCGATCCGATCGGTGTAAAGTCTATTCATATTTGGATTCTTTTTCAGTCCGTTGATATGTCAAAAACTATACAGTGTCCATAAAGTCTGGGTACCTGGTAAAAAAAAAAGACATACCTCTTAAAAACTAAATTTTATTCACTTGTGATGTTGATAAACAATATTTCCAACATGAGTTCCATCATTTTCAATGCATTGTTTTTTTGCGCTTTGCAAAATTCAGGTGAAGTTAAGATTATTCTATAATTTCGACCATCCTTCTCGTCCACTTAAGAGTACCAAATTCACTATGGGGAGTAAAAATAATATGAGTAAATAAAATCGTGAAATCCTCGATGTATGACGTTAAATTTCTATCCGCAGCGAGCACAGTCATGTGACGCTCGTCTCGAAAAAAAGAATCGTATCCCCACGACATGTCAACATCATCATATGACAATCCGTCTTTTATTGTTTTTCTTTTGTTTAGCGCACCTTTGCACTTTAGTCTCGATCTGTTTGATGATGACATCATACTACTTGACTTCATGTTTTTTGGCATGGGGGGTTGTCCAAAACTGGCAGACCATTTGTGGCCGTAAAAGAAAGCAGCCTTTTATGTGTCCGTGCTGTAGGTAAAAAGTGCTTTCGTAAGAGTCCCCCTTTGAACTTTGCCCTGGCGTTGAGGGAAGCGACACCATTTGCTGCTCCATGACCTTCCAGGACCTGGACCCGCCACCCATCCACGCATGGGGAGGCCCGAGCCAAGTGCTCTTAACAGGTCCCGCAGTTGTTGCAACTGGACAATTGTGATGTTTCACTTCAACATACTTCTTTGAGGCCAATTAAGAGAGAGCAATTAAGCAAGGCTTTGGCGCCATCTTGTGGCATTTGAGTAAGTATTGAACGGTACAAAAAATGATTTTTGTAGATAGATGGATGATTACTATAATTTGCTGCTTCTTTATTTTTTTTGTTAAACGGAACCCCAAGTTACAGCTTGCGGTCCATTGAGGGTCCAGGGACCCCAGTTTGAGCACCCCTATTCTACTCGCACTCAAAAGCTTAAAGCTCACACTCACTTCCACCTTCATGAGGATGAAAGGTGTCCAGGGTGTTTTGGTTGCCCCTCCCCTTTTACTCCCCCCGCTTGGCGGATGTGTGGGAGTAATACTCAGCGCTTCGGCACCCGCAGCTCCAGCATAAGCGCATTACAAATTCACACATTGCCGCCCACCACTTCATCCCGTTCACTACTTTATTGCCCCCACATCTGATACAGTCACAACACCGCTACAAAGAGGCCGCCAGGCAGGGGGCGCCGGTGAGTGTGCGGGGGTGGCAGGATGAGGGTTTTTAGGCACTCGTAGTAGTAAAAAGAGCGAGAAGTTCCTAAAGACAGAATCATCCGTAAACTTGCAAATGGCATCAAAATCCCACTTTCAACATACTGTAGTTCCACGCAGGACGCGGGTGGTATGTTTCAGAAGCTAACAAATGTCTGAACAAACATCCTTTCAAAAGTATTTTTAATTTGAAAGATGAACTCAGAAAAGCAACAAATTCCCCTTTTCAGGTGCCTACCAGCATAGAAGAATGATGTTGGGAAGCTAACCTTTTAAAAAAGTGTGTAGAATTTGTTATTTTCAATAAAACAATCCTTGGACACCCCCCAAGTCCTAGTTCAGGTACGTGTAGCCTTTACCAGTGGAAAGCTAATCATTAAAGTAGTCTGTAAAACTTTCCGTCAGCCTTCTACAACAATCCATTTGCATTTTTTTTTAAACAGAACAATCTGTGGACACGACAAAAAACAAACAGATATTAATGAAATGTGAAAAACTATTTTTTTACCGGTTTTAGGAAATTCCAGACATCGTCGAAATTATTATTTTTTTTACCATTGGAAAGTTGACTCTTTAAAATGTCAATGTTAGTCAATAAATTTGAAGTGGAATAATCGATGAAACCGCCAAACTATAAATAGTTCACCAGGTAGCTGTCAGAGGTCAGCTCTTTTTTTCTTTTTCTTTTTTGCTGCCCTGAAGTGGCCGGAAATCAATGTAAGTTTTCTGATTTAAAAATGTTTTTGTTTTTTAATTGTCTTCTTTAAAGCAAAAAACGATTGGCACATGATGCCAATGGCCAGGATTGCTACATACTTTCTTCTACCACTACACACACACACACCTACGTCCACGCCAGAGCAAGATTGACACTCAGTAAAGTTTTACAGGTGCGCCGAAGCGGATAATTAGCCTGTTAGCCGCGACTAATGAAATCTCCACCCATGGAGGCTCAACTGCAGCCGGGGCAGAGGCCAACTTCCTGTTTGGATAGGCGACGCTTTAAAGCAGCACGAGGGGAGTGCGTGCGCGTATGCGAGCGTGTGTGCGTCACCACATGTGCCGAGTGAATGGAGGAAATTGAAGCGGCTGAAAAGTCCCAAAGGAGCAAGTGGGGCGGTTCTTTCACCTGGGGGGCTTGCCTCTTTCCCTCCTGTTGTTCCCCCAAATGAGCTGATTAGATTTTTGTTGAGGGCCCTTTGTGAATTCTTGACATGCTTTTGTCTTGGTACACGCTTGTGTCACCTAAATAGAATTAAGTGCTTACGCCCTGACCTCCTGATCTTTTGACTATCCTGCCTATAGCGATGTCGTAGCGCCAAATGCTAACCGCTTATTTTAGATAGAGGAGATTAGAGCGTGGAAGTCGTTGATGTCTAGCATAAAAGCTAAAAGCTAGCTTGCTGATACAGTTGTTATGACAACATGATGCTTTGTTAAATCTGCCGAGGGGGGGAATAGCGCAAAGCTAATTTTTGGTCATTAGCGAGTTGAAGGGGAGCGAATTACACCTTACCAATACACTCTACAATTTGGTACATTTTTGTAATGCTCATTACCGCGATTTACAGAAATTAAGTGGAATACATAGCCTAGCACATGACTGAATTTTCAAAGTCCAAACACGTTTAGTTTAGCAGCGTTGCCTTGGCGGAGGTCTCCGTTGGGCTCGTAAAAGCTAACGAGCTTTGCGTGCGTTACCGCAAAGCATGCGAGATGAAAAGGACTTTCTACAAATAGCCAAAGTGAATGATGTGTGAGAGATGGAGAAAGGGAAGACGCAGAAGAAGAAAGCAGCAAAAGTACAAATGGTGACCAAAGGGAACTTTTGCCATCTTCTAATGACAATTTCAGATGCAACACTTAAAAGGAACAAAGCGTGTGTGCGCGCGTGTGTTTCTTTAATTGTGATCCTTAGTGTGTTAAAGGTTTTGCAGCATAAAGAATGAGCACTTCCTTTCCATTCCTCTACTCGCTCTGATTTACTTTCCTTTGTTTTGAATTTATTTCCTTCTTTTTTCCCTTTCCCTTCCTTTCCTTCTTTCTTTCCTTCCCTTTTTGTTTTTACCTTTTAGTTTTAATCATTTTCCTTTTCTGGCCTTCGTTTCCATACTTTGCATTGGCCCTTCTTTCCTTTCCTTCCTTTCCATGCTTTTACTTCCGTCTCGTACATTCTTTTCATTGCTTTTTCATTTTCTTATCTCTATTACTTTTCCCTTCATTTCATCTCCCTCCCTCCTTCCTTCCTTCCCCTATGTATCAAAAACAAAGGGCTAAAGTTCTGTGTGATTGTCAGATGTGCTTCTTTCTATGGACCGGATTGTATGCCATACCCTCTCAAAACTGGAGATGTTGGGTGTGAATTCCTGCAGGCTCAAAAAATCTCGTTGAGGTTTTGAAGATTTGGCCCATTTGGGGGAAGGCCCGTAAAAAAAGCCGAAGCGTTTGGGTCCAATCTGGATGGTGTCTGTTAATGAGCTTCACCAGAGAGCTGACTTCCCTTTGAAGGACGCCCCGTTAAAATGTTTCAGATTGTTCCTCGCCGTTTGCAGTCAGAAATAACCCAAAACCTCCAGGCCGCAAGTCCACATAAAGTCAGGCGGACGAGGAAGCGAGCGAGCCGGATGGGATTCGCACACGCTGACCGCCGCATTTTCGGCTATGAGTTGATGGTGCTGAGAAGTACAGAAACGCCAAGTAACGGTTTGGATCAGCGGCACATTTGAACGAGGCGACGATTAAAAGCGGCCGACGTGGTGTGGGATTTAAAAGGGCAGGAGATTGGCTTAATGGCGAGCGTTTCATGTGGTGCGTCGCCACTTTGGAGTCTCTGATTGCGCTGCTTTTTTCTTTTCTTTTTTTGTTTTTAAATATAAAACCGACTTGTTCTATTCCTTTAAGAGATTCTGCATGGGCTACCCTCTCTACATGTGGCGAGCCATCGGGGCCAGCAAACACTGTTGGAAGCATTAACCAACAAAAAATATATATATTTTGCTTAGATTTGAAAGCAAAAAATTCATGTATGAGCGCTGTATAGTGGCAGTGAACTCAATTCACTTTAGCATTTTGAATAAGTCTTCCCAAAAAAGGGCCTTTAAGCTTTTTAACTCATTCACTCCCAGCCACTTTCACTGAAGCAACCCCCTTTGCTCCTGGCTGTTTTACTGGATTTTGACTGATTTTGCAAGGCCCACAGTTTTATTGCTGTAAAAACATGGAACCTACCAAAAGAAAGATTAGAGTCTCTTCTTCCATTAGGAAAAACTCTATATTTGTGTTTCCGGTTTGCAGCAATTATTAGAATATAGCTAAGTTTCACCAATATTCACATTCCTGGTGAAAACACTTACAAAAAGAGCTTGTTGCCCTGGTTGATCTCTTATACTCTGCTGCCACCTACTGACCTTTTTTTTATAACTACCATTGCTTTAAGCCACCTCTTCATATCAGAAGCTGCATCAAAGCCTTCTGTATGCTCTTGTATAAAAAAAAACATAAAAACAAACAAAAAACATGTAAATACGTTTCTGGGAGTCAAGGACAAATTATTAAAAACGTTTTTACACGTTTTTGGGTTTGAATGAGTTAATGTCACTCCCAAATAAAGTTGACTGTCAGGCAAAACATAAAATCAATAGAATCTGCTAGCTCAATGCTAACACATAAATTGGAACCTCCATAGACAGGCTAATGAATAATAGCATCTTCCTGGCAGCGTTGTAATGCTTTAGAAACAAAGAACAAAAATGGCACAGCAACACATGTAGACAGACAATATAACAAGACACATGGGCATTTCTCTTTATCTGCTGCGGTGGCGCACACCAAAACTACCGCTACTTTGAATGAATAATTGCCCCAAAAATATTTAATTCATTTCCATTTCACTCTCATATACACAGTGCCTTCAAAATCAATACGGATGGCCTATGTGACACGAAGTACTGTACATTATATTATCAATGGGAGTGTTTGTTTGTTTTGTTTGCTTTGTTTAACCAATTAAATTTCAGATCAGTCAACTTCAACTAGCAAAACGCGTTTGTAGCAATCTGCGCGCATTAAAACAGGAAATAAATAGCACATCTGGGGATAATGATGTTTTCTATTTCAAATATTTTTGTCCATGTTTTTAGCTAAATATTGATTGTGAATTGTCCCAGATGATGTACAGGTACATGTGACACTTGTGTGCTGTTCTACAGTAATGCTGTTGCCAACAAATGATGGGATTTATGAGAGCGGGATATTGCTATATGTTTGTCGGCCATTTTTTTAAATCATTCACGTCACCGACCTTTTTATTTCCTGAAGAGAATCAGAGTAGGCTTCCCTCCCTAAACTTCATTCATCCTCCCGGCATGGCTGAGAATAACCAGCTTTGGTCTTTTATCGGGACGTGTCAACTCTTCAGACATGGCTGCCGCGGACTCCCCTCCTCTCCGCTGTCTCCATCTGTCTGTCTTCCTCCGACTCTGTCTTTAAAATTATTAAAAGACGCCTCGAGGTCGGTAAAACCTCGCGCTCGATTTTGTGGGAAATCTCTTAGGATGATGTGCAGGTTATGGGGTGAGGGGTGTGACACTTTTGACTGATGGCTGACGCCATATTAGAAACACCTGCACCATCTTAGAACTGTATTAATAACCATAGGATAATAGTCGCGTAGCTTCCAAAATGGTGGTAAGAATTTGGAATCACATTTGGAAGACCCTTGGGTGTAGGACATCTGCAGGATAGTAGTAGCACCAAAAATCAGGAATGGAAGGGGGCATTTGAAGGCGCTTCTGGACAGGATGCGGCAGAAAGGAGAAACCTACCTACCAAATGTATCCTCAGAGGGATGTAGGATCACCTAGAAATCAGGAAAAGGACGTATTTGAAGGAAGATGGGACAGCGTGGTACTGTATGGTCATAACCAATAGCAGCTGTGAGTATGCAATGTTGGGAAAAGCAGGTAGCATTTGAAGGAACCTTGAAACAGTTCACATGTTATGTTTTCTTCTGCCTTCAGTTCTCGTCTCTAGGCATGCAGGATGGTAATCGCAAAAAAAAAAGAAGAAGCCACATTTCAAAGATGTGGGACATGAATTTGGACACAATTTACTTACAAACTTTCTTCAGTTGTAGCCTTCGAGGGATATAGGATAGCAGCTGTAACTTCTAAAAAAAAAAAAAAGGCAGGGGTTTGAGGAGCATGGGACAGAGTGGCATGATGGCACACATTGCCTCAGAGGGAAACAGTATGGTTGCGGTGTGTCCGCCAAAAATCAAGAAAGAGACCACATTTGAAGGAACCTTGCTACAAGAAAGTGTTAGCATTACATCAATGACAAACTCGCTTCAAATCTTAGCCTTTGTTAGAGTAGTGGAAGGAGACTTTGGAATATAACTGAGATTGAGCATTTGTATGTTATTGGGACGAATAATGAAAAAAAAATGCCTTCAATTGTAGTGATGCATCTGCCAAAAATCTTAACGCTGGGTTGGACAGGACTTGACAAGAGTCGTGTGGCATTATGAAATCTGCCTTCAATTGTCGCCTATGAGGGATGCAGGATAGTTAGTGGTGTTACCACCAATAATCAGGAGAATGTTGTATTTGAAGGAGCATTGACATGCTGTAGGAATTGGGATAGCCTTCATCTGCCTTCAGTTTAGCCTCAGAAGGATGCAGGATTGTTGTGGTAAATCCACCCAAAAAGTGAGGAAATAGGTTACATTTGAAGGATCTTTAACCAGCCTTTGGGCAAGACTTGCTTGCCTCGTGTCACGTTATGACATTACCTGCCTTCAATTGTAGCATTGGTGAGATCGTGCGCTGTGATTTGCTCTCTCTCATCACGTGACCGCCGCAAACCAGCACCCTCTCCGCAAGCCCTTCGGCTCGCCGCGACCTTCACCCGCGGAGCCATGTTGTCGTTCCGTTCCCTCCTGCTATCGTCCACTTATTTGTCTTCCGTCTCGTGGTGTTTATGCAATCGCTACCCGCTGGCCCGGCTTGTTGCGTACCCCAGATAAGAGTGTAGACGGCGCTAACGCACGAACGCACAAGGGGAGGAGTCCGTTATCGCATTAATGAGGAGACGTCTTATCAAATTTATGAGCGCTGGAGTCGGCGAGGCCCATCATTCTGCCGCGATGAGACAAGCAGTGAAAGAAGTCAAGATGGAGGGGATGAAGGACCCCTTCCATAAAAGACCTTATTGATGGATTCTTATATTAAAACACACACACACCGCGGACTCTTGAGTGTTTTCTTATGACACTGATACGCCGCACTTCAAACGACGCTTCCCTTTGTGGTTTTCCTTCTCGGCGGTGCTCCATCCTGGCCTTCAGAGAGAGCAGGAAGTGGATCTCACTTTCAAGAACACCGCTTGCTCAGATCAGGAAGACGGTTCGGTGCGGGAAAAGTTCAGACTGCAGGAAGTGCCAGTGTTGTGAATGTCTGATGAGATGCCTTGTCGACTTCCTGGTTGAGGTCTTTTGGTCTCTTGGTGAAATCACTCATTATTGAATTATCTGAAAGTCAACCCCCCCTTTTTTTTTTTTACAATAATATGTTCTAAATATGGTATTTTGGTTAATATTGCGTTGGTTAAGCAGCAAAATCCTGCCATTTTTATCCATCTCATGGGCGGCCATTTTGCCACTTGCTGTCGACTGAAGATCACAGCTCAGCTTCAGAAAACAGGTGAGCTCTGATTGGTCGTTGCCTGAGCCCTGAGCGGACTGTGATGTCATCGACAGCAAGTGGCGAAATGGCCGCTCCCTGAGGTGGATTAAAAAATGGCTGGCTTTTGCTTCATAACTCTTATTCCACAAATGTCATATTAATCAGAATGTCATATTTAGACTAGTGAGGTCACATATAACATATTGTCAAAAAAATTGTAAGATTGACTTCCACTTTAAATATGTTGATAGTTAAAGTCAGGGTTATACGAACCTAAATTTTGGGTCTAAAACCTTTGGCATCTTTAACTATTATCCATTGAGGGTTGCATTATTTGGATGCCATATTTAACTACAATTGCAATATTATTCTTGCCATGTTGAAGTTGCCCCTTAAACCTTTAAAGAAGAGAAGAGCCGTGAATTTACCAGTCTTTATTTTCTTTAAACTTTCTGAGATGTTTTTTTTGTTGGGTTGAAAAAAATTACGAAAATCATGACAATTGAAGTTGTCATGTCGACAGACACCCAAAAAAATTCTGTCAACACCGTAATCAATAATAGCTTGACACAAACATACTTCTAATAACTCTTTGTAGCTACTTCAGAATTAGCAACGTGACGAGCTTTTCGCCGTGACGGGTCATAAATCAAGCGACACTTACGCTTCAAGTACGTGCCAATCGCTATCGGGTCAGACGCTGACGTCCGGGGACGCGACGGAGACGCATGACAGAGACCACGGCTTGATTTTTCTCACCCTCTCCAACGGCGAGAGGCCCGATAAGACCTCCGAGCCGGCAGATACGACGAGCGCTCTGTCAGCTTCGACACTGTCGGCTTCGTCAACGCTAGTGAATGATGCTAACAGTGCATTAGCGGGGGGACGCTTGAGTTTCTGGAAGTGTTACTAAGTGCATGAAGGAATGTTCACTTTGTAGTGTAAGCTGTGTGTTTATTGTAGTGATGAGAAGTAACGAATGACAAATACTTTGATATATTTAAGTAGATTTTTGCGGAAGCTTTACTTGGGGTTTGTTTTACTTTTACTCCCTACATTTGGAAACTGTGCTTACTTTGTGAAAATATGCCTCTTTTTTTTTTTTTTCAACCTCCTCAGATGACATCAGGACATAAAAAAAGCTGTAAATAGAGAGCGGCTCACCTTGTTGGAACTCCCTAGTTCCGCCCTTTCATAAGCATGGCTCATTTACATATGCCAAGATCACCACTTGGAAACGGGCTTAGCTCAGGAAACCTTTCCTTCCTTTATATTGTGAAAAAGTGCATAATGTATCTCATTTAAGGCCACACAATGTTACTGTAAGAACAAACGGCTAAATCTTCAGTTAAAAGCAGTGTTGCGAGGTTTTTCAATGTGGAAAGTACCTTAGGATGTCTTTTTGTTTTTTAGAGCGTCGACAAAAGAATGACGACGAAAACACAAGTTCTTTGGTTGAGGTAGTAAATGAAACCTAATGCAAAGCAGCAGGTTGTTGGTGTATATCCGCATCTCGTCTTCTGGTGGTGACCTGATGAACAGCTGATAGTGCTTATGCTTGATTTCCCGCCCTCCCCAGTCCCTCTTCCCAGCTAGAAACTTTCTCGCACGCTGTAAATCTGACTAATAAGGCCTCGGAGCGCCTGGCAGGCCTGCTCCATTTCACCGTGATAAATAAGCGCCGCCTCGCCCAGCGGACAAGCAGCCGGATGAAATCCAATACATTGTGAGGTTGGGCAATGAATTGATTTTAATCGTTATATTTAGCGATATTTTTCTGACCGCTCTGATGTCTATTCTTCAATGGGTGCGACGCTTGGGTTTAATCTGCTAAGAAACAGGCAGCATGAGTAGAATCATTTTCACGTTGTTTTCTGTATGACAAGGAGCAATGTTTGAATGTGTTATTTCGTAATGTTTAAAAAAAAAAAGGGAAAAACTCTGCAAGTATGACCAATTATTAAAAGTTGATTTAATGCTTGGTTAAAAACTTTTTTAATCGAGGAAATAAAGTTCCCAGAAAGGGATTTAAAAAAAACACTAAAAGTAACATTTGTTTTGAATAATGTCAATCGCCTTTTTTTCTAAGTGAAGGGGGAAAATCTGAGATTTTATTTTAAAGCTCCTCTATGTTGCCCGGATATTTGTAACAAAAAAAAATGAAAAAGCCGACTTGCGTCACAATCTAAAAATATTAGACTACTAAATTCTATAAAGTCGTGCAAGTTATTGCTTGAGGAAAAACGTTTAAAACTTGTTTTGATTAATGTCATTATTATTTGCCGCGTTTTCCAATATAAAAGGGGGAAACGGATTAAAATTGAAAATTGGAGATTTGCACAACAGTCATAAAAATAAAAAAAATCCCTGCAGTAGAATCAGGCATCTATTTTGTGATTTTCCTCTCTGCATTTATTTAAGGTCAGGGACGGGCTAAACGCTGGACCGGCGTGTCGGTTCTGCTTTTCCTCGCCACCGCCGCCTCGTCTCTCAGGTAATCGGCTGATTGCGTACTCGGAGACAGACGTCTGACGGAATGTCATCACCCCCGCAGGCTCGTTAATTACCAAGCGCAAAACGCGCACACGTCGGCGGCGAGCGCTTATCTCTGATTTGAATGACGCTTGTGGCGATACGCTGGCCTCTGGCGGGCCCGGGGAGTAGCAGTGGTGTGATAAGCATGCTGGGAGAATGCGGAGGGGAGGGGGACTCACTAACACTCCTCTTGAGTTACACTTTTTTGACTCAACAGGGCTCTTTGTTTAGATCAGTGATTCGCAACTAGTAGTCTGCGGACATGTAGTAAATAATGCAGTAGCGGGCCTTGCAGAAATCGAAAAAGTACTCAGCAGCAGCGCAACCGCCCAAAACATCACTTCAGTTAAGATTAGCGCTCGGGTGCCTGTTGTTTACAAACATTGAGAAATGTTCGACACACACATTAGCTAGGGCTGCTACAGAGACTAACGTGAGATTTTTCATGTCCACTTGCAGAGGAAGTTTTGCTCCATCTCCCGTTTCTTGGTCCAGCAAGCGTCGCTTCGGACCATAAAGATTACATCGGCCCTTCACATCCCCCCCACTGGGGCCCCCCCACACTTTCTACATATTTAAAGTAAGAGTATAATTCAATTACGTGTGATTCCTGCGTTACGTTAGCGCGAGTCGTAAAGCTGACAGTAAATGCTAAAACAATATGTGGAATGTGGCGCGGGGCTGAAACGGCCCATTGCAAAACAACGCGGCATAGATGGACGCTCGCGGATCAATTCGAATTTGGCTTTTACTGTGGGGCACATTACTATGCGGTAAATCACTCATCACAGTTTTTTTTTTTAAGCAAAAAGTGCTTTTGTTTCAATATTTTATTTCGGTATTATTCCTTGCTGGAATTTTTTTTTTTTTAACCTTTATTTAACCAGGTAAAATGTTTGAGAACTAATTCTCATTAACAGAACATGATCTAGACAAGAAGCCCAAACAGAGCACATACATCACAATACAAATAAAACAACAAAGCACAACATCATTATAAAAAAAAAGGAAAAGTTCACTTATGCTTATAATAACAAGAAAAAACGAAACCGAAAGAAGAGTTGAACTGAATAACAAAATATTAGAAAAAAATATCAGGACATAAATATTATAATTTTAGACTTAAAATTCAAAATTATTTGATAGGAAAATATATATTTTTAAAAAATCTAATTTTTGATGCAGTATATTTGTTCAAATTTTATTGTTGGAATCATGCGTTGTCCATCTGAATATCATGTAAAGTATTATATCGCTCCCAATATTAAAAATTTAAACCCAAAATATCATTTAAAAATATCAGATAATATAATTAAAAAATATATATTAGACAAAAATGAATAATAAATATTGGGTCCAAAATTTTCGATAAAAATACACAATATTGGATTATAAAATACAAAAATACTAAATAATATTTTTAACCTCCTAAGGCCCAAGCTGTTTTTTACATGCAAAGTTCTGTCCAAGCTGTTTCACCCCACAAAATTATATACAGAACCTTCTTCTGTTTGTTCAGATAATGTTAATTTTTAGATTGTATTTCCCTCTTAAAGAAAAGATTGGGGAAAGTTCACAGGACACAAATGTTGGACTGAAAATGTGAACATTTTCAGGGAAAATTTCAAAAATATTAGGAAAATATTAGAAAATAATACATGATATTAGACAAAGACAAAATATTAGGAAAATACTGTAAAAAGAAAATATTAATGAAAACATATTGTGGTTCCGCTGTTAGCTTAGCGGAGCTTTATTCTAGTGCATCTGTGTGCCTATTGTTCTTGTTTGATGTTCCACACCACCTCACTTAGCACCTCTTGCACGCAGACACAACTTGGACGCTCGGGACTTGATAATGAGGCACATTTTAAATTTTTAAGTCTCGCCTCAACCTGAATGACAGCTAGCATGTTTTCCGCACGTGGGCCCTCCATCATGTTTGTGTTTGTGTTTCCCGCAGCCGCACGGCATCTGCTAATATGCCTTTTTTATCCCCTCGGCCTTGAATGGGATATTTGGCAACGCTATGTTTAGTGTTTACACGCCGTCGTCTGAAATTAGCCCGGCCGCAGGACCGGCCAATTCGGAGGAGCTCCTTCTAAAATGGACGCCCTCGTTTAAAAAAAACAAGAAATTCTCCGGTTTCCGCTTGCGCCGCCCACAGCTCTCTGATCACGGCGCTAATCACAAGCGCTCGCCGGCTTGGTCCTCTCTATGTTTAGTGTTTACGACACCGCGCTCGCACGGGACTACAGATGCTTGCCTGACGTTTGGTTGCTCCGTTTCGATTGACAGGTTAGCACATGTGGGAGAATGCTTTTTTAGGCTTTTATAGCAAGGCCGCTTTCACTAATTAAGTCTACTCAAAGCGTAGATTTGTTTTTGTTAGTTAGCTTGATGCTAACTATGGCTGAATTCACATGAGATCAAATACGTCCTGCCTTTGGATAGTCTTCTGGCGTGGCCGCATTCGAGTGCCTCATTGTCGTGTGTGTAGTCATGTCGCACTTAGAAAGATGGTAGAGCAAGAAGAGGGGGATTTTTATTTTTTTATTTATAAGTCAGAGTTTTAAAGCTGGTGTTGCCGCTTTTATAGTGCCTTGTCGCGGCGTAGAAAAGCCTGGCGATTACCTCGTGGCGGTTCACGTAGTGATGTGTAGGTCTAAGATGCTAAATTAAATAGCATCCATTTTTTCCCCCAGGGACAAGCAGTGATTTTTTTTTGATTGACAGTTGATGGGGTGTGCTTTCTGCAGACACGCCCACAGCATTTGAGAGAGGAGAGAATGGCTTGATTTTTCACAATTTTATCATAAAATAAAAAGCTATTTATTTTTATAATATAAAATATATTTTTCAAATAAACTATTTGATATACACATTTCATTTATTGAATATTTTATTAGTTTTTAAAATTTGAGTCAGAATAATTTTAAAAATATACAAAATCTGAATGATTTTATTATGAAAATAGCTAAATTTTTATTCAGTATTGGGATGGGTCTCTAATTTATAACACTTCATATAGACGCCACTTTTATTATGATTTTGAGGATTTTAAAGTAGCACTAAGGAACTTTTCAACCTTTTATCAACTATTTTCATAACTCTTCTGATGAAACATCGACTTAAAACTTGTTGAATGATAACTTTGCCAAGGCCTGAGGGGGTCGGTATCATTTTCACTGGCACTAAGCAACTTTGAGGAGGATGGTAGGTACACTGCCACACACAAAACTACAAATGTGCTGAATGGCACACGTCACTTCCCCCTTTACCCATTCGTTACAAAGTCGAAAATCAATTTGACTGGCGTGAGCTCAAAAACGACGCAAAGCACTTGTCCTAATGGAAAATGTGGTCTTCCTTCAGGCATAACATTACCGCTTTTGTCCATATGGCGCCGCCATAATCAACTGAAAGTTGCTTAGTGTCGCTTTAAAGCACACTCAACTGTACAATTGTGAGCGTTTGTGTTCAAGTCATGTTGCCGACAGGCCTAGATTCATTTGAAGCCCATATTGTGCCTGCATGCATGCACGTGTGTGTGTTTTGTGGGATACACAGGCAGCGGAATTACAACCCACGAGTTCAGAGTTCAAGGCCAGTTACTCACTGCAGTGTGTGTTTCGAACGGCCGTGCGTTGGGGTGACGAAATGTTTTGCGTTAAGGAGGGCACTGGCAGGGTGTTGGGAGGCTTTTTTCACGGACGGTCGGGCGTGTGACGGAAGACGTTGACGAGGAATTTGGATTTCCGCGCATAGAGAAAACAAACGAGCGGCAAGACAAAGAGGCGGCATGGGAACGTCTCGCCCGCCCATCTGGAGGAGATTGTCAACAGCGCGACTGCTTATGGCTCACAATTTAAAGTTTTTTTGGGTTTTTTTTTTACATCTCAAAGCAAGAAATGCTGCTGATTTTGAGACACAACACCCTTTTAGCGCTATTGCTAATTTTCTATCGACTGTCTTTTCAGTAGGACTGGGCAATATGGCCTAAAGATAAAATCTTATTTTTTTCCTCCCAAACATCATATTTCCAATATTGAATCCCGTACAGGGTTCACGATATTTTTTGATCTGAGATATTTTGGAATGTCAAGGAGGTGTAAGATTCTTTCCTCTAACTGGATTCATTCCCAACTTCCCCTGGACTCTTTTGGGCCTCCAGATGTTGATGTGTGAAGTCCCATATTTTCTTTCGTATTGAAGCAATAATGCATTGCACATTGCCCGTGAGTCACCGAAGTGTGATGGACATGTGGAAGACGGTGGGAACGTCGGAGACCAAAAAATCATAAAAGAGGCCATGACGTTGTTTTATTTCAATTACCGTGTGCATGTGTGGATTGAGATGGAGTGTGAAGCGTGTTTATTTGGTCATGGGTGTCAACCGGATAGAAAGGTGTGGGCAGCAGCAGCACTGGGAGATATCACACACACACACACACACACACACACCATGGTCAAGACTGCGGTGGTTCTGGCTCATGCTACATTGGCATCCGAATGCCGTGTCCATCCCTGCAGCGAGAACGGTCGTGGGAAATGAAGGCAGACAGGAAGTCATCTCGTCGCGTATAGAAAATGGATATAGTAATAAGAAGACTAAAAACAATATATAATCTGTATTTGTCTTTCTAGATGGGGTTTGCGTTGGCTGTGCGGCGGCCATGTGAATTTTTGCTAAATTTTTAATCGCCATTTTCAGGTTTTTCTGTAGAACGTAACAAAAACTATTGGTTGAAAAACACGCCTCTTCATGCCTGGCCATGTGTTTTCGTCATTCCAGTAGACGTCTGTCAACTATTCGCATATTTTTGCTGTTTGCAGCAGATTTTGCTCGCAAGTAATGCTTGTAATTGCCGATATTAATAGATTAAATGTTATTGTTGCTCCTTCAAAAAAAGCTTTATAATTTCCCATAGATGCCACAAGATGGCAACAGAGCACGACTTATCTATTAGACAGGGATACAGCCCATCCAAATAAAGCTACTCCCCTCATTTCAACATAGTTCATTGGCATCACAATATGGCGTCAAAGCAATTGTTTAATATTAGAGGCCTGAGCACAAAATCCGCGAATAGGCCAAGCAAAACACGTTGCCATGTTGTTATCCGTAAAAACCAATGACGACGCTGCTTCCTCCTCCTCCTCCTCCTCATAGTCTTCCTCCCGGTCGACCACATCTGATGCGATGAGCGGTCCTGATAGTCTCGCCTCGCCGCCGGCGTGCACGCTCCAGCTCATGGACACAGATTATCCGCGTTCTTTGGCGCCCGTCTGCGGCTCCGGAGCTGATGGTGTCACCCGGATGCTGAGGGTGCTGACAGAGGAGGAGGAGGATATTGATATTTGGGAGTAGGGGAGGGAGTTGGTGGTGTGAGGCTGTTTCCCCCGGCGAGAGGTTTGCGGTCTTACTCGGCAGGATTATGTAAGAGGGATTTAATAGATTTTCAATGAAAGGAGAATTTTCCAAGGTACAGTTCAGTGTTTTTCAACATGAAGCCTATTTAATTTAATGTGTCTTGGACATGTAGTTATTCAGATGTCACTTCTTCTTTTTTTTTTATATCTCTCCTTGACCCAAATTTTGGTAATGCTGCAGTGGCTGTGAATGACACAGAATCTCTTACGAGATCAATTGAGTACCAACTGAGCAACCGACCTAGCGAGCTAGCTAGCAAACTAACTAGCTGGCTAGCTAGCTAGCTACCAATCTACCTTCCTAGTTTCAGAACAACCTACCTAACTAACTAGCTTTTTTTTTTGTTTACCTAACTAGCTAGCGACCTAGGTTACCTGCTGTACTTAGATATCTTGCTAATTTCTTACCAACCTACCTACCTAGTTTCTGAACAACCTATCTATGTAGCTGCGGTAGCTTTTTTTTTTTTTACCTACCTAGTTAGCGACCTAGGTTACCTAATGTACCTATCTAGTGAGCTAGTTTATTCCCAACATCCCTACCTGGTTTCTGAACAACCTACATATCTAGCTCTCTATTTTTTTAACCTACCTAGCTAGCAACCTAGGTTACCTACTGTATTGTATCTATCTATCTACCTAGTTTTTTACCAACCTCCCTACCAGGTTTCTGACCAACCTACATATCTAGCTTGCTATTTTTTTTAACCTAACTAGCTAGCGGCCTAGCTAGGTTGATACCCACCTAGCTAGTGGCCTAGTTACGTAGATACCCACCTAGATAGCTAGTTTTTTGTTGTTGTTGATTTTTTGCTTTTTTAACCGACGGAAGGAAAGTTGCTGCACTTTTTCCCCATTTTGCACCCGAGGCAAAGGTTGTGAATACGTTTAATTATTTATTTATTCTTTTTTTTTTATTCCGATAAATCCCTCCCAAAAAGTCATTCTGATTTTGTGTGTGTGGGTGGTTTTGCCCATAGGTGTTTTACAGCCTTCTGCTGTAACAACCATCTGTCCTCCATGTTCTAAATGTGTGTGTTTAAGAACCACTTACAGTATTTCACCCCCACAACCTCCTCACACACACTCGTGCACTACCATGCCCCCAATAAACAAACTCACATTAAAGCCTCCTAAAGAGAAAAACATTCCGACCTCATAGATTTCAACAGGCGTTCAAAAGTATTTTCGTACCTTTTTTTTTTCTTTTCTTTTTTACAGTGTATACAAAATGTGATGTCATGCTGCACATACTGACAATACACAAAGGCACACGCAGGCACACACACTTTGTCCTTGACTCCTTCACACCTGTATAGCTACACACACACACCGACACTGATAAGCCATAAAGATATACCAAGAACATAATTACATGGCTTACATTGTTCACACACACACACACACACATATATAGATATAGTAAAGAGTTAACTATGCAACCTATTTCTCAATTGTAGTCACTTACATATACTGTATATGTGCATATTGGAATATATAGCAATTACTTATACAGTTTTTTTTTTATTTATTTAGATATGCTTCTGTAAGGCAACACCTTTCAAACAATATCTTCTGATAATCAATTATTTTTGCGAATGAAACCCAAAAATGCTGATAATATGCCAGGGCAAATAAGGAGGTGTGAACAGGCTTGAAGTTATCACAAGTCAATCCAATAATGTAACTACTACAGCCCCATTCAAAATAAAAGCACAAGGAGGTGTTGCTTGGCAACCTCCCAAATAACGTTTCAGTTTGGCCCTTAGCCAGGATACTTGTCATGCTGCAGTGTGCGTGTGCGCATGTTATGAAATTAAGAACTAAACGTACATTATAGCAGGCATCTGTTTCAGCTCACTGTGGTTGTTTAATGCCATCAAGTCATTAGCACTATGGGAGTTACTTTCCCTTCACGCGTCATTTCATCTTTCTTTGAGAAACCCGTTGATGATGTTTTATGTTTTATCATGTTCCAGCACACCGTGACAGCTGATTGGTCACCATTGTAATATGAGGGTATGCGTGTTTGCGTTGTGCTTAAGAGGCAGGCCCGTTTCCGCCGCTTGCAGCCTGGATGTTTTGGTCTCCTTTAAAGCCCCCGTGGAAATCCAATCTGTGTTTCCTCCTCCTCCGTGGAGTGCAGTCAAAATACGCTTGTTTAGGCTTGGCGGACATTTCACGCACATTAACGGGGACTGGTAGCATTTGGGGCAAGGTGGGTGGGTTAGGAGGGAGGGGCTTAATGGAGTAAGTTCTGGATATTTTAAGGTGATTTCAGCAGATGTTGGAAATAGCGTTTAGCTCAGAGTTTTTTTTTGTCGCGGACTACATCATAGTTTAGTTAGTCCATTATAACTGCCTAAGATGTGACTACAAAAATGTCAGGGAAAGCCTACTAGAACATCTAAGCTTTATTTCGGTTGAATCAGAGGCACTTTAAATGGTGGCAGGCGTGTGCCACCATTCTACATGACTTTGAATGTGATTGTTTAATTCTCAGCGTAGCACCAACGTAGAGGGTGTGCACACTTTCGCAACTAAATTATCTCAATTATAAATTGTGTACATATTTAAGTACAGTTAATGCTGGAAAAAGTAAAAAAAGAAAAAAATCCGTAAAATGATTTGAAAAGGGGTGTGCAGATTTTGTATACCCAATATCGATCAATCCATAAAGAATGTGAATCTTATTGAGGTAACCAGTGCCACAAGATGTCCTTTTTTAACTAATTGTAATTTAGAGTTTGCTTTTATCGTACTGCTGACGCCCGTGCGTGTATGTATATGTGTGTATGTGTTAATCCCTGTCCTTGTCAGCTAGTCACACGTGTGCACATTTGCCCCTTATGGGCTACAGTAGCTACTATAGTGTGTTTGAGCATGTGCTTAGCCCCATACAGTAAACCCTGTCCATGCACTGTAATCACTGATCAATAGGAAGTGATCGATCAAGCACCCGCACGCACACACGCTTCCATCTGGTCCATGTTTGTTTACATGACACTGCCTTTTCAGATGCTCCGAGAAAGAAGGTACAGATTTGTTTTAACCATTAAAAGGGGCTAAGTCCCTTCTTTTTATACATACACACACCCTACAGTATGAAGGCGTCATTAATGCAGTGTGCCGGATGTTTCCGTGACCTTTCTCCCATTTAGGCCTGACCCCAGCAGATGACCCTGGAGAGGGATTAGGGCCTGATTCGGCTAATTAGCCCCGCCAGCCTCCCCCCCCCCCCCCCCCCCCCCTGCGCACCGCCCGCGACCCGCCCGGCGCAAAAATACAAAGTATAGCAAAAGAAGGCATTCCCTAAAGGTAAGTCATTATAGACGTTTGTGATGTTACGCTTTTAACAGTTTTTCTGTTTACATTTAGTGGGATTTTATACAGAACAAGTGTGCTTTAATTAGTTATTTCTTCTTTTCTTTTTCTTTTTTTGCCTGACTCCTTGCTGATATTTATGCGTTGCGACACATCAACAAGTATCCCGTGAGGCGTCAAAGCATGAAGTCAGCCTTCAAAGGCGTACGCTAATTGTTTGCACCCCTCCGTGTGTGCGCATGTGTATGTATGCACGTTGATGTCATACATTAGCGTGTCAGCAAGAGAAGTACAGATGATTTAGGATGGCGCTCGTCATGTACAAGTAGAAATTCCATACGGCGAGTTTTCCCCCCCGCTCCATGCCAACGTGCAATGAAGCAGCGTCTGCTTTGGATCGCAGAGATGAATTTGTTTGTCTTCACGCCACGGCCACGTTCAGCTTTTGAAGAACGAATTTACAGGCGACATATTCAAATTCTCTAGTCAAAATGAACAAAGGAAACCCATGAAAAGTTCAATTAAAAAAGTTCCATTTAATTCTGAAAACGTGCCTGTGAGAAAAACCAAAAGGTAAGCAGAGTTGCACTGTTGCAGCAGATTATCGTTAGCATCATTAGCTAATTATATCATTCCAACGTTCCGCTAAGTTAGACGGACAGCTCTTCCTGGGTGGTAGCAGGCAGTGACAGCTCCGTCACTACGGCAACAAACACGGCAGGCTGACGAGTGGATCTGCGAACGCCCCCCCCCACCCCCCCCCGGGGGATCCATCACAACACACATGGACATATTGTGGGTTGTGCGCGAGCGTATGTTGACTAGGGTCTCCTGTTCGGGTCGTTGACGTGAACGTCATGGGAGAGTGCTCGCTGGAGCTAACGCACACGTGCGCGCACACGCATACTTGGTCAGCTGCATTATTAAAAAGAGACAATTGTAGTTTTCCACACTGTTGAACCGCCAGGTTGTGTGAAGTCGTGTACTGTAGCTCCACAATAGCGTTCGTAGCTTTTCTTTATTTGTTTTCATTACTCTTATTTTGTTTTAATTGGTAACTTGTGTTTAACTTTTTACAGTACAACAATTTTTTGCGACAAATTTTCTGCGGTATTTTGTTCAAATTCTACATTTTATGACTTGCGTTTTTGACTTTTCATTGTATTCCATTTCTTATAAAATATTTGATTTAAATGTTTCATTTCTTGACAATAATATGTTATATGTGACCTCTCTCGGCAAAACAACAGTTATGCAGCAAAATCCAGCTGTTTTTATCCATCTCAGGGGGCGGCCATTTTGCCACTTGCTGTCGACTGAAGATGACATCACAGTTGCTGAGGGCTCAGGCAACGACCAATCACAGCTCACTTGTGTTCTGAAGCTGAGCTGTGATTGGATGTTACCTGAGACCTGCACAACTGTGATGTCATTTTCACTCGACAGCATGTGGAAAAATAACCGCCTTCAGATATTGATAAAAAACGGCTGGATTTTTCTGTTTAACGCATATGCCACTACTGCAATATTATCCAAAATACTGTATTTAGACTAATGGGGCTGCATAGAACATACTATTGCCAATATATATTTTTTCGGTTGACTTCCCCTTTAAGGTTAAAACGGCACTTCCTCCTCCCACACTTTTGTGTAATTTGTCTTTCCTCTCGCTTTCTCTTTCTTTTTGGGCGTTATCTCCGGTCAGCTTCTCCTGCCTTTGTTTATTTCAGCGCCGCCGCCGCTGTTTATGTGTCCTTCTCCCCGCGTCCATAAATCGCTCCCTCGTTGGCTGTTGAAGTGTGAGGAATGGCACATGTGACGCCTCCTCGCAGCTGCTGTCGCTACCACCCGCCTCCGCCAGCGGCAGGCAAAATATACACCAAAATATACACCAAGCCGCTGCACATTTAAACCTTTTGACCTGCTTTGATCTGCGCCTGCTTTAGCCCGCCTTGGAAAAAAATGCAGGGAAAAAAAAAGAGGTTGGACATCAATAGTGATCATCCACACCACAGACAGTATAAAACTGTGTACCTGAATGTTTTCTAATGGCCAGCGCAGTGAACCGCCTTTTATCACGTTACTTGGATATTTATCAGAAGCAAGGCGAAAATCAGTAATATAAAGCGGCCCAAATAAACTCAACCTTTTTATTGAATATCATTTTTTGCATCCACCAAACTTAAAACATATTACAACTTATTAACTCATTCACTCCCAGCCATTTTCACTGAAGCAACCCCCTTCGCTCCCGGCTGTTTTACTGGATTTTGACAGATTTTGCGAGGCCCACAGAATATTGTGTTCTATTGCTATAAAAACATTGCACCTACCAAAATAAAGATTCGAGTCTCATCTTTCGTCAGGAAAAAAAAGTATGTTTCTGTTTCCGTTTTGCAGCAATTAGTATTAGAATATAGCTATGTTTCATCATTATTCACAAAACTGTTTTTGCAACATGGCCCTGGTTGATCTCTTATACTCTGCTGCCAACTGCTGGCCATTTTTGTAATAACTACCATTGCTTTAACCCTCCTCATCAGGTCAGAGACTGCATTAACGCCTTCTGTATGCTGTAGCATTAAAAAAACGTATAAATGTGTTTTTGGGACCATGGCAATATTTAAAATAGAACGTTTTTATACGTTTTTGGGAGCAACTGAGAAAGGGGAAGTCAACCCTTTTTTCTTTTCTTTTTTTTTACAGTAATATGTTCTATGCAGCCCCACGAGTCAAAAAGAAAAATAATCTCTTTCATGCTGAAGTTTCATGTGAAAGGGTGAATAAAATCACTCAATATGGTGACACCAGTGTCTGGTGGGACATAAAAAAAGGAAAGAAAAATACAAGTAGTTTGAAGACATGACAGGATCATTTAACATTTTCCCACGTAAATATTTACTGGCAACACGGGAGTGTTTTTGCGTTTTGTTGTTTTACAAAAGACACATTGTCCCGTGTCAGCGTGGCTTCACAGCTCATTGACAAATATTTCCCCTTGCTATGCCTACCTCCTGATAGACCCTCTGCCCTCACACACGCATTACACACACACACTAGACAGAATGGGATCCATCGCTGGAGCATGTGTGTGTCCAGTGTGCAATGATAAATTCCACGGGGGGGGGGGGGGGGGGGGGGGGTTGTGGCATGCATGTAAGGCGATAGCAAAAATTCAGGAGCGGGGTGTGTTTTTAATGCTGCCTGTAAAAGCCGACGTTTCCAGAAAATTCACCAAAAATAGACTTTGACAACAAAGATGGCCATAAAAGTGCTAGAACAGAGAGCGCAGGTGGTGGTATGCATGGTGAGCAGAGACGCTAAGAAGGGTGGAGTCTTGAGAGGGCCAATTAAATAGCGAGTACAGTTCACAGTGTTGCCACTTCGTCATTGTGGTCGCCTACTAGGATAAACAAGTGGCAACTTTTCTTTTTCTCACCCCATCCTTCTTTTACCCTGCCACCTTTTCCCACCACTCCTTCACCTCACCCTCCCCCTTCCTCGTCTTTCCTCCCTCCTCCCTTTTACACCCACCCACTGAATAGTGATCATGTCTGTCGTTTCATCAGCTCTTTGCAGCGCTCTGCACTATTGAGATTGATGAGCTGCTCCGCTATAAATGACCGAGACACATTACACGCATGCACGTATGTGGGCGTCGGGGGGTCACGATAAGGGTTTGTTTTGGTTACGAAGAAGTGAGACATCCAAACAAACCCACCTCATAAAGCAGGTCTCTTATTTTCAGTTATTAATACTGGCCACTGCCACCTACAGGAGTGGAGGTTTTTGGTGTGGAAGAAGCTAACCCGGCACGTTGTCCGGTCCTCTGACCTCACAAAAGAACATTTCTCACAGAGTCACTTTCGAAATGTTTACGAAGAGTGTAAATTGATGTCGTGGCAAACGACACATCTTCTTCATTTTCCGCTTCCTGAATGTCCAAATACGTTTGTCCAGTTAGTGTAAAGTGGACAAGAGTGGATCAGCACCCTCAACGTAAAATTCAATATATATTGAAAGCAGGCCCCTTTTGCTGGAAATTAAGATTTTATTCATGATGGAAGACTTCTTGTATTTCCCAGTCACTTCCTGTCTGGCTTCTACTTCTACTATCCAAAGTGCGGTTTCCGCCTTATCCGTCATATCTGCTGTCTAAAAATAGTCAAAAGCATGCGAGTTGGACGTTCCCAGGAATGTTCCGGCTCTGTTCCTACTCGTGTCAAGTCAGCGGAGAACTTGAGCTTTTGGCAACTTTTGTTTGTTAGCTCAATATAAGCAGATATAATACACACACTTTTAGACTGCTAATGGAGTGACTTTATGGATGTTGGCAAGTAGTGCCCAT
Source organism: Leptonotus elevatus (assembly GCF_054856555.1). Classification (NCBI taxonomy): domain Eukaryota; kingdom Metazoa; phylum Chordata; class Actinopteri; order Syngnathiformes; family Syngnathidae; genus Leptonotus; species Leptonotus elevatus. The sequence continues at coordinate 10,754,126 of NC_141256.1, forward strand.
TCATCCAGTTTTATCTTAAGAGGCATCTTTTCCAAATTTTGAAGGAACCATTATCATTACCTTCGTTTTTGCTTTTATGCTAGCTAGCTAAGGTACACAACATCATGAAAACCAGGTATCTAGCTAGCAAGCTAGGATACACATGATAAAAACCAGCTAGCTAGCAAGCTATCATTCTTTAAATCTGGTGTCCGTAAATCTAGAATTTTGTCCTGGGTTTTCTTTAAAGTAGCATGTGTATTGGTCAGGTTATGTTTCTAAAAACATCCACCTTCAAACATTTAACTATCCATTTTCAACAACTTAAATGCTTAAATTTGGGGATTTCTCGTTTTAATTTTTCTGTCCCTTCTCTCGTCTTTCTGAGTTCAACGGTAGCAAATCATTGCTTGACTTGACAAAGATTTAACAGCTGTAAAGGATGGGCCCCGAGGCTCGGGTTCTTGCGACTGTCATCAAATAGCCGTCGAGTCGTTAACGGCTCACGCAGCGAACTGATCCGCAGCGCGCCCACACCCATGTCGGGCTACCCCCTGCCCCCTCCCCCCCCCACCCCCCCCCCACTGAAGCCTCCCCACTCCCACGACGAGCACAGGTGCACTTGGAGCCTTGATCGGGAGAGCGTTCCTGCTTGGCAAACTATTTTGCGCTGAGCTTGTTGACATGATGCAGTGGTTGACATTTTGGGAAATAGGCATCTCACAAAAAAACATGTGCTTATTTCATACATAGGCCTAATGGGTGGGCAGAAACTTCAGAGACACAACGATTTGCATACTAGAGTATCAACAATTTAAACTATTGAACTCATGCTCTTCTGGGTCATTTGGTTAAAGAATATGGTCCTAAACCTCATTCATATGGGGCTTTAAAATAGTTTCGTCTTGGCACCATATTAATAGAAACAGCATTAAACCACATTTGTAATTCTAGTTTCTTGATTTCGTACTCCTCTGGAACCTTCCGCCGCTGCCCACTATGACCTCACCTGCGGGCTTTTAATGCTCAGTCACGGACCTCGCAGCCGCAAAACCGAGCCCTGCACGCCTGAGGCCCGTAATGCTAATGGCGCTTCCATGCCAAGCGAAGCTAAAACCACACAACTGGCCTTTATGCAAATGCTAACTACTGTGTTGAGAGATGAGGTTAGCATCACGGGGTGAGTCGGGTACGAACTTTTTCGCCTATACTGTTCGCAATCAAGTCTATTTCAAACGACAATTGACGACGACATACAGTATGTACTCGCGTAGGCTTGTCCTCCACTACCACAGGTGGCGCTATGCCAAAAAATGAAAGAGGTTTTAGCTCGGCGTATTTTAAAAGTACATTCTCATTCCTGTGCTACATTAGATATGGATACACAATAAATCCCTATATAACCATGATTTTCATGTGTTATCTTGATCATTAGAAGTCAGATTTTGTGCAATTTTAAAATGTGTATCTTAAAAGTACTTAGAGCTCAAAAGTAGCTTTAACCCAGTAGTCACTCTGCCCCTTGCTGAGTGCCCCCCACAGTCCGACCCCGCGCCCCTAACTTGCTCCTGGCAGCTACCGTGACGGATTTGTCACGTCGGCACCTGGTCGCGGACAAGTGTCCGTGTCCCCACCCTGGTTGGAGATCACCGGACCACAGGCTGTACTGCGCACTGTAAGCTAACGGTTTATATATTCGTATTCTCACATTTGAAAAGAGATTCCAACCACCTGATTTATGTTCAATAAGTATGTGTGTGGGCGTGTGGGCCACGGGGGTCCCGTCTCCCCCCGTCACTGAGGAACAACAAGGCGACCATTCCATGCCTTCTAAAATAAGCTCCCCTCGACCTCCTCCTCACATGTGCTCGTCTCGTCAGCGTCCCCTCGCCCCGACGTTGACAGCGGGCAACACGAGAGGCCACACAGAGCTCGGCAGGAAGTGGATGACTTATTCTAAAAAGCACTTTGTACATGCGCCGGCCAAAAATGACGTGTTTATCATCAGACCTCGTCCAACAAACGTAAAAAATGAGGGTCAAATACTGTTTTTGTGGTGAAATAGTGTTTTCATTGCGTTGTGGGTTGTGTTGTAAAGAAAAAAATGTAGTCCCGCTATGAGTGTGCTTTTGTGGTTAATTCTATAGTGTCAAAAATATTATAATTTGACACAAAGCAAACTTTTATTTTTAAAATATGTTCAACAAATAATAACTTGCTAAGCCCAAATATCAAATTTAAGGTCATGTTATAGTAACAATGTAGTCATTGTCAGTCAAATGTTAGCTACGTTAGCCGTCTGGGTGGACTCCACTACTTTCTGCCAACTTAGCATGTAAATAAATGGAACAACATATATAATTTTTTAAACACAATCTATTATTTTTAAAATATGTTCAACAAATAAAAACTTGCTACGGCCAAATATCAAATTTAAGGTCATCTGGTAGTTAAAGTCATTGTCAGTCAAATGTTAGCTACGTTAGCCGTCTGGGTGGACTCCACTACTTTCTGCCAACTTAGCATGTAAATAAATGGAACAACATAAACAGTATAATATTTTTTGACACATTTTAAAAAATATGTTCAACAAATAAAAAAAATGTTAGGCCCAAATATCAAATTGAAGGTCATGTTGTAGTTAACATTTAACCTACACGTGTTCGCATCGGAGTAACTTGACTTATGCTCTCATCGAAGGAGTATTCCACAGGAGGAGGAGGCAGGGGGGGCTGGGAGGGGGTTCTATTGGATTTCCTGGGATCAGCGTGACCTTTTGGGACGTCTCAACCACCTGTTGCCACACGCATTCGCACCTTCACACCCTCCTTGGCATACGCCCTCGCTCTTGTGTGAGCGAGCGCACAGTCGGAGGGGGCGCACAGGGGGTCCGTTGACGCCGTTACGCAACACTTTGAGCCGCGCTGTGTATGGCTTTGGTTGGAATTAGTTCAGGGTTCGGGCTAGTCGACCAGAGATGTCAAGGTTCATGTTGAGGGCATTCAAATTGTACCCCCCCCACCCCCCCTGTGTGACACGTCCCCGTGAAGTGTGTGTTTGCGCATGTACGTGCGAGGTATTCCCCATGTTGCCAGTGCATAAATCACTTTTATGCTCTCACTGCAGTCATTACGCTGTGGAGCTTATGACTTCAAGTATGAAAATGTCCGTTACCTCTTTCACACAGAGCCACGTGGCGGACTTGTTGCACACTCTAAAAACAGTTGGGTCAAAAGTAACCCAATTACGGATAATAATAAAAAATGGACCAATGCACTTTATGGGTCAATATGACCCAACTTTCTAGGTTGTTTTATACAAAATGGATCAGACCCATATTTATGAGTTGTTTAACATTAAAAGACTAATTTCTTGATGCAAAGTTGGGTTTAATAGATCCATTTTTGACCCATAGTTGTTATTTTTGACCTAATTGTTTTTAGAGTGCACGGAAGATGCTATAGTAGCTATCTTGTCATAACCCAATGACCCCCCTGGATCCAATCAATGCGTGTCTGCACTTATATTTACATTTTTGCATTTCCAGTCGGAGGTGAATAGTTTAAACTGTCTCAGCTGTGTGCATGATTACAAGCTTCATTCAATCAATCAGGCTTCCTGTTATTTTTGTATTTAATTCCGTGATTACCGTCCCGTCGCAAACCAAGGAGCCTTCGGAATCATAACCCATAATAAAAGTACATCAACTCATTTTGTTTGAAATCTTAATAGACTCCGGTGTGAGTACATCGTAGTGTCTTTAACGCACAAATAAGGCAGACCACAAATAAATATTGTAAACATTGTGTGTAATTGAGAATAACAAAAGTTGGTATGACAGGTCAACAATTGTGTGTGCAGTCCGTTGAATTAGTTGCGTACAAAAAGCTGTTGGCCTTGGATAGATGTGTGTGTGTGTATATAGAAGTGGGCCAAGAAGAGTCGCTAAAAGAGCAGGTGCGTAAATGCCGCGGGTCCCTCGGCCCCCCCCCCCCGGTATGTACTTGCCTTCCCGCCACTATATACGCAGTGCGGGGCTGCAAGGAAAGACGCACACGCAGCCGCTGAGAGTTTGTCCAAGGAGACGTCGAACACATACGGTAGATCCACTGGGTCCGAGTAGCGTTCCGGAGTTCGCCTTCCGTGTGTTGGCTGCATGAATGGGATGCAGGCATTGAGGCTGGATTTTTAGGCTGCATGATTCAAATGACACAATTCCAGTGTCTTGCTCTTTTTTTAATATATATATATATATATATATATATATATATATATATATATATATATATATATATATATATATATATATATATATATATATATATATATATATATATATATATATATATATATATATATATATATATATATATATATATATATATATATATATATGTGTGTTGGAGGAAAAATAGAATCAGATATCTTCAGATCAGGATGAAGGTTCTTCCAAATAAAACTCTCTTACTTGTGGGATGGACACCTTGGCTGAAATGGGAAATGTTGGATAAAAGCACCAAGGTTGTTTTTTACAGACAGAATTCCGATTTGTATTTTTTGGGGCTTTCAAATGGCGCAATTGCAATATGCATCGCGGCAGTGTAAACGCGCAGAACCGGAGATCCTCGGCTGGGAATCGGCCAAATGTGGATTGAAATCCGATACACATGCCATTGCGTGCGCGGCATTAACGTACAGGCGGGATATACCCGTCAATGCCAGACGGTGACAGGCTGTCGATAGACTTGCATCTTACCCGAAACGACAGCAAAACACGTAGCATTTAACATGTTCCAATTATGAAATATGAATGGCATGTATAGTAAATTGACGCTTTTTCATGGCATTTTTGACCCGATCCCCTGATTATTAGCTGCTTTTAATGAGCGTCTATTATGTGCGGAATTTCTAATTCGCTACATTAGAGGCATTTCCACCATTGAATAAGCAAAATAATCCTCATTCAAACCTAAAAGGGGGAAGACGGTTGAATGTTTTTATTAATTGCGTTTTTTTGCGGCACCATCTTGTTTGCTGTGAGGAAAAACTGCTGCTTCAAGCAATGTCTAACCGACCCGTTACAAAATGGAGTGTTTTCAAGTCTAAAAATGTGTTCATGAAAAATACTCGTAAAACTTTTGCTGCCCTTTACTGTGCTATTATTTTGATTATTTAAATAGTATCTTTTAAACATTATGTACAGGCCATGACTCATTTCAATCAAGGGCGGGGAAGTGACTCGTCTTAGGCCAACTAAACGCTAATAGTTTTTATTTTTAAGATGGTTTCGGTATTAATGTCCATGTTCTCGCCTCTTGTGGACTTATGTGCAATTTGTGCAAGTTTTGTGAACGTAAACACGGATGTATGCGATACGCGTCACTTGAAATTCACATTGGGATGAGATTGGAATACAGTGCAGTGTAAATCCAGCCTTAATCCTGGGAGTCAATCCGGTTTCAAAGTTGGCTCATTCAATGCGTACGTAACTCTATGTTGTTATTATTATTATTATTATTATGTGTAATACTGGATGTCATCCCTTGAAAAGCAAGCAGAGTTTAGCTTCTCCTTACCAAAAACAACAAAGTGCTCACTTCAAGTCACTGGGCCGCCTCCTCGTCTTAATCACTTCCAGTTTTCAGCCCCGTCGTTGCAACGAGCTGGCAACAAGTCCAGGGTGTGTGTAACCAACCAAAGGTCAGCCGGGAGAGACCCCCACTCGCCCTAATGAGGATAAGCGCTCTAGATAACAAACGAATGTTTTATCATCATCATTTGAAGCGTTCCTGAGTGTAATTTACACGTCCATCGACCAATTTCAGCCCAGGTGGGCGGCGACTTGCGCGCCGCCGCTTCCCGACGGGCTCCCCGCCAGCCCAAAAGTCCGAGAGTCGAATAGGAAGCCCTGCTGTCTGGCGGCGAGCACCCCCAGGCTGTCTGTAAGCGTCCCGCTGGGGGACGAGCCCAGCAGGGCGCTCTGTTGGTTGGCGGCGGCAACGGCGCTCATTTTGTCCGGGCTGGCGGCCAGGCGGGGCGACGGCGGGAAGGTGTAGCCGTAAAGGCCGTAGGGGGGCGTGTGAAGGCGGAGGCCGGCGTAGCCCTGCGAGGCGGGGCCCGACAGGTAGCCCAGCTGCGACGTGGAGAGCGGGAGGGTGCAGAAGGCGTCGCCCTCGTAGGACGGCGGGCCACGGGGCGGCGGGAAGGGCTCCGGAGAGGTGGCGTAGCGGTGGAGCGGGAGGGCCGGCCGGCTGCAGGTGAAGTCGCTCGGGCTGAGGGGGCACACCTGGAAGGGCGACGAGCAGGGCGAGGGCGAGAGCAAGTGGGGTGATGCACCGACACCTCCGTGGGCTCCCGGCACTCCTGCGAAAAGGGAAGTGAGGAATCAAACAAGTGACGACTTGTAACTTGAAAAACTCCCAAGTTGGGGCACTCTCAAGTCAAGGTATGAGTGTCAAGATGATCAAGTACCTTGTTTGGCCATCCCGGGGATGTCCTCGAAGGTAAGCGTTCGCAAAGATGGCCGCCAGAAGGCGTACGACTCCACCAGGGCTTCCAGGCCCATCCTGAAAACACAAATCACGTTAGCCTGCACGCCGCCACCTCGTAAAGCGAGCACCTGGCCGCCATCTTGGTCTGTCTCTCCGTCTGTGCAGGTAATGAGGGGCATAAACGCCACGTCGCCATTGGCCGCTGCCAGCCGGGCGCTCCGAGGTAATTGCTTTCACGCGGCTTTTATGGGCCAATCAGGAGCAAGGAGGCAGGAAGCCGCAGTGAGGATTTATGAGGTGGGATAAACCCCGCCGCCGCAGCCCCCCCCCCCCCCTCTCCAAGGTGGGTTGGCATGGAGGCCTAATGCAGCTCCTCTGTTAGACCTCGTTAGCGTGCGGATGAAAGCCAACCCCCAACCTCCCGAAACATATGCACACACCCGCGGGGTTGAAGCCGTGGCGATAATTTAGACAAGCTGCCCCATGAAAAGCACGCATGTTCACATTTCGCAAATTTTACTTCATCGAACACGCACGTGCATATATGCTGTGTATAATGTGTACTAGGCGATAAAAATGTTTCATCGTAATTAATCGCAAAATTTTATAGCTGTTCTAAATGTACAATAAAATATTTTGTAAGTTTTCATACCCTTGTTAACATACAAGTTGGGAAAAATTGAAATATGGCTGCATCGTTTAGTCATATAGTAATTTCATAATAATTCATAAAATGTAGTTAAAATTAAAAAAATTGTGTGATATTGATTTGTGTTTAGGTCATTTTTCTGCCAATAGATGGCATAATTACATTTGTAAGTCGTGCATTTTTCTTTTCATGTTAAGAGCTTTTTGACGTGGACGCGTCTGCTGCCTTGTGACCGGAATTCCCCCAGTGCAAACTTTCCAAGTAAGTGGCAGTCATTAATTGCGCGTTAAAAAAAAATGAGTGGCGTTAAATGGATTTTAAATTGGCTCACAATTAACGCACTCATTTTGACATATTAATTAAAATTGTTGTTTTATTGCTGAATTTTTGCGTACAGATTGGACTTGTCTTATTTATCCGTTTACGTTTCAGAGGCCGTGATCCGATCTTCCCCGTCGCTAAGTGACAAAGTACTCCACCATGAAATCTCCCGAGCGCTGCGGTAAGACTTGATGAGTTCCACTCGGGAGTCTGGATGGATTTTCACGTTCATAGAGGCCCGGTCGCACACACTTCCCGCGAGAGAAGGATAAATAAATGCAGGCCGTGCTTTTTTTCCCTTCCCGTAATATCAGACTGAAATAGCCGTGACAAGAAAAAAACCACAGGCCAGCAAGAATATCAAACACGTCCCAGTTGCGGCGGCTAATGCGAAGGTCTCCACTCACCGGTTCCGTCCAGAGTCTCTGAAGCCTTTGGCAAAAGGGTTTCTGTCGATTTTCAGCCTGGTTATCTGGAAAACACAGGGAAAAATCCCCCAAATCTTATGACAACACATAAAGCACGCCAGTAGAAATAGTCTTCTGTTTGTGTAAACTTGGCTTGGACGCGCCAACATGACACTTTTTGTCCCATGGCATTTAGGAAACTGAAGCAGTGTGTTTGCCGCGGCGCACATGTGACGCCCCTCGGTTCGAAAAGAACTTGGTCAACCTTGTGAGTCCCATCCAACGTCAATTGTTCAGTCAAACGCTCCCTTAAGATCATGTCCACCGTTGCGTTCTTTTTTACAGGCAGTTTGTTTGCTAGTTGGCAGGACTAAGCAAAAAAATGTGTTGCTTTTTTTGGGCGACACATTTTTGCTAATTTCTCATATAAAAACTCAAAGATGCATGCTTTCTAATTCAATTTCAAGCGGCTTCTTTCTGTTTGCCGGAATAAAACCAAGCAAAATTTGGACATGCGTGCTTTTCGTTGGACAGAAATGACTTTTGTTTCATGGCAAATGTCAGACATATTGTCACTGTCAATTGAAATCGACACAAAATGACATAAGGTTTTGGGCATAAAAACTAGGAATAGACCAATAATTGGCCTGGTCCATTATAGGCGCCGATATTGGGCATTTGGACGAATATCGGTGTTAACCTTTTTTCAAAATCTGACGGACGATAAAAGCCATTTTAATCTCAGGAAACTATTTATATACATTTTAAGTTAACTTGAAAATGAGTATCGGCTTCAAATATTAGTTATCACCTCCTTGGCTACTAATAATCGGTATCGATATCGGCTCTGAAAAAACCCATATCGGTCCATCTCTAATAAAACGCAACATTTTCTAATTGAATCCCAAGTTCCTTTATCTCTGCCAACTCATTTAGTGCCATTGACGGCTATAGACGTCAAAAATCAATTTTAACTGGGCTGGTAGTAAATGAGTTAATCATTTGCATACTGTTTTGGCTATTAAAAATGGCAAGAACGTGAACATAATATACATATATATATTTTTTTTTTTTTTTTGGGGGGGGGGGGGGCAAATTGACCAAAAAGTCATGAAATATAGAGACACAAATTGTTTCGGTCTTCGTGTTTCAAGATAAATGGACAAAACGTCACCAAATTTGGAAATAAATGCTTTTCATGTCGTTTTTAGTGGTGCGCCATTTGATCGATCAGCGATTGTGATCGGCCGATTTCCGTATGAATGTACGTAATCAGCAAATGTAAATCAATACCTTTCATTGTCGATAACACAGATCACCTGCAGCCTGTGTACAGTCAGTGTAGCGTCACAAGCCTTGTGAGTGCCCACCTCCTACCCTACCACCATTCCCCCACAGTCAACAATGTGTATATTGTCACTTTCCAGTAAAAACAAAAAAAAAGTCTAAGCAGAGGTCCGCACACAATTTTACAGTTATTTTCATATGGTTAGCGATGATGACTTAAAGGTGACAAACCTGCTGGTTCTGGTACGCCGTGACGGTGGTGAAGACGGTCTCGGGGAAGGAGGAGGTGCGCGTGCCCTCACCGGCGGGTACGGCCTTCACTGGGGACAGCTCCTCGCCGCATTCCTTACGGATCACGTGCACCCGCGGCTGATACTTGTGCATGGAGTGCAGGATTATCTGGGTTCGGAGCAAAAAAAAAGTTGGGTCACAATTTGCTCATTGAGGAGGTGAAACTGATTCGAGGGGGCTGAAATGGATCTGTTTGCATTTCTATTCATTTCAACGGAGGAAGGTGATTTGAATAAATTAGATGTGAATCTTAATTATTTATTTTTTTAAATCTGTTCTTTCATAAAGCTTAATCTACTGAAATATGGACCTCTAACATACCAATTTGTCTGATTTTCATCAAATTTGGATTTACTTTCAAATTAGGAAAATTGATTTATAATGAAAAATCCTGGACTCCGCAACATTAGAGTGCAGACCTCCCCCAAGGCCATGCCATCCTAATTTCAACCAGAATTAGAAAAATCCGGCACGTGGATGTTTTTCAAAATTGGCCTAGCTGCGGGGTGCCATTCATTATACATCACAGTTAAAATGTTTTTTTTTGTTTGTGGTCTTAAAAATTCGAATTCAAGCAATGTTCTTAGTAATTTTCTAATCAGTTTTTCTCAATAATGTAATATTGGCAGAAAGGTAAATACATAAGGATACGTGGTACAAAGAATGAATAGATGGATGATATTATGGATAATAATAATAGTCATAATAGTAATAGTTGAATTACATGTCCCTGGTCGTCCAGCTCATTGTTGGTGAGCTTGAGCTTGTCGAAGCTGACCACCTGCCGCATCCACGTCTCCCCGGAGGCAGGCGAGTCCGGGTGGATGTAGACCCGGGGAGGCACCGGCGAGTCGGCGTTGCCCGCCACCATCCATTTGGAACTGTGGTACACGTACCTGTAAGCGCGCAGCGCGACCACACACACAAAAAAACAAAAAACGTTAGAACCTGCAGCTATAGTTGCATTTTGTGTCGAAAGTATTTTAGAAAAATTCTTCTCGGATTTTTTTATTTTTTTTTTTTTTTACAGGTTTGAATTGGGCAGAAATTTGGACGTAAGCGTTAGGTAGAAAAAAAAAGTAGGAATAATAATAATCATAATATTCCGCATTCACACAATGAAATGCAAATGCGGTTCCCCAAAGACTGCGTGCGTAAATGCGCGCATGGGAAGCGTTGTTGTTCTTTTTTTTCTTTTTTTTCAGCAGATTACAGCACATTTGCTGCTTTGACCTTCCACATGCCGAGGTTAAAAGTCCAAAAGGAACAACTAAACAACTGTGCCTATAGCGCCGTTTGTGCGTAAAAAAAAAAAAAAAAAAAGACTGCATGAAACGTGTCCTATTTCTCTTTTGTCACTTACCTGTATCGTTTGTTGTCCACGGGGATGATATCCATGGCGATGTAATACTGCTGATGTGGGTCCAAACCGGACATTTTCACGCGCATGGCGGGGAACATCCGCCTGCAAAATGAATCGTATTAAAAATAATATGCTGCGGAAGCGGGAAAAGTTGGGTTCAAGCTAATTTGTTAAAATTATTTTTTTCTTTCTTGCAATGGCTCTACCAAAGTGTTTAATTACGTTTAACCAAAGCGTGCAAATCGCTTTATAAAAAGCACACTATTTTACTGGCCTTTTCATTTAATTCAATTAGCATGAAGATTAAAAAAAATTATTGGGAAAAAAAAATACATGGAACCTTTCTGCTTACCTTCCAGCCTTGGTGATGATCATCTCCGTGCCGATCTCGTGGAAGCGTTTCCACAGGTCCGAGCCCTGCAGGTCCACGCGTGGGTCTTCGCTCCCGTTGCCGCAAACGGCTGCGGGCTGCGGGCTCTCCAGGAGCGCGTCCTCGCTTTCTATTATTACACACACGCGCGCACACACACAATTGACTGTGAGCCTAACCTGCACGTTTGCTGCATGCTGCAAGCACAAAATGAACTTTATGGATATAGCTTAATTTTATTTATTTTTTAATATAAATGTAGAAGTTGCTCCACTAGTGCAAAATGTGCATGACTAAATAATAATATTTTCTTTTCTTTTTTTTATCACATTGAATTGTTTAAGCAGCTATTAGGCCAATATTTGGCCATGAGAACAAGCTTCATTTATTGTATTAATCATTCCGATAACTAAGCACATTTACGAGAGTGTTTTATTATTAGTTGGGTTTTTTTTTTTATGATTTGAACGCTGCACGTCCTGAGGCTTATTGCATTAGAAGTGACACAGTAGACTCGAGTATTGGGTTTCCAAGTTTCCAGTGCATCCTGGTGCTTTTGGGTCCGTTTCTACTGCTGCTAATTGGCGTGTTTACGACTGCAGCCAAAAGCTCATAAAATAAAGCATCGACTGGCAGTCATAATTGTCACACACTTTGCACGCCGGCCACAAGCTCACGTCTTGTTTGCAGGCGTGACTTTTGGCATGCGAAAGTTGAATAATGATGCCAGTATTGTAACGTGCGTAATGGGTATAATGTAAATACATAGCCGCCGATGGTGTTGTTGGATGTCGCTGTATATGTCTGCAACGTTTTGTTCGCATTATTCCACTTTATGTTCCAGTTTTTTGGGCAGCCCTCCTTATTTGCGGCACTTTTACTTACGGGATCCGTCGCTGGCATATTCCGCCTCGCTGCCGTGCGCTGCTCGGGCCGCCGGCCGAGGCTCCGGACTGGCGGCCGCTCTCGGGACGTCAAAGCCCGGCGACGTCGCCACTTCCCCGGCCGTCCTGCGCCTCTTCTCGGCCCCGATGAGCGCCTCCACCGAGAAGGCGTGCGCCTTGACGCTGAGCGCGCACGGCGAGCGCCGCTTCTCTGCCATGAGTCCGGAAGTGACGGCGGGCTGGCTGTCAACCGAAGAAGACGACGAAGAGTCCCCAAAAAGGTGAAGAAGTGCTCTGTGGTGCAAGTTTCTCCGCGTCTGACGTCTGGGTTATCCACCACTTTCTTTGGAGGGAGGTGTCAACATTAGGGGAGAACCAAGGAGGAGGGAGCGGAGGCGCTGTCAATCACAGCTCGCCTCGGCCAATCAGGAGTCGCTCCAGCGCCAACTCCGGAAGTGGCTTCCCTCCCAGGCCGCGCCCACTTGAAGCCCTTATGTGGCCAGCGAGTGGACGTCAAAGCTGCAGTTAGTAGCCTATTTATTGCATTATTGATATGGTTTACTCGGCGTTTTAACACGTGGTAAATTATTAGGCACATTTTAAAATCTGTATAATTTATTGTGCATCAAATGGGAAAATAGACACCTCCCAATATTATCTCGTACGCAAATAATCTACAATCGACAAAGTACAAATAAAGAGCCCAAAAATCAATTCAAAGAAGTTAAAAACCTGATCTAAACAAGACAATGTATATGATTAGGCTATATGTTATTGAAAATGTGCGATGTACAGTAATTCAAAGTGATTATTATTCATATTCAAAATGCAACATAAGCCTTTCGTTATGTGACATTTCCCTTCATGTTATATAGTATATTGAGAGGCCTTTCAATAAGAGGTTTAATCGTCCTTCATTGAGCATATCAACGGTATGATTTTATTTTATATTTTTTATAGAATTTGATTATTAGTGTGATGGAAGTCGAACATGGCGCTTTTATTTCTTTGGAGTTTCATTGAATAAAAAACATGCCGATGTTATAGTTGATTTGAATACTTTCGTAATGGAAAAAAAGAAAGAAGTAAATGAGCCATTTTTTTTCTCTTTCAGTGACGATGACAAGGGTCCCCCAAGTCCCTCTTTGACCTCCGCGACGAGCGAGCAAGTATAAATGCAAGGTGAGAATTCTTTTTTGAAAGGCTTTCGGACTTGAAAATATGTATGTGACTGTTTGCATACGTCACAACTATGACGTGAAAAGTATATGCAGTGTTTTAAAATGTTGCTTTTAAATTAAAATCTGCGCTGATTTTTTTTTAAGCATTAAAAAATGTTTTAAATTGTCACGATGCACGGGTTTGACACGTTTGTTTCCCCAACTATTTGAAGTAAAACAACAATGCCATTCAGTCTTCTTGCTAAGCACGCACGTCTGACTGTCATCCAAGCATAAAGATGGAAAATATTCCTGACTCTACGTTAATGTTGGTGGTATAGTGGTTATAAATGTGATTTATGTTACTGACTATCATTGTTATTCCATTATTATTTTTGTAATAAATGTTATTATCTGTAACCAATTCATATCTGGCGATCATAAAATGGAGCCGTATAATATAAAATTACGACTGTTTATTTTCTCCACTAATAATAAGCACATCGTGGTTAAAACTGCATGTTTCCAATTTTTCCGTTTGCGCAACTTGTGATTAAATACAGACAACAAGGACTAGATTAACGCAATCATTTTTGTACAAATCTCTCCAAAAGTAGCTGACGACTTCCGCGTTTTGCTCACCTGCGCGTGCATGTTCTACCAATCAGAGGCGAGTAAAAGTTGTTAGGAGCGGGCCCCAAAACAATGACAAGTGTGTGCGTGACAGCTTGCAGGCGCGCGTATGTGTGGCAGACGCGTGCCCGCGCGCGCTTCTGTATGTAATGGGCCTTGTCGGCGCGTGCCAGCCTGCAGGCCCGACTTCGTGCATTTTTAGATCAAGACAAAAAAAACGTTGCGTCACAAAATGGAAGGGCATTGCAATGAAATTAATGCAAGAAATGCACATTTCAAGTCATGTGCTTAATCGTCATTTGTTGCAATATCTTTCGAGTATGTTGTCATCATTACACGTTTTGATCATAACGATTACATTTGGGTTGCCTTCTTTAGAGGGTCAAAATATTAGAAACCTTTATCACTATGATTCAGTGTAGCACAATAACTATTAAAATAATAATAATTGAACTCTCAGAGTGCATAACTAAAGCAAATATCATTAATATTAAAACTCCCGAAACACAAACAATTGAACTACTGAACACTGTTAGTAATAATAATAATTATAAAAAAAATCCAAGCACGTCTGCAATAAATGATCAAAAACACACAAGAAGAATAATGAAGCTACTGAAGTAATTGTCAATAATAATTGTTTTGCTAAAGCATGTATAAAAAATATTTAAAAATATATATAATAATAAATAAATGGCTAAAACACATCAGTGCACATTACTCAAATACTCGAGCATGTGTGCATTAACCTAAAACACATCAGTAAAAAGTGCTCAAGTATATGCCAGTGATAATTGAAATACAAAAGCACAAGTTGGAGAGATCATTTAAGTATGAAGCACAAATCAGTAATCAGTGTATTAAATAATAAATCAATAATATGGTAATAAAGCCCTGGAACACAAATCATTTCAATTAAACATGCTTGTGGATATTCTCGTTCAAAAAATCTGGAATCATTCAAATACTGGACGCACACATCAGTAATAATTAAAGTTCTGAATTACAAACTGGAACACTAAAACACTGCTCGGTAATAATTAAAGTGCTCAAGCACAAATCAGGAATTATTGCAAATCATGACTTTTTGTTGTTGTTGCTTTTTTTCCCCCCTCAAAGCTACGTTTTTATTCTCTCTGTGTGTGTTTGTGTGTGATGAGCTGCAGATGTTTGCTTTTTACGATTGTTGTTATTTTTTTTACATTGTGGTGAGGAGCGTTAGCCTCGTTAGTGTGTGTGTGTGTGTGTGTGTTAATGGGAGGACAAACTATCAGTCTTAGCATGAAATGAATGTCATTCTTTTAGCAGCTCGTTATGCGGCTGCTGCATTCAGGAAACGATGGCGACGAATACGCTCTATTGAGACGTCGGTTTGGTTTTTATGACTTAAGCGAGGGTGAGGTTGGACGTTTCCCCCCCCCCCCTCCATAAAAACAACACCTGCTTGCTTGTTCTTGATGATGTCATCCCGGGTTGATAACTAAGAATACAAGGGTGAATAATCTCATTCGAACCGGCTCATTTCGTCAACGTAATGGATGGCCAGCGGACAGTTGTGGTTTGTCTTAGAAGAGGTTTGGCCTCGCATCTGAGCGGCCTTCATCCGTTCACGCAACAGCCCGAAGCTTGCTGGGATGGGATGAGAGCCCAAACGACAACCACAAGAGTCCACTTGACATCTATTCCATCTTCTGAGATGATAAACGAGAAAGATCAGCTTTGATGTCTTTACTGCAGATTTTGTTTTCTGTTAAAATTGCAATTTTTATGATCAAATGCTTTTTGTGGTTTCATTTTCTTTTTTTTTTACTTCCTCTTCAAATTTAACATTATTCTTTGTGAGTTTTTTTGCATCAATGATAACTTTTTTTCCTTCCAAATTTAAAAATGTTAATCCATAAACATACCGTTTTCCCCCCAAAATGGTTGTATTTGTAATAAAATTATGACGAAGATGTCTTTAAAAATATATATATATTGTAAAGTTGCAACTCATTCTCAAAATTGAGCTTTTTCCCCTAAAATAACAAAATTTTCCTCACAAAGTTATGTCCCTTGTATGTATGATTGTTTTCTATTCCATTATTACATTTTTTTGTAGCCCCCCCAATTATAAGTCAAATTAAAAAAAATTCTTATAAGTAATGTGTTCTATGCACCCACACACATTTTGATTAACGTTGTGTCTGTGGAATACGACTGGAGCAGCAACACCCCCCCTCTTTTTTTTTTAATTTTTTTTTATCCATCTCAGGGGCGGCCATTTTGTCACCTGCTGTCGACTGGAAATGACATCACCAGAGCGCTTTGCGAACACCACATGACTAAAGCCGGAAAACAGGTGAGCTGCGATTGGTCCGTCCCGGAGTCAAAAGACGTGATGTGATTTAAATATCAATCTCTTTATTCTTCTTGGAGAAAAATAATTCAAAATTAAAAAAAAAAAAAAATCTTCCTTTCACAATTTTTCTAAAAACGACCAAAGCTGCTCTTTTGAAGAAGTGTGCGCTAACGCTGCTGCTGATGTGAATATCACAATCTTAAAAGGCAAACATCTGCGGCTCGTAATTGAGCGTTCGGAGAGCGGGGGGCACACGTGCGTCTTAAAAAGCGCACAACAACGCTTTTTTTCATCCCATTTCTTTCTCCGACGCAACTGGAAGCATTTAAGCGTCTTTTTTAATCAAAGAACAAAGTCATAAAATATTCCAAATTGGCCGCTAATCCCGCCTTTCTTTCCCCTCTAACTAGCATTTAGCGCACATTGAAGGAATGCCGTTTTATTGGTGTGTTTAGGGCGTAAAAATGTGCACAAACACGCACCGCTTTCTATTACGACGTTGCGAAAAGAGGAAAGAAAGTCTTCCAGTGTTTCCCTCGCCAGTTCCTATTTTTACCTTTTTCTAATTGGTGGTAATGGCTCCATTTTAGTGGCAACATGAAAGCCACACGGACACATTACATGTGTTCTTTTGACTAGCTTATACTTTAAACAGCCAACAACGAGGCGCTCTTAAGCAGCCATGGCAGACCGTAGCACTGGATCACATATGCTGGCCGTCAAGTTGGACTTAAACAGTAATTATACCCCCCTTTTCATTATTTTACCTTTCTTTGTGTGACATTCACACACTCACGGCTAACAACGAGGCACTCTAAAAGCAGTCACGGTATCCCAAATGCCCGAGTCTACACTGTCAGACTTGAAAAGATGATCCCTCTTCACTTTTCCATCTCTCTTTCCATGGTGTGCGCACACTCGAGGCCAACAACGAGGCGCTCTAAAGGAGCCCCGCTAATGGACTGTCTGAAGTTGTAGCTAGCTAATGGCAAGAATTTGACGAAAACTGCATGAAAGCATATATAAGAAAATGTCATACTTTTTCTACATAAACAGATATATGTTGATTTCAATAGAGAATATTTCTTTAAGATCCATTTTGCTTTGAAACTGAGCCATATTTTATTGTAATATATCATAGCTTAGCCTTATCTCCTGTTTTCCAACAAAATCCCAACGTTTGTCCCGTTTTGCCATTAATGCACCATATTTTGTCCTTTAAAACATTTTAATATGAAGAAAATGTATCTTTTGCTGGTTGTCCTTAAGCACATTTCAGTTCTTTGTTGTCCCACCCAACAGCTTGACCTTCTTCCCCGGGTTTTTTGAAAAAATATATATTTCTTTTCATGGCTTATTCCCATTCGTCGTCATTACTATAGTTGCACCCTGAACATCATTTTTTTTTTTTTTACGGGCCCACTGGACATTTTTAAACATGAAGCACACACGATCCGGGATGCACTCAACGTCAATGACGTGTTTGGGTGTCTCCCATTGTAATAAAAAAAAAAAAAGAAAAGAAAAAAGGAACATTTCGTTGTTTTGGCTTAGAGGAATCGCTCCAATACATTACAACATACACTCTCATTTAAAGGAGGCTTTCATAAAAAGGGAATACAAACTTAAGGTTAAGAATATAGAGTGGAACTTTGCTATTCACAAGGGAAGAGGAGGATAGGGCCCGGCCCCGCAAATAGCAAAAATCCATGTATTGTATACTGTAACTGACACCCACTGAAATTGCATTGGGGTGAAAGGGGGCAACAGCAAAAACAATCACACAAAAAAAGTTGTTTTGTTTTTTTCAACACTGATAAACCTCCAATATGCATTTTTCCATGATAAATTAGCAAATACAAAAAAAATTGTGGAAAAATAGATGTATTTTTTTAAATCTGTGAATAGGTGAATCCGTGGTTCTCATAACACAATGATGCGTGGTCCACAGTACATCAAAATGTTTTGAAAAACTACATTTTACAACAATTATGTGAAAACTAGTCGAAATTTTGTGAATATTTTGAGTAAACAAGTACCGGTAGTAATTTTACGGGGGGGAAAGTCTTCATGTTTTGAGACTGACGTTGCAATTTTAGGAGGGGAAAGAATGTGTACTTTTATATCAATCAAATTGTAATTTTGCGAAAACAGTCATAATTTTGCCAGGAAAAAAGTTATATCGTAACTATTTTGTCACATTTTTGCATTGACTGGTTATCATTGAGCTTTGTTTTGATCTTAAAAAAAAATCTTAAAATTGGCTTTGTAAAAATGAGTTGTTGTTTTTTTTTATCTTAAACAAAAATCATTTTTATTAATAAAAAAACATTATAAAAAAACAATCTATAAAACTTTTTTCTCTCAAAAAATATTTACCTTGGAATTTTTATAAATTATCCTAGTCTTTTCTTGAAAAAGCAAATTTTCCCTTAAAAATCTGACATTAAAAAAAATGTCAATTTTTTGTTTTGTTTTTTAATTGTCTAAAAATCTGACAGTCGGTGTGTGGCTTTAAAATTGTGTAAAAGGTTCAAAAGAAAAATATCAGCCAAGAAAGCCAAGCAAAGGTCCGCTTTCTGTGCCTGGTCTGCTTTCGCTTCAAGCCTCCAACGTTTCTTTTCTTTTGGTTTTGTCCTCGGTGATACGGCCTCGGGCGAGAAATGTGTTTTTCATCCAGCGTCTCTTCCTCCCTCTTCCCGGGATAACGGGGGTCACAGCATGGAGACCCCCGATGACTCCACACCTGGAACAACAACGCCCGGAATATCCGCTCGCCGTGCACGTGCTTAGTGTGTGTGCGTGCGTGTGTGCGCGCTAATCCTTCTTCAACACCTCTTCAGGCTTTAAACGAGCCCTGGGGTGCACCGAGTATGAAACACTTGAAGCGTTTTTTAGCGTGTGTGTGTGTGTGGGTGTGTGTGTGTGTGAGAGCAGGCGACGCGGCGCTGAGATGTGATTAATAAAAGATGAGTGCAGGGGAAGTCGGAGTGTTTGGATTCCGTCTTTACGGGATGAAAGACGGGTGAAGGGGGGGCTGGGGGGCAGGGCAGGGACCACACTGTGAAACGGGGGTGAGGGGGGGGAGTGCAACGAGTGATGACAATGAGAAAATATTCCCATCCGCCATCTTTTGATGCCTATCTTGCTAAAAGTAGTGATGCAAATGAAGTGGAAAAGATGCTGACTGCGGAAGGATGCACTTGTTGGTTTTGTCCTGTTTTTCTAAATTACGACTTTTTGCTTGAAATATTTTCTCTGAGGTAACTAGTTTCTGGTTTTGCCAATGCGGCATATATTGAATCTACTTAACTATAGTTATAACTTCATGTTTATCTGTGGCTGCAAAGCTAAGCGTGGAGAGTCTCCGTCTGTCTCCAGCACAGGTGCAGTCAGTGGATGATGCAATCACTCAAGGCAATAGCCTTTTCTTTATCCTTGCGCGTTTCCTCTTTTTATGGCAATCTTCTTCTTCCTTGACAATCCCGCCATGATTTTGTGGTCCAATGGGAAAGCATAGAGAATATTGCATGTGGAGTCTCAAAACCCGATACAGGGTGGTCGTTTTTCCATTGCAGCACGCCATTAGATGCTTGGTGCTCAGTCGCTTCGTTTGTGGCAAAGATAAGACAATTGTAATTTTGCAATATGCTCGGGTCTAACTCTTTTTTCTTTTCTTTTTTTTAATCTCTGAGAATTACAGTTTTACTGTCAGATTGAAAAATATATATATATATATATTTATATAAAAATTATTATATGAAAAAATATTTTCTCAAAATGTCAATTTTTCATCATGAAAAAATCTCATTTGTGCCTTTCAAAAAAAATGTTTTCCTTAAATTATAATGTAACGACATTAATCCCTCCATCTTTAAAAAAAAAAAATTATCCTCATTAGGGGTCGCGTTATGCTGGGGTCTACCGCCAGCTGACCTGGGACAAGTGGTAGGTTATGAGGTAACTGTTGTATTCTCAAAATATTTAGATACAGACATTCACAGAATACAGTCCAACTTTTCTTAATTCCATTTTTCCATCAAAATTGCGACATAATTCCCAAACTGACTTTTTCCCTCAAAATATTGAATCAAACTTTCTTTTTTTTCTTCGCAAAATTTGAGTTATGTTAGACTTATTTTTTTTGTAAATTTGCAAGTTTTCTCACAATTTTTTTCCATCTTGACATTTCAACTTTTTCATAAAGTTCCTACTTTTGTCACGATAAGTCTAAAACAACAATTGTTTTCCCACCTCAACACTTTGCAAATTGTGACTTTTTTTTTCCTTTTAAACGTGCAACTTTTTCCTTCTCAAATTATAGCTATTTTTTTCTCTGTGTCTTTGTGGCTGCCAAGCTTGTACCACAGCAGTGCCACGTTGGTGTGTTCAAAGACCCGCTGGCAAGCTGGCAGCGGTCCGCTTGTCCAGATGTATTGTAATGTTTTTTTTACAGCCTGCGCATTCATCCATTCACCACTATTTCATCTTCAAATAAACTTTCGACGATGCGGGGTGGTTAGCGCAAACGTCTCTTGTAAATGATATCAAAGATGTGGAATTTACAAGGAATAGACTTTGGAGCGGAATGTTTTCTGTAATTCTGATTTCATTCGGCTCGTGTGTGTGTAGTAACACTTTGAAATCTGCATCTTGTTAGTAATGGAGGTAAAAGTATTGGGACACTGCAATACAAGGGCCCGTCAAGGTTTCTCATCGTTCTTGACTTTTTCACAGCCTGGAGTGTGTCCCAATACTTTTGCACCACGGAGTCTTTTAAAGATTCGCCTCGGCAGTGCTGACGTTTTTTAAGTTGGCGCGGACATCACACGCCGTGTTTCCCGACTTCACATAAACGTTGCACATGCGACAATAAAAAGCATCCGAGCTTGCACATGAAAGTCGACGGAATGCGAGGAAGAGGAAGAGGAGGAGGAGGAAGAGGAGGAGGCGGGCTCCACATGCTAACTGCAGCACGGCCTCGTGTGTCCACAGTGGCACCAACACTTCAAGTTCAATTTGTTCCTAGTAATTTATTTTGCCCATTGAAATGAATTGGAAGGGCATTAATCCATTTAACTCATTCACTGCCATAAATTCAAAAAAAAAAGAAGTTTTTTATTGTAATTAATCGCATGACTTTACTAGTTAATTTACAATTAATCACATGTTAAACTAATAGAAATAGTTCAAATGAATTTTTGACGTTTTTAGTCGTCAATGGCAGTTGAATGAATTAAAAAAGAAAAGAAAAAATAATTAAAAATTCGGGCCATCAGGCGATTAAAGTTTTTAATCATAATTAATTGCATGACTTCACTAGTTAACTCGTGATTAATCACAAGTTTCATATCTGTTCTAAATGTACAATAAAAAAATTATATACTCTTGTTAACAAAAGTGGAAAAAAATGTTAAACTAATAGAAATAGTTCAAATGAATTTTTGACGTTTATAGTCATCAATGGTATTGAATGAATTAAAAAAGAAAAGATTATTAAAAATTCGGGACGTCAGGCAATTAAAGTTTTTAATCGTAATTAATCCGATTAATCACAAATTTCATAGCTGTTCTAAATTCTAAATGAATAAAAAAATTAATTCTAAAATTTTAGGTTTTCATACTCTTGTTAACAAAAGTGGAAAAAATGTTAAACTAATAGAAATAGTTCAAATTATTTTTTGACGTTTATAGCCGTCAATGGCAGTGAATGAGGTAATATGCCTAAAAACACCATCATTAAAAAAAAAATTTTTTGTAATAAAGACATATAGCATTAATTTAAATAAAACATAATTGGAAGAAAAAAGTGTGACTACTTTAGAGCGCCTTGTGGTCAACCGTGACTGCGCTTCAGAGGGGTGTCTCCTTACATGTTTTTTGTTACATCACCGTTGTTTTTCTGGCTTCTGATTGGCTTTCAGGAGTTTTGTGGAGCCGCCTGTTGCTTGGTGTGTTTTTATTTGCAACGTTTTGTACAGACACAAAAACATCCACGTTCCGCTTTAATAAGAGGAGATCTCTGCAGGTAACTTCCACATACCCCCCCCCCTCCTTCCTCCTCCATCTGGTTGGACTAAACAGCAGATTAGCACATTAGCACGGGCAGCTGGCACCACAAGAAAGGCCCGACGCCTAAACGCGACACGCCGGACGACTCGTTACGCACCCGCGTAAAAAGTCGCTTTAAAATTCAAGGCGAGCGTTCGTTAACACCTGGTGAAACTCTGCACCGAATGTTGCTTTTGCAGAAGAGGTGGATGAGTGCAACTCGGGACCGAGTTGCGGTTCCCGCTGGCGAGCTGTGAGAGGAGATGATGTCATGTCACGTTGGGTGTTGCGGTGTGAGCGTTGCAACGTACTGAATTTTTACATTTCATACAGCTTTACATAATATGCAACGATATACATGTTTGAAAACATGACGTAAATAGGGGATGTTGTTTCAAACGGATGTTTTTGTCTGTCAAATGTTAGTTTTGAGTTTTCGACTATATTTTTTTGATGACATTTTTAACTTTTTGGTTCAAGATTTTCCTGAAGAAAATATTCGGTATTTGGCATTTTTTATGTAATATATTAATTATGTAAAACTTACACACTGGTTCATGAATTTTCATATTTCATAAAACTTTCCATAATACACTATACAATTTTTTTTTAAAACAACCTTGCATAACTTTAAATATTTCACATCAACCATACCATCGCTTCTACATTTATTTTTTTTAACTTGACGCTCTAAGATTTTCCTAAACAAAATAATCGGTATTTCACAATTTCTTTCTATGTAATATATTCATTTTATGTATCTATTTTTTAGTTTACCTAATGATTTGTAAATACAATAAAAATAGTTTCTATTTTTCTGCAAAGCTAAATTTTCAGTGTTTTTTTCAAGTTTATTTTTTTTATTTATGTATTTATTTATTTTGTTTTTATTTTGTCAAAGAAAAGACTTGAACATTTTCAGTATGTTTTTTTCAAATTATTCATACCTTATTTTTTTAGATTGATATTTTTATGATTTTTTTTTAATGTAATGTTTTTTGTATTTCATATTGTTTTATTATATATAATTGTCTTTTCGATACAGTAGACCGATAGTTACGTTTATTTATTTATTTATTTATTCATTGTTTCCTTTACAGGATGATAATAAAGTATATGTATTTGTTGCAATTGTGTCTTTTCCTGAAAATGGCTTTCTTCTGTCTTCCTATTGGCTAACACCCTCTTCCTGTTGGGACTTATGTGGCGCCACCTATTGCTTTGGCATGCTCCCAGCAGCCTGCAAAATGCCTTTCCTTTGCAACTATTTTGTTCAATGGCTTTATGCAAGTGCAAACGCAAACACGCGCACGCACAAGCTGGTCTTTGTGGCGCACACAAGCGCACTTGTGCGACATTTTAACGGCCTGATTTTTGCCAGCCAACGAGGTGTGCTATTAACAACATAACACGTGCTTAATGAACACACGCACTAATAAGGGAGGATACACTTTACAGCGCGGCGTTCACACAGAAACACGTTTTTTTTTTTACGACACAAGTCACAACAAAGGCGTCGCGGTGAGAGAGGTGTGCCGGGAGCTTCTGTCAATAATCCCCTCTAATTCCGTTTCCTGTGTGTGCGCGTGTGTATGTAGTGTATGTGTGTTCGCAACCCTTGTAAAGTAACTTCTTGATGTGTTTTTTTTTTGTTTTGTTTTTTCCAAACAGTGCTGATGACCCAAGAGAAGACGCCACGACAGTACACTGAGAACCCTTGTTTTCCAGGTACCACATTGAAAGTGATATTCAACAATTGGACTGGCTAATTAATTCAAAGTTAGCAATTGGGAACAGATTCAGACACGCTCGCACATAAACACGCACGTGTTTGTGTGCTGCCACAATGCAACACACATGAGGGCTAATGAGCTAGTGAGGAAAAATCTTAAGGGGCCGTCCCATCAGTGAACAGGTTGTAACTCGGAACATATTCTGCCTGAGTGTGTGTGTGTGTGTGTTTGTCAGACACACACTGTTCCAGTATGTTTCCTCGCCATAAAAAGCAACACTTAGCACTTCATTGGCATTGAGCACTTGCAACGACGTTGCAGAAGGAGCAAACTCACTCAGGTGGGATTATTTAGGGGGTGGTTTTTAAATCGCTGACCTTTATTTACAATCCAAATTCTAATACTTGATCCATGAAATGTTTTTTTAAATATTTTTTGCCTTCATTACGTGCATTTGGATGTGTGAAGTTTTCGTCCAATCAGATTTCAGCCTCTTTTGTGTTGCCGTGTCAATATAATCTGCGCAGAGTCGCGTCTAATGCTAATGCGGTAGAAATGTTCTTTTGCCAATCGCAGGGCCAGAACGCTGGCCATTGATGATGTCAGCGTTTTTCTGTCCTCTGATTGGTCAAAGCATATTGTTCAACTAGAAAAGTCGACTTAGTTAATTAATGGCATTTCCATGCATTTCAACTGGGAAAGATGAAGAGGATGAATTCACTTTGTGTCTCAAGGCACAGCTTTTTATTTATTTATTTTGTTATTATTATTTATATTTTTGTATTTTTTTGTACTTACTTTTTTAAATTGAATAGGCAACTTTCTCACACTAACCACTTGATTAGGTACACCTGCCTGCACTCAACGGCTTTGAATACACGCCGTCGACATCTCCCAGTGTCAACACACTGCAAGCTTAGTGAGGGCAAAGCCAGCATCGTTTTGCTAATGTGGACCGTGTGTGCGCACACATGCACAATGTGCGTGTGCGCGTCCTGCGCGCTGCCCGCTGCGCCGCTCCCCAAATTGAAATGTGAAAGAAACGTGTTGGAAGGTGATGACAAGAGTGAAGCGAACCAGTCATTTCCTGGCGGCCCGACCCACATGTGGCACGCACGCACACACGCACTGGTATGCATTAAACGCACACGCGCACTCACAAATCTGCACCACATTCTGCTTTAATAAGCAGGACATTTAAGCAGGGGAGTGAGTGTGTGTGTGTGTGTGTTCAACGCATACCAGTGTGTGTGTGTTTTTCTGTAATTGGCCTTTTTAGTAGGGAAACCCTGCAGAAGGTTGAAGAAAGCACAGTGGGCCGAGCCTCCCGTCACCACTCATCACACACACACGCGCACACATTCACACACTCACAAACACACACACACATATACGCACACTAAAAGTATATACAAACACATATTATGAACCTTTACTATACATGTACGCACGCACACAAATCCACACAAATGTGCACATTTAAATGAACACACGCACCCACCGTACTGCACAGCTGACCACAATGGCCGCCGCGTCCTCCTAGAATAACAAGGAAATATTCCCACCTCATCGCTCCTCACAATTTCCAAATTCCTTTTTCTGGGCTATTTGCGGGCTGCTGGTTATTTTCGTAACGCACACCAAAAGGAGGAGCCAAGACAGGAAATGACATCACATGCTGGTGCGTTGTCAACTCGTGTTCCAGCGATAGATGCGGGTCTATTTGTCGATGATGTCATCGTGTAATTATGTGTCCGAATATTTCCTCAACCTCACATTAATAACAATTGAAATAGAAAATGTAAATTTGGATTACTTTATCATTAGTTTGTATTATTAAGTCTAAACTACTAAAAGTTTGTTTTATTCATATGTTCCTTGTCAAGATTCGTTGAACGTTTTAAATGCATCAAGTGGATTTAGCAACTCACAATGGAGTTACCGCTCAAATTTTTAAAACGGCAACATTTCTTCCTGAGTGCTCCTTGGGTGAAAATAATCTTGAGGGTAAAATTGCTAGATTAAGCAACAAAATTGCTAAATTGGCAACTTGGCATCATGTGGCCTGTTGTTGAAAACGTAAAAAAAAAAGCTTATAAGATGCACTGTGGTGCTCTGGCCACTAGAGAGCAGCAGTGAAGCATCATCCAAACAGCTAAATAATGGCGTATGCGTGTGTGTGAGCAACCAATCAGAGCAGACTTTGCGTGTTTGTGTGTCACGTTACAGCGTATATTGGAGCATCTCGTGAGTGAGTACACACTGCAATATGAGCCCACGCACACACGCGCGGTGATGGAGTTCGAAAGCTCCCCTCTGCTTTCCACGGATCGCGATTGCACCCTCTAACCCTATAAATGTCTGCTTTACGCACAAAAAAAGTGGTGTGCCGTGACAACGAGGCACTCTAAAGCTGCCATGCCAGCCTGATAAGCCGCCGTCCATACACTGGCTGTCAAGTGGGACCTTACAAAAAAAAAAATGCTTAAACTTCCACCTTTCTCACCGTATCATGCATGCACTCACGGCAGACAACGAGGCACTCTAGAGCTGCCATGCCAGCCTGATAAGCCACCGTCCACACACTGGCTGTCAAGTCGGACTTTACAAACAAAAAACTCCTTAAACTTCCACCTTTCTCACCGTAACATGCATGCACTCACGGCAGACAACGAGGCACTCTAAAGCCGCCACACCAACGGACTATCCTAAACATAGATGTAATTTTGGGGCGTAAGCTAGCTTGCCAACCGCTACAAGACACTTTGGAGGTCAATAATCAAGTGTGTCATGCGGCAGCGCAAAAATCTGTGAATGTTGCTCACTCGAAGCTCTGACGGCCCACCACAGGTAAAAGAGCAGGTGTGAGTAAGAGCATCTAAGCGGTTACTGTGTAACCGTGAGGAAGTAGCACTTGTGTGTGTTAGTGGGTGGGGTATAGTGACGAGGGGGGGTGGGCGTAATTCGGGTGTCGCATGTCACCAGCAGAAAAGAAGAGTTAATGATGCACCAGCGGCTCGGCAGGAAGCAGCCCCAACGCCGTCTCGCGTCTCTCCTCGGGGACCAATGGGCGCCGCGTCGCCATGCCGGGCGCCGCAGTGAAGGAGAAAGTGGCCGGAGGGAGCTCGGCCTTGTTGGCGGCCCCCTGCAAGGACCTGCTGAGGAGCTTCCCCCACACCAAGCGGGTGGGCTCGTACCTGGTGGGCAAGATGATCAACAAGGGCTCCTTCGCCAAGGTGATGGAGGGCCTCCACATCACCACCGGAGAGAAGGTCCCACGCGCACGCACACACTGCTCACCTTGTTAGGAACAAACAACAGCGGCATCTTGGCGTAGAGTTTTAATTGTGGCCAAGCTGGTGATGCCATTTGATCGTGTATCAAATAATTTTATCCATTGGCGTTTTTTTTTAATTTTTTATGTAAGATAGCAAGCACACTTGTAGGTCAAGGGGTCTTTGTTGAGGTCAATGGTTGCTATGCAGGAATGTGCACACACACAGCCAGTAGGTGGTGCTCAAGCTCCTATTGCCTAGTTTATTTCTTCATTCATCAGTATTTTATATTAAAAAATATTATTTTCTCTCTAAGATAAATATATATTTTTCCCGGTTCTACATTAATAGTAGAAAACAAGTTTTAAATGGTTTATCTCGGTCCCGTCTTTGTATACCACAAAAACCTGCCATTTGAAAAGGGGTGTGTAGACTTGTACACAATAGCTTCCCTTCACATTGTTTTATAATGGTTGTATAATTTAGTTAAATAGATGTGACTTTTTTTTTTTTTTGGTCTTGAACACCTGCCCCGAAAAATTTGCCTGTTGCTATGGTTTCAAGCAAACTCACTGCAAGTGTTTACGTTAGATGTCCTTGTGACCTTGCACCTTGTTTGAACGTTGAAATTAGACCATAAAGTTTATTTGTGCATCTATTTTGTGTGGTTCTGGCGCACCACTCCCAATATACAAGTTTAGATTTTATTTTAATTTTATTTTTTTAATAATGTATTTATTTAACTGTTTATTTAGCCATGTATTTTCAAGGACACTCCCTGGTGACTATTCAAACAGATTTTTATTTTTATAGTTTTTTATTTTATTTTATTATTTTATTTTACTTCATCATTATTGCTTTTTAATTTAATTTCCTTCACAATCCGCACCCAAATATATTTTTTTATAGTAATTTATTGATTTCGTTTTTTTCCAAGGATGCTTTCATTTATACTTTCAGTCCACTCACTTCTCTTCCTACCTGCATTTTTTAATTCATTGCTTGATTTATTTATTTATTTTATTTTTATTTTTATTTTTATTTTTTCTATTTCAATCAATCAAACTTTATTTATATAGCACATTTCATACATTAAAATACAATTTAAGGTGCTGAACAATTAAAACATCCATAGTACAATAAAAAGATAACCCGCCCCTCCCCCCAGCATCCCCATGCTCACATTTTTTAGGGGTGTCAGGCGATTATTATTTTTTAATCGTAATTAATTAATTGTAAATTTTATATCGGTTCTAAATGTACAATAAACTTCTTTTTTTTCATACTCCGGTAACATAAAATGGAAAAAAATGTTAAAGTAATAGAAATATGGCTGAATTTTTTTGTCATTGATACAATAATTTCATAATTCATAAAATTTAGTAAAAAAAAAAAAAATACTGTACTGTAAAAAATGAACCCGACTCACTGACTGACTTAGCGTCTTATATTTGTGTGTTGAGGTGGCCATCAAAGTAATTAACAAGAAGAAAGCACGTCAGGACTCTTACGTGCAAAAGAACATGAAGCGAGAGCCTCACATCCACCAGATGATCCGACACCCCAACGTCGTCGTCCTGCTGGAGGTAACCAAACGCCATATTAACTCATTCACTGCCATTGACGACTATAGACGTCAAAAATGCATTTGAACTATTTCTATTAGTTTAACATTTTTTTCCACTTTTGCTAACAAGAGTATGAAAACCTAGATTTTTTTGTATTGTAAATGTAGAACAGATATAAAATTTATGATTAATCGTTAGTTAACTAGCTATGTGATTAGTTAAAAATTTGAATTGTAATTAATCGCATGACTTCAATAGTTGACTCACGATTAATCACAAATGTTATATCTGTTATAAATGTACAATTAAAAAAAAAAAGGTTTCCAAAAAATATATATGATTTTTTTTAACTAATTGGAAATAGTTCACATGAATTTTTGACGTCTATAGTCGTCAATGGCAGTGAAAGAGTTAATATATGCACTATTTTAATAATAATAACAATTTTAATATTTTAGACCCTGGAGACGGAGAACAGCTACTACATGGTGCTGGAGTTGTGCGGCGGCGGCGACTTGATGGAGCGCATCTGCGACAGGAAGCGTCTGCCGGAGAAGGAGGTGCGACGGTACGCGCGGCAGATCCTGTCGGCGGTGGCGCACCTCCACCAGCATGGTGTCGTGCATAGGTGACACACACACACACACACACACGCACACACACACACACACACACACACACACACACACACACACACACACACACACACACACACACATTATATGACACTTAGATTCTGAAGGGAAAAAAAGTAAACACTCGCATACAGTAACAAAATACTCAGTTACTTCTCACCACTGATAATCGTGCACACAGAGGAATTCAATTGCAGAACATTTGCGGCGTTGTGCGACTTGAAGGTGTGACTTTTCTGTGCGTACACACACACACTGTGTGTGTGTGTGTACACCAGGACATGGTTTTAACCTTCGTCTTGTGTTAACTTTCTGTTACCATCTCTTATGTTAACGGGTCGTTTTCGACCCGTGTCTTAAATCAGCTGTAAAATTCACTAAAAACAAGTAGATATCATCCAATTTATTTCTCATCTCTTGGTTGGCTTGTTAGGCTTCCTTATCCATGAAAATATTAGTTTTAATGTTTTTGGTGTGGGCTTTTGGGCCTTTTTTGTCAGTATACCCCTCGATTTCAATTTAAAAAAATGGTAAAATAAACACCAAGAGAATCATATAAATAAATAAAAGATTGTTGTGTTACCTGACTATTACTGGGGGCTATTAGAACACATCTCTTAAATTAATTTGTTTTATTTATTTATTAATTTAAATATTATTGACTATAGTAACATCTATGGTGTTACGGGTCGATTTCGACCCATATATATTTACTTCAAGAATAATGCAAAAAAAAGTATTTTTTTCAGCAGTAGAACAGGTCAAAACACAAAATATAGATTTGCAATGTAAAACAAATGACAACCAATCAAGCAAATGAAACCAATAGAAATCACTTAGGTACTATTTCCAAAAGCTCAGGTTTATTTTTCTTCACTGTGCCCACCATGGTTAGTTTCCTCCTGAGAAGTTCTTGTCCAAGGTCATAGCTGGTAAAAAAATTGTCACAAGTGATATTGTGACCCTGCAGTCCAGTAGTCATATCGAGGATCACACGTTTTCCTTGTTTTTTCTCAGGAATGCCACTCGCAGCTTTGCCTGTGTAAATCTGTAGCTTCCATGCATAGCTGTTTTTTGCATCGCAGGCTGCCCAGATTTTTATGCCGTACTTCCCTTGCTTACTGGGTATGTATTACCGGAAGAGGCATTTTCCTCGGAAAGGGACAAGACGTTCATCGACTGTCACCTCTGGCCCTGGGTTGAACATCAGTGGAAGGAGTTGCGTCCATCTCTCCCAGACATCCCTGATGGGGGCATGCTTGTCAGATCTTGCTCTGCTATTTCTGTTGTCAAATCTGAGGACTCTTGATATCATTCGAAAGGTCTGAAGTGACATTGTTGCCCGGAAAATATTTCTGCCTGTCGATGCGTCCCAGAGACTATCAGTGGCCTCATTGCAGGATCTGTACGCTCCAGCAAGAAGAAGAACACCAATGTAAGCATCCAGATATTCCTCATCATTGTCTTTCCACATGTCGTCATGGACTTTTTTTCCTTCAAGGTTTGTCATAGCCATGATGACTCTTTTTAGTGACAATGGCATGAATAGCTCGAAACATGTCTTGATGTCACTGACTCTTGTTACAGCAAACCTTGTGATTCCAGGGGTCATTTTTATGACATTTGCAGCAGCTGCCCTGCCATGTACATCATGAGATACTGAGCTCCAAAAGATCTTACCATTTTTGGACTTGAATCTTTCAGTGGGACGAGCTTCACCACCAGTGACCTTCTCATCAGATATGTCTGTGTCTTCTGGATGATACTCCACATTGTCTTCCTCCTCAGAAACCTGCTCATCCACATCGATATGCTGCTCTGTGTCCTCTTCCTCATTTTCATCAAAAAGATGATCCAGAACTTGGGTTGCTGTAAATCTTCTTCTCATGTTTGTATGCTGCAAATTGTAGATGTGCACTCTGGAAGTCAAATGACCCTTCAAATGAATGAATTGACCTTACATGTCAGGACATGCCCATCTCTGTTTGTTTTGTTTTTGTGAAGGTGTACTGGAAAACACGGCAAAATGCAAATCCCCTACAGCTCACAGGATTGGGAGAGGAGCTGGCTGTCAGTGTGTTGGCTGACAGTGCAATTATGAATCCAGTTTTGGCTCTAATTATTGCTTTATAATCTTATTTTTATAACTGGGTCAAAACCGACCCTAACAACACAAATGTAATAATTTCAACCAGAGCATTTTAGAATTAAGTGAAAACCTTTTTTTTTGTTTTATTTTGTTGAAATAGAGGTTCCTGACAAAGTCAAAAAGCCTTGATGCAATAAACTATTTTATATGGTTCTTTTATGCATGTTAAACCTGAAAACGGGTCGCTGCCGACCCTAACACAAGACGAAGGTTAAGAGGTTTGGCTCCTTCAAAGGTGGGAATGTGATTACCAGGCAATGACCTCATCACGCTGCGCCGGCGCCATGATTCACACATCATCACGGCATCAGCGACTTCCTCTCTAATGAAGTCCCTCAACGACGGCCAAACACACACACGCACACACACACACACACACACACACGCACACATTGAGCCATGGTTAAAATGGAAATAAATGGAAAATTTGCACTTCCCGCTCCCCCACGTTCAGGAGGTTGACCGCAAACGTTTTTTTCCTCCTTGGCGGCCACGTCTGCTATTTCCCCATTTCTTTGTCGTCCGTCTGGTTTTGTCTCCTCTTGTCGCCTTTGTCAGCATCTGCTGTTGAGATGAATGAACTTGAAAGGAACGCGCGCGACTCCCAGGCCGGATGGCGAGCGCAGATGTTCGTTTAGCCTGCTGGCTTCGGAAACTCTTTGGGTGCGTCTCAGGATGTCAAAATTCAAGTTGGCCGCTTAATGACCTTCTAAGGTCAATTCAGAAATTTGTTTGAAGATCATTGTTGAGAATTTATTTTTATTTTTATTTTTTATCATTATTATTATTATTATTATTATTTATTTATTTATTTATTTTTTGGGGGGGGGGGTATTTGCAAGGCTAACAAACCAACCCCCATATAAGTATGTAAGTACCTTCATTCACATTAGCAGTTAGCAGGTGCAATTGCAACTTGCTGTTAACTCATTTACTGCCATTGACGGCTATAGACGTCAAAAATTCATTTGAACTATTTCTATTAGTTTAACATTTTCCCCCCACTTTTTTTAACAAGATTATGGAAACTTAGAATTTTTTTTAATTGTTCATTAAGAACAGATGTAAAATTTGTGATTAATCGTGAGTTAAACTAGTGAAGTCATGCGAATAATTACAATTAGAAATTGTAATCGCCTGACGCCCCAAATTTTTAATAATCTTTTCTTTTTTTTCTAATTGCATCAGGTGATTAACATTTTTCAAGGTTTTCATACTCGTGAACAAAAGTGGAAAAAATATTAAACTAATAGAAATGGTTCAAATGAATTTCTGACGTCTATAACCGTCAACGGCAGTGAATGAGTTAACTGCCTACTTTCCGAACGTGTACCTCCCCTTTTAATAATTAATTGGCTTTAGAGGGCCTCGTTGTCTGCCGTGAGTGCACACATGTCACAATGAGAAAGGAAGTGCCAGGTGGGAGGGGGAAAGATTTCTAAAAAAATAAATAATTTAAAGTCCAAGTTGACAATCATTCAGCGTGTCCACTTTAGAGTGCCTCGTTGTCATGGCATGGGAAAGCCTTGCGACGACCCGGTGGGAAATGTACATTATCTTCACAGCTCCAACATGGTACGTGTAGATATAAGAAAGATGCTAGATGAAGAACATCCATTTTTCCAGGTCCAATGCAAAATATTTGATTGACGGTTGAATGAGAAAGAAAGACATTGTGTCAGAGAATTTTAAAGGGCGCATTTCACAATCTAGAATCGATAATTGGATCTTAAATCGTTTCAAAAACTGATTGGCCACGAGATTATCCTCAAATATGAGACCCCGATCCTTGTGTTGTTTGTTTTGTGTCAGAGATTTGAAGATTGAGAACTTCCTGCTGGACGAACACGACGACATCAAGATCGTGGGTACGTCCTCGAAGCGCGAGAATGCACGCGAAAGTGTTTTGGACAAAACACATCACACACGTTTCTTTTTTTGCTGCTTGCAGATTTTGGCCTGAGCAACACGCTGAGGTCGGAGTCTTTGCCTCCAGAGTTGCTCAGCACTCAGTGCGGAAGCCCCGCCTACGCCGCCCCCGAGCTCCTCGCCCACAAGAAGTATGGACCCAAAGTGGACGTGTGGTCCATGTAAGTCATCAAGTTGACTTATACGTACATACTGTGGTATTCGTGGGCTGGATGCGTGCCTTTAACTCATTCAAACCCAAAAGCGTGTAAATACGTTTTTTAATACGTTGTCCCAAAACGTATATATTTTTTTTTTTATGCAAGAGCATACAGAAGGCTTTGATGCAGCTTCTGACATGAAGAGGTGGCTTAAAGCACTGGTAGTTATTAGAAAAAAACGGCCAGCAGGTGGCAGCAGAGTATGTTGCAACAAGCTCTTTTTGACAGTGTTTTCAACAGGAATGTAAATATACTAATTGCTGCGAAACGGAAACGGATACAAATATACTTTTTTTTCCTGACAAAAGATGAGACTCAAATCTTTCTTTCGGTAGGTGCCATGTTTTTATAGCAATAGAACACAATATTCTGTGGGCCTGGCAACCTCAGTCAAAATCCCGTCAAACAGCCGGGAGCGAAGGGGGTTGCTTCAGTGAAAATGGCTGGGAGTGAATGAGTCAAGGGGCGTTACCTAATGAGTGACACGTGTGCATGTGCGTTGTCAGAGGTGTGAGCGTGTTCGCCATGCTGACCGGCACGCTGCCCTTCACCGTCGAGCCCTTCAACATCAAAAATCTGCACAACAAAATGGTGGACGGCGACATCGCACACATACCCAGTGACATCAGCAAAGGTCTGCAACAACACTACTCACAAAAAAAGTTGCAGGTAGTTAGTGACAGGATGTTATTATTTGACAGGATACCTTTTCATTGATTTTTTTTTTTTTTTGCAAAAAAGTGCGTCAAACAAACACATTTCAGATCGTTTGGCCTTGGGGGAGGTCCGCTCTCTCTACTGACTGACAATTTGTCTGACAGGCGCGGTGACCTTCATGCTGTCTCTGCTGGAAGCCGACCCTGACAAAAGACCGAGCATCCAAGTCGCCATGGAAGGGGCCTGGATCAACCAAGGCTACGCCAAGAGGCCGCTACATAAGGTCTCGTACCACAACAGGTACATGTGCTGTGCTGGAGAGTCCGGGGACAAGAAAGTCTTTTGGATTTTGTTGTCCAATCAGATTTCAGCCTCTGTGTTAGCAAGCAGTCCGTTTAAGTGCAAAATCACCGTGGAACCTGGCGCCAATACATTTTGCAATAGAAATCATGCACCATTAAAAACACGCACACACATTCTTTCGTCATAATTTTCGTCACCAATTTTTTTTTTCAGACGACAACTAAAATAGAAGCCATTCATTAAGACGATAATTAGAACTAAAATTGACTGACAATTTCATCCACTGAGAAACTGTGGTCACTGCACTTTATTTAATGTTCAAACATGTTTACATTAGTTGTGCAGCTGTAAGATTAATATCAAGCATTTATGCACTTTTTTTTATTTATTTAGGTGAAAACTAAGTTATATTATTGTCGGTTCAACATGTTTCATTGAAACAAAGAATAAAGACACCGTTGTATTAAATGTGTCTTGCGTGTTATAATTTTCTGTATAATATCGATGAAACTGTCAATTTAGTCGACTAAAATTGCTCTTTATTTTCATCAGATGACTAAATTATGACAAAAACTTTCATTCATTTTAGTCAAAAGTCTATAACTAAAACTAAATGCAAATGTCTAGTCAAAAAAGAACACTGCCTCACTTTAACGTCAGTGTTTTTCCTTTTGCTTCCCTTGGAGAAAATCCCCCCCGTTTATTGCATTGTTGGTGTTGAGTTTTGTCACGGGAGAGCGTCGAGCAGAAGGAAATGAATTCAAATGAAAATTGTCGTGGTCGTCCGCGTGACAGCTTTCGCGTATTAAAGTGTAACTTGATGGCTTTTATGGCGCCGTGTGGAAATGTCATCACGGCTAAGTCGCCGCGCTAGCCGAGCCGCGATGCGAACGCGCCCCCTAGTGGCCGCGGGGAGCCGTCGGCCCATTGTGACATCAGGCAAGGACCAGACTTCAAACAAATGAGCAAAGAAAGCGGTAGCGTAGCAATCGTAGCATGCGGCAACTTGTGGGTCTCCCCCTCGGCCCCGCAGGCTGCGCGCCGACGACGTGGACGCGTCGGTGCTGGCGTACATGGC
The DNA here is from genome assembly GCF_054856555.1 of Leptonotus elevatus. Taxonomy (NCBI): domain Eukaryota; kingdom Metazoa; phylum Chordata; class Actinopteri; order Syngnathiformes; family Syngnathidae; genus Leptonotus; species Leptonotus elevatus. The sequence continues at coordinate 10,789,880 of NC_141256.1, forward strand.
CGACACGCTGGGCTACTCCGCCTCGGAGGTCGCGCACACGCTGGCCCGAAACCGGCCGTCCGCCGTCATGGCCGCCTACCACTTGCTGCTCGCCAAGATCAAGAGGGGCCGCCCAAGCGTCAAGGTCAGATCGGCCACTTGGTGGTTTTGTGTTGCTGAGTTTGATAGTCAATCAGTCTGCTAGCAAGCTAGTTAGTTGTTTGGTTAATTGCTTAGTCAGTTTGTTAGTGGGTTGATCGCTTTAGTAGCCCGTAAATTTGTAACTTTTACGTTGCTCCGCCTCCCATTAGAGCGGTGCGGTCAAGAGACGTCCCAAGGCAAGCGGACAAATGGCAGAGCGGCGCTACGGCGGGACCAGACGCCAGCAGCCGCCACAAGGACAAGACGACGATGATGATGATGATGAGGATGACATCAGAGCTGCGTCTTCCTCCCTCCACCCTCTCAGACCGTCACCAGAGGCCACTTATGAGGATGACGCCATGTTGAATGACAAGGAGACTCTGCTTCTTCCTGATGGTACAATGTAACATCATTTAAATAAAATTTAAAAGTAAGAGGGGGGGGAAAAGCTATCTTCATGTATCTAAAATTATATCATAAGGTAAGTCTTTTCCTCAAAAAATTTTGCTTTTACCAAAAATACTTTTTCTCAAGGGCTTAAAAGGTACGACTTTAATTTTTGAGGGGAGAAAGAAAAGTGAACTCTTTTTTTTTTTTTTTATAAAAAAAGAAATATTGTTTAAAACAGTTGTCCCGAATGAAAAAAAATGTAATGGGAAAAAAAATCTAACTTCTAAAATAATGAAACTTAAAACTATTTTTTTTTTATAAATATATATTTATATTTATTTATATTATATATTTATATATCATATATTATATATTTATAATTTTATTATCATCAATATTTGCTAAAGTTGTCATTTTTAGAAAAAATAAACATTTGTTTTTGAAAAGGTAAGACTAAATTGTTTTTACAAAAAGGTTTTAGTGTAATTGCATTTATTTATTTTTTAGAATATTTTCTTTTTTTTAGTATTGCAATCTAGAGAGAGTTTAACTTAAATATGATAAAAATTAAATTTTATTTTTTTAGTAATCTAAAAACATTTTTTGAGGAATTTAAAAAAAACATCTATTTATTTTTTAAGTTTCTTTATTTTAAAAGTTAGGTTGTTGTTTTTTCATTAAAAAGATTCATTCTGAAAAACTGTTTTTAACAAAATTTCTATTAATTAAAAATAAGGAAAAATATATATTTTTTAATTTATATATATATATATATATATATATATATATATATATATATATATATATATATATATATAATAAATAACGATGATGATGTTAATGATAACGATGATGATGTTAATGATAACGATAATTTCTATGAATCTCCTTGCAGTGTTGGGACCAAAAGAGCAAGTGGTCCATCTTTCTCCTCCCAAACCTGCTGCTTCGCACCAGTGTGACTCCGCCCCTTGCCACACCCTTTCACCCGCCGATCCAGTCAGACACAGCGGCGCCTCGAGGCCCATCCGACCAGTGCCGCAGCTCTTCGGGGCCGCGCGGTCGGACGGCGGCGGGGGTCTGATGGAGGCTGTCCTGAGGTTCGACGTGCCGCAGAAGAGCGCTGCTTCTCCCAGAATACACCTGGAAAGCACCCAGAGAGCTCCGCCCACCACGCTTCCACGCCTGTGCAATCAGGGGCTGAAAGACGGGCGAGGCGAGAAGGTTTCATGGGTCCCGCCGAGTCAGCTCGAACCCTCTGGACTCCGAGTGAGCGGGTCCAAAACTCCCGCCTTTCCCTTGCAAAGACACAATTTGGCTTTGAAGGGAGGGAAGGCAACGGGGACGAAGAGGAGCTCCGTAGCGAAGTTCCGCTCGACGCCACGACGACGGATGACGGAGCTCAATCTGCCGCTGCTTCCCGCTGCGCTGCAACGGAAGGCGGACAGGAAGCTGCGCAGCTTGGACTGCTGACACGTCAAAAAAAGTGTCCCACAGAGCCAAGGCTGGACTGGCCGTCAGGCACGGCAGGCGCATGCCCGACGGGAAGTGCTCGGAACCTCTCACCGGGGAGGCGCCACCTCATCGGGCTCATCTCGTTGCAGAGGAACAGCGGCTCTACTTGACTGAGATTCTAGTAGTTAGAAACGCATCCGGTCTCCATTCTGGCTCTCATATCAACCCTCAGAAAGTGGAAAAATTGCCAAGTCAACTTCACCAAACAGTTTTGTGTCGATGCCGTTCATACAGAGGACGGACACAGAAAAAGGTGTAAAACGGAAAAAGTGGAAGTGCCAAATGATTCAAGTTGAAATGTCCTCATTTGACTTTTTTTCACTGGAGCCAGTGTCATAAGCTAAGTGGATGTTTGGAAGTCATTCATGTTCGTCACTTTGGAAGTGGCAAAGGGTTTTCCCCCCTCAAATATTTATGATGTGACGTTCCAAAAAAGTATAACATCCAAAAAAAGATTTGTTTCTTGAAAAAAGAATCAACTCAAAGAAGTACTTTTATGTTAAAAAAAATAAAATTAAAATAAAGTAAACTCCTCCCCAAAGGTTTGTTTGTTCCTATGAAAGCTTTTGTTAAAAATAAAATCCTTAAAAAAATGAAAACTTTTATTGAAACAATAAGTTCTTAAAAAGTTTTTTATTTTTTTAAATACTGCTTTTAGAGTTGTTTTTCCTCCCATGTGCCATTATGACTTCTCCAGAGGGGAAACAAATATATATTGATTTTTTTTTGTGAATGTTTTTTTTTTCTTTTTTTGAAAAACTAAAAAGTTATTTTTTTTCTTGAAAAATTTACCAAAAAGATTTTTTTTTAACTGTTTTTTTTAAAGTGGCCTAAAAAAACAAAACATTGTTATAACATAACTTTAAAATTTAAGAAAATACTAAAACAAAAGTATATATTTTTTTAAAGGTGAATGGAGATTTTATAAGATTTTTCCTCTCTATAAAAAAACTTATTCAGGAAAAGATTTTTTCTAACAAACAATACAACTTTTCCCTTCAAATAAGGGCATTTTTTTCCTGTACTAGTATCTACTGTTGATTTTTTTATATTGTTTTTTTCTTAATGCCCATAGACAGCTGGGATAGGCTCCAGCACCCCTACGTCCCTTGTGAGGAATAAGTGGTTTGGAAAATGGATATACTCCAACCCCTAATCTGAATTTTCCACTCATCTTTGAGCTTCCTGTTGTCTCTCTTTCGAGCTTCAAAGGTGTGTGTGCGTACAAAGTAACTGGAGTGTGGTTGTATGCACCCGAGTGCCTCCAATCTGTCCTTACAGGGCACACTGAGTGCATACCGACACACGCACAGAGTACACACGGTATCACAGAGCAGGATGAATTATTGAGCAGTGTGCTAGCATGGCTAACAACAAAGTCATGTCAAGGCCACACACGCACGCATACTTCATGTATGTTTAAAGGGACTTTTTAAATGACATGTTTACTAAGATGATGTAAAGACAGACATTTTCAAAAACGACATGATGTATAGTGAGTTTTTTTGTTTTTGTTTTATTACATGAAGTAATGAGACTTTTTTTTATGGCATGATAAAAATGACATGATATATAAGACTTGTTTTTGATTTTAAAAATGGCATATTTTTTGTGTTTTGTTTTGGGGTTGTTTTTTTTCAAAAAACGGCCATGTTTTGTATAGTAAGGCGTTTTTTAAAACATGACCATGTATAGTATGGAGTTTTTTTTATGGTCGTCTTAAAAAATCGCCTTAGTATACATGGTCGTTTTAAATTTTTAAAAAAATTAAACGCCTTACTATACAATATTCATGGTTGTTTAAAAAACGCCTTACTATATACATGGTCATCTTTATATATATATTTATTTATTTATTTTAAAATATATAAATGAGTGGAGTCCTCCACATAGAAATTAGTCGGTTGGGTGCAGTACCACATGCTCCCAGCAGATAGCGCACTCGTTGGAAGGGTGACGTTTCAGGTTAGTAAATCTGGGTTTCAGATCGTTTGTAATTGTTCAATAATGTGATCAAACAATAAGCGTGCGGTTGTAAAACGCGCATCATTCAAGCCGCCAAGGAAATAACAGTTCAACAAAAAACAAGAATCGTTGAGAATACGTGTGGGTGGAGTCAATCAAAGTGGTAAAAGTTCAGACGAGTGTACCTAATGAAGTGTCTCTTGTATAACTGATGTCCCAATTGGTGGCTGCAGGTGTGCTGCTTCGTCATTTAAGTGGATGATGTTACTCCACCATCATCATGTATGTGCGTGTCTGGTTTCTAATGACGCCCATTCATAATTGAGTGTTACCTGGGAGTGTGTGCAGAGAGGTTAAGTTGGCCCCCGGAGGCCATCTTGATGGACTTGGCCATGATGTTAAGTCAAAGAGGGTCAGCAGTGCACGAAACATCGCGACGTAACACAACCTGACGTTGTTACACTCTACACTAAAACAAACATGACAACGCTATCTGATCAAAAGCATCTACTAAACAGGTTTCATCTGCTCTCTCCACACAAACTTGCCTAATAAAGACCCCTCACAATACATGCATAGTTACACTTAATCCCTTGCCAAATGATGATCCTATTACATAGTGTAGTACATGAACACGTGCCAAATAATGAGCTCTTAACAGGTTTGCAGACTACTTTGTAGTTCTACAGCGCCATCTGCTGACTATTTCGGGTAATGCAGTATCTTAATGCAAACCATTGCAACAAAAGTGTTTCTTTTTTTTTTTAATAAAAAAAATCTTGACATTTTAAAGTGTTTATTTTATAAAAATCCAACACTTCCAGTTTGAGAAGCATTTATTCAGATAGTTTCAGGAACTGATCAGGAGTATAAAGCATTGCAGGCATTCTATATATTTTTTTCCCTCCATGTTTTAATTAAAAAAAATAGTGGTGTGTTCGATACCGTGGTTAAAAAAAAATCTCTTTCATAGACATTTTTTAAATAACATTATGGAGTGTGAATAGCACCACAAAAATCAGCTATGTATTGATCACACTCGCTCATGATAAATTTCACTATAAAGATTCAATAGTTTGTGTTCATATGGTGTAATCTGTCAGTTTCTTTCCTTTCCTAGATTCCCAACACGCATACAAACACACTTGGACTATTACAGACGAACAATGTGCATCATCACATACCGTAACCGTAAGAAATAATATAAGACAAGACACAAATAGCACACAAACACACACTTGAGCTTCCTCGACATGTGCTTAAAACGTATGCAGGTTTCCCCTCAACACTCGTTCGCACGATCGCGACACAGTCACACATTACTATGATAAAGTTTGTTTTTGTTTTATGAAAAGAAACCAACAAAAGAGGCCGGGCGACGTGGGCTTGCTCCCCTCAGAGTGAGCCCGCTCCGTCGCGCGGCTTTTGGGGCGCACTCTTCATTCAAGCGTCCGCCGTCGCCGCGGCAACATAACCTAACAATGACGAAAAGAACGAATCGGCGTGAAAGACACGACACTTCCCGTGTCAGCCGCGTCCGGTCGGAACCGGCGCCAAGCGGAATTAAAAATTAACCGCGGCGCGCGATCTATTAGTCAGGTCTACTTCCAAACACGTCCAAGTCATTAAGAATGAATTAAAGAGTGAAATAAAACTTTGGAGTTCTGAGAATTCCATTGACAATGTGCCGTTTTCATTATTATTCATATGATTATACATTCACCATAATGTGCGTGTCTGCCTGAAAGCAGACAGTGTACATGTGTGTGTGTGTGTGTGTGTTTGTGTGTTTGTGTGTGTGTATTGGCTCCCCAGCCCTTTAATGGGTCACATTTCCTTAGGAAACACTCATTGGCTTGTCACAGTGCACCAATCCTCCAATGAGGTAAGTCGGAGCCTCTTGAGCCCCCCAATCACAAAGAGAAACAAAGTTGGGTGGCTGCGTGTACGTGCGTGTATCCTTTGGGGGGTCCCTCGACGGATGGAGAAAATACGGTCGCCACGGTGACGAGAGTGCCGTGTCGTTGAGCAGAGATAAAAGGGGAACGGGGGGGGGGGGGGGGGGGGGGGGTCTAGACCTCTGCTCCTTTCAAGCCGATTCGTTCGTCGTCCTGTCAGTCACTGCTGGGCTTCTTCAGGGAGAAGGCCCGGATGCCAAAATGGCCGCTGAGTTGTTGGACCTGCAACACAGGGAATGAAAATCTTTGACAACGACATGATGTTGCTTAAAAACTTAACACTTGCCAAATAATGACCATCCACAATGTATAGTACATAAATACTTGCCAAATAATGATCACCACAAATAAAATACACTTGCCACTTACCTTAACACTTGCAAAATAATGATCCGTCATAACAACTGAGCCTTGCCAAAAAATGACCATCCACAAAGTATAATACATGAACAACTCAACGCTTGCCAAATAATGACCATTAACAAATATAAAACATTTAACATTTGCCAAATAATGACCCTGGCAACAACGGACTACTTGGAAAATAATGACCCTCAATAAGGTTTAACACAAGTACATTAACACTTGCCAAATAATGATCACCACAAATGTAATACACGACCACTTGCCAAATACTGACCCCAACCAACAACTCAATACTTGCCACTTACCTTAACACTTGCAAAATAATGATCTCGCACGACAACTGAAGACTTGCCAAAAAATGACCATCCACAAAGTATAATTCATTAACAACTGACCACTTGCCAAATAATGACTCTCAAGGTATAATTCATTAACACATGCCAAAAAATGACCCCCCACAAAGTACAATACATGACTAACTCAACGCTTGCAAAATAATGACCAAAGCAAAGTATAAAACATTCAAGTTTGCCAAATAATGGCCTTCCACAAAGTAAAATACTTTGAAACTTTAAAACACTTGCCAATGTCAAAAAATGACACACAACAATTGGATACTTGCCAAATAATGACCCCCCCCCCCCCCCCCATAAAGTTTAATACATGAATACTTGCCATACAATGACTCTCTTACCTGAGCACTTGCAAAATAAGGCTCTCTCACAACTGGAGGCTTGCCAAATAATGAACCCAGTCACTTGCCATGTACTCTTTACAACAACTCCCAAGCACCTGTCTCATGTTGATTTATTCCAACTCATGACATCACTCACTGGGCCACGCCCCTTAAAGGCACACATCCACCACAAATGCAGTATGTACATTAAATACATGTCATATCAGTAAAATTACCAAATTAACAATACTGAGCTCTTAAATAATAATAATAATAATTATTATTATTATAATTTAAAAAAGACAAAAAAGGGAAAATAAATAAATAAATAAATAAAATAAAATAAAATAAAATACATAAATACATGTCATAAAACAAATATACTTACATTCTCTTTCACAATGTTGTTATACTTAATTGAAAAACTTTTTTTGGGGGGGGGGGGCTAGTATTTGTATTTCAATTCATTTCAGTGGCTAAAAAGAGGTGCCATAGCCACATACAAATATTTGGATTTACAAACTCATCTCGTAACCCAAGTGTAATTGTCACAATCAAAGAGTGTGCGTTCGTGTCCTCACCACCGACACGCCGTAGTGTATGTGCGCCAGCACGACGGCGGCCGTCCACAAGTACAGCAGCAGCGTCTCGTCGGACGCCAGGCCCGACACGGCCAGCGTCACCACGGCGGCCATCGGCGGCAGCAGCCAGCTCAGCGCCTGGCAGCGCGTGTTGCTCATCTGACACACGATCAGCTTGCACTGCAACACGCACGCAAATTGCAAAATTGTCAAGTTGAGTGTTGAAAAAAGTAAAAAAAAAAAAATTGTAAGGGACAGATGGTCAAGGTCATTCATAAAACTTTAATTTTACTAACATTTTTAAGTAACCTATTATCTAATAAAAATAAGAAAGAAAAAAATTATAATATTTTTCGTTGCATTATTTACAATGATGAATACATTAATCAGTCATTTAATACTATAAAAAAAAAAATTAAATACATTTGAACCAAGCAATTTCTGAAAAAAAAAAAAAGAAATATTGTAAGACTCTTTAGTAGAAGACACCCACCGTGACGTTGGAGAAGGCCGTGCCCAGCATGAGGAAGTACAGTCTGGGCTGCAGCTCCAGGATGTTGGATGGAGAGAAGAGCACCCAAACGGTGGACAGGACGAAGAAAAGCACGGGTGACAAGAAGGGCAGGAAGGCCTCGTACACGCGGCCGTGCTTCAGCGAGTCGCTGCGGTATGCCCTGAAGAAAAAGTCGCACTCATGCTAAAGCGACTTGCTAATTAGCGGTGACGGCAAACAGCAAAACCTACCGTACCTGAGGACGTTGTAGAGGCTCATGGGTAACGTCACCGTGAAGGAACAGGCTGAAAATCAGAAGGTAAAGAGTGTTTCTATCATATCGACACATCGGGCCTGCATGGCAAAACATTTCGATTTTTATTTCTTCAAAATGGCTCAGTGGTGCCCCCTATATTTTTTTTTTAACAAAGCACCCTAGGTTGAAAGTTTTACCTAAATTTACGAAAACTGGGAGGCACATGTAAATGCCCGAAACCTACAAAAAAAATGAGGAAAATGAACAGGAAGTCCAGCATTTTGATTTTATTTTGAAATTTGGCGCCATGTTTGCCTTTTATAGATTTCACATTTTAATGAACTCCTCCTACAAAATGCATCCGATCATCTTCAAACTTTGGGGCGTTTCATCCAAAGACATTCAAGCTGAAATGTATAATAATGTTGTGTTTTATGTATGCGTCTCACCGACAATCATGAAGGAGAAAAGATCTCTGTAGAGGAAGTGGAAGAGGACGGGCTGGTACCAGGTTTCCACGCCCACCACCGCCGTCACCACGTAGACCAGCGAGATGGTCTGGAGAAAAAAAAAAAAAAAGAAGAAGACTCAAGATGGGTTTAACATGGCAACTTTCAACACATCATGAATAAGCAAGATCATTTTGGTGATATGAAATGTTGTCACGCTCACCACTTGGCTGATGTCGTACCCCCACGGCAGAAAAAGCACGCCCGTATTGTACTTCTCCCAGTGCGACAAAATGAAGGAGAACAGCACCACCCAAAGGATGTAGTAAAGCGTGGACACGCCCACGCCGCTGTCACCACGCCCAAATATGGAGTAGACGGTAGCCACGAAGAAGATGCAGGCCCAGCTGTCCAGCCCGTGGTCAAACAGCTCCCCAAGTGGCGTGGAGGAGTTGGTGCGGCGCGCCTGCTTGCCGTCCACGCCGTCTGCGAAGAAGCGGCGTCGTGATGTTGCGGGGAAAACAAACACGGAACGAAGAGAGGCCAAGGCGGTCGCTCACCGAGCGTGTAGGCCAGGAAGTTGAAGATGCCCGCCGTCACCCAAACCCAGCTCGGCACGTGCTCATGGCCGACGGCTGAAACCACACACGATAAGGTTGCTGCTACATTCTTGGAATGTGTGTTATATGAGATCATGTGACCTGGCGTGAACATTGTTACGTGCAAACGCACCTGAGGCGTTGAAGTCGTAATCGTAGAAGGCCAACATGAGGAAGTTGACCACCAGGAACATGAAGCCGGTGAAGGTGATGAGGTTCGGAGCCAGCCACTTTGGTAGAAACTAAAATGAAAGATAATCAATTATCATAAGGATAGTAAATGATTAAAGTAATAAAATGACTCAGTAATATTAGTAACTTGTTCAAAATTAGGGCTGTGCAGCGATTCTAATTTCCTCAATCGATTTGACTTCGATTCACAAGAGTTCAGTTTGATTCGATTCAATTTTTTCCCAGATTCGATTCAGTTCAATTTAATCCAATATTGATTAATTACGTAACATCAATTTTCAATCTCAAAGACATGATTAAAAACTCCACAAATATTAAATTCCATATTTTATATATATCCAGATTTTGCGGTGGCAGTAACTGGTTAAATGATTTGGCTTATTCATTAAAGTAACACGAGTTACAATCACTTAAGTGCTACACAAACATTGACATCAACAAGGATGAGATGCAAATACTTTATAATTGTAATTAAATAATTGAAAAATATATACACATTTAAAAGATTCTGAATTATCAAAAATTGCAATAAGTCAGGTATATGAATAGTAAATTTCAAGAAAACGGTAAGATACAAAAAAAATTATTGATTTTTAAAATTATATTTTCTTAAGAATTTATGGAAAAAATAAATATTTAAATAATTGATTCATGGTTTTATTAATCAATATCAAGCTTGAAAAGGAAACTCGAGTTAATGTTGGCTATGCGAATTTTTAAACCCCAGCCCTAGTAAAAAATTATATATATTTTTTTTTTTAAGTGTTTGCCATGTAATTTTTGTAGGCATTTTTACGAATATATGTTTCTTTCAAAAAAAAATAGCCATACTAAAATGAAAATTGTACCCCAAAAATAAAACAATAAAATTATTAACAAAAATACATTTACTAGGCCTTTTGCATTTCTAAAATATGTGTGGAATATTACAATATATATGCCATTAATATATTAACTGATCAATTTTAGCTATGCACGACTCCATTATTCGCTAAGAACTTCACATATTTTATTTTCAGGCAATAGTGGCAGACGAGTCATGACTCTTTTGCATAGCAACCCTTTCATGTACATCATCTATTTGAACCCAGAAACATGGAACTCTCTGTAAATCAAATAGATCGCCAATGTCCGATGAACCATTTCCTATTCCATTTTGACTTAAAAAAACATTGCATATTTCAAAACATTTCTCCCCCAATTGCTCTCATCGAATAACTTTTGATCAAATGCTGCTGTCTCTTTAAATAAGCTTTACAAAATGCCACGCAGCGTCTCTGTACCAGACATCGAGCGCCACACTTGATTGCATAAGACGTCATAAGACAATAATTAATTACAGCAGCCAGTTAGGCAGGGAAGGCCGTATTTGACAAATGCTATATAATAGGACATGACGCAACTTTGCAGGGTGTGTCTGTCGATGTGAAAACGCACACACATTTGTTTCTCACCTTCACCACAAAGTTCCAGAAAGGGTGCATGACGTAGACGGACAGCGGATTGGAGTCCACGGCGCTGTACTGCAAACACACAACACAGGACGCTATCAGTGTCGCTTGTCACCGTGACACGCGCACACAAGCACACGTCGTGGCTGCCATTGATTTATTTCATTGCGCAGTCGACTTCTCGTCTCTGACATAACAGCAATGTATAGCTTATTTGTCAAATGCGATGGAATGACAAAGAGTACCCTTCGCAAGATTTTTGAAATATGGCAGTTGAGTCAAATGTAAATCATAATAACAGCGGACGCCATGTTCTCTTCAAAAGGGCGAGTAGCTTGACTTTATTTGAGTTATGTGCGAGTTTTGACATTTTAAAAGCAGCATGAAACAAACCACAGAGCACAGAAAATAACTTTTGGGCATAAAAAAACAACATTCAGTCAATAAGCGACTTATACATTAACAACCCGAAGATGTGACGTAATTGTGGTGACATTATGCTAATTATGGAAGGCAGCAGGAAGGATGAGGAAACCGCACGGTGCCGTGTGATCACACATTGCAAGCTGAAATTTCAGCACCAACTCACAATATGACAATTGTTAAAAAAAAAAGTGGAAAGAAGCATTTTGCTCCTCGGCCCCGTAGGCCTTTCTTCAAAGTCATAAAGTGTGGCGGTTAAAAAGCAAAATGAGGGGAGGTATTTTAGGAAAGTCAATTTGTAAAAATAACACCCACGTGTGGACTGACCAACAGTACAGATTTATAAATAAAATAATAATAATTAAAGATATGAAATGTATTTAATTAATTTAAATGTGAGGGTTTCGGCCGGACTTCACCGTAATGTTGTTTTACTTCACTTGTTGCAGGTTTGTTTCTGCAGAAGCCTGCGCAAACTTGGTGGGAACGCGCACAGTTCTATGGGTCTGTTTCAAACCCCAAACGAGAACACCATTCCCACCGACTCCCATAAGACTTGGACTGACTCACTGTTTTCGAGATCCCCACATGACCCTTCAAAAACCAACAGGGGAATTAGTTTTCCAGGAACTTTTGCATGGGCTTTTAATAGCTCCTTTGTCCAATACGAAGATTTCCACCGTGTTTCTTGATTTAACACACAATGATACGTTTAACAAAGTGGATATTTTGCAGTGGCCGGCAACTCGCCAGCGAGTTCAATTTTGCAGTGAATCGCTCAAGAACATTACAAGTACAAATTCTGGGCGCTAGTGAATGTGTAGTGGTTTTGAATCCTGCTCAATTCTTCTTCTTTCTTTTTTTTTATAACTACAATTTCTTGACAGCCTATATGCTCTGAGGGTTATGGTTAAGATGATGATGCCCATAACAGCCTAACATCGGTGGCAAAACAAAATGAAAACTTGGTGGAGAAAAAACACAGATGGGGTTACCGCGCCCAATGAATGACTCGTCCGGCGAATGACCAATTAGAGCTGTTCACGGTAAAATAACGCTAGCAGGCGAGTTGCCGGTCACGGCAAAAATGTCCACTGCTTAAATTGAAATGTTGTTTTTTTCAAATTTTAACCTCAACACAACCTTGATTTTATGTTTGGATGTTAAGCATTTTTGAAACACAATGTACTCAATGTACTTCACATAATTAAATGTACAAGTAGGTCACAGGGACATTTTTCAGGGTGAATGAATGACATTTAGGGTAGAGTATTTACTGCTGTCAGAAAGGGTCACATTTAGACAGAGCGGTGTCCAAGAGTGAAGCTCGATGCATTACTATGGAATAGTTGCACAAACGGCTTTTGTCTAGATGTTGCGAGCTGAATTAAACCCACTTCATGCATCATGCATGCATGCATGCATACACATATAGGTGCTAGCTACTTAGCATGCTACCTTGTATCTGTCGAAGCCTGCGAGTTGCTCCGGCGTGACGTATTCGTAGAGAAGAGCCATCGTGGAACAGCACGTCGCCGCGACGCGATGCAACGAATGACGATTCAACTTCTTTTTGTGCCGGGCGATTGTTCTAGGTTTAAGTTAAGCGGCCGAGGCGACGTTAGGTGATCATAGAGCGGAGCCGCCGTCGGTCACGCCGACTGACATGACGTGAAATCGGAACACTCTGTAGCCGCTCCTCCCTGGAAGAGGGCGACATCCCACCACCAGTGAGTTGAGCTCACTAGCGACACCTGTAGCCCGGATGACCATAGTACCACATTAATTTCTATATGCAACGCTCGCACCAAAGGTCACCAACCCTTTTGAATTCATTTTGAGAGCTAGTTCTTGCTGATTAATGCGAAGGGTTACCAGTTTGATTTACACTTTTTAAATAACAATTATCGAAATCGTTTTTTTCCTCATGGCTTTCTGCCCGTAGGGGAAAAAACCGCAAGGGACAACATGCAGACGCCATCAATATTTAATTCATTTTGGCTACAGAATAACATTGAGATCGAGTCGAGGAAGCCAGAGCGGAATTGCGTCACGGAATAGTATCACTCTAGTTACCATGGTAACCGACCTTCACACAGTGCAACGTTTACACGTATGGCTCGTAAACGTCACTAAACGTGGCCACATCAGAGGAAACTGTCACGCTCGTTAACAACAGACTAGAATATCGATGACCCCCACCCTAGCTAGATCCTGACATGAAAAACTTCCCCTGACAAAAGGTGAGCAGTGAGCACATGAATAGTAAATAGTGAATATCCCAAATTTATCAAAACATACGAACTCAAATTTTAAACATTTTAAAAAGACAACGTAAAATAATCAACATTGCGCCACAGTCATACACACAAACATGCATAACGGGTTAGAACTTTAAAGTATTTGGCGGCGTATTGTTTAAACAGAATCACACGAACGCTTTATTGCTGACTTGAGAAGTTCTCATATTTCCATGATGTCATGAACGCAACACACATCCGCGCTTTGATAAAAACAGGAGCTCTGTGAAAAATGGAAAACTGTAATAGAACACGCCCCCTTACGTCACACGCCTGGTAAATACATGGAATAAACGATACTTGTTGCCTTCTTTTTTACCACCCAAATTGAACTGTGTGAAAACAAGATGATAGAGATAAATTGCTTCAAAGGAAATTGCTTCAAAGGAAAATTGAGCACCGACTGTAATTTACATTTTAACTGGTAATTGAGTCCAAAACAGATGTGTAAATTCAGACACATGTATTCAACCTGATCATTGAGTGACTGGTTAACTCAGGAGATAAGAATACATGAAATGCCTTAACCTTGGTCATGGTAAAACAAAGTAAGCAAACTAACATTTAAAAATTTGCATAACTGCAAAAACAAAAGAACATTACCGAAAGTAAACGCCACACACTGTACATATTTTAAATAACTAAAAAATATATATACAAATTGTCAGAAAACACAACCAATCCACCACTAAACCACTATCTCACTATCAGCTTTCTTTCTTTACATGATCTATGGTGTTTCTCTTTCTTTTCTTTTTTTGCATTAATCCCAAATTGGTTTCACTTTGTTGTCAGTGTATTTGACAACTGTGGTTAACTGTACCAAACTTATTGACGGCCAATATCAATTTTTACTCGACTGACAGTAAACTAATTAAGGAAGGGGAGTGATTTATACATTCTGCGTTCAAAAGGAAATGTCTGACACACATGAAAGGGTTGTAAGGGGATGGCTGACTGCCTAATGTGAAATGTGAAAACTCAGTCTTGTGGCGAGTAAAGAGATATGTTGTCTTCGTCTCCTCATCATTCATAATCACATCTCCACATAGCAATGTATAAGTTGCTATAGCATGCATTTGAGTACGTCAGTTCTGCAGTTCTAATTTTTTATGTGAAAAGTTTCTCAAACTTGACTTGTGCCTATTTCTAGATGAGTTTGCAGTAACACTCGTACCGCAAAATCCCGCGATATAGCAAAAAAGAAAAAGAAAAGTGCAATACAGCGAGACAGCAAAAAGAAAACCGTGACATGGCGAGGGAACGACTGTAGTTTTAAAAATGTTTTATGAGGGGGAAAAATACATGTATATGAGAAAAGCCCAATTTTATTATATTACGTGATAATAACAAAAATACATAAGATAATTGAATGCAGCACGCAGCCAGTCGTGATATTTTCAGGAGTTCCTTGAACGCATCAGACATAGCGACCAACTGAAGAGTTAAAAGGACGAATATCGATCGAAGGCATAATAAATAAGGTCGACATTTAATCATGCTGCGTGCAGAATACGTTCGAGCTAATATCCAGCAAAGATGTGAAAAAGGCACGCCGTGAATCTGGACCGAAGCGATCGTCTTTTCTTCCTAGTAACGACCGCTAGCTCTGTAGCTAAATTGTCCCTTGTAGCTTAGTAACGTCAAGGTGGCGTTTAGGAACCAAACAACGTGAACGTTGCATCCATGTAAATACTCGGACTGGATGGAAATCACACCCTCTTGTTCTCCTGCCTGACGCATGTGGCAGCGCGAGGGGCTTTAAATCCCCATCCCCGATGCCCGAGCCTGTTTTGTGGGTCAGCTGTTCGTCGTGGTGGCGGCGCTGGGACCGAACCTGAGCCATTATTGTGTCCTCTCGGACAAACATGAGCTGGTTAGTTGGAAACAATCACACTTGTCACGTTTTCATACATTTTTGTCATAGTGTTAAATAACTGAGTTAAATGTATCGTTTGGTCTTTGTCATAGTTTCCTACGCCTGCCTCTGGGTGTCGCTGTTATCTGTTTATATTGTTACACCCACACATTGATTCAAAGTATGAGCAAATGGCAATTTCAAAAATCCTGTTAGCTGCCTCTGGGTGTCGCTGTTATCTGTTTATATTGTTACACCCACACATTGATTCAAAGTATGAGCAAATGGCAATTTCAAAAATCCTGTTAGAAATATATATTATAAGTTTGTAATTGTGAAAGTTAGTTTGAAATGGAAAAAAATATAACAGTCCAAATAAAATCATCAAAATATGAGAATGATGTTGGAAAAAGCCTACAATTGTACCCCCCCCCCCCAAATACATTCAAAAAAAATATTTTGAGAATAATGCTGAAGTGTTAAAAATAAAATTTTGAGAGTGAAGTTGGAATGTATTTTTTTGTAATGTAAGTATTCTTCCTAGAACATCCATTCACTTTCCATTTTCTGTATCTTTAGGGGTAACATAGGGTTTATCAGGGTTTGTGGCGTGTGAAAGCCTACGAAGAGGAAAGTGCCCTGTCGGCCATGGAGGTTCGCTTTGGCAACATCCTGTTCAGCTCCAAGTTCGACTCGGGCAACCTGGCCCGTGTGGAGAAGGTGCACAAGGGCACGCCGATTCCCTTTAATGATGGTCCTCTTACCGGGGGGGGCACATCCGCCTCCAATATTCCCGACTACGAGTTCAACGTTTGGACGCAGCCCGACTGCGCCGGCACAGAACATGAGAACGGCAACAGGTGACTAGATGAATAAAGTTACATGGTAAATTAATAACAGGAAAATGTGATGAAGTTACCAAAAAAAAGATGTAATATTTCAAAATGTAAATGTAAGTTGTATATATTTTTAGTTGTTATTTTGTTATTACAAATAAATAAATTTCAATCCCCAAAACATTTATTTTCAGGAAAAAGTCTCAATATTTTCTGTAAAAAGTCAAAATATTATCTACAATTTATCTGAATAAAGTTATGATGCTAATAAAAGTAATTTGTTGGTAAAAAGTTGTCATTTTAAGAGAGAAAAATAAATCATAATAGATCATTGTGAAAGACGGCTGCTATATTTGTTCAATACATTTTTTTTGTGTATGTTTGAGGTCGTGGTTTCACTTCAGCGTGCATGGCGTGGCGCCTGGAAGGCTGCTAAAGTTCAACGTGATGAACATGAACAACCAGAGGAAGCTTTACAGTCAAGGCATGGCGCCTCTTGTTCGGACTTTCCCCGGGAAGGACAAGTGGGAGAGGGTCCGAGACAGACCCGTCATTGAGGTACCAAACACGGCTACCAAATAGTCACATTATTGATATTGCTAACTCAGTTTTGCTCTTCTCGTTCCTCAGATTGTTCGCAGCCAGTTCATCCTGTCCTTCACTCACCGTCTGGTGGAGGTTCGAGGAGCCACCACCTTCTTCTCCTTCTGCTTCCCTTTCTCGTACGCCGAGTGCCAGGAGATGCTGCAGCGTTTGGACGACAGCCACCGCGACTCAGCACAGCTCGGTCCCGCCAGGTAAGCACATCAAACTCAGGAAATGTAAAAAAGATTTTTACTGAAAAATAAATAAGTAATAGAGAAATAGATTGTACAATTCAGAAATAGTTGCTGTTGTTTTTCAAGAGAAGTTATAATAATAATAAATATATCTTGGGATGGGATGGGCGGGATTCATAGTTTTTCCTTAAAAAAAAAAGTAAGTTTTTGTAATATTTTGTGGGTGAAACAATCACATCACAATTTAAATAATTATTTAAAAAAAAATAATAATAAAGTAAATAGAAAATAATAGCAACAGAAGTGCATCTACTTTTATTAAATTAAAGTATTAATATTTTTTCTATTACAAGTCAAAATGCCCCCCCCAAAAAAAAAATTTGATGTAGTTCTTAAAAAGAAAACTGGTTTTCCTTAAAAAAAAAAAAGAAAGAAAAAAAGTCAGTTTTGTTTTTGTAATACTTTTGAGAGAGAAAAAAATATTTAATTAAAAAAAAAAGTTGTAATATTTTGTAGGGGAAAAGTAATATTTTGAGGGTTTTTTTCCACATTAAAGTTGTTGTTTTTTTAAATGTCTTTTTTATAAGAAAAAGAAAATGCTGGTAGTATATATATATAGTATATTAGAAATGTTGGATTTAAAAAGTCCTGTAAAAAGTTATATTTTTTCATATTTGTGAGCAATACAAGTCAATTTTACAAAAAAAAAGTAAAATGATAAGAATTAAGATGAGATTTTTTTTCTGTTTAAAAAATTTTACACATTCATTTTTGTATATTTTGTGAAGAAAGTCATAGTTTCTGAAACGTTTTCAAAGATGTAAGTTTAGGAAAAATGTCTGAAATGTTTCGAGATAAGAAAAACGGTCCTGATGTCCCGCGTGTGTGTGTGTGTGTGTCAGCCCCCCAGGCGAGGTGTACTACCAGCGTGAGCTGCTGTGCCGCTCTCTTGACGGCAACCGTGTGGACCTCCTCACTGTGACCAACTGCAGCGGCATGCGGGACGAGCGCGAGCCCCGGCTACCGCACCTCTTCCCCAGCGCCGACACGCCTCGACCTCACTGCTTTGACAACAAAAAGGTGCAAATATTTAGGGGTGCCAAATGTCCGGGCCAAGGACCGTTTGCGGCCTCCATCGCACCCCCCTCGCAGCACTCGCATATTTGTCGTGACTTTTGAATATGTCTGTTATTAGGTGTTCTTCCTAAGTAGCCGTGTGCACCCCGGAGAGACGCCATCTTCGTTTGTCTTCAACGGCTTCCTGGATTTCATCCTACGGAAAGATGATCCGCGAGCTCACACGCTCAGAAACATGTTCGTCTTTAAGCTCATCCCCATGCTCAACCCGGATGGCGTCATGCGAGGCCACTACAGGTCAGGAGAATGAACCAAACTTAAGTGCACGGCAACATCCTGCCATGGATTGTAGTTTTATGATGGCATTGATCGTGTGAACGTGATTTAATCAAAGTCAATTGTGTTGCTTTTAATGTAGGACCGACTCTCGGGGCATGAACCTGAACAGGCATTACATGAATCCCAGCCCCGAGCTGCACCCGTCCATCCACGCCGCCAAAGCACTGCTGCTCTACCACCACTTGCACAACCGCACCATACACAACAACAAGCAACCCAGCGCGCCCCCTGCCCAAGCCCCTCCCCTTCACGCCACCGAGGCTGCCGGTCAGCACGAGGTTCCTGCCCTCACCGCCCTGGAAGTCAGCCTGAACCAGCGCAACGCAGGAAAAGAGGCGACTCGCCCGCAGCCGGAGGTTACCATGGCGACGGATGAGAACGGATGGACGGCGAAGGACGACGCCAGCAGCTCTTCGGAGGTCGTCACGACCGCCGCGCCGCCAGACGGAGCTCCGAAGCCACTTAAAGAAGGACCAGCGACACTACTGGAGGCACAAGAAAAGAAGCAGGAATCCATTCCGCCAAAGGAGGGGGGCGTGGCCTATTATGTGGACTTACACGGACACGCCTCCAAGCGGGGCTGTTTCATGTATGGAAACAGTTTACCTGATGAGAGCCAGCAGGTAAATAAAAAATTTTACCAGGTCATTTATTATTCACTCATTCACTGCCATTGACAGCTATAAACGTAAAAAATTCATTTGAACTATTTCTATTCAAGAGAATGAAAACCTAGAATTTTTTTTATTGTACATTTAGAACAGATATAACATTTGTGATTAATCGTGAGTTAGCTATTGAAGTCAAGCGATTAATTAATATTAAAAATGGTAATCACCTGACGCGATTTAAAAAAACAAAAGAAAATATTATCAAAAATTAGGGGCATCAGGCGATTAAAATTTGTGATCGTAATTAATCGCATGACTTCAGTAGTTAACTCACGATTAATCACAAATGTTATATCTGTTCTAAATGTTTTCATACACTAGCTGACAAAAGTGGGGGAAAAAAATGTTAAACTAATAGAAATAGTTCAAATGAATTTTTGACGTCTATAGCCGTCATTGGCAGTGAATGAGTTAATAGACACGCAGGCCAATAACCGATATTTGGAGCCAAGTGTTGTGGTCCTTCCTGTGTAAACAGGTGGAGAACGTGCTATACCCGAGGCTGATCGCCATCAACTCGCCACATTTTGATTTCCTGGGTTGCAACTTCTCGGAGAAGAACATGTACGCGCGGGACAAACGCGATGGCCAATCGAAGGAAGGCAGCGGACGGGTCGCCGTTCACAAAGCCATCGGCATTCTGCACAGGTAAAATGCACGGATGACGTCATAATCGTATTTAGACAACATCAAATAAAAATAATTATGTCTCTGATGTTTCGCTAGCTACACGTTAGAGTGCAACTACAACACGGGAAAGGCTCTGAACCCCATCCCAGCGGCGTGCCATGACAACGGGCGGGCCACGCCCCCTCTGATGCCAACGTTCCCAATCAAGTACACGCCGGAAATCTTCGAACAGGTACAATAGGTGGCGCTCACGTAGCATTAGCAAGTGAACAACTCTTATTGAAGTCGATTTGAAAACACGGTCTCCTCCGCCAGGTGGGGCGTGCCGTGGCCATTTCGGCGCTTGACATGGCCGAGTGCAACCCGTGGCCGCGTCTGGTACTGTCGGAGCACAACTGCCTGGGCAACCTGCGGGCATGGGTCCTCAAGCACGTCCGCAGCACCAAGTCCCAGAGCGTCCACATCAGTGCCCACCCGCCGAACAACAAGGCACACGTCCACGGAAAGGCGTCGCCACCCAAGACTTTCCCCAAGTGAGTTTTTTTGCACACGCACGTAACATGGCTGTGTTTGTAAACATTTACTCATTTCTTATAGTTTTATGTATTTACATTTTTTCATGTTTATGTATGTATGTTTAACAAATAAATTCTAATAGTCTAGTGTAGACCAATGCACGTCAGTTTAGCTTAATGCTAACATTAATTGTGAATTCCATAGACAGGCTAATTGAAAATAGCATTGACGTTATGGTAATGATTAACCTTCAAGTCAGACGTAAAGCAGCAACACACATCATACAACAGTACTCACAGGTCTATGGACTAACTTTTTTTTTGTTTTTACTAGGAGCACAGTGGCCCCAACCTGATATTTGTCAGGGGTGCAAGCAGAAAATTTAGGGGCGCACACTGTGAATCGACTTATGTTTATGTTTTCACATTTCCACTCATTTTTACGATATTACTGATTAAACTCATTCACTGCCATTGACGGCTATAGACGTCAAAGATTCATTTGAACTATTTCTATTAGTTTTCCACTTTTTCCACTTTTGTTAACAAGAGTATTAAAACAATGAAACATTTTATTCACCTGACACGATAAAAAAAAAAAAAGAATTGTAAAAAATGTTGGCCGTCAGGCGATTAAAATTTTAATTGTAGTTAATCGCATGACTTCACTAGTTAACTCACGATTAATCACAAATTTGATATCTGTTCTAAATGTACAATAAAAAAATGTAGGTTTTCACATTCTTGTTAACAAAAGTGAAAAAAAAAAAATTAATAATAGAAATAGTTTTTTGGGGGACGTCTATAGCCATCAATAGCAGTGAATGAGTTAAGTGTAGAGCACGAGTTTGTCAGCAACCACAAATAATTGAGAATAATAAAAAATAATAATAATCTGCTAATCTACTTGTCACATTTGAGGGAAAAAAAACAATGATTGCTTAAAATTCCATGTTATACCACGGGAACGTTTTATAGTCAATTGGGAGTTACTCTGAACACAGCCGCAGTTTTGTACACACTTTTAAAACCCGTATGTGTGGGCGATGGCGTGGCAGCGATCTGAGCGGCCCGCCGCCCGAGGGGTCCTTCGGACGGGTGCGCTGCAACAGCCCGAGCAGCAACAGCATGACGCCCTCCCCCAAGACGCCCAACTCGCCGAGCTTCACCTTTACGTGCCCCCCGCCGCGGGCGCACCCGCAGAACCACAGCAGCGGTGGCGGCGGGCGAGGCCCCAAGTCCGCCGGGCCCGCAAAAGGTAAGCTGCTGTTTTCCTGTCTCGCGATTGACGAAGTGCACGGCCCCCAGCATGCATCCCCTCCACCCCACCCCTTCCCCCCCTCCATTCCACTTCCGCATGTTTGTCAGCAGGTGTGTCTGTCTCCGTAGACACCAAAACTGCGGAGAAGAGACGCCCGCCTCCTCACCACCGCGCCGTCCTGCGTCCCCCCGGCAACAGCCACGCACCCGCACACCCCCCTCCTCCGTCACCCTCACCCCCCCGTTCCTCCTCCTCGTCTTCGGCGTCATCGGTGTGCGCGGCGACGGCGGTCTCTTCAAGCATGGCAGGTGTGTACTCCCTCCGGTCCCTGAGCCTGTCTGCACTCCTGCCCCCCCTGCAGGCGCTCCCCCGGCCCGGGCTGACCTGCAAGCTCGGCCCGCGCCTCCCGCAGGGGTCACCGCCTGCCAACAACTCGCCCGCTAGGAAAACCAAGGACTAAATTATTTGAGTCAATTATGAATCATTTGGCTGTTGTGTGTGCGTTTAACGGTCTCTTTGTTCCCTTCGTCATTGGTGCTAACGACCATATTAGTAGAAAACCATCTACTAGCAGCTAACTAAGGACCACTACTTGAAAATGCAAATACGAAATACAACCTTTAATGAATGAAGCACGAGATAATGTTGCAGTTTACTTAACAGATGTTCAGTGTTTATTTTTGTGCAGTGGGACATATAAAATTAAATATTTCAAAGAGTGTGAAAAGTTGAATCAATATTTTCTTGGCTGAAATTTAGTATAAAATAACACTAATCCTCAAATATTGCATAAAGCAGAATAAAAATGAAAATTCCCTTCAGGGAATAAATGTAGATTTATAAATGAGATTAGTTGTATAAGGAAGGATTGTTGTTAATATATAATTTTAACAGACATTTCGACAATTTAAACTTTTTTTTTTTTTTTAGTAATTGGTGGATTTACTACTTACGTCTCAAGATTTTCTTTCAAATGGGAAGTGCTGCATAGTATACATAATTTTAGTAGTAGTATCTTTGTTTACCTTATTGAGCTACGTGAGCTATTGTGACTGAATTGTGAACATTTTTGCCAATTGTGAATTTTTTTTTATTCTACTTGATTAATTCTGGACGTTTTTGCTGTCTTTTTTTCCACTACTGTTACTGTCTAAAAATAAACTTTTTGTTTGTTTGGCCGTTCGGTTCAAGTGGCAACACAAGATTATAATGTTAAAAATAATGGTTGGACATGTTTCATATCATGGAAACAAGGCGCTTTTATTCATGATAAGTACTTGTATGTATTTTGTGGCTTCTTTTGTGTCAATGTTGTTATCTTAGCATACATGCTAAATTAGCTTGTAGTCTACTTGTCTACAAGATGTGTGATTGTTTGGGAAAGCAGCTATGTAAATTGCACCATCAATGCTCAAAGATTAATGTTAGAAGTTACGTTTATGCTAAATGTTGGGTTTTATTTGGAATCTCATATTTTGCATTAAATCGTATACATTTAGATACCTTTTTGCTTTGTCTTAGCGTTTAGCTTTGATAACACCAAGGTAAAATTGTAATGGTGTTTTCCATCTTAGCGTATGTTGTTGATGTGTAGCATATTGAATTGGTTAAAAACATAAGACAAAAGTGGGGCCCTTTCCATTTTTGTTGCCCACAGTTAGAAGTACATAGACGCGGGGCCCGTCATAGTACAGGCGTTCTAAGCTTCTCATTACATTTTCCAAATCGCTACTTGGACGAAACACTTTTTAACATAACAAAACAGTTATGTGCCTTTTCCTCTTTGTGGTGCTAATCGTCACTAGCGGACGACTCAAATGTTCATTTGTGCTGCTCTTAAATAAAATAAAGATCACAAGTTCGCGAAGCATCTTTCTGACTCGCGCTTTGTTGGTTTTTTGACTTTCCGTGTGTGCTGAGCAGGTGTGGGCTGTGCAGACTTATCGGAGGCCTGGTCCAAACCAGCTTTACCCACCCGTACCGGACGAAGCGGAAGAGGAAACCGAAACGCCGGCCACCGCGTCACCGCAGTGGTCAGCCTCCATTGTATCCATTCATGTAAATCGTTTGGTTTTTGATGGGAGTTTTTATTTTTGTCTCTTGTCTGTCACAGACTGCAAAAGACTGTGGGCCTGAGCACATCCTGGCCTCGGTCAAAATTAGCAAGTGAGTCACAAAATGTGGTTTTGTTTTCTTAACCCATTCACTGCCATTGACGACTATAGACGTCAAAAATTCATGTGAACTATTTGTATTTAACAATTTTTTCATTTCATTTTTTATGAAAACCTATATTTTTTGTACATTAATAAGAGATATAAAATTATCATGCGAATAATTACGATTAAACGCCAGTTTATTTTATTTTTTTAATTAGGCCCGTCAGGCGATTAATTTTGTGTTGTTGTAATTCATTACATGGCACAATTAATCACAAATTTTATATCTGTATAAGTTACAATAATTTTTTTTCTAGGTTTTCATACTCTTGTTAGCAAAAGTGGATTTTTTTTAAACTAATGGAAATAGTTAAAATGAATTGTTGGCGTCTATAGCCGTCAATGGCAGTGAATGAGTTCATTACACTACTCTACTAGTTTTGGATATTGGGTGAAATTTCAGCATGAACCTATAAATGCTTTAGAACCTTTTCAGGTGAACTTGATTTAACCTTTGCTTTTTTCTTGTTCTCTAACGAGCTTAATGGCAAAATTCACAAATTTGTTACACCTTCTACTGATTAAAATGCTGGGAAAAATGGAGGCTAACTTCGCAATCCATGTCAGACCATTGTTGACTTTTGACGTCATCCGCGCAGGTGCGAGATGCAGCCACATGTAGTCGTACGCAACAGGAAGGCGGGGTCGTCCGACAGTGCCGGAGCGCGTCTTGGTAAAAGCCGCCCAAACGGAATCATTCAAGGTAACGTCGTGATCCATAAGCTAATGCTTTGATAACATGATGGCCATTGGTGGAAAGTACAGTCATCGACCACTTTATTGCAGATGAGCGTGACTTTTTCCTTACACACCTGGTAGCTGTGTTCCCATTTCTTAGTAACTGTTATTTTGTTGTGCCCTGCAGTAGCTGATGACGAGCGAAGTAAGCAAAAGACGAGCAAATCCCTCAAGAGGACCACGGGCCGAGGCCGTGTTGTGAAATAGCGCACTGTGTGCCGACATCTGGGAAATGCATATTTCCTCAACAATCCATGGGTTGACTGAATAGCCTCATCAGAAAAATTATAATAATAATCCAAACTTTAAAACCGAGAGCCGATTCATCTGTTCCTAATGAAGTGGCCAGGCAGTGTTGTACATATCCATATTGAGTGAAATCGTGTTGTTGTCAGGTGCAAGTGCCTTCACCACAGTATGTATAAACAAGTGGAGATTATCTTCAATTAATATCACATTTCTACATCTTCACAAAACACTATACTGTGACACCCTCGCGTACAAATACACTGGTACCTTGAGTTACGAGTGCCCCGAGTTGTGAGCTTTTCAAGTTACGAGTAATACATCGCTAAGTCGATTTTCTTTTTTTGCTGTGTATTGCGAGTGAGCTTCAGCTAAGCTGCTGCTCGAATGGAAAGGAAAAAAATGCACTATGTTAGAATGCCCTCACATTTGGGCAAGGAGAGCCACACTTTCAACATTTTTAAGTTAGTTTATTTTTAGGACTGGCCAATTTAATCGGTCGATATTAGCTTGTTCAAAATCAGTAAAAGTCAGCTGATTTTTTTTTAAAACATGTTAACTCATTCAGTGCCATTGACGTCAACAATTAATTTGAACTATTTCTATTAGTTTAACATTTTATTAGTTTAACATTTTTTCCCCACTTTTGTTAACTAGAGTATGAAAACCTAGAAAAAAATTATTGGACATTTAGAACAGATATAACATTTGTGATTAATCGTGAGTTAACTATTGAAGCCATGCGATTGAATACAATAAAAAAATAAAAAATAATCGCCTGACGCTCCTAATTTTTAATAATCTTTTCTTAAAAAAAAAAAGATTATTAAAAACAAAATGTCTAGGTTTTCATACTCTCGTTAACAAAAGTGGGGAAAAAATGTTAAACTAATAGAAATAGTTCAAATGATATTTTTACGCTTATAGGCGTCAATGGCAGTGAATGAGTTAAAGATATTTACATTCTAACCCAACACCCCTACAAAAAGCAAAAAATATGCTGTTTCGTCACCTTTTCTCTGTTGTAAAGTTAAATACTAAAAAACAGGCAAATGTTCTGCTAGTAATTTATATCTTTAGTGTTGCGTTATGAGACAAAAAAAAGAAATGGATATTTTTATATTCATTATGTAGTTTAATTGGACGAATATACGGTTATCTGAATTTTTTTCCTGTCAAATATCAGAATCTGCCACTTAATGAGAACGCGCGCAAGGAGCAGCTGTAGGCCACTGCTCTCACCCAGATGCTCACATGCAGACTAAGTTGGGCCAACCCGACTCGCTAGACCACGCCCCTTCAAAGCACACTTCTAACACAAATACTACAGTACAGTAATTACCTTTTATAAAATAAATACAAATGGTTTAGTTTGTCTAATATGTATCAAAACACGTTTTCCTTGGGGACTGGAACGGATTAATGACATTTCAATTCATTTCAACTGAGTTACGAGCTTGGTCAAACTCATAAGTCAAGATATCGCCGTGCACACATTTAACTAACGAGCACCTTGTTAACGAACCTCATCCTGTAAGATGTTGCCTATAAGAAGAATTCACTTTGATGCTGCTCCTTATTACACATTGGATGTTGTATAGAAGATTGTGTTTTCATAAATTCCGATGTAATCCGTTCAACTAACACCGCCGAAAATTTCAAAAATAAGTTTTAGATGTTTGCTTGAAATTTGTTCTCTTGTGATTAAGTGTAATGAAGACACATGTCACATGTAATGTCTTCTCTGTGGACCAATAAGTGTGAAATAATATGCTATAAAAGTATTTTGTCACCATCATGTGTATGTGGTTATTTTACTGTGACTGCATTTTACACTAAACGCACAATAGTCATCGAATTTTAATTAAATGGTCTGAAAAGTATTTACAGGTACTAAAACATTTATCTAAATTGATAGTGACAAGAATAATTAAAAGATCTCGCACTACGTAGCACATAATTAACCTTGAGGTTTTCAGTTTTTCCAAAAGTATGTGCCTTGCTTGGCTCAATATTTGTGAAATGCTGTGCAAAACATGATTACAGATAAAAGATTATTTGCATGTTTTATTGAAAAAAAGTAACTACTGCACAATCCTTAGTAAATCATTTGGGGGGAATGTTTTGGTTTCCTCTGAGGTGGTGGTGTTAATTCCCATCTGTGAAAAAAAAACAATTTGTGCCATTACAACTGAGTGTTTTCATTCACAGAGCACCACACTGATTTGGAAACAAAAATAAACTGACAATGACATATTCCTATAACAAACTGACATCAATATAATCTGACTTGGCAACATTTTGGTGTAACCCAGCTCTCCTGTGCATCAATGTCACCAACCTTTTCCTATGTCCTTCCTACCATGACGTATAATGTCGATGGCTGCTGAGATTGCACTCACCTGCCCAGGGTGCGACCGGGTTTTAGTCCTGCTTCTTGGGGTTGTTGACGGCCACGTAGTGGTAGAGCACCACCAGCAGGAAGAGGGACACGCCAAGCATGTTGGCGAAGATGGCCAACTGCACGTCTGTCACCATTCTGTCGAGGAAAAACAATAGGATCACAGACGGCACATTTGATATAAAGCATGGAACAAGAAACACAACTTTTTAACTTATAAGGAGAAGGACGACTGGATAAACGAAGAATGGAAGGAACAAGGATCGTATAAACTAGGATGTGGATATAATATGAACCTGTGCCGCTTTTGACAACCACAACGTATGTAAAGGGGGAAAAACAACTTTGAAAGTGTTAATGCGAAATGCTCGAAAGTGTTCGTTAAGTAAGCTAGTAACATCTATCCAAAGCAGCAGTAATTAAACAAGCAAGGTAACAACACACTGACCAAATAAATAAATAATAGATAGGAGTGAGTTTGTTGAGTAATGCGACTACTTACGTTATCTCTTTAATTGGTTATTTTTTAAAAATGTGATCGTTTTATGGCGAGCTTAGAGAAGACGACCGCTTCAATCTCTTCCGGTTTAAGCGGAAAGACACGTCGCGTTATTCCGGCCAAATGTTACGTTCAATGAACCTCGTAACTATCATACACCAAATGACAAATTGATGTTATACAATTCGTTTCGTTGTACAGTATCCATGAGGTCCAAGCAACATCTCGTAAGACGAAAACTAGTGGGGCACACGAACACCAAACTGGGTGTTAGTTACGTTTTTACACCGTTTTGTTTTAGTGCCTAACCATTAGCATTGTGCCTAGCCATGAGCACGTTGCCCCAAAAAAAAAATCAAGAAATAAAATTGGAATTCACATGAAGTCATTGAAACATCCACACCCGCCCACTCAGTGACGTTATCCTTCCCACAACAATAAACAGCTGGAAGACATTCAAGATGGCCGCCGCGTCGGTCGCGGGGTTCGAGGCCCACACCATGGATGACAAGAAATTACAATACTTCTCGTCCATCAACTCTATGGCCAAGAAAATCATGCAGGAGCGGGAGAAAATAAAAAACGACCACGGCTCGACGTGGGACAAAATGTCGCCGCAAGAGCAGGACAACGCCATCGACAACTGGATGATGGACCCGCACATCCGAGCCCGATATGCGATGCACCGGGTGGACCGGGAGGAAGTTGTCTGCTACCCCAAGCTCCTCATACAGACCGGGCAGAAGATCGTGCATTTTGGAGAAGAGGTGCCTAGAAAATATCAACGTGGGAATTAAGAACAAGAAATAAACAGTTTAGGCCATGCTAGCTCCATTGCTAACCTTTAGCCATGCGACAGTGGAAAATGCTTGTAGTTTCTGCCTTGGACTGGCTTTGTTTAAAATCACTCTTAGCCACTAATAGTTCACTATATACTGTAGTGAGTTTGTAAGTTTGCAATGCTTTTCGAGAATTGTAGAGAGCATAAATTATTCCTGTTTTCTAGTGGCATCACGTACCGCCATATTGGAGGCCGACGTGTTTGTTTTCAGCCAACAAAAACATACTGATCGGTTATCTAAAATTACCAAGTTGATATGACAATAAGTGTTTTGTTTTTATGGATTTTGTGCAATGTATTTAAATTATAAGTAATGTGTTCGGGTATATTAGCAGCACCCAAGTAGTTGCAAAACTAGTTTTCATTTGATTTATAAGTGAACTACTGTATACAAAATATTTTAGGGTTGCAACTAATTTTAATAAAAAAAGAAAAATGGTTCATTTAACCAAACTGGGTCTCTGAACAATTTAGACATGATCAAAAATAAATAACAAATAATCGCACCTCTAATCGTTAGTAGGATTTGGCATCAAAGTTTAATTTATGTTAATTTAGCTCCCACATTTTTTTTTGCCCCAGATGTTGTTGTTTTTTAACTCACAAATAGGCTACCATATTTCAGGTTCATGACATGTCTGTGAAATGTAATTCTGAAGTGATGCCAAGCGGAAGGAAAATATGTCACCCAGCCTCAGTCATGTATTTTTCAAAGTATACTGTGAAGACATAGGTTGGCAAGCTAAGCTTAAGACAAACTGACTTTTTTTTTTTTTAAACCACGGGTGCACCCCGACACGTGTTGAATGCAGAGAAAGTAGCAGTGCTCAAAAAGTCAGTACACAATTAGATATCCTGGGGATTAATCAAAGTACCAGGGAGATGAGGATCGGGTGTAAATGTTTATTCCCTACTTATTCTATCAGACTATTTCGGTTCACAAATAGTCACCGGGGAGTGAACTATTCTGAACAAAGCCATCGTCAGCCTCTTCGTAGTCCAGACTTAATTAAATAACGTGTGCATTAAAATGACATAACTTTTTTGTGTACAGGATATTACATGGCAAGATGAGCATTCAGCCCCCTTCTCATGGGAAACCAAGGTAAACATGATATTTAATTACTGTAAAATGAGGATTACATTATTGTACAATAATTTATACTCTCCATAAAACTAAAGATATGACGGGATGGGGACAATTACCCTTTGGACACGTTCTTTAAGCCTTATCGTCGTATTTCAGAGCCAACTGGAATTCAGCTTGACACCAGGCCCCGACCAGGGCATTCCCGTCTCTCAAGGAGACACCAAAGCCGCAAAGACCCCTCACTCCACTCAAAAGAGTGCAACCGGAGCCAAGGTACTGAATGGTTTTTGCATCAAGTATATTTCTCTGGTTTTCCTACATAATCAACGCAAATGACAGCATTCTTTTCAAGATATCATCAGCCTTTGGAGGAAAATGGAGGTGTTTTTCAACAAAACCGTAAAAAAACAAAAACAAAAAAAAAACTAATTTACTGCCATTGACGGCTATAGACGTCAAAAATTCATTTGAACGATTTCTATTAGTTTGAACTTTTTTTTCCCCACTTTTGTTAACAAGAGTATGAAAACCTAGAAGAAAATGATTGTACATTTAGAACAGATATAAAATTTGTGATTCACTAGTTAACTCACGATTAAGTCATGCGATTGATTACAATAAAAAAAATAATCGCCTGACGCCCCTAATTTTTAATAATATTTTCTTAAAAAAATATATAAATTAATTAAAAACAAAATTTCTAGGTTTTCATACTCTTGTTAACAAAAATGGGGAAATAATGTTTAACTAATAGAAATAGTTAAAATTATTTTTTTACGTTTATAGCCGTCAATGGCAGTGAATGAATTAAAAAAAGAAAAGAAAAAAGATTATTTAAAATTTGGGCGTCAAGCAATTAAAATTTGTAATCGTAATTAATCGCATGACTTCACTAGTTAACTCACGTTTAATCACACATTTTATATCTATTCTAAATTTACAATAATTTATTTTCTAGGTTTTCATCCTCTTGTTAACAAAAGTGGGGAAAAAAAGTTAAACTAATAGAAATAGTTCAAATAATTTTTTGACGTTCATAGCAGTCAATGGCAGTGAATGAGTTAATAGGAATTTATTAAATCAGTGTCATCTACTTGCATGCATTCTTCGTCATGCGAAGATGCTGGCCTGCTCCATGTTAGAATTGACAAGAGGGGAGAAAAGGGCAAATAGGAGTTTTTATTCTCTTATAAAGAATTTCTACTATTCAAAAACAAACAAAAAAGGAGGTTGGCGCAAGGTGAAACAGACCGCTGACTCAGTCATATTTTGTGTCTTACCAAGGTGTCTGTGAGCGAGAGCAGGCGTCCCGAGGAGGAGTCTGCTTTCTGGAAGATTAGCGCCGAGCGTTCGCGACTGGAAGGCGAGCAAGCCGACTTCCAGTCACTGACGCCCAGTCAGATCAAGTCCCTGGAGAAAGGAGAGAAGTCGCTGCCCTCGTACCTGCGCCAGGTGAGACACTGCACAAGCTGGGGGAGAGGGGGGGTTCTGTGAAAAAACGAGGGGAACAAAATCTGCCAGTTGAAATGTTCCATAACCATTTTTAGGTTAAATTTGTTTTTTTAAATTAATCCAGCAATTATTACAGCAGTGTGTGTTTTTCCACAGGAAACATCTTTCCCCGCCAAAGAACCGGAACTGGACCCCCACCCTCTGGCACTATCCAGGCCGGCCAAGCAACGGGCGCCCAAACCTCCCGCGCCGCAACCTCCCGTCATAGCACCCCCAGTTCCCGCCGCCATCTCTATTTCGCCAAGCCCCGTGCCTCCGCTCAGCGTCTCGTCGTCGGTGGCGGGTTGGGAGCGGTCGCAGAGCACTCTGCCGGTTGTCAGCTACACCGTGGATGAGGTCTTCCCCACTCCTAGCCCCCTTATCAAGAGCCCCACACCCCCCAGCAACAAGGAAAGAGAAGATGTCGCCTCGCCTAGCAGTCCTGTCTACTCCCAGGTGAGGTTGAATGCATACTGTTTCGATAAGGAACCAAGTAACATTAGCTCTCTTACCTCTAATGTTAGCTTCAATTTTAGCTTCCGACATTGCCGCCAATGTTAGCTTCTCAAGTTACCTTAAACCTCCGTTTGTTAGCTACAAGGTTTACTTCCACTGCTAGCTTCTGAAGACAAACTTTTTCCGACATTAGCTCCAACGTTAGCTTCCAAAATTGCTTTGAATGTTAAGTTCGTTTGCTTCCAACAGTATCGCTAACTTAAGTGTTTAATGTTATCTCCAGATTTCTCTTTTAACGTTAGCTTTAGCGTTAGCTTCAGAAGTTAGCTTTCAATGTTAGCTTTTAAAGGCAGTTTCAGTGTGTCTTCTAACGTTATTTTGTCACCATACTTTGTCCGGCTTCAAACATAGAAGACCAAGTGAAATCTTTCCAAAAAAATGTTAATCATCTGAATGACTAATGTCCTGTCCTTGCAGTACAACGCCGGCAACAATGTCCTGAGGACAGGATTCGACTTCCTGGACAACTGGTAAACCCGGCAGTGAAGATGGGGCCCACTGGATGACGTCATCGCCACTTCACCAACAACATTCTCATCATCCAATCACATGCCCCAATTTTGCCCTTTTTTTGGTTTGTTGTTTTGAACACTTCGCGCTTAACACTGCCTGTCCTCTTGACTCCTTTTCCGAACTTTTGTCCTGCCAATTCCATCAGCATCTATTTGCATGATTGGTGTTAGCGAGCGCCATTTTCACAGTCATTAGCGAGTTTTCTCTTGGAAGTGCAACAACTGAAGCTTTTGTTTAGGAGTTAGCTAACTAGTACAATAATTGCTTATCGCTAGTGCATGTGAAAATGCCGTAAAGCCTTTGCGGTTTGTTAGCTAGATGCTAACTGCTTTCTCTAATCTATTGAGAGCCAATTTCTTTCTTATGAACAAATGTTGAAAATCTTACCGCATTTTCTTTCCACTTGGGGGGCCAAAATATTATAGTTTAGCAAACGTAGTCATGGCAACAGCATAGTAAACAACCTTATGGCTTTTCCGTTGCTATTTATAGCCCACATTTATCTTGGGATGAGTGTTTCAGGTACTTTTGTAGCCATGTGTCGACCAATCACACGCGAGTTAGCACCGCGTTGCATCATCTGAGTGATATACAAGGCGGTGTTGTGACTTGTTCTAAATGCCACTTAGAGAACTATTTTACTGATATTAATGCACTGGTTTGCAGGACTACCATGCATGTGTGCTCGCCTTGTATTCTGTGATTTTGAAGTCGCACATTAAAATAAAGGAAAGTGAGGAAATAGTGTGTTTTTACTGTCAAAGTTGCTCACAGACAACGCCCACCCATGATTCAAGGATTTTTGGGACGTTCTTAAAAAAAAATCTTTACCCATAACAGGACGCACGACAGTCTCAAGGACCCATGTCCAAAATTGAACAGTAAGTCAGCCATACTGTTTTGAAGCATCCATTTTGAAAAAAAAAATTTAAGTAGCAAAACAAGCTATTTGAATAACAATACCCAGTTAAGTAGCTAGCTAGCTATACCTGGTTGTCCAACCAAGATGAACTGGCTAAATGGAAACTAGCAGCTAGTTACTAGCTGGCTAGCTATATCTACTTGGCTGTCGTGTTTCTCGGCTGAATCTGTGCTCTGACACCATTAAGCCTCCTTAATAGTCACCTTTTTGTAAATAAGTGCACAATAAATGCTAATGTACACGGTCAAAATATTTATTTAAGATTTTCCATTTGAAAATAAAGCTAGAAACTATTACGTTTTATGGTCACACAGTGGCGCCAAATTCAAATAAGATGGGTACCATTTTGCTTGTGAAAATGAAAATTTTAATGTCCTCAATTTTTTACTTTGTCCTCACTAGAAAAACAATTAAGCGCATTTGTAAACAACTATGGTATATTTGTGATAGTGACATTTTTTTCCACTAATAGTGCCACTTTGGCAATGCAGATGTCAACTAGTGCATAGCTTAGCATCACGACAATAGCAACATGTTGTTATCCTATTAGTGTGCTAGTACATGGACCTTACGCTCGATATTAAGGATACGGAATAACACCTCAAATGGCTTTCATAATCATTCATGTTTAATTTACAGCAAGGATCTGACAGCAACGAACGGTCGGCCAGTCCGCGCAGCTTTGCATCGGTCGCACCTCTTCACAGTGTTGTGAGTTGGAGGCGTGACGTCATGGGCGTGCATCGGAGAGCCACTACCGCTAACTTTCTGCGCAACTAGTTCCGTCGAGCCGGATGCTGTCCGCAGGATGTCGCTGAGAGTGGGGCGGTCCATCGGGTACTTGCTGGGGTGGGAAAGGAGGACTTTGTTTGTATCGCTGAGCAGAAAGTCGCCTCCCATCTGGAAAGATATATTTGTTTTTAGCATTTAACATTACCTGGCTTAACAGTACCTAAATGGCTAGCTGTAGTCAAGTGGCTAACAATAGCTAATTGTAGTTTAGGAGATATAGGTCGAACTGGCTAAATGTAGCTGAGTGGCTTACAAATACTTACCTTAATTATAACTTTGGCTTGATGAAAGATAAGAATGCTAACGGAATAACAAACTCTACCTAGCTGGCTAACTGTCAATCTGGCTAACTAAAACCTAGCTAGCTAACTGCTGTAAAACAGGACAACTGTACATAACTGACTAGCTGTGGTTGACTGCGGATAACAATACCTATCTGGCTAAAAGGCATGAACTTGCCTATCAAACTCACCAACTGGCTAACAAAGCTAGCTGGCTAACAGCCACAAGAGTCGGATAAAACCCAAACAAACTTAGCTAGCTTCTTCGGTACCTGGTAGATGTCCTCCAGCATGTGCATGGGGAATTCTGGGAAATCTCTGTTGGCAGCTTGGTACTCGGAATACCGGAGCATGGAGTCAAAGTTCATGACTTTAGCGCAGGATGAGGTCAGCCCAAAGCTTCGGTAGATCTAAGACCAAGAAGACAACTATTAAGCTGGAATTAGGGCTAAGACGCATTATACTAAAATTATTTTTCCACCCCACAAAAGTTAGAATTATTGTCAGCGTCTTTGGCTTGCTTCGTTATAGCCACACGGAAAACTATGTGCCTATGCCTGTTTAGTCACCAGTGTTTTTAAATACCCCTTAGGCGTGTCGTAAAAGTTTGCAACACTGTGATTTTGTAAACTAGATCCTCTCTGTTGGCAGTAATGTTGTTAGAGGACGTAGTGCAGTCGTGATTTTAACTACAGACGGAGATAAACATTTTTTTTTTCAATTATAAACGCTAATAAAATGGATGAAATTGATGACCGTGATCACCCAGCCCTAACTGTAATCAAATTCTGGTAACAACAAGATGATTTGTGATGGCTTGCGAACCTTCCTGTGCGGATCCAGTACTAAGTCCAAGGAGCATTTAGTCTGCTGCAGCCACAAACGAGCCCCCTCCAGTGCGCCAAAAGACACCACCACGACCCGCACAGACCGAGCCTCCAGGGCAGCCTGCAGAACGCAGGAAAACATCAACTCATTCCCTGCCATTGGCGGCTACAGACGTCAAAAATTCATTTGAACTATTTCTATTAGTTTAACATTTTTTTTCCCCACTTTTGTTAACAAGAGTTTGAAAACATAGAATGTTTTTATTGTACATTAAGAGCAGAAATAAAATTTGTGATTAATCGTGAGCTAACTAGTAAAGTCATGCGATTCAATTATGATTAAAATGTTTAATCGCCTGATGCCCCTAATTTTTAATAATCTTTTCTTTTTTTAAATCCCGTCAGGCGATAATTTTTTTAAATTGTAATTAATTGCATGACTTCAATAGTTAACTCACGATTAATCACACATTTTATATCTGTTCTAAATGTACAATATTTTTTTTCTAGGTTTTCATACTCTAGTTAACAAAAGTGGGGGGAAAATGTGGGGGATTTTTTTTTTTAAGTAATAGAAATAGTTCAAATACATTTTTGACGTCTACAGCCGTCAATGGCAGTGAATGAGTTAAAAGCATTTCATATTAATCACGTTTCTTATCATTATTTTGTGATTTCTGGGCTAACTAACCAGGCTGCCCTCCAGCTCGGCCACGTGGTCACGTCACGGCAGTCATCCGAAGTGTCTGATGAGGACCAGCAGAAGCTTCTGACCCGGTGAACGGTATTGATCCAGGGTGACGCTTCTTCAAACGCAACATGAACACATTTAAACTTATTTATGCACACACACACACACACAGTAAGTAAACTAAACTGTAAAGTAAACTAACAGTTAAGTAAACTGGTTAGCAAATACTAGCGAGCAAAGCTAGATTCATAGACAAAATGTACAGTTGTGTACTAAGTTAGCTAATTGAGTTGAATTGTCTAACTGGAGCTAGCCGGCTAACTAATGTAGCGTTAGGATTAAGAGGGGTGCACTAACTTTCCACTGCGTCCATCGGTCAACAAAGTTTCAGGGCTAAAGATGTCCGCCGTTTGCCCTCCTGGCGTCACAGGAGCACACGATGACTGAAGACTTCGGTCCACATGCTCCAGGAAGGCGTCCCAGTCGCGCTGTACAGACGCATGCACACACGCTACGTTCATACAGAAGCAGCGGTACAAAGAGTGTGCATTTTCTGGTACTAACCTGGAACTGGAGGAGCTCCTCCACCTGCTCTCTCACAGCTTCATGGCTGTGAAAAGACAAATCACAAATTATTTGGGATGATTGATTATTTCAATTGGATTGGAACCTCCAAAGTGCAACATGGTTTGGAGTTCAACCAAATAAACAACTTTAAAACGTTTGTTTTGCTTGCGTATTTGTGTTTGGGAAAACAAACCATTATCTACTTCAAAACTGTATGTTAATAAATGTTGTCATGGTGACAATTTAACCTGGTACACACTGAAACAAAGTGGCAAATTAACATAATTACATGTCTGCGACCTTTGATTTGTTTGTTCATTTTTTTTTTACTTACCGATACAACTTCTGCCAGGCGGCCTCAGCTTCGCTCTTCTTTTTCACTCCGATGCTGCCCAACAGCAAGAAAACACACCCTTAATGTACAAAACTTACTTTTTAAATTAGTTTTACTAATTTTATTTTATTTTTTTACCACGACAAAGAATGAAGCTTACCTTTTGTAGAAATCTGCTCCGGCTGCGACCAGGCCCAACAAAGTGGCAATTTTGTATGGGACAAAGTCCTCCATGGAAACTTAAAAAAAAAGAACACAGAAACTTCATTTGTTTGGACGTGTTAGTGGAGAGAAATTAAAATAAACAAAAAATTCCTTTGTTGTGGGTTTCCATGTGTTTCATATTTTCGGTGCTAAATAACATGAATTTCCTCAAATACATTTCAACTGTATGTACGCTGTGCATGTTTATGAATTCGTTATAGCTCCATTAAATGGCCCCAAACCACTTTATTCGTCCTACCCTTCGCATCCTTCTTGGCCTGCTGTAGCAGCATATTGCCCAGGCTGACGAGCTGCTTCAAGGCGGCAGAGAGGTTCTCCTCCTCCGGGATCACGTCTTCCTCCATGACCAGCAGCCTTTTCCTCGAGACTCCAGCAGAGCACTGTACTTTAGTCCGACAGTAAAACACACGCACTTTCAAAACAAACGTGAGGGGCAGGCATTTCCGGCAAATCACGTGACTCCACTCCGTCAGTCCCAGGGCTAACGGCAGGATTTAGTGGCCTCTATAGGTGAGAAGGAAAACTGCATTTACTATCATTTACAAAAATCGTTATATTGTGACCATCATTCTTAGCAGTTGTAAATTATGATGGTTAAGGATTTTTTTAAACAAATATTGAATAAATGTCAGTGTTTCCCAACTTTTTTTTTTGTGAATATTTACTTGGTAGAATTTTTTTTACTGTTTTTATCACAATTTTAAAGTTAAGGGTGAGGCATTTGATTGAAAAACAGCATTTTTATAATACAGTATTTTTGCCTACAAGTAATTAAAATATATGATTGCCACTTTTCAACAAAAACAACATCTCCAAATAGGGTCTCTTACATTGTAAAGCTGTTACAATGTGGTTATTGGGGGTATGGCTTTTATTTTGTATTTGATATTTATATTGTGCAATTTTAAGGATAACGTTTTTATGTTATTTAGAAAAAAAAATAGATCAATAGCTTTGTGGGGTAGTATTTGACATAAATAGCATTATGGAGTTCATCAGTCACTTGACTAAAGGAGAATTTAGGATACAACGTACATTGCAGTAGAAACAAGTATGTAAGGAAATATTGTATATTGTAGCTTCTCTAGCAAGATAAATAATTGTATAATTTATCACAGCCTCCATCACCGACTGAAGGCTAGCAGGAATTGACCAGTGCAGATTAATTGCAGAAATGGCATCAATTAGAGTAGAACAGTATTAGAGCAGCCCCATAAGATCGTAACATTTGGCAAACGCCAAAGGAGATTTTTTCCAGATGTTTGCATGCTCCTTTGCATTCTTTCTTTTTAAGAAATTGCAAATTGTGCTTATAATCTAGAAATAATAAATGGTTAAATTTTTGACTATTAGATGAAATTAACAGAAGTTTTTAAGGCCATATTTAATTTTGCAATCAATTTAGTCAAATGTCATCTTGCTTGAATATTCCGTGCATGCAGCAATTTCCCAACTAGAAAAAAAAAGTGACAAAACACACCCATCCAGGTCAACCAGTTTATTGGCTGAAAAACATTCAGTCAAAAATCCCTGCAAGTTTCTGCACGAGTGGTTTAAAAAAACATCCTTCGCCGCTGCAACGGTTGATACTTTAAACAAAGATGATTTATCTTGTTGACAACCGCCCCCAAGCTAAATGAACATATGTAAGCTCAGAAATTTTACCCCCCGCCCCCAAAAAAAAAAGTTTCGATGAATGTTTAATTAAACAGCGATTACAAGAGGGCCAAACAAAACCATGGGAACTGTTAGCAACAACCCAAAACTTTTCACCCACAAATGGCCACCATAAATAATAATAACCTTTTTATTAGATCCGATTTTTTCAATAAATTAACATGTCCCAGACTATGAAAAAGTTTCCCTATACTCAAGTAGAATATGTGTAAACATCACTTTAAAAAAACAAACAACTTCTAACATAAAACTGGATTGTATTTTTTAACCTCATTTAACAATCTCAACTAAAGTTGTCCAAACACAAACATTTTTCCATGACAACCAATTCACCTTAACATTGCATTAAATTAGACTTCATTGAAGTAGCGGTATTCTACCGATGTGCTTTTTCTTCTTTTGTGCGAGTCACTTTGTGTTTGTGCGAGAGTGCCCACAAACAAACAAAAAAGGTATGTTTCCACTGTATGTCAGGTTTTTTTTAGACAAGATGTGCTGTGAACTCAAACCTAATTGTGCTGAGGTTTTTTTCTCTCTCGCTACAAACCTGCAGGATGGCAATTGACGTGAGGTGTTGCCGCTTTTCGTTTTGAGAACGCAAATAGTCACGAAATGCCTCTAAAGTCAATTGCTGAGGTGGTTCAATTTAGAATTTGGCAAAAATTGTTTGGAGTGTGCGCAGGAACAGAATGTTGTGCTTTTTACGCATTGCCAATTCTTTTCTGCCGTGTTAAAAAAAATGAGATGCAACATAACTCACATTAGTCTTTTAACGTTAAAACTCAATGTTGTGCTGTTTCGCTAATGTAGTTAACTTATTTTTTACACTTGTATGGCCATGACAATCCGTTTTATGTTTAGCGCTTTCACTATATAACTTTTGTTCGATTATCATCAATCATTTGTGAACCCTCAGTCATTCCTTTTGTTCCACCAATATAAGACGCGTCCTGAACTAAACTCTTGTGTGTTTTGTGCTAGGACTTCTTTGAACATTGTGACGTCGAGTCTGCGTTGAGGACTTCGATCATGGTTCTGATGGACGGGAAGGTCTCGGCCACAGAGGGCAGATTCTGGTACCAAGATGGTAAACTTTGGAGTGGAAAAACAAAAATAGAGTTGAGTAAGTTTATTATGACGCTTTATTATTATTATTATTATTATTATTATTATTATTATTATAATGCACATTTCGTTCAGCTCACCTTTTGAAGTGCATCCAGCTCTTTGCTGTTTTACTGAAACTCTCTGGACTGGGTGTCGTCATGGCCTCAAAGTCCACCAGCTTACAACAAAATTAACACAACCTCATTTGAATCATCATTTTGATAAAAAAAAATATATTTTATTACATTTCAATTCTGTTACCTTTCCTTTGGGGATCCGACCAGTGACCTCATTCCCACTGGCCATCACTGCCCCCATCATGACCGAGTAGGCCACCACGCTGACCGCACAGAAGAAAATGCAAATGTACAGATTTCTTTTTCGTATGGAGAATATAAATCATGTATGTGACCCATTGGGACCTAGGCGCTCTACTGAGCTCAACTCATTCAAATGACTAAACGGAGTTGATTTCTTTTTAACAGAATTGGGTGGCCGTCGGTAATGATTACCTGGAACCTCTGGAAAGTGGCATGAGGTTGCAGAAGTAATAAACCAGCGAGAGGATCAAGTTGCACACGGCGTCAGCGTCCTGCAAAAGAGCAAAGGTTGTCTCGGTCAGGTGAAAAACAACAGTAAAAAAAAAAAATTATTCATTAGTATTACATTGCTGAACTAAAACGGCTCAGCAACAGTATCATTGTTTTTTAGTACCGTGTTAGCGTGTCTTATTTTAAAAGGACTTTTAGGCTACAAAATATATATACTGTATTCCATTTTTAATATATCAGTTTGAAATATCTCATTTAATATGTGCACTTTTCATATATGCAAATAGTACTTTCGACACTACTACCTACAACTTTCAATGCAGATTTAACATCTAAAATAATTCCCCCGAAACACTCAAACTTGATTTGAAATATACAATATATGCTCTTTACAGCACGCTGCTGCAGATTGTGGTAGGAAACGCACCGCAAACTCAGTGGAGAGCATGAAGACCTTCCCTTTGGTCGTCAGCTCCCTGTAGATGGACTCGATTTCCGACTGGTACTGGTGCGTGCGCTCCTCCGTGGTCTGCGTCTCAACTGAGAACAACATGTTGCCCACCCTGGAAGATGGCAAGAACAACTACAGATTGCAATTTCGCCTTTCTATCGTGTGAATGCTGAAGAGATGATGTAGAACATAAATGATGTGTAATGAATTCAATTATTGAGAATATGACCAATAATTCCCAAATTGTCCTTATATATTATTTTTTTTAAGTTGAAATTGGACATACTGGTAACTTTTTGGTTGAATATCTCATTCGTATTTTTTTAATGTCTAAGTGTGGGAAAAGTGGGATTTTCTGGAATGTTAAAAATGGTCAACTAGAGGTTGTGATATATTTATATTAAATGGCAATAAGAGAGTTTAATGATAACGATAATGATAAGGCACGGTCACCTGTCTCCCGTGATGGTGATAGTGAAGCCGTCGTACTCTTTGCCCGGGTCCTTCATACTCGGCACTTTGGAGTTGACCGTGAAGCCATCTCTGGTTTTACTGTTAAACTGCTTCAGGAAACAAACACATGAGCTGCAAATGCATGACGACAACACTGCGGGTCCACCGTTTCCCTCATTTCATCTTTACCTTCATTATAGGAAGAAGATCCTCCACTTTGTTTACGTTCTCCAGGGCTTGGCGGACCTCTCCCAGCCCTTTGGGGTTGTACGCCCTGGTCAAATTTTAATGATAGGAGGTTCATATAGATAAACTTCAAACAGCACAAATCATACACAAAGTTAATAATTTATGAAAGAAAAAAAGTGTTTTAGCAAAAATGGAGGAGAGGTTATATAACTTTAAAATTCATATAATTGGGGGGGGGGGGAATAACGGTGTAGTGAGACTATTAAATTGTAAAACAATGTTCAAACATAACAATTTAAAACTAATATATATATTTCATAGAGATGAAACGGTGTTCACAAGAGTGTGTTATTTTTATATTTTATTAAGTCTTTAAGGTATTATTTTTAGGGGTGTCAAAATTAGTGCATTCATTTTGAGTTTATTTAAAGTTCCTTTAATACCACTCATTTTCTTAACGCGCGATTAATGACCGCCCCTTACTTGGAAAGCCTGTACTGGGGGAATTCCAGTCCCAATGCAGAAGACGACGTTAAAATTTTGCAGTAATAAATGTAATAATATTGCATATATTTGTGGGGACTGGGGTCAAGTAGCATTTTACAATAATACAAATTATTAAGTTATTTCATGTTAAAGATTAGATAGCTCTTAATATGAAAAGTAAAATGCACGGAGCCGTCACCAATGTCTTACAAATGCAATTATGCCATCCAGTGGCAGAAAAATGACCAACACAAATCAAGATCCCAATCATTTTTTTTTATAGTACAGTACATCTTTTTAATTTTAACTCAATTTTTGGAATTATTATGAAATGACTATCAATGACTAAAAGATGCAGCTATATTTCTATTAGTTTAAAAATGTATCCCCTTTTATGTCAACAGGAGTATAAAAACTTAGAAAAAATATATATTTCATTGTACATTTAGAACAGATATAAAATTTGTCATTAATTGTGAGTTAACTATTGAAGTCATGCGATTAATTACAATTAAAAAATTTAATCGCCAAATTATTTTTATTTGATAAATTTCTGGTTGCTCGTCTGGTTTCTTTGTTTTCTTTCTCCAAAATCAAGAAAGGAGATACGCAAATTTAACACCACCGATTCCGGCTGAAGAAAGCAAACAATGGAATGTGTGATAAAAGCTGTGATGTGAACGCGCACCCATGGTAGACCAGTATTCTGTCTTTGATGAAGTGCAGGATGTTGTCAAAGTAGGCCAGGTATCTGATGTTGATAATCTGGCCCCTGTGGGAAGAAGGGGAAGAAAAAAAAAAGACAGAATTTGAGAAAACACAGTGCATCGAATAAGAGGTTAATGGGTGTTGCCTTCACCTGATGAGGTTGATATGATTGTTGAAGCCACGACTGAGACTCCTGGCAGGCATCTGGTCTAACCACAGAACCGGCTGGTCAGGATCAGCAATCCTCCAGACAGAAGAAGAATTGTTTTTATAAGAGCCCAGCTCATCCACAAACACTAAAATCCTACAAACCTCGTTTAGACTTCTTACCTCCTCCACTTGACGGCGATGTCAAACATGTCCCTCCACTGCATCTGCCTGGTCTTGCCGTTGACGCGCACTTTGGCGTTGCTCCACGTGCGCTGCATGGCCTGCATCACCTCTAGTGTGGCCAGGCCCATGGCTGCACACAGCAGCAAAACACATACCGTTATTTCCTCATTTCATTGGAGTGCTCAAGAGGTCATTTTCGGGCACCTCGGTGTATCCTCTTGTTAGGCAAGAAGCCCGGCGTGTCGTACTGCATCATCGCCCCCAGATGGTCGGCCGTGCAGATGAGCTTCTGGACGTCACTGCTGTAGGACTCAAAGTTCTGTGGCAGCACATCCCTGATAGGGAAGAAAAGAGTAGCTGACTGATTGCAAGATTTGGTTTTATTCTAGAAGCAACTACAATTACAAAACGCAGAATTATTAACTGCCATTGACGGCTATAGACGTCAAAAATTCATTTTAACTATTTCTATTAGATTTAAAAAAAAAATCCACTTTTGCTAACAAGAGTATGAAAACCTAGAAAAAATATGTTTATTGTAAATTTAGAACAGATATAAAAGTTGTGATTAATCGTGAGTTAACTAGTGAAGTCATGTGATTAATTACAATTAAAAAAAAGAATAATCGCCTGACGGGGCTAATTTAAAAAAAGAAAAATAAATAAGGGCCGTTTAATCATAATTAATCGCATGATAATTTTATATCTGTTATTAATGTACAATAAAAAATATAGGTTCTCATAAAAAATTAATGAAATGAATTGTTTAACTAAGAGAAATAGTTCACATGAATTTTTGACGTCTATAGTCCTCAATGGCAGTGAATGAGTTAAGAGTGGGAGATGTTATATCAAGATAATTTAAACTAAATTGTACATTCATGGATTTATATATTATTACTGAGAAAGCTACCCAAAA
Source organism: Leptonotus elevatus (assembly GCF_054856555.1). Taxonomy (NCBI): domain Eukaryota; kingdom Metazoa; phylum Chordata; class Actinopteri; order Syngnathiformes; family Syngnathidae; genus Leptonotus; species Leptonotus elevatus. The sequence continues at coordinate 10,833,650 of NC_141256.1, forward strand.
AAAAAACACGTACTTAATATGCGGCTGCAGGCCGGGCTGCTCCTCATAGTCTTCAATAAGAAAGGGCAGATTCTTAGCCCAGTGATTCTTAAAGTTGCCCGGCAAGTCCTGGTCCACGTTGTATTCGGCGACCGGGACGTCCAGGTGGGAGTGCAGGTAGCGAGAGTACTCTGGTTGGGTGAAGCAACATTACACGAGTGTTACTAAAAATTATCTGGAACGTCAGACTGCCGCATTGACGGCACCCGCACCTCGGAGGTATTTGACTTTGAGGTATTCGGAGCTGGCCTTCTGTCCCAGCAGCGGGTCGTTGAGCATGACTTTGGTCTGCGCTTTGATGCCCTCGTAGAACTGCCCCATGGCCACGTGACTCAGGCCCTTCATGTACTGGCACACCTCGTTGTACGGCTCCAGCTGCAGACACCTCTGAAGGGAAAACACAACGGTCACTTGCCTTGAAACGAAATGAGATGCGTTTGTGCGCAAGGGCACAACGTTTCTTCATATATTAGCAATTTGTGGACTTTATTAGGGAACCAATCGTCCATTACTCACTCACGGGTTGGCTGTTAATGTGCTCAGGCTGAAGCACTGTCTAAAATAAAAAATATTGCTTTGATGGCCTCTTGGTGCCAAGCCACTAGGGTTGTGTGAAAGGCACCGACTGATACATTTCTGATCATCTTATAAAGCTCTAATGCCACCATTTTGTGGGATCTCTGTGTGAAAGAGGCTGAAAAGTGGTGCATCAACTCCTAACTGTGAGAGTAATCAGATGCATGAAGTGTGGACTGAGTGTGAAGTTGCTCACGATTATCACATAAGAAGTAAAAAAAACAACAACAACATTGAAATTAAAAAAACTAATTTGGCATTATTGTGTTAATTTTATCTCCCCCCTCTATTTATGAGGAGCTACTTCCTAGCCTCTAACATGATAAACATGGCTGAAATGAAGTAATGTGAGAGAGAGGACTGAATGGGACCTGAGATTAAGATTGCCCATCCGATGATCATTACGGGGAATGTGAGGTTACTCACCAACAAAACAGACAATCTAACAGGCGTTAGAAATCTCATAGCAAAATCAAGTTCCTCTCTCTCATTTACAAACAACTTCATACAATGTAGACCTATTAATGAAAGGGAATAAAAACTCTATAGACCTCCTGTATGCCATTCCGAAAGGTGCATATGGCATTTTAACTCCTGTTTTCTCCTCTGGGCATCAATAAAGGATATCTTATCTTATTTTGACAAGGCCTCTTTCACACAAAGATCCTGCAAAATGGCCGCGCCCGATCTGAAACAGAAGATAGGGCATTTATCTATATAAGCCGTTTCACATTTGCGTAAACGTGTGCACTTTGTAGTTGTGGGTCCACCTTAAAGTTGCCGATAGCCTCCTGCAGGGAGCCGTGGTGGTAGAGCATCATGCCTCGGAGCTGCAGAGACTGGATGTGGTTCTGGTTCAGCATGAGGGCCTTCTGGAAGCTGTCCATCGCCGCCTCGAAGTCGCCCAACTCTCTGGATGAAAAATTGGGAGTGAAACAGGTTCAGACGTACGAGCAAAAAAAGGACAACAGGAAGTTAGTATACCTATAGGCTTGTCCCAGGCTCTTGTAAGCGTCGATGAAGTCAGACTTGAGCTTCAGAGCCTCTTTGAAAGTCTCAATGGCTTCCTGAGGATACAACAGAGCTCTGCGTTAATTTTAAGACCCATGAATGGTGGATTTAAGGATTAAGTAGCAATTGTATTATTATTACTTTTAACCATAATTGGGGCCTTCATTTTAGAAAAAAATATTTCTGGATCTCCGGAAAAGTTGTTTAAGGACATTTTTCCAAATTTGAATTGAAGTCAGCACCTTGAGCATGCCTCTGTGGAAGAAGGTGAGGCCTTTGTAGAGCATAGCGATAGGCTGATTCTTTTTCAGCTCCAAAGACTGCTGGAAGTCCTCGGCCGCCGCCACGTAGTCCTGGTGGAAATGAAGGGTGATGGTCAATATTGTTTATATATGGAAAAAAAACACAGCGGTGGGAGGCATCGTTTTCTCTGCTGAGTGAAGCACTAGGTGGTATTAAGAGGTGGTTCAAGTCAAGTAAGTCCCGACTACTAATTTGCACAGCCTGCCACTTATGTAAACACACACATTTGGTGTATTGTATTTCAGACCTCTGAGATGAAGAGTAGTGTTCCTCTGTGTCTGTAGAGTCGAGCTGATGGTTGTAGCTGGATGGCTTTGGTCAGGTCTGCCAGAGCCTCGCTGATACGTCCCAGAGGAGACAAAATCTACGCATACACAGACAGACTCGGCAATGTTGTTATAGCTGAACGAGGGGGTAAAATGTGTGTTTTTGTTAGTTTTTTTTGTCAGGAAAAAGGAACTTTTGTTTCCGTGAGGGTAAGCGGCAGCTAACCTCTGCTCTCTGTTCATATACTTCAGGCCAGTTGGGCTCCAGTGTGATGACTCTGGTGAGCTCATATAGTGCCAGGTCAGCATTTTTGATGTCCTGGCGGATGCAGGGGAAAAAGCAACAGCAGTTACAATTGTTGCAGATGTAAAAAAAAAAAAAAAAAAAGTGAGCCCTGTGCACATCCAGGGAAGTCTCACATCTTTTAAATTTACATGTATTTATTTTACAGTTAATAATAAATTAATGACAAAAAAAAAACCGCACCAATTAAACAACTTTACGTCGCTCACCTGATGACTTTTCTTGCCATAGGCGATCCCTCTGCCATAAATGGCGCTGACCAGCTCGGGGTCACTCTGCAGCCAAAAAAGGAAAGAAAAAAAAAACATGCAGCATAATTCAGATTTTGAGATTATGATTAGATGGTGTTTGGAGGTACCTGCAGCAGGAGGGAGAAGTGTTTGATGGCTTCATCATAGAGGCCGTTGCCGATCAGAACGTAGCCAATGGCTAAAAATAAAAAAGCACACAACAAGATGGAGGTGCTTAATCAGGATGCAAAAGAGGCTCAATTAGGACAACATACCGAGTTCCTCATTTGTGTTGACATTTTTAACGGGGTAGGGAATTTTCTTCTGCTCAATAAATAGTTTGGCTTGATTCTATAAAAAAATAAAGGACATTTCCAGATTAGATGACACGTTTATGCTGCATGAAGTATTTTTCTGGTGCGTGATCTCACAAGAATTTTCTCTGCGTTGAGCGAGTAAACTGACTCGCAGGGTTGGTTGCTGCCCTCCTCGCAGTTTGGATCATCCAGCTGCAAAATGGATGATTCTGAAAAGAGACATACAGTATGATGGACATTTAGGACCCAAATAAATTGCTTTACCTAGACCATTATTCTCAGTCGTAGGAAGTAACGTAGTACAAATATTTTGACTTAAGTATAGCGTGAATATGTTTGCCAGGCATTTTTCTGATAAATAATCTCCTTTTGAGGAAGTCTCAACATCAACCATTTTGAAAGCGCTTGCACCAAAGAAAACAAAGAGTGTTGACCTTACAAGATAGGAACACCACTGCACAGGAGTAGCAGTTTCGCTCGAGTAAAAAAATCTAGACATTATTAATTCTATACCCATAAGAAAGAAAAGCAGTAGACTTGACACTGACTTTATCTTATTAATTTAATACTTTAACTGTCTTTGTTTTTACGTCTGACACTTTATGGACAGCACTTTCGTATGCAGCTATGGTTGCTTTTTAGTGCTCTATAAATTAAATTGGGTTGAGGAATTAGAATTAATGTAAAATCTAAAGAGACTGCCACTTGCAGATTTTACCCCCCAACATTTACAATATCATCTACAATTGATTATCACACCAAATCAGTTGTTTAACATTCTAATTTTCTAGGAAAAATAAGGTCGCCGGCGGTCTGTCAAAAGCATTGCGGTCACTCGCTACGGTATGTTAGCATTAGCTAGTTGACGTAGCGTTCAGAATTTCATCAACACATTGCTACCCGTTTTTCTCCCCCTTTTTCGTTTACCGCAGTCCGCCGCGTACTCTTCCCAGTCGGACGTCGAGCTGCACCCCTGCTTGTGGAGCTCGCTGTTGAACAGCGTCAGCGTAGAGAAGAACTCGGTGGCCGGCGCCACTCGACACAGGTAGCCGCAGAGAAGCGAGAGGACAACTGCGTTCCGTCTGGCAGGCTCCATGTTTAGCGGTGACATGAGCTTGCATGCGCTTCCACCGGACCCGAGATCGGCCGGCCACGCCCCCTACCTCTTCTTGTCGATTCATAGGTTGGATTTGAATGGCGTGGCAACCGGCATACAAAGCAGCATTACCGCCGTCTACTGCACTGGAGTGGATATTACGTGAATTTAGATTCATTTACAACAAAAACAACATGCAATACGCGTCATCCCCACTTATTTAAGCATTTTTGCGTAAAAATAGAAATATGAATAATAAATTAATTAATACATTCCGCTCTTTTCCATCTACCGAACACACTCGCAGCATTTGAGAGTGGAAACCGAAGTGTTTTCAAGCTTCTTTTCTTTTTTTTTAAATACTTGTCAATTAAGAAAAGTATATCAGTTACTTCGTTAACAATACTCTTCTCTGCAGTGTGTCAAATTTACAAGACATTTATTTTTGTTTCACAAGGGCTTTAACATGAAATTCTGAGGTTGCGTGAATAGCTTGTGTTTAAAACAAAATTAAATGAATTACATACAGGTTGAAATGTAAGAAAAACAAAACAAAAAAACTTTTGCAACCAACATACATTTTTACAAACATTTCCATTCACAGATTTACTACTTTTTCAGTTGAATTGTACAGTTCGGGGAGATCAATACAAATAAAATAAAATAAAATGAGTTATCAAGAGACGTGCTCGAGCCGTGAGGTAGACTGATGCGCGTAAGGGTGGTCTCTGCTACATGAGAGGTAGAGAGAGACAAGAAAAATCAATCCCAATTTATTTTCATTTTTTTTACTGCACTGGTGTGTATGTGTGTATGTATAGAGGGGGCCGTGTTATCATATATACACTCTTGGACACTCTATGGACACTTCATCAGGTACACACAAACACACAGCAAAAAGTTTGATTCACTCATTTCGAGGATACATCATGAAAAAGGGCCGTTTCTTTTCTTTTCTCTCTTTTTTTTTTATGAATCCCATTCAACATCTGTACCTAATGAAGTGACCATTGCAAGCATGTAAAGACTATAATGTATGTGTGTACACTGTGAGAGTGGCAGCCATTATGCATCGCCAAAGGATGAGGCCTTGTCCTTCAACAGATCCACACACACGTGACAACTCCAACTCCCTGCGGACACAAACATTTGCATTAGACCTCCTACTGGAATATTATGATTACTGTGTAATTAGTAAATAGTGACTGTGTTCACAAATGTTAACCAGCAAAGCATTTCAGTTCAGATTCAGCTTTTCAGCATTAACACATTTTTTGCATCCGCTAGTTATTTATTACTATACCTTCCGGAGGCTGAGTCATGGGCGGCTTGAGGCAGTACATGTGGTAGCCTCGGTCGCAGTCGTCACAGAACAGCAGCTGATCCTGAGCGTGACACGTATTATTCCATTATAGGATGTCATCAAATAAAAAATATGTTTCCTTTTGAGGTACGTACGTCGTTTTCTGAAGTGCCGCAGAGACTGCAGGACTTGCACTCAATGCACTGCCACTGGTAAGTTCTCACCGCGTGCATCATGTTGTCGGTGAACTGCAGACATGTCGGGTGGCCTGTACACAAGTGGAAAATCAGGAATGCGTGTAAATTTAATACAAATATTACAATATATATATGTGCACAAAATCATTTGGTTGTGTCATAATACTGCTAATAGTTTGGCTCTGATGACAACCAATGTCTATAAACTAGGAGTGTCAGGCGATATATATTTTTTTTAATCGCAATTAATCGCATGACTTCAATAGAAAATTTTGTATCTGTTCTAAATGTACATTAAAATGTTTTCATACTCTTGTTAACATAAAAGTGGAAAATAATGTTCAACTAATAGAAATGTCTGCATCTTTTAGTTATTGATACAATAATTTCATAATAATTCATAAAATTTAGTTAAAATTAAAAAGATGTACTGTACTGTAAAAAATAGATTTTTGTTGAAGTCGTTTTTTGCCACTAGATGGCATAATTGCATTTGTAAGACATAGGTGACAGCTCAGTGCATTTTTTTTTCATATTAAGAGGCAGCTAATCTTGAACATAAAGTAAGTTGTGAAATTCTGCAAATTTTTTAAATTGTAAAATGCAACTTGACCCCAGTCTCCACAAATATATGTATTATTAAATGTATTTCTGTTCAATTTTGACATGGACGTGTCTGCTGCGTTGCGGCTGGAATTCCCCCAGTACAGGCTTTCCAGGTAAGGGCCGGTCATTAATCGCGTGTTAAAAAAACTTAAAGGAGGTTAAAGGAACTTTAAATGACCTCAAAATGAACGCACTCATTTTGACACCCCTACCTGAATGTTATGTCATTACAAATTAAATTTGACCACACTTATGATTAACGACTTTACAGCACACTAGCATCTATGCTAGCAATAGCAACGAAGAAACTACATTAGCAACAGTATAGATAGTCATTTAGCACTAGTTAGAAACGTTCATTTTTTATAAGATTTTTTTTTGCTTGGTTATTATTTTTATTTCTTTTTACACATTTCTAGCCAGCCTGATATGATAAAAATACGTGTTGATGAATTCGCATGACAAGATGTCGATGACATGATTATGTTGTTCTGACTGTTTTGTCAGTGGCTCAAGTTAAGAAACCCTATTGACTATTGCACCGGCAATCTTTTGAGATTTACCGGAACGTCCGCAATCGGAGCAGGACACCAACTCCTCGGCCTGACCCGTCTTCCTGTTGGAGTCCTGGTCACCCAGGCAGAAGTCGCAGTAGTCATTGGGAATGATGATGCCGTCAGGACCCTTCTGAGCTACAGGGACAAAAAAGTCTTGTTAGGAAGATGCAGCTCTTGTATAAATCATTATATGATGTTCCGTCACGGTGAAAAGGTCTAATGGTTTGTGTAGTTCAATGCTTAATACGTTTGTGGTTGTCGGGGTGTCGTGGGGGGGACGGGGCCGGCTCGATCTCCTTCTCCTCGTCGCCACCTTCCTCCTCTGCCAGATGAGTGTGCGTGTAGTGGTAGCTCAGGCCAGGACGGTTCTTGTAACGCTTTCCGCAGACTGTAAAAGCAACAAAGAACCAAATAACATTACGTTAGAGCGCCTTCATATTCAGCCGGCACGTCACTTTTCTATTGATGAAGCCTGATTTGTTGCTAAATTCTGCTTTAATGGACAAAAAAAAGTTAGTTTACGTCAGATTGTGAAACTACAGAGGAGGTTAGAGTCGTGATGAAAAGTGAAAAAGTGACTACTACAAAAAAGTTGTGAATATGAGAACATGAATTGGGGAAATAAAGGATTTTACTGGAATATTTTATGAATAATAATGTTACACAATGAACCCCTGTTTATTGCAGGACATAAGTTCTCGACCTACCTGCAATACGAAAAAAATCTGCAATATAGAGAGACCATTAAAAACAAATCCTGCCGTACAGAAGCCACTGCATTACTGCTCATTGTGTTTTACGTTCTATTAACAGATACAAATTGCACTGGTAACTGTGGCTCTCCTTTCCCACATACAGTAAGTAAGTAATGCACGGGTCTATTGTAAATACACATGAAAAACGATATAGAGGGGATGTGAATGATGAAAGGTCAAAATTCTACACTAAAATAAAATAGTCACACTATTAGACGAATTAAGTAGTGATAATAAAACCCCACGTTATTAATTTGTGTAATATTCCAACCTCATTCTTGCAACTTTTATAAATGATATTACACAATTTTTTTTGCAGCAATTAGCATTAGAATATAGCTAAATGTCATCAATATTCACAAATCTGTTAAAAACACTGGGGAAAAGGCCTTTTTTGCAATATGGCCCTGGTTGATTTCTTATACTCTGCTGCCACCTGCTGGCCGTTTTTTTTGTAACAACTACCATTTCTTCAACCGTTCTCTGCAGTTTATGAGGCTGCATCCAAGCCTTCTGTATGCTTTAGCATAAATAAATAAAACCCATTAAAAACGTATAAATACGTATTTGGGGCACGTAAAACATTTGAAATATAACATATTTATACGTTTTTGGGAGCAAATGAGTTAATAACTGGAAATCTGTTAAGAGAAAAAAGTCTAATCGATAATGTCCATTGGGACTGAAGCCGTTGTAGAAGTTTCCATCACAGTTCTGCAGCCATTTTGTCGCAGGCTGCAGAACTACAGTGGGTATAAAAAGTCTACACACCCCTGTTTAAATGCTATGTTCTTGTAATACAACAAAATGAGACAGACAAATTCTTTCAAAACTTTTTCTACCATGAATGTGAGCTAAAGAGGGGAGGTCAAAATAAATGCATAAATAAATAAATGAGATGGGAGTCAGTCTACATCTGCTACCATTTAAATTTCTTAAACAACCCTAAACAAAGTTCAGATGTTCCAGTAGGCTTTTCCTGACATTTTGTTTTGCCTCCTACCACAAGCCGTAAGGCAGGGGTGCTCAAGTTCTGCCCTCGAGAGCCCCTATTCCAGCCTGTTTTCCATGTTTCCCTCCTGCAGCACAGCTAAATCTAATTATCAGCTAATCCGCAAGCTTTGCAGAAGCCCGATAACGATCCTGATCATGAATCAGGTGTGTTAGTGGAGAGAAACATGGAAAACAGGCTGGATAGGGGCTCTCGAGGACCGAACTTCAGCACCCCTGCTGTAAGGTATTGTGTTAACACTGACTGGGAACACCTTGACTAAGACTAAGAGTTCCTTCTTGGTTTCATCGTACTATAACATAATTTCCCAAATGCGTTTTGGGAGATTTCAAGTTTTTATACTAAGACACTCCAGCAGCATTAAATGTGGAAAAATAATTTTTCCTGGTTTCATCTTTTTATATGCCAAAAAACCTGACATTTCAACGTGGGTGTGTAGACCTTTTATATGCACTCACTCTAAAAGGCAATTTGTCCAAATATAATCACAATTTTGTCTACAATGGCAACATCTGTAGGAAACATGCGAGCGTCAAAGCCAGTCAGTTAGCCTGTCGGCATGCCTTTTAGAAAGCATTGAAAAGCGTTAATGACATGCTTTTTAAGCATTAAAAGCTATTAGTGACAGCACACAGGAAGAACACTGGAGGAGAGATACCTTCTTCAGCCTTTTTTGAGTTATGCTTTTGTTTGTGTCTATCTGGAACAGAGGAGACACACAAGCAAAAAAAAAAGAAGAAGAAAAAAAAAGAAAAAAAAGAAAAGATGGACAGGATTCATTCATTTTGCTTTTCCCAAAAGAGGTTCATTCATCAGTCCGCATCTGCAATCCTTCCTGTAGGAGAGGAGCATGCTTATGAGGCAGGTTCGTGTAAAACAGCCCGGTCTTTCTTCATGCCAGGTGACAGGAAGTGACTTGAAGGGAATTTAAATGGCTTTTTTTCCCCTTTTTTTTTTAATCACAAACAGACCAAATTCATGATTTAGGGTATGTACGACACACACAGACACACACGATAAAATTAGAATTTGTTTTTGGTGTCTTACTGTCACAAACGTAAGGTTTGTCCTGGTCATCCGCATTGACAGCTTCAGTCTTCTTACGACTGGAGCCTCTGTTCTGTAATGAAAACGCAGCATGTTGTTTAAAAAGCTTAATGATTCAACGTGAATTCGGGGTAGTGAAAATTGCATATTACCTCATTCGCTGCCATTGACGACTATAGACGTCAAAAATTAATTTGAACAATTTCTATTAGTTTAAAATGTTTCCCACTTTTGTTAACAAGAATATAAAAACCTAGAAAAAATTTGTATTGTACATTTTGAGTAGATTCATTAATTAGGTAATTAATTACAATAAAAAATTTAATCAATTAAAGTTTTTGTCTTTACTAGTTAACTCACAAATAATCACAAATTGTATATCTGTTCTAAATGTACCCCAAAAAAATCCCCCTAGGTTTTCATACTCTTGTTAACAAAAGTGGAAAAAAAAAAGTTAAACTAATAGAAATAGTTATAATGAATTTTTGACGTCTATAGCCGTCAATGGCAGTTAATGAGTTAATATTACATGCAGCAAATTTACAGGATTAAGAAATCATGTATAAGAAAAGTGCTATAAATACTGATCTCACGGTATTTTAACTCACTTTGCCTCTGTTTCTGTTCTTCCTCTTCGGCGTATCCGCTTCGAAGTCTTCGTCGTCTTGAAATGCGTCACCGTTTTCCTCGGCCTCCAGCACTCTCTACGCAGGAAACATGCAAGAAGAGAGCTTTAGATGCAAAACAGGTCAAAAAAGGGGAGGAAGTGTTAAACAATGTGCGACATATAAAACAAGAGTATGAACAATACTGTATAATCAATCACCTGTATTTCCAGCAAAGTCTCCTCCTCCTTGCACACGTTGCTTTTCTTTTCCAGGAGGTTGTCGCTCCTGAGGAGGGCCTCCAGAGCTGTGGCTTCCCCCGGGGGGCCCTCACGTTTGGGGGCCAGCTCGGCCTCTGAGGAAAAGGAAAATGAGCAAAAATAGGATTTTAAAAAGTTGGTTTGTTTTTTTAGATGGCTATAGTGGAACAAACAAAAGAAATTTGAAATAGAAGTACTGTAGTACATTGAAAATAAAATGCAATTTATTAACAGAATAAAATAAATATAATGTTATAAGACAAATTGATTAATGAAATAAAATACGTTATTCATCATATTTGAAAAGCCATTTATTAACAATAAAAATAATGTGTTGATAGAATAGTAGCAAAATTAACAAATTAATCATAAGAAACATTTAGGGCTGGGCAAGAAATCAAATTAATTCAATTAATCGTCATTTTGAAAATCGATGATTAAACCTTTAAATATTAGTTTGTTGGGTTTATTGGATTAAAACCGATTAAAATTGCAATTGTCCTGAATTAATTCATTGGCTATATCACTCAGCCCTAGAACAATTTATAAAAAAATATATATATATAAATAATTGAAATATGTGTAAAACAACTTAAGTTAATTTTCTTATACCAGAGAATCACCTTATTTGTAAAGGTTTCCTAAGGCCACAAGATGGGGCCGGAGTGGGCTGATTTTTTTTCATATTTATCATGTATGTCAAGTCATAATGACTGTTTCAATAAATATGACAAAAGCTTTATTATTATTATTTGCAAATTCCTCCCTTTAACTGACAAAGACCAAACTGAAGGACATTTTTTCACTATACAGTAAATATAGTTAGTTTTAATTACTCAGTTTCAGTTATTTTTTTGAAACACATTTTTATTAGATTTCCTTAACGGAAATGTATTCTCAGTTTTAGTTTTCAGTCTTTTGTTCGTTTTCATGAGCTATAATAACCTTGCTCTCAATTTCCTTTCACCAAACAAGTACTCCAGTCAAAATCAGCTTTCCATCTATTTGACGCTGACCTTGTACATGTACCTCCTTGCGCACGCACACACACTGCTGCTCAGGAAGTATTAAATAAACATGAAGCACTCCTGAAAAAAAAAAATCCTGTGAGGGGAGCAGTCACATTCCACGCCGTGTGTTGTCATTGATATCTAGGCTGCGCTGCACAACTTTTTCCCTACCATGTTTCTATTTTTTTGGGGGGTTTGTTAAGTCATTCTAAATTCTTATAAGTCACTATTACATTGCGTGTGGAGGACGAGAAGAAGGAAAAACAATGGCGGCAAGTCAGAAACAAAGACTCGCCTTAGCGGCTTCCCTCCCCTCTTATCGTGTTCCTGGTATGTATACAAAAAAAAAAAAAAAAAAAAAAAAGTACACTTCATAAGATTTGCTTATAGTTTAATGCCTTATGGTCAAATGATTAGAGGCCCAGTTAGGGAGCTTCTGTACTGCAGCGGTCATGTGTGTGCGTGTGTGTGTTTCCTCACAACAGTGAGAGGGGGCATTGATTCGGGGGGGGGGGAGAGAAAATGAACCTGGAGACCTGGCTAACCAGAGCCAGATGGTCCGATAGTGAGCCTCGAAGCCACACACACATACTGCAATCATATTATTGGGTTTCCCTCATGTGCTGATGTTTTCTTTTTTTCTTTTTTTTTGGTCCCCATTGATATGAATGTGGTGATGAAAACCAGAACACGCACATCATTTATACGCCGGACACACAAGAATGACACGATTGTGTGGATTGTGCACCTGTGTGTGAATGTGTGTGTTGCCTACCTAGCCGAAGCTCACACAAGCGTAGTTGGGGATCCAGGGGTGGGTGGAGTCGCCTCTTCTTTCGCCAGCAACGCGCCGGGTAGGCGTACATCTGTCCCGACACCCTGCCTGGCACAAACACGCACACACATACACACGTATAAGGAAAATGTGGTAGTACACAGCAACAAGCGTTGTCAAGCTTAGCATTGGAACAAAACTGCCATTGAGACCTAAACACACACACACACAATTATTTCAGTGTTCTGGCTAATGATCCACATATTTCAGGAAATCCCACTTAGGCTGTTTGTCGCGATTTGTATGGAGAGTTGATTTATTTTTGGTCTCCAACGGGGCAAAAAGGGGTGAAGAAAAGGAGGCGGGAGAGGATTCGAATGCAATATAATGTGCGTCAGGTCCGCCCGCAAAGTGCAGGGTGCGGCCGGCGCGGCGCCGTGGAGGGAAGACAGGCTATTTGTGTCCGGCTCGATGCGAAAGGAGCACAAATCTTCCTGTTTTGTTGGGTTTTGTGCGACACAGGTGCAGAACAACTCATGAAATATACAAAAAGAGGGCGGCCTCTTTGCTTATTTATGAAAGGAATATGCATTTTCTTCCATTTTAACATCCTGTAGGTATTATAATGGTCCAGTGTCCTGATATTTTTGTCCATAAAAGAATAGATTAGGGGTCTGCAACATGCGGCTCTGGAGCCACATGTGGCTTTTTAGTCCCTCTCCTGTGGCTCCCTGTGGATCTCTAACATTTTTTATTTTTTTTTAGATAAAATATTAACTCATTCACTGCCATTGACGGCTATAGACGTCAAAAAATTCATTTGAACTATTTCTATTAGTTTAAATTTTGTTTCCACTTTTGTTAACAAGAGTATGAAAACCTAGAAAAAAATGTTTTATTGTACATTTACAACAGAATTTGTGAGTTAACTATTGAAGTCATGCAGTTAATTACCATAAAAAAAATTAATCGCCTGACACGATTTAAAAAGAAAAAGAAAAAAAGAAAAGATTATTAAAAATCAGGGACGTCAGGCGATTAATTTTTTTTATTGTAGTTAATCACATGACTTCACTAGTTAACTCATTATTAATCACAATTTTTTATATCTGTTCTAAATGTACAATTAAAATATTTTTAGGTTTTCATGCTCTTGTTAACAAAAGTGGAAAAAATGTTAAACTAATAGAAATAGTTCAAATTAATTTTTTACGTTTATAGGCGTCAATGGCAGTGAATGAGTTAAATCAAAGAATGATTTAGACAATTAAATATTCAAAAAAATGTTTGAGTCCCAATTTTTAAATTGTCAGAAAAAGAGAGACAAAAGTTAGTTGAAAATGTTTTTTAAAAATTACTTATAAATGTCAGAAAAGTGACTATAAAATGTCCAAAAAGGTAGAGGAAAATAGATTTTTTTCAAAAGGTAAAAAAAACGGTTAAAATGCAACTATAAAATGGCTACAAATAAAAAAATTAATCCTGAAAATTATCATTAAATGTCTACAAAATTGCCACCCCCCCCGCCAAAAAAATCTGAAAATTTATAACAAAAAAAGGCAGAACATTTTTCAAAAAATAGCCATAAAATGTCTAAAAACGGAAGAAGAGAGGTACTTTAAAATTGCAAAAAAATATCAGAAATTTGACAAAAACTAGAAGAAACTGAATCTCAAAGTATTAAATGCTGCATATTTTTCTGCTACTGTTTCGTTCATCATAACGTTCAAATGTTTTGCGGCTCCAGACAGTTTTTTGTTGTTATTTATTTAGCCTAAAATGGCTCTTTTGACAGTAAACGTTGCTGACCCCTGCAATAGACCCAGCAGCATCCTACGGAGGTTTTAGAAAACTCAACCCCCAAAGCCAATTGCAACTAGACGCATAAAATTTGGTCGACATATCTACCACGAGTAGACCCACAAAAAAGCCTCAAGAATCCATGCCCAAAAAGATACAGGAAGTCTGCTATTTTGCTTTGAAACTTCCACTTTAAGATCATTTTAGCTGTTTCCAATTGCTGCCAAATTTGAACCATGTGTACCAGACATGTTGACGTGAAATTGTGAACATTTTGAGCTCTGCTCATGGCAAAAGCGGTGACGTTCGACAAGCCACAAAACACAAAACTCGTTTGCCTTCTGGTTTCCTCACCTGGTTGGCGCTGGCACTTCTCCATCCAGATGTAGCAGTTGTTCTGGGCAACTCCGGTTTGCGAGTCCAGGAAGGGCATCCGCACGCTGCGCTCGGCACGCAGCCGGGCGTTGTAGCTACGGCAGTGCTCGATGGCGTCCTTGTAGAACTGGTCGCCCAGCCTGGACAGAAAGACGCACAAAATTGGGGTTACCATACATCTCTTTCGTCCTCCTGGACACTAAACTACTAAGATGTGAATAATCAACAACAATCAATCCCGCATCATGTTATATTATACAGATAACGATTCTGTGCTTCCAACCAGCAAATGAAAGAAGGATAGCGATACCTGCATGCAAGCAGGATGGTATCTGACTTTGTATTTGTGCGCAAACCATCTGAAGAGGCTCTGTGGATGTCTCGCGCAGATATGCAAAGAATGCCAAGTTGGGCAAGGACCCGCATGAGGATTTCACAAAGATGTTCACTGTTTGGATGGAAGGGTGAGCGAGGGGGTCAAGAAGAGGAGGGAGGGAGGGAGGGATCACCGGACACTTCATTAGGTACTCTATCAACATCTAATGCAAGAGGTGGGAAGTAGGAAGAAAGTACTTTGTTATTGTACTGATGAGTTTTTACTTTTACTCCCTGAATTTGAAAACAGAAAATAGGCTGGTTACATTTCTCAACTTCCACAAATGACACGATGCAAAAAGACTCTGTTTACCGTCATACTAACCATTTTTCATCTGAATTCTGTGCCGCATTCTGACTAACGTCCAATTTTGGATTTCTTTAAACTCTTGGAAAAATTATGCCCACACAAAAATAATAATGCTCATTTTCTCCTCCGCCTGACTTTGGGTCACCTTCTACTGCTTCCACAGGCAACTTCATGTGGTCTTACATAAGCGAGTCACCACACGTGTGTGCCGTCACGTGTGTTTATATGATATTCAATGGAAAAAGGCAGTATTTCCTCTTTGTACACATGTTGCTGTCTGATGCTTATGTAACTGAGCTATTTCAAACTGGCATCGATGGGTATATGCAATCTGTACATTTACAATGGCTATATCAGATTTGTATCCACATTTGGAAAAAGGAAGGTATCCGATTACTAGGAGTGTGCCCCAAAAAAATCGCGATTCTCATTTAGTACGATTCAGAATCGATTTTAAATGTCCCAAAAGCGATTTTATTTAAATTATTCTATACTGTCTTGCCTTTGTCTGTGCGTGCCTTTATTTGGAGCGCTGTTCATGCTGTACCCAATTTTGGCCACTTAGGGGCAGTGTGGTTCCACGCGGTCTGATACACTGTTAAGTTTGAGCCACATTAGAGAGTATAAGGAAAGTCACGATCAAATTATTCCAATAAAAGTTGGGTTTTTTTCCCAGTGTGGAGCTGTTCTTTTGAGTGATAAAAGTGCCACGAGTAGCGCGCTAATTAGCATTAGCAAGTCAGACTGGAGTAGATCATTACACTTCCTTGCATATCTATAGATTGAAGCAAAAATCATTGTCAATCAAATCATTTTGAACCAAAAATCGATTCTGAATCAAATCGCAGACCAAAAATCGGAATCGAATCAAATCGTGAGACATTCAAAGATTCCCACCCCTACCGATTACAATTTATTTTTTCATTTACTAAATTGTGCCACTTGAGAGCAAAAAGTGGAATTGTATCCTTTGAACAATGCAGTATAAATCTACCCCTTTATTTCCAACGTGAATCAGACAACATTCTGGAGAACCGACTGGGGAAAGCGTTTTTCCATTCCACCAAGGCATACTTGGATGATTTTGATGCAGAGGAAGCGAATGAGACACCTTTTGGGATGAACTGGCATGTCGATTGACCTCACAGAATTCCCACAGACGCACTCGCAAAATCGTGTGGTAAGTCGTCACCACAAAAGTGGAAGCTGTTATAACTGCCAAATAGTTTTTCCATCGTTGATATGAGCTGGATGGGGGGGAGGGGTGTTGTGGGGGTGCATGTCTGTTCATCATTCCAGCGCATCAACCTTCCTCGTCTGCCACATGTTATATTCATGTCCCTCACTTGAGCATTTTGACTTCCTCTTTTCCCGAAACACTGCAATGAATCAATGGTAAACTCATCAGTGCCGTGATAAATCACGGGAAGTGAAACCGCCACGTGCTTGAGCCATCGTACTCTGTAAGCAAACACAATGCGGCTCAGCTTCTGGATAGCAGCAACTCAAACTTGGAAGCTTGTTTAATACGGCACCCAGTGAACCTGAATATCTAGAGCCAAAGCCGTGAGAATTGTGTTTATTAGGGGTAAGAATCTTTGAATGTCTCACAATTCGATTCGATTCCGATTTTTGGGTCTGTGATTCGATTCAGAATCGATTTTCGATTAATAATGATTTTTGATTCAAAATGATTTGATTGACAATGATTTTTGCTTCAATCTATAGATATGCAAGGATTTGTAATGATCTACTCCAGTCTGACTTGCTAATGCTAATTAGCGCGCTACTCGTGGCATTTTTATCACTCAAAAGAACGGCTCCACACCGCAAAAAAAACTAATTTTAACTTGATCGTGACTTTTTCTTTCTACCCTCTAATGTGGCTACAACTTAACAGTGTATCAGACCGCATGGAACCACACTACCCCTAAGTGGCCAAATCAGGTACAACATAAACAGCGCTCCAAATAAAGGCACACACAGACAAAGGCAAGACAGTATAAAATAATATAAATAAAATCGATTCTGAATCGTACTAAATGATAATCGCGATTCTTATGAGAATCGATTTTTTGGGGCACACCCCTAGTGTTTATCGCATAATAATTCACACTATTGATGTTACACTTTCCTAAAAAGAAAACATGTATTCATTTATTTTTTTGGTTCTTCTTTTATTCTACAGATTCAAATACAAAAATATATCAAATGTATAATGTTCAGCGCATGAAAAGTAAAAAAAAAAAATCATCTCACATTATGTTTAACACCAAAATGGTTCCAGACAAACCTCTCTTCCTATTTACTTCCTGTTTCAAGTCCCGCTACAACCCGTTTAGGCGGCAAATGAGCCAATTAACCGGAACTGTTAGCTTGTGTCCTTACAAACACAGGGAATGGCGGAGGTTCATGCAACCATTTAGAGCTGGTTGTAGGCAGAGGCAACAGAGAAGGAGCGGGGTGGGAGGGGGTAAAATAGCATAAATTGGGTCGGGTGAGGGGGTTTGACATATCTCGGGGGGGCACACGTGTTCCCTTTCGACCCGTGTCACCCTCACACACACACGGGGGGGGGGGGGGGGGGGGTGAAAGACACACAAAAAGGAAAAGGTGGATGGGGGATTAGAAGGGACATCAGGGAGGGGGTTGATGGGGAAGGGCTGAAGGGGAGAGGAGGGGGGCTTAAATTATCCCCGATGCAGCTGGGGTGAAATGGATGAAAAGATGGATGCATGGATGGATAGATGGAGGGCAATGTTCTCTCGTCCTAATTTATGTATGTATGTAGTACATGCAGCCAGACTGAGCACCCCCCCCCCCCTACAGCTCCCACCCCCAAATCCTCCACCACGCCATTATGGGGGAGGGGCGCATGGCGACACAAGATATAAAACAAACACATCATAAAAAATACACAACCCCCCCAGTCCCCCTAGCCCAACCCTTACACACAATAAAGAAATCTGTAATAATAACGTTGATGCAGTCATGTGATGCAACGTAAGGATATGGACGCTTATTCACATATCATATCTCATCTGTGGGATGTGGCGTATTTATGTTATTTTGTATATTTTACATTATATTGAAGTCAGTGTTGGATTAAAATCTGGGGGTGCAAAACAAGCACACACAAAAATATTATTTTTTTTTCAGACTAAAGCAACAACAGCATCATAAAATTTGCAGATTTAAAAAAATATATATATCTTTTGGGATTTTTTTTTGTAAATCTGAATTTTTAGACTAAAACAACAAAAATCATTACATTCTGAGCTTTCCACTGATCAGCATTGCATTTTAAATGTGTTTTGTTTTATTTTTAAGACTAAAACAACAATATAATTTTAAAAAAAAAATCTATTTTTTTTTGTTTGTATTTTTTTAAGATCAGAGAAATGCTAGACATTCTTTGGAATATTTTTACCTCAGTCACAACAAACGAAACAAAGACACTGTTAAAAAAAAAAGTAGTGCACAACCTTAGTGACTACCACCATATGCACTATAAAGAGGGCTTTGTTAGCATTTGGTAATAAAAAGCCAATATAATGACTGAATATGCCAGAAATTGCTGGCCCTAAAGCTCGACTGCTCTAACGTCACAAGGGCTTTTGGATCACTTCCTGCTATTACCGCCAACAATCTTGTGGAGGATCTAGAATCTTTCTCCACTTCCAAGTCATGATGTCTGCATCACATGGATGCTTTTGTATCAATGAAGATGCAGATGCAAATAAAAGATGATCCCAATTTGGTGGAGGTCCTCCGTACCCCAGCATCAGTTCCAGGTCGTTCTCCCCTTACTCCTTTGACAACAGATGGCCTCTGGACGTTAGCGGGATGCTCACTAATCTGCTGTTCGGACATGCACAACAACAAAAACAAGCGCAGTCCAGTATCTCGACACTGTCTGCGGCCTAAGCTGTGTTGAAGAAACACGACAGTTTAAAGTGCTAAAGTGCAGCATGTTTGTGTCTCTCTCTGCGTCATCGTGCCCCCGCGTTCATTTTGATTTAGGAATTCAGGAAAGTGAAAATAACACGGAGATTAGAGAGCGCACTGCTGAAAAAACAGTGTTGAGAGAAAACAGGAAAGATTCTGAATAGTCTGCGATCCATCCAAACAAACGTGGGAGAGAGTTTCAGACAAACACGCTCCATGTAATAATGTCGTACCTACTCATTACGAGTATCATATAATATGATTCACGGCAGTCATGACATTCTGAATTTAGCCAGAACTGAAAGTCAGGCCTGATCCGGACAACTTTCCATACACACCCAGACCTACCAGGTGAGCTAATCAAAGCTAATCAATCGCAGGGCACCATTCACGTACACACCTGTGGACAATTTGGAGTAAGTTCCTCGGTGAGGCCAACATGCATGTTTTTAGAATGTTGGGGGAAGCTGGCATAGACTTATACATTCCAATGGAGATTCAAACCCAGATCCCCAGACTGTGAGGTAGACATGCTACTTGCGCCACTAGATTATTTGTATCCAGAATATTTCTGTAAATTGTCAAAAAAGAAAGAAAGCAACTCAAGGAAGAATGCAGCAACTAAAAAGGCTGAAAGTTTAATCTTTATGTTTATGACTATTTAAAAAACAACAACATTTTGTTATTATTTTCAGGATACCTTATTCAAAAGCACTTTATTTTTTAAATACACTTTAAAAAAAAACTTTTATCGGTCTCTTCAGCTATGTGTGGAATTCAACAGAAAATATTGCTTGCTTAAATTTAGCGTTTTATTATCCTAATGCATTTTCAAAGACATTTTCCATAGCTAAGTCTTAAAGGAGTTCTCTCAGGTCAACGGCCATAAATCAAGGATTAAGAAAAACAACACATTTTCTTTTGAGCACATTTCTTTCACTTGAAAAGACGTCGTGACAACAATTTTAAATGCCACTGTGATTTGGTGATGTTAAAAACTGCAACTATCGAGGTAAAATTTAGTAAAAGTGTAACTGAAATTAAATCCATGGTTGTAGATGTTTTTTTTTTTTCTAATACAAAATACAAAACCCGTAAATAAACAAACTGCTGCCTTAATTGGAGCGCTCTCAGTTTGCATTTGTGGTACAAAATAAGAAGCAACAACGTGTAAGCAAATAGCTAAAGTTTTTTTTTTTTTTTTTTTGCTTGAACCTGCGTGTAATAATGGACAACTTTTTTTTCGTAAGTAAAAGTGAATGTAAGAGCATGAATGCCCATTTGTATTTCCATAGCGCATCATTGCGCAATCCATCAAATCGCATGCCATACATTACCTGCAGACACGCGTGCACAGAATGGCCAGGTCTCAACAATAGCATCGTTCAAATATGTTATTTGGATTTTCGCCAAGCACACGCGCTCCCCTTTTTACATTCACCCAATCGCTCCCCGTGCAACCTCAAGCAGGTAAATAACAAACGTTTGCTTACGATTTTAAGGGATTCTGGATTGCAGTCGCCATTTTCCAGCAGGACTGGTAACGTAATACTGTATTCCAAATCTCGATGTAGTTTGGGACCCAAAAAAACACGAAGAGGAGGAGTGAGCGGTTTTGACCCACAAGAACAACCAATGTGTGCAGCCGCCACTACAACAGCGTCGGCGAGGCAGTGGGCGCGGCCTCAGAATTGCTGTCAAAATCAATGAAAGCAAAGCATAATTAAAAAAAATAGATGTTTTTACGTTTAAGACGTAACACTGTTAAAATAAGTACCATTGCATTTATTTTTTTTTTTGGGTCACCTTGCGACTCACTTATCAACTCAACAACACAATATGCGTAATAATTCCATAAATAAAATATTGATGCTTATGATAGCAATAAAATCATCACTTTATATTGTTTTGGGACAACGAACTAATAAATAAACCTCAAATCTACAATATACTTAAATAAAAGCTAATAGACAAAATAGCCAATGGGAGCTCGTTAGGTCATTTACTATTGTTCCCAATCGACCAATGGCAACCAGTCATTGTCAAAACCAAAACAATACAATCTATTCGATCGGTAATAATTCGATAAATATTACAAAATAATATATATTATATATAAGTTGTCACATATGAGTATTATTTGATAGGTAACAGAAAAGTTAAACTAAATCAACATTTTAGTGTTACTAAAAGCCAACAGAAAAAAACAGCCAATAAAAACTCTCCAACGTCACATATCTGGTGAACGATCAACCAATGACGATCATTTCAAGGCGGAACCAAACGGCGGAAACTCAGTTGCTGAAAAGCTAGTTTTCTAGCTTGGAAACTACGAAAACGTCCGATTCTTTGACACGGCATGTAGCTTACCAACACACAAATGAAACTCGCCACTTAAGGTTTATTCGTTGCCGTTAAGTTAGCCCGAGAATCACAACAACTCGCAACCTCTGACTAAAGAAGTCTAGCTATAGCTAGCTCCACGCTGGAACACGTAGTGGGATTGATTGTCAACAAAAACCACAACGTGGTGTCCATTCGGGTTGGACTGAAGTGCAGGAATGAACAAGTGGAACTGGAAAGAGGGCCAACGAGTCCGAAGAGGACAGCAAGGTTGCACTCGGCACCCTGGACGTGGACGGTACCGGGGAAGACAGTGGAGACCATCATGGGATGACAGGTGATGCGTTGGTTTAACTCATTCACTGCCAGACATTTTAGACCTTTTCAAAATGTTCAATACCCACACGGTATTATGGTCAATAATTGTATATAAACTGAATCTGCCAAAAGTCAGAATAGACTCTCGCCTGTCTACCTTGTCCCGTTCTAATCTTTTATAATCGACAGTAGAAAAATGTAGGTATTACATTTTATTTAATCTAAGATGGGGCAAATGATGATTTTGTGCTGGTAGTAGTGCATCAGTAGAGTTGTTTCCAAGTTTGACATTTACAGTGGAGCATAATCAGATTCTCCCCCTATCAAGCCCGGTTGAAAAAAAAAATGTAATTAACAAGTATACTTTTCAAAGGCAGTGAATGTTAAAGACTAGTTTTTGTGCTTGGAAATTTCTGTTCTCCCGAAAATTCAACAGTCGCAGTCATTTATCTAAATTGTCATGCAAATTTTGTATTCACAGGAATGGGTATGGTGATGCAGGGCATTCGTCCAGAAGGTCTGACAACCAAGCCAGCTCATCATCATCCTCCTCAGACAGCAGCGCGGCACCAGGTCTGTACCAGGCATCCCCAAATGTACTCATAAGAGTAATCCCTGACTTGAGTTTGACATACACTACAAGCAAAAAACAAGACCCTTTTTCATCATCAGAGCTGCCAGGTTTCTACTTTGACCAGGAGAAGAACCGATACTTCCGCTTGTTGCCGGGACACAACAACTGCAACCCTCTGACCCGAGAGCAGCTGAGGGACAAGGAACGTGAGAAAGAGAGAGCCAAGATGCTTGCGGAGGATGGCAAGCCCACAAAAGTATTTTACCACATACTTTACATTCTTCTGGAACTGATCCAACAAGTCAAAATGTGTTACCTTGCTTCCAGAAAGCACCGAGGGCAGGTCTGAATGCTTCCGTGCTTCTACAGAAACGACATTGTGGACTGCTATCTGAGGTGTCCTACTACAGGTAGGATTATTGTATTGTATTGTATTGTATTGTATGTATTGTATGTATTGTTGTAGTTTCAGATTTAATGTTGGCCTGTGAAGACTACGTTTGCTGGGTGATTAAAGGAACTATCATTTTTTTACATAAATAAAATGAACCAACATCCACTGAAATAATAAATAAATAAAAGCAATTAACCTCAGAGCTGTATATGTGTGGGGGGGAAACGAGCTATTTTTTTTTTATTCATCCGCACACATAAGCCATAACATTATGTAAATTTGTATGAAATGTCTAGAAAAATTGCATTGACAAGCACATGACTAGTTAAAGGGGTTACAACTTATATTAATACACTTTCAGGCAGGTCCACGAGGGTAGGATCAGCGCCATGAGACGCCACAAGCTGGAGCACCACAGCACCGACGACTTCAGGACCATCGTGGTCGGTGAACTCGCCGACGCAAGCGCAGTGGAGAACCCAAAAATGCCATCATTGTTCTGTCACAGGCCAACTCCAAGTGCGAGCAAGTGTTCGCCGTCAGCGACATGTCTCACGGGGGCTGCAAGTACGGTTCCATAAGCTTCAGCAGAAGCGGCAAAACTGGGTCTCTATCCGTGGAAGCGTTTGACAGCCCTTATGTCACCAATTGCAAGGTGAATGAATGTGTTTTTGGTGAGAAACAAAAAAAATCAAACTAACACACACATGATGACATCAAAACCTCAGTCGGTACCTAATAGTTGTATTCAGTTAGAGCAATGCATTGGTGCGTTTCAGGTGAATTCCGTCTGCTGGGCCACAGTCAACTATCCAGACTCTCACGTGTTGTATCCTTTGCTGATGATTTTGCCTTATTATATTTGATGTACAGTTTATTACCACATAACATGACTTTTTTTTTTGTCTGAAATATTGTTTTACCCCTGACATTGAAATCTTACCGCCAGGTCTCACTTTGGCTGTTTTTTCCAATTAGATTTAGCTTTTAAGCTGTTTGGCACTCTCAGTTGAGGTTTACTCTAAAATTGGCATCTGTTTTCAAAACAGATTCCCGTAATTGCCAGTCTGTGTTTATATTACGCATTTAGTAAGACTGTATGTTGACGAGCGCTGTTGAAAATGAAAGGATTGATGGATAGATAATGTACAGATAAGTTTTACTTTTTTGCTTCTGTCTATAGCCTCCTTAACTGAAGCTCGAATTGTCCAGACTGTGCCTGGACAGCGGCTCTGTCACTTTGCTTCCGGCTTCGCTCTTCAGCAACACTGACTCAAGTTAAATCATTTTTTTTCTTTTTCTTTTTTTTTATCAGCGAACTTACTTTTTATTGTGGTTTACAGCAGAGTAGATTTTGCACAGCTTTTTTTTTTTTTTTAACTACTTAAGTAGTTAACTGTTTCATGAAATAGCTCTCAGTGCACTTTAGTATATTTTTTTTTTTGCATTGATTTTATGTGCAGGTGTACCTAATGAAATGTCCCCTTTCCTCCACAGATCAGGCAGGAACCCATTATCGTTTTAAGATCCCCATGGCCTGGTGTTGTGCTTGGTGTCAACTTCCACAGTTTGACAAGTGGTTTAGTGTGGGTCAGTGACAAACATATTCAACCCTTTTGTCCATGTTGGTTTGTAGCAATGTGTGTACATATGTCTAGTTTGAAGGTGTAATTGCCTTTGTTTGTTGGCAGGTTTGTCTCATAAGGTGATCCTGCAACATGCTGTCACGGGCAAAAAACAAACAGTGAATATCGACAGTGACGTCTTGGCTCAGCAGTTTTGTGTTGGAGTGAGTTTGGTTTTATTCTTGTATTGAGGGACTTTGATTACAAAGCTGGGAAAAAGGCTTAATTGTCAGTGTGTGTTTGCCACCTTGACTCATTTGCTGCCCAAAACGTATAAAAACGTTCTGTTTTAAATATTGCCATGGTCCCAAAAGGGTTTTTATACATTTTTTATGTTTTTTAAATTATTATTTTTTTTTTTTAATGCTAGAGCATACAGAAGGCTTTGATCCAGCATCCGACCTGAAGAGGACGCTTAAAGCAATGGAAGTTCTTACAAAAAACGTCCAGCAGGTGGCAGCAGAGTATAATAGATCAACCAGGGCCATGTTGCAAAAAGCTCTTTTCCCCTGTGTTTTTAACAGATTTGTGAATATTGATGACATTTAGTTATATTCTAATGCTAATTGCTGCAAAACTGAAATATTATAATTTTTTGCTGAGGAAATAAGAGACTAATCTTTGTTTTTATAGCAATAGAACCCAATTTTCTGTGGGCCTTGCAAAATCAGTCAAAATCCAGTAAAACAGCCGGGAGCAAAGGGGGTTGCTTCGGTAAAAATGGCTGGGAGTGAATGACTTAATATGACAAGTAACCCCGGCAGGTGCCCTTGGTGTTCAATGGCTGCCGGTCGGGGGAGATTTTCAGCATCGACGTGCGGGAGCCGAGCGGCCGCAAGGTGACGAGCTTTAGGCAAGAATCGGCCGTCACGTCGGTGCGCATCCTGCGGGACGAGAACTACCTGCTTGCTGCCGACATGTCGGGCCAGGTCAGGAATCATGCTTTTATCACACCTTTACCACAGGAACATCACAAGTTGTGTGATCTCTGTGGCAGATCAAATTGTGGGACATACGGGCCAAGAAGCCAGTACAGGAGTACCGGGGCCACTACAACGAGCATGCCCGCCTTCCCATCCACGTCAGCGAGCCTGAGGGGCTTCTTTTAGCCGGTAGGGGACAAAATACTTGCATGTTCTATTTCAGATGTACAGATACTTGTGTTATGAAATTATTTTTGCCAATAGTGGGTCAGGACTGCTACACTAGGTTCTGGAGCCTGCGGGACGGCCACCTTCTGAGGACCATCCCGTCGCCCCACCCGGCCGCCAACAGCGCCATCCCCAGTGTGGTCTTCTCCTCCAGCCTCAGTGGCCACACGGGGATCCCTGGCCTGCTGATGGCCGTTAAAAACGACCTCTTCTACTTCCCCTACAACACAGATGAGACCGAGCCTCAGGAAGTCTGACTGAATGGGACAATTCTTTAGGTACACCAGCACAATTAAATCTGCCTATGAGTAATAATTTGACAAATCTTTTTTTATTGTGCTAAATGCTGAGAGCTATTTTTTGTATTTTCAATAGTCCTAGAAGTAATTTTATTTTTCTATTTTACAACAGGAAGAATAACTGAAACTTTTACAAAGTATACTTAAATAAGCAAATCAAAAACAAAGACATGAAAAAAGACGAGTTTGCTGTTTAATCCAAGAGCATGGTGCTCTTGTTTTAGTTTTGTCTTCAACTTTGTTCTTTTTTTTATTTATATACAGCACTTTTTTTTAATGTGTTCATAAGCCAAAGTTAAAGCTTCTTCATCTGACATTATTAAACTGTTGTGGAAAAATATTTTTTGCCATCAAAATGAATCCCAGAAAACGCCATCCGCACATGCAAATTTACCATTGGCAGATATACTGAGGATATGTCGAGAAAAAAAAAATCTCCAAAGAACTTGAATGTCAGAAAGGTTCCAGGGCTGGTGTCACAAACTATTTCAAATCCAAGCTATAAATTTTCCCCTTTGATGTATGACCACTTTGACATCAGTCAGGTTTTTGTCATCCAAGATTTAAAAAATATGTCCCCTTTATGACTCCCTTGACATTGAAAAGGGGGCAGGGGGAATTTCACAGAGCCTGCCAGGCGGGGTGAGTAGGGAGGGGAAACCCTCATAGCTATTAAAATACATATTTTCTGACAGCTGTCCTGGAACTTTTATGACACATTTTGTATTTGTTTGCATTGCTTAAGTTTCAAGTCATTTCAAGATCTCGCTCGTGAAAGGTGA
The DNA here is from genome assembly GCF_054856555.1 of Leptonotus elevatus. Taxonomy (NCBI): domain Eukaryota; kingdom Metazoa; phylum Chordata; class Actinopteri; order Syngnathiformes; family Syngnathidae; genus Leptonotus; species Leptonotus elevatus. Next base: position 10,860,213 of record NC_141256.1, read on the forward strand.
GGTTTTTGAGGGTCCAGCCTCAACAATGTCGTATTGCTAACAAGTTCATCCAACAGCGTAAACAAAAAAGGTGTTTTATATATATATATTTGTATTCAATTTCAATTTGTCTTAAGGCTTTTCTATTAATGTCCGCCTTTATAAAACTACTACTAAAGGCTTGTGGTGTTATTAGAGTGGATAAGACTAAATGTTTTTGTATATAATGGGACGCATCTATAGTATAACAATGAACCCAGATGGTTCTCTTAAAAAAAAAAAAAAAAAGCGCATAGGCAAGGACATAAGGTTTCTTACTAACATAAAACAAAAACAGTACTGTGCAAAAGTCCGATTTTTCACGAGTTCCACCACTCTAAATTCCATTTTCATAGGCAAACCCAAGTCTGAAACACAGTGAAATTATGTTTTATTATAATAGCCTATTAAGTTCTGTTGAAAATCCAGATGAGATTTTTTTTTTTAAAGCAGGGAATAGGTGAGTTTGTCAATGAGTAACTAACAGTAGGGTCATTAATTAATTAAAAAAATTAACTAATAAAAAAAAATAATAATAATAAAAACTGAAATGAAACTGCTTCACTTATTATAGTTATAGTTTCTTGGCACCAAGAAGGCAATAAATACTTTTATTGCTTTGGCCTACGCACAAAAAAAAAGCAAATTGTCACTGCTGTGTGAAATATACTTTGGAAAAAATGCTTTTTATTTTATTTTAACGTTTTTGGGATGTCTGCGTTCAGTTCCATCCCAAAAACATAAAAATAATAAAATGGGGGGAATAAATGGCCATCAGTCTTTCACATATGTCAGTTTTTCTTCTTTAATTTTTAATTTTTAAGTTTTTTGGGATGTCTACATTCAGTTTCATCCTAACGTAAAACAAAAAAGGGGGGAAATAAATGGACATAAGTGTTTTTCACATAGCAGCAACAAACTATGGAAAGCTTTAAAAATTTTATAAAACTGAACCATGGATATGCAGGTGTTCACCGTATAGTCATTTCATCCTGACTAACATAATTGATTTTGCATAGTACTGTTTTAGCCCCCTTGACGATTTACCATGACAACTAACTAAATTGTAGTTGTGAATGGCTGTGCGTTTGTCAGTCTTGTGATTGACAGCCCAGGGTGTGCCCCCTAACTCAGACCCTGATAAACTGTATAGAAAAAGGACGGATGGACTTTGATGTGTTTTTCCTAACAATCTAGATCTTTAAGAGCAGAAAGTCCAAAACGGATTGTCCAAAGCTGTTCTCTCGAGTTCCTTCATGATATTCAAGTTTCATTGACTGACCAGTTTTAAAACACAAAATGCCGTCAAGAACGCAACTGGAAGACCAGAGACAAAAGGGGCAGACATGATTTTTGAAGTCCTGCTAGAGTTCCCCGGACTTCTGGCTGCATACGCTGCAGACCCTGACCGGGTGATCCCAACCCCGGGAGGGCACGGCGCGCCGCTCCTGCGAGCAGTCCTCGCACACGCCCTGACCGCAGGCGCGGCAGTGGTGGATGGAGAGGCGAGAGGCCGAGAAGTCCCGCTGGCAGCCGCAGCAGGCGCGGATGTCCTGGTCCGGGACCCAGTAGGCGGGACGTGCGGCTTCCTTCACCAGACCTGGCGGACACACGGAGGTTTAGAATACAAAGGGGGTCTTCGGTTTATGGTGCAGTGAAATATCCAACGGGATCCAATTTTAACCGAGAACCCCTTGCAACAGTTTCTGGGTTGGCCGTACGGTTTGGGGGGGAAAATTCTCACCGAGTGGTATGTCGATGGCGCCGACGACAGCGCCAAAGGTGTTCTGAACGGCCTCCCCGACCTTCCTTGCTATCAGGGTGCCGCCTTCCTCCTCCAAGGCCGCATCCAGGAGTTCTAGAGCAGACACTCGCACGTCAGCCATCTTTCTGTGCATCATGGTGGAAAGGATGCTAAATTTGCATACCTGTGGGGATTCCTCTGTTCTGGAAGCACGCGTCGCAGACTCGAACGGGTGCCAGCCCCCAACCTCTCTCCGGGACCGGGCGGGTTTTGGAAGAGCAGGCGTCGCAGAAGCCCTCGCCGCATGCTCGGCAGTGGTGCTTGGTGTCGTTATCTTGGAAGTCCACCGCACATTTGTGGCATTTCTACACATTGAGGTAAGACAAATTGTGATGTTTATGCAAAATGACGACATTATTTCGTCACGGAAACAAACGGCCAACTTGTGGTTCAAGTTTGAAGTGTGAATGCATGCTTTTTATGCATTCTCAATTAGCCATTTATACTTGGGCTAAATCACAACAAAAACATTGTAATTCAGATAAATTGGCATCAATAAAGATTGAGTGCTATGGAGCCCTTGAGGTTAAAAGAAGCATTACAAGGCAAAATGATCTGATGCTGGAAAATGTACACAAGAAAACTTCAATATTCCATTTTTTTCCCAACTGTTTCACTTTATATGATTTTTTTTTAGGATTGTATTTGTATAACTATGCATATTTTAACATTATGCATGTCCAAATATTATGACATATATACTTATTAAATTCCAATTATAATTGTATTAATTATTTTTACATTTGTACAATTGAATTTAAATATATATATTTTTTATTCATTTGTATTTATTTAATGTTTTATGTAATTAAGTTTTTATTTAAATGTATTTGTTTTCATGCATTTTTATTTAACATTAGCACATTCATCAACTAAACTTTAATTACATTAAGATTTTATTTGTATTTAATAAATTATATTTTATACATATTTTAACATAATGGACTACTACAGAATTGTTTATTTCTAATCAAATAACTGCTTATTTTATCACATTTTTATAATTTTATTGTAGGTTCGTAATCAGTAAAGTAACTCATTTCCTAGTCGGTGTCCGCGGCTTCGTCGATGAAAAGAAACTCCATACGCTCATCTTGGTTTTTGTTCACGTTAGTCAAAAATTAAATCAACGGTACAAAAGTAAAACTTGACATACAAAAATGAAACGTCCAATATGTTGAAATATCGAAGGAGTAATTAAAGAGTCTAGGAGAAGGTTCTACTCCATATTGCCTGACCGCGTTACTGCCGTGCACCACATAGGTCCCTCCGCATAAAGGCAATCAAATAGGTCCTAAATAAACAAAATTGTATAGTACTATGACAATTATATGAAATGTTACATCTTATATCCACACATTTTAAAAGCAAACAATATTAACTATTTACTTATATTTTTCACAATACACGTGAACTATAAACATTTCAACTTGTAAATAATATCCTTTTATCAGAATGAACTTTAAACATGTAACGTGTTCCGCACCTAACGAAATATTTCTCAAACAGAGTTATTAAAACACTTTTTATCCAGAACTATCGCTCAATTCCTCTTTTAAAAAGCAGTGATGCATTTTTCACTGTACATACCAGGATGAGGGAGTTGGGCGTCCAGTATGTGGGAGCGATCTGGTCAGTAAGCCAGGAGGTGACCGCCTTGGCCGGCTTGACGCTGAGCCCCGACACCGACTGGGAGATGTACTTGACTCCGTCCAGCAGCCTCTGGGCGGCGTTGTGGTTGTCTTTTAGGAAGCCGTCGGACTGAAATGAGGACAACAAACGCATTAAAGCCAGAGAGCACATCCTCGCCGGCTAACGATTGAGTTGAGTGTGACCTCACCCCCGGCCAGATGTGCTGGATCTCGGTTCTGACCACTGTTTCCACTGGATCCTGGTTTCCATACCAGTACTGCCTGCTTCGATAAATTACTCCACAGTTGGAACACTCGATGACATATCTAAAGTGAAAAGAAATGTTTTTTACACGGTAAGCATTGGCAATTGCGCATTAGGGGCAAAAGAAAAATCTCCCCTTCAAATCCAGCCGATGCCGCTGACTTGACTAGATTTGTTTGTGTGGTTTGGTACATTGTCACTGGAAAGTCACTTTGAATCCGATCAAATTACTCACCCAGACCAGGCGTAGACGGCCAAGCCAAACCATGGCGAGTCCGACGAGGCCGTCGTCTTGGGAACCACGATCACTTCCTTCCCTCCCTCGTAGCAGGCCTGAAAAGTTTAGCAATGTAGACGGTTGCATGCTTTTAACTCATTCACTGCCATTGGCGGCTATAAACGTCAAAAATTAATTTAACTATTTCTATTGGTTAAACATTTCTTTTTCCACTTTCGTTAACAAGAGAATGGAAACCTAGAAAATAAATTATTGTAAATTTAGAACAGATATAAAATTTGTGATTAATCGTGAGTTAACTAGTGAAGTCATGCACTTAATTCCGATTACAAATTTTAATCGCCTGACGCCCCAATTTTTAAAGAATCTTTTCTTTTTTTAATTCATTCACTGCCATTGACGGCTATAAATGGCAAATTTAAAACAGATTTAAAATTTGTGATTCATCGTTAGTTAACTAGTTCAGTCATGCGATTAATTAAAATTAAAAAAATGTAATGCCTGTCACTCCAAATTTTAAATAATCTTTTCTTTTTTTAATTCATTCACTGCCATTGACGGCTATAAACGTCAAAAATTCATTTGAACTATTTCTATTAGTTAAACTTTTTTTTTTCCACTTTTGTTAACAAGGGTATGAAAACCTAGATTTTTTTTTATTGTTCATTCAGAACAGATATAAAATTTGTGATTAATCATTAGTTAACTAGTGAAGTCATACAATTAATTACAATAAAAAATGTTAAATGCCTGTCGCCCCTAATTTTTCATCTTTTTTTTTTTTAATGAACTTATGGCAGTGAATAAGTTAAATGCCACGTAAGTGAACAACGCTCACCTTGCACGTGTAGATGCGGTTGTCGTACTGCGCCGAGTAGCGGCATCGGTGCTTGGCTTCGTGTTCCACTCCCTCCTTGAGGTGATTCATGCTTCTCTTGCAGCCTGACCTGAAAGTGAAGATTCACTTTCAAATCGTTTTAAAGACCTACTTACATTGTTTTTTCCTATGGAGCCTGTTTATGGTTTTTGTGATTTTTCTGCAAGGTCCACAAAATTGTGTAAATCGTGTTTTTTAGTATACAAGGAAAAACTCAGCCCCTGTCTATGGTAAATAGTAGATTATTGGACTGTACATACCCACAACTTAGGCAAATGCAGGAGCAGGTGAAGTACTCATCAGGAAAGAAGGAGTTACTGGTCAAGTGTTCATCGCAAATATCGCCACTGAAACGCTCGCTCAGCGCCTGGAACAATCAAGCAGTCATCAAAACGAGTCTATCTGGCTAACGTCACTCCTTGGCAGAGGTAACTGGGGTGTCGTCGGACCTGCAGGGCCTTGTGGATGACGCCGGCGGAACGGGGCGAGCGTGTGGCGTTGTTGTCCAGCTGCTGCTCCAGGCTACGCTGCAGGCCGCTGAAGTCAGTGGGTGGGTTGTAGGTACGAGTCCCGCGGTACTGGATGGAGCTGAAGGCCTCGGGGAACACAGCCAGCTTCCTGAAGCGCTCTTGGAGTAGGCGGTCTGCCGACTCGGGCGGCTTGTCTACAGATTGCAAAAAGTCACGTCAGCGCCATGCGTTTGTGGTTTAGGGCCTCGTTTTTGGTACGCTACCTGATCCTAGCAGCTTGGTGTGCACAGTCTCGTGAAAGATGATGACGGCGGGGCCCAGGGTGGACAGCGGGACGTCCAGGCCGCAGCGCGTGGTGGTCGCCTTAAGTTCCTTGGCAAAGTGCTTCAAGTAGGCGTCAGAGGCGTCGCCCAGGAATTTGAAAAGGTCATCGTGGAGTCGGTCGGCGCGCGTCCGGTAGATGACGAGATCCGAGATGGCCAAGACTTTGAGGAGGAGGCGGGTTCGTTGACCCTGACTGGACCCTGAGTCCAAAAATAGAGACGTGATAATGACTCATTTACAATGTGGAAATAATTGCTTGACATGTCTCCTCACAATTTAATCTTGATCCATTGTGGTGGTGTATCGAGGCAAAAGGTGTCCAAATACTTTTGGTCCTAACCAGAAGTGGGTTATAAAGTCACAATGTTGACATCTTACCAGCTCCAAGCAGTCCTTCCGTGTCAATGACGACCACACGGTGCAGCGGGTCCATGGCAGCCCACACTCCCACCGTGCAGGAGTCCTGCGTCGGGGATGTTTGGAACACTTCCCTTCCGAGGAAGAAGGTGTGGTTCAGCGTGTGCGACTTCCCCTCGCCGGTATTCCCAAAGATGGAGACCACCTTAAGTAGCTCATCTGCGTCGCATCCCAGTCTGTCCACAAACTCTTCTTCATCCTTCACCTGGGAAAGCTCTTAAGATTAATTCGTCCCTCCGCGTCTATCAAGAGAGGGATGTCAAGGAACTCACCTGCATCTCCTCTTTCTCGTCCACCAACAGGAAGCTGCACACCTTGTCCAGCTGTTCTTTCAGGATGTCCAGCTCGGACTCCCCTGCGCTCACGCTGTTCTCCTGGGGACTTTTGGCCTGGGGGTACAGGGTGAGAGGGTGCTTCCTCTTGTTCCCACTACTGTGGGTGCGTTTCTGGCAGTCCAAGCACAGGTTGATCTTGCATCCCTGGCAGCGCACGGCCGCTCGCAGCCGCCCGGCTGTGACCGAGCCACCGCCGTCCCCTTTGCACGAGTCGCAGAAGGGGATATGGCCCGGGGCGATACGAACTCGGTCGTGGTTCCTCATGCGCTCCTGCCGGTGGAGCTCCATCTCACAGCGGGCGCACTGAAGGCTGCTGCACTCGTCACATTCGAAGGAGGCCTCATCTGACCCACCGCAGGCATAACTCTCCTGACAGACTAGTGGTGCGTTAATGCCTTTATCTCCAGCTGGACCGTGACCACTCATGGTTGACAATGGAGGACTATACTAGACTATCAGCACACCTTAAGACAATTCCTAAGATTGAGAAAATAGTTCTAGTAATCTAAATTTGGACTAGAATAATGACTTTTGTCCGTTATTCATGTGGACTGCCTTTCATAGCATCCAGTCAGATTCTGCTTAGTTTTATCTATTTGCAATGTTTGCTTGAATCCTTTCTTCGGCTGGTCTGTTGGCCAAATGGTTAAAATAAATAAATTACTCCAGCAACCTCACAATCTTGCCCTGAGCACCTTAATCAAAACAATACTTCCAAAAAGTCGTTAAATCTATCAAAAATTCTTATGCTTTTCTGTTGACAAAAAAAATGTTAAAGCTATCATCTATCCAGCATATTTTTGCCTTGTTATTACCTAAATGGGTTAATGCCAAGTTTCTCAACGCCGTCTACTGTGACCAAGATTATTTATATACTCAGAGAATACTGCGTGATAATAATTAGCAGTACATGTAGTCGTACTTGTGTAGGAAAACAACAACCTTCGTGTCAGTCGGCTGACCTCGCGGCGGTTACCAGTCCCAGCCGAAGACTACTGACTCGACTAAACTGCCACCTCAAAGCGACCTAAAAGTGTACGCTGGCTAATAATAACGTATCGTGGCGCCCCGGCGCCACGTACTAACCTCGGCGAGAAAGTTAGCTTGCAGTGTCAGACCACCGGAGGAGACGATGTTGCTTTTACATCAGCTGATCGGCTTGTTTTTATCCAGGGTTGAGAAGTCAGTCGGGGAGCAATGCATACTGGGAAGTGTAGGACGGCATTAGCCTGATGCTAAGCTAAACCAACCACAGTGCTTGCCCCATTATTGCTAAAATATTTATTTTTTTACGTTTTTAATACCAGTCACGCATTTTGAGGTAAGTCGTTTATTTTTTAACAAGTTATATTTTAATTTTATTTATACGACAGTTACATGTTTTCCCACAATGCTTTGCGTTCCCAGCAATCAAGAGTGTGCTTCTTACGATACCCAGCGTACACCGAAATATTGTCAATGTTATTTTTTAACGCAGCTTTTCGTGTTTCTCTCATAGCTCTCGATTCATTAAATGTTCATTTTACGTTAATTATTGCGTATTACCTGTTTGTCGCTAATTATTAACAAAAAGTTACTTAATTGTTAAATTTTGACACAGACTTGGTTCGGGCGGGGACGGCAAGGTGTACACAGCAAATATCAAGTGCTTGGCCAGTCTTTCCTATCAGTCGCCTTTATTAGTAAATTTTATGTTGTAATGTAATCCTGCTTTGCATTTAACAACTGCTCGTCTTTAGTAATACGTTTAAAATTTGTTCTTGATCGCGCTAAACCATTGTGGTGATAAAAAAAGAAACATTCGTTTACTGTTGCTGACCTTGGTTGCCAATTGTAGCTTGATGCTAACTCCCTAGCTTCAGTTCTAAGTTGTTTTGTAGTTGTTTCGGTGGGGGGAAATGGAAGATGAAACCTACACGGACATTCATGGCAAACCAATATCTCTGGACTGTCAAAAGCACTGTAGCTTTTGCCGGGAGTTTACTATCAGCTCACCCAAAGTGTCCATCGGCAAAGTGATGGCGTACACCTGCTTCGTTTGGTTAGCTGCCTATACAGTGTTCTTCTTCACAGATGTAAGTAAAGAATTGTTCAAATTGCATTTTCAGAAACTGCATACCCCTCAAATGTCCGAAAGCATATGTCCTTGTTGTTATGAGGTGTATTATAATCTCACTCTTTTGGTGCCAATGAACTATGTTGAAGTGGAGGAAGGAGTTTCATCTCGCAAGGCTACGGTCTAACAGACAATTGGCCTTGTATCCATTTTTTGGGACATCTATTGGGATTTATAAACCTTTTGTGGAGGCAGAGGCACCAATTACACATGTTTTTTGCTATTTGCGTCAGAGCTTGGTATTTGGGTTGAGCGCTAATATGAACTCAAACTAAAGTATAAATATCATTACAGGCACTGATATCCTCAGCATCGATGCCAACGTCTGTGTGTAAAATGATTGATCCAGCAGCCATCTTCCCTTTTACTTGCAGAACACAGCCGTGCTCACCGGTGCCATCCTGCTTACCCTGTTTGGAATGATGCTACACATCCACTTGGTGAAGGTGGACCACGAGTCGATTCTCATTATTGGCTCGGTGGGCATCCAGGTATCCTCCAGCTACGCATCTGGACGGGAGACGAGCACCTTCATTGAGATGAGCCAAGTCAAGGATGTGGCCATCAATGAAGCCATTTACATGGTGATTAAAAAATGATTGCTTTTGACAAAAGTTGTGCTTCATACAACGCAAAGCTGAAGTGGTTGTTTTAATTGCAGCAACAAATCATCTACTACCTTTGCATACTGCTGAAGGACCCCTCAGGTCCTGATGATGTGTCAGGCGTGGTGCCATTGTTTCAGGTGAGAATTTAGCAGTATCCGACCATTAACAAACAGTACTTACCATGTATCGTAATCCCAACTTTTGTTTTTGTTTTTCCAGAGCTCAAAGCCAAGGCTGAACTGCTTGGCTAAAGTGTACAAAAGCTGTCAGGAGATTCTATCAAAGTGCTGATAGCTCACATACAGCCAGGCCAGATCCTTTTTTATTATATTGACTACATTATGTACTAATTTATTTAATAATAAGAGGTGGATTTTTGCCATGTTTTTCCTACCTGTTACTAAGTGCTTTAATTCACTTGGACAACATTATCTACCCGTGCCCTTATGACGATAGTAATCCATTTTGACATACCTAGATGATAAAATAACCCAAATGTATGTTAAAATGAAACTTTGTGTTATTTTTCTTTTAGAAACAGAATTGCTAAAACATCTCTTTCTGCCTTTTGCACATAGTGCTGTGATGTCGTATTTGTTAATACAACTGCCAAACAAGTGAAGGGTCAACCATATTACCTGCAATGGATATGTCAGAGTGAATTGAAGGTTATTAGATTGTACAGATGTACCTAATAAATTGTCCAATTAGTCATTTGTTACTGTAGTAGAATCTTTATTTTATTTGCATTATAATTTGACTTTTTAGATGTAAATCTTCCATGTTTTAGATTTTAGCATCGAGGTCTATAAATAAATCACATTTTTAGTTGCGCTGTTGTAATGAAACAATTACAATTATTATACTTATAGATTGGTGGTTTTTTCCCCATATGTGTGTTCATGACAATTATTAAATATTTTGTACACGTGAAAAAGTTTTGCGTCTTTGCATATATATATTGACTATCAAGGCCTGCGCTGTTTTAAGCATATTCCTGCAGTAGGGGGCAGCATTGCACCACACACTAACTTGAATCCGTTGTCAGTTCAAATACTGGGATGTCATTCATATAGAATAATACAGCTTTATTAAAATTTTATATTATAATTACCATAATGTTCATATTAAACAAGGTGTTCAGGCCCAGTCTCCACCATTGCTTTGTGTTTTTATTTCAATACCTCATTTTCTAGTGCCACCATCTGCAGCCCCCTGAGTTGGACCTCCATTTGAACCCCATGCGTCCAAAGCCGACAAAACAAGCAACAGGGTGTGATTTCTAACGGCGAAAAGCGTTATGGCCCCGTGAAGAGCGGACCCTGACAGCGTAATGGTGCCCCCCTTGGAGGTGCGAAAACAGCCGGGAACCAGGGTGGGCCTCGAGGCTTCCATCTAAAGGTGGTAGCCTGTAATGTAAATTATAGGTCATGTCGATGTGAGTATTTCTTTAGGCAGAGGTGTGGACTGTAAATGACTCCTTTTTCACACCCGTTACTTGTACTTTTTACCTTACAGAACTTTTCTTAGCCTGATTTGAAAGTTGATTCTAAAGTAATTAGTATCGCCTCAACCTGTTGCTGAACCTTGAACAGCATCAGTCACCGCCACCCGCTGGACGTGTGAAATCTCGGCGTGAGAAGCATGTTGTTTATCGGGTGAGGGGTAGTCTGGCTCCCCGCGGAGTCGGGTGGTGGCCCTCTAACACCTGTAGGGGCCCCTGAACAGGACCTCTACAAAGCAGTAACGGATAATAGTGTAAATACTGAGCAAGAATTCCTGAAAGTGAAAACCTGTTTATTTGAGAATACAATTTTTTTTCCCCCCGTCCCCAGGTCTTGTTATTTGCTTGAACGTTTAGATGAAGAAAAAAATGTGGCATCTAGAATCACACATGGATTGGATTGCATGTATGTTTTACTTTTCCTGTGCCTTTTTGATCTTATTTTGTGTTCCAAAGAAAGATCCCATCCCATCAGAAGGACTGTATGAAGAAGAGAAGAGAATGAGGATGTTTTGTAAGTTTTATTTATACAGCAATTTTCACAGAGCGGATATTCACCCAGTTTAGTATACACTCAGCCATACATACAAAAAAATAAAAATTTGCATTATATTTTTCTAGTCTGCCTAAACAAATCTGCATTTACAATTTCATAATGTGAATCAAGTACACTGCTTAAAATATGTATTACTTAACGGAGATGTTTCCCACAGGAGCACATTAGGTTCAATGACAAAGTGCAACTACCACGCCCTGTAAACATTGACTCTGTAAACAAGCACAATGCAGCTCAGCCTCTGGCTAGCGAGCGTCCACGGCTAGTGACACGCTTTTGTCAAACTTGTTGACAAGATTTAAACAGCCTCTCCCGAGTTACTCAGATGGAGCCATAGCAATAACAAATGACTTTTGTGTGTATTTTTTTATAGCATAATCATTCACTGTAGTGATTCTTGCACTGAACAGTGTTTTTTTTTTTTTTTGGGTGCGACAATTTGTTCAACTCATAAGTTTTACGATGGCGACAGAAATGATCCATTCCTATGATCAAAACAGTTGCAAGAATTTCCACGGGAAAATGTTTCACAAATCAGCAAGAACGAGCCTCCTAAAGGCTCTGCTGTATGTACTTTTCATTGCGCATTAACAAGCTGTAAACGTATACACGCGCACTGTTGACACAACACAATCCCTTTTTGTGGTGTTAAGTGTCATCAGTATTGTTGCCAGAGGAAAAGTGAGTCATGGTTTTTTGTTTAAATGTATCCCCTCTTTAACGGTCCGCGCAGGCAGGTGGAACTCGCCGTCAGTTTGGATTTGAATCTGAAGCACACCATTCCCATCGGTTGGCATAGTAGAACCGGTCCCGACACGAGACTGGTGGCTTTGTGGCGACGTCACCAGTGCTGACTGATGGACAGGAAGTAGTTGTTCCACCTTTTGTCTACACGATGGGATTCCTTGTATGTGTTGAGTGACGCTCACGGGCCACTTTATTAGGTCAGCATAAGATTCAGCAGAAGAACTTGTGCATTGTTCGGAATGGGCGACTTATTTGCTCAACTGCAGAATATTTAAGGGAAATGTTTATTTGATAGGAAGCTCAAACTTTTGTATCGTGTGTGGGGGGGGGGGGCATCGAGAGTTTCTTGTACGGCCGGTCCTTTTCCAAGCTGGTCTAATATCGCCCTCGGAAAATTTTTGTGTAATAATGTCTAAATGCAGCGAGCGGATGTGCCGCTCCCTTGCAGTGTCGCTTGCGAGACGTGAGCAAAGCTTAGACGCCTCCCGTCAGACCAGCTGGCAGCAGATAAGATGCAAGAAGACTAACCGGTTCCGCTTGTCATCGGTGGAAGAGGAGGGAGGGAGGGGGTTGGGGCAGAAAACCCCTAACAACAGCCAACTTTTGACTAAATCCAGTTGTTCATTACGTTATAGCACTTAGCTAAATTTAGCCTTATGCTTGTTGCGTTCAATCGTGCTGAAACTTTCTCACCTTGACCTTTTTAGGAAGCCGGTGACGTCTTCCGTCATGCCTGAACATAAGTCACTCGTCGGATGACGCACGTTCACTATGCAAGTTTGATGCGTTCTAATCAGATGACAATGACGATGATAATGAAAAGCAATGTACTGTTTGTGCTGCAACAATAAGGTATGTACCTTTTGTAGTATCAATTAAGTCATAGCAATCAATTGACTTCTTTTTTTTTTTTTATTTTTTTTTTTTGCAATGAAGGCCACGTTCTAACATCACACAGTCATCTGGTAAAAAGTACACCATGTGTTCTTCACTGGGGAATGCTGAGATATGATAGTGCTCAGTAGTACATAACGTGCTTTATGTTGTATGGCTATACTTTTTTTTTTATTTTTATTTTTTTACTCCAGTATAAACTGTAGTCAAGTTTATTCAAATACAGAACAGTTCCGAGTAACTTATGTATTAATTTTGGTGTTTATTTGACTACGTTCCTAAGGAAAATACTGTACTCTTTACTTCTTTTTTTATGAACGTCCACTTGTTACTTTACATATTATGACACATATTGACAAAGCCATGTCTAGTCATATTTTCATCGTAAAGCACCCCATACTAGACAATGGTCATTATCATGTAAGCGTTTAACGCTTACCGGTCACAAATTTAGGCACACCTGCATTTTAGTATAGTATACAATACAAAAGCTACCAAAGCATATTCTAGAAATCCATAGCAGAGTTTTTGAGTACGTCCATCAATGTCGAAAAAAGTTTGCCAAATACCCTAAAAAAATATAACATTGGGCCCAAAATACTGGTTATTACATTACAGTACATCATAACAATGCCAGCATCATTGAGCACCTCTTTAACAACATCAAAAAATTAACATTGTTTGTCGTTGTGGTTGTAGCTGGCAGGGCATCTGACTGACTACTGTTGACATCATTTTGCTAAAAGGGACAACGTATTACAAATAGCTCTGAGGTAAATGCAATGTCTTCTAGAAACAAAAACCTGACATCATTCATCCTTGATTTCGTATCGATACCACCCCCCGCCCCCCTCACCCAAACATGAAGTCACAAACAGGCTGAACGGGATGATTTATTGTATTGTGAGTAAAGCGGACGACGCGGCAACAGTCACTCTCGATGCGAGAGCAAGTCCAGACACACCTTATTTACTCAAGCGCGCTGGGAAGCTGCTAATGTCGACTGGCGTGCTGCTGATGTTGCTAACATCCACGATGGTCTTCAATTTATGATGTCAATTAGCTGTATAGTGATATTACTAATAATATCGGGATTGTGTTGTATCTGTATTTCAATCTACACTTTAGGGATATTGTCTGCCTTACACACACACCCCGCACCCCTCCCACCACCTTCCCCACCCTCACCTGCTGATGTCACCAGTGTGAGAACACCTCACTCCCTTAATTCCCAGATATGGTTACGCCTCAATTACCTTTTGCCATCCCAAAAAAAACAAACCTAACTGTCACCAGTTTCCACATAACCATGAGTTATATCATGAGTATTCAAATCATCGTTATTGACTATGTCTGGTAAAACCGCACGCGTTTTTCTGTGGGAATTGGAGTCGCTGACAAAATAGACATATAGGACAAATACACAAATGTACAGACAGAGTGTCAATTTCAATGTCGAAAGTGCATTAGTGCAATAATACTGATAGGCCGCTGATTCCTCTAGTACCCGTCTTTGGTCTGGAGTTCCTCAAGGTTCAATTCTTGGAGCTTTTTGTTTTATCTTCAGTTTTCCTTTTCTTCTTCCTCTTGGGGCAATTCTCAGAAAACATGACATCTCATGTCATTTTTATGTGGATTTTAGGCCTACACAAATTTACAAGCACCATAATGCATACTTTTACAAAACAACGTTTAACGTGTACAAGAGGAAAGAAAGGCATACATTTCTTAATCTTTTGTTTTTTAAAAATTAAAAAGACCAAGGTTATGTCATTTAGACCTCGTTATGTCACCACAGGTCATGTTGACCTGAGCGCTCTGACGCCATACTTAAAACCCACAGCAACCGATATGGGAATGCGACTGGACGACTGAATGCACTGATTTCATCTCTGATTTCATCTCTGATTTCAAGTCCACCGCTTGTACTGCGTCGTTCAAAATCAAAAAGGATCTTTGTGTTTATTGTAGCTCGAGAAGAGACGCTCCTTACTTTTTAATCCGCAACCTTTGCGTACCTCACACTTGACAATGTTGATTATTCACATCAAACCCAGCACAGAAGATTCTGCTTTCAAACTTTTTTTTCTTCATTTAAATGAAAAGGTACTAAGGTCCTTGATCCACTACTGATCTCTCCTTTGCAGAGGAAATGCAATCGTTAATCTGCAAGTGAATGAGGCCATTCACTTGATGTTTCCTGTGAATGTGTTAAAATGCTAACAACTTTTACAGTGGCTAAAACATCTTACTGCAATGTAATCTAAAATTGATTGCTTTAGTAAAAAATGTGTAGCCACATTTAGCTTTCCGTTCATTAGCTAATGGGGTACTTCCTGGTTCACTGACAATGTTAGGAATTAATGAGTGAGACTGGAACATCGGAATTCCGGGGCATTAATAAAATGTCCATGGTGAAACAAATCTGTAGGGACATACAGCATGTTTGTTTGTCCACAGGTTTATTCACTAGACAGAACTCGACAGTCTGAACTCTGGTACATGTGGAAGTCCCATGGTGTCTAAAAAAAAGAATCATAGCGACATAATTGTTTAATTTTTCTTTTGTTAACTGGCAGGCTACTTCCTGGTTCATGGAGACTACTAGCAGACATTGGAACCGGCAGATGGGACTTTTTTTTACATAGCAAGGCAGACTCTACCGGCTATTTATCATTTTTGCGCACTGTACTGCAAATATTAGTCCAGTAAACACAACATGATGCCCACAGTTGATTTGCATAATGTTGGCATAAAACAAAGAGAAATGCCCTGCAAGAGTTTTTTTCATTGAGAATTAAAATTTGATCATTGAACTTTGATGCAGTCATCAAACATCCCTTTGGTTCTTCATTTTACCTGTTTGGTTGGCTTCAGATTAAATTAAATGCTGTCACAGATGCTGTTCAGTGAGCCTTGGTGCCTTTCAATGTCTCTGCTGAACTTTACACTTTCAAATAAATGATCTGTATTACTCAATAATAGCAAGTGACTCCGACTCGGAAGACGGGGGGGGTTGTTTGTTGCCGCTGGGCGTTAGCGGTCTGGGACATTTCTCAACAACTCAGCACCGAAACTGACAGTTTGCTTGTGAAAAAAATGATGGGAACACCAACAGACTAAAAGCGAAAAAGGATATTCGCACCATTGTGGTTCAAACGGTGAGTGCTGTTTTTGTTATTAAATAAAACCATGTAAACAAAATTGTATTAAAAAAAAAAATACATATATATTTTGTGCAGGGGCTTGAGCAGCTTACCAACAGCTACTATATCAACCCCCCCCCCCCCACCTCTTGGGATTTGAGTTTGGCAGAGGTAACTGGTGTTTTTTTTAAAGGCATTAAAAACCACAAAGCCAGGCGGACCTGTCGGTGCACCTGCTGATTTCCAGGCCTGCCTGCCAACCTTTTCACTCGAGTGAAACTGGCCGGCCGCCAGAAGAAGAATCAGTTGATGACTCCTGACACAAACCTCGGAAGACCCTGGGAAAGGAACCAGCCCCCGGTGAGAAAAATATGACTAACCCATGAGAAGGAGAGTTGAGCCTGGTTTTTCCGAAAACCTAAAACTGGTCCAACAACAACAAGGCCCTCTCGCTTGTACGAACACATCATTCGAAAGATGACAATTTTCTCCTTCAGATGTTTGGCAAAGCATCTGTTCTTTGAACGGCCTCATAAATAATATGAAGTGCATTTGTGAAGAGGAGTCTGACGGGTGGTCTTGACCCTCTGAGGGTCAGCACAACGCTGACCTTCACATAAACCCTGGACACTTCAAAGTGTCCTCTACACAAAATGTTCCATTCCTTCAAGTCCTTGATATCCAAAATTATCAACTGGACAGAAGGGTTATGGAAGTTTTGGTAACATAAGCGAGTCTTTTAAATGAGCAAACATGAAGAAAAAAAAAAGAATGATCACAATTTGGTCCATATCTTGGTTTGAAGAGTCTGGTCCGCGTTGGGTACAGTAAGGGAGCAAATGTAAAACGTAAAAGTGCTTGTCTTTTGGGTAAAAAGGAACAGATATAAACATATTTGAAATTAAATTCATAGCCTTGAATTGCCCAATTGATTAAAGATTCTCAATTAAGCACAATAAAGTATATAATCGTTTAAAAATACACTTTTAACACTAGAAAACAGCTTAAATAAATTATTTATTTATTTAGGAAAGAACAGTCTAAATTGTCATTATTATTGAGTGCTACAATAACGCAATCTTGAAGTTCCAAAGAGCGCTTTCAAAGCTAGCAAAAAAAGAATAATAGAAAATTCCCAAAACACAGATCTTTGAAGTTGGCAATTCTGTTGATCCACCAATGGCACACCAAGCATGCATCTATAAGTCAGTGTTCAATGAAAATGAAAATTTTTGAAAGTAGATAAAAGGTCAAAAGTCAAATACTAGTGTGGGTGCTTCTCTTTGAATCTAATTTAAAGGCCTGCGTGGTAGCAGTTGTTCATCTAAGATGGGAGCTGCCTCGTAACCGATGATGGATGCGCGACTCTAATAGAAAACAGACATCTGACGTATTGTTTTCCCCGCCATTCAACCTGTTCACAGCAAATGTGCAGCGTAGCACGAATGAGAGAACGTCTTTCACTTCCAGAAAATGGAAGAGGCTCACTATGTATTTAGAGAGACCCTGTAATGTGACTTCTGGGATTTGTTTCTTGTGCAGTCTGACAACTAACTATTTACTACTATTTTCCAGCATTCCCCCATTATATAAACGTTTGTACTTCTTCATTAGCATTAGCGGTCAACAGCCACGATTGTGATACGTAGTTAGCTACCTAGCTATGCCTACACCCTAAAAATGCATCTTCCCTTTGGGTAGACCATTGCCTTAGCCACTTTAGAGTGCCTCGTTGTCAGCCATGAGTGCGCACGTGTCATGAAGAGAAGACGGAAATGCAAAATCAAAAAATAAACCTTCTAACTTCAGAACTATTTGACCTGTTTGGCAGTATATTTAAAAATAGTCAAATATTTAAAGGTAATTATCTCATTACCTGTTGTTGTAATTGCGATATGGCACAGCAGGATAATCATTTTCACATGCCTGCTATTAGAAGGAATAGCATTTTTTTTGTGTGTGTGGACAAAACCACCCATGTATTACTATTATTAACATTTCCCGTCACACCTTTCCAACCTCATGCGGGTGAGGCTTCCCCACAAACACAGACGCACTTCTTTGTGGGTGGATTATCATCAATCACATTGGCTCGTGGATCCTCCTTAATCTCATTTTGAGACTTTTCCACCAAGTGACACAATCAGTCACAAAAAGACATCCCAGCAAGGCGCGGTCACGCATTAGAAAGGTTCACCCCCTCACCAGGGCCCGACTGGAGGCCCCAGGTTAATTATCACGTGCTTGGGGGTGGGAGACGGTGCAGGAAAGGTGGCTATTGTGGCCTACTGAGATTATGCCAATTCCCCGTGGAGAGCAGGAATGGCTGCCTCAGTTCCTGTGGTCCCCCCCCCCCCACCCTCTCCAAAAATAAAGTTTTCCCCAGATGTAAAGTAGCTTGTCTTATCAGATGGCTGTGAATTGTTCAGTCTAAAAATATACATAACACAGAGGCTGTAATTTGCACTTCATTTATTTACGTCACATCGCTCTGACATGTAAATAACAAGACACACGGGTTAGAGGAGAGGGAGGCACAATAGCACATAAGTGATACAAAAAAAAAGTTTACATTGAAAATCCACTTTGGTGTCAACGATTGTTTGAACAAACACAATTCATTCGGACCACTTCCACAAGAAGCATAATAAACGTCCAGTTCTATATACATCCAATAATATATACATTTACATACATACAATAAGGTTATGATTAGACTGGAGTGCAAAATATGGCTCTTTTTTTGCATTAGGGGCAGGTAGGGCTATGCTACGCCAGATCCACTAATGGCAGTTTAAAAAAGAAAAAAAGAAGAAGTAATTTTTTTAAAGTAGGATTTTTTTTAGAAAATTAATTTCATACAATTGTTGTTTTATTTTTTGCTTATTTTTGTGGTAATCAAAATAGTTGTTTGAAGACTAATTGGAAGCTTAGAAATGCTTTTAAAATGTTTACTTCACATTTCATGCTATATATAACTGCCCTTTTTGGCAGAATTTTAATATTTTTCTTCATGGTGAACAAACCCTTAACATGAATGAAAAAAATAACTACAATATTCACTTGTATTTTTCCATGACTTTTCTCAGTTTGTTATTAAAAAATATCTATCAACAAATCGAATTAAGGACAAATAGTAGATGAGGTGAATATATGCAGCAATTATTTTTTCCTTTCAAGGGTTAGGGTTAGGGTTAGGGTGAGTTTGAAAACCGTGACCTCGAGAGTCTAGACTGATCGCCATCACAGGGGCTGAAGGTCCAACCTGACTGCCCTCCTGTAACCTGCTCAAACTCAAAACTGGGTCAATGCGATACAGTACGTGCGTTCCTTTTCGCAACATTGCAAAAAGTCACCGTCGCGTTAATTAAGGCACGAAAACCAGTCTGGGCGCAGCGTCCTTTAGCGCTCAGGTAAAAATGTGGCACCTCACTTTTTTGCACCGTAACCTGACACGGAGGCTCACGTGCTGAAACCGGGCTTCACGCCCTCCGTTTCACCAGTACACACACATACGAGCATGCAAATCCATGTCATTTGCATGTTGTCTTTCAACAAAATGGCCAAACAGTCTGTAAGTTTGAATGTGGTGAGAGGAAGTGTGATTATTAGGGATCCTCGAGAAGTGTTTTTCTCATACTTTACTACTGTGTTAGCATAGATTAGCACCTCACCGTTCACCACAGTCAAGGAATACGGAATAAATGCTCCAACAGCTTTCCATACAATAGATAGCATTTCCAGCTAACTCATTTGCACATTTTCCAGTGTAACAGGTCAACCAGAAGAACCATTAGCAGCGTAATGTTTCACATAACTGCGTATTCCAAGCTCAAGTGGTTGTAAACAAGACAACAGTCCTAGCTCGGTGGGTGGCGGCTCCATAGCCTTCTCCCGATGCCATTTCCTATATGTCACTTCACAGACCAACGTCGCATATAAATTAAGAACTTGTGTCGGCTCAGACAAAGCAGAAGAATTTTTTCCAGCTGCACCTGGAAAAGGCCTTGGTGCGCCTGTCCGACGACCGCCTTTTCTTGGCCTGCCGCGCCTTGTTCTTGATGGCGGCGAAGATGGCGGCGTCGAACGCCTCCTTCAAGTTTTTCTGCGTGAGCGACGAGCACTCCACGTAGTCCGCCGCCCGGATCTTCTCCGCCATGCCTTGCGCCCGCGAGCTGGCCACGGGCTTGACGCTGGCGCGGTCCAGGCCGATGAGCACGTTGACGTCCAGGAGGAGGTCCGACTGAGTGCCCACCAGGACGATGGGTGAGGTGGGGTTGCAGGCGCGGATCTCGGGCACCCATTTTTGGGTGATGTTGTGGAAGGAGGCGGGGTTGACCATGCTGAAGCAGAGCAGGAAGACGTCCGTGTGCGAGTAGGACAGCGATCGGAACTCGTCAAACTCCTCCTGAAAGGCATCGAGAATGTTGAGTCAGTGGAATTGTCGTCAAACGTTATCAACAAAAGATTGCTTACAGGAGGAGCTCTCAAGACTTATTGGGTCCAGGGACTTATTATATATAAAGGGTGAATTCATAACAAGAAGTCCCTCATAATCCTAACATCAATTAAAACCCGCACACAGTGAACCCTTGTTTACCACACGGGTGAAACCATTTAGAGATTTGGAGACAAATAGCAGATTCTTAAAATGGATTCTAATGTAAATAGGCAGCGGGGGAGGCCCGGACGGGACTTTTGTGCTCCCATTTATTTGTTCCAGCGGTATAAGAGGAACACAACAGTATTTTGGATGTTTGAGGGAGGACTGGCTGACTCCAAAGTAAAGTAATCCCAAAAAAAACAGCCACTGCCACTTTAACAACTATTACCCAGCAGCAGTCGGGCCCTACAACCAACCCAGTGGCTATTGTTGTGAATTGGAGCTGTTTAAATAAAATTGACAGACAGTTCTTTGTTTGCCACAAAGAGGAAATTGTTAGCATGCAAAGAGCAATGTGAGAGCGAAAGATTTACACGATCGATATACAACCAATGGGAAGTTAACAACTGTAGAGATCATAATCCATGGTTGGTTGGATGAAGATATCAAAAATGTATCATATTGGCCATTTATATGTGAATAATGACTACTCTTAAGGAAATATATGTATATGTATTTATGTTTTTGAGTCTGACAAAGAAAAGTAAGATAAATAGAAAAAATTGTAAACTCAGATTTACCTGTCCTGCAGTGTCCACCAGCTGTACTCTGACTGGGGATCCATCAACTTGGACCTGGCCTGTTGAAAACAAGGAATGCCATTTACAGTTCATGCAGTACATAATAATATATATTTTTTAAATTCCTTGAAATGTGAAATTCTGTGTTGATGGTAGTCTATCGACAATTAGTTGTCTCTTTGTAGTTGTACTGTGCTTTTATACATAAATCCCCCCCCCCCCCCATACTTTCATGTATACTGTGTTATTTTATGTATTAGTGTTATATGCTCCGCCTTCCTGGCCAGATCACCATTCAAAAAGAGCCATCTATCACAATGGGGTATTCTCTTGATTAAATGAAGGTAATGATTGATTTTTTACATCTTTCAAGGGGAACAAAAGTAAAGCAAATGACTCCAGTGATTAAAAAAAAGTCAAAAATGAAGCCTCCAAACCAACCTTTACTCGTTTTTTTTGTTTAATTTAACTCACTTACACATATCAATAGATAATGACATATTTTCTGTAGTTTTGTAGAAAATTTATTTAAAAAAGTTGGTGATCCACTTGATGTTACTGTACTTGTATTCCTTATGTGTGAAGATTTTTTACATTAATACTACACATTACAATTGTGTGTGTGTTTTTTTTTTTTTTTTAATAAATGTACTTAAAATGAATGTACCGTATACGGGGGGGGGGGGGGGGGGGGATATAATGACATCAAATTGTTGTTCCAAGTTCATTTTGTGTTAATTTGAATGAATAAATATCATACCAGAGAAGACGTCGAAGCCGGTCTGCTTATAGTCCACCGGGTATCCGTTTGAGGTGTAGCTGACAATCATGCTGGTCTTGCCCACGGCGCCGTCGCCCACCAGCATGCAGCTGATGACGCCCGGCTCCAGCTCGTCCTCCCGGGTCAGTCCGCAACCGGAGGAGACGCGGGACTCGTGGTAGAAGTACTCCATGTGAGGTGGCATGTCGGGCGCGATTCTCACCATCGGGTGTCTTTGCTGTCTTCTGTGCTATGACTCGAGAAGGGCGGCAGTTTTTTTTTTTTTATATTTATGGTCACTAACACTCTGGGAGCTTGTCATTTGAATAACCACGCCCATTGAGGGAAAAGTGAAGCTCGTTGTTCCAACGTTGTCCAAGAGCGACACCCAACGTCGGTAAGGAGCACTGCATCAATTATTCATGATCATACAGGATTTTTCATAGTTAAAGCAACTTTCCGCTCTGACAGGTTGTCATAAACATTGCCATTGAGAGAAAGGCTTACGTTAGGAATAATTATTCTGAATTAATGTCTTCCGTTTTCAGTGCAACACTATTATTTGCCTACCAAGAGAAAGCCGGATACTATGTCGGTCATTGTCACAAAGTGACCCCCGATGGCAGAATGGGGGTACTGCATCAACTATGATCACATGAGGACTGTCACCTGACTCGCTCCTTTCTCCCTTATTTACGCACTTGTAGTCAGTTTCGGTAATACTACTATAAGGCGGTTGAATGTTTAGTTATGTGACCGTTACACGTCTACAACCCGCTAATGAAACTAGAAAGTGCCTCGGACGAGTTATTTTACGGGATCTAGCTCCTAGCTAGCTATGGAGCTATTCATTCATGCCGCTCTGGATGCGAACTATTTTGTATTGTACGACTGTTGAATGTTATATTATCTTAGTAACGTCTGAAATATGCTAATATGTTTTGAAATAGGCGAAACAGGCGGACGAGTATCGCGGAGCCCGTTTACGAGAGCTAGCTGCCAGCTAACTAGAGGGCTAGCTGCATAGTCATATTTTAGCTGTCGAGCTTCTTCCTTCACTGATTTGGAATCAAGTTCCACGTAAATATGGCTTCGATACTGGACGAGTACGAGGACTCGCAAAATATCAGGCAAAGCGCACAGCAGCACGGCCGCCTGGCGAGTGCCAATATCGGGATAACACATTCAGGTAAGCCGGGGAGGCAACCAGGAGTGATTGGAAGATTCTGGGATGATACTGTTTAATGACTCAAATGTTTTCTCAGGCTTCGTCAATGTGCGACTCGAGGAGGAAAAGCCCATTTTCAACAAGCAGAGGATCGATTTTACGCCACCCGAGAGGATAAATCACCTGGCAGTCTGCAACAATCAGCTATGCATGAGTCTGGGGAAGGACACCCTGCTGAGGCAAATAACAATCATAAACGGTCACTGTAATTGCTCACTCGTGCAGTGCTTTTTGATTGGATTAGTTGAAAAGTCGGTGACAAGCTGTGATTAGTCCAGTCATAGATGTTTATTGGAGTCTTCAAGAAGAGTTGTTGGGAGATGAAAAAGGCTGATAGGAATGTATGCCTGTTTCTTTGTAGAATTGATTTGGCTAAACCTGATCACCCCAATCAGATTGACCTTGGAAGGAAAGATGACAGCAAAGTACACAAACTCTTCCTGGATCCAACGGGTAAGAAAATCAACGTTGATCCCCCAAAAATGATATTCATTGACATTTCTATGGTGTACATTTTCATAAAATGCAAATCAGCATACAAGTAACAGTTTGAAACTAGTGTTATTTGGGTAGTATGATTATTTGTGAAAAACATTTTTGGTTGATGATTGGATTAATCTAAGAAAATACTGGATTAAGTCTGGTCAAATATATATTTTTTTATATTAAATTAGATTTTAATTCTCCTAAATTAAATGTTGTCTCTTGTAAAATAACTTATTTTTTAATTCTTGTTCTATTTTGTAAAAGTAATTATTTCATTGCAACCGAGTATCTTGGAAATTTATTCAGGTATTCTTGGATAATCCCAAGAAAATACACAACATAGTCTAGCAAAAGTATGTTTTTTCCCCTTGTAACATTCAAATTCTCCCAAAATTAAGACTTTTTTTTTAGGTTATCGTGCTTCGCGTTTGTAAAAGTACTTTTTTTTGTAATATTGCTTTATGACATTAAAATTTTATCACTGAAACCTTTCAGATTTTATTCTCTTAAAGTTGCAATTGAAATATTAATATATTTTTTTTATTGCAACATTGTGAACCTTTTCTTGTAAATTCATATTTTTATCTTGAAATTAAAACCTTAATAAAAAATAAAAGGAAAAAAAAACCCAAAAATGTAACATTTTTTAATTGCGATATTCCAACTATATTCCTTAAGTAAATATTTTATTCTTGCAATATTACAACTTTTTTTCTAGTAATGTGATTTTTCGCATTTCTGATAAAATTTAGACATTTAGTGTAAAATTGTACACATTTTTTCCCCCTTCCATTTCGTGATGAGGGTAATATTGTGCCTTTTTCTCATATTACTTTTTCAGTGTAACCCTGCTACTCATACTCAAAAGTTTAAAAATAAATAAATGTAAAGACATTTTGATCATTAATGAATCATCTCCATGAGTAGAAATGTTCACTATTGTTAACATACTATGACTGTGGGGGATGGAAAAGACCAAATTTAACACCTCTGTCTTCCCTTACAATTGTTCTGTCCTTTTTCTTTTTTTTTTTAGGCTCCCACTTGCTAATCAGCATGAGCACCAGCGAGTGTCTGTACCTGAACAGGAACACGCAAAAGGTGCGCAGTCTGTCTCGCTGGCGGGGCCACCTGGTGGAGAGCGTGGGCTGGAACAAGCTGCTGGGCAACGAGACCAACACGGGGCCCATCCTGGTCGGCACCGGCCAAGGCGTCATCTTCGAGGCCGAGATCTCTGCCACCGAAGGGAGCCTCTTTAACACCAACCCGGACCAGTACTTCAGACAAGTGCGTCTTCATGAGTGTGTTTGGGCTACATCGTTTTTTTTGGAAGTCAATTCTGTGAAATCGCCAAAATGTTCAATCAAACCACATCATTGTGACATCATGTGTTATGTAATACACATGCTAATATTATTCCAGGTCCACTCCCTGGAGGAAGACGGGAAGCCGGCGCCGGTGTGCTGCCTGGAGGTGGAGCGCGGCCTGGAGAACAAGTTCTTCATCATCGCCACCACCCGCAAGCGCCTCTTCCAGTTTGTGGGCAAAGTAGCCGAGGGCATGGAGCAGCAGGGCTTCAGCTCCATCTTCACCCAGAACCAGGACCTGCTGCCTAGCTTCCAGGAGTTCCCGGCCAACATGGGCTATAGCGAGATCACCTTCTACACGTCCAAGCTCCGTACCTCCCCCAAGGCCTTTGCCTGGATGATG
The DNA here is from genome assembly GCF_054856555.1 of Leptonotus elevatus. Lineage (NCBI taxonomy): Eukaryota > Metazoa > Chordata > Actinopteri > Syngnathiformes > Syngnathidae > Leptonotus > Leptonotus elevatus. The sequence continues at coordinate 10,885,531 of NC_141256.1, forward strand.
GGCAACGGCGTGCTCTACGGGCAGCTGGACTACGTCAGGCCCGACTCACTGTTGAGTGACGTGCAGGTAACTGTTATGCCTGTTGACCACGGGATTATGTTTGAACCTTTCCCCAGTGTTTATTTTTAAGATAGTGTTTTTATATGGGTTTTGATGCCCTTACACGTGGGAAAGGAGAGTCACATTCATGAAATAGACTTTTTAAGTTATTGAACCCCAGGAAAAGAGTATAACCATGAGCATGCAGGCACACGCGTAGACTCAAAGACTCAAACCTCACCAGTAGGCCCCGCCTCCAAAAAGCACATGCATGTGCACAGATGCGACAATAGGCTCGGTATGCTTGTAGTTTTGCTTTGTTTTTTTATTCAAAAAGTGGGTATTTGTAAGTTTAAATGTGTTTGTTGTATGGCAGTTTTATTTTAAACTGCTCAACCTTGGAGGCATTTGTAGTTTTATTTTTTTAACAATAGTCATTTTTACGTGAGTATCTTTTTTTTTTTTTACTCGTTATATTTTAAACTGCGACATTTGGTTGTTTTACTTTCATTTACAATGTTTTGGCAGCTTTTCTAGTCATAATGGCAGTCCTGTACATAGGGCTGCTCGATTGTGAAGAAAATATTAATCACGATTAATTTGGTAATAATTCAAATCACGATTAGTGCAATCATTTGTTTTTTGTTACAAAACAAGACAATTTTTAAACATATATATATATATATAAACACTATAATTATAATTATGCAAGTTCCTTTTGGACCAAACAAGATTTATTAAATTAGTCAGTTTGAAATTAAAAAAAGGTGCAAACATATAAATGTAAACAACTAAGTTTGTTTACGATTATATTAATTTTGTAGTTGGGGAGTATAAAAACTGAAATTGTAATTGAATTTTGAATAATTGTAAATGTGTGTATATATGGAATAAATGAACCATTTTCCAGTACAACCGCAAATGTTCACTGTATTTGCTCCATTATTTACTACGACTACTCTCATGTTGTGTTCCTCAGGTGTGGGAGTACACGGCCGACATCGACCTGTCTCTCAACAAGCCCATCTCCATCGTTCTGACCCAGTTCCACTTCCTTTTGTTGCTGCACGACCGGGTCAAGGCGATCTGCACGCTGAACGGCCAGGTGGTTCACGAGGACGTGTTCCCGGACAAATTCGGCCCCCTCAAGAGGATGATCAAGGACCCGTCGGGCGGCCTGGTGTGGCTCTACACGGAGCGGGCCGTGTTCCGCTACCACATCCAGCGCGAGTCCCGCGACGTGTGGCAGATGTACATGAGCATGAACAAGTTCGACCTGGCCAAGGAGTACTGCCGCGAGCGGCCCGAATGCATGGACATGGTCCTGGCCAAGGAGGCTGAGCATTGCTTCCAGAACAAGCGCTACCTGGAGAGCGCCAAGTGCTACGCCCTGACGCAGAACTACTTCGAAGAGATTGCGCTCAAGTTCATCGAAGCCAAGCAAGAGGAGGCCCTGAAGGAGTTCTTGCTGAAGAAACTGACCAATCTGAAGGCGAGCGAGAGGACGCAGATCACCTTGCTCGTCACCTGGCTGGCCGAGCTCTACTTGAACCGGCTGGGCCAGCTGGAGGACGACGACGGCAAGGCGGGCATCCTCTTCCGGGAGACCCGCGACGAGTTCCGCCACTTCCTGAGCACCTCCAAGCACCGCGAGTGCCTGTTCAACAACCGCGGCACCATCTACGACCTGCTGGCCAGCCACGGCAACGTGGACGACATGGTGTACTTCTCGGTGGTCATGCAGGACTACGGGAGGGTGGTGTCGCACTACTGCCAGCACGACGACTACCGCGCCGCCCTGGAGGTGCTCGCCAAGCACTGCGACGAGAAGCTCTTCTACAAGTTCTCCCCGGTGCTCATGCAGCACATCCCCGAGAGGGTGGTGGACGCCTGGATCCAAATGGGCAAGCGGCTGGAGCCCAAGAAACTCATCCCGGCGCTGATGAACTACAGCCACAAGGGAAGCAGCCAGCAGATCAACGAGACGGTGCGCTACATGGAGTTCTGCGTGCACGAGCTGCGCGTCACCGAGGAGGCCATCCACAACTACCTGCTGTCGCTCTACGCCAAGTACAAGCCCGACTCGCTGCTGCGCTACCTGGAGGAGGCGGGCACGTACGCCTCGGAGATCCACTACGACCTCAAGTACGCGCTCAGGCTGTGCGCCGAACACGGCTACCTGCGCGCCTGCGTGCTGGTGTACAGGATTATGGAGCTGTACGAGGAGGCGGTGGATCTCGCCTTGCAAGTAAGTGAAATCGGGACAGTTGTGCCTTGACTTATGAGTGCCCCAACTTACGAGCAAGGCTGTTGTCCGCAGGTGGATGTGGATTTGGCCAAGAGCTGCGCCGACCTGCCGGAGGATGACGAGGAGCTGCGAAAGAAGCTGTGGCTGAAGATCGCCCGTCATGTGGTGCAGGAGGAGAAGGACGTGAAGAAGGCCATGAACTGCTTGTCCAGCTGCGACCTGCTCAAGATCGAGGACATCCTGCCTTTCTTTCCCGACTTTGTCACCATTGACCACTTTAAGGTTGGAAACCATTAACCATGACTATATGACATTATTTTTAAGCAATCAGTTTTCATGATTTTACTAGGGCCAACCGTTATGGATTTTTTTTTAGGCCCATGTAGATTACGATATTTGACAGAATAAAATTCTGATAACCGATTCACTTTTTCACTCCCAGCCATTTTCACCGCAGTAACCCCCTTTGCTCCCGGCTGTTTTGCTGGATTTTGACTGATTTTGCACACAGAATATTGTATTCTATTGCTATAAAAACATGGAACCTACCAAAAAATATATATTAGTCTCTTCTTTTATCAGAGAAAAAAAAGTATATTTGTTTATGTTTCCGTTTTGCAGCACTTAGCATTAGAATATATCCAAGTTTCATTATTATTCACAAACCTGTTGAAAACACTGGGGAAAAAGAGCTTGTTGCAACACAGCCCTGGCTGATCTCTAATACTCTGCTGCCACCCGCTGGCAGTTTTTTGTAACAACTACCATTGTTTTAAGCGACCTCTTCAGGTCAGAAGCAGCTTCTAGCTTCTCTAGCATAACCCCCGTTGTTACAGAAACGTTTGGCAAACGGTCGGTCTGTTTGTGTCTTTCAGGAGGCCATCTGCAGCTCCCTGGAGGAGTACAACAAGCACATCGAGGAGCTGAAGCAGGAAATGGAGGAGGCCACCGAGAGTGCCAAACGCATCCGAGAGGACATCCAGGAAATGCGGAACAAGTACGGCGTGGTGGACTCCCAGGACAAATGTTCGTCCTGTGATTTTCCGTTGCTCAACAGGCCCTTTTATTTGTTCCTGTGCGGACACATGTTCCACTCTGACTGCCTCCTGCAGGTATGCCGCACAATTACGATCGGGAGAAGTGTCTCCATTTACACGGATGATGCATTTTTGACATTTTCCACCCTCTAGGAAGTGACGCCTCACCTGTCTGCCTACAAGCTGAGTCGTTTGGACGAGCTGCAAAAGAAACTCTCTGCCTCCACGCAGGCGTCCAAATCGCGCCACCGGCCCACGCTGAATGAGGAAGGCGACGCGCCCAGCCGTAGCAAGGGCGGGGTTAGTCGCGAGCAGATGAAATCCGACCTGGACGACATGGTCGCGTCCGAGTGCGTGTACTGCGGCGAGCTTATGACCAGGTCTGTGGACAAGCCCTTCATCGATCCCAAGAAGTTCGAGGAGGACAAATCCAGCTGGCTGTGAATGAGACGGACTTGGGTTGGATGTAGCAGATTGAGATGTTTGTCCGGTTGCCTGTTATTGCCTGATCCGTGACCACCACTACTGAGAATAGTGTCTGCTTTTTCTGTTTGAGGCTGATTTGGAATATTTTTACACTTCTGAATGACATACTAAGTAAATTTGTTCCCAACACATACACACATCTCAAAGTTTCAAATGTGGGATTAAATATGCATCATACAGTCTTTATTGCCATATTATGTTTGTATATTATGTTACGCTTCTTTTGTCCAGCTTGTACTCAACTGTCCAATGGTCAATGTTTCTTGCACTGTCTATCTTAACACCATGGAAAATAAATTAAACACATTAGTTTTATGCTTTGTCATGTTGAACCTACTCTGTCCTGTCCTTTTTTTTTTTATTAAGCTATTTTTTAAATTGTATTCATAAAGGAGCGTGCACAATAAATGTGTAAGTAAAAATAATTACTAAATTTTGCGTAAAATGAAGTAAAAACTAAATATAAAGCATAAGTACTAATATAAAATATTTGTTTATTACATTATTAAATTATGACAATATTTTGGGGTAAAACTATATTTTATATTTATGCTATATTACATTATACATTATTTAAAAATTGTTATACATACCTCTTATGTGTCGCCTAGGAACAATTAACCTCACTCATGAGTACCAATTACCAAAATTATTCTTAAAATCTATTCAGCTATGCTAATCATGTCAAATACATTGAGGTACAACTCGTATTGTTTCACTTTTATGACATCAATGTGTTTTATAATTACGTAGCGGTTTCCTTTGTGCTTGGCCATACCAAATACGGAGTTCCCTCATGGTGACGTAAGACGTAGCTCAGTAACCATCGCAGAGGGCAGACACTACTAATCGACATCGGAAAGTCTCCGATGTGCGTGCGGTACTTTCGATTTACCGCCGCGACACGCCATAAAATCCCCCCTCTGATTTTTGCTAATTTATTTGCATGTGTCGTGTGATTTAAATGTGAACATCCTGCCGTCAGACACGCAGAAAGGCGAGCAGCCGTCGCTCGGCGCTCGATTAAAAAGCCTGCTCCTTGCTTGTGCCTCCATGGCGTCGTGTCTCTGTGCTCTCTCAGTAACAGAAAGTGGCCGCCTCTCCGCCGCCGCTGCAGACTCAAAGCTCACAGACTCGCTCGGCGCCTTTAACCGCCATTTTGGAGTCAGGGAACCGAGAGTCGGCAGCAGCGGCGAGAGACACGCGAAAGGGGCCACACGGGGGGGTTGAGGTGAGAGACACCGTTACGGCAAAGGAGCAATGGTGGGGGGAAGATGGCCGGGAGGGAGAAAAGAATTAAAAACACGGGGAGCGCATACACGACCACGACTTGAGCTTCCCCCTGCAAGGACACTAGAGGCGCGAGCGGGCCGGTTAGGGCCTTGCCGCCTCCCCCGACCAGCGGGCTACACAATTAAAGTCATTAAAGCAGTATCTTAATATATACTTAAGGCAGAAGAGGTGGTGGCCTTAAAGAGACAGGGCGGGTGTGGTCACTTCATAATAATGTTACGCGAAGACTGTCAAAACTCCCGTTAGCATCCCAAAGGCTAATGCTAACACGGCGCTAAATTATCAGGCAGACCGGTCAAAAGTCCACTCTACACGGGCTATAAGATATGATTCGACTCCTATAATGCGAACTGACCGCAGGCGCCTCTCAACTTATGTTGATGCGATGCGGCTAAGTGTTAGCATCGAGACTCGTTAGCTTTTGCTACAACCTATGCTAACCGTTCAGCACACAGTTTAACGTTCAAGGTTAGCCACCTAGCTAGCGTTGGCTAACTTGGCAAGCTAACAATAACAGGATGACGTTTGATTAATGAGTACATTTTAGGACACATTTCAGTGATAAAAAAAAATCTATTTATTAAACGTTTACGTCGCTGGTAGTACTTTAAATTGCATGTAGTGTTTCTCTAATGAGCATGTCTGCCTCTTAGGTTACGGGTTCGAATCTCAGTCCCTTTTGTGTGAAATGTGCATTTCATTTCTCCTCCCACGAATACATGGTGGTGAATAGTAATTTCTATTGTTGTGTGATTGTTTTTCTACATGCTCTTTACGATTGGCTAGCGACCAGTCCAGGGTGTACCACGCCTCTTGCTCGAAGTCAGCTGGGATAGGCTCCTGTGACCCTTCAGGAGAAGCGCGATAAAAAATTATCAAATGGATGGAGCTTCACATTGATGAATCAGATAAAAACAACAAACAAAACATGTTTTAGTTTCAGTCCCTTTATTTTAAAACAGGACATTGTTTTCAAATTGACACTGTAAGTTTGGCCTGTAACATGTCAGAAAATAGGCAAAAATGTTGTTTTCCAAAGTAAAAGCAAATGCTTCATTTTGATTCAACAGAGATAATCGGTCTGCTTTCATGGAGGACTTTATTCAGAAGTCATATACAATATATACACCGCTGAGATGCTGAAATGAAGCTGAATAAAGAAGCATTGGGACAATTTTAAATTAAAAAGGTAAACAATTTGATTGTCACAAATAATTCTGGATTACAGTAATTCATAATCAATTCGTTGTCGATTAATTGTTTCACCTCTAATTTGTAATATTAAATTTGTAAATGTTTTCCCCCATGTGGCTACTGTTGAAAATCAAGCACCCACTGTATTTGATTTTTTTTTTTTTGCGGTAAAAATCTTCCCATTTGTTGTTCTTCATCTAATATATATTTTTCCTAGTAATTGGCTATTTTTCTATTTTTGTTTAAGGGTTCTGTGTATCCATAATCATGCAACTGACGATTATGACTGCCCTTACAGAAGAGGTAAGCCCACAAAAGAGTAGTGTATTTTACACAGTGTCCTTGAAGTAGCGTGTTATTTTTGAATGAATGGCCTATTCCCCTTCATTGCCTCCCTTGCAGTAAAAATCCCTGCCCAGCCGGACCTGTGGGCGTATCTGGACTGTATGGCGTCCGGGCAGGGCGGGCGGCCCGAGCTGGCCGGGGCGGTGGGGGGCTCGTCAGGCCTGGCCAAACCTCTCTACCTGCAACGCTTGGAACGCTCCCTCAGGCTGGAAAGCTTTCTGCGCCAAACGGCCACCGTCTTCAATAAAGATGTCACCAGGTATTGTAAAATAAGTCTTCTATACCATACTGTCGTTGTTCAACCATTTTTCTCTCTCTACATACTCAGTTTTAAATATTTGAGTTGATTTGCTGAAAAAAGTATTTTCGTAATTGTGACTTTTCCAGCGATGACAGCGATGACAGCGACAGCGCTCTGGGGTCCGGGCTCTCTCTCGAACCCTTGACAGTGAAGAGGGAGCCCTGTGACCAAGAAGACTCCTTTGTCGAAGGCAAGCCCCTCAATGGCGTCCTTCTGCAAGGTAAAGCTGTGAGACCTTCCCCACAAGCATCCAATCATAAAACTAAACATGAGTTTTCATTTTTGCAGACCAAAAGACGGACAAAGCAAACCTGTACAACTTCTCCAAAATGAAGAAGAACCGGAAATGGTTGAAGGTGAGGAATATATTGCACTAATTTGTCCGAATACACCGTTCCTAAATGATTCCTTATTCTTCAGAGCCTGTTGTTGAGCGACAACACCACTGACTCGGACACAGACTCGGACGACTCGGACTTTAGTATGTCGCGTGACGAGTTGCACGACATGCTGAGGCTGCACCGCTACACCAGGCAGCATCAGAACAAGTTCCACACGGACCGCGAGGTAAATGGAAAGGCCCGTGTGGCCACACGAGGTCCGACTTCACAAAGGTTGCAGTTCTATCTCGCCATTCATCCATTTTCTACAACATATATACCTTCCTTCTTACCAGTTTAAATAGTTATCATATTTTTCCATAAGTCGCTATAAATTGCATCAGTCAATAAATGCATCATAATGGAAAAACAAAACAAAACAAAGCCACTCCGGAGTATAAATCGCATTTCTTCTTCTTCAATGTCTTCTTCTCTTCTTCTACTTTCTTTTGGTGTTTGTCAAATACATTTGATACTTTACCGCCACCTTCTGGCCACATGCAGTAATGTACCAAAACTATATGCTGGCCCCCCAAAAAGTCAACACCATAACGAAGATTTTAGGTGCCAGTCTGAGCTCTAATTTTAATGTATCTGAGTCGCACCTGACCTGAGTATAAATCGCAGGCGGACCAGCCAAACTGAAAAAAAGTGCGACTTTGTAGTCAGAAATATACGTTAATTCGTTATATTGTAAAATGTTAAAATGTGTCAAATTCATACCAGTGGGAAGGTTTTGAATTCCGAATCAGAAGTTGGCTAAAATTCTAAATTCCCAGTTTTCTTGAATGCACCATTAATACACAATTGACTTGACACTTTTCCGTCTGGTTGTGCTGTAGCTTCAGCAGTACCAGTTCTACAGCACTGGCCTGCTTTCCAGTCAAGACCTCTTCTATGAGCAACAGCGCCACCTCATGGGCCCAAAGAAGAAGAAAATCAAAGAGGAGAAAAAATTCAAGGGTAACAAAAGTTATTTTATTACATTGTTGTGATAATTTTGTTCAGAAAAGTATTCCCGCGGCCTGTTTTTGTTCGCAGCCAAGCTGAAGAAAGTGAAGAAGAAGAAGAAACGTGGCGAGGGCGACTTTTCCGACGAGGGCCTCCCTTACGTGGCCAAGACCTTTGCCAAGTTTTCGCAGGACGCGCCGGCACCCATACTGAAGAAGAAGCACCTGAGCGTGGAGCAGCTGAATGCACGCCGGCGCAAAGTGTGGCTAACCATTGCCAAGAAGGAGATCCCCAAGGTGAGTAAGGCGCACCTTACCTATAATTAAGCATATTATGCATTTCTATTACATTTTAAAACAGCTCTCAGGTGTCTTAACTTTATATCTAATTTAAAAAGTCCTTAATATGTCACCTTTGAAAACACATCTGAAAGGTTTCTTGCTCCACTTTGCCCCGATTTGCAGTCTTTCAAGCAGAAGACCTCCGCTAAGAACCTGGTGTTGACCAATGCTAAAAAGGTAAGTCAGGTACACTTTTGTAAATGACTTCCAGTTAACTTCCCAAAAACATGTCATCTCCTTTCCCCCCCCTTTTTGTCCGGTCTTCAGTTGGCCCACCAGTGCATGCGCGAGGTGCGCCGCGCCGCCATCCAGGCGCAGAAGAACTGCAAGGAGACGCTGCCTCGCGCCCGCCGCCTCACCAAGGAGATGATGCTCTACTGGAAAAAGTACGACAAGGTGGAGAAGGAGCACAGGAAGCGGGCTGAGAAGGAGGCGCTGGAGCAGCGGAAACTGGACGAGGAGATGAAGGAGGTCGGCGGAGGGGAAGCGGCTTCTTCTTCACAACATGCAACGGACAATTAGGCGGATAGTATGCTTCCATTTTTTACACACTGTTTTCGTTTCCAGGCCAAGCGTCAGCAGCGCAAGCTCAACTTCCTCATCACGCAAACGGAACTCTACGCCCACTTTATGAGCGGCAAAGCCTCCGCCGGCTCGCCGGGGGGCGAAGACGCCCAAGAGGAGATTCTGAAGAAGCTGGATGACACCAGCGCGCGACGGCAGATCGACATCGGGGGAGGCGTCATGGTCAATGTGGGGCAGGAGGACTACGGTACGATGTTTCTGATTTCTAGTAAGTCGGCACAAAATGTCTAAAATGTGAATATATGCTTTCAGACAGTGAATACTACAAGTCTCAGGCTCTGAGGAATGCGCAGGAGGCCTACCATATTCATCAACAGAGAGTGAGTTGATGATTAGATATACCTTTCTGTAATCTGGTTTATATAGCAGGGTTTTTCCTGGCTTGAGGCATAGTTATTATAATTTTGATCATTCAAAACCAGGCAAACACTTTCAAAACAGCTTGATTCGTTTTTTGAGGGAAATCTAGAGAGATTAGAAAAATTGATGTTTAACGACTAAAGATTTGCAAAGATTTTAACATGACAATGTCTTGACAATAGTATGTTCTATGCAGCCCCACTAATATAAATACGGTATCTTGGTTAATATTGTGTTAGTGGAATATCAGTTAAGAAGCAATCAATATCAGAAGGCGGCTATTTTGACACTTGAAACTGACATCATAGTTGCTCAGGTCTCAGGTAACAACCAATCACAGCTCAGCTTCAGAATACAGGTGAGCTGTGATTGGCCGTTGCCTGAGCAACTCTGATGTCATCTTCAGTTGACAACAAGTGGCAAAATGGCCGCCCCCATGATATGGATAAAAACAGCTGGATTTTGCTGCACAACTCACATGACACACAGGTTGACTTGAAAAATACTATCTTAATTTAGACGAGACAACTCTAAAAAGACAAAAGCATTTGATGCAATGCTTGATCAATACATTTTTTTCCCTGATAAATTGTATCTGATGCAAAATGGTCCAAAACGTTTTCAGTGGGAAAGAAAATCCAACATATCAGAGCTTTTACAACTAGAGGCTCATTCAAATCTTGTCCAATCCTCCATTCTCCCCCTGCAGACACACATGTTCGACGAGGACTCCCACGATAGCCGCTCTGCGTCGTCCTCAGCGGCCGCTGCCTTCAGTTTCGGCGAAAGCTACAGTTTATCCAACCCGTCCATTCAAGCCGGCGAGGACATCCCGCAGCCCACCATCTTCAACGGCAAGCTGAAGGGCTACCAGCTCAAAGGCATGAACTGGCTCGCAAACCTCTATGAACAAGTAAGCCGAGGTGTTATTAAGAGTGGGATGATTTAGTCAGGAATGGTGGATTCAAATACTTCACATTTTCGTAGGGTATTAATGGCATCCTAGCGGATGAGATGGGGCTTGGGAAGACGGTCCAGAGTATCGCCCTGTTGGCCCACCTTGCAGAGGTAGGTGCTTTTTCCTTTTATCAGTTGCTCATATAAACACTATACTATACTTCCTCATATCGTGGCGTTTATTCTATGTACTGCTAGAGTGGAGATTAGCATTCCTACTCGGGGTGTGAATTGCCTAGTACCTGGCGATTTAATTCGTATCACGATTCATAGGCCACGATTCGATTCGATACCGATTAATCGGGATCCAAATCTAAAAATGTATTATTGCGATTTTTTTAAAACTCAAATTCAGAAAATACTAATCAGTAAACTTGTACAAGTACACTGTATGATTTGTATGAAAATTTATTTATTTCTCTGAAAATTCAGGCTTATAACTGAGCCACTGCATTTAACAAACAGGTTGCAGTCTGTTTCATGTTTGAACAGCACTGAAATAAAATATTAAGGCTTAATGTGCCATTAATATAACATTCTTCCATGCTTAATGTGTGAATCCTAACCCTAAGTAAGATGTTTTGTTGAATATTCCCATTAAAAAATGGACGTTTAAAAATCGATTCGGCCTCATATCGAATCGATTTGAGAATTGCGCGCTGTAATATCGCGATATATTGCCGAATAGATTTTCTCTAACACCCCTAATTCCTACTGTTAGCATGTTAGCATTATACCAATTCTCATTTGCATAGTGCTGCCTAAACTGCTGACTGCATGAAAAATTCCTCTCCATTAGTTCTGTATTCATCTTTTTGCTCTTGACTTTGACTTGTACACGAAACGTCAAAAGAAAAAATAAATATGCACTCTTAACAAATGTCTTCTTTTCCCTTATCACAGAGAGACAACATCTGGGGCCCATTCCTCATCATCTCCCCGGCGTCCACGCTCAACAACTGGCATCAGGAGTTCTCACGCTTTGTGCCCAAGTTCAAGGTGGGAATCTTCGACACGGTCGTTGTCACGCCACTCGAAAGATGCTCACTAGGAGGCAGTGTTCTATCAGGACAGCTAAATACAGTCTACTTAGCGAAAATGATGTACGTGCCGTGCACAAACACAACACATGGACTCACTAGTGTATTTCCCCTCCGACTCGTGACAATAAATCAGCTCCAGTCTATTCTGCTAATGAGCTGTGAAAAGAGCATATTACACAATTTGAAGATAAGCTTCCTCAAGACTGACTGAAAACAATTGAATGGCGACCGGTGTTGATGGATGTAATGATGCAGAAATGCTTTTCACATGGCATTTGTTAGCGACCTTAGAATCGAAGCAGTGATTCATGCTTGTTGCTCAGCTAAAACGTTTCCCCTGGAAGCGTCGTCTTGGCTCTGTTTTTATAGGGCTTTTTGAGCTTTGTTTGTAGTCAAATTGATTCACATCCTTCAAAAAATATACCATGTTCAATCGGATTTAGATCAGGGCTCTTCAAAGTAGTCTGATGTTTTGTTCTTAGCCATATTGGGAAGCCCATTTTGCTTCAGGATGTCTTGCTCGCTTGGAGATTACTCTGCACCCTGCACAGATTGAGCTAGTAGAAAAGTAGTCCTAGAACATGACCAAGATCAGTTTTTCGGACAATGGGCAGCACATTTCTCCCCAGGATGCCTTGATAGTCTTCGGATCTCAGCTCATTTTGCTCCAGGATGCACTGAGAGTGTTGACATTTCGTGTTTCTCTGCCAAATGCAGCAAAGAAACCCCAATTCGTAACAAATCCTCCTCGTAACAATCCAGGTTCAGAATAGTTACAGAAAATAGTTTGATGGCAATATTTTCCCTTTTAGTGAAAATAAACATTGTCTCCAAATGTCGGTTATCAGCATCCTTGACTGCTAATAATCGGTGTCGGTCCTGAAACCCCCCCGTATCGTATCATATCTCTAATTAAAATATATTTGTCACTCAGGTTTTGCCATATTGGGGTAACCCTCATGATCGCAAAGTTATTCGGAAATTCTGGAGCCAGGTAAGCAAGAATTGAAGAAGCTATAAATGGTTATTGTGTTCTGGTGTATAATAAAAATATCTGCTGCCGTGTTGTGTGTGTGTTCAGAAAACCCTTTACACTCAGAACGCACCGTTCCACGTGGTGATCACCAGCTACCAGCTGGTAGTCCAGGACGTCAAGTACTTCCAAAGGGTCAAATGGCAGTACATGGTTCTGGATGAGGCCCAGGCGTTGAAGAGCAGTACAAGGTATAGCGTGTACTAGAATGACTGATTGATTTAGTTAAGAAAATAGCAAAAAAACACTTCTCATCACCATTTTTTTTTTAGTGTGCGGTGGAAGATCCTCCTGCAGTTCCAGTGTCGAAACAGGCTGCTCCTGACGGGGACGCCTATCCAAAACACAATGGCCGAACTGTGGGCCCTGCTGCACTTCATCATGCCCACATTGTTCGATTCCCACGAGGAATTCAACGAGTGGTTCTCCAAGGACATCGAGAGCCACGCTGAGAACAAGTCGGCCATCGATGAGAGTGAGTACATTCGTTCCAATAAAAAAATAAATATATATATTTTAAAAATAAATGTATACTGTAATGCAGTGGTGGGCAAACTCGGTCCTCGAGGGCCGACGTCCTGCAGGTTTTGGAGGTTTCCTTGCTGCAACGCAGCTGATTCCAATCAACAGGATTGTTACCAAGCTTATGCAGAGCTTGCTGATGAGGTGATCATATATCAGCTGTGTTGGAGAAGGGAAACCTCCAAAACCTGCAGGACTGCGGCCCTCGAGGACCGAGTGTGCCCACCCCTGCTGTAATGCAAGTAATAGAGAAATTGTTTAGGAACATTATGAAGTAGTTCAACACCAACAGACTGTCTATAAACATAAGTAAAATTTCCATTAAACATTTTTTTTATAAAAGCAAAATTTTTGGAAAAATATAATTAGTACAAGGTCATTCTCTTCAATTATTTTTTTAATTGTTACTCAGAAAGCGTCTTGACTGTTTGCTGTCATTTATTTAGTGTTGACTTTTTTTTGTTTCTTTTTTGTGTGTGTGTGTTGATTAGGGACAAATATTATAAGTTTTTCTTCTTTCTGTCCCCTTTCATTTATTTTAAAGAATAAAATAAATGTTTGAATTGAAAAAATAAAGTAAATAAATTGTGTGCTACCTATTTTCCAAAATGCGCCTGTGAGTGGGTTGTCCGGAATTTTCGCCAGATGGTGAGGTCAAAATGCAGCAAATTTACATAATATTGCCCAAACACCGAGTTTCTCTCACGATTTGGCAGCTAGCAGTCTTTGGCTTTACGTGCACTGTTTATTAGGGGTTTGCCAAAAAATCGATTGTCATAAGAATCGCGATTCTCATTTAGTATGATTCAGAATCGATTTTAAATGTCCCAAAATCGATTTTATTTCAATTATTTTATACTGTCTTGCCCTTGTTTGTGTGTGCCTTTATTGGGAGCAATGTCATGTTGGGGGGGTGTGGTTCCGCTCGTTCTGATACACTGTTAAGTTGTAGCCACATAGAAGCAAAAAGTCATCAAGTTATTCCAATAAAAGTTTTTTATTTTTTGCAGTGTAGGATGTTAAGATGCTTCTCTGTATATATTCCTGAAGCATTTTGTATAAAGAGTCCTTCTTTTGAGTGATAAAAGTGCCACGAGTAGCCCGCTAATTAGCATTAGCGAGTCAGACTGGAGTAGATCATGACAATTCTTTGCATATTTATAAATTGAAGCAGAAATCATTGTCAATCCAAATTTTTTAAATCTAAAATCGTTCAGAATCGATAATCGATTCTGAATTAAATCACAGACCCAAAAATCGGAATCGAATCGAATCGTGAGACAATCATTCCCAGCCCCGCTGTTTATGCCACATACACATAACGGGTCCAGTAATTGACAAGTGTAATTTGGTGGCTTGGTGATGAAGTGCTGCCTCCATGACTGAAAATCCATGTTATTACTGTCGACATGGGGGCAGGTTTTTTTTCTTCACAAACTGGGCTTGTAGTAGTTACTCGCCTCATCTCAACAACCCTAGCTATGCCGCTCATAGTCAAAGTGACTAAAACCGTTCGTGTTGGCAACCCCTGCAGTAGAAGGTGACCTGCCCCTTCAAAACAGGCTCATTTGGCGATCAGTTCAACTTGGAATTTAAATTGTTGTTGTTTTTTCAGTTGGTCTTTTCATCAAGATTTACACATTTTGTCACAGACCAACTTTCGCGGCTACACATGATCCTCAAGCCTTTCATGCTGCGCAGGATCAAGAAGGATGTGGAAAACGAGCTCTCGGACAAGGTAAAAAAAACACTCACACTTCCTTCTCCCACCATACAAATGTCATGCAGGATATACCTTATGATGTCTAAGTACCACAGGAACCAAGACAAAGTGTGGTACAATGTAAACCTGCACCTTTGCCCCATTCATCTCCTCAGGCAGCTTATTGACAAAGTAAATGTTACTTAGCCATAATGTGCCCTTGCTGGCAGATCCGTGAAGGCCCTGTTTGGCTCACGGGTCGCCTCATACACTCACTCCCCCCCCTCTACGGGAGTCAAAAGTTCACCGCTCCCCCTCCTTCCTTCTCACAAGATTATGGTCATTTCAGACGTCTTTCTTTTGCGTTAATGACCTCCCGTGATGTAAATGCTCACCGCTCTGAACCCAGATCGAGATCCTGACCTACTGCCAGCTGACGTCCCGGCAGAGGTTGCTCTACCAAGCCCTGAGGAACAAGATCTCCATCGAGGACCTGCTGCAGTCCTCCATGGGCACGGCCCAGCAGTCCCACAGCACCACGTCGTCACTCATGAATCTGGTCATGCAGTTCAGGAAGGTAGGGGAGAAGTGGGATTTGATGTTAAGGGACCCACTGTGCAGTCACAGAACAAAATTAACTTGTCAGTCAAGGTACCGCCGTTTTTTGTTTTGCCTCGGTCAATGTGCATTTTCTTTCTGCAGGTGTGCAATCACCCTGACTTGTTTGAACGCCAGGAGACGCGCTCTCCTTTCCACATGTCCCTCGTGCCCTACGTCTTGCCCAAGTTCCTTTACCGCCACGGCCTCCTCCATGCTCACAGCCAGGCCACAGACAAGTAAGGATGACGCTCATTTAACAGTTCAGCATTGCACTTTGACCTCACAAAATATGTCCCCATCAGGTCACTGCGAGTGCTGCTGTCTCCCTTTTCCACATATCATATCCAACAGTCGCTCTTTCACAGGAAAGGTAAGTTGCTCTTCAACTTTGAACGTCCTGATTTAATGTTTTTTTTTTTATATATTTGCTTTATTAACCAACCTAGGTGATGATGAAGGAAACTGTTTTTCCTTCCTGCGTTTTATTGACGTGTCGCCGGCTGAGATGTCCAACCTCATGCTGCAAGGCACCTTAGTCAGGTAGGGGAGATAATGACTCATTTTAGAGATAGAAAAGTGCATAATTCAGCTAAAAATGCTTCTAATTTCAACGTTGCAGTGTTTTTGAAGCGCTCGTGTGGTTTAAGTATTAACAGTTAACAACCATAAATAAAAACTAGCGGCATGAAACACAATTTGATACAATGCTATGTTAGTAGTTCAAAATAGGCCTAAAATAACATTTATTACAATTTCATCAAAATTACATCAGGGCATGAAATAAAAAGTAATTCAATTAATTGTAGTATTAATATTTCACACCAATATTCAAATTAAGTGTCAGGGGCCTAAATTAAAATTTAAAAAGTTAAAATGAGGACCTGAAGTACAATTTTACATGTGGTAGTGTAATGTTAATATTTCGCAACCGATATATGTCTGAATAAAATAAAACAGAGACCTAAAATAATATTAATGAAATAAAATCAGAACGTGAAATAAAATCTAATACAATGTAATGTAATGTTAATATTTCAGAAAAAAAAGTAATAGCCTGAAGTAAAATGTAATAAAATTTAATTAAATGGCGGCATAATACCGTGGTGAATACAGTGTTATACAATTAAATAATACATTAAAATGTAATTGAATAAAAGTGGTCATAGGCATTGCACATAATTATGCATTTTCTCTTTTTTTTCCTTCATCTGGGAATTCAAATAGCCCCTATGTAGTGTAGTCATATGATCATTTTGAAGATGCATAGGGATTGTGTTAATAAGTAATTTACCCCAGCATGTTAACATGTAACCTTTAAAATGTAAATGTTGTAAAGTTTTAACTCTTTGATTTATTTTTTCATGAATTTTCCCTGTCTTGCTTTCCTTTCCTTTTCCATCCGCAGGTGGCTAGCCCTTTTTCTGTCTCTGAAGGCAGCGTACCGATCACATTGTCAGCGGCTGTTCGCCCTCCAGGAAGAAGGCGCAGGGGACGGGGGGCGGACGTCACAGTCCACGACTCTGTCCCGCAAAGACCTCCTCTTGTGGATACAAAGACCCTCGTCCTTCCCCAACACACAAACCAGCCCCATTCTACGGGTAAGTAAGAGATCACGCAGCACTAACGCCAATTCAAGGTTCAGAACTGCCAATAGGTGGCAGCGTGGCACTATGCATCCATCATTTCTCTCCACCAACGTACATCCACACACATTCGAAACATGCGTTTGTAGCACACAGCTGGTAATGTGTGGTTTATCCCTCCACATGGCGGCGTTCATCTCCACTAAGCTGCAGGTCATCAGACATTTACATAACACGTTTGGTACTTTAAGTTGGCAGCTGATGTGAATGGACTGAAGGGCTGCACTCGATGACCTTCTTTGGTATTCGACACAAAGGCACATTAGTCGAGATTTTGAAATGTAAATTTAAGGTGCATATAATAATAATAATAATAATAAACCTTTTCATTACCAATATCTGACTGAATACAATAATTTTATTCAGGTGGCTCCGTAATACAATTTAATCATACCAAATAAGCTGGGAATTACATGGAGTGTTCATAAAACTGGCTTTTTTTTTCATTTTTATTTTGAATTTGAGTGGTATGGGTCACAAAAGTCTAAATGTATTCATTTCTGGTCCTTTAGGCCAAAATGATGCCAGATTTTTTCCACCTAAATATCAATACCTCATGTTTTTGCATCAGAACCTGGTTTTCACGGCCCTCAGGCCAGGCATGGTCGGACACGCCGACGTGACCATCCACTGTCGACGTTCAGCCACCTCCCGACTCTGGCCGTGGCAGCCCGCGCTCCCGCCCAAGTTCCTTCTTGCAGCCACACCGAGGGTATGTATGTTTGTGTGTGTATCTCTGCGTGTGTGTGTATATGTTAGTTGGGTGGGGGTAGGGGGTTAAAGGAGTATATTTGAGTATGAGTACACTTGCTTCCTGCTGCCTTTAAAACAAACACAGGTTAGCGTGTAGCTGTTGAGCGTCCTGTTTCCCTGTGACGTATACCCAAACTTGCACCAAGACACTTACAACCTACTGATTTGGTGCTAATACCAAATGTTAGTATGTTAGCACTTTCTTTACTTAGGCTGCAATCTTGCTGTATGTTAGCATACCAACTGGCTAGCATGTACCTGACTACACGGCTAGATATAGTTAAACCTCTTTCAAGTGCCCTTAAAGACCCTGTAAAAACGACTTCAATAATTTGTTTCTACTTTTTCCGTTGTCTGGATTTTTGGGGTGTGGCTAAAACTAAGCTCAAGTACGCACTTGAGACAGTCAGCCTTCCCCCACTGTATAGCCAACCACATTCCAGCCCACTAGGTTGCTATTTTATGTAGACCCACACATGACGCAAAATCGAGTGAGACGGTGACTTATTGACCAACGTCAACGTGGCCTGTGGGCAAAAGAGCTAGCTGGTTCGAGCTGGCCTGCAAACCGCAAACTGGCGTTGTCCAATACGTCACCGCCTGTGTATTTGAGTAACAGGACAACAGCTGCCCCTTTTTTTTTATTCAAGTTTGACAGGGTTATTAATAGGAGTGGGAATCTTTGAATGTCTCACGATTCGATTCGATTCCGATTTTTTTTTTTTTTTTTTTTTTGGTGTGTGATTAGATTCAGAATCGATTTTCGATTAAGAACGATTTTTGATTCGAAATGATTTGATTGACAATCATTTTTGCTTCAATTTATAGATGTTCAAGGAATCGTAATGATCTACTCCAGTCTGACTCGCTAATGCTAATTAGTGCTCTATTCGCGGCACTTTTATCACTTAAAAGTACGGCTCCGCGCTGAAAAAACTAAAACTATTATTGCAATAATTTGATCGTGACTTTTCCCTTCTACTCTCTAATGTGGCTACAACTTAACAGTGTATCAGACCGCTTGGAACCACACTGCCCCTAAGTGGCCAAATCGGGTACAACATATACAGCGCTCCCAATAAAGGCACACACAAACAAACGGTAGACAGTATAAAATAAGTCAAATAAAATCGATTTTGGGACATTCTGAATCGTACTAAATGAGAATCGATTTTTTGGCACAGCCCTAGTTATTAACACACTATTGTATTTGTGATTTAATTTCCCTTCATATGGACTTTAAGATTTTCTCTGCTAAGGTCGCTATTTGCTATATGTTAACATACTAACTGTTAGCATGTTAGCGTTTTCTCAATTTACATTTGAAATAGTACTGATAAAAAAGTGGCTACCTTAGCACTTTCATCCCTCAGGTTGCTGTGATATTGATATATAAATAGTAATGACAAAGTCATTGAAAGGTGAGAAAAAGTCCCCAAAGGACTTCAGTCGTCACTTTGTTTCACATGTATTTAAAGCCATTATCTCTTCGTTTTGGGGAACTAGGTCACGGCGGTTCCCATGCAGCGCTACTGCGCCGATCGAAGCGCCGAGCACGAGTGGCGGGTGACGCGCGTCGGTGGTGGTGCCGTCTTCAAAGAATGCTTCCTCTACGGCACGCCCCACCTGGCCGCTGACTGGCGGCGGAGGGCCGGCGCCTTCTTCCCGCAACAGCCCGGCGGCGTTATGGCCGTCTTCCCTCAGCATGGCTGGTCCTACATTCGGATACCAGGTAAGTTCAAGTTTGCATCAAAGACTCAATGAATATTTTTACTGGACATTTTATTTGGTACACGTGTACATTTTTGCACATCTTGTTGTGCTTCTAGTGGTAATGATGAGTCCAGCTTCCTAGCTTTATTTCCTACACGGCACTGAATACCTCCGCAGTGTGAGGGGCCCGTGGGAAATGCCAGAAAAGGTCAGCACAGGGTTGAGAAAGTCAGTAGAACGGGGCCTGTCAGCATCCTCTACCTCTGTATGTGTCATCACAATCACTAAGATTGCCAGCGTGTACGTGTGCTTGAGCGCAGAATCTGGCTCGGCTGAGTTGCGGGTCACTCTGAGCAAAGTGGAGGCTGATGGATGTGCGGCAGGAGAGAGGCCGCCACACTTGTACACACAACACTTCCCTTCTCACTGACCTGCTCACAATGATAAATGGTGGCTTGTCATATTTTGTGTTGACCACCAGGTCTCTTTTAGCAGGGAGAGAAGAACACACATGCTCTTTCCGTGCGATTTTATGAGCTTTTGAAGACTGATGTTGTGTTGAGTTAAAGACATGTTAGAAGGCGATAATTGGGGAAAATGCAAATATGCAAATCCACGGGCGCGGGATCGCGAGTTTGTGGTGGTCATCTAAAGCCGCAAATACTGTATTCAACTTTGTTAACTAATGTTGATCTATTGTAAAACAACTTTTAAGATGGACAAACAGAATAACACCCGGTTAAATTTATGTTCTGCCATTTCTTCAATCCAACCCATGAAAAATAATGATCCCACCCAAACAAAACACAAAAAAACCCCACTCAGACACTTTTTGCTGCGTTCTTTGCTCGTCAGTGTTTGCGCCAGAGTGCGAAAGCAAAAACAAGTATTTGCGTGTGTCTGTGAGAACCGTCTGAGCTCTCCTGTGAAGTTAAGAGGCGGCGGACAAAGCCAGGAAGTTGATGTGCTCCTCATTGTTCAAGCGCTTCGTTAGGTAACACCATTAGATGCTATGTTTGTGTGTGTGCGCTCGTGTGTTAGCCAGGCCTGTGAGGTGTCCTTTTCCATGCGCTAACTCCGATTTGGGGTTGGGACTTTGTTCCGTGGTCCGTGAGCCAATCGAAGGCGTTTCTTTCTGTGCGTCCCAGTCTGTCGCTTCTTTCTCAGCCTCGGGAGGAAGGAAGTGACCCGACGGCGCGGCACCCGTCCTCCGCCGAACTCATTGTTGCCACATCAAGGCTCAAGATATGTACAGTAGCCTGGCTGTAGTTTCCCAGCCCCCCTCCCCTCATACTCGCCCCCACACCTTTAAGAACAAATGGGCAGGGCTTGAATGACTTGTTTGTTTTGACCAGCGTGGCGTGAGTACGATGGTATCAATGGAGGGATCTAATCAAGGGGCTTATTAAGGAAAAAACAAGGCCAATGGGGCATTATGCATTAAGATTTTGTCAACCCCAAAATAATTATTTACAGTTATAAGTTCTATGCAGTCTCACTTGTATATAATTAATTAATAGAATTAATAGAGGTGTTAGAAAAAATCGATTCGGCAATATATCGCGATATTACAGCGCGCAATTCTCGAATCAATCAATTTTTTATGGGAATATTTAACAAAGCGTCTTACTTAGGGTTAGGATTCACACATTAAGCATGGAAGAATGTTATATTAATGGAACATTAAGCCTTAATATTTGATTTCAGTGCCGTTCAAACATGAAACAGACTGCAACCTGTTTGTTAAATGCAGTGGCTCAGTTATAAGCCTGAATTTTCAGATAAATAAATACATTTTCATACAAATATTACAGTGTACATGTAGAAGTGTACTGATTAGTATTTTCTAAATCGCAATAATCAATTTATAGATTTGTATCGGGATTAATCGGTATTGAATCGAATCGTGACCTATGAATCGTGATACAAATGGAATCGCCAGGTACTAGGCAATTCACACCCCTAATAATTAATATTGCGTTTGTGTTATGTGAGTTAAAATACTTTAAAGTATGGTACATTCGCATATTTGACTTTACAACTCATTTTTAAGTGCAATTTGTATTTAACTTTTATGCCCCCCCCCCCCCCCCCCCCCCCAACTCACTTATTAGTCAATGGGAATATATGGACAACATGCCCTGTTATGAAACAGAATTGTTTTGCTCTCACGCTCAAGGATTTATTTGCGGAACATTCCAGCATGACACCGAAATAACCTTCCGCTGCTGTCTTTGCGGCTCCTGCGCTGACGACGGTAATTATAAGAACCCCCTCCGCAAAATCACCAGCTTCTCACGACGCGGCGCCAATTGACGGATCGTGCGCTCGTCGAGAGGGTGTGACGTTGAGGAAAACGCTTCGAACCGTTGAGACGATTGTATTTGGAATGCGTAAGCGGGCATCAATCGGGACCATGGGAGGGAGAGAGAGAGAGGCTGGTGTAATCCACATCGGCGGGCTGTGGGAAGTGCAGCCCGGCCTTCCTGTCCTTTCAAAGGAGCGCCGCTCATGGGCAAAAAATGTCAGGAAGCGCTCTGATAGTGAGGGCACAAAACAACACAGTTAAGTTTCATCTGACTGGCATCGTTGACCCCCTCGGTGGAATTTAGTCCAAAACATTATGCCCAGCTCAGCAATTTACAAAAACAAAAGCCAGTAGATAGTACACAGAAGACTCTAAGTAGACTGAAGGGGGAGACATTGCCCACATGATTAGCAGTTCTTTTAGCGGAGTAACCGCAGTAATTGACATTAATGACAGAGTCGCTTCTGTGGTGAGAAACCGGGAAAGTCTTAATCAGGCTGTCTCCCTGTTGCTGCATGTTTGTGGCCAGGCAGTGGCGTCACGTTCTTCTCTGGTTTCCGTGGATAATTTTTTTTTTAAGAGGAATCATTTTGGCATCACAAATGAGAAGCTGGTACGCTTTGTACGTTGAATGGAACATTAATAACCTAGTTTAACACAGTGTAGTATGGCACTAACTGAATGTGATGATGCATTCTTATCCTTATTCATTTACATCTGAATTATTCCTCAACATTTTTGTATTTTTCTCGTTTCATTTTTGTCAAGTATTTTGAATTTTCAAAGACTTTGTGTTATTTTGTAGCTGATGTCTAATATTAGTTTTCTTACGCAAAATTATTATTATTTTATTTAATTTTTTTGCTTATTTGTATAATTTTACCTTTACCATTGTTAAGTTGGTTTGGTAAAACAAATTAAAATTTCAATAATATTTTTTCATTTTTGTCACAAAATGTATGTATTTTTCCATCTAATATTACTTTATTTCTTTGTTAATATACACATACATAAAAAACAACAAATAGTGTTATTTTTTTTGTGTATTTTCCAACTAATATTTATTTATTGTTATGTAGATTTTTGTAAAGATTTCTCACTGTGCAGTGTTTGCAACCTTGTTGGTAGCCGAGGACTTCCTGTCAAGTAGTTCACAATGTTGAGCATCCAAAACCTGCTAGCATTTGGTCCTAAAGCCCCTGCGCTGCCATCGCCACTAGGAAATTTAATTTAAGCTTCCCCGTCGATGGTGGCAAAGTAGCGCCGGGCTAATATTTCCATTATCCTCAGTGCCGAACAAGTGTTGCCTATTGACTTATTGATCAGCCTGTATAATGTATCATGATACAGTGAGGGCCTGATGCCAGGTTCGATCGCGCCTTCGACCCCCATCTGTCTCCATTTCTCACATAACCGACCATCCATCATCTTTCATCAAGGAGATCGGCCGCCTTCCCTCTCCAAGATGGCCCAATTCCATGCGTGGTGGGGGTGTGTGTGCGGGGGGGTTTACAGGATAGGACGAGAAGGGCCGGCGTGGTGTATTAATGAAATTAGCGCCGTTAGTTGGTTTGGGGATATCAGGCGCCAGGCACCGGGTCTGGGCCGGGGTTAATTAGCTGGCAGCAGGCCTCTAATTGGGTCAGGACCGTGTCAGGCCTCTGGCTCTGGCCCTACAGGGATTGGATTACACCGTCAGGGGACAGGCAGCCGGGAGGGGGCCTGGGGGGGGTCTTTTCTTTTGGTGACGGAGGATGGTGAAGGAGCTGTAGGGGGTACGGAGGGTAAAGAGGAGGGACGGCGTGGCCTAATCTGCCAGCAGGATGCGCGGCTGGGAGGGGCTGCCTGGGCACCCCTTTTGGCTGGATTGGATTGGAGTGTGTGTTGGGGGGGGGGGGGGGGGGGGGGCTGGTGCTGTGAAAGCAAGGCAGGTGGTGAAGCTTGATATGTGTATCCATGGCAACAGCAGAGTGGTGTGACACCAAATGGGATTTGTTTGCGTTTTAGGGCGTGGTTGTCACCATACTCTTCAGTGCCCTACTTGTTTAAATTATAAAAAAAAAGGGGGGAAAAAAGAAAAATCATGTTCTCTTGCAACATGGACTTCTGGGTTCTACTTTCCATTCCTATGCCGGCAACATACCCAAAATTTGCAATCGACGCTAACGCAGAAGTAAAGTTGTAATTACAGTCCTGTAAATATTTGTATAAAAAGCACTTCGAGGCCATAAATGAATGAAAAACAGTAAGGTCGAGATGTCATATGCTGAGCCCGTTGTATATTGTCTATTTTTATTATTATTTTTTATTCCATTTTTTGTTCTTATTCTTCAAGTATTTTTTGTCATACTTTGTGTTTGTTTTAATCATTTTGTCTTTTTATTTTGTTTTGTTTTTTAGAAAATTGTGTCTAATTTTTGTGGTCACCCTGATATTTTTTTCCCAATCCAAATGGCTAAATATTTTTTCTGTGGCTAGTGTTAACCAAGGACCTCCCTGTATTATTATTTTAATTTTTTTAATTTTTTATGTTTAAGTCAGAATACTCTGTTTATAGTAAAAATTATTGAAGGCCATAAATACCATCCAATGAAACAGTAAGTATGGCTAGCCTGTGCCTTCTTGTACCACAACATGACACCATATTATTTTGTATTTAGACTAGTTAATTTGGGCACCATTCATATATATAATTTTCACATTATTTTCAAATATTGTAATTATTTTTTGTATTTTGTGTGTTTTTCGTGTGTATACGAAAATTGTGCACTGTAATATCGCGATATATCGGCAAATATTTTTTTTTAACACCCCTATATTTTGCCTGTAAAAAATGAAAGCGAGTCAGTTGAATTTACAGAATACATACAGAGGGATGTTCGATAACACTTTTTCCCCGACCGATGCGCAACTCTAGAGTAGTCCCCGCTACTGATACCAAATACCGATACCACTAGTAAATAAAATTCCCCACCCATAAATGATTTTAAAGAAAGACCTGTATATCCCAATATAAATGTTTTCCTTAAAATTGCATGAATTTAATAGCAACTTTGTATTTGAATCTAGCTAAAGCTCTTCTCAAAATCACGTTATTTGCCTGGTGACCAAACATGTTCTATATAATCACATGATCACATTGCTTAAATATTATAATAAAAACCAGAAGAGCAGTGGTGGATGGCGACAGACAGCATAAATAGTGATTTATCCGTCTTCTTGGCCCTGTTTTTTTTTTTTTACCGTATTTGGGAATGATGCATCTCTGGGATTTCTTTGTTTTCATCTAAGATTTACTTTGAGTCGTCTTGTTTAGATCCTCACTTTGGGCCACATAACACATCATCCGACTTGTCAGCAGCACAGTCTGGAAGGCTTAAACGTAATCCTCTAAGCAGCAACAGATTGCCGGCTGGAGCCGAGCAGCGCTGCCGGCGCAAAGCGTCGCCAGTCGGTGCTTTTACATCTAGTCAGTCGGCAAGGAACCTCCATGAAAACAGCAGAAGACTGCCGCTTTGCGAATCTCCTTACATTTCTCAATCACTCCTTTCGCTTCCTAATGGGGTCACACGACCAATTTCAGTCAATTCAATTTATCGCAGGGGATACGTTCCAGAGCCACCCGCAGTAGTTGAAAATCAGTGATTTACAGAGACCATATGAAAAGCATTGAAGTGAAGGCAAAAACAAAATGGTGGACCACAGCTGTCACATCCTTATGACCCACGTAGTTGTACAATTTACCATTCGTCGCGTTCTAAACGCAGCAAAGAATGTTCCTCCGATGCCGAGAACCAACTCAAAATTGAGCTCATCCCCATTTCCCGTGACCGACCAGGACTGAGGGCGGTGACCCAGAGGTGAGCCCCCCCCCCACACACACTATTGCTCCCCAACTCCCCCGGGTGTTTCCCTTGTTCATCGCTTCTATTAGTTCCTCTTTAACACCTCTGCAGGCCCTGACCTCGCTAGGGCGGCTGCACTAACGGGTCGCAGGTCGTGGTTCAGTCGGAGTGCACATTAGCATAGAATGCTGTCAGAATGGGAGGGAAAAGGTTGAGGTTTCCGTTGGGCTCTGCCACCTGTGAGTCGAGTGACTGTTTATTTGGCCGTATTACACTCTAAATGTTCTGTACCGCGAACCCTGTCGTTTTGCTCACCTGGTAGCTAGCTCGTTTTTCCGCAGAGCCTAACCTATTTGCTGAAAAACAAAAAATTTTGTCGGAATGTTTCAGTTGAAGCTACTCTTTCTGGTGTGCCCGCCTCTGCCACTTGGGGGTAGTAGAAGACAGACATGCAGATATACAGTTCATTGAGGTGTCACAACTCTTCTCAGGTCATCAGCGCGGCACTAATATGAGTTGTTCTTTGCGGAGGATAAAGAATACACGACGTTATATTCGTGTCCACGTGTTTTAAATGTCGATTAAAGGGTTTTAGCACTGCAACAAAGATGCTATTTAGAGTTAGCATTAAACTAGTTGACCGACCACAAAGTACTTTGGCACAAAGATTTGCAATAGAATAAAAAGCACCTATCTGCATCATTTTGAGGTTTACAATGGGTGCGTGCATATGCTCACAGTTGAGTCAGAGCCGGACTCTCCCACAGGGACCTGGCCTGACCCTGGACCAGACCTCTCGGGGGGCTCGGTCCCCTCGGTCTGACCATCGGCGGGTGGGCGGCGTCCCGCAACCCGCCGTTGTCCAGATGACGTTAATGCCTCATCAAGTGGACTTCTTGCACACTCGTTGGAACGTGGGCCTCCAACAACTGTTCGGACCGTTTTTGTTCTTTTGTAGCTGGAGGATGTAAATCACCTTTTTCGTTGCACTTTCTCCCACTTGTATTCTCCAGCCATGCTCCCTATTAGCAGCCCAGTCAATAAGGGCTGAGGCTTCTTTAACCGATCAGCCTGCTTTAAGAGGATTGAACCTCGCTGAGCTGAACTGCTGTGGTGAAAGGGGTCTTTATCCTCGAGAAGATGGCTTATTGAAGACTTGCATTGATTGGCAGGATTGTGGATGATCTACGAATGAAGACGGCAGCTTTTCTTTGAGGAGGGGGAGACTCACATAAGAGTATACAAAGGGCTCTTTGGTTTTTAGTTGACATGGAATATGTGGTTTCAAGGTTACAAAGGGCGCACAGTGAACTAGAGGAAGACATGCTCAGTTCAGCCCATACTTACTATTTTTATATTAATTGTTTTATATTTATGTATGTTTATTGTGAAAACAAAGTCAAAATATAAATGCAATATCACATGAAAATACACAATGTGAAAAAATAACCATAATTTTTTTTTAAATATATTTGATCATAAAATACAGAATATTATGACAAAAATAGAAAAAAAAAATCTATTAAATAGACGAAAAATAAAAAATTTGACAGAATATTTGAAATATTATAGAATATTTGACCCCAAAAACATATTTTGTTAAAAAAAAAGAAAGAAAAAAGACAAAACAAAAATGTCAAGCACAAGGGATCCTCAGTTAGTGACGGTAGACAGAAGGAAACAATTGTATACCGATATAGAAAAAGTATTAGATTTTTTATTTTATTTCTTTTATTTTTTATATATATATATTTTTTTTATTTTTTATTAAAAAAACATAATATAGAGGTTTATATCATTGGTCATACTGTATGTGTTTCCCCTCTCTTTTTCTCACTTTTATGTATTTTTTTTTCTCTTCATATATTCATGGCAGAGAATTGTCAAGTTAAATGTCAAGATTAAGTCTTTTGGACATTAGTTAATAAATTTTGACTTTATGTCAAATAATCTGTGTCTCCTTGCCCCGCAGATAAGGAGAGTCTAATCACGGAAAGTGGCAAGCTTCACACCCTGGATATCCTGCTGAGTCGACTAAAGGCCCAGGGACACAGAGTCCTCATCTATTCCCAGATGACCCGCATGATCGACCTGCTCGAGG
This sequence comes from Leptonotus elevatus, assembly GCF_054856555.1. Classification (NCBI taxonomy): domain Eukaryota; kingdom Metazoa; phylum Chordata; class Actinopteri; order Syngnathiformes; family Syngnathidae; genus Leptonotus; species Leptonotus elevatus. The sequence continues at coordinate 10,913,311 of NC_141256.1, forward strand.
TAGAAACACGCACGCGCACCACACACTCACAGAACATATAAATCCTTTCTTAAACATCCATTTGCAAGAACCCACCCCAAATCTCATCCTTCATATACATACATTGAGGTTGAGCAATCCTAATCAGGATTCATAGCTGCGCCCCTCCCTAAGTGCTGTCGTTTAGATTCATGTGTTATTCATAGCAGAATTTAAGACATGCCCATTAAAAATTTGACTGTCAGGTGCATCTAAGCCTGTTGTTTTAATGGGTTCAGAAGACCCCCATGCCCCCCCATCCCCCTCCGATGCCCTCTAATCAGCCTGCCGGTCCCTCGTTAGCGCACTCATTAGGTAGCTAATTAACAGGTCCGGGTTAACGAGCGGGGTCTCATCTGGAGGGGACAAGGAAGAAGCCAGATGGGTGAGGGGCGGGGGCGACGGGAGTGGCAAGAGCCTCGAGGGTAGGTTACGTCAAAAGACAAAAAAGAGAGATGATTGAGATGAAATAGAACAATTGATGGTGTTTTTCTTGCCTGAAGGTCAACCCTGTTGCAGTCAAATGTGCTTCTTTTTTTTTTTATGACTATCTCTGTGAGTAAAAAAACAAAACGTCTAAAACAGAATTAAGAGGGCTCAAAGAAAAGTAGCAATTGGTATTTTTAAAGGTTGCGAAGCTGCATTTGTAAACATTTTATATTTTGTGATCATAGTTTGGGGTATATTTAAGATTTGAACTACTAAACAATGATAAACATTTTTAGGTGGGCATCTAGTATTTGCGCATTTTTGCCTCGCTATGCAGGGCCGCATGAAAAAACAGTGCTGAGAACACACACATTGTTTGCCGGTGACCTCATACAGTAATGGATGTCGGTGGCAACGTCACCTCCCCTAATGGGTTAAAGACCCCTCTGCCCCTTACTCAAAATGAGGCATCGGAGCAACCCGGCTCCTGAGGTCAGTTGCAGAAGGAGTTGATGAGCGAAGGAGCGCTGGATGCTAATCTCTGTCATTAGCATCATTGTTTTCGTCGCCGGTCGGCTGTTCGCTCCCGCGGTGTCGCCGGGGTGATGGATCACACAGACCTGGGTGGCCTGGAGAAGAATAACATTGCTGCCAAAGCACTGCGAGACAATTTCTCACGAGAGCTTGAAATTCTTGCAAACGTTTAGATATCAGTGTTGGGATGAAGCGTCAAATTTGAAAGGTTTTCTTTACAACAAACCAGATCAAATTTGATAATTTTGAGTATGTGGCTTTTCCACTTACAGTTTTACAGGACTACAAATTTCGTTTCTGCATCAATGAAGTCTACTAAGTTGTTAATGTTAGTTTGTTCTGTTGAACTGAAATTCAATAAATTCAGTGCCACCCATACTTGATTTCCTCCAGACAGGACAAAAGTGGTCTTAATGAGAAAGTGTGCTTTTTGCTCAGTGTCATCTGCATAACAGTGAAAGGAAATACCATGCTTTCTTAAAATGGAACCCAAGGGCAGCAAATACAATTAAAACAGCATGGGCTCCAAAATGGAACCTTGTGGAACACCACAACGACAGAATGCCAAATACATTTTAGCATCTACACCACTCTAGAACGCTACCACTAATGACCAATTGGTGCTGCAAACGAGCCAACGGAATACTGTACTTCACCTAAAAAATTGAAATAATAAAACATGCATGTTATGTTGCTTGAGGATTGTCCATAGCTGTCAACGTAGGTGTGCCCTGGCAACCAGTCCAGGGTGTATCCTGATTCTTGCCCAAGCCACTGAAATCCAGCTCAATCAGGAAAAGCGCTGTAAAATGGATGCATGATTGGATACTTTTGTCAATATATCATTTATCACAGCAGTAAGGGGTGAAAATGTTATGATTTTACCTTTGGAAGACCCCAGAAGGAGAATGGATCAGTGATTATGATTTATTTTCTTATGTTTTATTTATTTATTTTTACTGTTCCCCATCAAATGCTAGCTGAAATAATAAAAGTCCAAAATTGCATTATTTTGGCCTGGAAACAGTAAATGTCGTCAGGGTGTGTTCTCAGCGAGTTTATGTTCCCCGCATGCCTTGTTTCCTCCACTGTCATAACTGTGAGGAGCTTTACAACCTGCTGTCAGTCGGGGTTGGAAACCAAAGACTAAACGTATAGAAAACACAATGTTTTTAGAGTGGGTTTGCTAGTTTTGTATTTGTTTTTATTTTTTCCAGAACAATGCTTTGCTTTAGTTTTGCGTTTTTATACATGACATATTTGTGGAGCACAAGATTAAAAAAAAGAAAAGGTCACTAAGTAATAAAGTAAATTAAATTACAATGCCCAAACGACTGTTTGACCTTCTGTCTTCTTTAAGTCGTACAAAATATCCAACCTTGATGTGACAAGTGGATTCTTCCATGCGCTATTAAAATGTCAAATAATGTTCAATTATTAGGAACAAAAACACAAAGATTGCTATTAGCTTCAGAAATTAAACGCAAATCCAAAGGCGGCATTTTGGCGAGCGCTAATGGCCGTTAATGTAACCTTCACTCGGAACAGATGGGCCAGTTGGGATGGAAGTCAGAGAGAGGAGAGCTGGTCTTGTCATTACTTTGGTTTACAGAGGGGGGGGTTACATTGTGTAAAATCATGGCTATCATCAGTAATGATTATCGAGGGCAGTGAGTTTTGATGCGATGCTGACCGTCATGTTTCACAGCGGGGTAGGTCAAAGGTCTGCATTTTCATGAGACGTCCAACTATATACTGTTCCACTCCCGTCCTGTAGGAGGCAGTCATGTTTTGGCTATGTTGGGTTCCCCCACTTTGGCCCCAACTCAATTGGACTGTTACTGTGCGGTTCGCTCACAAAGTGTATTTTTAAAAAAGATTTACGTGATTGTGTCATTTCACACTGACTTAGAGGGCAGGCACTCCAGAAGTGTTTATTTACAAGAAATCTTTGTTTTCCATTTCAGGAGTACATGGTTTACCGCAAGCACACCTACATGCGCCTGGACGGATCCTCGAAGATCTCCGAGCGTAGAGACATGGTGGCAGACTTTCAGAGTCGGTAGGTGGACATTCGTTATGGAGTAGCGTTCTCATTTAAATCCAAAAATCCTCCGATTGTAATTTGTTATACATATTAATTTGTCTTCCTCCTCATCTCACTGTCTCCAATTAGGACGGACATCTTTGTGTTCCTGCTCAGCACCAGAGCCGGCGGGCTCGGCATTAACCTGACCGCTGCGGACACTGCAAGTCACATTTACACTCAACGTCAACATTTTACATGATCATACACTTTCAAAGTAGATCTTAAGATACAGCTCGCTTGGAACGTCTCTTGACTCAGCCTTCTTCCTCCTCGTCTTCTTCCAGGTCATCTTCTACGACAGCGATTGGAACCCCACCGTGGACCAGCAGGCCATGGACCGGGCCCACCGGCTGGGCCAGACCAAGCAGGTGACCGTCTATCGACTCATCTGCCAGGGGAGCATCGAGGAGCGCATCCTGCAGCGGGCCAAAGAGAAGAGCGAGGTCTGGAATCAAGAAGATGTCAATCACATGCTGGCTAAGTGCTACGTTTCCAAAGTTTCTTTGTGGTTAGATCCAAAGGGTGGTGATATCAGGAGGTAACTTCAAACCTGACACGCTCAAACCCAAGGAGGTGGTCAGCCTGCTCCTGGACGATGACGAGCTTGAGAAGAAACGTGAGTTGTTGTTGTTTTTTTTTTAAATCTTTAACAAACACACGGAGGGATCTTAATTGTTTTTTTAAATCCATGTTTCTATGTGTAGTGCGTCAGAGACAGGAGGAGAAGCGACAGCAAGAGGAGAGCAGCAAGGTGAAGGAGCGCAAGAGGAAGAGGGAGAAGTATGCTGAGAAGGTACGACTGCGAGGAGCCTCAAAAGGGTTGGAAAATTTCCATGCGGAGTTAAGATGAGTCATTTTGAGTAATTGACCTTCAATTCGAGCTTTTCATTGGAATTAAAGGTAATTTAAAGGGGAAGTCACCCCCCCCCCCCCGCCCCAATTTTTGATAATAATAGGTTTTATGCAGCCCCACTAGTCTAAATAAGATTTTTTTGTTTAATGATGCGTGAGTTAAGCAGCAAAATCCAGCCGTTTTTGTCAATATCAGAAGGCGGACATTTTCCCACTTGCTGCCGAGTGAAAATGACATCACGGTTGCTCAGTTGATTGGTCGTTGCCTGGGCCCTGAGCCTGATGTCATCTTCAGTCGACAGCAAGTGGCAGGCAAAATGGCCGCCCCCTGAGATGGATAAAAACGGCTGGATTTTCTCCCCTTAACTTATTTTCCACAAATGTAATATGAATCAAAAGGTCATGTTTAGACTAGTGAGGTCACATATAACATATTATTGTCAAGAAATGTTTAAGGTTGACTTATGCTGTAATTTACGGCTCACTTGAAGCTGAACCGTGATTGGTCGTTACCTGAGCCCTGAGCAACTGTGATGTCATTTCTAGCCAACAACATCAACTTCACAAACTGATTTGTTTTTCTGGTGCTGTATTAACGGGTCCACCCTATCTTGGCGACGTTTTGTGTTACCTTGAGGTTTATTTTTCATAAAAATGATGTTTAAATTCCAAGTGCTCAGGCTCTCGTGTTCTAAAATGTACGAGTGATTTTGGCTCATGGCGAGCAACATGTGAGGTCAGGGAGTCATTAGCCGTCCTCCTCCGGGAATCATATATCCGATGTCCACACAATCTGGACAGTAGCTGAAAAATTAGACTGGACACTTTTTTTTTCTTATGTGACAGAAGAAGACTGAGGAGTCTGAGAGCAAGAGGAGGAAGGAAGCCAACATGGTCATCATGCACGCGCCCTCAGCCGACAATTCCAACTTGTCGGCGGATGGCGACGATTCCTTCATCAGCGTGGAGATGGACTCGGCCATGCCCAGTCCCTTTAGCGAGGTGGGGTGTCAAAATCATGAGCCGTCCACAAACTCACCTCATGTGTCTCATTCGCCATCTTGTGCTTTAAAATTCAGCTTCTCACTTCCTCACCCCATCCTCTTGATGTTATCCTCTTTACTGCCTGCACCAAACCCTCTACGGCTCAATTACTCCCTTTTAATGTACCGGGCCTTGTCCCCCTTATCCCTTACGTATGTATCCTGACCCCCAGCCTGTGCGTATGTCTCTGTGTGCTCCTTTCGGCCAGCAGATCTCGCTGAGCAGTGAGCTCCAGCCCGGCTCTCTGCCACCGGACGCCGAGGCGGACGAAAGCAGCAACGACATGCTGGTCATCGTGGACGAACCGCTGTCCTCTGCGCCGCAGTCGCGCGCCACCAACTCCCCCGCCTCCGTGTCGGGATCCGTGTCGGACAACATAAACGGTACTGTGCTCCCCTGCTAAATTGCGGTTCATCATTCACACTACAAGTTTTATAATGAAAGGCTGGTGGTAGTAGCCACTCCCGAGCTTCACCCTTGGTCGTCATGGTAACAAAGGTCAGCTTATAGGTTCTCTTCTGGTCTTGTGATCTCAACATTTGGAAGGAGAATTTGTATACCAGTGAGAGGGAGAAGCCACTGGAGCATTTAACACACAATAGCACCTGACAATGTGGAAAATATGGAAAAAGCTCCCTTTTTTGTTGCCTTTTTTTTTCTGGGGACGCACAATGCTCTACAAAAGTCAGTTCCCAAATGAAGGAACAGAACAGATCAAATTTGTGAACTGAGGTTCTACGGTTTACCAGATAACAAACAAAACAAACAAAAAAGACAAAAATACTGCAACATATTATGAGAATACAAACATTGGGGGAAATATTTGACAGAAAAAACACACAAAATATTAGATGAAAAAAAATATGGGTATACAGTATTTAAGAAAAAAATCCCCCCAAATTTGGGAAGGACCCCCCAAATATTAGGGAAAAATAAACCTACAAAATTTTATACCCAAAAAATATATACCAAATGTTATGGAAAAATAGAAATACAATAGGTGAAAATATTCAAATTGTATTTTTGGAAAAAAATTCTGATTCTTTTTTTTTAATATATATTTTTAAAAGATCTTAAAATACGAAACGAAAAATAACAAATATTGTGTGTGTGTTTTGGGTAATCAACAATTATTTGATCTAAAAAAAATAATCCATGGAAAAAGAAAAATGTAAAAATATTTTAACCAAAAATACACAAATATTTCAAAACATTTGAAAAATATTAAGAAAAAATTATAATAATAGAAAAAAAAGAAAATTATTTGGAAGAAAATGTAGATCTACAAATACCAATCATTAGACAAATAAATTATATAGGTTGTCAAACAATTAAATGTTTTTTATCAGATTATTTAATTGTGATTAATCGTTTGATTAAAAACTATTTTTTTCATCAACATTTTATGCCCGCCAAATTTGACGAGCACCTGTTATGTGTTAATTCTTTCGACATTTAATGTTATGAGGACGTCTTCAACATTTTTTGATCCACTTCACGCTCTCATCCTCCTCTTTTTCTAATCGGTTAATTACTTGCATAATTTAAAATGGGAAAAAAAATACCCCAAAATTTTGACATGAACAGATATTCTGAATGTCATACGCAAACATTTATTAAATGCTTAAATGCAAAATTACTGTGTAATTAATTTGCATTAATGCATGATAAATGCAATAATTTTTTTGTGATTATTTAATTACTTAATGCTTTTAGCTTTGACAGCACTAAAATTATTTTAAGAATTACGTTACATCCATCAGTATAAAGGAATATTAGGGATCCATGATTCTACATGTTGCCTTCTTGTTCAGGTATTTTGACCTCAGACACCATCAGTCCCGGCAGAGGGAGGTCGGGCCGTAATCGAGGACGCCCTAAAGGATCCGGTGGTGGGCACAAGTCCGGAGGCAAAGGGCGCGGACGCAAGTCAACAGCGGGCAGCGCGGCGGCAATGGCGGGCGCAATGGCCGGCGCGGCGGCTGCTTCGGCTGCGGCGTACGCCGCGTACGGCTACAGCGTTTCTAAAGGTTGGTTTGATGTCAACTGAGATGTCAAAAAGTTCAGCTTTTCACTCTTAACAAAATACGTATTCAGTTAATGATTTCAACATAAGGAATTCTGTCATTTAATTATCCCCAACTTGTTAAATAAAAAACATTTTCAAAGACTAAAAACTAGCAAAATAAATTTACTACTAATTAAAAAATAAAAAGTCTAAATGAAATAAAAGTTACTGAAATCAAAATGTTCTCTCCTCTTCCAGCGGGCCTGGCCGTGTCTAACCCCTTGCAGACTTCTGTAGGTCGCTCTGGCCCGAGCCCCGCCTTCAACCCCGCCAGAGGCTCGTCTCCACAGGCCAAGGGCGGAGGCGTAGCGGCCGCCCCGAGCCCGAGCCCGGGCAAGCAACTTGTTCACGGCCACCACCAGCTTGTTAGGAAGAGCAAAGGACCTCAATGACGCACTGATCGAAGTGCGCCCCCCACTATACAACACAACTGACCTTGTCTCACTGTGATCCTCAAAAGCGCCCCCGCCCCTCGTGCCTAAACCAATCAACAGCACAGTATTGACTCCATGACAACACATTGCTTATGGTCACGAATCACATATCTTTCAAGCTGATTTTTAATGCGGTTTAAGTACTTGCCTCCAGACTTCCAAGGGCTGTCCAATGCGCTGAGCCACGCCTTCCTCGTGCATCAGCGACCCTCATCGTTCATCCATTATGTTATTTCACAATGACCATTCGCGGACCATCCTACATTTCACTTTTGACCCCCAAATGTCTGCAGCTTTTCTACTAAGGCGCCTATTTTATTTTATTCTTTTTTTTTACTGTAAAGACAAGCGTGGCAGGTCTTCACATTCGGACACTCACGCCAGCAGGATTTCTGTATATTTTTCTGTCAATGTGTTGTGTAAAAATGTTCCAAAATGAGAAATGCTGCTAATAGAAAATTATTGATTTCAATGCGAAGAGTTTGTGGTCTAGGAATTAAGTTATTTCAATTTAGAGTAGCCAATTTGCCATAAGTGTGAATAGGACATTCACTTGTAAAACTTGTGTACATTGTATTGAAGTCACTATATATCGATTTATTTTTGTTAGGGGCAGCTCCTGCGCTTGAGGAACATAGACCATTTTTGATGTTGCGTGAGTTTCCGTCATAGGCTTGTGTGAAAATGTGACTACAAGTAGATGATTCTTGTATCATATATATAAATATGTGTACATAATGACAAAGGCAACGTCGTCTCTGGCTTTCCCACCCAAGTCTGCCTGTCTATTTTTATAGGTCACGTGTATTATGGACAAATGAATTTGTCATTTTACTAACAGGAAGAGTCCCGTGGAAATAAAAGAGTGCTAAATCTGTCACGTGTTGCATCGTGTGATGAAGACGATAATGTTGATTTGGAGTGTAACGAGATAAGATAAGGACTACAAAACTATTGATGTCAATGGAGGCATGGAAATATTTGGAATGTGTGTGTGTGTAAATAAGCACTTTTGTGAGACTTTAACATGCTGTGTGTTTTTTTTTTTACAACAATTACATGATGGGGTTGTAGTAAATGAACTACTGCTACAAATATAAAATATATGAAAAATACAAAACTAATAGAAACTGAAGTGTGTACGAGAACGCCCCCTTGAACTCGGAAATCCCACTTGCGAAGTCGGGAATAAAAAGCACCCCGACGGACTACAATGTGACGTCACTCTACAATGGCGACCCCTTTGGAAACAGACCGTGAATGGTAAAACACAACTTACTCGAGTATCAAACTAGATAGCTTTCTTTATTCATAACTCCACGTAACATAAAGTACGCGACAGTATGCTGCTAACTCCCTGCTTGAAATTATACGGTGAACTACTGAACTGTATGAAATGCTTATGAAATAAGATAAAAACAATAAATGAAGCAAAATTCCAAGAAGGCAAGTTTGCTGAGGGTCGAAATGAGTTTTAAGGACCAAAATAAAAAACAATTTATCACTATCCGCCATTTTGGTTGTTTACTTTCGCCTCGAACGCTGTCAGGTCGGAACTGGGAAAAAAACAACTCAGGTAAACAGACCATCCTCGAATGCAGCATTAATTGCACTTAGCAGGTGTTCGAAATTTGAATGCACAGTTCTGTGCGTGTGTGCTCAGTTTGTAACACTCGTGTTTATGGAGCCCACTATTGAAAAATATTTCGGCGCTGGATTTGTTTAAAGAAGAAAGACAACAAAACGACTTAGGTAAGAAGTTAAATGTTTAAAACGTAAGAACCAGTTCGTTCTACCACATCCCTTTGTTTAATTGCTTTGGGGACTTTAAATAGTAGTTCATTTCCCGCATAGTTCGGTCAGACACTGTTTGAATGTATTTCAGTGACTTGGGTTAGCAAATGTCCTACTATCGATTTCGCATGCTAATTATACCAATTTCAATAATTTCTATATGTTTATTTCGAAAGGAAACTGCCAGACAACCGCAACGAGGACCTCCACAGAGCCAGCTAACTACAAACATATAGTGAGTGGAGTTAAAAAAACAACTAAGAACCAGCAACACACGTGGTTCCAATTAGTCTACATTTTGGTTGGGACATATTTCCATAGAGAATGTTCGAACAAGTCAACTGTTTAGAAAAACAAAAATACTTAGGAGAATGTTGTGCAAAACACATTACTTTTTATTTTATATTTAGTCTTAAAATAAAATTTGAGTTCTGAATCAAATCCTGATGGCAGTGGCCTTAATTCTCAGTTATGCTTTTAATTATTAGTGTATTTAAATATATTTTGTTATGTAAATAATGTTTTCTGAGTTTTAAAGTGAATCATAGGGAAATCAGACAGGACACTACACATTAGACAAGTAACTGTTTTCACTCTTATTTGGTTGACTTTGAACTCTGAGCAATGTTGAAAGTAGTTTCCAATATAGTTTCAAAGAAAGTCAGTTGATGTCTGTCAAATGTGTTGCAATTATGCAATTGCATGTGTGTATCCCCATTAAAAAAAAAAAAAAACACACAAACACACAATATAACTTGGTATTTTAATTTTTCCTCCCACACTGAACAATGAATGCATGTGTAACTATTAACACATGGATAGAACTGTGCAAAAAAAGAGAAAAAACGTTCAGTATTACAGTGCAATGATGTCAATGCTTAGTGTTATTTGATGAATCAACACAGACTAGTTGACAAGCCTCGGTTGTGCGTTTACGAGCTACTGGGCCTCCATCATCAAGTAGACCATGGCCAGCGCCGCCGCCTCCACGGCGAACAGGTGCTGGTCGTGCACGTGCGGGCAGCTGGTCCGCATGAAGGCGGCCAGCCGCAGCAGGTACTCCAGGTTGTGGCCCGTGCGCCCCTCGCACACGGCGATGCGGGCGCCGATCTCCTCCGGCGCGGCGGGCCCCAGATACAAGGGGTTGTCGGCGGTGGCGATGTACAGGAGCGCCGGCACAGACGGGCCGCCCTCTTCTGGGTGGAAGGACACCATCTCTGTGACGTAGCCGCCACGCACCGCCTCGCGCACGTTCAGGTACTCTAGGGCCTCCTTCACCTGGGCACCGCACACTTCGAAGGCCACGCCCCATGTGCTTGCCTGGAATAAGAAGACAACACGGTCAAAAACAGATATTACCCTTTTTTTTGCTATAGCACTTTATGCATGTAGTTTGAGTTCATAAGCTTTAATTAAAAGGTGTTGGGGGTAATTTTAGGCAGACATGGTTAGTTTCCTGTGCCCAAAAATGGAAGCGGAAGTGGGGCTACTTACGTCATCCTCAGGAATCAACGTCACCACTCTTCCAGGCTGTAGAGAGAAAAGAAAGCTCACGTAAGACAACGCCCAGGGGGGAATGCAAAACTCATTTTTTTTTTTTTTTTTAAATAATGCAATTAAGACTTACCAACTTGTCATTGCCGCGGTGGAAGTCGTCCCCGTGCCAGAAACGTCTCTTGTAGCCTTGAATGTAGCCCACTTTGCTCCGCTTGTACTTGAAGTCAGGCTTCCACACCAGCGAGCCATAGCCGAAGATCCACAGGCTGCTGCTCTTGGTGGCCAGAATGTCTTGAGGCTTCATTTTGCTTGTTTATGCACGACGTTTAACGAAGAAGACTATGTATGGATGGAATCACTCGGGCCTCAAGCTAAACTAGCTGGCTACAAATGTTAGCTTCCGCCGGTCTAGCAGCAGCGGTACCGGTTGGCTTGATGGTATACCGCGAGCGGTACTGGAGCCCAACTGCTTGGCAGTTGCGAGGGCGCGGGTGCGCAGAGGATTTTGCCGATGCATCGCCATTTGCAGTTACCGCATAGTGCCTTTTAAAAATCCATGGTAGCGCTAGCCACTCGGGGCCTAACGACACGTCGAAAAAAAGAAAGTCAAGCGCTTTTGGCCAGCTGCTCAGCCGGCTTCATTCAAATTTAAAGACACGCCTAGTCTTAAATAATGAGAAGTTATTGGAAATCTTCGTCTCGGGGATTCTGTCTTTGTCCGACGGCGTTTTCTCGACGGTGCAACGAAGGAGCAATCGCGTTTTTATACACTTCTGCATAGGTAGGCGGGACAGGTCACCATATAAACCAATAGCAATGACGATATTCACATCGGGTTTGAAGTGTAACCAATTACATTCCTCGGTGCTGAAATAGAACCGTCCTTTGATTAAATTAGAGATCTTATTGGTTGAAATTGTTTGCGAAAGCGACGCCCTCCGGTTTAGCGTTATTGGCTAATAAGCTGTCACTCAACGTAACTCGAAATATGATTGGCTAACTGCGCTGTCCCTCTGGTTTTTGTGCGGCTGATGCAACTTTTCTCAACGTTTCAAAGCACTGACTGCAAGGCAAGCAACACACAAAGACATTGCATCAGATTTGCAGTTGTGATTTTTCTCCTTTGTTAACATTAAACTGCAGATTATAGACATATTAAATAAAAACATTTAATGTTGTTTTATTTTAAGTATCCAACATAGAGGCACTTAGGGCCTTTTATTGGTGGTCAGCAGTGAAATATACATTGACTGGACACTTTTATCAGTAATGCATTTCATTCTCATCTAATCAACAAAACAAGAGCTGTCATTCACAACTTTGCATTTACAAAGATAAAAGTGTTTAATTGACAGAGAGGTATAAATTTACCAACCCCGGAGATGATGCAATTGCAGTAGTACTGTACAATCAAAAATAAAATTTACTTTTTGTGAAAGGAGTAATACATTGCTGACAGTGTTATACAAAAGTCAGCCTCACATAACTAATGTTAGGGCCATGATTAAAATCTGTATTTAAAAAAATAAAAATAAAAATCCAAGCACTTTGCTTAGCTATCAGATAATTACAGTCACTGGCTCAGTCAGAGGTGTGTTATCAAATATATGTAGCCTCCTAACTACAGCTGTCTTCCTTGTTTACTATATAAGTGCTTAGTTGTCTCTCTGAAACTTCTGAATTGTTATTTTCCTACATTCCTCCTAACCATGGACTTCTGATGGTTAATCCGTTTCCAAACATTAATGGTGCATATTTTTTGGGCCCTTGAACTCTGCCGGATCTTTGCAAAAATAACCACTGCATGATGGCCTGTCATTAAACCACTGCAATTAAAGCATGTTTAGACCGAATGCACTCCCGAGCTTAGTGTCGAAAGCTTGGGTTTTAACTGGAAAAACAAGATGCCAGTCACAAAACCGCAAAGGTGCGTTGATGCGTGACATGTTCCTTTTGTACGTCAGCATCTGACACAGTGGAAAACACGGATGGAAAACATCCACAGTCACCTCTTGAAAGAGATTTTCGTTTAGGATAATCTTTTGCAATTACTTGATAATCGAGGCTTTGCTGACTTTGACTGGAAAGGGGAAAAACATTTCCTAAATTAAGCATGCTAAATTGGCAGTATGTGTGTGACACTTTTGACGTTGCTGTTTGATGTCTAGTCTGAGCCTGAATGCACGTCACTCGCTCACTGGACACTTGAGATACATTCCAAGGGCTGAAGATGATAATACTCGGAGAAAAACTTTTGCACAGCTTATATAACAATGTGCACGGGCTCATTACTGACACCTAGTGATAATTGATGAGACTTCTGCTTCTGCACAACGTCAGCTTCCCCTCCTTTTAATATAGAAGTTGATTAGTCCGCCTGTTTGCACTGTTGCTTCCTGGGGAGAAGGAAAAAAAAAAACGTGTGCGTGAGAAAATCTGTCGGCCCATGCCGGCATGCTCTGCATATTTATTTCATTATTTCTTCGTTTTAATCAAAGAGGAAACAGGAACTGATGTCAGCAAGTCACAAACAGGATGCTGTGATTATAATACAATGAAAATGCCTGGCGGTGTTTTGTGTGGCGATGGCTGTGTGAAGGTGCGTGTGTAGACGTGGACTGCTGTGGAACCTCGAGATTTGTGTGAAAACCTGATGTTGGTGTTGAACCATCACAATGTGAGACATCAGCAAATATCTTGAGATCTCAGATCAGTGAACATAAAGCATGTGTTACATTTTGTTGACACTTATTCCCAAAGAGAGGAGAATATGAAAAAAAAAGAAGTTGATGTATACCAAGTACTTTTGTCAGGCATGTTTCAGAGTCATACTGTTAAAGCATGTTTAGTGCTGTTATTGATTTTATTTTGGCACGTTTGCATCCTGTTTTTTTTTTTAGTGATGATCAGTACCACTTTTTTTCCGACCAATACCAGTATGAGTAATGATACCGCTTCATATATAATGCATAAAAGTTATCCCCAAAAAACAATAGTTAATTTTTAAAGAAAGACCTATACATCCCAACACAGCATTTTTACATAAAATTGCATGACATACAGTAAATGGCAATTTTCCATTCTTCAAATTTTTTATTTCTAGTTCCTGATTTGTAAAACGGCAACAAGAGGCCACGCGTGACGCGTACCGATATCTTGAAATAAGGTCTGGTATCGGCCTGATACCGATACCTATACTACCGATACTCTCCCTTCCCTACTATTTTTGCTCGATTACTTTTGGTTTTATAGGACTGTGCTGATATTGGACATGTTTTGATTACAAATGATCGGGCTGTGCAACTAAGCGATTTTATTGGTTAATTTGAATTTATTTGTCAGGGTGATTTTCTTGATCCTTTTTTTTAAGCTTTGATGTTTTTGTAGTAGGAAAGGGGAAGTCAACCCAAAAAAATTATTTACAATATGTTTTATATAACCCCACTATTCTAAACATGACATTTTTTATTAATATTGCATTTGTGGAATATGAGTTAAACACATGTTTTCATTCATCTTAGCGGCGGCCATATTGCCACTTGCGGCACGTTTTCTGAAGCTGAGCTGTGATTGGTCGTTACTGGAGCCCTGAGCAAATGTCATTTTCGACATTTGTCGACAGCAAGTGGCAAAATGGCCGCCCCTGAGATGGATAATAACTGGTGGATTTTGCTGCTTAGTTTGTTTATTTTCACAAAAATCCAATGTCTAACTTTAATTGATATTTTAACATTATCCGTAATGTCAGTGTGGTCATGCTATGAACTTCAGAAACCGCAAATAAATAAATAAATTACTCGCCAAGCTCTATGACATAAACTGCAACATTAGCTTCTTGCTGCATTTGTAACCTCCCGAGACCAAATTTGACATCCTATTGGCTGAAGTGGCCGATGAAATGTATGCTCGTTCATTCATATAGGAACACTCAATATTTATTCCCAAATGTCAGCGTACACAAAACAGAGATGTTTTTGTTATTTGCGAGGATTTATGGAACATGCACTGCCTCCCATCTGGTGTAAAGCCCGCCCCCTCGCCCCTTCCCCTCTGGTGAGGTGACACCCCCAGTGCCAGGCCCCCTCCACCCGGCTTTGTTTGCCCCTGAGTGGGTGGTACAGAAGCGGGTAGTAAAATATCGCTCTTAGCTCTGGAGGGGGGAGGTCGCCATGCAGTTGGGGAGTGTGCATTCATAAGCATGTGTGTTATTTTATGGGTGCTTGAGAGCTGGCATATGCTGCTGTTTTTTTTTTTTTAACTCCCCCCGGAACGTACCCCCCGTCCCATTTGCAGCATCTGTTTTCGGGGTGACGCGTGCGTGAGAGCATTACGCGAGGTGGGGTCGGGCTTTGTTTCACCGTTTTCAGCTCGAGGGAGCCTGGTCTCCATGGAAACGGATTTGAATTTCAAGCCAATTTGAGGGGTCCGCGGAGAGAACACAGGGTGGGACGAGAGCCAAAGGCGTTTCCAGGAATTACTCAAAGTAGTGATGCGGCAGTCAGGAAATGAGGAGGGACGGTGGGTGGGGGTCTTTGCTTTGTGTCTCCCCTTCATGTCCCAAAAAATCTTAGCATGTGATGTGATGCGCAGCTGGATTCCAGATACACAAGCCAGGTCGCGTTTATTCCGAATTCTGGCGATCATTAAAATTGATCCTCCATAGACGAGCAATAAACACAGAGCACATGTGAGCATCAAACACCAAATAGCTTAAAACAGTTTTCCCACAAAGTTTATTCCTCAGAAGTTTGGTCCTTATAAATATGCATTATATACAAAATAATATTATAAAACATATAAAGAGCACTGTGTCGTATTTAAATTAAACTCTGGAAATCATTTAAAAAACAATTACATTAGTGGTTCTGAAGTTTTGAACTGTGTCATAGGCAGGCAGGCAGTGGTGGTGGTGTGAGAGTCTTTTTGTGTTTGTCTCGTTCGGGTTGCATAGAAACACTTTCTATGCGTACGTTTGACTGCTGCAAGTCTTTGCTGATTGAAAAGTACTTTCTTCATTTGTCATTTTTCTAGTGCAAACAATCCAAAAGGAGACACGGGCACAAATTGAGCATTTTAACCCCTCCACCCCAACACCCCTGTTTTTAAGGCTTCTAGTGAACTCGGGCTGCATGTAAATCTCCAAATTGAAGACGTTCAGACATTCATTACTCTCAGTGTTTGTGACGTTGGATTGTGGGTGTTGACCCTGAGTTTTTGTTTTGTTTTGTTTTTTGCATAGAAGGCGAAGGTGGTAGGAGTGACCGACAGGAGTGAGGGTTTTCCGGGAGGGAAGGGCTAAAAAAAAAAAAAATCTCAGGCAACTTTCACTGATTGGTTGGCTGTTAGTCATCATCGTGATGGTGATTATCACACAAGGCCAGGAAACGAGTGGCTGGTAGGCGATCCACCTTCGCCTCCTTTTCAACCGTCCGAGAGATGATAAGTTAAAATGTTCCTCCGCCGTGTCCTCAAGTCGTCCAGAGAGCAGCGGTTGACACGGGGGGAGAAAACAACCTCCAAGTCTTTTCTCGGTATTGTAAACAATCCAGAATGTTCCAATTCTGCTTCGATTGTGTTTCTGTGTCTTCTACGACTACGTCACTCGTTTTAAACCTGCAATGGAAAAAGGAGAGGACGTCGTTACTAAGGAAGGTCAAACCTAGTCTTTCAGATGTTCAATTGATTTCTAATCAACATGAAGATGAAGTTCAGATCAAAAAGTGTTCTGTCATAAAAAATAAAAAAAGAGATTCATTCTGCATGACCAAGCAGCCCAACAGATTTAAAAACAAAACAAGATGACATGCATTTTAAATTGATCCGGAAATATCAACACACAAAGCACTCTTGGGACCCAACTGGCCCAAGCATGTGTCCTCCGATCATAACTGTGGTTTTTCTTTTTATTTGAAGTCGGCTTGAGTTAGGACAAAATGGAACACAAATAATAAAAAAAAAAGTCATGTTTGCTATCATGAAATATTGACAATCTAAGATCTTAAATCAACAAGTCATACGGCGGAATGCAGACATCTGCCAGGGCAGAACGATCCTAATTCCGTTTATCTTTTAAACATACTTATTTTAATTAGCCGGATCTTTGTCATTAATATTAATGTATTACTCTATGAAAAGTTTAGTAACATGTCCAAAAAGCTTTAAAAAAAAAAATAAAAAATCCTGATCATTTGAATAATTGGGAAAGTATTTTTTTTCCGGCGGTCAGCTTTTCTATGTTGCCATTTTTTCACCCCAGTTATCCTTACAAGACGGCTAGAATTTATAATCTCTACCATTATGGAAAGGTTTCAGGCTTTCTTGATTGATACACTGCTTTCTTCCTTTAATCTTCAACTTGAAAACAACAACACCCTCAAAAAGGGGTTAGCGTGGATACTTGCATGTATTCTTTTTTTTTTCGGAACAAGATGACAATCAGGAAAACAACATTGCGGGCTTGACTTGATGGAACGGATGTTGGCGGTCTTCCAATCGACTTTACCACGCTATGCTGCCTTCCTTATTGTCTTTTTCTTTTACTGTTCGACTTGTAAACAACACCCACCCTTAAAGAGATTAGTGCGGGTGCTATAATGGCATTGTTATCAGACTTGGACAACAAAATGATATCCGGAAAAGAAGAGCACTAAAGGCTTTTCTTGATGAAATGCATGTTCTCAGAAAGACTTCTTCTATTTTACTGTTCTACTTGAAAACAACACCCTCAAAGGGATTAGCAAGGCAGGCTAGCAAGGCAGTGTTATCGGAATGAGATGACGAAATGTCTGCAGGAAAGAACACTGCAGGCTTTTCTTGATGAAACACATGTTCTCAGAAACACATTTCTTCACCAGGATTAATCGGCTTCTTTCTTTATTTTATTGTTCTACTTAAAAGGGATTAGCATGGATGCTACCAAGATAGTCTTCTTGGAATGAGACAACGATCTGCGGGGAAGAACACTGCAATTTTTTCTTGATGAAACACATTTTCTCAGAAATATTTGTTCACCACGATTCATCAGCTTCTTCCTTAATTTACTGTTTTATTTGTAAATAACACCACCCTAAGAGTAATTAGCATGGATGCCACCAAGACAGTCTTCTTGGAATGAGACAACAAAATATCTGCAGGAAAGAACACTGCAGGTTTTTCTTAATGAAACACGTTCTCAGAAACATTTCTTCGCCAGGATTCTTCCTTTATTTGACTTCTACTTGTAGACAACACCCTCAAAGAGATTAGCATGGCAGGCTAATAAGGCAGTGTTATCGGAATGAGACGACAAAATGTCTACAGGAAAAGAACACTGCAGGCTTTTCTTGATGAGACAGATGCAAACAGTTTTCCGACTGAGTTCACCAAGATTCACTGGCTTCTTGTCTTTATTTTAGTGTGATCAATGGCAACCTCAAAAGGGTTCGGCATGGATTCTCATAGCAATTTACAGTAATCAGAACAAGACAACAAAGGCTGACTTATTTTAAGTCTTCCATCAGACTTCTTTCCTGCCTGTTTCTGTCACTTCTACAACCAGTTTACAACCACTTGCTATGACACAGTCGAATTAGAACCTGCATGAGTGCGGCGCAGCTTACCTCTGTCGCTATGACGCACTCCCTCCTCGCGTCGGCTATAACGAATACCGACTGGTACATGGAGTCTCTGGACGAGCATATTGTTGATATTCTACACTCCGGCTTTTCACTGTGGACACAAATCCAGCGGCTTTAACAAGAAACTCATGGAAATCCTTGCACATGTATTTCTGAGTTACTAGTAGAAATAGTACCAGATACTTCACAATTCAATAGGAGCTGTCTTACCTGCACACTCTACTCAAAGGTCTTTTGTCTTCTAAACATTTGTCATAAATAAGACTTTTGTCTTCTTGCGACTTCTCGTCCTTAAATTCTTTTGTTTTTGAGCTGTAAGGGTCCAAGTGATAGTTTTTATGAATAAAGTTCGACTTCTCTGAGTCGCAGTCCACCTCCATGCTGACTTTCTGGTTGGTGTTTTTTAACTGCGATGCCGGTATCAGGTTATCCCGCTGAGCGCTGGACACATTATTCATGGTCTCCGTATCCTCTCGCTGCCGTTGGGCCTGCCGGTGAATGTGCCTCAGGGCCAAGCCCACCATGCACAGCAGCACCAAAAGCGCCACTAGCCCCACGGCCAGAGAGACCGCCGCCCACTGGAAGCCATCTTGATTCTCCCCCACTTGAGAAGTCACGGCGGCGAAGAACTCGCAGCTGGGCCCGGTGAAGCCAGGTGGGCAGACGCAAGTTGCCGGGGCCTTACTGGTGCAGACGCCGCCATTGAGGCAGGGATGGAGGGGACACTCATCGAGGACCCTGTCGCAGTTGCGTCCACTGTACCCCGGGGGACATGCGCAGGTGTAGTCGTTGATCCGGTCTAGGCAAGTTGCACCATTGACGCAGGGGTTCCCGGCACACTCGTTGATGTTGATTTCGCAACGCTGGCCAGTAAATCCTGCGCGACAGCTGCACACTCGAGTGCTACCGTGGATCAGGCACTGACCACCTACAGAAAACGGGAAAAGAGAGTGTTACTCCTGAAGGGTAAAAATAGGCGTACAGCCCCTCAAGATAAAGTCTACACAGATTGGACTCAAGTAACTAATGTTTTTTTGCAAATGGTGGTCGGTTACCAAGCTGTATCTTTGTGGATACCAACGCATGACTTTACCACCCCTGTCTGGGTCCCATTCTTATGTAAAGACAGAGTCTACCTGGTTTACCATCTCCGTTCTAGTTCATGATGCATGAGGTAAGGGTTCTAAAGTTCTTCCACACCTGAATCAACAGAAAATCAGCCATTTGACTTTTCTAATCTAAGATGATATTTCTGGGCAAAATAACGGTCTTCAAAGGACATTGAAATTGAGTTGTGAACTGTCAACAAGCGTCGATCCCCAGAAACGTTCCCACGAGGAGGCCTTGGTTTGCACATCTGCGTCCAATCAGCTGCGCAACCACACAGCTGTGATTGTTCTCCTCACAAAGAAACAATTCCGCCTTAGTAAAACAAGAAATTTGTCCCCCCCCATCATCAACAAGGACCACCGCGAGCTGCGGTGACATTTACAAGCTGTAAGCTCAGGGCTGTCGACTGTTTATAAGCAGGACAATAGACACCCACTTCCCAGCAATTCCTGTTGTTCCGCACGCTTCCAGTTGCAGGAATCAGTGGTGGGGAGGGGTGGAGGAAAGTCGTACCATTAGCGCAGGGAAGCGACGTGCACTTGTCCACTCTCTTCTCGCAGTTGAGGCCGGTGTAACCGCGGGGACACTCGCACATGTAGTTCCGCCCGTTGTCCTTCTCCCAGCATTTGCCACCATGGAAGCAGGGGGAATCGACACACGTCAGCAAGCTGTGCTCGCAATGGTAGCCCTCGAAGCCCTCCAGACATGAGCACATGTAGCTGCTCTCCAGATTCTAGGGATAGAGGCGCAATGTTAGCTTCAGTGTATCGCAGACATCCATTCTAAACTGCTTCTCCTCATTGACGGTTATTGACGTCAAAAATTCATTTGAACTATTTCTATTAGTTTAAATTTTTTTCCACTTTTGTTAACAAGATTATGAAAATCTAGACTGTTTTTTTATTGTACATTTAGAACAGATATAAAATGAGTTAACTATTGAAGTCATGCAATTAATTACAATAAGAAGTTTTAATCGCCTTAAAAATATATTTTTTAATTGTAATTAATTGCATGACTGAGTTAACTCACGATTAATCACCAATTTTATATCTGTTCTAAATGTACAATAAAAAATTCTAGGTTTTCAAACTCTTGTTAACAAAAGTGGATTTTTTTTTTTAATAGAAATAGTTACAATGAATATTTGACGTCTATAACCGTCAATGGCAGTGAATGAGTTAACAAATTTTCTCCCAAAAACGTATAAACACATTCTATTTTAAACATCGACATGGTCCCAAAAAGTATTTATGTTTTTTTAAATGTTTTTTTATGCTAGAGCACACAGAAGGCTTTAATGCAGCCTCTGGCCTGAAGAGGTCGCTTAAAGCAATGGTCGTTATTACAAATATTGCCAGCAGGTGGCAGCAGAGTATAAGAGATCAGCCAAGGCCATGTTGCTACAAGCTTTTTCACAATGTTTTCAACAGGTTTGTGAATAATGATGATGAAACTTAGCTATATTCTAATGCTAATTGCTGCAAAACGGAAACAGATATTAATATACTTTTTTTCCTGATGAAAGAACAGACACAAATATTTATTTTGGTAGGTTCCATGTTTTTAAAGCAATAGATCACAATATTCTGTTCTGCTTGCAAAATCAGTCAAAATCCAGTAAAACAGCCGGGTGCGAAGGGGGTTGCTTCAGTAAAAAGGGCTGGGAGTGAATGAATTAAGTTTGTGCAAGTGCTGGAGGCTATCTCCGTTGACTGTGGGTGAGAGGCAGGGTACACCCTAGCTTAGCCACCAATTGCAAGGCATATCTAGAAAAACAACCAATCACGTTACCACCTTATAGTCAATTTATAGTCTTTAGAGTCTCTTTCAACCTAACTTGTACATTTTTAGAATGTGGGAGGAACCCAGAGTAACATAGAAAAAACAAAGCAATCGCAGGGAGAGCATGCAAACTCCACTGCCGAGATTTAAACCCCTAATATTAAAACTGTGCGGTAGGTGTGCTAACCTCAGGGTTACGAAACTGCTCGCATTAAAAAACAAAAACAGTAGGATTGTAAATGACATTTGTTAAGCTTGTAGTCCAATCCATGCACATTTGTTCATGGTTTAAAACTCTGTTGCTGATAGTGTTAGGACCTGGCCCTGGGGGAGGTCCGCATTTATCGGAAAATGGTAAAACCAGTGTTTCTTTGGCTTGTCTTCTTTGATTGGCCACGGTTATCCCCATTACACATGGTTTTATTTTTTGTTAACTTTTTTTTTTTTTTTTAATCAGTGTGAAATGTGGAAAAAACAAACAAATCCCTTTTCCTTGATTTGCCATTGTGCTTTTTTGATTTTCAAAGATACACGTGTATTTTGGAAAATTGATTTGACTTGTTGGATAAATAGCAGGGCCTCTGGGTCGCCAACGAAGTCATTTTTCTGCAGCTTCTTTTGTCCCAAAACATTCCTGTGAATAAGATGGTTTGATATTTGCTGGATTGTGGCGTACTTACATGGATGGCAATTATAGTCAACAAGTGAAGTCTTTTTTTTGGACTCCTTTTTGACTCCTTAGCTCCTGGTAGGAACAGTGAGCAGTGGCTAATTTGCACGAGGGAAGACTACCCTCCTCAAAACAGGCTAATTTCAACAAGACTTGAAAAAAGTATGCTAGATTTGTTCATCCTTGAGGTATTTTAACAAAGACATGTCACAAACTGTAAAAAATGAAAAAATAAAAAGCTTCATATGACTTACGGTGCATATCCCTCCATTGCGGCAGGGGTTGCTGTCGCACTCCTGCATCTCCAGCTCACAGTTGACGCCCGTGAAGCCCGGCATGCAAGTGCACGTGTAGCTGCCCTGGCCCGTGTTCATGCAGGTGGCGCCGTTCACGCAGGGACGGTGATGCGTGCAGAAGTTCAGATCTTAGCGGGGATGGAGGAAGACGAGGAGTGAGAGGTGAGTGTTTATTTACGACTGGAAAGAAAGTTATCCCTTTCATCCCTGGATGTGTATAATGAGTGAGGGGACACTCGGGCGGAAACCCAATTTAACTAATGTTGATCCAAATGAAAAGCCGGCAACATGAGAGTGTTTTTGAAAGTGGACCAGTGTGCGTGTGTGTGTGTATGTGTGTGTGTCCTTTTACCTTGGTCACACAATAGGCCTCCCCAGCCCTCTTGACAGTTGCACTGCCATGGCAGCTGGCAGGTGCCGTGTTTGCATGCCGGGTACTTCTTGCACTCATCACAGAAGGTGCCCTGCCAGCCATCTCGACACCTGTAGGGGGCGATAAAAGGCTCAGTCTCAGAGCTACAATAATAAATCTATGAATAAATATTAGTATGGACAACACTTCCATAAATTTGAAACAATCCAATGGAAATCGTTAACACTCACCATATTTTTAATTACTGCGCAATTAATTTTATTCTTGGTATAAAAATTTAATATATATAATTTTTTATTTCAATAATTTTTTGTCAGATTTTATTAATTTTTTTCTTCCATGTTTTGTCACGATAGTTTATTTCTGTATTGTGTTTAGTTTTCTTCCCCCTAGTATTAAATTCATTGTTTTTTTCCTGGAATTGTGTCATATCCAGTATCTTTTATCTTAGATATTTAATATTCAGCTATATTTTTCATAATATCGTCCGTCATAGACTGACGATCCCTCTGTATTGTTACTATGTAACAGCTGCCTGTCTGGTGATATTTGTGTGTTCAAGGTCCAATACGAGGTGAGTTTTGCATGGTCCAAAATATTAAGTACACCTGCACAGAGCAATGCTGTATTTTTTTTATGCAAGAGTCATATCATACTTAAAGGTGTTTCTAATATTTTGTCTAAAATATTGATTAATTTCACCCCAGGAAACATATCAAAATAACGAAATCCATTAAGATGTTCTGTTATTATGATCTGCTGTGCCGAGTGAGAGGGGTTGTGGGAACGGCTTAATGATGCTGTTTGAGCATCCCAAAGGGTTTTAACCTCATTCCTGGTCGGGGTAGTGATGGATTTGTGTCGCCAAAAAGAGGGCAAAATATGATCTGGGAGGAAAGTGAACATGGGAAGGGGAGATGTGAGGAATTTGCTGAGGATCGTTGAACTACGGCCAGTTTTGAGTACGATAGAAGTGCAAAAGTGATTATTTAAATGATGAAAAATCACTTTATAAACATTATGAATGAGACACTGAGCTTGTTTGGTTTTGGGGCAATAAAACAGGACAGCCAAACTCCCTGGTTGTTATGTTGGGTACACCTGTACAGTTGAATGACTCTAAAATGTATCAATCATGCTCGTTTTCGATTGATTTCACATCTTGAGATTTTTTGCTTTGGCTCTCGTACGTAATGAATGATCTGGCCTGAGTTTCAATACTTACACGCACTCGCCCGGTTTGGAGCAGTTTGCGTTTCTCTCGCTGCAGCCTTCCAGACAGATGGCTACGGAACAAATGAAACACATCTCTCAGTATAAAACTCCAGTGATTGCATTTTGAAGTTATAAGTCAAATGTGTAAACAAGTAGTTTTCTTTCTCCCTACATGGGATAACATTCTAGGTCACGCTTGATGTCTTTATAAATAACACGGCAGAAATGTCCATGTGTCTCACTTTGCCACTCATTTGATCTCAACCCAGCTGCTGAGGGGTTTGTTTGCGCAAAGCGGGACTCGCGGGGCTCCGACATTACCGCGCGGCTGCCGACGGTAAGCAGCCAGTTTAGTGGGCAACAGATGCTCGCTCTCAATAGCAGACAGCTGTCACTATTGTTGTTGTGGCCGCCATATTTGCAGCTGCTGCTATCGAGCGCGCGCCTCGCTCAGCGGCCCGGCGCGTGGCTGGATAATAGCAGCGTGATTAACCCCGGCGCGTGTAAGGCACGCGTGCGTGGCCTCCTAGCAATCGGCCCCTCCCCTCATGCGGATTGGGTTACAGGGCACGCGCAGGCCAGTATTGTGGTAAATAATACAGTAGTGTCAGGTAAAAGCACACCTGTCTATGCTAAATGGCCGACATTCAGAGCCAGTCGGGCATGTTTGAACTTGTTGGGAGTAGTTAACAAAAGTAATGCAATTTACAGTAATACATTACAACCGTATCTTGACTCATGAGTGCCCTAAGTTAGGTTTTCGAGTTACCAGCCGTCACGTGATCTATTTATGTTCTTTTATAAAAAAAAATTGGGGTACTTTTTAAGCAAGTGACTGAACTTTGAAAACCAAGTAGCGATTTGGAAAAACGGCCATTAGTAGTAGTAGATTTGATTTGGAGTAAATTTGACTCTATTTAGAGTGGGACCAAATAGACGCAGGTTTAGAGTATTATTTACACTTGGAAGAGAGTAAAATAAAGAATTGAAAAAAAAAAGGGTCGAGGAATGAACTCACAACCTTCAGTTTGGGAGAATGCCACACCCCTACTGTTTACTTAAGTCGAAGAGGAGACCAAACACATTGTTTTTGGTCTCTTGGCGTTACGAAGATTCCAGCTGACACGAGAAAATATACTAACACACAGCAGGAGTTGCGTGGTTCAGGGAGTAGCTCGAACTGTCTCCCCAGCTGAAGGTACTGAGTTTGTTCCTCAACCCTTGAGTGATTTCTATTTTATTTTTCCCAATTCTTTATTTTACTCTCTTCCAAGTGTGAATATCACTCGAAAACGGAGTCTATTTGGTCCCACTCTAAAAAGTGTCAAATTTACTCTACAGAATTTACCGTGTAAGTTCAACCTTTGCTATTTTGACATTGTTTTCAAATTACTGCCCACCCTTCTGTTAAAGTTTAGCACTAACTGGTTCATTTATTTAGTTAAAGTAACTAAAAAAGTCATGCAAAAGAAAAGTAGTGTTTCAAATGAATTCTGACATATTATTTTCAACTGGTCCAACCCTATAAATAAGACAGGCATGTGAACCTGAGCTAATGAATGAGCTAAGAAGTTACGATAGCATACCCAATCTATATTTTTCTTTCCCCCCTCATGTATATTTCCTGTAGTCAACCGTGAAAGATGAGCCTCTAATTGCAACGCGTCAGCCCATATGGTTGGAATTTGGCGCCGCGGTCGTCCGAATAGATCACGCCAGCCAATTCCTCTTTGGCCACCAAATGGCACAGATGACAGATCCATTGTCGCATATCCAGCACATGGTAACGATTACTCTTGGAGCGACGCTCTTGATTCATTTGTTGTTGTGAAAAGAGGGGACCTCAATAGAGCGAGGGTGGGGTTTGCTCTGTAGGTCCGAGTCCAACCTTTTGATTACAGCGTGAGTGTTTATGTTTCAGGCAAGTAAAACGTTTTTAAGAGAGTGTGCATTTCCAAGTAGATGGGCTTTTCGCAAAAGTCTGTCCAATTGTCCAATTGTTCTTTCTCTGCTTACTGCAACCAACTTCAGAAAGGATCTCCTTTTAAGTGGCAAATCACAAAGATTTGCGGTTGAAATGGCGTCCTTGTTGGACCATTTGTAAAGCCAGTGTTTTAGTATTGAATTCTGAAGTCAAATGTTGCATTTAGGCACACCTGGCCTGACTTGAATGACAACCACGAGCAACTTTCTCAGCCTGGTGTAAAATTACTTCTTCATATGTCCCATTCACAAGTCTGCAAAGTAATGATTTGGGTAAACAAACAAGATTTTTTTTTAAGTCCACATAATTAGCCTTAGAGATGCTAATCTTTGGTTGCGACCACTTCAAAAACCTCTTCGCTCAAAATTCTTGAGCGTCTGACTTTAAAAAGGTAATGTATGTCTAGACAAATTGGACAGTACAAGGTTAAGAAGCTAGCCAGCCATTTTCTACACCGCTTCGCTACATCCAACATTGGGTGATTGGCGCCTGTCAATCACAGGGTGTGTATCGAGACAGACAACCGTTCACACACGTATCACCACTGAGTTGGAAATGAACCCATGCTGTCCTCACAAAAGTCTGTAAAATGGACCACAGCACCATCAGTGATTGTCTTTAAAGCAGTTCATTTCAAATTCAATTCCGCACAATTAGCCTCAGGATGCTAATCTTGCAATTTTGCTCTTGCTCAACGTGTGTTATCTTCAGACAAATTGCAAAAAAAGTTAGCGTTTGGATATACAGTCCAGTAAAATACTCTTCAGTCCATTGGAATATGGTACCTCTTGCGATTTAACCCATCTTTTGATCTTTTACCAACAAATCTTCAATTAGGGGCTAAATTAGGGCTCCTTATGTGAGCGTTAGGATGCAAATTTGAGGATATGATGCAACTTTTCTTGCAATTCTTTATCCATTGTAGAGATGACTCTTGAGTATTTAACTCACTCAGACTTTCTACCACAACAAAGCTGTAGTCCCTGCAGACAAGCCGGTCGCCTGACTTACGTTCTTCGCAGTATTCCCCCTTCCAGCCGGTCAGGCAGGACAGCTGTCCGTCCCTGGTGCAGGTGTAATGTCCGAAGCGGTCGTCCCGGGGCGTGCATTTCTTGGAGCAGCTCTCGCCGTAGTAACTTTTGTTGCAGACGAAGCGGTAGGAAAACCTCAGCTCCGTCTGCTCGCCGGTCTGCGTGTCCTGAGCCCAGTCGCTGCCCACGCTTAGTTGTCTTTGGATGGCGAAGAAGCCTATCAGGGAGTCCTGGTTGGTGGTATCTGGAAGGAGTTGGACTGTCTTAGGCTTGTGTTTAAGAACAGTGCGAGATCATCAGGTTTTACTCGAAATCTTAGAAATCTATGCCAGTGACAGGCAGAGCAATGAAATACTCTCCCTCGACATCATAATGATTTCAGTAGGTTTATTTTTTGTCAACCTCGTTACAATAAATGTAAGAAACACTGTTTTTGAACGTCTATAATAGGTGCAGTAGAGGTTTCTAACATTTCCTGGTGCAACTGCAGAAAGGGTCACAAGCCATTGTACCCTAAAAGGTAGAATGATTTCCTTTCTCCCCTCCGCCCGAGAGCCTCTCATGAATTATTGTGCTTCGTTCCACTCCACTAATCTGCCCAGTAGCAAGCTGCATCCCTTATCACATCCTATACAGCCCAGATGAAAGATAAACTCAGGTTTTGAAATTTCCTCTTTCTCTTCCGTCGGTAAAAACATTCCCAGGCTCCCCACCACTCCGCCCCCCCATCCCGGTCCCGTCTTCCAGCGGGGCGGAACAGAAGTAAGGTGTAAAATACAGGAAGACGCAGTCAGGGCTTCTTGGCAGTCGCCGCGTATTCTCACCGAAAGCCCCGCGGTTCGTTCCCACGCCAAAAATAAACCACAGGAAGTTCAATTGTGTTGAGCACAAGAATGAAGAAGAAGGTGTCCACAAGTTCATAACAAAGAGGTGGATAAGGTGTGAAAAATATATGAAAGCAACCAATGACTAATGATCTTTTGCTTTATAATTGGTGTGAAATGTAAAACTTCAGATCACTTTTTGCTAAGTGGTAGGGGGTCTATCAAGTGTGCACCCAGAGCGCCCTCCTGTGGTAAAGCTCGGATACGCAGCACTTACCTACAGGTAGATTTCCATGAGGAGCGTGCCAAGCTTCAATTATTAATGAAAAGGATCCCTATAAGGAGAAACAGACTGATTATTACCAGTGTTGGATTGACAATTGTGTATTATTTTATTTTGTTTCAAGCTTGGTAGCTTTTGGAATGAACGATGTTGTCAGTGCATTTGGAGGAGCAGGTGAGCTCCAAAGAGACCAAAACACCCTAAAACCAACCCACTAAATATTAACATAAAAGTGAAAGTAAATGGGTCCTTACCGGCCACCCGAAGTTGAAGGGGATCTGGATGGGGCCGGGCGGCACACCACTTAACGAATTGGAGGAGCCCAGTACCGGCATCCGGGCGCTGCCGAAGATGCAGTCCCCCGGTGAGACCACTGCCTGGTAGTTCTTCAGGCACACCTTGAAGTAAGTCCTGCAGCTGGGCTTGCACGGCAGCCCGTTGGCCAGCAGACCCCTTTGGTTCTTAAAGTCATGGAGGTGCAGCTCAAAAACACCTGAGGCAAACACCTACAAAGGACAAAATATAATTGCTTAAAAGAATAAGTAAAAGGGGATCCTGTGGATTTTTTTTTTTCTGGGGACCTCCTTCATACCTGTGTCATGGTGCTGAAGGCAAGGGTGAAGGTGAACCAAGCTGCCATCCTTCCGCAGCCAAAGTGACACCCACAATGCAATCCCAATTCCAAAGAAGCAATTCAATAAAAGTAGAAGAAAAAGGGGGAGATATAATCCTTCCAAATGCCCACTCTTAGCTCCTCTCCTCCAGAAAACGTTATCCAAATATGACGGGACCAATATCCAAGAAGCGCATGAAGCGACCCCCCCCCGCCGCTCCTCCTCCTGTCGCCCCTCCTCACATGGCACCGTACTCCACAATCGTGCACGTCGGGCGGCGGCGGCGGCGCGCGCGCGGCTCCTCTTGCGTGCGTGTGCGTGTGCGTGTTTCGGTGGGATGCAAAAAAAGTTGTGCGTCCACGGAGCATCCACACAGCCCGCCGCGCGTCACTCTCGTCCGCCTTCAATGGGAGCGCACGGCGCGCGTCCTCCCCCATTTATAGACTTGAGCGCGGCAGCTCATTACATAAACTGCCAATCGTGGACGCCGCGCTCCACGCCCACTTGCCCACCACGCACACTCCACCCCCCCACCCCCCGCCTCCTCGTCCTCCTCCTTCCCCTCGCAACCCGACAACAAATTTATCCAGATTGGGTACGTGCGCGCGCACGCGCACTCACTCGCCATTATGAGCGAGCATGCAGCAAACATCTGTGAACGTATTTTTGGCGCACACTTGCGCGTTATGGGCAAAGACAATGAATGGATGATGGCAGGAGAAATTGCGTTATTAGATGCTTAATTAGTTCAAGTGTTTATTTAGTCGTGTCACTTCTCTCCTATATCAATTTGGCTAGACATTTTAATTGGATCATTACAATTTGTAGTTGTTAAATTGAATTAGCGATATCTGATTGCTGTTATTTAATGAGTTACTGTAATGTATGTACATGCTAATGCTTTACTTTTTTTTTAATATACTGATTTGGATGCAAACAGCTCAGCCAAAGGGCATATAGGCCTTGCAGTTTACAATGCAAATAAATGACTATACTAGTTCTACTACAGTTTTATTTTTAGGTGTTAAATTTAACAATGAAAAAAAAAAAAAGAAAAATATGAAGAATCATACATTTGTATTACTACTACTATTTATACAACACTCTATAACAAAAACTATATGGAAAAACTCCATACTTCCATAAACCAATTTAATTAGATGCCTTTGAAAAAATAAAATAAAAATAATAATAAGTTAATGTGGATGTTCCTTTTCTTCAGGATAAAAAGACAAATATTAGTGGTGTGCATCGCCCACAAAAGACAATTCAATACAGTGTAACCTTGTTTTCCGCTGGGGTTAGGTTCCAAAAAGCGAAGTAGTTATTTACATTTATTATAAATGTTTTAAGGCTCTAAAACCCCTCACCATACACTTTATACACTTTTCTCATTAATGTATTTACATGTTCTCACATTTCTCTCTTGTTCAAACCTTCTCAATGTTCAAACCTTCATACATTTGATAAAATAGCTACATTGCTGTAAAAAAGAAAAAAGAAAAAAAAGAATGCAAAATTGCACTAACGAAAATCCGTGAAACAGTGAGGCGGCAAAAAGTGAACCGCGTTATCGTGAGGGAACACATATATTTCTCGATGCATGGTGTCCAATTCGATTCAAGGATGTAACAATTTTAAAATATGATTTGATTTGTTTTGATTTAATTCAGTGGCATTACGATTCAATACGATACGATACGGCTGTAACTTTTGTCATGTTTATTAATATGCAACAAGTAAAAGCTCTCCAAAACCCAAACTATCCAGGCTAATTAAATTCAGAGACACATAAAGTCGTCAATCACATCCAGTCAATTTACACCGATGGTGTGCATCTCCCATACAAGACCATTTGATATCTCGATACATGGGGTGCAATATGTTCAAGGATGCAACGATTTAAATGCTTTTATTTATTTTTTACTCAAAGTTTTTGTGTTAACGTATATAGTGACAATGTGATGTCATCCATCTGAGCCATGACTTATTCTCATGTGATGATATTTTAAGCAAAAACAAAAATATTAATGAATTTGTTAGCACTGTGGACCTTTCTTTACCTTTTTAAGAATTCAAAACAGTGTCCACAAGCCTGTGCAGGGCTAGTTTGCATTCATAATAATAAATAAGGGATGCTGCCGTATACATTTTTCCCTTACACACATTCGTAATCATACCCCTCCCTGGGCACCTTGACGCGCGTCCACGCATGACACAGTTTAGTAGAAGCGTGCCTCCCCTCCTCTCCTCTCCTGTCCTCTTCTCTCCCCATTGTTGAGGCGCGTGTGTCCCTGCTCTCACCCTCATGCGGGTGCGCAGTGTGCGGGCACATCACTATTCAGCTGTATGCAAATGAACACACAGACACACACACACACACACACAGGGTTGTAGATGTCATTTTCAAACATGAAATGTATACCCCCTTCTTCTCTGTTTTGTTAGACATGGTCATATTAGCATTATTATTCATTGGGTTGTCATGAAGTTAGACTGTATATACAGTTTTGATGTTTTCAGAGGTTGAAGTTGACATGAGAAGTCATCGATTTTTTTTGTGTTAGTATAAAGAACCTTTAACTATTGTACATGTACATTTAGGCCAAATAAATCATAAGAAAAATCTGTCCGGAGCCGCAAAGCATTTGAAAATTGTAATGAACAAAACGCTGTTGAGGGCCCAAGAGCGAATTAGAGCTGCACCATAACAGAAAAATATGCAATTTTCTGCCTCTCTTCTTCCTTTTTTTACTATCTAATTTTGTGGATTTTTAATGGTAATTTTGGGAATTTCTTTTGTTTTTGGTACTTAAGAAACTTTTTCTTTTCTGCCCTTTAAAAAAAAAACTGACTTTTTGGGCAATTTTCTGTACATATGATCTTTTTTTGGACATTTAACTTTTTTTTTTTAACTTTCAGAGTTTTTGTGAATTAATTCCAATGACATTTTATGGTAATTTTCGGTCTTTCTTATTTAGTTTTTAGACATTTCATGGTTACCTTTTTGAATGTTTTCTCTTCTGCCTTTTTTATTCAATTATCTGACTTTTTGGCCAATTTTGTGGACATGTTATGGTAAATTTGAACACTTTTCCATCTACCTTTTGTCTGTCATTTTCTGGCAACCTAAACATTTTGACTCTGACATTTGTTTTTGAATATTTAATTATAAATTTTGATCAAATCATCCCCCAAAAATAAACAGATATGTAAAAAAAAGAAAATCGACAAATTTTCCAACCAATTATTATTTTTTAGATCCCCAGGGAGCCACAGGAGAGTGACTAACCTATCTATCTATCTATCTATCTATCTATCTATCTATATATATATATATATATATATATGTACATTTTTTTTTTTTTTAAGTTGAAAATATTATGTAGTCCAACAACCGACATCTGCTGCGACCATTGTAGAGAGCCTTCCATGATAAACACGTCCTAAATTATAGATATCCTAAATTGTAGATAGAAATAAAATTGTAGGTAAGAATAAATAATAATAAAGAACAAATATTTGATGTGTTTTTATAATAAATTAACTGTGCTTGATCTGGCGAAATCCTTATGTGTCTATATGTCTTTCCAAGGTCGTCGTAGGTGAACAAGCAACATAAACTATGCGTGATGTCGTGGCGTGTCGTCTGTTGTTTTTCCAAGGTAGCCGCCCGTCGCCCAGAGTGAAAATGGAGAGCGTTTATTGTGTTTATACGAGCAGCAGCGGCGGCAAACTTGCATGCTATTGACACACCTGTTGTGTCCCCAGTGAGTCTCCACAGCACAATGGCTTATGCATGCATGCACCTCAGGCTCTCCTCTTTCTAAATATATATGTACTTATACACAAAACGCCATCAGCTGCAAATTCTCCCGCGTGTTGACTTTAGCAACTAATTAATCATTGCCACCCAGCGAGTTGCCATATTGTCACCGAGTTGAACCAAGCTGTGATTTGTCGGCCGTAATGGACCCCGATGGCAAATAGCAGCGACCTTATCTGTTTTTTGTTTTTTACAGCCGCCACTCCCATCTACCTGTTGTAAAAGGGCTGTAAAAGGTGTGGCGTTACCATTTTCAGCAGCTTTAGTAGCTCTGGCCGAGCTGATAACACTCTTTGCTTTGAGAGAAAGTGAGTGATGTGCGAGCCATATGTTCTCTTTTGCTCTTTATTTGACTGTCATCATGTGCGATGGCTATCAAACGCTGCACGTTGTACACAGCACATTAGATTGAGATCGAATTTTAAACGTGCAAATGTAACTGGTGAGTGCAGACCTCTGCCAAGGCTGAATCAAAGCTATTGAAAAATCACAATGTGCTAGGTGACGCAGTTCCACTCCAGTCCTGTAGGTGGCAGTGATGTGCATTTAAAAATAGTGTGTGTTTATTATACTATTTTTCTTCTTCTTCTCATATATATATATAATTATTATTTATTTAATTAAAAAAAGGCCAAATATATCAAATAAAGTGATTAATAAAATGAAAAATTAAGTGTTTCTCTCCGCTGCCAGACATTGTGGCCGTGTCTGCTAAATGCGCTAAAACCATGCCCTGCTCATCTGTCAAACGTCAATCAAATATCACTTCTAGTCCTGAAAAAATGGATATTATGTCGTATAGTGTATTTCTCATACATAACTTCATGTTTGACTTGTGAAAGTGTTCCCTCGTTTCCTGTTGGTTCCCAAAAATACCCACATTAAATGAAATCCGCAAAGTAGTTGGCTTTGTTTTATATTTATTATAAATGATGTGCGAGCACTCACAGCGAACAAAGAGGTTCTCTAAAATGGCCATGCCAGCCCGAAGCCCCGGTCCACATGCTGCTACTATGTCATACTGAAAAACACATGAAAGCCGCCCTCCTTGCTTCTCCGTTGCGCGCACTCACGGCCCACAACGAGGCGTTCTAATCTAATTGTTCTAAAATTGTATACAAATTCCGCATTATGTTTATAAAAGAATATTTGTCTGCATGAATAATATGCTTCTTCATGCTGTGTATATGATTTCTTGTAAACATTTTACAATGCCTAAAACAGAAGCGTATCGCCGCACAACAAATAAAGCAGAGAGCGGGTCGAGGGGGAAGCCGAGCTGCTGTCATCGGATGCTTTCTGCGTTCTTATTTATAACATGCCTCACTTAAACGCATCGTATTGTTACGCGAAACCGGAGCCTCGCACGGACCAGCTGCTGCCGTGCGCCTCTCAGCCGTGCTATTCTCACCCGCTCTGTGAGAACGCGGGATGGGGACCGTGCCTAGATTAAGATGTCTCTGCTTTCTGGGGGGCGCAGGTTTAGGGTTCACGCACAGGCCTTGGCGTAAAAGCTTTGATGTGTGGCTGTGGCAGCGTGTTTGCGGGTCAGTGTGGGATTGGGCCTTGGTGCTTGACAAAAGGACTTTCCAGCGGTTTTG
Organism: Leptonotus elevatus; assembly: GCF_054856555.1. Lineage (NCBI taxonomy): Eukaryota > Metazoa > Chordata > Actinopteri > Syngnathiformes > Syngnathidae > Leptonotus > Leptonotus elevatus. The sequence continues at coordinate 10,947,298 of NC_141256.1, forward strand.
CTTTGATTCGAACAGCGAGCTCTTCTTCCTTAATTGCACTGTCGTCATTTTGCAAACTTTGCCACCATGGCAACGGAGTGTAAAGCAGCTCCATCGGCATGTGAGATTATTGTTGCCAGAATGTCGGGAATGTATTGTATGTCAGCACAGCCTTGACACCGAAGCATCTCATTCACATATGGAAGAACAATGTAATAGAATACACGGATCCCTTAAGTGGGGCACAGGCAATCGGACAATGGGAGAGTTTTCCACCCCTTGTGGTTGAAGTCAAAGAAGACCACATTTTTGGATGTTACTGGTCTGGAGTTGTACATGTCTATTATAACGGGAAGTCTCAATGACACGTCTGAATTTGAACAGGAAGTAGGCCATTTTGATTTGAAGCGGTCATTTTTGGCAAATTCCATTGCTTGTACTTTGTACTTACTGTCAATGAAGGTTGGGACGCATTGTTCTAGACAGGTGGGCAACGCTAAATTGCCAGGCTCATTTCCCTATGCTTTCTAATACCTGCGGCGCACGGCATAAAACTTTGACAAACCTTTTGGGGATTCACAATGAAGACTTGGGGCGGGGGCCACTTCATTGCTGTTTGCAGCTCTAGTTATTATTTTTACACATTTTGTACATGCAGTACATTAAATTTAAAACCAGATTATTTATTTACATTATCTTATATTATGCTTTTTAATGCTGCTATATATACAATATATTGCCATTTTGACTGGGGGAAAAAACCTTTTGGGGATTTATTAAAAACAATTTGTGGCTGGAATGGATTAATAGCGTTTTAATTCATTTCAATGTGGAAATTTCAAAAATGAAGTTACAACTGTAGCACCAGTGAGTCGACGAGCACCTCTGTACCCCCCCCCCCCCCCCCAATTATCTCAGTCACATTCAACGCTAGGCTGTACAATACGTCATATTTATCTGATCTGGCTAAGCTCGCTAACTGGCCAGCTGCTTCATTGACGACTTGTTTGCTCTCCCCTCTGTAGTGTTTGGGAGCAGGCCTCCGTGTCGTAAAAGCGGTCATGATGGCGATTTAAGCAGCGAGGTCAATATGCTGCTGCAGATTGGCGGTGACGTCAGCGTTCGGACCAAAAGGAGGGGTGGGGATTTATGACCTTCTCTTCGAGGGCCGCTAGCTCGCTCTTTGGCTCAAGCAAGCGCCTAACAGGAAGTTGGCTTCATGAAAAAGCCAGAAGTCGGCTCGGATTCGCTGTGCAATTCTCTTTTGCGTGACTCAGAGGTGAAACAAAACGACCTGCAGATGTCTTTGAACGCTCAAGTGGATTGTGAACGTCCGTTTTATGGCGCCGAAAGGGAAAAAGCGGAATATGCCGCTGTGATCACCATTGCAAATGACAACCACAATAAAACATTTTTTAAGTTGTATGTTCAAACCCCAATTCCAGTGAATTTGGGACGTTTTGTAAAACGTAAATAAAAACAGAATTCAATGATTTAAAAATATTTGAATACACTACGAAGGTAAGATATTTCATGATCAGACAGTGTTGTTGTGTTTTTTGAAAAATATTCACTCATTTTGGATTAGATTTTTATAGCATGTTCCAAAAAGCTGGGACGAGCCAACAAAACACTGGGAAAGTTAAGGAAATTAGTGTGATCATTTACATTATAATAATAAAATAACTGAAGTATTTATAACTGTGTTTTATTTCTTGCGTTTATAAATGGTAGTATTTAAATTTAAAATGTTAATTAATGTGATTAGTATTTATACTATGTATTTAAAAATATAATGTAATATAAAAATAATATAAGTATTCAGAAATGGTTTTGTGTGTATATAAAAACAAAACAAAATGTAATTTATATGATGAAAAAAAAATGTATATGATGAAAATGCCAAAATACCGTACAATTATATACTATAATACAAATAAAACTGAATACAGCTTCTTTTCATGAAGAAGTAGTTGTAAGAACTAATTTCATTATGTCTTTTTTCTGGTATATACATTTTTCTCAAATGTTTTTGCACTAAAGTTATCCCCTCATGTTCTGTTTTGGAACTTTGCTTTCTCCTCTTGCACTTTTCCGGTGTTTACTCCAAACACATAATGCCACTGACCGGGTCTTCGGTCGGGCACACAGGTGACTTGAAGGTGCTCATTCAGCACTCCGCCAAGGTGGTGGTGACGTCCTCACCTGTCTAAAATGAGATTTGATGCACATTTTATGTGATAAAAGACATGGGCTGTTGCAATATTGAGTATTAATTGGGTGGTACTTGGAAATGTTGCTTTCAATATACAATATACTATATGTATACTGTATATTCTGTAGCTCACTCCCACTGAGCAGAGAGCCTCCATTATTTTGTATGATTTGCGCTTAATGAGCAGTGAATGAAAAGGGGTATTTTTTTACTTTTATGCAACATTATCTAATATTTTGACCTTAACGCAACAAGGTGATTATTTGAATGTGACCGAGGCTTGCGTATTTTTTTTGTCACAGTGACTAAATACCTATTCTATTATCTATTACTTGTGTGGTAACCATATTGCTCCAGCTTCGTTACACACTGAAATTGTCAATTTATTCGAAGATGTGATGTTATAACACAAATGACTTCTGTTAGCATTTCACTAATCCTGTATTAGGGTTTCTTGTGCCCTGTGTTAGCATTTAGCTAACAGCCCACTGAGGCCCACATTAAAGACACCTCTAGTGTTGTGTTAGCGTTTGTCAATGAAAACATTTGCTGTTCTGAAATGCACATTATAATACTGCTCATCAAGTGTTATTTTATTACAGAGAATAGTTATTTTATAATTAGCACACAAAGAATCTAACATTAATTGCCTTTCTGTTGTTAGACTTTTTCCTGTTGTATTTACCATAGTTGCTTTAAAATAAATAATAACTGCTGGGGGAGAGCCTGACAGCGAAAACTTATTTTAACTTGGCAGTATAGTATTATGGTAGTTTCTTTTGTGTTAGCATTTTTGCTCACTAAGGCCCACACGCGGCTGCAACATGCAAATCCTGTACTCTTAGCGTAAACGTGTGTGTGTGTGTGTGTGTGTGTGTGTGTGTGTGTGTTTTGCAAGCGAGAGTGAAGTAGTGGTCCCAAATCCTCTCCGGCACAATAAGATTAGTGTCAGTCGGTGGCGTTAATCCCGACCGTCTCCCAGCAGCGGCGCCATTAGCCGAGTATAAAACACCGCGGGGACGCCGAAGGGGCGAGGGCCACGGCGACTTAGCCTAATAGTGGATTAATCACACGAGGCGGCGACGTCTTTTTCTGCATAATACGCCAAAGCCAAACAAAAGTACGCACAATAGCATCAGACGCTAAACGCGTGGCGAGGTTGGTTAAGAAAATGCTGTTTTTAATCAGGTCCAATTTGACCTACAAATGGGTTGAGCATCAAATCCCACTGGCAGAAGCAGAGGGTAGTTTGCTCAGTCGCTAACTTCCCTTGAACCCGCTGCACTTTCTAATGTAATTCCTCGATTCTGTCCATCATTATTGGGCTGGACCAACCTTTGAGGAAACACATGTCCCCGACAGTTTCACACCTATGTTCATGCACTTGAACCGTAGCACACTGCGCCTCGTGGCACGTGGGTTGGCTGACAGAGCGGCCCTCTGGCTCGCCTGTCCGCTCGCCGTCCCCTCCCTTCCCCTCCGACGTTGGTACGATCCAAAAAGCCTGGCGGTTTGTTTGCTTGGGAAAGGAGAATATCCTCTGAGGTCAAGTCAAACAGGATGTGCTCGAGTGAGGTCCTTCGCTCCGATTGGGTCTTTGCTCGAACGCTCTCGGCAGGGCCGGCAGACACGCGCGCATATGTGCGCACACGCACACAAAACGCGATTGTGCACGTGGACACACATGCACAAGTGGGATGCCATGCGTCATGACCACAAACTTTACACTCGCCCAATGTCTTGACAGGCTACCCTGGTGAGATTTGTCTTCAGCAAGGAGTTTGTGATTGAAGCCGACATGCTTGTTTGCATGAGACGTCGTGTCAGGGGAAAATGTCCAGCACTAGAAGCAATAAACACAAACGGCAGGGTGAAAAGTCACCATGCGCCGCTGTGGGAGGAAACTGCTGCTTCGGCTTTTTTTCTTCTTCCCGAAAGATATACAAGTGGCATTTTTCTGGTTTTAAATATATTCTTAATAGGTAAATAAATAATTTGAAAATACAAATGCAGATGAATAAGAAAATATTGAAATAAGTCAAATAATAAACAAAAGTTACTTTTATTGGTTGAATATTCAGAACATATACATGAATAAAATCCCTGAAAAAAACAACAACAAAATTGAATGCAGAAATTACATTTTCATTGGTTAAATACATTTAAAGCAGTTATATAATTGATAAAATAATTAAAATACATAAAATGTGAATAGCTTCAAAAATAAAGTAAAAATATTAAAATGAATAAAAATATAAACAACAAAAAAGAATATCAATGAAATAATACCCAAAATATGAAAAGACATAAAAATACGAAAGTTTAGTAAATCAAATATGAGAACATTTTAATAAATGTTCAATAGAACGTTGCTTGACGAGTGGCAGTCATTTGGCATCACTTAAAGAAAATCACTTACAAGAGATACACTAAAAAGTCCCTAAAATATATTTTAATAATGTTTGTTAAATATTTTTCTATATTTTTGTAATTTTGATTGATTATTAATATTACTTGATGCATATGTTTTTGAAGCTATACTATTGCTGCTCAAACATATTCAGTAATATGTTAAATAAACAAATAAATAAATTAATAAATTAATTTGTTCCGAAAGCCACAAACAGTTAAATTTATTTTAGCTAAACACGGCCAGCAGCTGAATATGCATGAGATCAAGGAAATTATTTTTTATTTTGAGATACAGCGTAGGTTCCCCAGGGTTCACGGCTCGCACGTCGTTTAGCGACTGGAGCGCACAAAAGTGTTGCTGGAGAAACAACGTTCTCGCCGCCAGCCTGGAGCCAAGAACACAGTGTCCCCTGAAGGCAAAATAGTGGTCACATGTTACGCAACAGTCAATGCAATGACTTGGCGATCACATGCGATGATTTAATTAGCTTTGGTTTCGCTGTGAAAGAACTACATTATCGGCAGCGTTATAACACTGTTGTCTGTTTGTTGTGAGTTTAGTAGCATTGACGCCTGACGTCACACAGTGTGTCATTAATACGTTGTAATTTAGCCAACTGGAAATGATCCACTTTTGTTTCATACATTGGCCCACATTTATTTTGTTCTGCTTAACAAATCATGGTATCAAATGTTATGTGGGCTCAACCTCTCAAATGGACAGGGTGCGTTAGGTCATCCTAATAGAAGGCCAATGGTGGCCAAATTAGATCAATTAGGAAGAAAGGGTCAGAGGAAATGACCTCAAGGGTTAGCGAACCTGAACCTTGACCACCAGCTGTGCTGGCTTCTTATATGTTTCTGATCTAACTTCATACTTGAGCAACGGTGATGTAATTTTTAGATGACAGCAAGTGGCAAAATGGCCGCCACCTGAGATGGATAAAAATGGGTGAATTTTGCAATATTAAGCAGAATGTCCTGTTTAGACTAGAGGGGGGGCACATGGAACATATTATTGGAAAGACATTTTTTGGGTTGACTTGCCTTTTCAAGGATATGTGGATTTTCTATCCATTGACATATTAAAATACAACCTATGAGAAAACTGCTAGCAATGGTGTGACACAAGATAATAACGCACAATTCCAAACAAAGCGTTGAAGTGGACTGGAATCCTGCATAGGGGTGCCTGGCCCGCTCCACGTTGTCAATGGCGTAACAACAACAAAAGGGATGCGAGTGGTGATATTTGTGTGTTTATCTGCCGAGATGGTCCTGAGGTATTTTGGGATGGCTGCTGTTTTTTCCTCCGTAAATTCCAGGTTCCGGCTGTTTTTCCTTCTCCTTGTTCCCAGCCTGTGAATGCACGGCCGCTTCCTCTCCCTGCTTCCTATTCTGAGCCTCTGATTGCGTGGAGGAGGAGGAGGAGGAGGGTGAGGGTGAGGCGGCGGAGGTGCGGGGCTGCTAAACAAGATAGCGTATGTGATTAGTGCGTGTGTGTTTGTGTGTGAGTGGGAATGTTGCAATTTGTGTCTTTCCCCCTTTTCCGAGCAAAGAAAGCTCGTGTGTTGGGACGTCTCTGGTGTCGGGCGTGGAGGATGTAACCATTAAGGAGATCATAGTGTCAACTGTTCCCCAAGTGCTGCTTTCCCCCCCATCCAGCTGGCGATGGGAGGTGTGTGTGTATGTTGGCTACACGTGTGCGTGTGTGTGTGTGTGTGTTGAATTAATTCTCCACTCAGCATGGGGCAGACAAATGGATCCAAACTGTATAAATCGACAAACTTGCACAACCTGTTTTTTTAGTTTTAGCGTTAAAGCTTGCTAAAATGTGTGGAAAAGCTTCATAACGTTCAGACGCCAACAAATGTTTGATGTCAGCAATCTTAAATATCAGAACCCAGAAGGCAATTTGCCTTCCCTTTTAAGACATCCTGAAAAGCTAGCTTTGTGCTAAGCTATGCTAATTTACAAGTTTTTATACCCTGTACTGCCTGGAGTTCCCTTATGGGACTTATTTGTCTCATAATCTAGTCACATCGACTGTAGACAAATGCACGGCCAGCAACATGCTTTTGTCAGTACAGCAGACTCATTTAAAAACTAGCATGATGCTAACGCAACATCTGTTCCATCTATCTACATTTAAAGAGCCACAAATGCCATTGTTTTTTGTTTTTAAAGCACCTCAAGCATCATTCACAATGTTAGTTTGACTTGCTGTTTGGTGTACTTTCAAAGTTCCACTAATTTGGAGATTTAATTTTTTTTTAAGATAAGGCAGAAAGGGTGAACTAGTAGGTTAGCATGTCAGTCTTAGGTTCTGGGCTTGAATCTCTCAGCTCCAGATCCCCTGTGTGGAATTGTTCATGTCCTCCACTTACTCCAGCTTACTCCCGCATTCAGTAAACATCTTTGGTTCACTGAAGGTTTAAGTCCAAATTTCCCGTAGGTGAAAATATGAGCGTGAATGCTTGAATTGCCCTTGGCAGGCAACTAGTCCAGGGTGTGTCACACCTTTAGCCCAAAGTCAGCTGGGACAGGCTACCCGAATGAAGACAAGTGCTATAGAAAATAGAAGAATAGATGTCTTTTTGTACAAAATCCTACTAAATTCCTATTAAAAACAGGCTCCAGAACGTGGTTCTCATTTTGGGTGTGGTGTCAATATTGAAAGTGTTTGACTCAGCTGTATTATTACGACGTGTCACAATATTAAATGTCCCAAACACACAAATGCCGCTTTTTGCTTTGAGTCTCAGCGCAGTGTTGATACAACATCAGTCAAATGCTTTTGTTTAGTTGTAAACCTTAAACTCAGGCGTTGGAAGAAGAAGTGTAACGTGAACATACACATTTGGCCGAAAGAGTCCAGATTGAAACCAAACAAAAAATGTTTGTATTTGGCGTTTAATCCAAAACAGAAATGTTTCCATTCATTCATGCTAGGACCTTGGCCCTTGATTGCCGCGCGTTTAACTTAAACACTTTGGACGTATCTGGCCGCGCGCCGTTTGGCTGCAAAAGCGGCAGGATTTCTGGTCCTCTCATCTGCAGTCGTTCCTTCTTCCGTCGTCACAGATGACTGCTATTAAATACATATTTCCTGCAAATACCTCAAACATGTTGGCCCCATGTTCACGTGTTAACATGTGGGCCGAGCATGTTGAGTTTCTAGTGATTTGTTCTTCATTTCGTCAGAGGGCAGTTAAGGTAAAAAAAAATAAAAATATAGCGAGCTAGCGAGACAACATTCCTCGTCGGAATGTAAAGATGGACAATTTAAAGCCAGGTAAAGATGTCCGTCCTGTTTGATGATCAACGCTCCGGTTGTTGACTTATTTGGTCAAAGAGACAAGTAAGTGTGTGTGTGTGTGTCCTTTGGGCGTGTGGGTGACTGCTCAGTGTTGATGTAAAAACACCAGCGCACTTTGTGAGCCTGCTGCTCTATTTACGGCACAACAAGCCTGCTCAACCAAACATCCATATTGAATCTTCCTGGAGTGAGCACTTATATTAAGTATTCCAACAGACCACCGCTCCAATTGCATGCCATCATCTTCAGTATCTAAGTCTGGATTTACTTGACATGGTAAAAAGTGACACCATTTTGGATACAAGATTAGACTAGCTTCTTGTGGTAGTTTAGTTTAATTACCTTTTAGTATTATCTAACCCTGAAACGATACTTATACTATACTTATATGCTAGATATCCCCAAAAATCTGAATTGTGTCACTTGAACCATGCAGTATAAATCAAGCCAGATGTTGCCCAGTTTTTCCCCATTAAAGCCCGGGCCAGTCTCGCCCGAAGGCACTTAAGCGAGAGCGTGTTTCGCCGACTTTTATGATCAATGCGCGATGAATTAGTAGCACTTGAGTCTTGTATCTCCTCAGTGTATCAGTAAACTCTCCGGGCCACCCCACTACGCCGCCTGTCATCTGCTTTTTCTCATGGACCTATCGGGGCTATTTGGACAGACGGCCGAGAGAACGTTAGCTCGTATCTGTGCGATAGCGTCACGTTTGCTGTGGATTATGAAAAATGTCTCTTTGCGAGAGACTTAAGAGGATATCTCTCTATCCTCGCTCCCGATCTGTCTGGAATTCCGAGCTGACGAGTCTGAACGATAGGGGGTAGTCTTATCTATGTTTAGACTATCAATGTTTTTATAAGGGATATATTTCAGAGTGCTGCAAACAACACAGGCCGCTTGTGCGTGTAGGAAGAAGCGACGGCGTCCCGGACAAATACGCGACCCACCAGGACGGAGGTTTTTTCAGGGATAGGAGGAATTTGTCTTTTCCGGGCCTTGTACATCAATATGGCAGATGTTTCCTAGAGGACGGACGATGAAGCCTTTTCAGACACAATCACAAACTACCTTAATTGCTGTTTGTTTTGTCTCCCCAACCCCGGCTACCCCCCACCACCCCTCTTCCCTACTCTACTCTTTGTCCCGCGTCAAACATCTGAGGTGTATTTTCAAGAACAAAAAGGAACTCGTATTGCGTCCCCCCCACCCCCCTCCATTTCCACCCGCTTGTCTCTCTGTAGCTTTTATCCATCCACCATTTGATCTCCACTCTCATCCACGATCCAAAATGTAGCTCTGAATAACGAAGCCCTATTCTCATCGCTTCCCCGCCTGCCCGGCTATTGGCTGCTGATAGGATATCAAGCACACCTAAGTGTTTCCCTTTCCTTCCCCTCGCTCTCTGTTTTCTTTTCTCGTTCTCACTGGCCGGCGACTCTCTATCAGGACCCCCGCACATGCTCCGTGTCACGTCCTGTCGATGGGACAGTGGCCCGGGCTTCCCTGGAAGGCGGAATCTTGGAGAAAGATTTAGTGGGGAGTGAATTTGAGGAGGAATGCTGTGTGAGATTAGTCACGTTTTTCAACCGCCTTGCACACAGTCTATTGGTTTTCACAATCAAAGATCTGATCCGACCCCCTCCCCCGTTCTTTATTTTCTATACATTTTGAGCGTTTAGAGCTCCCTCTTGTGTCATTTGTTTAATGACTTGTAGCCATCTTCAATAGCCCCCTCCTTACTCGGCCAAAGGTAATGAGGATTTGGGGAACGAACAGGTTAATAAAACTGCTTGTCGGCTTCAGACTTGTAGTTTACTTTCACCCGTTATTGTCTGAAAAACATCCAGGTGTTCAGTCATGAGGGGATAGAATGCAGCACGGCTTCCGCAGAGCGAGGGAACCTTTACAGTGCTTCTTAGACAGTTCAATGATTCAAGGGAATTAAGAGACTGCTCAAGCTATTTTCAGCACTTGAATAGTTAATAATGCATATAAATAGCAAACGATGTGGGCACAGACTATTGTGTCGATTTAAAAAAACAATATGAATTTGACCATATTTGGACATGCAAGGTTTCTTCCTGGTGATGGATGGTAATTTGTCAAACATTTTATTGTTGGGCATAGCACCAAAATTTGATTACCATAAAACCCAAAACTCAATTAACTAATCTTCACAATGTCAGCATTTGATTGCACATCTTATTTATGATGAAGCTCACGCCTTAAAGAGATTCATATCCGTTCCCGACTGGCTAAAACATTTCTATGCGTCTGGTCTAACGTGAGAAGTGACCCACAATCATCTTCCAGTTTTTCGTGAACCTGACAAACTGGCTGCTGCTGTCTTGAATAGAAATGACCTCATGCAAAAGTGACTCAACATTTTGTCACATAGTGATATGCTTGGACGACGTACGGGATGTCTCCAGAATTTGCCCCGCATGAGCTCGCCCTGCGCTAAAAATCAGGCCGCCGGCCAGCCTTTCGCTCGCTTTCCAAGGCAGCGGTGATTCATGGGATTGAGCTGAGTGTGGGAGGGGAAGTGGGGTGGAAAAGGTTGAGGAAGAGAGGCAGGAAGTTATGTGGGGTGGGGGGGTGGGGGGTGAAGCTGGTCTATCAACAAGGCCTGATAATGGCAATGCACAGGAAACCACTGAGAAGCATTTTCCACGATGCCGCGCTGGAGCAGTGGCATGGAGCAGACTCATGCATGTTAACCCCCGCTACCCCCCCCTTTCGCACCCTCAACATCACCTCTACAATCCTCTAATCCCGCATGGACAGGGTCACCCACACCCCACGCAGCGATCCGAAATCCCAATCTGTGCTTTACGTTGATCTGCTATCAGCAAGTATGGCTGCACCTGCTCTGCGGGGCACCCAGCCAACTCCCATCCTCCGCCCTGCCATCAGTCGTCTGGCAGATATTATATGCGGATGAACATGCCATATATATGCATATATAAAATATATCACTAGAATGAGGAAAGTGTCCCCTCCATAGGGGGCCTAGCGTTCATGCATGCACATCCACCATGTTTGTCAAACAGGGAGGAGTCATTGTTTTCCTTCTGCGCTTCCCTTTTGGTTGCACTGTTGTTTCCCAGGGACAGACCCCCCCCATAAGCCCCTCCGCCCTCCTCTTCACCATTTATTATTGGTCTCATGGTGAGGCTGTTACTTATTTTGCACACACCGCAATCACACACGTAATCCTCCAAAGAGGAAAATCAATGTCGGTAAGACTTTGTGGACAAGGTGAAACAGGTCCATTTGTAAAAGCTATCTGTCATACAGATAACAATAGCTGATTCTCATATAAAGCAGAATAATGTGCTCAATAAAATAAAAATGAATGTTTGATGATACAGGATGTAGCAAATTAAAATGACTTGACTACTATGTCCCGAGCAAATGAAATTAAAAGGCGTCATGATGAAAAATAAATAATGGTATTCATCAAAGTTCCGACATTACATTCAAACAGATATCGATTTTATAACCGATTTTGTAATGCTTCACACCTGTGACATGACACATGATTACATGTTTTGAATTGTTTGTTCCTTGTATTGGTAAAGTCAGTCGAACGTACTGCAAAGTCGTTTGAGCGTCCTGGTAAAGTCGTTCGAACATATTCATAAAGTCGTTCGAACGTATTGATAAGATTGTGCTAACATAATATTAAAGTCGTTCGAACGTATTGGGAAACTTGTCCGAAGCTATTGGTAAAGCCGTTTGAACATGTTGGTGAAATGTAGGCCAAATTCTAACGAGTTGCCACAATTTGCCGGAGGCTCGGCTGCCCTGCGTTAATTTACAGAGGGGACGTGTGGCCAGAGCTAATGTTCTGTAATAAAAGGACCAGAATACAAATGCAATGAGCTCCAGTTTGTTCGTGGGCGTTCCAGAACTACCCGCCAAAGTGAAAATCAGCGATATGGGGCGTTCATATGCAATCTTGTTTTGAAATTCTATTTTACCATTGCCATACATTTTGTAACTGTTTTTGAAGACACACAATAAACGATGGGCACAAACGATGAACTGCAGTGTAGCGGGGGAACGTATTACATGCACCATTATTGAGTTGCTCAATTTTTTTTTTATCAATTGTCTTGTTCCTGTCTAGTCATTCAGCTCGATTCAAAATCTCACCATTTTCAGGACGTCCTGTAGAGCGCCCCTCCTCCCTCACTGCTTCCCTCTCAGAAAAAAAAATAAAACACACACAAACAGACACAAACATGCTCTCACATACTTCTCCCCCCCCCCCCTCACCCCCAATCCTTCTCTGTCACAGCTTCTTATCTTCAACGTCCAGGCTGCCGTGTTTGTCCATGTGTTCGTGACAGTATGTGTGTGCATGTGTGTGTAATAGGTGTGAAGTACAGTCACCGAGGTTGCCTTTCAAGTTCCAATCCCACCCTCCCTGGCTGCCTGCGATGGGGGTCAGTAGTCCGAGTTGGGGAGGGGGTGTCAGAGCTGCGCACGTGACGAGAAGAACGCTTTGGTGCTGATTGAAACGAGGTAGAGTTCAGCTGAGGACTTTGCAGGTGGATTATTTCGGAACATGTCGTTCTGGAGAGAAATTAATGGAATATTTTCATTCGGCATGCGCACCCGCGCACTGCTTATGTGCACCCCCGTCTAGAATTGAGACATGATAGTGTTGGCATGAAGGTCGGATGAAGTTGATTACGTCCCCATTGAAAGGACCAAGTATGAAATGCGCGGCCCTCCACTAAAAAGTAAAAGCCGATCATCAACATCAGAGCTGGATTGCGTCACATTAGAGGTGACGAGGAGGTGAGATGGTCTGCAGATGCTTTCTCTCAAGTTGCTGTCATCCGAAGGGGCGGAACAGGACAACAGCAGAATTGCCGGCGCGCTTGTGTGCGTTTACAGCGAATTCCAACATCAATTGCAGCTGTTTGCCGACGAGTTTGATGTGATTTTAGGTGGTCTTGAGTCGTAAAAGAGCAACAAAGTTGGTCACACGTTGTGCGTTGACAACTCGATATACACAACGGTCATGTTGTTTGCGTGTCTCTCTGGTAAACAAGCTCTCCGTGCTCGCCACTTTGTTTGTGTGGTTTCTGGGTTGAGGTTTGTGCTTCGTCGGCGTTATCTGTCACCTCGCGCCATTCCAGATTGTTTGTCGGCATTTCTCGTCCTGATTATTATGGGATGCAGCTTGCCGCTGAGACTCTTCCTGTGTATTAGCCTCATCCTGGCCCCGGGATCATCGCTGAGATCACAAGGTTGTTTATGTTGCGGGAACCAAGGTGAGCTATATTTAACGCGAGCGTCAAAACATTTACTCGTTGTTGACGATCGTTTTGTTAAATGCGCCAAGTCAAAGTCAGTTATGCCACTTTTCAGGTGACTTTTCACGTAAAATTTAATTTTTGCAAATATTCGATTTTTTTTGTTTTTGTAAAATGATTTTAACAACGTGCATATTTGTGATTATTTGGTTATGACGGCGTTCTTGCAATATTCTGACTTCTCGTAAAATAATGGCTCATGATAGCACAAATCTTTTAGTGCAATTTTTTTTCTTGTAAAATTACCACTATCATTAACATTTTTGTGAAAGTCTGTTCTTGCAACCTTGTGATTTATACCATATACAGTATAGATTTTTTTCACAATATCTGTTGCCCCTCTCCACAATTTTTTATTTATTTATAAATGTCAGGCATCTGCAGCGCGAGTATCTCCAATAAGGCATATATTGGGCACTCATGCAATAACCTAAAATAAGACCTAAATACCTAAAATACCTCAATGTATTAATATATAGTGTTAAAAAAAACTTAACAAGCAGCATGTCCTGTTCGAAAACTTAATGAGCATCTACAAAAATCCAACAACACGCGAGTAGAACATATAAACCGTAATCTCGCGCTCTGAGCACAGTTGACACACTTTATAGACATTTGACCGCCTTTTGCTGCCGACATTTAAAATGATGAATTCCACATTTTACAGTACGCACAAGAGCCTGTTTTAAAAAGCCAGCTGGCGAATATTATTTTTTAGATGGTTCAGTTTTCTGTTTAGAATCTATAAAAGTCATACATTCATGTAAAATTCCCTAAAATAGGATGAGTAAAGTGGTAACAGTGCTACAGCTGGCGACGTACAAATTGTGTATTCTCGCCCACAATTCTATGTTGGAAAGCACTCAGTTCACGTTGTCCTCCTTCCCCAAGATTGTTACTAAGTTTTTATGCAAAAGTTGCAAGTTCACGACGACGTATAAAAGGGTTATTGAGGGGGTATAACGTATAACGTTACCGCGGGAGGAGGCTATTAAAACAGGATAATAGCTTGGGTTTGTTGCAAAGGGAATTATGACCTAATGCACTCCTGCAGTTGGATGCGGCTGGAGACTGGTGACTGATTTAATGCATTCAGAGAGTATCGGATGTTTGGAATGTTTTGCGGTGCTTCTTTTTTCAAAAACAATTGCACAGTTGTTTGAGAATGCGTAGTTGAGAAGACTGTGTTTCATTATTACTTTAAATATGACTTATGACACAATCTGCAAATGGTTGGTCGCTGTTAAATTTCTCATCTGCCTTTTTCTAAATCGTCATTCAGAATTTCAGTCTTGATTTGGCAACTAGGCTCTAGAGCCGCCATTTTTAATCCATGGCCTGTGTCTAGTTTCATATTATCGTGCTTGTGTGCATTCCAGCAAAGACAAGAGGTAAGCTGGGCTGCGAGGTTAGCGCAGATTAGCATTAGCTAACAGTGCTTCTGGCACATACCTGAATGTTTAGCTAAACTTTCGATGTGGGTATTTTTGTTTGTCAATGTAATACGACTCACCGTAAGTGCAATTCACTGGGTGGGTGATGAAGTGCTGCCTCCACCAGTGAAAATACAGTCAAATCTTTATGGGCACTCGCTTTATTGGGGTTTGTCGATGGGTTGACAACACTGAACAACTTCCTTCGTCACATGCCTTAACTGGTTGTCAAAGCAATATGGAACCATTTAAAGAGTTTGCCTTTGATGCGTTATTTTTGGCAAATTTACGTCTGCAATTTTATCAATAGATAAAGATTAGATCTGATGATGAAAAATTGCCACTTCAACTTTTATTATAAAATATTTATTTTTAAGACTTTATTGTCATAATTTTATATTTGTTGTTCAATTATTACTATTCACGCAATATTATAGCTTTTCTACAGTACTTTTGGACCCTTTATTTTTGTAAATTTATTTATTTATTTATGTTTACCAAATTTGGTCTCATCTGGAAAAATTGCAACTTTAATATCAATATTATGACTCTTATTTTTACAAATTTACTATTAATTTTGTGTTCCTTATAATGATGATTTCAATCTTGCAAAATTCTGGCTTTTCTCTAAAAAACGTTCCACTAATGGCACATTATTACAAATTTACGATTAAATCACTGTGACCGACATGTTAATTTCCGTTACGATTGTATATGCTAGCATTAAGCAAGTGGATTTTTGTTAAATGAAATGACATCGTTTGCTTGAATATTTTGTTGGTTACCTATGAAATGTAATTTTCCTTTATTTTATGTGTTCTACTAAAAACTTTGTTGCTAGGCTTTATACAGGTTTTACTCTTACTGCGACATATGGTGTTTTTAGCCCAGATTTTAGCTGACTGCTGGCCACGCCCCCTCCGCCACCTAACGAATCACCATGACGGTGCGTTTCTACGGCAACAAATGAGCCTAGAGGCACATCTTACCTTCACTCTCTCTCTCACTTTACATATATTGCTCCCTCCCCACCAAAGCCTGGGAGCGGAATTCTGGGAACATTTTTCCATGTGAAACGGTGAGGGTCAGCACTGGGGTGTGACGCCACGGCATTGTTCCCGCTGCGAGGAGAGGAACCGTGCACCGTGAGGGCAATTCCTGTCCGCCTCGAAAAAACAGCCACTTTCTCACACCACTTTCCTTCCTCCACCAGACAGCTCAAAACAATCCCAGAGTGTTTGTTGGGTACGAGGTGCGCCAGTGTATAGTTGAGCTAGCATGAGAGCGGCGGGATATGCCCAAAAATTCAATTAGGCGGGTTTGGCTTTTCGTTGGTCTGCCGTCTACCCCCCCAAAAAAACATGGAACAAGTTTGTGTGGTGACCTGCATTTGTCACACCACTGAAAAGCGGGGCGGCATTTTATGTCAGCAAGTGAGAACTGGGCGTGAGCTGTGGTCAACAGCAGCTCCAGCGCATGTGATTTTTACTGTTCTCCCGGCATCCAAAATACATTTAAGAAGTGCACCAGCGACTGTGGCTTCATAATTGTGAATTTTGCTTTTGTTTTATGACTATCCTCGTGAATGTTTTTTTGGGTGTGTAAAATTCTGTCTTCATTCTTTTAAGCATACTGTATGACTATTATCCTTGCGATACTCATACTTTTTGCATAAAATTACACTACCATTCTGACTATTGGACAAGTATGACCATTCTCATTTTTTTCCATTTCATTATGATTCTTGCAATAATCTGACATTTTGTGTAAACGATTTTTGCTTAGTTTTTTATTTTATTTTTTCAATTCATGGTTCATACGTCTTTTTTTGCATTTTGACGCAAAGGACACATATGTAATGGGATGCTTGGCGCTCAGGGCGAACAACTTTGTTACAAAAACAGTCGCACATTCTCATTCCTCCCACATTCCCTTTTGAAAATTCAAATGGATCCTTTAGGAAAAAGGTCAACGACTCTTGATAAAAATTATTGTATTGTTGCGGAGTTGATTTGTGGTGCTAATCATTTCTTTTATTTTTTAAAAGTCCCATTACAGCTTAAAATGACAGCTGCATTCACACCTAGGGCCTCCCTTTTTCTTTCTCAACCACCATTTTTTTTATTTTTTTTATTTGAGCATTTGTCATTGATTACAGCCCCTCTTCGCTGTGTGCTATATAGAGCCTACTTTTTACTTTGTTGTCTGGTCTGACAGATTTGGTTCTTGGTCACCTCCCCCTTGATCGCTCCCTTTAGACGGGGAATCAGTTTTAGGAAGATTCCTGTTGATTGCAAACACAGGATAAAGTTAAGGCTTTGTGCAGGCCATTCAATTAGTTAATTTAGTTTTTGGCATGGTGATTTCGTAACAGACAACTCAATGACCCATACTGAGGCTTTTAAGCCATTTTTAAAAAAAACTTAAACCTGAGTGAAATCCACTGATTCACCTGATCACCTTTTAAAAGCAAATCACTTGTGAAGTTAAATCACATCACTACACAAAAGGGGTTTGTGCAATGACTTGATAAACGGTCATTTCTTAAAGGGGGCTAATAATGTCCCAGGTCGTTTTTGTTTTTTCGTGATTATTTCTGTTGTGGTGTACAAATATGAATAATTTGTGTCTTCTAAATAAAACTAGCATGTCCAGAAAGGCTATATTGAAAATTCCTTGCTGTGTTAAAAAAATAAAAAATAAAATACTTGGTAAAATCTTGAAGAAACTTCAAATTGTATGTACTTCAACAAATAATTAATTGTCAAATTAATCCTTAATTATTGTGATAATCAATTAATTGTTTAGAGTCCTTGCTTAATTTAAATGGTCCAAATCCTTAGATTTTCAGCCTCTAAACAATAAATTCCCTCCGATTTCTTTAGCCCTCAATGAACACAGACTATCTTTTTCCAAAACAAGGCATTTGCAGACATCTGCTTTTATTTGGGAAAACAATAATCAACATGTTTTCTTGTCTTCTGACAAGTTAAGGGCCAAACCAAACGGAATCATAATTAATTTATTACCGTGTCTATTTTATGCGCTGTCAATTTGAAATAATGCCTTGTTTTTGATCAAAGGGATGGAAATGAAAACATTCTTTTACATCTGATTAAACAACAAAGACAAGATGTATTGATTATGAAACTAATCATCATTACTTCCAGCATGTATGTATGTGTTAATTAGCCTTTTTCTCACATGAGAAAAGTGAGGGGAAAAAAAGAATAAGGCGCTAACATCTTGATGTGGTAAAAGTGACGCATTGTAAACACTTTCCAGATGCACCATACATATGGATAAGTCCTACAACTAAAGTAAGCTTTCCTGTACACAAGAGGAAACACGATAGGAAGGATGAGCCCTCCAAATCCCTCTCGTACGTAAAACATTCCTATTTTAGTGCTTTCCTTTTAAATCTGAAAAGCTTTTGTTGAGTGTGTTTCTGTCCAATATGGCAGCTGGGAGCCCGAAAGAGGAGGTGAGCAAACGCTCTCGAGAGTTTCCTGCCTTGTTGGGCAGGCGTGTGTGTGTGTGTGTGTGTGTGTGTGTGCGTGCGTGCGTGCGCTGTCCTCCGTCCTCCTTCGGCCCTGTCCGAAAGCCCGCTGCCACCTCTCCAAAAACAACCCCCTTCGTTTGAGGATGCGCGTGCTTGCGTGGGCTGGATGTCTGGGAAAGCCTCTGACACAGCTGAGCCTAATATAGTGTGCGTGCGTGTGTGCGCGGTGCGAAGGAAGCACCTGCCCCGTGCGACCGTCAGCCGTGTTGCGTTTTATCTGACCCCTCTCACATCAGGTGGCTTCCTGTCTTGCGTCACACGCCGCCGCCATTGGTGGAGCCAATCGCCGCCTCTTCCTCAGCTGTTCCTCAGCCCTCGCTCACTCTCGTCCCGCTTCCCAGCCCCCCACACACACACACTCGTCCTGATTTTTACACCTAATCAATTCTTTTTAAGAAATGAGGGATCACAAGAACTTTTATGGCAATCTTTATTGTACGCCCCGACCATGGTCGTCACTTCCTTCCTCCGTGGCGCAGATTCAACTTCCATCTGTCATCACCCGGTAAACAGGAAGCTTCCTTCTCTCTTCTTTCTATACTGCCTGTCTTGTTAGCACACAATACAGTTTGAAACCTCTAAAGTTGAACAACATTTCGACACGCTGTTCATTATTTTTGAAATGATTCCTCCCCATAGGAAATAATCATCATACAGTGAACCCACATTTATCATGAGGCCAGTTAGAAGCAAAATCTGCGAGACCATAGAAACTCTCCCGCTGTCAACAACAATAATACTCTCATTTATCTGAATAAGAGTCAAGTGTACTTTAAGCTGTTTACTATGCCCAGTTGAAGTTTACTGTAAAAAAAAGATGCATAAAACAAAATATCATTTTTATATGTGTATTTATTATTATTATTATTTTATTCCTTTTACTTTTTTTTCTATTAATTATTCCATTGGAAATATTACTTTGGATCTTGTATGATTCCGTTTTAGTCAGTTGGGTCAAAAGTAACCCAATTCCATTTTATGGGTCAATTTGACCCAACTTTCTGGGTTGTTTTATGCAAAATGACCCCAAGTAAAGGATCTGACCAATATTTATTGGTCCATTTTTTGACCCAACTGTTTTTAGAGGTGTCATTTTGTTGAACAGAAAGTCTGCTAGCTTGATATTAGCATAAATCCCTTTTCATAGTTAAGCTTGCGTGGACCCTTTAACAGCTTTAAAGCAACAATGAATAATAGTATATTAGTAGCTAGTATATGTTTCAGATGCAGACGATGCTTTTAATTCTGTGTAAACTCGCACAATGGCAGAAGGTCAGATCGCAAGGGCCTCTGTGTAAAAGGTCGCCTGCGTGTCGACGTCATCCGTCCAAGTCACCTCGGACTTTCAAATGAGTTCTCACAAACAAATCCGACTTGTTTTTTTTCCCCCCCTAGCCTTCCAGCTTGCGACGGATTTTGAACTCTGTTTGTTTACCAGCGGGAGGCCTTTTTCCTTGATCCCTTCAAAGGAGGCCCACTGTATTCTGTGATCGTAGCAGCTGCCGAGTCCCTAAGAGCACGCTACGACGGTAGATGAGCACCGCGAGAAGCAGACATCTTCCTGACCCCCTCCCCCTCCCCCCTCGTCATCCTCCGCCCGGCAGACGCAATTGTTTGCACGTGTGTTTTCCATTGCCTAATGATGTCATCCGTTATTGATCAACACGATGCGATTAGGCTCTTGTTTTGGGAATAGAGTACATTTAACACATCATCAAGGGTGCAAACATGGCGTCCTTCGGAGAGGATGAAAGAAGTTTATTGTGAAAATGACTTTTAGGCGTTCTACTGTCATAATCAATTACATTGTTGATTTTTTTAAATTAATCAATTAATTAGAGGGCGATTAATTGTTGCACCTCTAACAGTGCTGTCACTCTTCCTTCAATTAATCAGATGATACATGATCAAATTAAGTTCATTGTAAAAAAAAAAAACTGGGGAAACAATTATTGTTTTTTATATCAAATGATTTAATGGTTAAAAAAAAATCAACTTAGCAATATGACAAACTGAGACCGTTTTAAGGTATTAAGTGCTCGTGGAGGCTGCTGATACAAGCCGTCGATACTTAATGCGTGCACCAATATTGATCATTTGTTTTTGTTTCTATGCCACTCCATCAAAATATAGCTGTAGGTGGCGTAAAAAGAAGAAGTGAAGAACCGCTGTGTTAGCACTTATGTCCGCACTCTTTGTGGCATTACCAAAGCTGCGCCGTCGTTGTGCTACCACGAAGGTCACGCGGAGGTGGAACGAAGAGGAGCAGATGCGAGAGAGTCAACAACAATCATCATTTATGTGAAAAAGCTGCTTCTTTTTTATACCGTGTCCTTGTCGGGACAAGGACAAACTCCCCCTTTATCCGCCTCACAATCTCTTAAAAAATCTGCACAATGCCACATTTTGACAATAACAATTTTCTGTCAGTCCCGCCCTGCTAAATTATACCGACAGTTATTCTGTAAGCGCAGCGGCGACTTGACAAATGGGCCCATTGGACGGCGGGCCTAAGTGCATTTATGAGTGGCAGTAATAACACACCTTAATACAATATGGCTTAAAGGGAGGGATTCAATTACTTTGGCGTGTGACACGGGCTAACCTCAACCTGCTGTTGTGCAGATTGAGGAAAGAAAAACAAAAACAATGGGCTGAAGTGCTCAAACCCTTTAAAGAGGACTGAGGATTTAATGGTGGCCCAATAGGACACGTTGTCTTTGTGAGTGTTTTGTGCGGAAAACACAGATCACATGTTTATTTGGAACACATTTTGTGTGTTTTTAATAGAACTTTGGGTTCATTGCCTTGACATGTGTGTGACCAGACTTTTACGCTTTTTTAATTTTTTTTAGATTTGAGCCAATTTTTGGCCAATCAAAAATGGCTGGCTCTCTTTGACGATGCAATGTGATTGGTCATCCACCGCCATGCATTTCTTTGTGTGGCGCTATCATTAAGTCAACGAGGGACGTTTTGGGGCTGAAATGCTAATTACCAAGCATCACGCCTATTCTCTCGTTGAGCTAAGCGCTAAGCCGGAAAGACCGGTTAAAAGTCACCTGTTCATGGTGGCCAGCTTTGTTGTCGTGGTTACACTGACAACAATCCAGCTTTGTTGACCCTTGCGGATCTCCTCCCCCTCATTTAATTTGTTTGCACTTTAATTGTATAGGAACAATGTATACTTAAAGGCCTCTTCATTAGGTACACCTGCACCCATCGAATTGCATTGGTGTTTATGTTGACATTATTTTCAGGAACAAAGAAAAGACTGTTGTAAAGCATCCACTACCAACAAATAACATTGTTATTCAAATTATTTGCATTTGCATTTGTAATTAATCAATTCCAGTGCATTTCCATTTCTTTTCTTAAGTTTAACATTGGTCGGTTTCACCCAAAACACCAGTTTCGGACCAAAAAGTGCAGAGCATTTGGTTTTCGTTAAATGAGGATACATTTCAAGCAGACCAGTAATTGACACTAATGTTTTCTTTTGTGACACATCAAATTATAAAACAAAAACAAGACTAGAGAAAAGAGCGTTTGATGGCAAAAAAGCAATTTATTTATATGTATATAACTATAAAAATACACCGTGGGCTAAAAACCGTGCCACATACTCTTAGCAAGACACGTAAACTTGTCTGAATTTCAACATGTTGTCATTTCTCTCCCTCATGCCGCACCTTAATTTTCATCGTCTACTCAAAATCTGTGCTGATTTCACTGCCACCCCATTAGGCACCGCCTCTTAAGGACACATGCATGTACACGCAGACTACAATACGTACAGCATTTTCTATACATTCTATATGCTCAAATACGATTATGATGTACACTGGACATCCTTGATTTTCATATTCATACATGCACCCCCCCCCCCCCCCCCCTCGACATACTATATTATTTAATTACGGGAATTTACTGGAAACTTTAGTTACCAGTACATTTCTGTAAATAAGAATACAAGAAACAGATATTCACTGTTTTTTTTTTTGTTTTCTTGAAAAATACAGCAAGTAACTGTAATGTATATACAGTAAATACTTAAAAATAAAATACAGTAATAGTAATTGTACAGTAATTGTAATAGATTTTACAAAAAATAGCTGGCAACTTTTTTGCCAGTTATTTCTTGTAAATTCTACAGTCAATTAGTTTTTATCTCCGTCCATCTCCATCTCCGTACATTGTGATGTTGTCACTGTTTGGTCGCAGAGGTGGAAACATTCCATACGCTGACACTGGATTGTTACATGGTGTAGGTCTCCCTTGTTCCGTCTTTTTACTGGCAGGTGTTTACGGCGAGCCCCCCCCCCTTGTGATGTAGAAGAAACAAAATAATGACCTTAATAGACTTGAAGGTAATTTTGGTGTAATTTCCTTCCGTCATGGGTGCTACGGTTTGATGCCATTTATTTGCTAAATAGCATGTGCCATTAATGGACTCCGGGAGGCAACTCTTTAGATCCTAACCGCTTAAAAAAAAAAGAGGGATAATTTCAAGCACTGTTGCAGTGATGATAATTGCCTTTCTCGGTGGCTTTGGGTCATGTTTCAACTTGAGATGGTGTACATTTAATCAGAGCTTTCAGAAATAGCGTCGTTACTAAGGGTTCGTCCCAAATGTAACAAGTGAGCTTTTTTTCCCCTCATCGGAGTGGGGGCGGGGATGGGACGGGGCTTCGGTTCCCAGGGTTATTTTCTCCCTGAGGCACAAGTGTGACATTGGCCAGAGTTTGATTCGGTGGGGGTCAGGCAAGCCCTTCCATCATATGGTGGAACACATGGCCTTACCCGCACACAAACACACAACGGCAGCCATCTGGGTGAGTTTTGCCGATCAATTAAGTCCAATTCGCCTCATGCCATTCAAGAATGGAGTGACATTGGAGTGTATTCTCCAATAAAAGAAAGATTGTCAAATAAACAAAATGTCTTTCCAGATATTATTGACGTTTGGCATGGCAAGCGTTATAGAGTCAGAACAGGATTTTCGAACATTCAGAGATAATCTGTAATGACGTACTTTTAGGAAGTTTAACACTTTCTGGCGGCCCCGTGTAAACCTGTTCTGAGATCAAAGGCAGATGCGGCGGCGGCGGCGGCAGTAGCGAGGTTGATAAATCACATGTGCAGTCACGTCACCTGAAGGTCGCAGATTAACTCGTTTGCCCGCATGTCACGGTTGCTCTTTGAAAATGAATGACATTCCTTCGAAGATGTTTTCATGATGAAATGTTCGGCTATTTCCAAGTTTAGCAGTTTGATGTGAAAAGCTTGTACGACAGCATGTTTTCATGCTGGATACAAAAGCTTGCAAAATTAGTTTCCTGGCTTTTTGCGGCCACACCAAATTACTCTCTCCCTTTTACATCATTCTCCAGAGCGTTTTTTCACCCCTTCACTTTTCTTTCATCTTCGTGACGTGAGCCCAGTCATGGCTGAGAACGAGGTGCGGAATCGCCAGGCAAGCTGGCAAACGATGCCTTGGAATCGAATTACTGGGAATCAGTTTTTGAATCATTTTCCCTACATGAGTAAGTGGTTGGGAATCACTGCTATAGCAT
The DNA here is from genome assembly GCF_054856555.1 of Leptonotus elevatus. Lineage (NCBI taxonomy): Eukaryota > Metazoa > Chordata > Actinopteri > Syngnathiformes > Syngnathidae > Leptonotus > Leptonotus elevatus. The sequence goes on from NC_141256.1 coordinate 10,971,130, forward strand.
ACCTTCTTCCTATTGACAATTATTTGACGTAATTCCCCAGATGGGGTTCAGCAAAGTATAAGCCCTGGAATTCATCTGAAATGGCTGCTTCAAATCAAAATGGACGACTTCCTGTATGATTTCCACCATGGACTCTTGAGACATTTTCATGTGTCCTGGTATGATTGACATGTCCACTCAATTTTAAGACAATAATTTGGGGCAAATTTTTTTCAAACGTTCCAGTGATTTTGGGATCTTTATTGCTTCAATCACTGACCAGAAAATGTACCTAAAAGGACTTTTTACCTGCAGGAAAATCCAGAATCCAAAGGTTTTGCATCGACATGAGGAAAATAACCCCTGGATGCAAATTTGACCTATGACCTTTTTCAACTGCAACCATCATGTGGCAGTTGTAGCTTTCAAGAATAGCAAGGTTCTCTCTGTATTGCTCGTGACTGAATGATCTCTGTTTTGATGTCATGAGACAAATTGGCCCATTTTAAAGTTGTAGTGTTCATGTAAAAACAAAAGGTGCGCATTAGAGTTGTGACTGGCACGCCGCAGATTTACTAGCAACGCGGATAATGGATGCGAGATCTTGTTGTGGGTGTTCATCGCTGAAGGGACTGCGTGCCGTCTGCGGTATGTTTCGCCGCGTGGGTGGACTTAGCTCAAGCAAAGCCTAAGCGCACTTGAACGCGACAAACGCATTTTGTTTACGTTGCCGCTTTCGAATCTTAAGTACAACGGTGGCGATCACTTTCTGTCATGTCCACTAATGTTAGCCATTCATCGATAATGCCGCAGTCTCGCCGTCTCCAAGAATCCATAACTCCCTATTTCGTTTTTTACTCCTAAATGTGAAGGAGGTTTTTCCCGACATTCCAGTGGCTGGAAGAATGACAGCTCGCCTGGTGATTGTCTCAATTTTGGTTTTGAGCGGAGAAGAAAAACACACACACGCACACACATGTACATCACAGGCCAAAGAGCAATCAGGGAGTAACTACCAGTGTAGTAAATTCTCATGAGATGAGTCTAGAAAGAATTACTGAAATAACGCATACCTTGTTTTTTTGTAACATTGATAGTCACATAATGTGGTTTTGTCTTAAAGGACACATACGTTTTCGATCATAATTTAAAATTGATATCAGATCAAGAATTATAGTAGGTTCTAGGTTAGCGTCTTGCGCTAGCCAAATGTAGGCTGTTCTGCAGGTCCTCGTCACTGGCACGGATGCTCGTTTGGGTACTGACGTATTTCCCAATAACTCTCCAAATGCCTTATTGAAATATCGCACGCAAGTTTTGCTCTCGCAAGCTGCCAGTCGCATTCTCATGTGCGCATTGTTGTTGTCCTTATCTGCCTGACAACATACACCCCCCCCCCCCCCCCGCTCCCCCAAGGGACAAACAAAGCGCGGCACAATGAGAATTAAAAACAAGAGTAGAAACTCTTGTGATTACTGAAAACTGACATTTGTATATATACCACATCTGTGCGTGTGTGTGTGTGTGTTGTATGCCAACTTCCCCAAGTAGCGAGTAGAAAAGCTGCAGCTTGTTGACGGTGACGACAAAATGCCAAGTCATTGAGTCCTTTGCCTTTCCCCCAGTTAGTTCTTTCGTAAACACTGCTTCAGGGGCTCTGATGGTGAAAGCACAGTCGGAACACCTCAAAGCAAGCCTGGAAAGACAACATTTGTAAATTCAACCACAAACACTTGTCACTATCGTAGTTTGTAAAACCTCTATCGTAGTAGTTCCCAACCACCGGGCCGTGGGCCACGTACTTCCGGTTAATTGATTAGCCCAGGCTTAAAAATATTTTATTTTGAAAAGTGACCGGATCCTCTCTGTTCACGACGGAGTCTTGACGCATGTGAAGATGCTAATTACCTCAGTCGCGCAGTGCTGATGCTAATCGACAAGTTAGCAAAATGAGTTAAAAAAAGATTGATAATTGTCATTCATTCAAGGGAGTTCTTCGCATGATCAATCTGGGACTTCACTCGGCAGATCCGTTCAGGAAAGGAGGGACTTGCTGCAAATTACTTCGAGCTGACTGTATGACAGGCAACGGATGAAAATCTCCTCTTCCGTCTCTTCTTTACCAGATAGTGAATAGTGGGTGAATAGTGAGGTTGGCAGGAACTCTCAGATGCTCATGTTGTTTATCATGCCACAACGACGTTATTGCCTCTTTTTTGCTGCCAACGCCACTGGACGTCTTTGTAAATGTGCTGGATGATCATCTGTCTCCAATTGAAAGGGAAAACTTGTCATTTTTGGGGTTTTAAATCATCATTGATGGATTAGTCGGTTCGCTGTAAAAAAGGCAGCCCGAGAGCCCGTCATGGCTTCTTGCAGCTGTCATTTTTTACACACTTCTCCAAGGTGAATTTAGTGAGCTCACCAACGCCTCATTTCTAGGCCGGAAACACTATTCTTTTATTTCAAGTGGCGCTCCTTCTGTTGAAGCCATTAGTGTGGGGGGGCGGGGGGGTCTAGTGGGCACAATGGGGCGGCCGCACATGCAGACAATAATGACGGCGTGGACTTCCATGGACCTTTCCCAGCCTCCTTGAAGTGCTTGGCATTGTAAAAAAAAAAAAGAAAAAAAAAAAGAAAAAAAAAAAAGAAAGAAAAGGTAGAATCACACATGGAACGCTTTGTGAGATGTTCAGGTGCTTTTTCAACCTCGTTTGATTCTGCAGACGAGGAATTATATGCCTTTGAGGGTCAATAGTCTTCGTCTGCTTCTCCTTTCCCCGAGGACCTTTTAAACCCCACTTGACTTTTTTTTTCTTTTTCTTTTTCTTTTTTTAACTCAACCCCCTATGACATTTAGAAGTGGGTACCTGTGTCTGACCCCACTGAGGAGGTGAAATGTGACACTTGTTAGGCGATGCGCCGACTCGGCAGCGTCGCTAGCTTGAGTGACGCTGGGCCAGGGGAAATGGAAAAGCCCCATGCCAGACATTTATCTAAAAACAACAGCATGCTTCACTATCGTGGACGTGGTCTAAAAAAACGCAAAGAAAGGCATCTTGCGTGTTCCCACGATGCAATGTGTTGATTGGCGCCACGGAAAAGAAACGTTGCTTTTTATCACTGCGCGGTAGCTTACTTATTTATTTGGCAAGCGGGTGGTCGCTGTCCAGTAGCGGTTGATCAAATCTTTACTGACAAGTGTGACAAAATAATAATAATTCTGCATTTTGAAAAGCGCTCACTACACTTGGATTATCATAGTGTTAGCCCATATTTTTACGACAGGTTTTGAACATTGTAATTATACCACTCACTTGTCCGGAATGTGTGTTTTCCCAGGTACAACCAAGATAAAATATACACATGGCGTTTATTAACATTTCATTCGAAGGACTCTCCATGGATGTGCGTGCACTTTGTTGTTGATAGCGTCATGCCGTTTCCTCCCTCAGCTGCAATGTACCTTGTTAAGTGCGTTAGCTTGTGTGTGTGTGTGAATGTTGTTTCATATGCGTGTTGTGTTTTTGTTTCAGCAGCATATTTGAGTGTGTGTGTGTGTGTGTGTGTGTTTTTTTTTTTTCTTCTTAAGAGGTGCACATTTATTCGACTTTAGCGACTTGGCAGCCAAGGTGCTCTTTGTTGCTTCATCAAAATAATTTAATACCATCTCCATTGCAAATGGGACATTTGGACAAGACTTTTGCTTTCTAAAATAAATATATACATTGTATAATAGTGACAGCATGAAATGTTGAACTTAATTCAATTTATGAAAATGTCAAACTAGCATGACTCACTCAGACATAATAGCATTATACATTAACAATAACTAACGACACTTAATTCACTTTATGCTCTCAAATAGTATTCCACAGGGCTATATTGGATGAATAAGTTTTCTCGTGTGCATGTCTATGTGTGTGCATAACCCAGATCATAATTTGTTTGGATCAAGTACAAATTTTGCATGTTTGTAATAGAACTTCAGTTTAAGCATAGTATGGCGTCGTGATTGCTGTGTTAGTCTGTAGTCTGTGTCATATTGTCTGTATGTGTTAAAGTATGTAGCATTTGTGTGCCCTTAAATATTTAGGAATTTTGTCAGGAAAGAAGCTAAGCTAAGCTACTTGGTTTTAAGTTTTTTTCCCCCTCCATTGTACAATAGCTAACTCTTATGGCTAGAAGGCTGATATTAGCCTTGGACAGATTGGCTAGACTGACCTCACGGTGAATCAAGATAAATTAGTTTGTAGCATTTTTTTCCCCAATTACAAGTTCCCAAACAGCGCTACGCTAATTGGCTTTAGCATCTATTGTTGAAATACCTTAAATATCAGTTTTTAAAATATTCTGCTACCACCTGGCTGTATATTTTGCTGCTAGCTAAGAAGCAATTACACTGCCTACTAAATTCACAAAAAAAATAAAAATAGTTATTGTTTTTTTCTCCCTTTTATTGGCTATGTTTGGTGCTAAGCTCTGATGCACCTGCTCCTGCGAAGTGTTTGCAAAACACTGACTCATAATAATAGTAATAAATTGCTGCTCGTGTTTTTGTTACCTCCTGGGATGGGCGTGCCACCAACACATTCGTACAAACGTGTTGAGACGTAAAGTACTTTTTCTTCACTCTTTGTGGGCTGTTGACAAAGGACCTTAGCATGTTTGCCAAATAGCTGCCCATGCTCATGCCTGATACGATGATAGTTTCTACAAAAAAACAGTGTAACAACATTAAAGGTCATTTCTTTACATTGTGTTGGACTCTTTACCCTAATGTTTTTGGTTCCACCTTGAAAGCATCATGTGTCACTCTCTCTCATTTTTGTAATTGAAATGTCTTAAATAGCACTGTTCCGCTATCAACTACTAGACCCTAGCTTAGAGGCTTCTTCACATATTTGTTAAAAAAAAATATGAATCACAGAATCTACAAAGACATTAGAAAACTCTAGTAGTCTAGCGCTAAACTATGCTAACTTGCTAGCGGGCTAGAAAGTGATAAAAGCATTATTTAATCATGCTCGCTTTTTTTATTTATTTATTGATTGTTATTTAACATTATGTTCATGATCGCAGCCATCGTTTGTGGCAGTGTACAATACTGAAAGGCTAGCTTTGTACTAAGCTTCACTAACTGGCTGTAGTATATAAATTAACGGACACTCGCTTGTATTTTTATTTAGTACAGCTGTTCTTTGTCACCGTATAATATACCACTTGAAACATTGTGGTTCTTTGGCTTACACAAGTTTAATTTGCTCTGGGACCGAGCTAGTAACTCAATTTACTCATAAATCAAATCAATTTTCCGCGTTGAAATGAATTAAAATGCCGTTAATCTGTTGGAACTCCCCAAAAACCATCAATTGTTAAGTATTTTCAGCCAAGTGTCGTATGTATTAAATCCTCAATTCCGTTCTTAAAATAATCTTCAACTACAATATGTCCCATAGTGGGACCTCATAATGAGGTCATGGCAAAGGGTCCCAATCGACACGGGTAGCCCTTTCACTCCCCACCATTCACCCACTGCCCCGTGATTTAGAGCATCTGTGTGTGGAAATGAACCTTACTTTAACTGGTCAGCGAATGATTTACAGCTGGAGTTGTGCTCTTTTTCGGCGATGTGACTGCCTTTTGTAAAAGGGGACTTGTTTAGAAGGGGCAGCGCTCATTCGGGCCATTGTTTGCGCAGCCGTAATGACAGACCAGGCCACAATGGATCACATCAGAATTCCGACTGTGCGCCAACGTGCATGTCAAGTGCAGGTTCACGGGGTTAGCGCCGGGTCCCTGAAAAGGGTCTAGAAAGCCTAGGAAAAAAATTGTATATCTGTCAATCACAGGCTACCATGTTAAGGTTGAATGACGCACACCAAAATTGAGGTGACCTCAGATCTTTTTTTTCTCCCCCTTGCGCCAATAAACATGGAGGTGACTACGTCGGCACACGCTAATTGAGCATGAGTTACGAGGACCCCGATAAGGCGTTCCCTTGTCGGTAGCTGCCCGCGCCGCTGTTTGCTTTGCTAATGTTCTCCTCGCTGGCCGGCCCGGGCTGCGGTAATCACTACACATCTGCCACACATCACCCTGCTCCATTCACATCCAAGCCAATTAGCCCAAGCAGCTAATTCACACGGCCACTTTTAACTACCGGGGCGAAAGTTCAGCAGCTGTTGTAGATGTATGCACTTGCAGGACACTCCATTACACGCAATATGGAAGCTGTTTAAAAAAACAAATTTGGTCAATTTTTCAGCGATTAGGATTATTTTAAGGCTTTCCTTGCAATGTTTAGCTATGGAGCACTTTAATTTAATTAGTTGGACAAATATTAATGCATGAAAACTACTAGGGATATTTTTCCCCCCACACGGAACTTATCAGGTAAGGGACTGAATGTAAACTGCCTAGTGCTAACCACACCTCTGCTCTGTAAACAAACACAGTGGAGCTTAGCCTCTGGTTAACAGACGACATGGCTAGCAATATGACTTTTGTAGTGCGTCAAATTTGTTAACAAAATGACAACATTTATAATAATAATAATAATAATGATAATTCAGACAGTTTGGACAGCAACTATTTCACTTGTCACAATAAGACAAATTATTCACTTTCCTATAAAGAAAGATGTCTGTTATAGTCACTGTACTTACTATGCTGAAATTTTTTACCAAACTGTGATATTAAAACCAGGATATGCACCAAACTGAGATTCATACCCCTATTGTTTCTACAAACATGGCCTTGTCATAATGAATCCCTTTAATCCTGCTCTGGACAAGCGAGCGTCTTTTATTCCAAAACGTTCCAAGTGAATAGCTTGCAGATGTTGCCGTGTCGAGACACATCCGACAACTTAAGCCCATTTGGCTTTTTTTTTTCTCCCGCTGCTGGATAAAAGTGGACGTGTTATTGCACGATTAGGGTAGCTCATTAATGAGCCCCCTTCCAACCCTCCCACCCTAGCCCTTTAGATCAGTCATCAGCCGTCTGGTCCCTCTGGCCAGCATCATGTACGAGGCAGACCTCTGGTCCCCATTACTGCCCCCCCCACCAACAAACCCCCTCCAGTACAGTATCTGCTAGTCCTGTGGATAAAAGTGCCTGGTGGGTTCCGTTTCACATTAGTTTGGTTCTTGTATCTGACCTGAGCAGCGTGTTTATGCTTCGTGATTGAAATGTTTTCCTCCTCCTTTGATGGCCTGATAGACTTTTTCAGTGGCTATTTTTGGCTGGGGGGGGGGGGGGATTACTAGTTCGCTGAGTCACGGAATGGTCGGGAGGTAGGAGTGCATGTTGGCTCCTCTCAACTTGATTGGAATTATTTAGTTGGTAATAGACTACAATTAGTCAAAATGTTCCACATATTAATACTAAAAACTGCTACTAATATTGTGACATCCATCCAGTTTCATGTTGACAAAGGAAACTAGTATTGGGGGCTATTTTTTTTTTATTCAAGGATATGCTTCTCTTCATTTTGGGCGTTTGTGTTTTGGACTTCAGAAATATGCATATTTTTACGTGCAATCACAAAACTGGTCAGCGTTTCTTTTCACACTGCACTTGGTTTTCTTGGTGTTCAACCACTGAACAGCGCACAAGGACGACAGCATCCAGGTGCAAGCTTGCCCATATTTGGAAGTGCTTGCATTAAAGCCTAAAAGGAAGTCACAAGAAGGCTTTTCCCACTGTCAATTCCTGTTAACACTCCGAAAACACTCCGCTAGCCCCTCTCCTATTGGACACACCTTGGATCACACTTTTATGAGTTAACTCATTCACTGCCAGCCCAGTTAAAATGCATTTTTGACGTCAATAGTCGTCAATGGCACTGCCCGAATACGCCCCAATCAGAAGTAGTTATACTAGACCGGTGGGCAACGCTAAAATCCAATGACATTTATAGTTTTGTGTGTTTGCATTCTCACCTAAGAAAATACTCTTTAATCCACCCATTGAATGAAACCATCAATGGGATCATTAAGTTCCCCAATAGAGTATGTTCACATAAACAATTAGTGGTTGAATTGATTGCAACTGAGGAAAGGAATACAAATACAAATTCAAACCTTTTCTGCTGACAACTTTCTCACTTAGCAAGTTGCACGAGCCAGTATCGAAGAATGTGCCTATTCGGATGCCGCGCTTGCATAACAACAGTATCCGTTGGTCAAAATCCTCCCGTAGCCAATCACAGACCTCAACGTCGTCTCTCTTCCCAAGTCTGCTGAGTGATGGTGGCCATGGCAACAGCCGGGCTCCCCCGAAAACCAAACGTGTGGCGGAGTCATTATTGAGTTGCGGGATGGCATGAGAGGCGGGGGCCCCTAAGGTGTGACACAATGTGCGAAGTGGAGCAGGTGGTGGGCACCCCCCCCCCCCCCACAACCGCCCGCCCCTCCGCCAAAAGGGCCGACGGTCCAATGGCTGGTCCCAGCAACAAAAACACACCGCCTCGAGGATGGGCAGCAAGGGATTGTTTTCTTGTTGTTGAGATGAAAATAAACAGAGGTAGCTGAAGGAATCGGGAGAAACTGATACTCGTGTAAGAAAAAATACTCTGGCAAAAATAGAATTACCAATTCAACTCATTAAAATACAAACTCTGAAAGTAAAAGGTTGTCAGAAAAATATATAGTCAAATCAATGACAGATACCTGAAAAATGTCAATCCAGTATAACAAACTATTTGTACTTTACTTTCCATCACTGAAAATAAGCAAGTATGGAGTAATGGGGCTTGACCGGCAGGCTTAGTCATGATGAATACTTGATGGCAGGTACGAAAGTGATCGGGATCACTCCCAGAATGACAAAGAAGCTCATATAAAAGTATGCATGAAGGATGCATGTTTGCAGCTAGTGCGAGCACGCATGTGTAACCCAGTCGCTTTTATCGGCGTGTGTCCTGATGAAATCGGGCGGATGTCGAATGAAAGGAGGGAGCTGTCACGTTACACTTGTACATCCGTCAGCGGCGGCGTCGGGTGTCCCGCCACAGCGGCGGTGGCGGCGGCCAGCTGTGTAACATCAGCCGAGCGAAGCCAACCGGGCTTGCGTGCTGTGTGGATAATTGTGTGAGATAACTTTTTTTTTTAGAGGGTGGGGATTGGGGGGTGGTATAAAAATCAATTTGAATTAAATAAGTGAAAAATAAATCAATTTTCATGGAATCAAGATCTACCAGCATTTTTAAAAATGAAAGTTTACAACATATTGAGTAAATCAATACTGCTACTACTAGTATTACTACTAATATTAATGATAATAATAATGATAATAATGAATACAATATTACTTCTAGGCCAGTGGCTCTGAAACTTTCTGCGCCACAAGAAATACTTGACTAGTAGCACACAAAAATGATAATTTTACTGAAATGAACATTTTAACACATTGAATTCAAATGTATTGTTCCTAAAAGTTAAATACAACTGAATTGTATTCTATGTGTATGAATATTATTTAAAAAAATATATATATAATTCTGTGACTCTCTCACATACCACAGAGAGCCCAGATACCACTAGTTGCAATTGTACCACTGTTCTAGAAAATTATCAAATAACAATAATGCAAAAAAATTAAATACAAATCTATTTCAATATATTCAAAATAACCTTAATGAAATTACACATTTTAAACAATAAATGAAAATACATTACACAGTCGGACTGTTTTGTAGTAAACAATAGATTAAATTTTCTACCTAGCTTTTAACTTTCTAAATAAAAATAAAAATGAAAACAAGAACTAAAATAATATTACATACAATTTACAAATATAATACAGAGTGTTTTCGATTTTACGAGGCAATTTATTTGTGTGCTTGTCAGGGGTTTACAACTGCTTTAGAAATTGGTCATCATTTAGACCTAACCAAAATCTTAGAAAGAACTATCGGTATGATGCAATGCAATTTTACGCCGCCGCAATGATGTTGACGAAGTAAACGGCGGGGCGTAAACAATCATACAAAAGAAACAAATCTTTGTATTGTCAATCAAACAATTGCTAAAAATGGTGGCCATGGCACATAAATCTAAGTAGGTGAGACATATGTTTAAGGTTGGGGGGCACACAAAGGGCTTCCCTTGCATCTTTGGTGCAGTGAACGGAAAATGATAAACACCCACTTCCCGTGCCATAAATCGCCAGCATGAAGGAAGTATGTTTAAATCATCAGCCGTCGCTCATTCATAGTGGAAAAGGCATTCCCATGATGCCCTCAAGAATAAACAGCGCTACCGGCCCGGGTGGGACACAATGGTGTGAAATTGTACCCTGGTCCCTGGTGCTAGACACGCAGCCGGCTTAGCAACACAACACAGTGTGCCCATTGCGCCGGATATGTCAAAACTTGCCGTAAATAGCCGAAAATCCGCAACACAGAGAAACCATAAAACATATATATATATTTTTTTGCCTTAGCGCTCTTGAATGCAACCATTACATTTGCCACCGAGCCAAGAACGACTCTGCCCACTGGTCCTCTGTTGCTTGGCCTTGGTGGAGGTCTGAGCCCTACGCCCCCTCTATCAAGCAGCTGTCTTGATTTCAGCCCCTTTAATCTGCAAGTGGAAGCAAAGTGAGGGCATTGGACCATCTGTTCTTACGCCATGCGCCCAATCTCCTCCTGCCCAGTCAGGGGTCCCTGTTTGACTAACAGGATTGGGGCAAAACATACCCGGGAATTAAAGCTCTTTGGTAAGTATACCACTAGGGAAGGATCTCGGCGGGATCTTTCAAGGCTTAAAACTAGTGATTTGTTGGTGTTGGAGCTGTGAAAGGGGTGTAGGCAGGAAACAGGCCTCCAACTGTTCCCTAGACCAGGATGTCGAGGCTGCTCAGCATCTCTGTGCCATCCAAAGCTACCGGGATGAAGAAAGCTAATTATTCGGGGTCAGCGAGGGATGGGCGTGGAGCTTAATGCGGGCTTCGGTTTTGATAATATTCCTGGTGAGTACCGAGCCAACATTCCGCGCAAACTTAGTTAATTGAAGCAACGTGCACGACTCTATGATGTAGCTCTCATAAGGGACACATTGAAAAACACATTCCGTATTTGCTAGCAATAAATGCAACACGGAGAGTTTTAATGCGATCCCCGCGGCCCCGCAATACAAATGCTGGCGAGGCTAACGCTTATCGAGGCCGACTTAATGAATATTCACACTTGGACTGCAAGGCTGAGATAGTAACTGGGGACAGAGAGCCCGGAGTGGAGGCGTCCTTAAAATTGCTCGTTCGAGGGGGCGATAGCCTGTTGCCAGAAGTGGTTTTGTGCTGATGCGGTCAAGATGGACATTGCGCAACAATTGGAGCGTGTAATTCATTCATATGTTATGGTATTAATGGATAGACATTATGGAAATTAGAACTTTAATTGCTTGGATACAAATAGTTAGGACTCCAAACTTTCGTAAGCTGCCCATTTCCCCAAAATGTATCTATGAATTTTGTGACATCACAAGCCGGCTAATTTACATAGCAACTTTAACCAAGTTTCTACACCCAGAACTTGGCAGCTAAGTGAAAACTGCAATAAAAAAAAGAAGGTGTTTATGATGGCTCTTTTTTGGCGTCCGTCCTCGGCATTTGCCCTGTTAAGTTAACAGTGGCTCATTAAAATTACTTTGCATTGTTAATGCCATGGTATACAGCATTATCCGAAGAACATAGTGGACTCGAGTAGCATCCCTGTGGGACTCCGCAGCGCAAAAGTGTACTATTTAAATTATGATATGTAATTAAATCTTCGTGTTGCCTAATTTCATTTGTAAATTACAAACATAATTTAAAATCATATCAGAGAAAACAACTTTATTTGCCAATTGGGGCTTTAACTGCTCTGTGGAAAACCCACTGCTGTGCTTTATCTGTCCACTCAGGCCATAAAACATCTGTTTCGGTTCTTTCATAATGGACTTTAGTCGGCGTTTTATCACAGTTATAAACTGAAGCCATCCAATAAACAGTTGCCATATGCTCTTTTAATATGAAATATTTGCTCGTTTGCTGTAACACGTTGCTGTATGATAAGGTAGCTTGAGGTGTGAAATAGATAACAGGTTTCAGCGATGCGCGTTGATCCTCAGGATGTCGTGACGGGCTTCGTCTTTTTGAGGCCATTAGTTGTTGTTTATTGCCGCCAGTGAGGCATCCTTCCTGTCGGCATCTTACGAATGGGGACCCTCTGCCCCGGCACCAAACAAAGCAGTAAATATTCCAACCTCGTTTGATCCCGCAAGAAAAAGGAAGAGGCTTTGATCATCATCCCAGAGCTCGGTGGGGACACATGTGGGACCGAGTCCAGGGGTGTGTTTTCTTTCCTTCAGGGACTCGAGGATGGCTCAGCAGAGGTAAAAAGGTTTGACGGGGGCAAATGGTTCACAGAATGGAGTATGTATTTTTCAAGCAAGCTGAAGTATCGGAACAGATACTTGATAATGTGCTTTTATGTCTTGCAATTGAAATGAAAATGTTGACTTTAATTTGAATCAAACTTGGTTTAAAAACGCAGCATAAACTTTGATCGGACGTGGACGGTTGGCCCCAGGCGTCCACCTGAGGGGGCCATCCACAACAAAATGGGGCTTGAAAATTGCCAGCCAACTGAGCTGTTGAACATAATTTTTGCAAAGCGTACTAAAGGTTTTGTCATTCGTGTTTAAAATTGTTCCACACGACCCAGAAGATACTGTATACAGTATGTCAGGCTGGCGAACTAGTATCGGAGTCATAGTATCGGAGCATTTTACGCACAATATTGTTATCGATGTAGTATCAGTGCTTCCCTAGCGCTAATTGACATTGAATAAACAAACACATTGCAGCTCAGCCGTTGGCTAGCAGACGCCATGGCTACCGGGCGTCCATCTTTATAACAAATGTTGAAACTGCATCTTCCAATTGTTGTTTGTACCTACTGCAAACAAGTATTCCTTCAGACTCCAGTAGACTGACACGTAGTCGCTCCGCAATGTTTTGTGTGCCCTCGTTCATCTTCCCGGGGACATAATAAACAATGAAGCCATTCAATCCGTTAGAACATGTGCGTCGTTTACTACGTTGGCTTTCTGATGAGGTTTGAGGCCATGAAAGTGCAGCTGGTGTCCTTATTGATTTCATGGTTTCATGCACAAGCGCACACACACATTTTCTGTTCTGCAGTGTTGCAAGCCCACTGGGCAGTATCTCGACTCAGGCATGTGTGACGTACTAAAATAGATGAGATAGTGGAGACATTTATTTTTTCATCTTTCAAAGTGGAAATATTAGACTAAATACAAAAATATTACCTGGAAGAAATCAACAAATGGAAAAATATAATATCAGCCAAAAAATAATGATTATACAAAAATACAGAAACATTAGGGAAAAAAATACAAAAGAGAAGTATAATAAAAAAAACATATCTTGATACATATAGAAAAACATTACACAATTATTATAAAAAAAAGGAAAAATATTGAATGAACAATATTTAAATATAGCAAAAAATGCACAAAAAAGTAGAAACAAATGTATTTTGTGACAAAAGTATGGCAAAAAGTAAAAAAAAACAGGAAAAATATAGATGGACAAACTAGATAAGCATTAGACAAAGGTAAATATAAGGAAAAAAAGAAGACTAACAGGGAAAGATATATTAAACAGAAATATGTTTGGGGAAAAACATCAAAAACAAAATATTTATATTAAAAAAAAGAAAATATCACAACCATATTGGAAAATAAGATAAAATATTAACATGGCGATTATAAAAATCTTAGGAAAATTAGAAAAAAAATTACATAAGCATGAGAAAAATATTAATGTATTGGAACAAATAGAAATTTACAATTGACAAAAATATTTGAAAATAAGAAAAACATTTGAGACACAAATAAAAAATATATAATAAGGACAATTTAAATACACATATATGAAAAATGAACATTAAATAACATACAAACACATTGTCATTTTTAAACAAATATTTTCCCAAAACATTTTCCAACTGTTTTTGTATTTAATTTTTCAGTTATTCAACATACAGTATGTTCTATACTTAAAATAAATAAATAAAAAATGCAGAAAAAATTTATAAAATAACAGTCAAATATAAAAAGTATTAAGTAAATAGTAAAAGACTTAGATTAAAAAGTAAATACTCAAAAAAATCAGCATCATAATACAACAAATATCCAAATATTAGAAGGTACAAAATCTTACAGTAGAGGAAAGACTATATTTGGGCATAGGTAGGAGGTTTTGGTGGTGCATAAATGAATTTGTACATTGGTTTATAACTACATTGATGCACATGTGAGGTACTTTTTCTAAAACGTTTGTGAAATATGTGAAGCCATTTCCTTTTTTTTAATCCACCTTTTTATGCTCATTCAAGTGCGGCCCTCACTATTCTCCTCCGACCCCCCCCCCCCCCCCCCACGCCATTTATCCATCCCTCCCGCCGCTTGACAGGGTGTGTATGTTGTTTTTATCGCCGTGACATGATGTCTCTTCCCAGGGCACGTCCCGGAGAACAGCCTGATGGCTCCCCAGGGCCCTAACCCCCCCTGCACCTTAGACCCACCCCCCACTTTACATGAGCCTCCATGTTCTCTCTCTTAAATCAACAACACAAATGCTAACGAACAATCCCAAACATTTAGCACGCCGTAAAAAAGAACGGCTACCTCTTTTGTGTAGAACACGCCGCGGCACATGTTTATTCAGGTACATCCTTCCTCACTCTGCCCGTGAACCTGCCTGGCGGTTGTCACGCGGTCAAAACGTTAACCCTCGGACAAGTGCGGCGACCCCCGGCGAGGTCATCAGCCAGCACCGAGCCAGGTTCCAAAGTTGTCGAGGCGAGACACAAACACAGACGCAACGAACTGCAGGCCCGCCGTTAAACTGTCCGCCGTTTTACGTCCTGTCAAGCTCGTCAGTAAATGGGTGGAACCATTCGCTTTCCTTTTCGCCGACATTGGGACCCCCATGCCAGACTCAAAAACCATGGAACCTTTTTATGTTGGTGGAGCGGGATTCTATACTTCACTGACAACATCGGGGGGGGGGGGGGGGTTACTAATTACTTCAATGTATTTAACTGCTTATCTCCACCAGGGAAATTAATTCTTGTCTTGCCTTGTGAATTCATACTCACATTAGCCAGGTTGGGTAAATTTCGTTGGAACTTTTTGTCAGTTTTTCAATAATTATTTTCTCCCCCAAACAATGCTCAAAATATGTGCAGTGTCAATTGAATTGAACAGGAAAAAAATAATGTTTTGTCTATGTCCTATTTAAATATTACTGTGTTTTTAAAATACATTACATTATTATAATGCTATTTTTCTTATGAAATTAAATTATAAATATTTTAACATACTATTCATGTAGATGTTTGCTGAGGTGCCCCTCCCTTATAGAGGCATAGTTTGGGGCTTTTTCCATTCCCTCCCCCTCCCTTATGTTTTCGTTTTTCATCTAACAAAACCGGGGCACCATTTGATGACCCATCAGGCTTCCCGTTCTGTCTCCTGCTCTCTTTCTCTCTCTTTTTTTTTTCTTAACTCATTCACTGCCATTGATGGCTATAAATGTCAAAAATAAATGTGTGTATGAAAACCTAGAATTTTTTTTATTGTACATTTATAACATATATAACATTTGTGATTAATCATGAGTTAACTAGTGAAGTCATTCGTTTAATTACAATTAAAATTTTTAATTGCCTGACGAGATGATTATTAAAAATAAGGGGCATCAGGCAATTACAATTTTTTATCGTAATTAATCGCACGACTTCAATAGTTAACTCATGATTAATTACAAATTTGATATCTGTTCTAAATGTACAATAAAAAAAAACTAGGTTTTCATACTCTTGTTAACAAAAGTGGGGATTTTTTTTTAAACTAATATAAATAGTTCAAATGAATTTTGACGTTTATAGCCGTCAATGGTAGTGAATGAGTTAATTTCTCTTGGATGAGTTGACAAATGACAAATGTTATTGCATTTTTGAGGGTGGAAGGACTTCACGGCATTTGCGAGGACTGTGGCGACTGAACGAATTAAACTAGTATCATAATGCATATTGCGTATCTTTGGTCGGTCTGCATCATTAGCGGAAAAACACCAACTTAATTTACGTGAGTGATGAAATCCGATGCCCATAACGCTGCTTATAGATGAGAGTACTGTTGGTGTGCGCGTGCGTCTGCAGGAGGCCATGTGGGGTGGCGAGCGAAGGCGCAACGGCGGGCCTTAAAGGAGGAAACCGACACCGCGCTAATCTGCCTCGCCTTTCAACCGCCTCCTCTGTTTTCTATTGACAGCCAACGCTCGCTTTTTGTTCGCTTCCCTCGCCACCTTTTATGCGTCTCCCGCTCAAACTGAACGGTGTCCATTTCTTTCCATCTCCCGCCACTACATGCTCCATTTGGAATTTTGGGGTCATTTGACAAAGCATGACAATAGGTGCCGAGCCTTTCATAGTGAATTCAATGTATGTACTGTATTAGATTATATCACAATACTGTAGATGCTAATACTAAACTCTAACTTTGAGGCATATTGTGCACATAATAAGATGCTGCTATGATAGATTAGGGGGGGTGTCCAAGCTTTTTCCTCCAAGGGCCACATTCAGAAAAATCGAAGGACTCAAGGGCCACTTTGCTAAATTAAAGAAAAAGAAAAAAAAACTTCAATCACACCAAGCTCAGCCAAGTAATTGCATATTGTTTATACTGTATATTACAGTTTGTTTGTTTTTAACTTCTACCTGGAAACTATTCATGTCATATTTTCACAATTTGGAACTTGACGCAGAGCAGAAAGTAAAGGAAACCATCTTTGCTTGTAAAATTATTTTATATAATGGTGTTGTTTAATTTTAACATCTTTGCATTTTAATAAAAGCTCTACAGTTTATAAAATATTTATTAGCCACAGATGTCATTATATTAGGGGTGTGAATCGCCTAGTACCCGGCGATTCGATTCGTGTTACGATTCGATACCGATTAATCCCGATACGATACTATAAATTAATTATTGAGCTTTTTTTAGATTTGTTTTTTTTTACTCAAATTTAGAAAATACTAATCAGTAAACTTTGTCATGTTTGAACAGCACTGAAATCAAATATTAAGGCTGAATGTTCCATTAATATAACATTATTTTATGCTTAATGTGTGTTTTGTTGAATATTCCCATAAAAAAAGGATGTTTAAAAATTGATTCGGCCGCATATCGAATCGATTCGAGAATTGCGCGCTGTAATCTAATCGATTAATATATATATATATTTGCATTTATGAAGCTTCCATGTGTACTTATTTGTATTTTATTATTGCAATTTTATTTCGATTTCATCTGATTTTAATGCACACTTTTATTCATATGCTATAAGTTGTTATAAATTACACATTCTTTTAAAAATGATGTTAGCGAGTACCGTTTTTTTTTTCTTCTGATGGGTTCCTTTCAGCTCCATCCATCCCTCGCCCCATCTCCTCATCCTCCCTGCCATCCTCTCTCTCCCCCGCCACCCCCGCTCGCTCTCCGGCCCACTCAAACTCCCACATGCCGCTCGTATACCTCTCACCTACATCCTCCTCTCTTCTTTTGACTCTCTTTCCAAATGCACGCACACACACACACGCACACTTCTCTTCTCACCCCTCTCGCCACCAGTCATTAATGTTTCCATGCCAACATTCAGAGCAACAGTCCTTTTACAATTTCACATATAAAAGTAGGAAAAGCAAAATGAGAAAAACTAGAGGGTGAATATTTGACACTATTCTGTGAGAGTGATGCAAGACAAAACATTAGGTACGTTACACAATTAAGGAGGATCAAAACATCCATGCATGCATCCATCCATTTTCTGAACTGCTTATTCAACAATGCTCAAAAGATTGCACAAAAATGGGCAAAACATACCCAAATATTAATTTTTTTTAATACACAAATAAAAGTAATCAATCGAAAAATACATGAAATTAACTATTAAGTACCAATGCCAGTTTTTGGAATTTAGCCACCGATACTTGAGACACATAAATAAATAAATACATAACTAAATAATAATAATAATAATAATATTGTTCGTCTCTGTGTGCCCTGCGATTGGCTGGCAACCAGTTCCGGGTGTACCCCGCCCACTGCCCGAAGCCAGATGGGATAGGCTCCAGTGACCCCCCCCCCCCCCCCCCCCGCGACCCTTGTGAGGACAAGCGGTTAAGAAAATGGATGGATAATCATAGTAATAGTAATAATCTGACATTGAGTAAATCCTCCTTGCCAGTAGTTGCACTGTTGTGATTTAACACATCAGCAAATAGAAAGAAAGTTCTTTGTTGACAGTTATCTGTTATTGTGTTAATTGAAATTTTGTGTGTCAATAGTACTGGTAGTATCGGAGATTCGGAACCCAGTATCGACATAAAAAGAAAACACACACACATATGCACTCAAATTTGGGGACCTCACACTCTGAATGTACTATTTTCTTTAGTTGTCCCCTAGTTTAAAATACGCTAATTCGCACTAAAATAAACACGCACACACGCGCTTGGGCCAGGGCAGCGGAGTGGGTCCCATTTACACACGACTGTAAATTACCCAACACTTCTCAATTAATTATTCATAATCCCTAATTAATTATGAAACGATCAGTAATCCAACACCAATCCATTCGGCGGCCGTTGCCTTAGCAACCACGACTCCTATTAAATGCCACCATTGTTTCCCGTAACTAGAGTGCCAATCCCCCCCCCCCCCCCACCTTCCCCCTTCCCTGTTGGATGAGCGAGTAGGGGTATATTGGGAGGTGGGGTAGAAGGCAGTCGGAGAGTAAACAACATGTGCGTCCATATCATACTGCGGGAGCGTAAACAAGTGCGGCTGGTTAATAATGCAGCAGCGCTTTGGCTGGTGGCAGCAGTGAGTTGTAGCGGGCTGCTAATGGCCCGCGTCGGTCAATCATGTTACGCGTCCTTGTAGACGCACGCGTGTGCTCTAACACGGCAATTTGGTCAGACGGCCGCGTTCGCTAGTTTCCCGCACTCGTGCTACATATGGCGTCATTTGAGCAAAAGTTGGGAAAAAAAACAAACAAACAAAAAACTACAGTTAGGAAAGAGCATAAGAATATTAGACAAAAAACGGAACAGATTTCAAATATTACAGAAAAATGTGGGAAATTATTGCAAGATGTTATATTCTAAATAACAGGTGCTCTTTAAATTTGTTGATAAAAAGCCTTTTTAATTGAGCGATTAATCGTGCTTAATCAAAATCCTAAAATGTGATTAATCTGATTACAAAATGTAATCATTTGACAGCTCGAGAGAAAATACAAAGAATTGATTGGGGAAACAATATGGAAAAAATACAAATCTATAGACTAAATAGTATACAATAATACAAAGACAAGAAGAAAATGGGAAATATTCTTTAGAAATAAAATAATAAAGATTAGACAAGTGTTTGACAAACAACAAATAACTGCAATTGTTTTCATGAGGAAACCTATATTAGATTGAAAATACACAAATACTGAAAAATACTGCAAAAAAAAAAAACAGTAACAAAATACTGTTAGTAAAAAATACTGTAATGCTATAATATTTAAAAAATAGAAGAGAAATATCTGAAAAGTTTAGGCAAAAAAAAAAGAATATTAAATTACAAAAAATTACAGCATTTATGGAAAAAAAATGTATACAAAAACGGCATTAGAAAAGCGACTGTTCCTTCTTTTGCAATAAGTGTCATAAAAAAGCTAAAGAAAAATCCTGTTATGTTTTGGGTTGGTCATCGGGCCATTGTGTTGTTATGTTGTTGTTAATTACTATGCACTTGCTGTTTCCCTTATGATGATAATGTATATGTCGCTCTTAGTTTGTTATTCATCATTTTTTCGGCCTTTATTCCGTCGTATAGAATCGTGCATTGCCCGAGCGAGATTTATTGAATGACACTTTTGTCAGTACGGCGAGGTTCCTAACTCGAGGTTTCCCATCGCTCTTCTATGCAAGCTATGTGTTCGAGGTGGCTTCCATGCATCAGTCGAGATTTCCCAGTCAGCCCTGTTCTCTGTTGTTTTGTATTTTTGTATATAAAGACTCTATTTCCCAACCTGCGTGTCTTTTCTGCGTTTGGGTCCTAACTCCGCACCTCATGTGACAAAACCTTGGCTGCTAGTGAATTACGACAAGTTCTGTGACACTTTCCACCTCGTACGCCCTCAGAGGCATTGGAGGTTCCGCCGTACGACTTCCTCCGCCTTATTTGATCTCAGGACATAAACGGCGTCCGTAAATATAGAAACTGCTGTTTTCACTGTCACCGAATATCCTGCGTTGCGGAGAACATCCTGCCCGTGGTGAGAAAATCTTGTTGTTCTCCTGAAAGAGGCAAACCCATGTTTGTGTGCGTGCGTCCACGTGGGAGAGCAGTGAAGGAAAACAACAACAACAAAAAGCCCAACAACTCCAAAAACCTGAAAGAGAAACAAAGTGAGCGAAGGAGAGAGGTGGCGAGTGAGGGTGGGGCAGAGCGGGGGGGGAAGTGGCAAGCACCGTGTGACCAGACGGCGGTTCCTTCCTCGGCAGCCTGAGAATCAGGAAGGAGAGAGCGGCGTGTTCCGACGTTATTGGAACTAACAGGAAATGCGGAGGTCTTCGGGGGGTGTCTTCGGGGTGTCTCGCCGCTTGATCTTCGGTTGACGTTAGCAGCGATTCAGGCTTTTGATTTTGCTGTCCGGCCCAGCGCAGCTGCTATTACAAGTGTGCTCAAGGGCCACATTTTGTAATAATGTGCATTATTGGGAACTTTTGTATAATGGGTTAATTTATTGCTTGTTTGCTGGGAAAAAAAAATCAGGAGATGAAAATAATTGCATGTCAAATTATAATCTGCTCCATTAAGAAATATTTTCTAAGCATTTATTGATTTAAAATTTGGTACAACTTTTTTGTGCAATATATTTTAATTGAATCATCATTCAAATGATTTTTATTTAAGCAGTATTAATTCAAACTGTGTAAAATGTCACAGTGACGTACAATAATATTAAATACACAAAACAACAACAAAAAAAAAACCTTGTAAATAATATATTTAACTAAAACGTAAAGATTTAATTAGTTTGCATTTCATGATTAAATCACTTTGAATCATTCTGGTACTCATTCGACCACCGGGGAGCAGTATAACACAGTCATTAAGATTCAAACGAAGAAGACTTTCACAACTACTGTAAGTGACTTAGAAAAGTCCACTGATAGTAGTGTTTTGCAATGTGTCTTAGCATTAAGCTAGCAGAGGGCAAAGTTGTGTTATTTTTTTTTTACACATAAAATTAAATTCTGTTTTTTAATACACAGTTTAGGAGTGATGTTAAACATCTTGGGCAATCTTTTTTTTTTTGAAGAAGAAGAACTGTCCACTCACTGAACTGCGACTAGGTGAGGGTTCACTGTAATTTCAGTCATGTCCTTCAGTCCAACCCCGCCAAGATCCCCCAACCCCCCACCCCTTGCTTTAACGAGCCTCTCCAAATTAGCATCATCGCGAGGGATCCACAGCCCGGAGGCCAGCGGGCGTAGATTTCGAGGTTCTCCGATTGTTGCTCTTCGGTTTCTTTGTGTTTCTTTGGCACGTCCGACTTCTTCTTGGGACTTCGCTTCCAGCTGTACAAACGGATGACGCGCGGAGGGGATGCCGGACGCATCCCGACCCTGCCTTGTGCCGAGAGATCATGAAAATAATCAGCGTGGCCTGAGCAAACAGCGTGCAGGTGCTCGAGATGAGACAACGGGGGCGCCACCTTGCAAGGACCAAGTAGCAGCAGCAGGTTGCCTTGGGAACCCGTAGCTCACCCCCCCCCCCCCCCAATCGCCCACCACACACCCCTTTTTAATCTGTGACAATCCCTTATCCCCCACTACTTTCTTTTTTTCTTGATATACACGCACACAATGCATGCGCGTGTCCACATCCACATGTCACGCATGTACGTGCACGGACACTGGGCCGATAAAGATAAGCACGCTATTATATCCGCCGCTGAGCACCCTTTCCAATCGGTCTGTGCCGGATTTTGGAATCAAATAAAAGCCATAATTAATACTTTAAGTACTTTAATTTAAAAAAAAAGAAAGTATTTTACAGTATTTATAAAATATAATTATTATTTCATTTATTGCATTTCGAAAGGTGCCCGTTGCCTTCATTTCAGCATCATCAAAGGCTCCTTAAACAACCCCCAACCCCCTTAGGCCTCTTTCAGTGCCCCCCACCCTCCTCCTTTGTTTTACTTATGTATACATAATATGAACAACATTCAGTCTGTGTGCAGAGTGTGCCTCATTGCCTTTTTTTTCTTTCCTAAGAGGAACAATGTAAGATTAGGATGTCAAATGTATACTTTATGGAAGTCTGTATTATGACAAATATGACAGCAAAACAAAAGTACGCTAATAGTATAGTAAATGTGTTCCAGAATAAATTGTATGAGCATAAAGGGGGGGGGGGGGGGGGGGCTGTGAAATATCCGTTGACTGTTGGGAGCCCACTTTTTGCTATTTTGACGTCCCCCAGTTTGAGGCCCATACACTTAGATTATGCCAGAAGGGTGTGCGAGCGTGTACAAACGTGCCTTCTTTAGGATGAAGTAGATATTTTAAACCTAACAGACTCTTTTAGAATACAGTACATTCCAAGTTTGAGGTCTCCAAAACGTGTTGCAGTGTGTGTGTGAGTGGGCATAGTCATGGGTGACCACAATGCATGGCGTGTGTAATCCTAATGCTATGCTTCCCTCTAGTGGCCATCAACTGAAATGTGCTTAAACGCAACCACTGTTAATCAGGAAAAAAAAATGTTATGACATCCCTGTTTGCCTCTTTACTAGCAAAGTCCCCATTCGGAATGTGATAACAGTGTTTAGAAAAAAAAACATGTAGAGACATGATCACTTTGTAGGTCATTGGATCGCCATTGCGTCACATTGTGTGATTTAGCCTTGGGTATGCCATTTGAATGTGTCCATCACACAGTAAATTGTTAATGGCTTCCTTTTCCTTCTCCCACAAGGCTGAGGAGGGCAGAGGGATCCAGACCTCTGACCCACCCCCATCCACCTTCCACCCTTAGCCAAGCTGCCAGGAGAATGGCTATGACGGTACCCAATTAGGACTTCACAATAAGAATGAGGTAATGCCGCTGGTAAAAGAAAAAATAATAATAAATCAACAACACAATGTATGGAAACAACATGTTGGATACATATGGCTTCCTAATTCACCACTAGAGGGCAGTGCAGCCTTTAAACTAAACCATTTTCTACCGCTTTGCCTGAACGGGAGCATTTGTATCCCATTCATAACTTTTCTTGGGCAAAGGGGAGCCACTTCAAAATTGCTACACTTGCTGAAAATGATCATAGGAATACACAGAAAAGTCAGGTGATGGCTAGAGTTTACCTTTTTAAAATGGGAGGTGGGTACATATTCTCACAGGGCTACTGCAAATATTACATTTTAATACATTTTACAATTTTTTTAAGTAAATTTCCATCCATTTTATGTAGGGTAGGTCTCATAGGAAAAAAAACAATACTACTCAGATTTAGTGTTCATTTTAACAGATGGGAATGATTTTAAACAATATCGCAAAGTGAAGGTTATCGCTCATATTATCAGTCGAAGCATATCTCCTAAAGGTGTGTGCACATCTCACTTGAGAGGGTCCCCTCCAAAAGAATGTAAATGTGACATTTTAGCATGAATAAGCCTCAGCCATCTGGACAAATGTTGGCATTTTTCTTGATCAAGGATCTGACTTACAGGGAAAAAGCGAAAAGCCATGTCTACAAATCAAGGAGACAGTGCGCATTCGTCAATCATTTGTAGTTTTGATTATAATTGGGCCTAAATGATGAATTGGATGGCAGATTTAATGAACTGGTATTATCAAAAATTGGTTAAAAAAAAATTGGTAAAAATCTGCCAATTTTTTTAATGACTTTTTATTATTTTTTATTTTATTTTATCTTCTTTTTTTTTTAGCACATTAATACATTTCAAGACAAACAGAATATTCAAACATCCCCCTAAAAAAAGGCAACAAAAAAATTGGCAGAATTAAAAAAAATCCATACTAGCCGGCGGGCCCTACTGGCTCTAAACAGACTTTCTTTGGACTATTTGAGGGAGTGTGCTCCAAATGTGTCAGTGGCTTAAAGGTTTGTCACCAGAGAGTCAGTGGAATAGTGTGAATTAGAACCCCGCACTCATGCACAGTAAACATCTGCACGCCTGTGGCTCAAGGGCCTCCACGGTGGGGAAGATTGGCACTTAACGGAGAGAAGCGATGTGGGGAAAAGCGCCACTGGTTTGTCTTTAAAAAGCCAATGTTTGCTATGGACTACATTAAACCTGCTATCGATTCGACTCAGCCTTGCACCTGCATCAATCAACGGTGCCAGGGGAGGGCCATAGGTAACATCCCTTCCCTGTAGTTTAAAGGTCACAGTCGCTCCCGCGCTGAACCCCCGCCATCCCACCAGACCCACCTGAGACTTGCGGCAGACGCCTCTCACTCTCAGAATGAGAATCGCGATGCCATTCAGCGAGGCATTGATTGAGCCGAGTCCCATCATATCTACTCGTATATTGTTCCTCGATTTGCCAATTAGGGGTCTTTTCACAGTCAATAGCTTTCAGGCCAAGCGTTAAATGGCCAACTGTTTGCAAGATGGCGCTCATGGAGAGGATCCAGAAGATGATAGATTTATAGAGCTCCACCTACCTGCTGCTTATGGCAGATCACAGCAAATTCGCATCCAGAAATGACATATATATGGGGGGGGGGGGGGGGGGGGTGTTCACTTACAATATAGAAATAGTGAACTTTTGATTTATCACACGTATCTTTCACACTAGGGCAATGCACAATTCTATATGACTTATATGATGAAATAAGACTAACAAATACTTTATCATCATAAGGCCATAACAATTCAATGACCCCATGACTCAACCCAAAACACATTTAATAACAGCACACTCCACAAATCCATTTTTTGTATGTTACTTGTAGCAAAAAAAAAAAAGACAAAAAAAAGAATATTCTCTTCGCCTCAAATGAGCATTTTGTGTCCATAAATCAGCGGTTTGTGCACATTTAATATTCCGTTTTAATTCTCCCATGTCTGGGGTTCTGTACATAGCCACTAAGGTTGAAATGTATTAAAAATGTGCTCAATTGTAGAATCATGTCATGTAAGACCATACCGCTCAACCCCTGCTAGTTTGCAATTTAATTGGACTGCAACAGCATTAAAAATGTAAGCAAATTATAGTATCAGCACCTTTCTTTGAATCCTAGACAAGATGTGATGTATCCAGGTAGGCAAAGAGCAATTTTATTCTCACAAAAAGCTACAATTTTGAACACATAGTATAAATAAATAAACACATAGTCAAAATGCATCGTCATGGTTCGTCCCGCTTGTGTGATAAAATAAAAAGGAGAGGTATGGCGACATCCTCATTAGAGTCTCCAGCCTGCTCTGACCATTAACATGACTGACATGGTGCTACACTGGCCTGGCCACTAATGAAATGTCAATTCAGTCTACCATCCATCCTGATCAAATGTTAATTGAGGGAATGATGGAACGGAGCTGCGTGGTTCGCCTCTCATTCTCATCCCTTTTTTCTTCTCATGCATATCGAAGCCTGCCTGCAACTACTGTTAATGGTTGTGACATTTATACAACTTTCCTTCGTATAGTTTACAATATAATCAATGTAAAGTAATCAAGGTTATATATTGTTACTCATAACCATGTCAGTGAACAATCCTATAGTCCAGTGTGTTCCAATCTTTTTTTTTTTAGCCAAGACACATACAGCATGATTTTACATAAGAAAACGTGCCAAAGTGGCAGTGAAAATTCAGCTGCTATGGGTCGAAGATGGAGAAAGGGAAAGTGTCTCAATGGGCAGAAAGATACGAGGAAATCACAGAGCCTAAAACATGATGTTAACTCATTCAAACCCAAAAACATATACATATGTTTTTAAATACTTTTTCCTGCACTCCCCAAAACATATTTATACGATTTATTTTTATTTATTTATTTTTATGCTAGAGCATGCAGAAGGCTTTGATGCAGCTTCTGACCTGAAGAGGTCGCTTAAGGCAATGGTAGCTATTACAAAAAACAACCAAAGCGGGCAGCAGAGTATAAGAGATCAACCAGGGCCATGTTGCAACAAGCTCTTTTCCCCAGTGTTTTCAACAAGTTTGTGAATAATGATGAAACTTAGCTTTATTCTAATGCTAATTGCTGCAAAACTGAAACGGATAGAAATGAAAGAAGAGACTCTAATCTTTCTTTTGGTAGGTTCCATGTTTTTATAGCGATAGAACACATTATTCTGTGGGCCTTGCAAAATCTGTCAAATTCCAGTAAAACAGCCGGGAGCGAAGGGGGTTGCTTCGGTGAAAATGGATGGGAGTGAATGAGTTAAGGGACTGAGTGTTTGGACTAGAGAGTTGACATGATGACAAGGGAGATGTCAGATGGAAAAGAAGTAAGACTGGAATCTTAGGTGCTATGTTTTATGTATTTCACTGTGGTGTAGATAGAAAGGATTATTGAATAGGGGTTATCGAAAAGAAAGCATTTAAGAATGTCCAAAGGGTAAAAAGATTGTCAGATCGAGTGATGAGATTGAAATCTTCTGGAAGGAGCCAGATGAAGTTAAAAACATCCCAGGTAGAGTGAGAGAAAATAACTGGGGCAGATTTTAATGAACCTTTTGTCGAAGGCAAAAGGAACTGGGCTGATTTTGTATCCAGGACAGGAGTCGAGAGAAACAGATGCAGAACACTTTGTTCCGGAAGAGGCTGGCACATTGAGTGACCTACCAGAGCTGAGCTCGTCTCAGCGAAGACATGCATGAGATCTGAAGTACGACAGTAAGACGCTCTGTGTGTGACAGAGGAGCTCGCGATAGAGATAGGAGTGCATCAGGGATCTTCGCCTCCTCCTGTTTCCAAAGATGATGGATAGACTGACAGATGAGGTTAGACGGGAATCCCCATGGACCGCGATGTTGGCAGATGCCATTGTGAGCGGCGGGGAGCAGTTGGAGGAACGTTTTTGAGGAGATGAATGGAGATTAGAAAAAGTAAGAGGGTGAAGGCGAAAGCAACAGGCGGAAACGGAACCAAGCATCTTGGCTCTGATGTGAAAGGGTAACACTCGGACGGCTAACAGAACAAGTCGAAAGAAAAAGAAGACCGACAACTCGACTGACCGTGTCAATGAACACTGCAGACGACATAAAAGCAACATTACATACAAGAGAATATCTGCATGTACACTGCAGGCCATTAGCGGTTCTAAGGAAAGCATCAAACATGAACTAATGCTCATTCCTTTTTACTGATTAGCACCGCTAATGAGATGTAGCAGCTACATGGAAGGTGAGGTTGGGTCAGGCAGACATATATATATATATATATATATATATATATATATATATATATATATATACATATACATACAGTGCTTAAAAGAACAATTTGGACTTTCCAATAGTTTCAACCTGATTTTGTTGTTCAATCTGAACTATTAAATTTTATATGAAATAACAGGTGTAGGTTTATCAATTCAATACATTGTCCTTTTTTAAAAACATTTTTTTTTTATCAATTGTGTAGTCAAAACTTAATTAAAAAGAGTTTTTGGTCAATTCATGTAGGTGCAAAAGTATGTGAACCCTGAGTTGCATTGCTTAAAACAAGCAGTCAAGTAGGATCAGGTTAAAGCAAATTGGTAGCTAAACTAACCACTGAAATGGAGCAATGAAATGAGAGGTTTAGCAAAGAAATTGTGCACCACTGACTGAAACAGAGACAAAACCACGTCACTTTAGTCTTACCCGGGTGAACCCATACAGGTCAGTCATGCTGAGATAAAGAGAAATCTCAGGGGACCTTAGGAAGTGGGTAGTGACAGCACATCTGTCTGGGGAAAGCTATAAAGTCATCAAAAAAAAAAAGTGCTTCATCATTCCACTGTGAACTAGAGAACACTGAAAATTACTACAATCCTGCCTAGAAGTGGACGACCTTCTAAAATATCAGCAAGAACCACAAGACAAATGATAATTCAGGTAAAAAGCCAACTCGAGCATCACATCGAGGGATTTGCAGACCTCTTTTGCTGCATCTGGGACACATGTGCATGCTTCAACAATCAGAAGAAAAGTCAATCGACAAGGCTTTCATGGAAGGCTTGCTAGGTAGAAGCCTCTGCTCACAAAAAAGATCAAAGCTGCCCATCTTTGCCAGCGAGTACCTGGACAACACTGAAGCTTTTTGGAAGTCCCTTCTGTGGACAGATGAGTCCAAAATTGAACTATTGACATGTTTGGTAAAAAGTCAACACTGAATGTTAAATTCTGGGCTGGCTTTTCATCATCAGGACCGAGACAACTCCACATAATCCAAGGAATCATGAATTCAGATGAATATTGTGAAATCCTGGATCATAACCTGAAGCCGTCCTTTGTGAAGTTACAGCCTGGTAAAAGATGGATCATGCAACATAACAATAATCCAAAGCGTTCCAGCAATACAACCAAGGAATGTCTGAAGAACAACAAGATTCATGTTCCGGATGTGCACAGTCAAAATCCGGACTTAAATTCTTTCAAAATACTGTGGCGGGACCTGAAGCGGGCAGTTTATGCTAGACGCCCATCCAACCTCTCTCAATTGGCTGCATTTTGCAAGGAAGAGTGGCAAAAATCCCCTAAAGTAAATGTGAAAAGACTGATAAGTCACTAAAGAAAGTGTTTGGATGAAGTTCTCATTGCAAAAGGAGGTGCGATACTTTTACACCCGTGAAATCTGAGTTGTTCAAGAATGAATGACAATATTATCATTATTTTTGTTCAAGTCCAATATTTTCAATGCCAGCATTGTAGTTTTGGGTATGACTAAACATTTAATAAGCTTATTTTAATATTTGATACAAAAAGTCTGACCATGCCTGCAGGGTTCACTTTTTTTTTTTAGCAGCACTGTATATATATATATATATATATATAATTTAAAAAAAATGGCTCCCTGCAAGCTCACTTGTGTTTGGTCTGTGCATGAGAAATGGAGTGTGCGTTTATTTATTTGACTCTACTACGGACAGCGCGGACCATTAAGACCAGATCTTACTCATCAACTATTAAAAATGCAACACATCAATTTAACTGTTGTTTCCAATTGAAAGTTATTTACACTGCACTTTTGTTTATTCTGGAAGATTGCTTGACTGCCATTGATGATGACTTCTTGTTTGACGATTATCACTTGGTACTGCCCACTTCTCTCTTCGTAAAGACACGGCTGGTTTTATTCACCTGTCAGGTTGTCTTCGTTTGAACACTGAAACCATATTAGTGCCGCCTATTTGTTTATATTTGAATCAAAACCCTGCGCCAGGAATAGGAACGATCTTTAAAATTGAGACGATAATCCCACAAAGCAGCTAAAGAGGAGCTGGCTGTAGAAAGAAGGGGGATCTGTCTTTGTGTTCCCACAAAGTACCTGTCCAAAGGGACCTTTTAGGTTTCTAAGAATAGACTATCATCGCCTCCTTGTTGTTCTTTCCTTCTCTGGCCTCCAGGGAGTTTTATCTTAGACGACGGGTGGTAATTGCTTCGGAGAGTTTTTGGCTGCGGCACTTTTAAGTGAATTCTTCATTTGCGAGGCAAATATTTGCGTTTTCCCCGGAGGGATGTTTGTGCTGTCGGTGCAAAAGCTCTGACGCCTCCAGATGCCACATTCTCCATCGCCTCTGCTTCTCATGCAGCTTCGGGAGGTGCCTACAGAGCGTTGTACGCGTCCTGGTCCACAACAGGAGCTCAGGAGGTTATATTTTCATCCTAATTTCTGCAAAACCCTGTGGCTAGATCAAGGAAGAAGAGTCCATTACAGATCACGGAATTTATTTGGAGCTACAAAGCTGACATACTCACACAAAGCCATCACTTCTTCGGTTGTAAGAATGGCAACAGGTGGAGACACAGGCCCAAAATGGCTGCCTCGAACCAAAATGGCTGACTTCCTGTTTAGTTAGGGGCATGGGTTCCTTGAGATTTTGTTGTGTGTCCTTAAACGATGGACATGTCCATTCAATGTCATGTCCGTCGGTGAAACTGTTGATGGGGCTGATTTAAAATTAATTAAATAAATAAATAAATGAATAAATAAATTAGGGGTGTCAAAGTTAGTGCATTAATTTTCAGTTAGTTTAAAGTTCCTTTAACTGCACTAATTTTTTTAACGCACGATTAATGAGCGTCCATTAATTGGAAAGCATGTACTGGGGTAATTCCAGTCGCAATGCAGCAGACACGCCCATGTCAAAATTTATCATAATAAATTTAATAATAATGCATATATTTGTGGAGACTGGGGTCAAGTTGTATTTTACAATTTTTAAAATGTGCAGAATTTCGCAAGTTATTTCATGTTAAAGATTAAATAGCTCTTAATATGAAAAGAAAAATGCACTGAGCTGTCACCAAAGTCTTGCAAATGCAATTATGCCATCTAGTGGCAGAAAAATGACCTCAACACGAATCAATATCACACTCGTTTTTACAGTACAGTAAATCTTTTGAATTTTAACTAAATTTTATAAATCATCATGAAATTACTGTATCAATAAGTAAAAGATATTGCCATATTTCTCTTAGTTTAAAATTTTTCCCACTTTTTTGTTAATAAAAACTGAAAAAAAACCGTAGAAAAAAATATTTCATTGTGCATGTTATTGTACATTTAGAACAGATATAAAATTGTGACTAGCTGTGAGTTAACTATAGATGTACTGCGATAAATTGCTAAGTTGTGTTCTGTGCTTTACTGTTTAATATTCTAGCGAGGGAACTGAATCCCTACTCTGTATTAAATGGAAAAAAATGGTAACATTTTAGGTGCAATAGTTGACAGCGTTTGATCAAAACCAATGTGGAAAGCTCTTCAAGCCCCTCAGGCGGCGTCGGTGGCATCCAGCACGGAGGCTGTTGTTGCTCACTCTCTCGCTCACTTTCTTTGTTTGTGTTTAAGGGTTTCCTTTTTAGAAAAAAACTCTTGAGGGGCGGGAGACTGTATTTCATGTTTGCCTCATTATAGCCAGCCTTTATCCAACTTGTTTTTCCCCTCCCCGCTTGAACAGATTTGATTCAAACAGAAAACGGCGCAATCAAAAATCAAAGCTCACTTTTGTGCTATTTCCTTCTTCTTCTCCCCTAAACATGACATTTTCCCAAAGAGAATGTGAGTGGCCCTTTCCGAGGACATTTCCATTTCTTGGGTTTACCTGGCACTGAATCCCGCCCCACTGTTATTTTCCACTCGCGCAAAAGGAGGTAAAAAGATCATCCTCAGGTGAACAGGAAGGCGCGTCAAGCATCATTAATTTGTTGTGACAGTTGCTTGTTGGGCTTTGGGGAGGAAACGCGCTTTGATGCGAAGACCCGGCCTGAGCTGCGAGACGTCTAATGATGCCAGGGTTTGTTCAAGCCGCCAATCGAGTGGCGCGACCTACTTATAGCAGCGGCGGCGGCGGCACCGCTCTCAAGAAAACCCAACATTTTCTTCTTCTTTGTTTTGCGGCCTTCATAATAGCCAGCCGCTAATTTTTTGTCATTTTAAAGCAAAACAATTTGTTACGACCCTTTGAGCAGTGGGCTTCCTTGGACCCCCGGATCCGTTGAATGGTTGCTGCGCGGTGGACAAAATTAACTTATTCTCGCACGGGTCTTTTACTAGAAATGTCGTAATTTATAGTTTGGGTTGTGATGCCAGTCCTGGAACTTTTCAGACTCGCCTCGAAAACCTTCCTTTCTGACTGAATGACCTGTTGCCATGGAAACAACACCGAACATAAATATATTTCATCCTGTAATTGGATTTTGGCCTTGAGATTCTCACGCGCACCTTGTTTCTATGTTTTTGACCTTCCTTGTGTGACGCCGCTCTCGTAATAGTAGAGTGCAGATGCAACTACTCTCTACTCCTAATGATGAAATAAATAGGCTTTTTTTGGGGGGGGGGGTGAAAAAGCTTCTTTGTACAGAAAGCAAAGACAGACATAGACGGGGTGATGCAGGGACAATGATCTCTTAAAGCTGATGGATGTGTCAAAGCTCAGCAACACACACACACACGCACACACACACAGATTAAGAGCAGGGCTGTCCATAAAGTCTACGGGATACAGTGTGTTGTTAGACCTGTGTGCCATTTCCATATAGATTGCCTGTCCATCATTTTCATTTTGACACTGCAGGCGAGGCTCAGGGATCTCGACGTATAGAAGAGGCAGAACAAGCTAGAAGCTGCAATCTGGATGGATGTATTGTGGAATAATGCATATCTCATTTGTCCCCCAAATATTTTTATTATTTTATTATTTTATTATTTTATTATTTTATTATTTTATTATTTTATTATTTTATTATTTTATTATTTTATTATTTTATTATTTTATTATTTTATAATAATAATAATAATAATCGTTTTCACTCGAGTATAGTGTGATATTAAAAGTAAAAAAAAAATGAAATAAAAAAATCGGTGGTTGAATGACGTCGCCATTTTTTCCATGAGATGGCACCTCGTCCGCCCTCGCATCCTCCAACCAAAGAACCCCATTAAGAATCCAACATTGACCCTGCAGCACCCCAATTATAGCATACATTAATCCCATCACTCCGCCGGCTCAAACACACACACACACGCATGCACGCGCGCACTCACACACATGCACGTACACGCTCGGAGTGCTTTAGTGCTCAAATCAATCAAGCTTTATTTGCACTCGCTTAAAGAGCTGCGATGTGCTTGTCAATGTCCAACGCTCGGTGAACGTGACACTTTGTACAAATTGTTTGTACTTTTTAAAAATTTGTCCTTTCAGATTGCTTTCAAAACCAAAAAATAAATCATCATGTTTATTGGAATTTCTCTATAAATACTTTATTATTTTAGTTTATTTTTAAATGCAATTTCTATGCAAATTCTTCACTGTGGAACTATTGAACGATAATTTATCATTTTCATTTTTCCTAATGATTAGTTGTTGTTGTTTTTTAATAGATTTTTCCTTCACCGCTCAATTATTTAAATTTAGCACTGCATTGAAAGTGACACAGCGATGCCTTGAGATACAAGTGACTTATTTTCCAAGTTTTGGGAGACACGAGCTGTTTTTGTGCAATACTGCCCCCGG
This sequence comes from Leptonotus elevatus, assembly GCF_054856555.1. Classification (NCBI taxonomy): domain Eukaryota; kingdom Metazoa; phylum Chordata; class Actinopteri; order Syngnathiformes; family Syngnathidae; genus Leptonotus; species Leptonotus elevatus. Next base: position 11,004,460 of record NC_141256.1, read on the forward strand.
TGGCCAAGTCACACACAGCAGGGGGAATTAATTTTTCAGAACGCACACTGTTTTATTTATTTATTTATTTTTACATAAAAAATATTATTACTCATACTAATATGTTTTATAAAATAAATATTATAGTGTGCGAGTCCCCCCCCCCCCCCCAATACCTTTTTGGGGTGGAGTCTGGAACGGATTAATGGCATTTTTGTTCATTTCAATAAGGAAGAATTACTTGCGACGCTAGTGTTTTGAAGGACCAAATTAAAGGTCGTTTTGCCGCACCTGCTGCACATGCAGAAGGCATCGTGGGGGAAAAAAAAAAGAAGAGAGCTGGAGGTTTAGGACGACTCCATTGTGAGTGTTCGCGTTGGCCGTCGCTCAGCTCATTTGTCTTCTCGGAGGAGCGTCAAAGGTCACCTATTGTCTGCTCATCTTCAGCCCGTTACCGCAGCGCCACCGCTCATTAACAATGGCCTTGATAAGCGCTAATTTATGACCCGTGTCACTGTAATTAAATGTTTGTGCAGATCTGTTGAGCGGCGATAAGAGCTGGCTTGTTTAAGGCCTGCTGGGAAGTGATGTGCACTTATGTACGCTTTCACTGGACCGCATGCAGCGATTTCAGACTGTTAGATGATTTGCTACCGCTTTACAATAACGATACCCTTACGAAGGCCAGACTACAACCTTATTGAGAACCTATGAGGGTAATAGCAAAAGATTTATGAGGCAGTTCACATCCAAACGGCGGGCGGCTAATCTGACATCCTGGATAGAAACGGGTCCTGAGTCCCTTTTATCATCTTACAGGACGATTGCAAAGCGCGCCACTTTCATATCGCAAAAACCCGCCGCCAGATTTTGACTTGATTTTGGGCGTGATTAGCTTTGACTGTTTGAGCACGAAGGATCAAGGAGGCCCCCGAGGGGGCGCCCCCCCCCCCAGTCCCCCCCAACCCGTACGGAAACCCAAGTGTCGACGGGCTGATAAGGTGACCCCCTTTTTCTCCCTTTAGACACACACGCACGATCTTCCAGCTTATCTCACCACCATCCGCTCTTTGCCTTTCCTTGGTCTTCATTTCCTCGCGGTCATTTCTTGGGGGAGATGGAATCATCGGGGAAGGGAAGCAGGTGGAAAATCGGTCACACACACGCTTGGCACCATCTTGGACACTGCCCTTTACAAATAATTGCGAAAAGGTAACAACAACAACAATAACAAAGGAAACACTTTTCTTTCTTTTTTTTAAAGGAGCAAAACTGTATGGATTAAACTTTAGGAAATGAAAGAAAAGAGTTGACTGACACAGTCAAAGAAGAACATGCAGCGTAATTGTCTCAGCAGAGAACAATGGCAGCAGGGGAATTGTCAAGAAAAATAAGTTGTAGAAAAGGTGTGATAACACCCTACCTACTGGGTAGCGTTTGAAACCCTAATTTAATACCATAACTCTATTCTGCAACCTGAACGTCGCACATTCTGATGGGTGGTTAGGGTTAGCGTTAGTTTCAAATTAGGGTGACACTTTATAACAGCAGTTAGGGTTTTGGTTGACCCTAATTAAAAACCCAATTTCAATCTCTAACTCCATTTTGAAACCCTACAATGAAACCCGAACTCTAATTTGAATCTGTGAACCTACTTTGAAACCATCATTTTAAACCCGACTTTCAAACCCTAAACCGAGATTGAAACCTTACTTTTAAACCCTCGTTTGAAATCACAACCCGGGTTTCAAAACCAAATTTGAAATTCGAAACCATACTTCGAAACCCTGCTTAACTCCCTATCTTCTACTTACATTTTCTTTTGCCGAAATATTTCTTAACGGCAATAAGTTAAAAGTTGAAAAGTCCTCTGCACCCGCTACATAACGTATACTGTACATATGTTTCTGTATTGGACTCCGTAGGGAGACAATACAGAAACATTTCATATAAATTGCTATGCAAGGAAGCAATCATGCAGATATAAATGTTGTGTGAAACTTTGTTTCTTTAATGAGAATCCCTTAGTGAACTGTGCGCATTTGTGTATGTGTGTGTGTGTGTGTGTGTGCGTTCGAGCGAGGGCTGGGAGGCAAATGAGGTAACGTGAGGTCAAAATAATAAAATGAAAAGAAGAAAAAGAAACGGGACTGGTGGAGACAGAACATCAATTAACAACATATGAGGAGGCAAGCCTGCACACAAACACACGCACACGCACACGCACACACACAGGCGCATTCCTTAATGCACGCGAATGCTATTTTTGCGCTCGCACCTTTATTAGTCTTTACGACGGGCTTGCAGACGTTTTATTATAAGGAACTGCTCAGGGGTAAGAATACCCGCAATAATTCAATCTCTCCTTTATGAATTAAACATCCAGCAGGCATAACAAGCCGCACGCACCGACAATGAAATGATTTGCATGTCGCTTTAAACAGCTACAGAGTGCGCATATTTGTTACTTTTTAAGCGTCTTTCAAATGCACTGTGTTTCGCACGAACAAAGGCCCACAAGCAGCGGAGCGTGGAAATGAAAAATTCATTATTATTATTATTAGGGTGATGATTATTTTTATGTCCACGGGGCAGAGAAACAGGAAGGCGTGGTGGTGTAGTAGCCGAGCGAGTACCTGCGGGAGGTGAATATGGTACACCTGACCTGGCCTCACAACACGGCGAGTTGTTTTCTCCTCGTCTAAAGCCTGGAGGCTTTTTGGCCACCGCTTCTCCAAAATGCTCCTGGCTGTCCTCCTGCGCTCCACTGTGCACCTTTAAAACTTTTTTACACCGACAGTATACAGCACAGAGAACATCAAATCCAGTGTTAGGCGCTTGTATTCTCTCAAGCTGCTGGCTGCTGGTTGACATTGAGCTCGCCAAGACCAGGAGATCATGTGACTACTAAAACGCAAGCCAAAATGCCTCTGAGATGTGGGGGAGAAAATGTCAAAAGTTCACTGATTTATTTTTAATGTACTGTTAAACTTTCTTTTTTTTTTTTTTTTTTACCAGATATCTGTTATACACTCTGAAAACTTTCGGTGGACTGCACACACAGATATAAGAGCCGGATAAAATCATTCCTGCCCTCCTAGCTAGAGCAGCTAGCACACAAACCGCTAGTTAGCTAGCTACTGAGGTGTCAAATCCAGGTCCAGAAAGTAAAAACTCGTCCACAGTTTGGCTTTAGCTATAGGTGCTTCTACTCAGAGCTCGTTTACCCGCCAGTTGAGTCTAACTGTGATTTGGTTTTTACCTTGTGGATCTGGATTTGACCCCTCGGGCTAGCTAGCTAGCTAGCTAACTACTGTAGGCTACAATACCACCAGATTGACCCAGTGGGTAGGATGACAATCAATCTAAAAGGCTTAAGTTTCACCAAAGTGGGAACAAAATTAATAAGCAGTGATGTTTTAGAAGAGTATAATTGTTTATTAAACAAATACATTCCCTTCATTACTAGAATAGTAGAATTGGGTGTAAATGATTTAACTCGCACATCAAGTAAAAATGTTTCATATTAAAATGTCACAAGCGAAACAAAAATCACAGTCCCCCACCCCAAGAAATCAACACAATTGCTCCATTTTTGCCTTATCATTCATGATTTGTTGCTAGGCAGAGTTCATGGGGCTCCGTTGTGAATGCCCCACAAGCATTTATTTGAATTACAAACTGGATGCTGACACATGGAGACAGTATTTGTGCTAGTTGAATTCCTACTCTGTATTAATTATGAACTATGTCCTTATTGTTGATGCTGTTATTTAATACAACAAAACCCCAAAGAAAACAAAGAACTAACTTGTGCTGATGCAAGGGCTTGCAAGGACTAACATACACGTTTCATAGTAAGAAGCCTCAGGTGCACATTTTGGACGATTCAAGCGAGGTCAATGCGACGCGGCAGCCAGCCCGTCGTGAGAGTGCACTTTCAATCAGCTTGTGGATCTCCAGCCTGATAAGAAAGCTGAGGCAACAATTGCTTCTGACAGCTTGAGCCAGTGGATAAAGTGTTTTTTTCTCCTCCCTCCATCGGCTCGAAACCAGGATTTCAAGACTCTGGTAAAAGAAGAAATGGGGTATAGGAGGAGGGTTTGCAGGCTGAATAATGATGCCGTTTCCTTTCGCTGGACGAATTGAAAAACATTTATTGCGAGAGTTTATATAAATTACAACAAAATAGTTGAATTTTTTTATCGTTTTTGCTGCATTATGCAGCAGCAGGTAAAAGTTGAATTTTAGCATAGCATCGTCTTGTCAGTGCTGAATAATTGCTCATAGAAAAAAACGATTTATTAAAAGATGAAAGATTTATTGCAACTCTGCATTTCTTTGTGACAATTGGTGAAATTCCCGGTGTGCAGTACACCCGTTACAGCTTATATCGAACGAAACATGGGGTTTATCTGGTTACTCGCTTCCCTAAAATGATCAGAGTGATCAATTTGTTTTCTCCGTTTTTTTTTCCTCTTCCACTGACATATTCAAATCCATCACTTCAATCTTCCACCACTTTTACAATAAGAGTGAACACTGAATGTAGTGCACGCTTTTTAGGATCTAGGTAAATCAGACTCATAGTTTGTTAGCGGTTTAGTTTAGTTTTTTTTTGTAGGGTTAGGGAAAGGGTCAGGGCATTAGCGTTATACACTCTAAAAACAGTTGCGTCAAAAATAACTCAACTATGGGTCAAAAATGGACCGATTCTCTACCTGGGTCTACGTGACCCAATTTTGAGTCAAGAAATTTGTCTTGAATTGGGTCTTTTTTTTTTTTTTAAACAACCCAAAAAGTTTTTATGTTTTTAGAGTGTAGGTTACTCAAATTGGGTTTAAGGTTTATGATAAGGGTTGGGTCAGTGTCAGGGTTAGGAAAAGTCTTTAGGGTTAGAGTTGGGGTTTAACATGTGTTGTGACAGGTAGCTGTGTTGAGGGTTAAGGTTAATTTCCATTTTAACCACTAATTAAATGCTGTATGAGACCGTGACAGTGTCTGTATGGAATTCATCCGTTTTTTGACAGCATTTTATTATCGGAAACCTGAAAGCAAACGCACGTGCCAAATGTTATCCCATTAACGGGAGCAAGCGTATCGGTGAATAATTGATGTGAAGGGTGACACAAAATGAGACATCATGATAAAGGACGCAGTATGATCCATCCAATGCCTGCAAGTCACCATGTCACTTTTAGGGCTTTTTCGCTGAAATATCGCTTTAATCTACCATCCAGCTGGAAGGAATTATTATTATTTACTGTTTCTTGTCGAGGGAAAAAAATCACTTTCCTTCAGTGTGTGCCAGGTAGCTGCTAAGACGTGACGTATTTAATGCTCTTATGGGTCATTAGGACGCAGCGCACGTTCGCCTCGTGTGCCTTGTCGTTGCGGGGAGGATGTGGGGGCGACCGGTCGGGTCCATGTCTCCAATATAAAGCTTTCTGAGGTGACTAGTATACAAATACGTGCATCGTCAACACTCTATTACGAATAAGATTCCATTTTCAAGATCATGGTTTGGTTCACGTTCAGTATAGTAAGGGAACAAAACGCAAAACAAACCACAGGGACGGATTGAATAGCTTTTTCTTTTTTTCTTTTTAGTAAAATGACTCATGCTTTTAGCAGCCACATAAAATTACGTGTTCCAGAACTGGCCTGCAGGGTTTGCATTTGACGCATGTTCTTTAAACAATGCCCATGCAGGCCTTTTAATGCTGCTAACAGTTTGGCCAAGAAACAAATTATATCTATTTCCATTCTTTCCCTGCAGGGCAAAATGAAAGGTCGACCAAGCTAATGTTATCCTATTCAATTTGGAAGATATCTCTACGTGCACAGTTGTTGCTTATTGCCCGACTCTTTAGATTTTAACTTCTCATTCACATAAATAATAGAGCATATTGCAAACATGCTGACGCTCTCAGTTTGTGATATCCAGCATGGCAGAGGTTGAGGCGTTCGCGTCACTCAGTTTTCTCTGTCGGTCCTGCAACCATTGTCCAGCAGATTTCGTCGATCTTCCTGTCAAGAGTAACGATGCCCGTCATCCGCAAAAGCTGGTACGAGCTGCGGGACGGGCGGGGGGTCCGCGTTGACGCCTCGGGGTGAAGGCGTTTCATATTTATCGTACTGTGCCATGGTAAGAGAATCAAATGATTGCAGGGATACAGAGAGAGAGGCAAGCATTCACATGACTGTAATGTGGAAAACTAAAATGTTGAACTATAGTTGTGCGGCGGAATCATTTATGCGTTTTTTTTTGGGGGGGGGGGTCTGTTTTGAGAGACTGACGCGACGACGCAAAATATGAAAGTGCTTTTCATTTATGTAAACAGGAACACATTTTGAGAAATATTCTCAAACAAACAAAATACACCTTAAAATAAAAATGAATTCATTTCATTTAAAGTAAGAAGCCGTCTTCCGTCATTCCATGAAAAATTCAAGCATTTGCTGTTTTTTGTACGAGCATAAAAATATGATTTGGGGAACCTCTTTTGCCATCTTTGTGCTAAGGAACTATGTTGAACTGAGATGAGGATCTCTGTGTTTTTATTTTTTATTTTTAGGGGGGCCTCAACTACACACATTTTCACTAGTAGCATCAGGACTTTGTCACCGTTACAATTTATCACCAACTCTGATCAGAGCTATCACTGATTATTTGAATAAGTTAACAATTTTTACGCACTGCCGAAAACATATTGCAAGCCACAACACCAGATCGCCTCTGCCTGATCTGTACTTGTAGATAGTGCAAGTAAGTTACTCTTGCTGTGCACTGTTTGCAAGGAAGCCTGGGAAAAAAAGAAAAAAAAATGTACCGAAACAACAAGCAGGAAAGCAATTCCCTTCCCAAAACAATGCTTTCCATCTAATCCAGGTATGTGCATCAATTCTTTATTGTGAGCTCTCTGCATTGGCTAACGTGAAGGTCGTGAGACGGAGGTCAAGATGCCTCCTACCTGCTCCAAGGCCCGATTTGTAATGGAACACAGCGAGGTCACGATAGTATGTGCGAGAAAGCAATATCTGAGTGAAATGCAGCAATGCATGAAGACAAAATCAGGCGAGCATGTATATATGGTTTTTTTTGTTGTTGGTGGGGGGTGGTTGCCTCGATAAAGCATGCCTCCTGCAGTGTTAGCCTCTATTAGCGGGAGCACAAGGCAAACCGGAGGGCCTGGGAGGAAAGGAAACTTAAAAGCTGTTCAGGCAAGATAAACAATAATCATGACGGTTAATGTTTCAGGGCATGCGGTGACTTCTTTCTTTCTAATATGTATTCTACGGAGTAGGGATTCTTCTGTCAGATTATTTTTGCACAAATGTACTTTTAGAGTTGTTCCATCTAATGTTCAAAACTTGAAATACAATAAACCCCAATTAGAATTAAACTTTTTTTTTTCATGTACATTTATTTATTTATTTAAATTACAGTACATTTTAAAAGGGGAATATGTTGTATGTGCCCAAACTAGTCTAAACATGGGACTTTAATGTTGCGTTTGTGGACTAAGAATTAAGCATTATGTTCCGTCCATTTTCATCTACATCAGGAAACGGTCATTTTGGCCAATACTGGCCTGTGATGTCGACTGAAATTGACATCATAACCGCCTTCGGGCTTGCATTGCAAACATCATGGCTCACCAGTTTTCTTGTTTCGGTGAGTTTAATTACAATATATTTCCATTCAGTCATGAAAAACTTTTTTTAAATTATTATATATGATTTGATTTAGAAAAAATACACCCGGAAGTGCATGAACCTGTAAAAATAACTTTGCTATTTGCACTTTGGCTGCACCTTGTGGCATCTTTGTCATTACAAAAAAGAGCGTAAAAATCACCAAATTCGCAAATAGATGAGTTCTTCAATGTAAGTTATGTAAGAATGTAAGTTGTCAAAGAAAACAACTTGAATTGGGAAAATTCACAAAGCGTGAACCGCGAATAGGTGGGCATTCACCGTACATCCAACGGTCAAAGAACCCATCATGTCGTCGCCAAAATAAATGCCGTGAATCATAATAAAGCCCAGCTGTGCCTCAAACCTGATCACATTTGCAATTAGTCGTAAAGAAATTGTTGCAGTCAAGCGTCCTCACTGCAAGCCCTTCAAATCAATACGATGCAGCATTTCGCGGAAATGTCAAGTGATAATTAGTGGCAGGATGAATGTCAGCGTAATCAATGAATGATAAGTTGCATACATCATCGTGTTGAGTGAAAAATAACGACTTTACTTTTTGTGATGCAGGAAATAACATCATATACATGTGTGTGTGTATGAGTGTGTGTGCGTGGGTATGTGTGTATATATATATATATATATATATATTAGGGGTATTGACTAGAATCTCTTTCACACCCCACATATCAAAAAAACATATTGAATCGTCTCACCCTGACACATGAAGACATATATATATATATATATATATATATATATATATATATATATATATATATATATATATATATATATATATATATATGCTGTCCTTTTTGCCAATAAATTTAATTGTATATACAACTTAAATTGTATCCATTATGTTAACAACTCACTCTCAACGTTCTCGGATTGGCAATTTACACAAAGGCAAGCAAACGAATGAGATCATTAAAAACAATTCCGCCCGCATGAGGACCGCACCTGCCTTTACCGCGTGTCATTTTTTTCAATTACCAAAAACACAATTATCGCTTTGATTGGAATGGGGAAAAATGTGGCTAGCTGTGCGAATGCATTTGGGCCAAATTAGCAGCTGCATGGCGGGTAGTGGTGCTTTATCTGCTTAGGTGTTAATTATAGGAGAATGATAGAAATGCTGCTGCTGCAGCTGCAGAGAGGTGCTTCATTAGTGGGAAACATAACAGATCTTTACCTGAATACGTGCGTATGTGTGTGCGTATGTGTGTGCGCATTGTGTGCACGTGCCTTTGCCGTCTCGCTGCTTCATCCCAGTCGCCGCTTTACTTCCAGCTCTTGGTGGAATCCCTTTCAATTGCAACGTGCGCCCCGCAGTGCGCTCAGGCCATTTAGGAAAAGTGCTGAGTGCATGAAGCTGGAATGAAAAATGAGCTCATCACCCAAAATCTCTCCGGGGCATCAGCGGCAACCTGCGAGCGGTCAAATTACACCGGCGGAAGGTGTTGGGCACCGCCGTTCTCGGCAGGATGACAAGCTTTGCTGCTATTAAATAGCTCCATTTAGCACCAATGGGGGACGCTTTGTTGATTAAACATTAATGGCAGGCTCATTAGGAGGAGACCTGCAGGCACAGTTGTTGCTCCGTTCAACAGTTGCCCCCCCCACCCAGCAAAAGTTTGCCAGAAACTGAGAATGAGATTTGCAAATAAAAATCAATATGAAATTTTATGATGGCTTAAATTATTTACTATTAATGGATTGTCTTCTATATAGAAGCACAATATCATAAGTGTGTTTTCTTTTTAAGCAAAAAAGAAAAGGGGAAAATGATGGTGAGGTGGTTTTATTTACACCAACACAGCATCAAAAATGTGACAAATATTTACAGTGCAAGTCCAGTGCAAAAACAATCCCAAGTTCCATTGGTCTTTTCTGCAACTTACTGTAATAGCCACTCACTCGCCATCCCACTTAGCTGAGCACTCCACTGCAAATTACTTTGTAGTAATGGAACGTAATGCGCCGAGGCTTCGGAGCGCGTGTCGAGTAATCCAGGAAGAAATTTCTGAAGCGCGTGTCGAGGCGTGATTCATTACGTTTGACACTTCACGAGTTCAGGAAGTGGTTCGACTTTTCCAGAGTTTCACACAGCGCATTGCTTCTACGCAAAAGTTGCGTGTCAGTGGGTGTGCCCCGGTTTGGTAACACAAATATGGAATGACGCGTTACTTTGAAAATTCACGTCATTTAGGTGAATTGCTTGTTGTGCGCTAATGCCGTACACACCAACAAATTGATTTGTTAACCATTCATCTATCATAACAACTAGCAGTGCTCATAAACACAAACCCCATCACTTCAGTATCCATAAGCACAGTTCCCTTGACCTCAGTTTTCATGCAATCAATGCATCATTCATTGGTATTATATTTCCTACAGTATTGCGAATTTTCATAACATCACATTACCCACACAATTTTAATGAACTGATTAACTGCATGTGTAACACACAAATGTACATTCAGCAACTTCAGCATGTTAAAAAAATAATATAAATATTTCCCCAAATTGATAATACACAAAACAAATATTACAATTACAGATAAAAAAAAAATGCAACTAAAGCATGTGTTCCTAAACCAACACTGTCGCAAGACATCAAAAAGGCAAAGTGGTTCAAATTACAGTTTTAATTTCGGCCACTAGGGGGGTTTGTGTGCACATGAAGCCTCACGAGCAGAACCTTTTTGTGAACCTACCCCTATGATGTTTTTGGATCCCTTTAAATACCCCCAGCCCCTCCCTCCGGGCAAACCATATAGCCAATTATGGGTACAATACCAAAAAGTCACCAAAAATAACTAAAGCATGTAAATAAATAATATCTGCAACATACTGTATATGAATCATAACAAAAAATCCTCCATTCACAATCAGTAACTTAATCTCTCAAAAAAGAACAAACTCATTAAATAATAAACCAAACTACTTTTGTGGTATAGTCCATAGTCATGTGACACTTCAAGCGCGGCAAAAAGCGCTATTTAAGTGGGAATCAGGCAGTGCTTCGGTTTGGTCCAGTGTTGATTGTCCAACGCGTTTGCGGTGCGTGTCATGCGTCGTTCGTCGGTGTCGAGTGTGCACCCTCGGCACCAACAACGGGGGGAAAGGAACGAGTCCAGGCGGCAGGTGAGCCGTTTGTGAAAGTGTCGAAATACGGGGGGGAATTTTATGTGGGCTGTGTGAAAACAGTTTTAGACGGAGCTCGTCTCCGCGGAACCGAAGGGCGAGCAGCGCGCGCTCACGTGGGCTGCTCCTCAGCCAGACGGCCGCGCGCCCCAGACGGCCGCGCGCCCTAGTCCGGGAGTGGCGGACAGTCGCAAGGCGCTCCGCAACACCAATGACAAGTCTTTTTTTTTTTTTGTTAAGGAAAACGAACAAAAAAAGTCCTCTTTTGGGAAAGTGTCAAATAAATGTTTTTGTTCTTTTTAGGAATGTGCACCATCAGTAGTGTCTACATTTTAAGAAAGGGCAAGTAATTTTTTTTTAGGGAAGTGCCAAATACTCTGTCTTCGTTTTAGGAAAGCGCAACAAGAGTATTGCGTTTTACATGGTGACCAGACTCTTACGGCGATAATATATCGATTTGGTATCGAGTTTAAAAGTTGGAAACTAGGAAAGATAAGATAAGAATGATTAGGTTGGTATATATTTTTTTCCATTTTGTTTTGCTTTGCCACAGAAAAGTACTGTAGTAAGAATGGCACTAGAACTAGCTTCCACAGTGCTGCTCATTAAAGGTAAAGTTTGCTACATGTTTAATCATCAATAGTTAAATTCTTTATGCACTCTTGTGACAGTTATTGATGCAAGCTTTTTTTTAACGTTTTATTTTATGAACGCATTAGTAAACGATGTCTAAGTTATGTATAGTAGATCCTAACGTTTGATGAAGATTTTAGCCATTTCTAATGGGGAAAATGAATTCACACTGTTCTCTGTTTGTCTGAGCGAGAATTCGATTTTGAAGGCTCTGCAATCCACAATGTGTGCGCTCCATTTTTTGGGCTTTTAGACCATGATTTGATGTCAAAGACTATACAGTCCTAGACTAATATACAGTTGCGATATTGAGAAAGCGCTCAGTTTATTTTGAATGACGTCCAATCAAACTGGGCCGAGGTCAGAATAGCTGAATATTTACTTTCCATCACCATGTTGTGAGAACATCGGTGTTAGCGTGTTATTTTTAGCTCAAAGCTAACACAGCGATGTGCATCACTGTGTGTGTGTAACGCTGGTGCGCATCCGAGTTGAAAAGGGGTCAGAATCACTTTCCAATGTAATCTGGAAACTCTCGTCCATCACAGTTTGCTTTTCTGTCGTCCTTGAGGCAAGCTTTGCTTACACACTCTATATTAATGTAACGCATACATACCTTTTTTGTCCACGTCTTTGCTTTTGATTTGACCAGATCATGTTTGCTGTCCTCCTCAGCATGATGTGTGTGTGTCTGTGTGTGTGTGTGTGTGTGGTAGTGGGAAGACCGTGTCGAAGTCTTTTACAGACACTACCTCCTGATGTGTGCCGCTGGGCATTGTCAGCTTGGTCGAGGATTGCCAGCACCGCTGACTCTGTGTGTTCCCTTCTAGGAACTGTGCAGTTGTTTAAACTGAGATAATCTATTGTGCTTGTAGCTATTTCACTCAATTAAATTCAAAAATCAATTGTACATGTACGCTTGTAAGATTTGTATGAAAATGTATTTATCTGAAACTTCAGGCTTATAGCTGAGCTACTGTATTTAACAAACAGGTTGCAGTTTGAACAGCCTTGAAATAAAATATTAAGGCTTAATGTTCCATGAATAGAACATTCTTCCATGCTTAAAGTGCGAACCCTAACCCTAAGTAAGACGTTTTTGTTGAATATTTCCATTAAAAAAAATTGATGTTTAAAAATTGATTCGGCCGCATATAGAATCGATTTGAGAATTGTGAACAGTAAGATTGCGATATATTGCCGAATCGATTTTTTTAAACACCCCTATTAGCTCGTCAGGTTGTCAACCAATCTAGTTCCTCATGGGACACTATAGAATAAAGCCCCATTTTTGCACTTGATACACAACTTTGAGGGCACATTGAGTATTTTATTTAATTTATAATTTATTACTTATGTGAAAAACCCCCAAATGTTGTGGACAAAGAGAGACCGAAGTGTTTAGCAATGCCAATTAGGCTTCCATTGACATTTAAGACAGTAAGCTTCCTGCTAATGATCATGTGTAAGTGGAGGTCACACGCAGTAGCTGGCACTTTTCGCCTACATAATTATACATCGTTAATGGTATCTTAGGACTTCTGCACAGTTTTGTGTGTAGCAAGTCAAAAAAAGTATTGTGATGTACTGCATTAGTAGTCTGGGGATGAAACTTTTCATGAATGGGCTAATTAGTTTCTTGTTCTCTGGCTTGTATTTGTCACTGAGAGCAGCTTTTAGTTTAGGATCAACTGCTGTGGAGCACAAAAGTGAGCCCCCCCCCCCTTTCCATACCGCCCTAAAGAAAAATCTTTTTTTTCCTCTCTTTAGCTTCCAAAGAATTCTCTCTCTCTCTGTCTCTCTCTCTCTGTGTATCTCTCTCTCTCTCAGAAGCAGGGCCAGCTCCTGAACCGATCAGGCAGAGAGTCTGGGTCCGCCTGGATGCCTGCCAGGGTGCTGTTGGCCTTTTTCCCCTACAATTAGAATTCCATCTGAAGCATCTGATTGTTGCGGCTATGCCCTAGGTGTGGGTGCGGGTGTTGTGTGTGAGAGTTTGTGTGAAGGGGTCCTGTGAGTTGGGACACTCAAAGCTGGCTGAAATCCGTCTGATTTTACGGTCGACGGACCACGGAATTGCTGGTCGTGGGGCACCTTTGCCAGAAAGAACAGGTCGCAGCAGCAAAACTTTTTGTTGGGTGTGTTTGTTGTGGAGAACGGTACCAACTCCGTTGCCGCTTTTCCACTCGCAAAAGCAGGTACTATGAGGTTGGGGTTCCAGGTGTGCCGAACCAGAACTTATACGAGTGACATAAACTACTGTAGTGTCATAGCATTGGATGATACATGGCTATAAAGGACAAAAATGACCCCTAATATATATATATAGTCTTTCTTGAAGCCGTGTGCGATCCCCACGACTTTTTGAGACACACTCCATCTGAAATGTACTCGTTACCCCATGCCGTAAAAAAATAAAAAAACTCTCAGAAAAATAGAGAGAGGAGGAAGATAAAACAGGCGGGAGGGAGATCAGAGCGTTTCTGGTAGAAAATGAGAGCTGAGAGTTGGAAATGGGCGGGACGGGAAAAAAGTTGAAAGGGAAATGATAACACTCCCAAGGAAATATTCCTGTAAGCTCATAGTCAGTCATGCTTTGCTGCTTCTGCTGCTGCTTGTGATGGTGATGATGTTGGGAAGAAGAACAGCCAGTGCACATTCTTGCCTATCCAGTTTCTCCCAGGATGCTTGACTTGTAACATGTGGTCACGTTCTTCTCTTCACGGTCCACAGAGTTAACCAACTCAACTTAGAAGATCCAGTTCTTGTGATTTTAGTATTCAAAAGTTCTTGTCTATTTCTGGCCCACTTTAGGTCTACTTGCCTGTCATTTCGGACGCCTGTGATTGGTTGGTTTTGTCAGCCAGTCTTCATGATCACTTCAACGTATAATTTTTGGTAAGTCCGTGTTTTTTCATTCAGAGAGTTCAGTTGTCTCATATAATATTGGTATGTGAAGGTTAATTGCCATTTTTTAGCCTCGTCTGGCTAGGAAGTACGGTGAGCTAGTGGTTAATACACACGGTCCACAGTTCTCTTGTTCGGGGTTTGAGTCTTGAGTTTGCACGTTCTCTCAGTGCTTGTGGAGCTATTGACGTGGAATTTGGACGTCATGTCGTGTTTCATAGGCGTTGCCGTATCGCATGTCTCACTTGAAATGTACATAGGAAAAGACTTTGAAATTTGGCACATAGACGTGCAGCGTTTTCTTTCATCTCAGCCTGAAAGCGCGCATTGGAAATGTCAGCCCTATGTGGACTTACCTCGTCGGTGTTTCACAACAATTGGCCTTTCTCAAGTAGAATTGATCATCGCCGCTGGAGTGTCAGCTCCGCGTCGCTTCAGGGATGTCAACGGAGCTTCGACAAAGACTGTATGCCCATTGGCAAGATAATTGAGTGTCAATTAGAGGCAGCGACGTGATCAATCAAGTCAGGTGACCTTGCATGCGTGCAGCAGTTTTGTCTTCATTCACTCCACTTCCTGTCTCCCTTTCTGTCCTTTGATGGACAGCTCACTCGGAAAAAGCTTTTTTCTTCCCCTTTCTTGTTCTTCACCGCCGCCGCTATTTACAACCAAGGCCACTTGCTTCCCGCCTTCAAGAGATAGTTGCCCCCCCCCCACCCCCAAACCCCTCCACACCCGTCTAAAGGTCTCCCCTCTGCCACTTGCTCATTGTTAGCACTCATGTCTTCCTTTGATTCAAAGGCCAAACAATCACGGCGATGTCTTCCGCTTATCGACCTGTCTCGGCGGAAGGTCGCTAAGCCTTGTTTAGCCACTATTTATTCGGTTCAACATGATCCAGTGCCGGCTTTTTGTAGGTGGTCACAAAAATCGGGTTTAAAAAAAAAGCATTGATTATAAAGCTGTGTTGAGATTTGCTTTTCAAAAAGCGCCAATTTGATTGAGCACGCAGAGTTCTGGAAGCCGATACACTGACCAGGCTCGGCCAGGATTACGGCTATAAACAAATTAGCCGCACAATTCATTTTGTGCATTTGCCTCAATAATTATGTAACACTGTATCGGGCATTTCCACCAAATTGCGCACAACACCCGGAGTAGATGTAAGTGGGATGCATTTAGTCGTGCAACAATTCAGAATCGGGAATTTGGGATCTTAGTAAATCAGATTCTCAGCCTTTAAAGGCAATTGTTGGTAGACCCGGTGTATTCAACCTTGTACTCTGGGGTTCTAGCTTTAAGGAACAATCATGTCTAAGCGTTTGTAGACGACTCTTGGAGAATTGGGTAACTTACTCAACCTTAGACCCTAGAACCTGTTGCCATATTGTGGCTTGATAACAGTGGATTTCAGCAGAGTTCTTGCTTTGATACGGCGCAACAGTGCTTTGATAACTTTCCAGGTCAGTGGAGTTCTTGTTTGGACATGGGACAATAATTCCCTGAAAACATTCTGGAATCAACAGAGTTCTTGCTTAGATATTGGATGATAGTGCCCTTTTACATTCAAAACAGTTGGCTCAAAAGTAACCCAATTATGGATCAAAAATGGACTGATCCACTCTATAGGTCAATTTGACCCAACTTTCTGGGTTGTTGTATACAAAATGACCCAATTTTTTGACCCAAGTAAAAGGTCTGACCAATGTTTATGAGTTGTTTTATGCTAAAAGACCCATTTCTTGACTCAAAGTTGGGTCAAATCGACCCAAAGTAGAGGATCGGTCCATTTTTGACCCAACTTTTTTTTTTTTTAAGAGTGTAATATTCCAGATCAACAGAGTTCTTGTTCTTTGATGTGGGGAAATAGTTCCTGACAGTTCTCAAGAGACTGGTTGACTATTGGGTAACTTAATGATCTTTTGCTTGACCTAACGTTTCCATTTTGCCTGATTTGACATCTAAATCCAAAGTTTTCGCTTTGCAATTTGAATTGAAATGGAAAAGATGTGAACAGGATATGAACCCGTTTTGGCTGTTTAGCACTCCATGAGCATTTTTCACAACCTGGATGACGAGCATCTCCGACAGAGAGACACCAGTGGGTGACTCACTACATACCCCCATTTATGCCTCCTCAACTCCATAATGAAACCTCCTCCTCCCACCCACTGCATGCGTACCTCACAACCGTCTTCATCGTGTACTTTCCGGTGTTTTTTTTTTTGTTAGCTTGCCTGTATGTACACATGGTGAAGAAAGCTGATTTTTTTTCTAAGTGAGTGTGTGTGTGTGTGTGTACATACGCTCGTGCTGAGCAAACCCGCCCACACTCGGTGAGTCACTGCTCGCTGTCGCTCGAAGAACACCGCATGCATCTCAATGACTGAGGTTGTGCAGAACCAACAAGAATCATGCAAAAAAAAATTTTGGTCGAGAAAGGCCCTTCACTTTGCCATTTATTTCTCATTACATTTCAACATGTCTTTTGTTTTTTGTTATTTACACGCCGCACGCACGCACACGCACGCACGCACGCACACACACACACACACACACACACACACACACACACACACACACACACACACACACACACACACACACACGCACACGCACACGCACACGCACACACGCACTTCGTTCGGCTCCTCCACTCATTGCACAAAAGCAGGTTGCCAAAACAACACAACACACAAAGCATGTGGTCAATGGGTTGTGAGGTTAAAACAGGGGTGTGCTCAAGGCCACATTTGATTTTTAGACCAGACACATGGCTGGGAGAAAAAAAAAAAGTTACTGTATATGAGTAATGGTTCTAAAATAATGACGCGATAGTTTATTTTAGTAATAAAATAAAAATTAATAATGTCATTTATTTACCAATTCTTTAATAAATAAAACAAAATTGTTAAATGTATGCGGGGTGGCCATAAAGGGTACACGCAGGACTGGACTGTTTTTTTTTGTTTTAAATTAACATTATTGTTTTAAATTATAAAGACACGTTTGTGGACACCCTGTAGGTAATTGCTTTTTTTGTTGTTGTTTTTTATTCTACTAATACTTTTTTTCCTTTTATTATTTACAGTAAAGGAATTAAGTAATAATTCAATAAGAAAATAAATAAATAAATGAATAACATATTTAATTCATCTTAACCAATTTTGGGGAGGAATCTTTTTTTTTTGTCATATTTGTTAAAACAGTTATGACTTCTGGCGCCATCTTGTGCCCCAAATTTGATATACAAGAACCTGCTGCGCCCGAGGAGAATCAACCAATCCAAAACAGAAGATGTCATTTATGAAGTATCGGTCTTTTGTCACGCACTTGCTGACATACTCGTTGCAGTCACCCCCTGGTGGCCTCACAAAATATATAATGATTCTTAACTTTAATTATGACAAGTTGTTTAAAAAATGTGCTTACTATCTCTTTAAATGACTTAATTGACGCAAATACGCTGTGGGCCAGATTAAAGAACCATACTTTGTCCAACTGTTGGTTAAACACATACAACATATAAACCGGCATCTGAAATGCAGGTCAGGGTTCCAAAATCAACTGTCACCATGTTTACACCGAGGAGCGTTCAAACTAGCATCCAAGTGTTCCCTGGTGGAGGCCGCTGACTTCTTTAGCGGATCGTTTACGGCGCAGCCTATTATTGAAATGAATGTGCTTGTGCTATTTTAGGGCCACGCTCCGGAGAGTACACAATCCCTTGGAGAAGGGAGGGGGGGAACAAAAAAAAAAAGAGGCCATTAGACGGAGCTAATTGTGCTCCATAAATGTCAGCTATGACTGATGCAGGGGAGCTAAGCAGAATGTCTCCTCTTAGTGCTCTCGCGGCTTGAACTCGCAATTAAAAAATAGTCACCTGGGTAATTAATCAACCTTTTTTTACATGCATTTCTTCTTTTTCTCTACTATTTCTTGTCACGGAATGTTGCTTGTTCCTTGAATGGAGGGGGTTAATTTGCTGGCCTTGATGCATGATACATTTAAATTTAAGCTTCTTCTTTTTTTTCTTCTTTTTTTTTTTTTGAAATAACCACTCCTCCCCCCAAAAAAATCAATCAATCATGTTATGGGCGGCGCACTGCTGGCAGAACACGCCGAATTGATCGCCCACTCAGTCTGATGCTGTCAGAGCGTCTACACAATCCTGCCTGATTTATAACTTCCGTAGCCTACCAAACTTGCTTCTTGGCTTCGAAGATACATTTTTTTTCCTGATACACAACTTTTTGGAGCCAGCAAGAGACATTCAGTGCGAGGCAGTGACTGGGCGGGTGGTTACCTCTGGGGATGTGCCAAATCTCATACAATACGGTCAATCCCCGCTATATCACAGATTTTGGTGTGGAAAAACAAAAGCAAAGCACATTTGGATTGTAGGCAAACAACATCTGGCGTGAGACAATTGTGTTTTGGGGAGGTGGTATCTTCCCGTAAGTCAAATACAAGCTACGTCATGTTTTATGCATTCAAAATGATGCTCTTATCAGTCTTGGTGTTTCTTGAAAGTTCTTTTAATATCCAGGCAGGGTGAAAAATGTGGTTTATGGTTGCGATGACTCCTAGGTTTGTCTTTCCTCCTCAGTCAATATAACAACCATTTCAACAGAGGATAACCTCAATATGGACGCAAATTGGGCCACCAATGAGGGGGAAAAAATCCTCTAAACTTTTCCTCGTCTTCGCCGCACCTTCTAGCGCGCCCCCTTTCCTGCCGCTGTGCTAATTCTGGCTGACGGGGAATCTTCAGGGAAAAGAAATGAGGGTGGCGGGGGGAAAACTGTACAGCCACCAAAGAATGTTCCTCTAAATTTGCAGGCAACTCTTCACTTCCCGGCAGATACGAGCATCCGCTATATGTGTCCTGGTTTTGAAAGGTAGGCGATGAGCGCCACCACCACCCCCACGTAGACGCCGGTGCCAATGGTGATGGAGAGGGCGGCCAGGAACAGAGCACGTCGAGAGGCGATGTTCGCCATCGGGAAGTCGCCTTTGTGCACTGCCTTGGTGGTCTGGAAGAAAGAGCAAAAAACAAAAATAAAAAACTAGGGTAAAAGATCAGCAATGTACAGGTCAGAGGTTTTTGTATTGACGCAAGCTGACTGTTGAATTCAGCACAAGTGTTGATGAAAGTTGGCCGCGCCTCTTGACAGATGAAGCTCATTGGCGTGCGCGGCGGCGAGCTACGAGGCGGCAATTAGTAGGAAAATGTCAAGGTTGTGCTAATATGCGCCGTCGGATGATAAATGGCAAATTAAACATCATTTGAAAACTCGGGCACCGACATTGACAACCTCGCCCAAATATATGAGCAAGCCAGAAATACCAACATTTTGACAAGGGTAAACAACTGCGCAGGAAACTGTAGGGGGGGGGGGGAGGCAACTCGGCATTGAACACTTCGATCTGAACAAGATTCTTACAAACAACACCTTTTTCACTGTGTGCCAGATTGTAATTATGGTTCCCCTCACAGGGCGATTCTGAGTGTGACAACTCAATATAAACTGAAACAAAACGTAAAACAAAGACATTTTCATGT
Source organism: Leptonotus elevatus (assembly GCF_054856555.1). NCBI lineage: Eukaryota > Metazoa > Chordata > Actinopteri > Syngnathiformes > Syngnathidae > Leptonotus > Leptonotus elevatus. The sequence goes on from NC_141256.1 coordinate 11,024,396, forward strand.
TGTGTATTTAAAACAACCACGTAACTTAGCCTTAGTCCACTAGCTTAATGCTAACAGGAAATGCAATAGACAGACTAGCGATGTGGCAGTATTAAAGCAGCAATACATGTTAGACAGACAATATAACAATACTCACAGGCACATATTTTTTTTGTCCTTTGTGAAAACCAACTAATATTACTGCAGTTTACTGAGCAGTGTGACCGTCGTTTATAGCCAGATGTTTGTCATACTGCTGCCCGTTGGCCAAGTCGCACACACCAAAAGGAGCCGCAACTAATTAATCATGATGCAAAAACTGTTGAATTCTTTATTGTGATTAATTGTGTTTAATGTTATTACAATGACAAAATGCTAAGTTAAAGTCATGCTACGCACTTTAGCACTGAAAGCTAACACACAGTGAATTCAAAATACACTTCTCGGCGAGGAAAGTTTATTGGGAGAGGAGAATAACAAAATTGCTGCAACAAAGTGCAGTGTAATACTGCAGCATCCACAGCTAAGGCACAACAACATGCTACGCAAACGTTAGCAAGCCAGTTTTTTTTTGTTACTTAGTTGTAGCCAGCAGGTGCTCAAAATAATTCATGCTAGTGCCAGGTTCAGAATAATATAAGACGTGTGAACTACTGTAATGCCAGTTTTTTTTTTTTTTTTTTTTTTTTTTTAAGTTGTATCATTATGTAAACAATGTTAAATGGATAAAATGCTAAGCTATGGTATTGCTACGTGTCTTAGCATTGAGAGCTAACTTTCAGTCAACACTTTGCAACTCCAGCTTTATCAAGCAACCGCTGATATATTCACTGTTTCAAATTAATTATCTCGTATAGTGTCATGTATTGTTGTGAATCTATCGTAAGATGACTTAAACGGGTTTGGGCGATAAGTGTTAGGTGCTCATTTGCATAATCGTGAGAGAGATCTGTGCAGTCTCTCTGTGACTCGCAACACTTTTCAGCATCTCCAAACAACGCAGTCACACCATTAGTGGCAATAATGGCAGTCAGCTCTGCTCGCTAATCAAATGCACAACGCCATATTTCCTCTGTAAAGATTTACATATTCAGGCGTGGCGTTTTTTTTTTTTTTTTTTAATGCTTTAGCAGCTTGCTCGCACGTAATGCTCCCAGTGTTCGGTGACCTTCCGATGAGACAAAGACGCTATTGATTTGCTATGCGCAAACCTTATTATACTCGCTAACTTGTTTGTCTTTTTTGTCCTCGCGGAGAATGCTCTGGCGTTCCTCAGTGGAATCTTTGGAGGGTGTGAGCTGTATGCGGAATGCACTTAAGGCAAATGATCGGAATGAGATGTTACTATTGTGTTGATGGCTTTCAAAGTCGACAGGTTTCTTCTTACTTTGACATCATTGGGAAAATTGTCTTGTTAGGAAAATCCTTGAAACTTTGGCCTTCAGTTGACAATGGCGATCACATGGTGACAAGGAACGTGATTAATTGACTGAAGATAGCACCGCCATTTTATGGCAAGAAGTATTTTACAATTAAAAGGTTCTTGCATCTTGGATGAGTTATTCGTCAAAGTAATAACTGGTTTGGCCGGGACAGAAAGTACTTCAATAGTCTCAGAAACTTTGACAAGGACAAGGAACATGTAGCCTAATGATATTTTCAGATACACAGAGTAAATTCTGTAGAGTAGGTTTGACTCTATTTAGAGTAAATTTGACTCTTTTTGGAATGCGACCAAATAGACTCCATTTTAGAGTAGGCTAATATTTACACTTTGAAGAGAATAAAATAAGGAATTGAAAAAAAAAAAGTCACTCAAGGGCTGAGGAACGAACTCATGACCTTCAGCTTGAGGTATGCCCCTCCTACTGTTTGCTTATCTCCAAGAGGAGACCAAAAACATTACGAGTTATATACACAGGAGCTGCGTGGCTCAGGGAGTAGATCGGCTGTCTCCCAAGCTGTCGTGAGTTTGTTCCTCAACCCTTGAGTGACTTCCCCCCCCCCCCCAATTTTTTTTATTTACTCTCTTCCAAGTGTAAATATTACTCTAAAACTGAGTCTATTTTGTGCCACTCTGAAAAGAGCTACAGAATTAACCACCACCATCTTGTATCAGCTGTCTTTTAGCTCAAGAGTCTTCAACTCCTCAACCATTTTGAGTGGTCGAGATTATAAATCCTAATTAGGATTGAATTGTCAACTACTCCAAATGGGTTTGACTGACGTCCTGAAATTTGCACGGGTTGAAGATTTATACCAGCCGTGTGACGACGTGTACTAATTTTAAGTTTGACCTTTATTTCACCTTCATCTTTCAAAACCAATCAGTTTGTTTCATCCTTTAATAATCCCCTCGAGGTTTGAAGATCACTTGAAAGTTGTCTGTGGCAGGGAGATGTCTGGGATTTTTGATCTCCTAAGAAAAAAAAATGCTTTGACAGAGTAATAATACCAAATTTTGAATGGTGTATGGCTACGATCAAGCTCTCTTACGTACATCTTCAGAATTAATTTTCTTCTGGCCCCAAAAAATGAGGAGCAGCGAAGTATGTTATCAAGCTGTAAAATGAAGCCCACTCTTCTGGACTGTGTGGGGGAGAGTCCATTTCTAAAACACAGCCATTACTTTCACATAATTAGCCCAGAAGGATGGAATTAGCCACTGACAAGATAATTCACAGAGTGCCTTCATCTCAGCTCCGTTTTCAACTTAAATACGCTGACTCTTTATGAAAATTCACAGCTCCTAATTTCTTTTCATGTACATGCACACGCGGTCTCTTTGTGCTTTTGAATGGCTTTAAAACACTGACGCACAAGGTGGGTGACAATTATTGATTAGGAGCCAGACGAGTGGCAATTCTGTTCTCCGTCTGACCAGATTGTTTTGACGAAACGCCACATCCTGGATTGTGTCGCTATTTTAGTAATATTTGTGCAAGCTAACGCTGACATTTTACACTTACTTATGGTGCTTGTTTGAAGATTCAAATGACATCTGTTAAATTATCACTGGTGAAGATTACTATCATAGGACTTGCATTATTTACTATATTGTTGACTTATTCATATTTGCTTCATTCATTACCCGCTGCATGGAATTTCTTCCTATGAGTAAATGTCTTATGTTCTAGCATCGGGATTCACAAGGCCAAATACATGTGTGTGATTACTAGGCCATGCATAATAATCAAATTCATAGCTTAGATTTATGTACGTACCCAATAATGCCCTTGTTTTTAATACACAAACGTGTGATTGTTTGCCACACCAAGCATTGATTTGAGTCCACAAGCGTGTGATTGTTATTTCATATACAGCCTTTAATACACCGCAAATAACCTTGCCGCACGTAGCCGACATCAACAGTGGTTCATTTGGGACTGCATAAAGATGACTCAAACGGGAATTGTATTATTTGCCCTATTAATTATTTATTTACATCATTTCATTCATTGCATTCATTTCCCCTTGATTGTGTTTTAATATCCGAGTGCGTGATTGTTGTCACACAGTTTTAAGAGTGATTGTATTGACTGCAAAAGCGCGCGATTGTTAGGCCACATTAAAGCTTTAATGTCACACACAGCCCTTGTGGCATGACTGGCAACAGGAAGTGTAATCACGACTTCTTTCCTTTCCTCTGGCAGTGTAAAAGTTGTAGCTTGGAACCAACAAAACTTGTAATCTCACTGGTGAGGAGCATGTGTGTCTTTTCAGGGGGAATATACAGACTATTCTGGAAGTGGACACAGTAGTAGTAATAATGTGTTGTGGACAGCGCATGTGTGTGTGTGTGTGTGTGTGTGTGTGCTGCGTTATACTCTCACCCCCTGCGAGAAGTAAAATGCTGCGATTCCCAGAGGCCAGAAGCAGCAGAGCATGGAGAAGATGGCCAAGCCCAGGTGGTCCCGCGGGGGCACCACGATGAAATTGTCCTCGCTCTCGCTATCGCTGGAGCAGTCTGTCTGTACAGGACACAATAAATCATTGATAATACTTACTTGCGTCTATTTTTTTTTTTTAAAGATGTCTGAATTTGTGATGATCATGAGAACGGATCTTTCTGAAACATTTTGTTCTTACGTCTGACTTCCTGGTTTATTTTGACAGGCAATTCCTCATGTGTAAGATCACTTCCTGTCTCAGCCACACTCCAGCCCACCTGTTACCTGCCTGTTAGCATGGTAAGCAACTCTTTTTGTTGTTGTTGTTGTTGTTGTGTTTTACATTCAATGGGCTATATGGAACGTTGCTAGTTAGCTTGAGACGTTAAGACTACCACCATTCTTTAAAGTACTTGTATCAATAGCATCCAAGTAATCATGTCTCTGAAAGGCATTTGAATTTTTCCGGATGATGATATAACAGCTAATTTACCTAATAATGCATATTCACGGAGTTTCTCCGCCGATCATAATGTTGTAATGTCTTTTATTTTGGGGATTCTATTTTGTAATGTCTTTTATTTTGTGGCTTTGTGTTAAGTTTTTTTCCCCAGATTCATACCGTGCCCCCCTTTAAATGGGCAGAGCTTGGACCTTGTTTTTTTTTGGCCTTCCTCTTCCTTATGTTTTTTTCCATTTAAGAAACTCCAGGATTCCCGCTCTGTCTCCCCCTGTTGGTCATTGTTGTTTTAATGTTACTTTGGGGGATTTGCCCTTTTAGGGATCAACAAAGTAAGTAATCTGAATGTTGAGGTGATATACAGACAACATAGAAACATCATTCTAAAAGTCAAAAAAAGCTAAGCAGCTAAGTTGAAACAGCCAGTCGTTGTGGTACGAAAGCCATTCCCGGCATTCCACATTTGAATTAGATGGGGTGAGCAGTGGCTAACATCGTGACACGACAGCACTTCCGACCTGAACTTAAACAACATGTTTTACTCGGTTATTCAGTTGATTATTGTGTTGTATGTCCTTGTTGTTACATGGCTCTTTTGCTGTCAGCTAAACGCCAGCTCGATTCCTTGTCTAAGCTTTTGTTTTGCGTTCCTTTGTGCCGATCGGTAACAAGTGTGCTCATCAGCTCGTGCGCTTTATGAGGGTGCGATCGCTGACGAGGCGCTGGATCTTTGTCAGAACGGGAGCATGGCAACAGGCAACTCGAGTTGGAGTGGGAGTGGAATGAATATGCATTCAGACAATAGGACAGGCAGACGGCTCTCTGCCTGCTTGTGCGTAATATGAAGGCGCGGCGTATTCATGGACTTTGTGTCTCGCTCCATTAGTTTCTCATTAGTTTTGGGAGATGGAGATGCCGACATTTTGTCAGCCCAACGACAAAAAGATGTCATGCTTGAATGTACGCTTTGAATCTTGGTGCAATGAGTTTGCAAGTCTGTTATTATTTATTTTTATTTTTTTTACAGGCTCTTCATATATGTTAATACATGTTAGCATCAATAACGTTCCCGGCTACAAAGCCAAGACGTGTTGCGTAATGAAAAGACATGAGAGATTAAGGCCACATTAAGCTGCAGCCTCCACACATCATCCTGTTTGAAGGATGATCCAGCACAAGGGTGGAACATGAGAAATAAATGAGGGGAAAAAAAGCAGGTTTAATGATGTATTTTTATACCCAAAGAGAATTCTGAACCGCGGCGGGGTGTAGCATCCTTAACATTTCTTTCATTTGAGCAATATGAGGTAATGTAATCCCTTTATTACCTTTAATCCTGCCATGTTTTCTGCGCTCTGTCTAATAAATGTGAGTATTTATTTCATGTCCTCTCGCCACTGCGGGAATTGTCTTCAAGATAAAAACGGCAACAAGAAAAACAAATGTAACAGAGGTTTGAATTATTTTAAAGGGATGCCTCAGCTCCTTTTGACAGCAACGGTCGTCACGCCGCATTTCCACGCTAAAATGGCCACGCCAGCAGACATTCCAAAGATGCATTTTGAGCTGTAGGCATAGCTAGGTAGCCAAATGCTCGCTCACGGCTGATGAACTAATTTGCTCCCCAAAACGTATACAAATGTTCTATTTTATATAATACTATGGTCCCAAAAACATATATATACGTTTTTTCATTTTTTTTTTCTAATCCTAGACCATACAGAAGGCTTTGATGCGGCCTCTGACCTGAAGAGGTCGCTTAAAGCAATGGTAGCTATTTTCCTCAGTGTTTTAAACCGATTTGTAAATAATAATGAAACTTAGCTATATTGTAATGCTAATGCTAATAAAAACAAAAACAGATAAAAAATATACTTTTTTTTACAACATGAAGCTATATAAACTCCATGTAACATGTGTAAAACAAATCCCTGGATTCACATAGTGAATCTCATTTACACGTGTGCCAGCACAGAACAAAACTAGTAGAATGAACACTTTCAATGTCAAAATGACAAAAGTAGTAGCAAAATCTTTTACTTGCAGACCAATTTACCTTAAAGTCATCAAATGTTTTTTTCCCCAGGAGTTGAGACTACTTTCTCCCTTCTAATCAAATAAAAGAAGGTGCCTCATTTTCTCCAAGAGTCTCTCTGTGAGTCACTTGACATTCAAAGCTTATTGTCCTCAACTGTGTGATGCGTGGCCGTCCATACTTGGTGGGAGTGAAACAATTTCAGTGTAATAGCACGGCCGGCTTCCTTGATTGATGTCGGGATTAGCGAGTGGGCGGCCAAGTTTTGCCCACCTGCCCCGCTAATGGTTGCACAGACACCGGATTAACGGACTCTCAAAATAGAGCTGAGGAGAAGGAAACAACCGTGTTATTCTAAAAAGTGATTGGAGCAAGTGCCCTACAAATGCAAATGGAGACACCCTGCCAAGGTAAACCGATGTGTACTAATATAAAATGGCCAAAATTTTGCCATTGCTGTCATCAAATCATCAAATCATGTTCAATGGCTTGTTTTGGTATGCAAAAAAATCTGAAATTGGCCAAATTGAGGGGTTTTGGACCGACTCTCAGCGATATTAAGTCATTCAAACCCAAAAACGTGTAAATACGACTTTTAATGCTTTATCATTCACTCCCCAAAACGTATTTATACGTTCTGGTTTTTTTTTTTTAATGCAAGAGCATACAGAAGGCTTTGATGCAGCTTCTGACCTGAAGAGGTGGCTTAAAGCAATGGTAGTTATTACAAAAAAAGTGGGTGTAAGTATAAGAGATCAGCCAGGGCTATGTTGCAAAAAGGTTTGTGTTTTCACCAGGTTTGTGAATAATGATGAAACTTAGCTATATTCTAATGCTAATTGCTGCAAAACGCGAACAGATACAAATATTATAAATATTATAAAAATAAAATTCCTGATAAAAGAGAGACTAATCTTTTGGTAGGTTCCATGTTTTTACAGCAAAATGAACAACCCTTTAATCATTAAAAGTCTGCATTTCACGCAGAATGGTGTAGGCCAGATGTTGAACCAGCGAGAGGAGCAATGGTTCCATGCAGGCTGCTGAAGGCTGCGCTCGGATGAATCACTCGCGGCGTAAATCCTGTCAACATGAGGCAATTGCCTGACAGGTAACAAAGAGCTAATGGATGCTTTCACAGTCCTCCTGAGACAGTTGCGCAAAGAGGTTGGCCTGTTTTTTCTTCAACAAATGTCCTTTCATTTTTACATACACTTTGTTTTAATCCTTGCTAAACGTTGTGCACTTGGCAGGTCTTCATGGTGGCTTTGAGCACAACTGGCAGGTGGTGTTATGGTTCATTTTAATTTTGCACTAAAATGTACTACAAAAGCATTTTCCCCTAATTACTGTTTATTAACTAGTGATTGGATTTTATTTCATACTTCATTTTCGTATAGTGATTTAAAAAAAAAAAAAGAGGGGGATTTTCCAAAGTAAAAACAGATGTTTGCAAATGTCTTATTTTGAATAAACACAGAAGATAATCAGTCTTCTTTCATGAAGGACTACAGAAACCAGTGAACAATTACTGTTGATATCCTGCCATCTGAGGATTTGGACAATTTTAAATAAATACAAAAATAGCTCCAAACAATTACTTGATTATTAAAATAGTTTTTGATTAATTTGGTAATCGAATACTTGTCGATTAATCAATACATTTTGACAGCTCTAAATTAAGCATATGCAGTAGATGGCTTTTTTTATTTATTTATTTTTTTCCACAATTTGGTACAGATCAAATATAGGATTATTTGGACATTTTGTAAGACTTTTAATATTTTAATATGTTATCGTGGCATTAAAATTACAAATCTACATTTTTTTTTATTTTTATGTTTGGGTAAAAAAAAAAATGTTTTCCATTGAATGCAATCTGTTTTTGGTAAATTCATATAAAATGAAAAACAAGGACTATTAAATTATGCCATTATGAATAATTTAAAGTGCTAAGGCTTCTATGGAGGGAAACAGAACGCATTACATACTGTTCATGCAACCTGTCTTGCACGCTGCACTGTAGTTGTCTGCAGGTGCAACAGCGTGAATGATAAAACAGACAGATCTGAATGCAATTAAAGCTCCCAACAGAAATAAGCGCTTGCTTTGAAATGGTGGTGTTAGAAATTACACAAATGAATCGCTTTGCACGCGCCGGAGTAGAAACGAAAGAAGCTAACGACTTCTCCGTCAACAGGAATTCAATTACGTGGCTGAATGAAAGAGTAACGTTAATGAGAAATTGCCACGCAAGGTGATTTTGCAATTGATTAAATATGCAGCAGAGTCCAAATTTCAGCACACCCTGCATGCGGCATCCTCATGAGAAGCGACAGCAATCTTTCCACACCTTTTGAAAAATAACCCAAAAGAGAGTCGACAGAGAGTCATTAGGGCTCCACAAATGGCGGCGCATGTTCCGCTTGTGCATAACACGCACCGGCGGGTGGTCTCCCATCGCCACCCGAGTCCCGACATGCGCACGGCCTTCTGCGTCACCAAACCTGCTCCAGATGGTTAATGTATGCCGGTGCAGGAGCCCAAGGCTCCAGAGGTGAGCAGGGTGCTTGTCTTAAGACTTAATAATTCTAAGGGGCTGTGACAGGCCACTTCCCAAAGGGGGAGTGGCTTCAGTGCACCGCTAATAAAAGTCCTTGAGACGGGGGATAAGAGCTTGGTCGTGATGTACGAGGCATGCTTGCACATTCATTGCTACTTGTGTTTGGAAAATTCTCAACGGGGCAGAGGAACTTATTAGGTAAGGGGCAGGAAGTGTAACCACCTTGAGATTTAGCTACACCCTGTAAACAAATACAGTGCTTCTTAGCCTCTGCCTGGTGGACGTTATTGAGGTTGGAGATTCGAGGTTATAAGCAGCACGAACTGCTGTACTTCCTGTTTTATTTTGGGTGTTAAATCATTCACTCCCAGCCATTTTCACATTTTACAGGATTTTGACTGATTTTGCAAAGCCCACAGAATATTGTGTTCTATCGCTATAAAAACATGGAACCTACCAAAAGTAAGATTCGAGAAAAAAAGTATATTTCTATCTGTTTCTGTTCTGCAGCAATTAACATTAGAATATAGCTAGGTTTCATCTTTTTTCACAAAACTGTTGAAAACCCTGGCTGATCTCTTATACTCTGCTGCCACCTGCTGGCTGTTTTTTGTAATAACTACCATTGCTTTAAGCGTGATGCATGTCAGAAGCTGCATCAAAGCCTTCTGTATGCTCTAGCAAAAAAAAAAAAAACACACATAAAAACGTAAATACATTTTTGGGAGTGAAAGACAAAGTATTCAAAAATTTATTTATACATATTTACACATTTTGGGGTTTGAATGAGTTTATATTTATTGCTATGACTTAATTGCCATTGTTAGCATACGCAATTTATACACTATGGCATAGCATAAAAATATAAGGATTATAAATAGAAGGCCTAGTAGTGTTTTCCATATAGCGCATCTGAAAACGGTGACTTTTAAGTAAAATAGGAAACAGATCATGTGTTTATCAAATTTAATTGCAAATCCATCTGCTTAGTTTGCTGAGAGATGCTAACAGCTATGACAGATTTCAACCTAATTCACCACCACAACACCGATCTCAAATGTACAGAGAAAAATCGTTGCCATTTTTATCATACATCTGTTTTGGAAGTGGGTGGTTGCTATGGACATGACACACGATGATGTCACACTTCTGGTTCATGATTGGATCCGAGCTAACCAATCGCAATTGCATTGTTGATTTGCATGATGTTCATATTAAAAATGTTACATATAAGCTCGGTAAGTTTACAACACATTGCAGCCATACTATCGTGGCATCCACTATGACAAATAAAAACATTTTCCATGTTGTTCTTATGTGGGGAAAAGAGTCAATAATGAAAAATAAATAAATGCCCAGCAGAAAAAAATGTGGGTCCGAAGGGGTTAAGTTGCTCATCCCTGATCGAGATCCTTACAAAAATACAACCAATTCATTCTTCCTTAGACCATCGGCCACGCCTCGACACAGTCAAATCCATTTTAATTTGAGTGTCTGCATGTATTATTCTTTATATTATATATTGTGACATGACATTTCAATTATCCGTCTCGTCTTTTGGCAATTGTTTTGTTTTCTTGTCTTTAACAACTCAAGTGCCTCTTTTTCACTTTACTGTCTTTTACCATGACAGGAAAAAGCTTTTTGACTGTGATTCTGCAGACTGATAACTGCCCAATTTGGGATTTGATCATGAAAAGCAGCAGCAGCAACAGAACAGCGTGTTGTGGAAACAAAAAGTGAAAAAAGACCCTATTGAGTTAACAGACGGGTAAAAATAGTCATCCTTCTCCAGGATAGCTTGCCAAGTAAGAAATGGCAAGTAATGTGTATTTTGAAAAAAAAAAAAAAAAAGTATCAAAGCTAGCATGTCAATAATGAGTTGCCATGAAAAAAAGAGGACATATTAGTGAAACCCGCAGCGTTCATATCATTTTCATGCGAGATGCAATCAGCACCCCCCCCCTCTGCGCGCAGTCAAAAACAAAGAGCATCAAACAATCCCAACAAACAAACACGTTTCTTGTTGAGAGATCACAGCGCAGTGATTGTGGCAGCCCGAACGACTGAGCCGAGTAAGTGTAATTTGCCAAAATGTGATTAGACGCTGCCTACCGCCCGTAATCGGAGGGATATAATTAGCTGCATTTGGTGGCGCAAAAAATAGCGAAGGCCTGCAGGGAATTTTGCACTCCGCTGATTGCAAAAGCAAGCGTATCAGCTTGTAAATTAAACATTAAGCCGCGCGGCACATGATTTGTTGCACGCATCCATCTGGGAGGGAGCTGATAGCAAGTGTTTTGGAAAAGGCCGAGATTTCGCCGGCGATTGCCCACCGCATCCAAATGAGATCAATGGATGATGATAAATTCAAATCAAATTGATGGGCTGTAGGAGTGATTTGTTTGTTGTAGTAAAAAGTCATTTGACCACTCAATCAAAGATCTAGACAACTCTTGGAGCTCATCAGGCTCGTCTCGACGTGGTCTAAAATGTTCCGAAATGTGCAGTAATGAATTCTGGACATTTTAGTCTGTGTTCATTCATCCTCGGTAATAATCAGACGCCATCAAGGGCACATTGGTTTCATTTTCTCTTGAACTTGCCGTCTTATTACCCTGCCACTTTTTTTCCTTTTGCATGGCGTAGCCCAAGTAATGCATTAATCATCATTGAGCTGCATTTTTTATTTAAAGCATTTTATTGCGGTACTAATACTAATCAGTTGAATGAGTTGAGATGACTTTGTTGACTTTTAGTCGTCCTTTAGAGCAGAATCAACAAAATCATGTGGCTGAGGCAGTTGGACACCCTAAACTCAATATCTCAATATCGATCATTCAATTTCAGAATCACACTGCCACCTACTGGCCTGGCATACACACATTCAAATGACTATATAATTTATTTTGGGGTTTGGAAAATGGTTGGATGGAAATTAATAAATATTTGGGAAAAAAGCACGAACTAAAATAAATATTGGGAAAAGTTATAAATCAAAATTGAAACATTTTCTTGAAAAACATTTTTACATAAAGTTAAATAAAAATAAATAAATTTAAAACAAAAAAAATACAATAGCGGGAAAATTATGCCTCCAAAGTCAAAATAAATATTGGAGAAATTATACCTCAAAATTATAAAATGTTTTTGAAAAACATTTGAAAATAAAGTTAAATAAAAAATAATACAGTGGAAATTTCGCTTACAAAGTCAAAATAATTGGTTAAAAATGGGAAATGTAGTCCAAAAACTACATAAGAACTCAATAAAATTGGGAAAGACAATCGAGATAAACATTTAGAACAATTACATTTCAAAAGCTACACAAATTTGTAAAAATAAATAATAAAAATCAAGTCATTACTGCAAATTATGCTTAAAATGCAGTTCAATAAAATTGGAAAGGATTATAATTATTATTATTTTTAAATAACATCAGTTTGAGGATGTATGTCCAGCTTGATGAGGATATTCAACCTTTTGGTAACTTCATTGGTGCAACATGTCATAATTATTCTTATTTTTTGGGTTGGCTTTGGACTTTTTTGCTTTTTCCATCATTTGATTTTATCCCCATTGGAACATCTGTAACATTTCATAGCGCTCCTGTCTGTTAAGGCTGACTGCTTGGTCAATAAATCAACAACTGGGAAGCATAAAGTAGAATGACGCTACATATTTTTCTTTATATTGCAAAGAGTAGCGAATAGGTTAAGACTAATGGTTGTGTGTTTTTTTTTGTTATTTATTCCACCACATTGTATTTCAAGGCAAACGTCTGCTCGCTTGGTTTAACTGCATTCCCCCTTCCCAGTCGTATATTTTGACACGGGGCTATTACATCCGCCGAGTCACCGAGGGACACTTATGTTTTTTATAGGCGGGAGAGACACGGCGTGCGACGGGATAAATATCATCCGTTAGCGGAGGACAGCCAGTGGTCAAATCAATCGCACCAGCCGGCGCTTATATCGCCGCATTGAAATGATCCGATCGTTATTGTCGTTTACTGCTAAATGAGAGAAAGGGTACCTGTGGAAGATTTCATGAGAATTTATGACTGTGGCTGCTGCCGGCTACTTCACAGGGCGAACAATATGTGTGCGCTGAACTGAGGCGTGACCACATTTGAGATTTAATGAAGGCATAAGCGCCTTTCTCTCCCTAGTGAATATGGATGGCCCTTCCAATCACACCTGCCCGTGATGCTGGAAAATGCATCCATTCTGAAACTCAGCTGTATTGATTTTACACACCGTTTTCTCAAAGTGCTGAAATCTGAGAAGTGTTTTTTCGCATTGGAATTGCGCCCGAGCGGCAAGACCACATGCTCGCAACCATCAAGTAAATACGACGCGCACTGATAAATGCAGATTTCATGCACCGGGGGAGGCGGAACAGATGGCCGCCAACTCCAAATGCAGCTTCCTCCGCCGGCTCCAGTGCTGTTTTGTATTCAGGTGGAAATGGCGGATCATTTTAATTGAGGGGAAGGCGTGAGGATCAAACGGACGAGCGCGCACACACTTAGGCCGTGAAGCTACAATCGCTAACAAGCATGTCAAACCTAATCTTTGATAGCCTTATTACGCTGACGTTTCCATTAAACGCGTTTGCACGCATTAGTTAGCACCTTTTAATTGGTTGTCGACAGTTTGCCGCTTGTGGTCAAACGATGGAAACATGCTGTACTCATCACATTGGGGGAACGGACAGAAGTATCGCAAGGACATTTTGGCTGTTGAAGCATAAAATCTGAATGGCAACATTTTCAACAGGTGTTTGATCAATGGAATTGATCAATAAATGTCTATTTCTGGGCCTTTCTGTGACCCTTCCAGTCTCTGTATTTTTGCAACAACTTGTTAGGTGTAGTCGAACCCGACCATATGGATTTTTTGAGGCTATGCAAATTTTGTGGGAGCGGAAATAACTACAGATTACCGATTAATCGGACGATTGATAAATTAAATATATCGTTGCTGCTATGTGGAAAAACACTTATTTCCATTTTTTTCTATTTGACATATTTACATTTTTGGGATGTCTGCATTCATTTTCATCCCAAAAATGTAAAAAAAAAAAAAAAGCTTGCACTGTTAGCCTAAGCATTGCTTGTAAAAATACAACTTTTATTATGTATTCAGTATTTAGGGATGCAAGATTATGTGTAATAAATAATGAGGCCAGTGTCACTTGAGTACAACTGCTATAAAGGGTTAGAGTAAAAAAAGGTAAAAATAATCGTCAAATATTGGCCATTTGGCTGCTGATTTTTATTTTTTGGGCTGGGTCCTATTACTGAAACATGTGGATTCAAAAATTTAGAAAAGGTCAAAAAGAAGATCACCGGTGAAGCATCTAATGCATTTTAGTTTCATCCTGAAATTTCACCCCAATACGAATACTGCACCGATATCTTTAACATTTGTGAATAATCGAAATAGCCCTTTATAATGGAGGGTGCTAATCTGTAGTAGCCCCTATTACACTGGCCGGATTGTTCTATTTAAACAGCACTGACAAGGAATGGGCGCACCAATTATTTCTGCAGCTTTTCATTGACACAGCAATTCTAAGCGGGCCTTGTTCTCCGACCCTAATAAAGACGCTTTAATGCAGATTTTTGGTCCAAAATAAAAGCATCCTGGATACTACAATCTTGTTAAGTAGTTGTGGATTCCTTCATTCTCTCGTGTCAGACTGGAGGCGAGTAGTCAGTGGAAGTTGGTAGTCTACTACATAATGAGGCCCTCTGAGTATTTTTCGCTTTCTATCCAGCAAAACGGGGCCTGTGACGATGATGCTTTTCCATCTGCCTATTCATTTGTGAAGTGGAGGAATGTATGAACTTTTTTTTTCTCTGTTTGTCATTATCATTATTTTATTTCACCAGCCACATGTTTTTATCACCTCATTCATCTTAAATCCAGCCGTGCGGGGGGGTAGCCTTGCAGGGCAACCGGTCGAACTGGACACCCAATCCCCACATTGCAATCCCCTAAATCCTTTGGAGTGTTTTTGCACTATCGGCGGTGCCAAAACAGTTCAGCTAATGCAGCATTTTCACTTAATATCCCGGGGTAGAGCCAGCAATGGGGACTTATGGGGATGTGAATTTATAGCCATGGGAAATGGATGACAAGGTCAGTAGATCTGGCGGGATTTGTGATTGGGAAGACGTGCGACACTATTGGTGTGTTCATAGAGCGCTGCAGGAATGCGAACCCGGTGTTTGTTTACACGTGCAAAGGGAATATGGCAAAATACACACCAATCGTCTGATGAGAAATGTAAAAAGACAACAAATTAAAGTCTGACCTGATGATATTTGACATAACAGATTACCATCCGAATATGTTCATTAGGATTCGCCCGGTTGCGTTTACATGAATGTAAAATACACCATCTGGATCCCGATCTGCATTCTATTTGGTTGAAATCACACCATATTTATTATTTAACATATAATTGTACTGACTTTTTGAAATATTGATATTTTGTGACAGTAGTAATTTTTATTATAAATGCTTTAAACATTCAACAAAATTGAGAAATGGTTTATCTATAATTAACATATAAATGTTGATGAAAGAAATGGAGCAAAAACAGACACAAAACACATACACAAAGAACACATAATCTGGGTGGAGGTATCAAGTGTGAAAACACACTGTACCGTGTAAAAGTCCTTGACTTTTTTTTCTCTCCACAGCACCATTCTGATGACGTACAAATACAACACTCCACTATTTTCTTTTGTTAACTGTTTGGCCTTGGCAGAGGTCTGAGCTCTATTGGGCGTTGCTACAATCTGTTAAAGGAAGATGAACCCACAATGCTCACTGAATTAACTGCAACTATTACTGTATTAGAAGTACAATTATATTCTGGGGCTGCTTTGCTACATCCAGCACAGAATGTCTTGAATCTGTGTAGCGTCCAATGAAATCGCAACAATTCTAAGGCATTGCTTTCTTTAACAGAAGGCTACAATTTTTTTTTTACGGTATTTATAGTACCGGATTTTACGGACCATTAGGCGCACTGTATTATTAGGCGCAATATACATAAAAAATAAAATAAAAAATAAAATCATACATAAGGCGCACCGGGTTATAAGGTGCATTATCTTTGTGGAAGCATTGATTGTTAAATTGTTTATTCTAATTGTACTGTATGTTTATTTGATAGATTAAGAGCTGTTATTCTAGGTTAAGACTGGACATGAAATGTTTCGCTTGCTTTTGTTGGCTAATGCTAAATGCTATATTGGTTCAACAGCGCTAAACAATGCATCATACTCACCATTATCCAACCATTTTCTTCTCGGTCCTGGCACTTATTGCAAGCTAGAAATGTCGTTTACCTTCGCGGCCCCACGTCGGAAACGTGCCGTTCGACTTGCGTTGGATCTGACCGCAGCATTAGTCTAGTTCTAGTAGGACTACATTTTCATTTCGCCACAGAAGAAGGAAGTATGACAAAAACGAAGACACCTGCTAGCGATTAGCTGCGCAGGCGAATGAAACCACAAACATAAAATGAAGGTATATGAATTAAAGACAACGAACTGTAAAGCTGACCAAGGTCGATTTTTGTGAAAATGGAACAATTTTAAGAATGCCTTATGGTCCCAAATTGTTTTTTTTTTTTTCAAGATGTTTTCATAGAATATTATGTCACGGCCTTACCTCGTACTCGACGTACTCTTCCTCCTCCACCTCGTACGAAACCGTCTGGATTTTGACATGTTCGCCGTCCTCTGGCACCTTCGCCTGCGGTTCCTCCGAGCCGGCCGCGTCCACTCCGCTCGAGTTGGACGTCTCCTTGGCCTTCTTCTCCGTGAACGTGGTCTCGCAGCACTCGCTTTTGTATTCCTTGGCCTTGATGCTGCCATTGTCCTCCTTGTACAGGATGAAGTTGGGCCTGTAGAAGGCCTCCACGGCCAAATGCAGCGAGGTGGCGTCCAAAAGCTGCTGCGACTTCATCTTGCCGTTGCTATTGTAGGCGCCGCCGCCGCCGCCGCCGCCGCCGCTCACCACGTTGCCCGGCTTCCCTTCGCCGCCGTCGCCGCCTTCGCCACCAAAGTAGTTGATAATGTTCTCCTGGTATTGGCGTTTCGGGAATTCTCCTCCGTACCCGTTGACCATGTGCTTGCTATTTTTGTCCAACAAAGGATTCTGGAGCTCGCTGAGGTTCTCCATAGCAACAAAAGGGCAAAAGGCTTTTTTAATGGTAGGCAATTCCTTGACGGGCACTCGAGACGCTAGCGGCAGATCTGCAGAGGAAGGAGACAGTAATGGAGAGGAAGGGGGGAGTCTTTAGAGTCGATGTCTCGAACGGACCTTTTGGAGAGTCTAGTTTCACTTCCAGGTTGTCAAAAGCTGCACCAGGCAAGAGGACTCAATTAGGTTCACTTTGCCTCCTTGTTTTACACGCGCGTGTTGACACACCACCCAGAAGAGCTACACAGCCATTGATCCTAATGCACCTTGTCGGGATTGGTGTGTTTGTTTTGGGCACACGACAAGATTGTTTCCGCTCCAATGCTCGCTCGTTTTTAGATGAGATTATGTTAAGCGGCTCCCAACTACGGTGCAGTGGCACATTGAGAGATTATCAGGTGTGTCGTGAGAAAATGGTAGAAAATGTTTTGCTTACTTCAAGTCATGTATATTTGTTCTTCTATCTATCCCAGTGATGTATATTGACAATTAAATGCCCTACTGCAAGATGGCAGAAGGCAAAATTCTAAACCGTATTTCATTGTACATATTTTTGGTGACATTTTTGTGTAGTAAAATACTTTCATTGGCTTTAAACCAAGAATGAGACCGAGAACTGTGACATTTTCTTTAGTGGCACATAATTTAGGGGGAACTTTTTGGAAAGTTGGTGATCATTAATTTTGGTTAATGAGATTCAAACATTCAGGTAAACAAGCCGAAAAGTGTCTATAAAGCAGTTTGAGGTGAGAACTTATGATGCTAATTTTCCGCTTTGTGCTTTTTGACTTTAGTAGTACAAATAAAAATCATTGGTGCTAAACGAGTAGCAAAGCTGAGTACTAATGCTATGTTTACATTGTGGTCCTGGCGGCCACAGCAATCACATTTCAGACCACCATGGACAAAAGGTGATGGATGTGAGACACGTCGTGGATGTAATGGGAAAAACTTGACAGGCGGTGGTTGCCGTGGATGCCTGGCTCTCTTTTTAAACTGTCAAAAAGTTGCCACGGCAGTCAGTCAAGGTTCTAATGAGAAACTGGTTGAACGCAACATAACCTTGACAGTACATTTTAGAATTTAGTGGGATGTCCTATGAAGTAAATTAGTACAAAAGTGACTTAATGAAAGGATTGTTCTGGGGAAAAAAATGGGCATAATGTCTCTATCGAGTAACATTTTAGCAGTCGTACCTGTCTGTGTTAATGTTGTAATGAAAAATTTGACAAGTGACTTGTTCCCAGTAAAACTTAGAAACCATCAAATGTGTAGCGAGCCTGACCTTTAGTGAGTACCACGTTTGTCACTTAGTTTCTTTTTTTATTCATTTCATTGCCACGTTCCATTTTCGTGGTTTTTTTTTTACTTCTTTACAAAAAATGGGGGGAAAAGACAATCGTTTCATGCTACCTGCTGTCTTTATTATGTCAGATGATGTAATCCAGTTGCCAATTGTTATAGTATAGGATATGTCATCAAATTTTCATTCCAGACAGTCGCTCAATTTGCCGCCAGCGGGTTAACAACCCCAATCGGGTGACAAACGAGCCACCGAAAACACACTTTAAGCACTCCGAGCAATCAAAACACAATGAAGCTGTTACCACCCAGCCCCTAATTGACCCCCCTCGACCCCATCCCTTTTTGAAACGTCACCCTTGACCTTCTACTGATGAATGTGCAATGGAAATAGAAATGCCAAATGCAGATTAATTCCGGGGGTCCCGACCCCAATCGTGCGGCGCTGCGCTTTTTCTACGTGCTTAATGAGACAGCAAGAATACAAACAAGTCTTGTCAGTGTTATTGGCCGCGAGTCGTGTTTGATAGTTTACCGGTAATCATGTGCAAATAAGCGCTATTAGCCGCAATCAAATATTCTACGCTTTTCTTCGACGTTCTCACAGACCAGCAAGAGAAGAGGTTCATGTTGAAAAGCTGACGCTGAACTGAAATATGCTGTGCAGTCATTACGAAGGGAAAAATGTTGAACGTGAGTTCCATTTCAGTTTCCCTGATTTTGTTGCGATGTGTAGGTGGGGTGGCAAAAGCCGCAGGAAATGCATCTTCTCTTCACATAGCCTGCTTTAGAGCGCCTTGTTGTTGGCCATGAGTGCCCACATGTTACTCAGAAAAAAATAAAGCTGGAAGAGCAAGTAGGCGGGGGGTGTGTGGGGTGGGGGTGAAGTTCACCTTGATAGCCAGTGGACCAAGGCTTCTGGCTGGGCTGGCCACTTTAGAGTGCCTTGTTGTCACTCCTAGCCAAGAGAGACTATAATTTGATGTTTTCATGGCTCAAATATGTATATTAGGGGGGTGTAGGCATAAGAAAGATTACTACAGAGCGTACCAAATTCCTTGCAGCACAGATGTCGTGTGATCACCTGCATCTCCTGAATGATGAAATCAGTTTGAAGTTGGGGTGTTTTAAATCGATTGAGGCGTGTTGAGGAGTAGCGGTTGAAAAAATGACAAGACGTATCACACTCTTTCCTTTCCTAACACATCGCACTACTTTCCACTCCTCACCTCCATGAATAAACCACAATTCCCACTCATGTAGTTTTCCTGAAAAACAGCCTCCAACAAAGCCAACAAAGCCCTCAGGACTCCTCCCACTTGCTTGCTCTTCCCTCCTGACATTGCAGTTCTCGCGCTCTCACAGGTCCGCAAATAGCTGCGGGGATGCCGACTCATGCAGTTCTTGGGTAAAAGTGGATGTGAATATGCGCGGGGGAACCCCAAGGAAAACGTATCCCGTGCTTTACTGTCTGCTTCGCATACTGCCATGCTCCGCTTCGTCGGTCCAAAACGACCGCTGACCCCAACACAGCGCCGTCTGTCTTGTTTTATATGGTTAACTACTCCAAAATTCGCTCATAGTTATTATTATTTTTTTTCAGTTCAAAATGTTCCCTTTTGCTCTATTTCTGTTTATTTTCTTAGATCTTAAATTAGGTGGGTCTAAATTGGAGTTGGACTTTTTTTTTAAACTGGATTGCGCCCATGGACTCCACATGACCCTGTGACCCCTGTCGTTATGCTGATGAAAATACACTAAATTATTAACGATCCTGAAAGGACACATTAATTAACCATTTGCATTTACCAAATTAGAAATGCGAGGTCATTGTCAGGCGCAGTAATCAGCTATTTTATTGCAGCAGTTCAATAAATCCTGATTAAGAAAGTGTATTTATTGATCAACATGAAACAGGATTGCAGGATCAGATTGCTGTCTGACAATATGTAGTATAGCTTATACAAATGCAATACAGGGAAAACAAAATAAAGCACAACTTCCTGTCGTGCAATGATGTCGTTTTTTTTTTTTTAAGTCCAGTAGAATTCATTTTGAGCAGAGCTGTCCTTTTTCTACAGTTTGTTCAAAACGAAGCACCTTCGCATCTCTCCTTGACACAGTGACATTTCCAAGAAGGTTAAGGAAAATGTGACATAAAGGTTAGAAGAATCGACTTTTAAAAGGCTCTTCTTGACTCAAGTGATTTGTCATAATTCACTGTACCTATAAAAAAAAATTGTGTATAGCTACTTTTGGCCCACGATGTACAAATTGATTTTCACTAATTCTATCACAGCAAACTGACTGAAGATGCCATATTTTACTTGCATTTTCTTGTGAGTGTTTTGAGCCTAAGCCTGAGTAAACATAGCAGGGTGGGCGGTGTATTGTGTTACGGACGGAATAACAAACGGCTGAGAAGCAGAGAGCAACAGCAGAATGCGTCCGTACTGGGAGTCTCCACTTGGATGCATTGGAATGAAAATGCAAAAATCTGCGCACCAAATTGAGCTGTTTCGGAAATATTGATTTCGACAGATAAACCCCCTTTTGGGAAATCTACTGAAGTTCTACTGACTACACCAAATTAACCCGGTGGCACCAACATTATATTGATTCAAATGCACCACTGTTTTATTTTTAAAACAGATTTCAGCAACCCAATTAGGCCACAAACAAAACTCACTCAAAATGTTATATTATTTAGTCACTGTTTGTTCTTCATGTCATATCAAATCCGCAATTAAACTGTTAAGGCTACTCTTGCTGTATTATAGGGCAGTTGAAGTAAGTGCAATTAAGCCATGTCTGTCATCTAGTGGTGAATGTTAATATTACAACTTAAAAATACAGTCAGTACAACCACATATTTGCAGTTTGGAACCTGTGAATTTGAATATTATCTGATACTTTTTTTTATTATTATTATTTTTTAAATATATTTTTTTACAATTAGTTTTCCCCCCGGTTATTCCAGGATTTTCTTCCTCCATATTTAAAGCTAACTTGGGTTTGATCGGCTTTTTAGGTATAATTTTTCTAGGTTTGTAAAATAATAATAATAATAATAATAATAATAAAAACCTTTGGGGGGAGGGGGGATTAATGAAGCCCATGGGCCACCCATCCCTGCTATGCTGTATGAGCTGATAAGAATTGCGCCCTCTGCTGTCAGAATCCAATAACCTACAAGTCGTTTTGACTGCACCACATAACGCAGTGGCACAATATTGATAAAGTACTGATAGTGATTAAAATACAATCCCATCATTTTCTAAATTAATTTGGAGTACTACACCCAATCGATTCATTCAAGTCATAGTGATGACAGCACATAACCATGATTGTTCCTGTAGCTCCATTCGAATGTGTCAACATTCCCCCCCCACCACAAAAGTTCAAAGGTGTCAGGCACGCGGCTAGCAGATTAGCAAGCATCCTGTTTGCATCCAGGATCAGGCCGGGTCGCGGTTTCACCATCCGTCAGCACTCTTCAGACCGTCAGTCAGCTCCCACTGCCAATCATCCTCCCACCCTTTGACCTTCTCCCCCCACGAAGCTGAGCATTATCAGCCAGTGTGGGGCACCGGCATGACGAGTCGCACCCGAATACCAATGCGCCTTATCTGTCAGCCATGTTTATCAAGCCACTCCATCCCGCTCGACGCCGGCAAATTCATCTCTCTGTGATTTAATTTTGAACGCGGCGACGGCCTGCGCGGCGCATAATGAAAGCCGACGTCTGCTCGATATTGATGGCCGTGCGCCGGGGCTCGGAGCAGAGGATGCAAATTCCAGGCGCGGTCGTCAGCTGAGCACAAGCAAGTGCAATCAGTCAATGGCGGCGTCAGTTCACAGTCCGTGAGCTACAAATTTGGGGATTTTTTTCCTTTGGAACCTTCTGAGATACCACAAGATGGCGCCAAAGCCATGACTAGTAGGAAAGTAGCAATTGGTGTCAAGGAAGTATGTTGAAGTAATAAATCTCAACTGAGAAACAAACCTTTAATGCAAATAACATTACAACCTTTGTAAAACGTCACAATCCATTTGTTTGGAATTAAACCACTGTGGCATCATCACCCCCCCCCCCCCCCCCCCCCACTCCCCGTCTACCCTGATACCACATAACACCTTTCCGGAACCCTCCCCCATGCAAGTCCCCCTGTGGGATGATTTTAAGTGTTCCTTGATGTGTAAATCCTCGAGTGGAGATGGAAATGTTGAATAATTCAGTGGGGGCTTGCTGTCAATATAACAGGCTGCCAGCCAGCACTGAGGCTGACCCGTCTTCATGGCCAATTGATTGAGGCAACACAATGGCGAGTGTGTTTTGTCGGCTGTCATTATGTCGCACATTTGTTTTGGGGCTTTGTAGAACGGCGACTTTAATGTCAACCAGGCGACATTGTTTATGCAACATTGTTTTTACATCCGTTAAAGGGGCTATTCATCCCTCCGGCCATCCATCCATCCTTTGAATAGCCCACATGTTGTGGTCGCTTTAGAGCGCCTCGTTGTTGCGTGTCACAGAGAGAAAGACGGAAGAGCGAGGGGTGGATTTTTATTTATTTACTTATTTTTTTGAAAGTCCAGTTTGTGGACTGGTACTTGGCGTTGGCGTGGCCGCTTAAGAGTGCCTTGTTGTTGCCACGGGTAAAAGCCTCGCGACGACCCAGTGGGATATATCCCTTCTACTGGAAGCTTTAGGTAGATATAGTTTTGTTTCTTAAGCAGTTAGGTGCATATGTAAGATGCTAGAAGTAACATCCACTTTTCATGCTTGGTGGAGGTATTCAAGAAAAGTGTCTTGATGATGTGCCTTACTTGTTGTTGTTTCCTGTTGCTATAAAAAGTGCACAGACATATTTTTATCTCCTCGTCACCTGATTCAACAACTCTCTCGTTCTCTCTCCAATGGGAACCGTTTCACTGCTCAGCGACTTTCAAATCAAACGGCAAAGCAACCTACCTGTGAGTTCTCGGCAATCCAGATCCAAACCCCGCCTCGTTCATCACGCCGTAGCCTGGAGACCAGCGCATAATCTGTGACTCTCCCACAAGGAGGAAGGTGCGACGTGCCCCGCCGAGCTGGTGTGCGTGCGCCCCGG
This sequence comes from Leptonotus elevatus, assembly GCF_054856555.1. Classification (NCBI taxonomy): domain Eukaryota; kingdom Metazoa; phylum Chordata; class Actinopteri; order Syngnathiformes; family Syngnathidae; genus Leptonotus; species Leptonotus elevatus. The sequence goes on from NC_141256.1 coordinate 11,047,970, forward strand.
CGGCGGAGAGGCAGCCGCGCTTCCCCACCTCCGCGTAAAGCTCTCTCCCGTGCGCCAACAAAGCTCTCCTTTCCCCCATGAAACACTTTTCTTTTCAACGCCGCCTTCAAAATCGCACCCAGTTCAAAAGCATCTCGGCGTGGAAGAGAAGAGGACGAGTCCACCCTGTCGCGTCCTCCTTCGGTTGAGAGTGGGTGCGGAGCTGAAGGAGGCGGCGTCCTTCCTCTCCTGTGCGCGCCTTTACTCTCACTCGCTATTTGGATGTGGACGAGGTTAACCATGTGTGTGGGGGGGGGGGGGGGGAGTGGGCGTCTGCTCCTCTTGCTGCATCACAAAGGGTGAAAACACCGACAATCATCATATTTCAAATATAGATGTTTTGTACTGTTTTTTGCAGGTGAGCTTATAAGACATAACATTAGGGACACCTGCAGCCACAATACTGTACAATAGAGCCTCAGTTTTGACGGCGAGGTATTCACTTAATGTTCGTTATTGAGCTGCTGCTGCTACATAACATAAGGTAGCCCAAATGGCTATTTTAGATTTGAATTGTACTATCGGGATATCAATTAAAATGATTGTTAAATCTTTGCAAAGTCATGCTTCTTACTAACACTGCAATATCAATATCTTGGACGAGTGCACTGTTCAGAACTGTTCAGGACAGTACAAAACAACGATTGAGCTAGGGTTGCAACTAACGATTATTTTTAATAATCGATTAATCTGTCGATTATTTTTATTCAAAGACAGGACATTAATTAACATTTTGATTCTGATGGATTTTGCTTCGACACAAGCATAAAGAAGAAAGAGAGCTGGGCATATTTTTATTATTTACTGTTGAGAAGCTGAAATGCTGATGATTTGGAGAATTTCTGATCAAAAATGTATCGAAACAATCAAAACATTTTATTGATTAATTTGCTAATCAATAAATTGTGAATTAGTCGATTGATTATTGCACCTATTTGTCATATTAAAATAGTCCCTATGATTTGACAGAGGGATGGGGAAGTGCCGATACCAGGTATCTGTATCGATGCCGATAACAGCCTTATGTTAAGGTATCGGGTACTCATGGAGGCTGCCGATACCATACACGATACTTGTTGGCACTATACTACTGCAGTTTGACACATCGGTGAATCATCCTCTGCTTCAGAAAGAAAAGTTTTTGTTCTAGTTTCATCACTGTGCTGAATGAAATTGATATATCAAAAGTACTAGAGTTATTGGTACAAAAAAAAGTTATTTTGATTTTACGTAACTTTTTGGGGGGGTAAATGACAAACTCCCCGTTTAAGTGCATCAAAAGCGAGCCCTATTATTGTAAATCAGGATGAATCTCATTAGGCATTTAAGGCATTTTCCACCCTTGCAACATACTTTAAACACACCAAAACTTATTAAAACACCCTTTTTAAAAGTGCGTTATAAAAACATTAAAATGCTATAAACAAATTGAAAGATTAAAATGTATAGAAAACACTGTCCATATTGTAGTGTTGCTATACATGCATGTTCCTTTAAGAGGCGGGACACGGTAGCAAGGGCACGATAGTCGAACCCGTGATATATAACAAGGGGGAGGGGCATGAAAGTTCCTGCAAATGCATTTTTTTCCCCAAATCTGCCGGCTTAACACGCTGTGAGAAAGTGGTGTAATTATGTGGCGCGCGCGCTTGTTTGAGTTGCAATATCTCTCGCAGAGCAGTTGTTTATGTTTGCGTCGCTCGTAAATCACGCGCTGATTGTCCCCATTAAAATGCAGGAAAACTACTTAAAGCATTGAGAGCTGATTCGTCATTGTAATAAATTTGTTTGTTCGCAATTCCGCAGGAAAATGCGAGAGAATCACCATATCTCAAGTCGGCCGTATGCGCCGGTTGTACAGCGGGTGCTAAATGATCATTTCATGTTGGTTTGCAGACTCGTGGAACTTTCTTTACACTTTTTCGAGGAACAGGAACTTTAAGTGAGAAGCTGCAGAACACCGAATAGATTTATTATTATTATTGTTCTGTAAAGTGATTTGCCTTTTAGGGGGTTGTAAAATCTATGTGAGAAATGATTGTCCTGGGGAATATTTCGGTATTTGGGTAAGGCTTGTTGTTCAGGGGCGTACAGAGGGTGGGGCTGACTGGGCGGGGGCCCCCAGGCATTCAATACCAATCTGGAATCTAGTCCTCTAAATCAGAAATATCACGTGATCAAACGCGAGCTCGCACAAACAGAGAGGAGAGAAATGAAAAATCCTGGCCTAACCCTAATTAAACTTTATAGTTTATCGAGCGGGCTAGCAGTGAGTTCACAAATGTAGCTAATGGCTTGTTAAGCTAATAATTGTTTATATTCACTTAATTGGATACATTCCGTTTCTCGTCGTGACTCTGATGCAAACGAACTACGTTAAAGTGAGGTGAGGATCTTCATTTAGTCGGACCATATCCCTTTCTAACAGGAAAGTAGTGCTTTGACGCTGTTTCATGGCATCTAATAGCAAATAAAGTCTCTTGTTTCAGACTTGCAGTGAGTTCACAAATTTAGCTAATGACTAATTAAGCTAATGTTTGTTTACATTCACTTAATTGGCTACATTTCGTTTCTCATCATGACTTGAGTGCTAAGGAACTATAATGATGTGAGGGGAGGAACTTCGTTTAGTCAGACCATATTCTTTTCTAATAGAAAAGTAGTGCTTTGACGCAGTTTCACGGCTTCTACTAGCAAATAAAGGTTCTCCATCCGGACTTTAAAGACAGCCCCGAGATCCCGCTTCATTGTCTGATTTCGACGTCTCCTGGAATGACACGTACAGCAAAGAGGCGCAATGTTGTCATCGCGATCTTTGAAGAGTCGTCGCCAAGGGTGAAGTCTGCCGAGGGATTTGCGTGCATTGAAGCCGACTTCCTTTCAAGTAATGTCGGCGCGGGACGTGATAAAAGTCCAACCGAGGCCAATTGGATAAGCGGGAGGAGAGATGAGGACTTACGGTCATGTTTGCATCAAGTCAAAATGGCTTTTTTGAAAAATACGCAGTCATACGCATGCAGGCCAGTTGGTGGCAATGCTACATTCGATCTTTGCAGTATTTTGATGAAAGTTATGAAGACCCCTGGGAACCCATCCGTTATACTAGCCTATATGAGTTGTCTTTGGGCTCATACCTGCAGGCCGGCCTTGCAAATTCCGAGGCTCCGACTTGTCCGCGTCGAGATGATTCCTTTGCTACGCGTCATTAGGACCACCGCCCGATCACAGCAACCGCCCGCGGACAGCAGACAGCCACGCTGAGGATAATGATGCAAAAAGAGAGGAATGCAAATGAGCAGCAAGTCAAGTTGAGGAGGGTCATTGTCAGAGTTGGTGTCGGTTTTAAAGAGGTTCATCGTGTTTTCATCCACTTCTCTGTTAGGACTTCGTTTTGTTGTTGTTGACATGGTCTTTTAAAACCCCAATATTGCCAGTGTTTGGGTTGTGGAAGGGTTATTGAGCTTCCAATAAACCACGCATAGGCAATTGTTGGGCAATGTGGATGACATTGACAGTGCAGGTTTAAGTGATTTCCATCTGGGAGACTGGTATTTATCCGCCGTCGTACTGATTGCTGGGTGCAAAGAGGATATTTGTCTCGCCAGGCAGAGTGTGACGCAAAGCGGGCGGTCTGCTAATCCAGCTGTCCCCGCAGCCACCAATCCACACGGAGAGATTTAACCATAAATACCGTATTGATAATAAGAGTCTGAATGATGTCGTCTTTGGCACATTATAAACATTTTTAAAAAGAAAGTGTCAAAAACGAGTAAATAGGAGAAGACCAGGCTGCGAGCCAACATAAGTAACACTCCCGTTAACGTCTCCCGTTAGCACACCATGGGATCGGCCCATTAAAGAAAAACAAGCGCAAAGATCCTACTAATTACAACAACTACATTTAGCCTGATGACGAGTTGTCTTTTAATATTCTTTTTAATGTCTTGGCCCGTTAAACTGTTGCTTTTTGTGAAACCAGTCCATTGGGAATAGCTGTGCTCGGTTTAGCTTAGCAACAAGGCGGCAAGCTAGCAAACGATTGCGATATCCTTTGAGCATTTCACACGAGCGAGACTTTTCATCCTCCTGCTTCTTGTTGGTGGGCGACAACAAAGCCTCTTAGGTTGCATCTTGTGTTCTGATACCGCTTCGGCGCCGTGAGAGTTAAGGCCAAGCGCGGCCGCAACAAGCCCAGGCAGGGGGTCGTATCAAAGAAGCAGACTGGCGCTCCACGGGAGACCCAAAGGCTGCTAATGAGAAGGACGCTGCAGGATTAAAAATAATATATATATATATTTTTTTTTTTATGGAGGTGAATGCCAAAGATCAAATTGGCTGATATCAGTAAAGGGAAAGGCTCCTCTACCAACCAATCTGGTTGACTTCCATTGTTGTTTTAATTTCTCACTGGAATTAGTCCCTCAAATTGACAGAAATTTTTTATATTCGTAACATCACGAATGTCATACGAGTGTGAAGAGAAGCTCGCCCCCGTCATAAAATGAGGAAGGACACATGTCGTCTGTTGCCTTCAGCAACATGCTGGCACCGTTAGCATTAGCTAGATAACAGTTACAAAACACATTACAAGTTAAAAATATAAGTTGAAGTAAAAAGAAAAACAAGAATAGGAAGAAAGAAAAGAGTTTATATGTTCAAAAGGTTCTACCCTTTATTGGTTTTATGTTGATACAATGACAAGGTTAATGTATTTCAACAAAATAAAAATTTATAAACCTAATCATATTTACAAGTGCACTTTAACATACGCACATTTGCCAGCAACATATGTACAATTCATAGGTATATACCATAATACATCGATGAATCATATCCTCATACTCACATTTTCATTACTTAATATATATATATATATATAGGGAAAAATAGTACAATACAAATAATTGATACAAAACACAAAAAAATTATGAAAAATATATTTACTGCCAGGTTTATTGTTTTTTTCCCCCATAAATTTAATCTGCTAAAAATATCAAAAATGGGATTATCCATTTGATGTGATGTTTTTTAATAATTAAACTAGATATACACAATGTGAAAAATAGTCAAATACAAATATTTGACATAATACCCCCAAAATTATGACAAATATATTTACTGCCGTATTTATTGCATGTTTTTCATTTGATTGTTTCATATTTGTGGCCTAGAAGTGTTCAAATATTTACTGTAATTATGACTTTACATCTGTGTTAGTTTAGTTTAATGACATACAAAGACATTTTCAGCCTTTAGCAAAAAAAATATGGTTATCTTGCCACCATAGGAACAGAAAAAAACCAAGAAGCCTCAAGGTACGCCCCGGAACTTCCTGCAGTTTGTCCTCACTCTTGTCCAAGGGATTCCTTTTCCTGAGCGGCGAAATTTGTCAGCCTGAGCCCATTAGCTAGGTTTTGATTGAGCGATCGCGCATGCTGTCCCTCACGCTGACCTTCACGCTTGTGACGGAACAAAAATCGACGACCCTTGAAACAACCCCTCGTGTAGCAAGTAGCATTGGGTTCCCTTTTCAGCACATTTACTGCTTCGTCTACTCATACGAATATAGCCTTACGGGTTTCGATCGCTCCATATTTTCCCCCATTAAAATGAGTGGAAATGTCATGAATGTGTTCAAACCCGTTTGTGTTCAAATATCAGTTGCTTGAACAGCAACAATAATTGGTGGTAGGTGCTTTCTAAGAAAGGTAGCATTTTATACAACAACAAAAAACCCTGAAAAAGTTATGGAAATTTTGCATGAATAATATTGGGACGCAATTAAATGTGATGTCTCCCAATTAACACACAGATCCCTGGTGGAGGAACATGAAATATTACCGGATGGCTTAGCGGAGGAGTCGATCTCAGCAAAGACCTGAGTTACGGATGATGCAAAGCGGCTTGATTGATTCCCGCTGAAGCTCATTAGGAAAACGTCTTGTGCTGAATGGCGAGGACAAGCGTAAAAACAATTCATGTTCGACATGGGGCGGAGGCGCGTGAAATAGCGCCAGGCCCTCGCTACTAAATCTAAAACGCCCAATCCATCAGCAAATACTGCAGTTCAATCTGGCTCTTAGAAGTATACATATTTACAGCACCTTTTTAAAACAAACAAACAAATGAAAAGGTTTCAGAAATAATGTCTGCTTTAAGACCAAGCCTGACCACGTTCAATTACAGGTCGATGAGTGCGCCTCATAACGATGCCGCGTATTGATGCCCTGCAGCCATGTACCTGTAGCATCCAACCTAGCCTTATATATAATATTTCACCCTGATTGATATGCAATCTTCTGCCTGCAATGGAGTGCAATGTCTGGCGAGCCTTCAGGGAACCGTGAAATCATTTAAATGGCAGTCAGGAGCCAATGGAATGTGTAAGGTGACTGCCTGGCCATTGCGGCGTAGGGAGGGAATGGTAAAGGTTGCCGTGGAGACGCATGTTAACGGGATGTGCCGTTTTTGTCCGAATTTCTTCATATGGATAATCGATGTCATACGTTGCGTATGTTCATGTTGCGTTAAGTAAAATAGTCGCAATGTTATAAGAATTGGGTTGAATAGTATGAGAAGCATATATTAAAAAGAGTCAAATAAAGTAGTACAATAATGTTACGTTGCATACGTCAGTGTTACGTTAAGTTAGTCGAATTGTTATAAGAATTGGGTTGTAATAGTATGACAAATGTATTTGATGTTACGAGAAAAATAGACTGTTAACGTCGTATTTACAAGAATGAAATGACAATATTATGATTTTTAAAAGTTGTAATATTACAAGAAAAAAGTCATGATGCAAGAATTAACTCCTAAAGTTATGTTAAAAAAATAAAAATAAAAAAGATCGTAACATTACAAGAAAAGTCAGTGACACGAGAATTAGTGCTGGGCGAAAAATCTTCCAGTGTCTATCGGCATTTGTCACTTCCAGCAAACAAAATTTGTGACAGAACGCTTGTTTGATGGACAAAGCCATTCATTTGCATGCTCATTTCACACAGCTATCCATAGGTTACAAAGTTACCAAATAATGGCAAAAAGTCCGACAGTAAAGTCTTCTACTATGGTGTTGAACCTTTTCGAGACTTTGCGGAGTGCAGTCAGCGAGGTTCTTTGAAACAAGGGCAAAGTATTCTAGCAAGTTAGTGAATGCTGACGACGATGAGAAGCTTCCTTGTTAAAGTTAATAAAGCAAGGGCCCTGTGAGGGGTTTATGGTTTTGTATGTGTTTTGTTTTTTTACAGGAACAATTGTTCACAGGTGCAGTCACCTTGGTTGTGGGCTCACTTGTAAAAAAACAAAACAATGGAGGACTGTAGAAGAAAAGCAAATAGAATCAAAGTGTTGTGTTGTATGAGGCCCACAGGTCTATTCAACAGCCAAGACTTGCCTTTGAAACACACTCTAGCATAGCTTCATCACTCCAGTGGTCTGTACTAATGTGGACACTTAGCATAACCGCTAATGTTTGTTAGCGCTCATGTTGCTTCTGAGAGTTGTTTGATTTGCTTGTAATTCAGACAAGAGATGCTTTCTAATCCCCAATCTGTCACTTTCATGATCTGTAATGTTGCCGGACCAGCCTGGACGCTTTTTACAGAAGCGCTAATGTTTGCTAGCGCTCACGTTATGTCTCAGAGCTGTTTGAATTGCTTGTAGCTTGGCCTTAATTGCTTGCTGCTGTCTCTTTTTAGCCCTAATCACTTGGTTGGTCTGTGTTGTTGGAGGAAATGTTATTGTTCAAAGTTGTATGCTGTGCATGTAGTAATAAGAAAATCATCTTTATGTCATACTTGTGCTAATGCCTGCTAGCGATCACACCCTGCAATTTCCCCATGATGAATATGACATATTGCAGCACTTTATTTAAAATATCTCAAATATATTTCACGCCAAGAACTATATTACTAACCCCCGTTAGTAGCAATGTGTGCCTTTTTTGGTTTTAGCATACAAAGCAGGAAAAAATCCATTTCCATGCAAAACGCTTGTTTGCTTATACATGTGATGTATTTAATGGGAGTGCTCTTTGCTCATAAAAACACCATCACATTTCGCCATTGCCTTCCAAAAATCCTTCTCAATGAGTGCAGCGAGAGGCAATTTCCCCTTCATTATTGTGTAAACACAAAGCTGACTAAATGAACAAGGCAAACAAGCCAAGCCATTGAAAAGCTTTTTTTCTCCCTCTTTAAGCAATAGAGCGATGTCCACTAAAAGGGCTTGTTTTTCCCCGGTGCCATAAATTAATAAAAACTATAAAACTATCTACTATACTATAGCGGTACTCTTTTGACACTTCCTGTTCAATTTCAGGTGTAGGTCCTTGAGACTCGTCGACCCAATTTGGTGTTGATTCGTGAAACATTTTTTTTTTCACTCCCTCAAATGTTACAGGGTGCTACAGAGTGATATTCAAAGTAGTACACAATAATACTTTATATCAGCAATTATTATTTTTTTGCCTGTGTAAATGTTAATCATAGATAATGGGACTTTTGGCACTGCCTGAGTGACCTTGTTTTTTTTGGTGGCTCTAATGGAAGCCGCAATACAAACACAAGCACTTAGTCTGACAATGTTCCGTTTCATCACGGTTGGAAGAGTGTCGGCACCTTTAAATTCAATCTGCAGCCTCCGTTTTCACTGTGAAGTTTTTGTTTCTGACTTTGTCTTCCTGGCGGTTCTCTCTGTGTATAGTTCACCCCCCCCCCCACCCCACCACCTCATCTGAATGTCAAAACAATAATAATATACAGCAAATCTTTGACATGTTAAAATAAGCCATCACTTTGAATATATGAAATCTAAGCATTGTGCATGTGATATTATGGAGTAGAATAAAAATAAATTAAAATTCTAACCAACGTCCATAGGAAAGTAGCACCGTTCCGATGGCATCTGGTACACTTTTGACAGATTCAAAGTGAGCAAAAAAGGCTTTTTCTTTTTCTCATTTTTTTCACCTGAGTGCACTCTGATGAAAGCCTTTTTCAACAATACCTTTTTTTGCTGCACTTTTGCCACTTGGGCCAAGTCATAGGGGGCTTTCTAATGGACGCTGACACACGTGTGAAAAGACGAATGGGACTCCAAGTGCTGTGCACCACTCTGAGAAAATGTCATCTTGCCGGCTCTTCGGCATGTGATGACGCAATTTGAGGAAATGAAGCACTTTGAAACTTGTATTTTAGGTAATGTCATTTAAAAAAAAATCAACTATAGAGAGAAATGTGTATTAATTATAATTGAATAAAAAAAACTTTTTTTTGTGTGTGTTGGGGATTAAATTTAAACCAAATTCCACAAATAGTGGAAAAAAACTGAAAATTCCATATTGGCATATACCTCCTCTAACATGTGAGGCGTCATGCTGATCATCACGACGACTGAATGCATGTTTAGCGTTCTTCCACTGTGTGCAAATCAGGCAAGGCTGTCGCCGTAGCAACATGTTGCGTGCTGGAAGCCACTTTCATACCTGCGCTGCTGCGTCGTGATCATCTGAATGGATTGTTTACAGAGAATGTAGCCTTGTGGTAGAACTGGGGGGGGGGGGGGGTAATTTTCCATTCTGAATGAATCAAAATGCTCCATCGCAAAGGCTCTTAGAAAAGGTGGACAATAAGTACAATTGAGTACAACTCCCAACAGCAGACGTCACACATCCGTGGCATGTCGTGGATGAGTAAATAGAGAATTGAAAGTGATTATTCTTTTCCGCCCTATGTTAGTCGAGCAGTGGTTCTGTTCTATCTCGTGCCCTGGGGGAGGGTGGGGGGGGGGGGGATGTTGCCTGTCTGCCGGGACAGATAGCCGACGTTTGGACCGCGCTTGTGGCGAACTCCCCACCCAAAAATCTGTCTCCTTTCGTCCCTTTTTATTATGTTTCAACTCTCCAGAGATGTCTCGTCTGGTTAGGCTGATGGATGGATTGAAAGGGCCATGGCGCACTCCAGTTCCTTCCTTCCTTCGTTTTTTGGCATTGATTTGAATTCAATGTGCACTCACGAGTGTGCATATATACCTCATTAAATGACCAGTGAATGTTTTTTTTTCTCCTCCCCTACAAATAGGTATTCGCTCATTGACTAATTTGGCCTCATGGGTGTGTGTGTAAAGGTTTATTAAAAAGACACTGGATGCATGGGGACTTTTGAGGTGAATTACGATCTCTATTTCGTCTCATCAGACTTGTACAGACACTATTTTGAATAATTTAAATACTTTTTTACCATTACAAGTAATTGCATATGCCTGCTTTGCCTTAAGTTGTTTTCATCGGGGATACCGCAAATTTCCCTCGTGGCGCCGTTATTTGAAGGTCTATTTATGATGCTAAGAATGTAGTAATAATAAGAGCATCTCTGTTTGTCCCCAGTTAGTTGATTTATCTGTAATGTTGTCTGGACCAGCCTGAACCGAGCTTAAGCGCCAATGTTTGCTAGCGCTAATGTTACTTGTCACAGCTGTTTGAATTGTTTGTAATACAGAAAGTCACTTTGTTATTACGTACTTAATAAATGGGCTCGGTGGACCAGCCGGGACGCTTCGTTACTGTCGCTGTCATGGCAACTCCAGAGCATACTTAAGTTGTCTTTAATGTTACACGCATATAAGCGCTAATGTTTTTCTTGTGCCAAGTGTTGCAGTATTTGAATTGTGTGTAATCAAGAGAGCCACTGTTTCATTATATAAAATAGTGGTCTTTATGGACCAGCCATGACACCTCATTGTTAGCACTAGCATCAGTGCTAATGTCACTGTTCAAAGTTGTGTACAGATGTGAATAAGTCAACATGTAGCCAAGCAATATAGTAATAGGCATATATTATTTATCCTCTGCCAAAACGATTACTGCAGCGTACTGAGTCACAGTAGTTGAGTGATATACTGCCACCCAGTGGTCAAGTCGCACACAACAGAAGGAGCCCAATCATATTGCGCAACCTGTTGAATTCTTTACAATGTATGTATTTGTTATTGGTTTGATCAAAAATGCTGTACTGCGTCTTTATGAAGATGATTTAACAGCAGCGTCCGATCTGTTTCGCATATTCATTCATTAGATTCGACAGCGAACACTTGAGTGTTTATGACACATAGTTAAGTCGGCATCGTTGGCGGTTTATTGAGCTGTTATTAGCCTCCGTGTCAGTGCAGGCTCTAAATTTGGATGCTGTTTCCCTGCCATCAGACAAATGGCACAGTGACGATATTAAGAGAGCGGCTGCTATCACAATCGGCCAACTCCCTTTTGATGTGAAAACAAAAGTGAGCACCAGATAGGATGTGAGGAGAAAAACACACTGACGGGTGTGCATAGAAAAAAAATCAAAAACACACACACTCCTTATGGACATGTTTATTTTTTTATTTTATTTCAATTTTGGCTGTGCAGTAGCAGGGAGAGCGAGGCAATTCATCATACATGACAAACATGCTACACACTTTAAAGCATCCCAGAAAGCCTCCGGAGTGGAGCTGAAAGTTCACCGGGATGCGTCGAAAGCCCCCCGGGACCACACGGCGCTTCTTCCCCTTCATGCTTATTAGCATTAACGTCACGCGTGAGGAGACAAGACAAACCACCGAGCACAAAAGTGTGACGGAAAGCGGGGATGGTTTCATAGCAAGGTTGAGCAAAAATGACACAATATCTACTCGACTTCGTGTCAAACCTGAACCGGTGACTTGTTGATTCAAATCTGGGAAATGTGACATTTTGTCCTCTTGAGTTTTTGTTAACAGTTTCAACCTCGGCCTTGCTTTCAGACAATGCATGACAGCAAAGCTTTTGTTTCCATGATCCTGCTCCATGGAGGCATATTGCACTTCCTTTGCCGAGTCCCCATCAAGAGTAATGATAATCTGCGGCGCCCATTTCATTTGCTTCCTCATGTCTCTTCCTTAAAGTCAGCCCGCCTCGCTCCACTCTGGCCGCATACCTTATTGCAGCTCCATTAGGGATCGAGCAGGAGAGGATGGAATGGGAATGTTCCATATCTTCCCCCCCCTTCTCTTATTCTAGCCCGGAGCGCTTCCTAATGTGCTAATGGACTTCGTGGATTCTGCCTGACCCCGCGAGTAGATTCAGAACACCCGGGTTAGACCCTGCCCCCTCCCTTTTGCCGTCGTCTCGGCTCGTGTTGCTCCATTTGAAGTCTTTTTATAGTTCCCCCCCCGAGGCAGGTCGCCCATCCCGAGGTCACCGCAGCCGAATTGTGAAGTGTGGATGCAGAGAAGGATCTGGACTGACATGATCCCCGACATAAAACTGACGAGTAGCCAGAGAGGTGCGGAAGTACATTTGTATTATTAAATGATCATTTCATGTGGGAAAGTACTCTTATGTTACAGAGGTGGTGCATTTGTGGTTCTTGGCGAAGTGGCAACGTGTTCGATCGAGCTTGTCACGTTTGTGGGTTTTCTCATCGGTGCCCAAGCAGCCACAGTTATCAGCTAAGCGTTTGAGTGGGAGCAAATAAGCATGGTTGCTGGACAAAAAATGTCTAAAAAAGTCAAAAACACTTAAGACTTGACTTGATACTTGAAGTGAAAGACTCGAGATTTGACTTGACTTAATATGGAATGACACCAGAGAACATGTTCTGTTTTGTTTTGTTTTTTTGCCGTATGACACTAGTGTAATTGCACATTCACTACATTAGGTGGCAGTGGCGCCCTCATTGACATAGTGCACAAAAAGTATTCCTCTGCAGAGGCATGCTTACTTCAATTTTATATTTCATTATATCTTTTTAAGGGTGATTTGGGGGGTGTGTGTGTGGGGGGGGGGGGGGGTGCCCATCATGAAGTGCCCATCATGAAGTGCCCATCATGAAGTGCCCATCATGAAGTGCCCAAGTTGGTCAGGTCTTCATTCATGGCGTCATCTATATGAGGGCAAGAACCTTTCAAATATATCTTGATAATCGCACTTTGCAAATACAACTTGTCCAAAGGAAATGACTTATTGAGATGCAAAAAATAAAGACAGATGGTGTTGTCTTGCTGTCACTTTTAGACGAAAAAAAAAAGAAGCAAGCTGGAAATGTTGGCGTGTAAAACAAGTTTTGATTGACAGTTCTCTATTAAACTATTATGATGATTTGTGAGGCGTTCAGGAGAGGTGTTAAACTGGAGTATATTATCTTGAGAGGTGTTATACATGCATGCAGATTGAATTGCAAACTTCATTATTGGGTCACTTGACTTCACAGGAAATGACTTCAAATTATGTTTTTGATTGATTGATTAATTGATTGAAAATGAGTAGCTGCTGTCATCAGCCATTCTTTTAACATATGGAATCTTTTTTTTTTTGGGCCACATTTTTGTCCTTGGTGAAGCAGGACTGAATAGGATTGAGTTCACCACAGGGGTAGATTTTCGCTTCACCGCTCGAGCAGCAGCATTTATCAACCCATCTTGTTTTGACACGTCACGACGAGAACCTTATTGATTTGGAACCATATCTGACTCAAGATTCTGGGGTCAAGTTAATCATCCTCGCCATTGCTGTCACAAGAGTGTTCTGAAAGTTTCGAGCTTTTTTTTGGGGGGGGGGGGGGGTCTTCCTGTCAAGATAAGAAAACAGATTTTCAGTCCTACCTAACACCAGCTGGCTTAGGTCAAAGGACAAAATCAAGCAGCTCAAAGGTGAGATTTGACAGAAAAGCAGAGACACTGTTGTGCCAGTCGAGCCTGTGTAGAAACATTCTGCTCGTCCTCTTCACATTGTCAGGAATGAGGATGACAGACACATCACAGGAACTTTTTTTTCTTCCTCCCTCCGCTTCTCTCTGCGGCAGCTGCGCAAGCGAGGCTTTAAAACGCCGACTGAAGTCAGCCGCAAAGGGCGAAAAAGCTCGTCTAAAGCGCGCTGATTGTTGCCTTTGAATCCGCAGTGAGAGCGAGCATGAAAGAGCCCCGGCGCCTTCCTGAAGGGCTGCGACTTGTGATAATGTTGCTGCTGATGCGGCTCCCCGGCAGTCGATGGCCATTACACCCATCTGCAGGTTCTTATTATACATTTCAAAATCCATCTCGAAAAAGTCTCAGCTGCGCGCCCACATTAGTATGCGGGGAACGGGGGAATAATCTTGCGCTTGGCATGCGGCCTAGCAACAGATTTCGTTGCAATCTGTAGGACTCAGATGTCATTCTAAAGCGCAAACAAACAGAATTGAAAGCATCTCCACCTTGGCAGAAACTCAGCTTGTGATGGATTGCGGCTCTTGGTCGTCACTGAAGTGGAAAACGAAACGCAAAAACCGTGCTGGAAGTGCGCTTTAAATGTCAGCACACCTGCAATTTGCAGTGATGCTGCTCCAATAACGATGATGGTCATGATTATTATCATCATTGTTGCGATTATTGTTTTCATAGGGGTATTGGTAGTGTCATGGTTCTCATGAGAAATTATAAGAATTTAGTGATTCCTATTCCATTTAACTGCTTATCAATTTTGGATCCGTATCGATTCTTATTGGGTGAGATGTCACAATGCCACTCTTTTTGGTTCATTGAAAATAAAAATATTTTGGATTTTTAAGGCCAACAACTTTAAACATCGAGAATTAGAACAGTCACAAAAAGAGCTCCTAAATTATTAATATTCCTGCGAGGATATCAGCTCTATTTCAATCCAGCAGAAGTTTCCCTCTATTAATTTCCCAATAGGACACGTTGACTATCAACATTTGGGAATATTTACAGTGCTCGTTTTGCATTCAACTTGGTCCACAACTAAATCAGACATAAAACACGGAAGAATTGTGCCTGGTTATGCAAAATGTCTTCCGCAGTTTATATAAAGGCACTTTTTTTTTTTTTAGAAACTGCCATTTCCAGATGGAGTCGCTCCCCAAAGGCACGTCCGTGAGAGGTGAGCGCTACACAGCGGCCTTGCCGGCATGTATTGTCCATTTTATTTTACAACTATTTTATTTTATATCCTCCTAAGAGTCACCCTGTCCAAATACGAAATAACAATAAAAATGTGCAATACATAAAATGGAAAATAAAAATAAATGAAATAAAACTTAAATTGGCAATGAAAGATGGCTTTTCCATGGCGCGACGAGGCACCCATTGAGCGCCCACCGGCCATGATGCCCCTGCCAATACACAGGCTTTCCAACAGACTTAAAAAAAAATCATAATTACGTTGAGCTTCTGTCTTCTCTCTATGACATACGCATACTTATGGCTGACAATGAGGCACTCTAAAGTTGGCCACGCCAGTGTGAAGCCCATGTCCACACGCTGTCTTGTCAGACTTTAGATAAATAGATCGCCTCGCTCTTCTGCTTCTCTCCACGACATGCACGCACTCATGGTCAACAACGAGGCTCTCTAGAGTGGCCGGCTATTTTGAGGCCTTTCGCGCAACCTATTTTCTTCAGATTTGGCTAAAACGGGCTTACTTCAAGCGTTAGTACAGATGTGGCCGTAATGATGGCCGTCCAACATGAAAAAGAAGCTATTTTTTTCTGTTTTCTTGTCCACAAACCTCCATTTGTTCCCCTCGCTCCCCTTCTGTTTCAAAATAATGAAATGGAATAATGAAATTACACATGGCGGAAGGACACAGCGGAGCAGGCGATAATGCTAATTTAAATGTGCTTTTGTCTGAATGCGGTGAAAAGATTGGCATTTGTCTGCCGCTTTGTTTGCCTCGTTGAGCATTTATTTGGACATCATTTGCATTATTCAAAGGCAAATCCATTTTCATGCAGCATTTGCTTATAGCAAGTCCACTGAAAGACAAATAGCAGCTCTTACTTTAATAAGACAACACATTTTGCATGCTGTACTCTTAACCCTCCTGTTATGTTTGTTTGATAGGAACAGCAATAATGTACCTGGGTCGCTTTGACCCGTGGGTGTGTTTAATTATCCAAAAGTGTCAAAACCTTTATTTATCTATTTTATGTAGTCTTGCTCACTAGTATTAAAAGTAATACTTCATTTCAACCCATGTTACATTTGTTTCTCTGGAACAGTAATAATATCCATGGGTCACGTATCCAAAAGTATAAAAAAAAAACAATGTCTTGCTTGTAATCTTGACAACTAACAAATTTGCACACTTGTGATTTATTTTTCTCTCGGGAACAGAAATAATAGTCCTGGGTCATTTTGACCCGAATGTTGTTTAATTGTCAAAAAAGTTTCAGAAAAAAAAAAAATTCAACAAACATTTTTAATCTCATCATAACTCCATTTCAGTCAATAGTTCCTCTTACAGGTTTTTTTTTCTTAATTAACAAAAATACATTAACACAGCTTTCAACATTTATTTGAACTTTCAAATTTGACCCACAAAGGTAAAGGATTACCGATTTGAAGTCAAATCATATCGGCTTCCGCAAAGCCAACTTTAGTCTCAAATAAACGATAAACACGGGTGCCACTTACATGTAATAGCCTTAGGCTTGACAAGATTAGTTGATGCAATATACTGATCGTGATTACATGTTTTACTAATACCTTGTTGACCTATTAATATAATATCAGTAGGGATTTTCCATTTTGTCCCAAATACATTACAAAGTTGCAGAGAGAAAGCGAGAAAAAAAAAAGATAAGCAAAAAAATACTTCTGGCGCCAAGTGGGATTCTACTGAATTTAACTTCTCACAATATACATCCAATATCAGCCGTTGCTTTCTATAGGCGTGAAAGGATTAGAAAGGATCGTCACATTCAATATTCTGACAATTCTTTAGCAAAAACAAAGTTGAGGTGAGGTACTTCCTCCTTCTTCTTTAGTCAAATTTTCAGTGTCAGACAAAATAGTGTGCCGCCATCTAGTGGTTCACAATGGAATTACACTTCACACTCATTTCTGTCTTTGTAGATTAAAAAGTTGTTGTTGTTAAAAACTGACCATTTCTACTTCCATTAATGATGTTGCTAAAGTTTTTACTGTAAATTGATGGCCTCATGCTTACTTTTCAGCCTTGCTTTGGAGCTCCTATTTAAATTTAAAATAGCTCCTCCTCCACTCTGCCACCTATCATAATTTTCAGCATTCTATTAGTCTCCTATGAAGTTCTGTCTGCTCTTTTAGCGATAAGCTACCAATGGAGAAAAAGTCCAGTTTTGCCACACAGGCCTTTCAAATAGACAGTTTATGTGAAAAGTATTGTGGCGCCTTCAAAGACTTAATCTGAGCACCGTGCCACCCCACAGGGCTTCTCTGTTCAGACAAAAATGACTTCCACAATGGAATTTAGGCAAATTGAAAGGTTCCGGGCGGGAAGACATTGTGCAGCAGTTTTGGGGCACATTCAGAGGAAATTAAATGCTCAAAGGGGAGAGAGAGAGAGAGAAAGAGTGAAAGAAATTATTTCGTTCTGTCAGCTTTGACTTAATAATCATGAGAAGGTTTCGGTCTTTTGAAACAGGGTGACGTGTTTTCTTCTTTCTCGCTTTGTACTTGCCTCGCTTGTTGTCAACATTTGACTCCAAATTCACTTAAAAAGCCCAGCAACGTTGTTGTTCTTAAAATATAATTTCTTTGACATGCTCGCAATTCCATTGAGATTTTTTTATTACACTTTATTTTTACTGCATGTGCATCTGCCATAACCTAAAAAGGAAGCAAGCATATCTCATTGATTTCCACTTGTTGAATTTTAGTACAATGGTGGGGGTGAGGGGGGGTGGGGTGGGGGGGTTGTTACTAGAGTACAAATCCTTGTTAAAAGATTACATTGCCACCAAGGATATAGTTATTGCAATTGTCATAATTTGATTTTGTTTTGAGTTTTGTTTCGTAAATTTAGTGTTACAGTAATTAATTTTCAGAGCAGGTTTGTTAGTTTTTACACAAATAAAAAAATAAAAAGTTTTAGTTTTTGTTTTTTATATTGTGTATTTCTTGTTTGCAAAAAACCCATCACACTTAGTATTGTTTACCAAAAATTCAACAACAACAAATATTTTAAAAACAACCATCCAAAAATCAAATACAGGTACGATGTAACAATCCACAGACTTTACTCAACTCAACTTTATTAATATAACTCAATAAATGCAGTACATAATTCTGCTTCCAGTTTGGAAGCCATTCAGCTGCAAGCACGATTGTCATCTGGTGCCGTTTTTTATTTTTTTATTTTTTTTATTGGCTGCCACTAAATGATGTCGCTTCCACGCGGCACACAGTAAAAAGGACCACAACTCCTAAATGACTGTTCGACCTTCCTGTTCTGTAATACCAAAGGAAATACATTTAAAAATGACCCCAAAGAGTCGTGTATTAAATTAATTGCCAAAGATGAAAACAAAGGACATTTTTGCTATAATTTTAGTTATTTTTAGTTATTTATTTTCTTAAATGTAAAATGTAGTCTCAATTAGTATTAGTGTTTTAAAAAAATAACATTTTTGTTTTTATTTCATTAACTCTTTGACTGCCAGACGTTTTCAGAAAAGGGATGCCGTCAGTGCCAGCCGATTTAAGCATTTTGACTGATTTTCAAGGTCCACAGAAAATGTTCTGTTTGGACTATGGAAACACACGTACTACCAAATGAAAGATTGGACTTTCATCTTTCATCAGAAAAAAAGAGTTTGTTTCTACCTTATTCCGTTCTTTAGTAATCAACAATAGAAAATGGTTAGTTTGACCCAATTTCGCCTGTGTTGGACCAAAATACGGAGAAATCAAGCTTTTAGTGAAACGATATTATTTCATGCATTCTAGTGAATTTGACACTTCTTTTTGTCCATGAATGATGCCACAAACACCTAAATAGTGCTTTACTTCTATAAAACACTACCACCAAGAATGAAAAAGTGTTTTTTGATAGCAAAATACGTTTATTTACATTCAACAGTGTAACAATTTGACAACAATTTGGCAAACTATTTACAAATGTGTGCAACTGTGGTGCTATTTACAAATATGTGGATGTTTCAACGACAGTTTTTCTTTTTGTAACACTCTCCTGCGTGCAAAGAGACGTAACAGCATTTGCACAAC
The DNA here is from genome assembly GCF_054856555.1 of Leptonotus elevatus. Classification (NCBI taxonomy): domain Eukaryota; kingdom Metazoa; phylum Chordata; class Actinopteri; order Syngnathiformes; family Syngnathidae; genus Leptonotus; species Leptonotus elevatus. The sequence continues at coordinate 11,067,014 of NC_141256.1, forward strand.
AGATTGCCTCTTCGCGTGCGCCACTTTCTTGCAGGCCGTTTTTTTCCGGGGAATAGCAAGTATATACTGCAGTGTGTCATCAAGTCTAATATCAGGATCATGCTACGGTTACGTTACGGTGGTGTTACGTCTCGCTTCCTCGCGTCCTTCAGTTGCTATACCGGGTGGTAGGAGATGTTCTGATCCATTTTATCCACTCCATTCATGGTGGCATCGTAGTCCAGAAACAGTGTCTTCTCCGTGATCAGACTGTACCCGCTCCTCCGATGAATATGCATTGGACTCGGGGTACTCTTCATTGTCCGATCGAATGTCCGCTTGTGCAGCTCCGCGTTTTCCGGCGTTAGCAGCGCTAGCCGGTGAGGCTTTATGACGAGAGAATAACGGCCGCGTATAGCTTCCAACTCCGGCGTCAACCTCGGGAGTGACCATCATCATCATCATCAATGTGCATTGGTCGATGCTTTTCGACTACTCTCCATCGTCCGATCGAATGTCCGCTTGTGCAGAAGTACCCGGCCGGCTATTGTGCGCGTTTTCCGGCCTTAGCAGCGCTAGCCGCGCTAGCTGCGCTAGGCCGGTGAGGCTTACTACGTGATCGTAAACACGTCCAGGCTTCCAACTTTGGCGTCAAACTCGGAGTCGTCATCATCATCATCATCAATCTGCATTGGTCGATGCCAACTCTCCATCGCCCGATCGAATGTCCGCTTGTGCAGAAGTACCCGGCCGGCTATTGTGCGCGTTTTCCGGCCTTAGCAGCGCTAGCCGCGCTAAGCCGGTGAGGCTTACTACGTGATAGTAACAGGCCAAAGCTTCCAACTTTGGCGTAGAGCTCGGAGTCATCATCATCGTTGACATCAATGCGCTTTTTAGTATTGATTGATGCTTTCCGTCTTTGAAAAAAATGCTCAAGCTGAGCTGCTTGTAACCGGTTGCTTGGTCAAGCCATTGTGGCTTGGATCAGCCATTGTCTCCTCAACACTCTAGCTCCGCCTCACGTCTTCTACTGACGCCCACGGTGGGCGGCCCATCCAACCTTGTGCAAAGAGAGTCATCGCTGCCCTCTAGGGGCCAAAACGAGTCTTTGACTAATCATATCTGCCTGATACTTTCAGCACAGCTGCCCAAGGCTTTCCTGCACCCGTTTTTGAAAAAAAAAAAAAAAAACATAGGGGACGTCTTTTAACGTCCTCGGCGCCCTTCCCTAGGTTTATGCTAAACGTTTTATAACGTTTATGGCAGTCAAAGAGTTAACAAAAATATTTTAGCAATTTTTGTTTTTGTTATTTTTTGTTAACTAAAATAACAAAAACAATTTTTGGAAAATGTTTTCCCCCCCTATTATTGCGATTGTGACTTAATATGCGATTATTTTTTCAAGGTCCCATGCACCCATGTATTTTTTATTTATTTATTTTTCTACCAACACAAGCAATAAATGGATCAATATTACTCATGAAAGCAAGTAACAGCACACTGGATAACAACATTGAACACAGTGCTGTGTTTTTGTTCCCAGTGACATTTAGCATTCAGAAGCTTCACACAGTGATTCACTGTTACTTGGCAGCGCTTTGAACAGGTATTTTCTTTTTTCCATGGGGTGGGTGGGGTAGCATAAAAACAAACCACTCTCTCACCACCCTCCAAATTAATTGCTCCACAGTTGGCGAGTTTTGTGCTCTATATGCAGACAGCAGCTTGTGCATGTAATATTCCTAATATTAATTTTCCACTACAGTAACCGGCCTGCAGGCTCCATGAAGCCATTCATCATGAATTGTTTGGAGCTGAGCTAAAGAATGTTTGTGTTAATTAAATGCAGAGGAAATAACTAGGTGGAGGTGTAGCTTGTGAATCAAAACCCACCTGGCGTAAATGGAAGCATCATGTCTCCACGTCCGTCCGTCCGTCGAATATTCTGACTTAACCCCAGTCGATGCTGACGCAACTCCCCGCACACTTTTGACCGCCATTGAACTATCGTGTGAAGGGCATGAAAAGAAAGTGTGAGCTGCATTTTAATTGGAAAAATCTTACCAGTGATCCTGCGTTTCATTTTTTTTAGTAGTCATAAATGTTTGCCCCGTTTGAATATATCGCTACTTAATTTATTTAAAAGGTGTAAGCGAATGTCAGCATGACACAAAATGAACTGATCATACCTAATCGGAAGAAGTATTTAGTAAAGAAGAAGACGTGTTTGAGAATTCATAATCATGCAACACAAATACGCGATTGGGTGCCCATTTTACAGCTCCCTTCCACCACTTGCAGCGGATTTACTTTATTTTCTAAATGTATCTGATGAAATATGTAAAGATCACTTTGCACATTTTGCTCCAGTGAGCTTTTCAGACCAAGAAAACTACTCGTCTTTGTGTGTGTGTCGCTATCTGTGCGCTACGCCCTCGCTCTGGTGTGGTTGCAGCTTTCACGGTTGGTCGGCGCTTACGGGTCGAGCTCGCCGTCTATTTTCTGACGTCCCAGCTTGTGCCCGCCCGTGCGTGAGCAGGCGTCGGCGGGGCAGGTGAGCGGCGGCCAGCTTGGACAAATCACAGCAGGTCGGCATTAGCTTGCATGGCGGCGTCCACGTGGGCGCACAGATGCCAAATGTTTTATATTCCACAGTTGGACAGGATGAAGGATGGCGACAAATGGCTCACTCAAACATTGATTGGTTTTTATTTCAGCCACTTATATGATACTCAAATCTACCACTTAGGGTTATTTTTTTATGTTATAACTCTTATGGTTATTGAACCTAAAATTGTGGCGGACCACTTAATGCAATGTTGCCTATACCATAGTATGAAAAAATAAAAAGCAAACCACTGCCCAGACCCCAAACACAAAAAAATATATCTATACACAACATGTTTAGGAAACACATGGAAGAAAAAAATATTTAAAATATGCAAAGTTACAGGTAAAAAGTTGGAATTTTATGTGAAAAAACATTGAACTATTTTTCAAGGAAAAAAATCATATGCTACTACACAAAGAAAGTTGTAATGTAAATAGAAGTCATAGCAACTGACAACATTATCATTATAAGGGTCATCGAAACTGCATAAGACTTGATGAACTAAGAGTGGCTAAAACATCACCATACAATAGCATCATATGGGACATATAAGGAGCATAGTACCTGCTTTATAATTATTTGTGACATAGTAACTGCATACGACTAGACAAACTAGGAATGGCTAATACATCATCACACATTGCCGTCACAAGGGACATAGTAACTGCTTTATCGTCGTAAGGGGCATAGTAACTGCATGACTCAACCCAAAACACAGTCATACAAAACATGTGTCCTAATACAAGAACAAATGCGAAATCTTCCTTGCATGTGTGTCGCCATCTTGTATCCTTCGGCTGTCCTCGTTCTATGTGAGACAGCATCTTTGGCACAATTCACATCGTATACTATCCAACTCGCACCTCTCACAGTCTCGTTTTAGCTGATTGCCACTTAGTGCTCTTGCAGAATGTGGTAAAAAAAAAAAATGCAGTATAATCATCATGCCTACCATAATTGAACAAGATGAAACGTGCACATGAGTAAAAATAGTGGAATTAAATGTGGGCTTGATTGGAGTGTGATACACTCAGGCCACATCATTTTGGGCACCTGCGTTGTCTGAGAGCTGAATATGAGAGATGTGTCTGTTGCCATTAAAAGTGACATCACAACTATTGGACGGCCACAATGAGTGTCATCGGTAAACATCACGTGTATGTTGCCTAGATAATGTCAACATTCATCAATAGCAGAGCCGTCTTGTGGAAAGATAACACGATGATGATGTTTTTTGGTTTCCTAGCAACACAAGATAGTGCAGCGCTACTCTTCGTGTCTTTGATTCTTTTCTAATTGGAGCTGATGCGTGCGGGGAGCGGCAAGGCAAGCGAGACTCTACGCGTGTGTGTGTGTGCGTGTGTTGGTGTTAGTGTTGGTGTGTGTGCGTGCGTGCGAGTCAAATGGGATGCAAGGCGACTCAAAACACGAGCTGCCGTGCAATCTCACCGTCCTCCAGAGGAGAATGAGAGATTAAGAACTTGAAGTGTCTTGACCCCAGCCGCTCCCCTAAGTGCCGCCCGCACTTTTATTTTCCCAGCAAGTAGCTCTCCACTAAGAAGCAACGAGCAGTCACATTTCTGTATCTGCTGTATTGCAAGCCCAAAACGAGGCTTGCTATATCTATGGTGTCCGCTGCTAGCTAGTACGGTAGCATGCAAGCTAACTCATTCAGCATGTTTGCCGCAAGGGTTATTTAGAGAAGTGCTACGAAATGGAGAAAATAGTCTCTTGGGATAAAATGTACATAATTTCATGGAACGAATATGAACATTTTGATTGAATATTTACTGTAGATTAGTGCTTTGTACCATGTTTAGCAGATTGCTGACCGTATTTTGTTCAAGGTTTCAACCACCAGTTCTGACACTTGTCTGACTTTTCCTCCTGATTGCTTCCTGGGAGACTAATTTGGCGATAGCGTCTCATTCTGCCGTCTCTCTGAGATTATCTTGATTATTGATCTTTTTGCCGGGATCAGATTATAGTCTTAGTATTGAGACACCGTGACGCTTTCTCAGTGACCTTCCCGTCCTCTCGCGGGAGAATCCGAGCAAGTTATGGCAACGTGGGCGGGGATTTTTTTTTAAAATAATTTCTTTGCTTGTCCTCACCCTGTCTACCATCTGTCTCTTCATTTATTTATTTATTTTTTTTGCCTTTTAGGCGGAGGTTGGCATCGCACCAAACAGCTTTCCCTTCCACTTGTTTACGTGAATTATTCATGTTTTTTTTCCCGGCGCGTTGTCATCATTAATGCTTGTAAGCAGGTAGTCATTTGGCCCGGTCTCAGTCTCACAAGGCTTTTTTGGGCAGCCAGCCTGATGAATGCTCAAATATGAGGATGGAGCTGTGATCCCCCACCCCCCTTTTTTATTTTTTTTTATTTTTTACACGCACTCGTGCAACTTTGGCAGTGGCTACGCATCTCTTATGCAACGCTGCAGGGCATCAAAAGACACAATTAGAAGCCGGTTTGTGTGAAAGTGAGCAGTAAACATTTCATTTGGATTATGTCTTTCTACCCACCTTTACAAAGTCACATTGCTGCTGCTGCTGCTTCTGGGGACCAACTGGGAAAAACGCGGCTTCGGCTGAGCAATCTGGACCCTTGTCACATATGAGCCTCGAAGCGAGGACTGCACAACACCTCAGGCGTTAGGGGAAAAAAAACGAAAAAACGAATCCAGCAGTACATAAACATAACATCCAGTCTGAGTCTTACTGCAAAGTCAAAAGTGCGTGAGGTGAGACTCAAATGAAACAGACTGACAAATTAACCGGTAAGACTGTAAAGAGTATTACATGTGATGTTGCGCACGAGCTTCGCATGATGATGACTACTTTGTGTTGCAAGCCAAATTTTGAGTGCGCTTCAGACACACCGCCGCTCGAGTGAAGTGAAAATAAATGGAGCAATTAAGGAACTGGGCAAAGAGAGCCACAGTCACTGATGCACTTCCAGCCGTTTATTGAACAGGACAAACAGCCAAACACAAAATAAGTTGGAGCTGCTGTAGGCCACAACTAACCCACATGTAACTCCAGCTCAGGCCGCGCCCCTTAAAGGCACGCATCTGACACATGAGCACTAATATACAAAAACAGTAATTACCTTTTATAAAAACTTTTATTTCTTTACATTTTCTTTTATTATTTTTTATACGGCATACTGCTATTTTTCTTTTAATTTCATACACAAGGTGTGTCAGAAAAGTTCCAGGACCGGTGTCAATAAAGATATATTTCAAACAACAAACCTTTCACCTTCAATTTGGGTTGCATCAACAACTAACACAAAGTGATCAAAACAATCCTCTCGCATTTGCTTCGTTCAGTACGTGAGAAGAGGCAAGAGCTTTTTTAGGACCTCATACAAGTAAATTTAGGTATAAACTTGGTCATGGAACAACATAAATCATATTTTAAGTCAAACAGTGTGCTCACTCTAGCAACAGTTTCACTGCCCCAAGCGCAGTTGAGTAATTAACTTTTTAGCGCAATTTTCTTATATTTAGGGCTAGTTAGTGTTGGTGCAGTACTACCGACTGTTTTTTAAAATTTATGATGGTCATGATGGTGGTACACTAATAATTGATGGACCAGCCAGGACACTTAATGTGTTTTTAGCGCTAGCATCATTGCTAACCTAAGTTGTGTGTACCGTCATTTTTGAATAATGTTTGTTAGCAGCTCAGCTCAAAATGGCTTAATGCTCTTCTGTATTTCCATTAGTGAAATCAAGTACTAGCACACATGCTAATGCTAATAAAGGGAATCTTCCTGAGGAAGTGAATAAGAGCATTCTCGTCCATATTTGTTAGTAGGTCTCTCTTTGATTGACACATTAAAAGGATGGCAATTTTGTTAGGTCTCTCAGCAGAACTGTGTTAAAGTTGTAAACTTTGAGAATTTGTTGCATAAAAGTTTTTATTTTGTCGACTATAATCACTTTTTTTCGTTATACTTCATCAGTGCTCCGGCTCTTCTTCTTCTTTTTTTTAACAAATAAATGTAGTCAGCCAGACTGCACAAACGAGTGAAATTTAATTTGCTCACTTTCAGATAAATGTTCCATCTTCCCTCATTTAAAAGGCAGTCTTTTATGTTCACCTCCCTTAATGGTTGCGTTTACGTTGATTTCACTTCAAGTCAGAGGAGAATGCTTGTGTAACACCAGCACCGAGCTTGCACGGCATGACTTATCACTTGTATTTTGGCAAAGGGGGAAAAAAGTGAGGACAGCCCGCAGTCCCCAATTCATCACAATGTCCAAACACGATTGTGGAATCGGGGCCGGCATGGATCAAGCACGCCATTTATTACACGGCGTGGGCCTCGTTTGTTCCTCCATCGTCTAGCATCCCACGGGCCTTGTAGTCAGATCCTCTGGCTCTGGCACAAAACAAATTGCCACCGTTTTGTTGTGGTTGTTGGAATGATCGCCTCGTCTGCCTCCTCAGGGATGCAAAGTTTAAAAGTCCATGCCACCCTTTTCTGTCCAAAGAGGAGAAAGTGCAAAAAGTTGAGTTATCTACGGTAATGATAGTTTGGAATTTCAACTTAATTTTGGATGTCTAAAAATCCATAACTCCATTTGTCAGCCTCATATCGACCTCATGCATTTTAATTTCATTTGAAGAGAGCCTCGAAGCGGGTCCACGCACAGGCGACACAATCTCATATCAAACTAGAGAATGCAATTTCTGATGGAATTTTATGTGAATACTGAAAAACTGATGCCGTACTGAAGTGTCGTAGAATCAAGTGGACTGTAGGAAATGTAGAATGTAGCGCATGGGAACATTTTTAAATCCGGAATTTTTGTTCTAATATGAGAATTGCTGAAGTTGTCGGTGCAATCGGAGTGTTTTACATCTTGCTCTGTATTGATACGCTAATTGCAATGAAAATTGCTCATGCTAACATATAGCAAATGAGTAACCTTAGAGTGGTGACCTGATGTGCCCAATTTGAAGTTGGATTACTTTGAATCAATTGAGAAATGTGGACGGATGAGTTTGATCAAAATGTCTCTAATTCAATGGGATTTGTCAAATGTAAAATGTGGAATTGTAGCAATTTTGGGGTGTAAAAATACTTTCCCGAATGTTCTGAATGAGAGCATTATTTTGACGTCAGAATGGTTTGAATCAATTGAGAGATGTGGAGGTTTTTAAATGATACATACTGTATATATTTTCTGGGTGCCAAATAACATACTGTACAAGGGTGCCTTGAGATACAAGCTAACAGTGGTTCAAATCCATTGAGCTTAATGCTCGCAAAGTCAAATGCCATAAACAGCTAATGAATAGCATTGGTGTTGTGGAGGCAAATATTCATTATTCTTTGCAAGAAATGACAAATATTAGAGCAGATTTCGTCATTTCTTAACGTTGCTTTTATGTGTCTGTAATATACTGCCCCCTTGTGGACAAGGCGCATACATCCAAAGGAGCAGCATATTCCACTGAATTGTGGCAAAAATAATGCCCCAAAAAATCTTCCCATTCTAATTGGTCATATTACTATGATTTTAGAAAGCACAATATTATAGAGTGCTATTTTTCTTCTTAAACAAAAAAAAACCTGTCGCTACATCAGCGCATGACCATTATTTCAATCCACTCTGTCTCAGTCCGCTGCTCTGGACTTCTAATGAGCCCGCCGTCAGTCATCCAGCGTCGGATAAACACGTCTTCGCTTACCTCCTCTCGGCATCTGCGGCTTTGTCTGCTTCCCGACAACCAAACATGACAGAAATAAATGGAAATGTCAGCCCAAAAGCAGCTTTCCCCTGGTCCTCAGCACCAGATCATTCACAGCGGGGGGGGGGGAGAGTTGGGTGTTCCGCCGGGGCTTCGTCTCTAACCCCGTGTCCTCAATTAAGGCCCCGCCAACAAGTTCCCAGATGGTCCCTGCGCTGCAAAAGATGACTGCTGGTTTGCAGCGTTTTCACAGCGTGCTACCTGGACGCTAAGTGGGGCTACACTAAAGATGTTTGGCTGTATTGATTGCGTTTTGGGGTAATTACTGCTCTTGGTGGTCCACAGTGGCAAGTTGTTGAGGAGAGCAGAGTTTTCTCAAACTTTTTGGGTCCAGGGACCCTTTATACCTGAGGAAGGGAATATAGAGCCAGTGAAAAGTAACGACTTTGTGTACCCCACCACACTATAAAGATTAAAGAAGAAGTCAACCCCCAAAAACTTTTGGGACAATAATATGTTCTATCCAGCCCGACTGGTCTAAATATGGTATTGTGGTTAATATTGAATTAGTGAAATATGAGTTAAGCAGCAAAATCCAGCTGTTATAATCCCTCTCAGGGCGTGGCCATTTTGCCACTTGCTATCAACTGAAGATGACATCAGAGTTGCTCAGGTCTTAATCACAGCTCAGCTTCAGAAAACAAATGAGCTGTGATTGGACGTTGCCTGAGCCTTCAGCAACTGTGATGTCATCTTCAGTCGACAGCAAGTGGCAAAATGGCCGCCCCCTGAGATGAATTTCTTATTCATCTCAGGGGGAGGCCATTTTTTGGATTTTGTTTTCTAAATCGTATTCCACGAATGCAATATTAATCAAAATGTCATGTTTAGACTAGTGAGGTCACATATTTGCATATTATTGTCAAGAAATGTTTAAGGTTGACTTCTACTTAAAACATTTTTAATAATAATGTTATGAGAACAAATTAATTAGTTTTTGTTTAGAGAAACAAAATAGTTTGTCGTGGTTATTTCACTTAGAATATGTATTGATGTTAGTGAGAGGTAGTGTTCTTTGTCTGTATTATACTGCCCCCTGGTGTTCATGGCAGGCACACCAGAAGGAGCAGCATAATGAATTGAATTGAATTGAAGCATTAAAATAAATACAAAGCTGTTACATTCTGTTCATTTTTGTTATAACTGTGTTTTTATAAGGTACAATATTGTAGAGTGCTATTATTAATATAAATGTATTAATATGCTATATATATATAAAAAATTTTTTTTAAATATAAATCTTATATTATATTGCTTATTTAAAAAAGAAAATTGGGGGTGGCTGGTGGAATTAATGGAATTTCCATGAATTCCCCTGGCTAAAGATGATTTGAGAGATCATTGGTCACGGAATTAATTAAACTCGTATCGCAAGTCACCCCGTGCTGTAATTTTCCATTTGAATTTCGTCATCCTTGTGGCAATCAAAATGCTTTTGAAAAAAGACCATCCACGTTTACATGGACTACATCTGCATCGCTCTTGTATAAGGGGGGAGGAGGGGGGAGCTGTGATGTTTTCATCGAGTACCACAAGTCCCAGAAGAGGGAGTATAGGGGCCAGATGACAAAATGTCAGAATTCAATAGCAGAAATTGCTCTTTTATTTCCCTGGAGTCGCTAACCTCAATCACTTCCCCTACAGCGTGATTTTTACTGGAGCGCCGTCACAGAGTCAACTTTACCGTCTTGTTTAAGTAAAACCCGGACGTGCTCGAGTGAGATCAGTGGGGACTCTGCTAGAACATTATATCTGGCTTTTTTTTTTTTTTTTTCCCACTTCGATTTTCTCGTTTTGTTTCACAACTTGCCTGCTTTTTCCACACATTCCAACAGAACGCCACTTATCTTGGGAGGGCAGCTTCACTCATCAGTCATCCATGAAAGCAGAGTACGTTGCCACGGTGGACAATGTGGGCCTTTCATGATCAGGCATTTAAGCCAATTTGCCCGCACCGGGATTGGAGTAACTGCCAGCCAGCATCTGTTCTCGCGATGAAAACCCTCTTCTTTTTTTCTTTTTTTTTTGTTCCACCGGAATCTCTCGTTTGGTATTAAATGAAGAGGGAAGTTCCCGCAGAGCTGCTGTTAGTCTTCACGCCATATCGCTTTAATGAAGAGAAATGGCTGCTGTCGTCTAGCGTTAGGGCGCCCCCGCTGTGAAATCCATCATATTGCGGTGAGGTAATTACGCAGAGATAATTGCATTGTGTACAGAGCGTTCAGACAAAAGCTTAATACGTGTTTGTGTTTCTTATACCAGCAGAAATAACCTTGTCGTGGGAAGGCCCCGTCATAAAGCATGAGTGTGCACACGAGTCAACAAATGAGGCGAAACACTGATGGCCATAACAAAAAATGAAAACAAAATGAAAGTGAACCCCCGTTCATTGCGAGGGATACGTTGGACACCCACCCAAGGGGGGGAAATTCTGCCATTTTGACTAGACCACTGTCTAATGTAATCAAAGCAAATAAACAGTAAAAAAAAAAAGTGAACATAACTTTTAAGGCATTTATGACGAGCTGAAACAAAAGCAAATATTTGATAAAAAGGGCTTTGTGTAAAAGGTTGCCGGTCTAATTGAGGATTTCATTGCTACCGTTCTGAAAATCGATTTTGGATGGTGCGCCATCGAGAGGATTGCAAATTTGCTGTTGACGCTGCTCGGCTTAAATGCCATCTGCTCTTAAGGTGCTTTATATTTCCCCCCGCTGACTCCCGTGCTGTATCTCTTCCCTCCTCTCATCCTCTGGAGATGATATGTCCCATTTCGGTGGAGGAAATGAAGTCTGGTAATGCCGGTCCCCGGGCCCCCCCTCCAGCATTCCGGATTTGACATCAAGCAGGCATCATATCCATAATGGCATTCTAGAGTCAGGGAAAGGCATTCACTATTCTGACAATCCTGCTATAGTGAGAAAATACATGCGCGAGAAGCTACGGCTATACTCGTGGTTTGCTATTAACAAATCCCAAAAATGTTCTGAGGAATCTTTCATTAGCAATTTGTTGAAAAGTTAACTAAGATCCGCCAAAATACCTTCAAAGCAAAAGAGGAAATTGGTGTCAAGGAAGTATGTTCCCGTAGTATGTTTGCGTCAGCACAAAATTTAATCATCCGTCATTTATGTCGAACTGGAATTATGGAAGAAGAGTTTGTTTGTACTACTGCATCACATTCCAGATTATTCTAATGGGATCAGACCAACATAGTGATTAAACCTGGCATGCTGCTCCCTCATTATGCAAGAATGTTTTGTGCCAGTCGAGCAACAGATGAGCAATGACACACAACAAATGTTCCGCCGCTCGTGTCTGACCGCAACATTTAGGTCACCGCCAGGCGACAGGCGCACATAATGAACGCCAATCGCATTTGCATGGGCTCGCGCCTGCTGTTTGACGACCGGGTCCCCGCATCATGGGTTCGGACCGCGTGCTTAACCACCGCACCGCCGCTCATTAAGTCCTACCCAGGGGTCTTCGCACACCTCTCGGGAGAGAAGTCGCGACACCTGGTAATTAAAATCTCCCAGGGGAAAGCGGTCAGGGGTGAAGGTGCGAGATTGGGGTGAGATGGGCACCGCCGGGCTAAAGGTTTAGAATCAGTTTCTTACGGGAAGTCGTGAGAAACTCTCAAGGACAATCTTGAGTTCTTTAATGATCATAATGCTGTCACTTTTATACAGAGATCCTGCAAAATTGAGCTATTATTTATTTCACACAGGCCCGTGAGTTAGTGATAAGGTTAGGTTTAATTTCAACAGTTTTGGGGTTAGTGGAGTGGGGATAGATTTATGGTCATCGGTGAGTGTCAGGTGTTAATCTTCCAGATTTTTCGCTTTTCTCTCATTTAGACTGGGATTTAAACTGCTCCGTTTTCTGCTATTCCTTTTCATTCAGGCATCATTTCACATGAAATACGAGTTGGACCGTGATCAGTTTCAACTCAAAGAGGTGGAAATGTTAGATTAGGGTTAGGCAGGGGATTAGAAATGATCAGGCATTAGCATTACAACATAGTTACGTTTCATCAATATTCACAAACCTGTTGAAAACACTTGGAAAAGAGCTTGTTCATCATGGCCCTGGCTGATCTCTTATACTCTGCTGCCACCTACTGGCCGTTTTTTGTAATAATTACCATTGCTTTAAGCGACCTATTCAGATCAGAAGCTGCACCAAAGCCTTTTGTATGCTCTGGCATAAAAAATTAAAAAAACATTTAAAAAAAACACATAAATACGTTTTTGGGGCCATGGCAATATTTAAAATGTAACGTTTTTATACGATTTGGGGAGTTAAAAATGTATGGCACTCATGACCTTGGAGCAATTTATTGGCGACCAATCACTGACAGCACATCTGTTTGACAACATAAAGTGGTACTTTTATTTACGAGTTAAAATCTTTCTTTTATGGAGCCCTTAACTCAAATTGTATGTTAGGCGGGGCTTATCAGTATATCTGAAGCCTGCTTGAACTTAAAATGTTGACTCTCAGCACAAAACAAAACGAAAAAGAAAAAAAAATAGTCAAACTTTAATTTAATTTCTTTGAATCTATTTGGTGCATAAAGCGGCTCCAACTCAGATCGATTTCCGCTTGTGAAGCAAAACAATATTGTGTCACGTGATCTCCATCGGGTTCAAGACGCTGCAGTTTGCAGAAGAACGCAAAGCAACATACCAGACCAAAAGATAAGACGAAGTGTGTGCTTGAGTCTCCTACCAGAATCATTTCCCGCCTGTCTAAGCCCCATTCTTTTTTTCTTTTTTTCTTTTTTTTTTTAAGGCTGTATACCACTGAAAGCATTGAAATGCCACTGAGCTGTGAAGAGCTCCGTAATTCCATTTCAGAGGTGATTGGAGTGGCGCATCTGCAAGGCCTCCATACCTGCAGCAGACACTAAAGTGACAAAGGACATTTTCCGCTCACCGCTTTATGACACCCCCTTTTTTTTTTTTATTCTCTCTCCCAAGGTGCTTGAGTGTGAGGAAGCTCCTCCCGATACGCCGCTTTGAACGTGACAAATGACATGTCGTGCAGACGCGATGCATTTGATTGTTTCAATGGCAGTTTTCTCATTCAGCCCCACCATTGCGATGGTCTCTCAGGAACTGCAGTTCGATTCCTGGGTCCATCCAGATGTAATGTCTTGATGATGATGCAGTTGCTATGCGAGTTATTAGTCAGTCTTATTTTGTCTAGTCATTTTTAATAATGTTTGATGATGTGTTGACCACTTCGTTTGTCCACTGCTACGCAGATATCCCTTGTCAGTTGCAATGCTATTTGTCATTCTTAGCCTGTCTCTTATTTTTGCTCTATCGTCTTTTATTCTGTCATACAGAATTGTGCATTGCCTTAGCGAGAATGACTGAATGACACTTTTACGAGTATGTTGAGTTTTCTTCTGCATTTAGCCTTGCTCGCTGTGGTTACTTTGTACTTTTGAGTTCTGCATACAGCTCACTCAAGGTTCTCACAGTCAAGGTTTCTCCGTCGTGTTTTTTGTCGAGGCCATCTGAATCCAGCCTTTGTTGTTACTTTGTATATTCGTAATTCCGTGTCTTGTCTGCACTTCTGCAAGCAACCTTGTTATCCTGGATAAGTGTACTTCATTATTCCTATAATGGAACATCGTGTCTGCTTTTTATAGTGATAGAAAAGAAGGTCTTGTTATATCTTACTCGTGCCTTTCTAAAGAAAGGAGCAAAAAGAAAAAATATATTTTGCTGAGTATGGACAGATGCAGTCATTGTCTATGTGAAGCAGCTGAGCTGACATTTCATTTTGTCAGCCCCGGCGACTATTCAAAAGAGGCCTCTACGTGACTTTGCGCTTGCCTCGCTCGCTGTCTTCGACACTCATGTCTTTGGCCTTGTGGCGAAGGTGTTCTGACGTGAGAACAAAGAGACGCGGGAACATTGAATACTCCACGGAGCGTATTATGGAGCAAATGGAGTAGTCGCTGTAAATTACCAGTAATTTGTGTCACGACGCGCAGGATTTAAATCACCGGAATCAATGTCAAGGAGGAGAGAGACGCCATTGCTCGCCGTCAGCACGGTTGGCCGGTAATGGATCGGCGGAGCCGGGAGGGAGGGACGTAAAGGAGGTCACTCTTCCAAATGAGACCAGACAATTTTCCCCTTCCTTCCCCTGTCTGTTCACCGGTGAGTGCACGCATTATTAAAGTTGAAGAATGCGCCGGGAGAAGGTGAGAACGACACATTAGCGACCTTGACGGGAAACTTAAGCAAAAGGGGGGCCGTTTTGGGGTTGCTTCGTTGGCGGCGTGTCAGCGTGATGAACTATGAGGTGAGGAAGTGGGGGATGAGACTGCGCTGCCTTCATCCATGACCGCCTCCTCTTTTTCGCCTTTTTCTTCTGTCTCATCATTACAATACATCAGAGTCTGAGACAGGAGCGTCCTTCCGATTAACTTCAACATTTCCGAGCATTTCGCTTGTTATCAGCGCAGCTTAGCAACCCAGCCTCACCTGTACAGTTGTGCCTCTTATTTAACACGAGATGGCATAGACCAGGTTGGACGACAACTTGGTGCAAGGATCTCGAGTAACCTTAACCCTAACCCTGAATCCATACAACCCTTCGTTTAGCCTAACCTCTGCCCTAACTCCATCACACAGGACCCTTGAAGTCCCCACTGTATAACTAATATGAGGCATTTTATTTCTGAATGCTAATGCTAAATCTCATAGCACGCGCCTCACACATGCCACCATCAGCAAACATCTGGCTCCGCCATTTTTATCTCACCTGATCCGAAGAGTGGAAGAGAAAAGCCTCGGAATGAACGGGTGCGATCCACCCCGAGTGACGGAATACTTACAAACTGCAGATAAGGAAATCCCATTAGGAGTAAACGTCGCGTCAGCGCTTTTGCGGCAGAGAGCCGCGAAGGGCGCAGGTCAGCCTGTGAGGTCAGCGGGGAGATAATGCTGCTTTTGATGGGGACGACGCTCCAAATGTATGTAACGGGATATTGTCGCTATCTGAACCGTGAGGGGAGGGGGGGGGGGGGGCTTGGGTCTGAGTTGGGTGATAGCGAGGTCACATCTGAAACAGGGTTCCGGTTATTGCAGAAGAACTTCGCGATAACACACTTCAAAGACATCTGGAGATAAAAAAAAAATTCTGCTGCTGCTGCTATGCACATCTTCGGTGCTTTGATGATCTCCGGTGAAATCGGACTGGACACAACCCCATGGACAGATGTGACCAAAAACTCATTCACACTCTCTGCACTTAAGTAAAAGAACAGATACTTGAGCAGATTATTTTTACAAAACAGAGATCAAAGTCAAGCAGCAGATTTCATTTGTGTTTGGTTTGCGAGCATCCTTCTGCTGTGTTTATGATATTCTGATCCATAAAGTATCGGTGCGCTATCACCATTTTGAAGAACGTCCAAGCAAAGTCACCTCCTTTGCCTCGTTCCCCATTTCCTCCTCTTGTCCCTTCTACCTCCACTCCCACCCAGTGTATCTTCCCTCTGTGGCTTTCTCTTTTAATTACCGTCCCTGCTTTGGTTGCCGTCAAACAGAAACAATTAAACGAGGAGTGCTTTTAAAGCCATTCCATGCGACTAATGAAAGGACGGCGAAGGGAAAGTTCAGCGGGAGGAATTAATTGGGTTTGGGAGACGTTCCGGAGGAGGGGATGGTTGCTTGGAGGTGACTTTCTGCGTCTTGCATTAACAATGTCAGCGAATAGGAGTGTGGCTAGAAGCCATTTGCGTCCCTTAAGGTGAATTGTATGTACATTAATACAGCCCATAGGTGATGATTAGGTAACTGTATCAGTTCCCAGGACCAAAAAAGGTTACAGGCATTTGTATACATTTACAAGCAACGGTTGCCGTTGTTTGAAAACAGGCTAAAAAAAAATAAAAATAAATGATGTGTAGAGGGACTGTAGTTCTTGATCTTTGGGGTAATTTGGACAAATGCGTGTCACGTGGGGGAAAATGTATGTGCCTTCAAAGCAAAAACAAAAACCAGCTAAGCAAGACACTTAGCTCATTCATAATTTGCTTTCCCAGACTCTTTGCATAAACATATTGGAAGACATGTTCCAGCAAAGCCAAACATCAATCATCTTTCATTTCACTTTGAAAAAAACAAAAAACATCTGCCCTGGAAATTAACCGTTTTTCATAGCCACGGTGAAAACATAAGCTCCTGAGGGGAGGAGCGAGACCGCCGGGAGTCGAAGGATCCTGCGCGGTTCGTCAGTCGCCATGGTTACGCGCGTACGCCAAGAAGCGGCGTCAATGAGCGCTGGCAGCAGAGGAAGAGCAAACAGAATGTTGCGGAAAATAGGGAGTGAAAGGGAGCGCCGGTGAATGGGAAAAGGCCAGGATGTAAACAGAAGTTGGAGATCGCAGGCGGGGGGGAGCTTGAAAATGACATATAAAGTATCAAGTGCAGGTTTTTTCATGACATTGCAGGACTGAAATAACATCTTAACGCTTCATTACACAAGCCGTGGCAGCTCATTTATTCACAATTTAACACCGCCCCGTGGAGATGACGCTAATGGAAAGTCGATAATGACAGCGCCCTGTACCAAAACTCACTTGGAGACATGTAGACAAAATTGTTGCTCCCCCTCGATTAATGAAAGAAAACCCCCACAATAGTCACAGACATAAATTGACACTCACTCACTCTCTCACACACTCTCACTCACTCACTCTCTCACTCTCTCACTCTCTCACTCTCTCTCTCTCTCTCTCTCTCTCTCTCTCTCTCTCTCTCTCTCTCTCTCTCTCTCTCTCTCTCTCTCTTTCTCTCACACTCTCACACAGTCTCTCTCACACACTCTCTCTGTCTCTCTCACACACTCACTCACACACTCTCTCACTCTGTATTATAGTTAATAATAAAGTCTTACTATATTAATAATTAATATTATTTATTTATTATTATTATATCATATTATGGATTTTGTACTTTATTTATTTTCTTTTTAAACTTATTAATATTATTATAATAAAGTATATATATCACCCTTTTTTTTTAATGACATGATGTACAGTAAGCCTTTTTTTTAATTACATGACATTTATGGCATGATGTATATATAGTAAGACTTTTTGATGAATATAATTATTATTTTTTTATGTCATGCTGCATAGCAATACTTATTTTTTTCAATGGTGAAAATGCAATGGCTGAATTGATGAATATACTAAACAGCTGTGCGCGCACAGTCTGGAAAGTGTAAGACACCCTCGAGGACCCAACGCATCTCGCTAATTGCACATTTCATATTCAAGCAATGCTAAATGCAGACGCACGCTCCAGCTAAAGAGAAGCGTTCTGTAAGACACAGTTCATAAAAGATCAAGAAAGCCACTTGAATATTTCATGTTCATCTTCTTCACTCCAGTCGGCGGAAAGTGACTCAGCACAACCAGCTCGCGTTTATTCCAACGCAGACTGCAAACCAACACGTCGGTTTCATTCTGCAAGTGCATTTATGAGAGAAAGAAGAATATTTGTCTGATTCCAAGAGAATTTGAAATTTGAGTGCAGCTCCCTTGCAAGTCGATACATTGATCCCCGATTCGGCGGAGTGCTCGGATGCACTGGCAGGGGATCAATCCGGTCGCCAATTTAGATTCAAAAAGTAGCTTCTTGGAAGAAAACAATTCAAGAGAGAGGTTTATTTCTATTTTACCCCCCCCCCGGTGGCACCGCAAATGCACTCGATCAAAAAAAAAAAATTGCAGACAAAGACGCAGCAAGAGGACCCCCGGGGCGTCAATACTTGTTCTCTAAACCTGAACCACAACAGCGCTTCAGGCTGCTCTAATTAGCAATCAATGTGCTTGCTAAGAAAAGCTTATTTTTCATCTTTTTGCTTTTGTATGATCGTATTTGCGAGTAAGGCACAACGACAAATGAGGATGTTATTCAAGTGTCTGAGGCCCAAAAATAATTAACGTCACACTGTTTTGACACAAAGTGCTGCTCTTAGATGGAGTCATGCCGTTTAGCACCCAAGTAGGCGGATCGGATTCGCCCCGCTCGACGTGTGGCGTTTCATCTGATGAAAATGCCAAATTGAGCACACGGGTTATCGAAAAGGCGCCAGGGTGGGGTTGTCTCCATTTTGAACAAGATAAAAATGAGTCATTCCTTGAAGATCAGCATAACTGCACAAACTAGCACAACCTGACTTTCCTTTTGTACGTACGTTGCATGTGATATGTTTTTTTCAGGGCTATTATAAATTGTCAAGGAGGCGGATTACCAATATTTTGAGCCGGCATTCTCCTGTCACACGTGTGACAATTCTGTTGCTCTTTCGGAGCTTCAAGCTTAGGCAATAATTGAGACCTTATAAATTAGAGGTGTTGTTTATTGTGTCGTAGGTTAGCTCTGTTAGCATATTTAAGTAGTTTAGCTTTTTCACTTCCCTTCTCAGAGATAGTGAGGCAAATGTGCTGCATAATGTGTGTGAATCAATAACATACGTGACATAAAAATTGTCTGTGAACATCTTATGAATCCTGACAAAAACTCTAAATTGGCTACGTTCGCAAGCATTCATCGTTCAGTGAGATACCAGCTTTATCGGCCTTCAGATTTGTAAAAACGGCCGATATTTGGCATTTTGACAAACATCGGCACTGATAATCGGCTCGGTCAATAATCGGTCTATCCCTATACAATACCAAACTATAATAATAATTGTACTCTATTTGTCAGACCCTTGGCTATTTGGGGTGTAATTCCATTCTTGACCACTAGATGGTGGCACACTATTTGCTTTGAGAGACTGTAAATTTGAAAGAAAAGCAGGAAGTTATCAGCACAGCCTAGGTTTTTTTTATTTTTTTTTATTGCGTATAATCCTGCTTTTTATGCCTACAGAAAGTGACGACTGTAGGTTTATTTTATAAAGTACATCTTTGGGCATGATTTGTGAAGTACAGAAAAATAAAGTTTGTTAGTTTGGGGGGAAAAAACAGGATTTGTTTACTGGAAAAAGCGGGATTACAATATTTTAGTTTTTTTGCTACAACTATAGCACAACCAGTTTGATACAAAAAACAATAATCATGTGTCTCAAAGAGGAACTGCACCATTTCTGTCAAAAGTGTCTCTTTTACTTTCCCCGGCGTACCATTTGGTGTTTCATTTGATGCAGATATGAAATTAAACGCAGGGGCTGTCAAAAAGACGCAGCGGCGGGTTTAATTGTCTCCATTTCTAACAAGACACTTTCAGGGATGCCGCTGTAAATTGGGAGATAAACCGTTACGATCCGACGGAAAACCTGTCTGCAAATGCGGATGCAAAAGCCTTGATTTGAGCCCTCATTGCGGATGTCGGCGGGCTTAACGGAGCCGCGCATCTGGAGTGGAGCGGCAGGGGTCCCGGGTGCACGGCTCAGGAGCATCGTGCTGCCTGCGCCTCAAAGCCAGAAGAGTGTATGATGCTAATGGCGGTGAGTTTAGCCCCGCGGGCCGCCACCTGTATAATCTCCTCTAATTCCCTCGCCACCCACGGGCTGTTTACTAAGGCCATTTTTGCATTTATTCCTCCGCATATCACCACAAAATTGAGGAAATGATTCGCACTACAAATGGTGTGGAAGTTCCAACTGCGTAGGCCGGAATGTCCTTTGACCTGTATTTGCATTTACAGGGCAGGTTCAACCTTTTAGTGTCACTCCCTCATCCACTCACAGTGAAAAAACATATTCTATTCATTACAGTGCAAAGGATGATGACTGACCGTCTTAAATAGCATTGATAAACAAATCCAGTCAGATTTCAAAGTACAGTATGACTGAGTTTGTGTTCCTTAAAAGATATGCACCCTCTAATGTTAATTATTGGGCAAAGCTAACTTGTATATTTTGTTTTAAATAAAACCACAATTATGAGAAAAGAACAATTTCAATTTAGAAAGTATGGTCCAAACACAACAATGTGTACTATACTATACTACTGTACTGGGTGTCAATAAAGTCTGGATTCATAGTAAAAAATAAAATAAAAAAACATACTGTACATAAAACAAAACAATTTTATTCAATTGTGATGTTGATAAATAATATTTGCAACATGATTTCAATCATTTTCTAGGCATAATTTGATGCGCTTTGCAAAATTCAGGGGAAATCGATGAAATAGGTTGACATTGCTGTTGATTTCAGCACATTGACTGGTAATGTGGTTTTAAATCTGTAATCTTCACTGAGTACACCTGAAGTCGTAATATGAGGAGAAATCTGTAATATACCAGAATAAAGTCAGAAACTCTACATCAATAAAAGTTCAAAAATAAAAGGTGGAAAATGAAGGGAATAAAATCATTTTATTGATTTATTTTATAAGAAGGCTGGAATCTAGGGAAGCGTATTTTTGTTCTGGTTTTTTTTTTTATAGTTTTTTTTCTCTGTTTTTCTGAGTAATTTTTCCTCCTGTTTTTCTGAATATTTTTTTGACAGAAAAAAAATATTAAGTAAAACAGAAAAAAATATTCCAGAAAACAGAAAAAAAACTCAAAAAAACAAAGTTCCCCCCAAAAATTGTTTATTTTCAAATGAATGCAATACGCTTCCGTAGGAATCTAATACTTGGAATAAATGTCATTTTATTTTACTCTTATTTATTTATTATTTTTGGAAAAAATATAAATGGTACAATATTATTTATTTATTTTTAGAAGAAAGGCATACTAGTATATTACGAGAATAAAGTAATCCATTATTATTTTTTAAATAATATAACCATATTTATACAGAGAAATAATGTTAGAATTCCGATGTCAGCATCAGATGCTCCCCAAAATTGTTTCTCAGCACTCATGAATGTACCTCGTGCTCAGAATCCTCTCAACGCGGTTGTTGTATTTGCCGTCGGACGTATTCCCCTTGCTGCTGTTTAACACTCAACACAGCAGCAAAGTGGAAAATGACTGAAGTTTGTGTGACAATCCCCGCACCAGTGAATGATCCTCGACAGCTCACGTCCAAAACGTATGGCTGGCGCCTTCTGGCAGTTACCCAGGCAACGCATCTCCTCCCTGCAGAGTTGAAAATGATTTCTATGTAGGAAGAGGCAAGTGGCGCCTGCCAGCGCCTCATGGTCATCCTCCTGGAAAAAGGCTGCCACTGAGCCGAGGAGACCAAAGTGCCTTTTATTGTCCATCATATACAATACCCGCGTGGCGGCTAACATCACCCCGAAGAGTAGCAACAACAAAAAGCGAGCCAGCATTGGCTCAGGTTTTAATGCATGCTATCAAAACAAATAGTTAAACACATTGCATATTTAAATACAAGGAATGCATCGCCAGCTTAATGCAGCGGTGAAATGAAGTTCGCCTGCCTTTCAGTTTCATTCAGAAATTTCACCCAAAAACCAAATATTCCTAAATTATTGTTTGTGTACAATCCAAATTTGTGAAATCATTCTGACATCAAATTGTACCCAAACGTGTTGTTTGTTCTGTGGCCGCGTTTTGAAAATAGAAAGCGAGTCTGACATAATTTAAGGTCTGAGCTCGTCCCTGGTGAACGAATGCTAATTGCAGGTGTCGACTGCAAGTAGCAAACACAAACAGCAGATGGCTCACGCTGGGAGATTATTTACAACGCTGTTGTTGACACGGGGCGGCGGCGCATCTGCATGCACAACGTTGTTCGCTTCAAAACTTCGAACGCTTCACTTTTTGTAACCAATCAGCTTAGATTTCACAAACTGATATGGAAGCAAACGTTTTCGCTGTAATCAGTGTCGGCCCACCACGCCCTAAGAGATCATCTATCCGTATACTTTGAACACCACTGGGACAATTACTGACAGGAAAATGTAATTATAATGTCATTAAATGCTAATTAAAAATGACACCGTCGTAATCCCAGTGGGGCCGCAGACTCCTCCTCGCTTGCTATTTGGTCGATGTTGCTCGAAAGACCCGCATGATCACTTTAAAAGGGTTTCATCTTTCAGCAAGAAAGTCTTGTACTACACAAAATATTATAATCGTTGCCTTGTGAAATTAGGACATAATTCTCACCCCAATCTTGTAAAATGACCACTTTATTCTGATTATTTGATATGCTTTTTTTATTCACATTATTTTACCATTTGTTTTTAAAATGACAACTAAATCCTTCAAACACTGTGACTTTATTCTCGTAAAAGTCCAATTTTATTCCCGTAAACACACACACACAAATCAAGGTAATTGTTACAATCTTTTTTTTTTCTTAACTGAATTCTGAAAAAATTCTCCAAAAATGTGGATGTTATTTTCATTATATTATGATTTTAGTCTCGTAAAATTAATGTATGAAAGTCAATCACATAATATCCTGACCAAATTCTTAACTCACCTAATATTTTGATGTTATTCTCACATATTACGATATGAATAAATTATATTTCCCCAAACGTACGTTATTTTACGTTATGTGTTTTTTCTAAATTGAGTTGTTGTTTTTTTATGTAACATTACAGCTTTAAAAAGTATAACAACTGCATTCTTTTTTTGTGCTAATATTATGATGCTATTCTCAAAAGCACACAATATTACGACCATTTGCTCTTAACTCTTTGACTGCCATAAACGTTATAAAACGTTTAGCATAAACCTAGGGAAGGGCGCCGAGGACGTTAAAAGACGTCCCCTATGTTTTTTTTGTTTTTTTTTCAAAAACGGGTGCAGGAAAGCCTTGGGCAGCTGTGCTGAAAGAATCAGGCTGATCTGATTAGTCAAAGACTCGTTTTGGCCCCTAGAGGGCAGCGATGACTCTCTTTGCACAAGGTTGGATGGGCCGCCCACCGTGGGCGTCAGTAGAAGACGTGAGGCGGAGCTAGAGTGTTGAGGAGACAATGGCTGATCCAAGCCACAATGGCTTGACCAAGCAACCGGTTACAAGCAGCTCAGCTTGAGCATTTTTTTCAAAGACGGAAAGCATCAATCAATACTAAAAAGCGCATTGATGTCAACGATGATGATGACAACGAGCTCTACGCCAAAGTTGGAAGCTTTGGCGTGACTGTTATGAACACGTAGTAAGCCTCACGGCTAAGCGCGGCTAGCGCGGCTAGCGCGGCTAGCGCGGCTAGCGCGGCTAGCGCTGCTAAGGCCGGAAAACGCGCACAATAGCCGGCCGGGTACTTCTACACAATCGGACATTCGATCGGGCGATGGAGAGTTGGCATCGACCAATGCAGATTGATGATGATGATGAAGATGAAGCTCTACGCCAACGTGACTGTTATGAACACGTAGTAAGCCCCACCGGCAAAGCGCGGCTAGCGCGGCTAGCGCTGCTAAGGCCGGAAAACGCGGAGCTGCACAAGCGGACATTCGATCGGACAATGAAGAGTACCCCGAGTCCAATGCATATTCATCGGAGGAGCGGGTACAGTCTGATCACGGAGAAGACACTGTTTCTGGACTACGATGCCACCATGAATGGAGTGGATAAAATGGATCTCCTACCACCCGGTATAGCAACTGAAGGACACGGGGAAGCGAGACGTAACACCACCGTAACGTAACCGTAGCATGATCCTGATATTAGACTTGATGACACACTGCAGTATATACTTGCTATTCCCCGGAAAAAAACGGCCGGCAAGAAAGTGGCGCACGCGAAGAGGCAATCTTGTGCAAATGCTGTTGCGTCTCCTTGCACGCAGGAGAGTGTTACAAAAAGAAAAACTGTCGTTGAAACATCCACATATTTGTAAATAGCACCACAGTTGCACACATTTGTAAATAGTTTGCCAAATTGTTGTCAAATTGTTACACTGTTGAATGTAAATAAACGTATTTTGCTATCAAAAAACACATTTTCATTCTTGGTGGTAGTGTTTTATAGAAGTAAAGCACTATTTAGGTGTTTGTGGCATCATTCATGGACAAAAAGAAGTGTCAAATTCACTAGAATGCATGAAATAATATCGTTTCACTAAAAGCTTGATTTCTCCGTATTTTGGTCCAACACAGGCGAAATTGGGTCAAACTAACCATTTTCTATTGTTGATTACTAAAGAACGGAATAAGGTAGAAACAAACTCTTTTTTTCTGATGAAAGATGAAAGTCCAATCTTTCATTTGGTAGTACGTGTGTTTCCATAGTCCAAACAGAACATTTTCTGTGGACCTTGAAAATCAGTCAAAATGCTTAAATCGGCTGGCACTGGCACATCCCTTTTCTGAAAACGTCTGGCAGTCAAAGAGTTAAAATTACATATTATTCTATTCTTGGAATATTACAATTTTATTTCAGTAAAAATTACCTGTTCTTTTTATGTAACTTTCAAGCAATTATTATTCTCATCTTTTCTAGTAAAAAGTGACAAAATTCTCCCAATTTTGAACTTTGAGCTCATTTCCTGACAATGAATGAAAGGTTTTAGAATAGCACCGCTCCATCGGAACCTCCCCGGGCGTTATTAGATGAAATGCTGAGATTGTATCAAAGCAATTATTCGAGCACCGGGAGAATTGTTGAGGGAGTTAAATGAAATTTGGACTATTTTGCATTGAAATGAGATCCTGCGGAGCATCTTCAATCATTCAAACAAAACAGATTACGCTTGTACGATACAGCGTTCAGAATCAAGAAAAACTCCAAAGAATTTATCTGTGCTGCTTCTTCGACCTCTTCCTGCGAGGATAAATGGAGAGAGAGAAGCAAATCGCATCCCTTCCCTCCACTCCCCTGATTAATTAGTTCCGAGTTATCCGTGAAAGTAATACGCCGATAAGGTCCCAAACATGCACTGAAGCCAATTAACTGACGTCGGTCTTGCCTGTGAACTCACCAGCAGCACAAAGTGAGTTAAAGTTGCTTCTGATTACACAATTGCTTGTTTTGGCCGGACGGACCCTAACGGAGATGTCAGCGTGGATGATGAAGATACGATAGCCAAACCTTAGTTGCACCTCAAGGATCAGACATTGCTAGCTAGAAAAAGCGTGTTTATCAAATGATCAGCAAATTGCATGTGTCTAGTTCTGCCCTTTGCCATGGTGGGGGGTAGCCCAACAGAAGAAAGGGGGCGGGAAAAGTCATTAGGCGTGGTGGATCATGTAAATACAGCAACATTTCCGAGACCACCTGGTGAAAAGTGAGCATCCAGAAGAAGAGCTTTAATGCAGACTCTTTCGAATTTAGGGAGCTCTCCACTTTGTAACGTTCAGAAACAGGAGTGAGGAGAAGTGAATTCAGCTTTTATACAGAAATGTGAGCATTTTACAACACAGTATGGATGAAACATACGGAAGTGTAAAGTCAAAATATTAGTTCATCCTTTTAACACTATGTTCAAAAACAAAATCACTGTTAGTGAAACGTGACGAGAATTTCATCAAAAAAATAAATAAATCATAATCTTAATCTAATAAATATACCGCCCAGAGGATTTTCAAGTGATCTAAAATAACAATAATTAAATGTATATAAATCAATAAATGTATTTTTGAAGACAAATTAAATATTGTATTTTTTAAAGAAATATCATTTTCATTTATTTAGGTCTGTAACATACACAAATAACTCAAAAGTGCATAAACAAATATATTCATTAAAAAAAGGAATTATGGTTTCCGGCGACGGATGAGGACCTGACACTAAGGTTAGGATAAACTTTGTTTTATAGAGTGAGAAACAACGTTTTTTTCAACCAACTTTTTTTTTCAAATTATAGTTACAACTTTTTTTGTTTTGTTTTTAATGAAATGGTTAAATAACTCACAATTATGTTTCTCTTTAGCAAGCCGGTCCCATTTTAAGGTAAAGGCAAACAGTGACACCTGAAGTGTGGTACTTATGTCAAAAAATCCCACTTACTAAAAATAGGATGTTGGAAAAAGTACTAAGGAATTCAACGCTTTTTGGGGGGCAATCTGCAGATTTTCTGTCTTGATTTTAATCCAGGAAGTCTTTGGCAACTCTGTCTTTCCTCTTTCCAAAGAATCTCTCCAAATATTCTTTTATTGTTTTTTTTTTTGCTAGCCTGTGGGCTAACATTTTGCAGTTTTGCCCTCTGGTGTTGAATAGCCCACGGACCGGCGGTTGGGGACCTCTGTTATATAGGGTCCATCTTGTGTGTGTATAGTGTGTTAAGTGCTGTGTGATCTCGCTGCTGCAGAAGGCTCGATACATTGATTGGGCTGCCGCCACATGCTTGGCGGCCACTTTCTGACCCCGAGGGCGAGAGTTTGTCCTCGGCAGCTCAAGCCGCTCCAAGCCTCCGCGCTCTCACTCGCGGAATAATTCAGGATGGATTCCCGACAGAGCGCTCGACTCAACTCTTGCCCATCTCCAACTGTGCTTTTTCATCCATTTTAGCTCGAAAGCAGCACGAGCAAACCCTGGCTTAGTCTCTCTTGTTCATTCTTGCTAAATCTAAATAATCGAGCACCCGACAATCGACCGCTTTTCCATGTTTCCGCCAGAGCCGCGTGTAGTGAATTGCTTTTAGGCTCTTAAGAATAAAGTGTAAAATCTATTACTTTAAAAAAAAAAGAAAAAAAAGGAAAAGCCGAATAGGACAAACTCGTAAACTAAATCTTAAGAAAACTTGAGCATACAAAAACTGAGTGTCTGATGTATATACAAAGTATTTAGTTCAGCATTGCTATTGTTGTGCAAAAATCAAAGCTCAAACCTCATAAAACTGTGATCTACCCACAGTACATTTGTGTTAGCGGTAAGTGCATAAAGATGCCGAGCACCTCTGCGAGGATAAAAGCAGCAACATTCCCCATCCACGTTGGGATGAAAAGGAAAAAGCCAAGGTGGGGAATAGAAGTAGATGTGTTTCGAGTTGCTTCTGTGATGGTAGCCCAGCGCCGGCGCTATTTACGGGGAACGTATTTTTATGCAATGCCATTGACGGAGAGGTTGTCTGTAAGTTGGGGCGCTGTGGGATCGGGAGCAACATTAGCATAAATACAAAAACGGAAACGTGGAAATTGCAGCATCCTAAACACAACATTTGAGTCATTTCTTTCTTGAGAGACAACTTGCATTTTTTTTCCCGTAGAATTTTATGCCATCGTATGTATTTATGTACTAAAAGAATCAACATAAATACCAGCTTTTAAGTCATTTGGCTTCTAATGGCCTCAGAGTCAGCAGTCTGACTCACTTTCTCTTTTATTGTATTTTCTCGAGCCCAAGAGAATATCGACGCGATCCAACTTTTGGCCTGGCAACATCCCCTCAGCAAACAATGCCTCAAGCAGGAGTTGAAGATTGAAAAGAAAGATGGCGTTGCCGCTGCCCTCTTTCCTCGCCACCAGCCTGAGATACCCCTGGTATGAATCTTTTAAGACTAGCGGCAATCGGAATAGCGAAAGCTAGCTAAGCTAACCTCGTTTTCTTATCTACCACTTAACCGGCCAAGCGGGCATTTTGGGGAGTGCTAACTAGCGTGAAACCCAGCTCTATTGTTTATTGGTATATTGTGACATATCATGGTGCTATGCTAGGCTATGCTATACCGTGATAAGGGCTGTTATCGTATGGCATAACGCTGTCTATTTGATATGGTCCAGTGCTATGCTAGGCTAAGGTGCTAATTATGCTATGGTCAGAGCATTAAAAGGCTGTGTTGATATATTTACTTTTTATTGTTGTTTGTTTTTTGTTTTTTTTTATACACTCAAGTCTATGACAGATCCAAACTTTGATAAATGACTAATTTTACATGCAATGTTTATTTCTGGAACGCCAAACGCGCCGTTGTCTCCTGATACCTCCCCTAACCCCCCTTCTGCGATATCGTTTGAAAAACAGCAATGCCTTGAGGCATACGCGGCACAAACAGATCCAACATTCCTCGTGTAAACAAAGACAATGCTAGATTAGAATACGGGTAGTTTGAAACAAGAAAACAAACTAAATGAGCAGAAACTTCAGTGTTTGGTGGCAAACCTCCAGGAAAACGTCAAGGAGAGAAAAAAGTCATATAATGTGTGTTTAGGGATTTCTATATAAACGTGTTATTGTGTTTCAAATGTATTTTGATTGTCAACCTTGTAGAGGCCAGAAACGGATATTTCCCTGCATTAAGTTAAAAAACAAAAACATTAAATGTGAAAACTGAAACTGGGAAAAACAACAACAACGAAAAAACAGTTGTCATAACGTGTTTGTTTCAACCAGTTTATTATGTATTGGATGATAGATGGCTAGGTCCTCCTAATGTGTCCAGGCGTTGGAGGACAGAGGACAACAAGTCGCTTTGTTTCCATTAAGTGCAAATGAAATGAAACTTTCCCCCCGGTGGGCCGCAGCGTCACTCTCGTTTGATTTATTAGCTCTGGAGACAAAGTGCACGGGGCCGCGCAACAGATGAGCGCCCCAATCCCGCCAGTCGGCCAGCACGTCCGATCGGAAACGAGCCTTATCCGTCAGGAGGGTATCGAACGCATTACGAGTCATTATCGGCCGAGAGTGTGTGTTCTCCACTCGCTCGGCCAATGAGAGGCGACGCTGCAGGTGCGGAATCCCGACACGAGCGTACATCTCCGGCCGTCTTCCCGGAGGCATCGCGTCTCTCCTCCTTTCAGCCTTTATAGCCTTATAATCAACTGTAAATGTGAGAGGGAACCACAAACATGCACATTTAATACGCACGGGCGACATACGTGTATTACAGCCATGAAATCCACGCAAGGCACGCGTGAAGACATTTTTCCTCTCAGTTTCACTTGTTCTAAGAAAACAACAATCCAACAGTCCAAATCCCCAGACAGGACCTTTTAAAGAAGGCAGATGAGCAAATGCAATCAGACGCAGCAGTTTAGAACTCCCCTTGGCTTTTTTGTGAAACATTACACACTTGATTGCAAGTGACAGTGCTATGATGCAGTCCTCGAGGACGCGCTGTGTACAGTGCACTCCCCCCCCCCCCCCCCCCCATGATCAATACACTAACCGGCTTTAACTCAATGCTCTGCCTTTACGACCACAAAGCATAAAAAAGGCTTTGTTGACAACTCAATCATTTTTGCAACACACGCGCACACTTTTGTCGCCATTTTTATGTAGACATAATCCCTTCCTATAATCCCCAAAGAAATAGCTGTAATGTAAGGTACCCCTCCCCCGTTGAACACATCACCACAAAGGGAAACCCAGTGCCAATTGTGTTCTGTCGCCTGGAAGCCGGATTGGCTTGCGGTTACAAAATCGTGGTATGTTTTGCATACAGACATTCTCAAAACAACAGGAAGTTGCATTAACGCCACACTAGCCCTCAGAAGACCCCCCCCCCTCCCCCCCGGTCAATGAGCCAGAGGCTGAGCTGCACTGTGTTTAACGTTAATCTGTACACTAGCAAAAAATCTAAAGACATGTAAAATAAATATGGACTGAGGCCTGCTGTGAAAATAAATTGAGTGGTTGATGGTTTGAAATGACTTAAAAGATCCCACGCGATGGCCTTAAAGGACTAACTTTCAAAATAAATTTGAGCCCTTCGCCGCTTTGACGGGACGCTTGGCATTAATGACTAAGTTGCAACTCAAAACATTTGGTCACACTTTAGCATCGGTTTATAGAAGCAAGCAACATAAACGCAAACCCATAGCAACGCTTCGAAGTTCTAAGTGAAAACGACTGACGCGAGTTAGCCTAGCCGAGGAGAGCGCGACATAGACGCAGCGGAAATGACGGATAATAGTGCAAGATAATAGTACAACAGTAGCCAACTACATATCTCTACTACTTTTAATGGTTGGGAAGCTCCTCTCCACACTTCAACGCAGTTCCTTGGCACCAAGATTGGACAAGATGATGACAAAGAAGTACTTTTCTAATAGGCAACGCTTTGGCACCATTTTAGGGTGTTTCTGAAAAGCAGAAAATTGTGGAAGAAAGGTAAAAAAAAACAACCCATCAATAGATGAATTTGCAGCACCCCTAGTGAGGATAAGCTCTATGGAGAATGACTGGATTGGAACCATGTTTTGGCATGTGTCACTAATACTCACTTATACTAAAATTCCCCTTATGGCAGACATGCTGTCATGGCAGACGAAGGCAGTCATTTATTAACTCCTGCTGAGTTGCAGCCCAGCGTGTTGCTCAGCACTGGCTTTGATTTTCCAGTGTTTGAAAATCACAGAAAACTGTCATTAATGTCTTTTTACGGTGTTGCATATTTTGCTGCCCTAACAAAACAAAAACAAAAAACACTTTTTGTGGTCTTAGTTCAATGAACCTGGTCCAAAATATTGCAGCCTTTTCCAGTTTATGCAATCTTGTCCACGGCACACTACTGATATCTAGTGGGCAAAAAGTTACATTACACGTGTGTGGTCACATCATTAAATGCAAGAACCTGCACTGATTAAAAATGATTAAGTGCTCAGAATGACAAAGTCGCGTGTTTACACCACTTTCTCTAATCAAAATTTTAATTAAGAGGCCCTATCATGGCGTCCCTCATTCTTTTGTTCACAAAGAACATACCCGCAGCTCTGGCGTAAACACATACAGACATATGCTAAATTGTCACAAGACCTTCCAACCCTCATTAATTCCACACCATCTACCCTACTGCTCACAACACACTTAGAAATCTGCTTGCCAAGTTTGCTTTTCTCCAATAAAAGTAAAAAGTTGGAGGCAAAATGCATTAGCATTCTGTGCTTGTTTAAGAGAAATAACTTGCATTGAAAATATTTTAATTTGGGAGAATTAATGGCAATTTGCCTTGACTTTTAAAACCTAAAAAAACAAAGCATGGACTTGATTAAAACATATCTCATTTCGAGCTCATTTTCACTTGAAGTTCACCTATCAAATACACTGCAGTATTGGCAAAATGTGTTTTAATATTTTCAGTATTCACGTTTTTGTACTGTACCCCCCCCCCCCCCCACTCGTCTAAACTTAGCATTCTGATTAATATTGTGTGTGTGGAATATGAGTTAAGCAGCAAAATCCACTCAGTTTTAGGGATCAAAATGGGTACTTTTTGCTGCTTGATTCATATTTGATAAACACAATATTAATCAGAAGATTGTCTTTAGACTAATGGGATTGCCTACAAGATATTTTTGCAAAGAACATTTTTGGGTTGGCTTCCCTTTTGTAATAGCTTTATTGCAGCACAATTGTAAGAAAATGTTAATTTTAGTCTCTGCTATATTCTGCAGCCAAAGTAACCGTGGCAAATATGTGGAAATGTACCAGTAATTTTCGGCCCTTTATTTATTAATTATCTTAATTCCAATTTAGCACTGGTTATGTTATTACAATCGACAGGCCGCTGGCTCATAGGCACTAAGGAGATGAATAAAAGTCCAATACCAGCCTTTTTGCAATAATGCTCTATTTTAATTAGGTCTGTCAAATTTAAAGTGTTAACTAATTAATTGATCGCATTAATCATGTATTAATGCAGATTAATCGCATATTAATTTTGACCGCAGATGATCCTTTAGCTGACAGTGGATGGGTTACGTTAAAGGTGGCACACTTTGTGTTTGACCAATAAACATAACTACATGCATTAAAGTAAAGTATTTGATAAATGTTTGCATATGACATTCAGAATATTTGTTCATGTCAAACTATTGGGATCTTCTTTTTTTTTTCATTTTAAATTGTGCAAGTAATTAACGGATTAAAAAAGTGACGAGGATGAGTATGTGCAGTGGAAAAAAAAAATTTGGGTGACGTCTTCATAACAGTAAATGGCGAAAAATTTAACAGGTGTTTTTTTTAATTTGGCGGGCAAAAATGAAGCGATGAATCAAAATTCTAATATGTGATTAATCTGATTTTTAAAATTAATTGTTTGACAGGTCTATTTTTAATAGTAATTTAGTAGTATGTGTAATATATTGGTGGTATCTTAGATTTTTGACGCTGAAATAAATATGACCAGATCGAGGATGCGAATTTTAAACTTGCACCTATCAAGCGCTTCACTTTTACATGCGAGTGGCGGTATCACTTGATCAAAGTGTCTGAGGCAACCCCCGCCCATTCTCTACACTTCTTGAACCCCCTTCACCAAAACACAACCTCTCCAGTCTTATCTCCACCACCTTGCATACAATTAAGACCCCCTCCCCCTCCCCCTCGTCCCCACCCTTGACCATTACCTTCATTAGCATGAGCACAATAAGCTGCACAGAAGAGGGAAAACACACAAAACCGCTGACCCGCTATTGTTAAATGATTGTTTACACATCCTATGCAGGCCATCGATACCGCCAGGTCCAGTTTTGCAAATTTTTCATGTTGGTGCACTAAAGGCTAGCAGTTTTTCTCGCCTACTAAAATAAATACAACTCAAGTCTGCGGCAGTTTTTATTTTCACACTAGGTGAGCACAAATGTAACACTGGACTTAGAAAAAAAAAAGTAGCTTATGAAAGGCAACTGAGAATAGGTAGTCTTGAAATGAGTGGTAGAAAAAAAGTTACATTCAAGTGTCTTCAGAATAAAGGTGCATTTGGTCAAAATGATACATTCACAGTGTTTTTTTGGTGCAAGTCACAATAATGTTGATTACTAAGCAAAAAAATACATACAGCTGAACTAAAAAATTGTAATAAAAACCCTGGCTCGTAGAAACAGTCAACATGATATGCAAAAAGCATACAACAACCAAAGAAAAGTAAAGGGTGCCTGGTCCGGAGCTTAGCGGGAGTCCAAGCTTTGAACTGCCTTTTGCCTGTAGGGCTTCAACACGCCCGCGTCTTAGTCACAGTGTTACACATGTGCAAATTTTCCAAATGCGGTGATGCGCCGGGCTTCAGCCGTGAACCAGCGACACCCCGTGATGCAGAGCCCGCTTCCACATGTAGTAGGTGGAACGCGGGGTGAAGGGAAAGTGGGAGCGGAACTCCTTGAACGTGGGGAAGGACTTCTCCTCGAAGCGCGTCTGCAGAAACAGCTTGGCCTTCGCTTTGAAGTTGGCCAGCGCCACCACGTCCACCGCCAGCCTCTGCGTGTCCGGCAGGGAGCACGCCAGGCCCTCGTTGGGACGCGGCTCGTTTAGGGGAGCCGCGCTGGAGCCGCGGCCGGCGTACGAGGGGATCTCTGCGAACGGGAGCGGCGCGTGATGATGTGCGATGTTGATGATCGGCGCCTCTTCAACCTTCGGGGCGGGGGCATTGACCTCCGTCACCCTCCGCTTTGTGTTTCCGTTCCTCCACAGCCAGAAGAAGCAGAGGGACAACGTTGGAAACCTGAGCTTGAACTTGCTCAGGGACAATTTGGACTTCTGGACCAGCAGCTTGGCCACATCCCTGAGTTGCTTCTTACTCACGTACGCCACCCGGAAACTTCTGTGCGTATGCCTGCAGATTCTCGAGCGCGGCGCTGCTTCGCCGACGTTCTGCAACACCGGCGAGATGCTTTGAGGACTTTGGCTCTTGTCGCCGTCCGAGCTGTCCGAGCTGCTGGCTTTGTAGCCTCCAATGAACAGCATGGCCTCCTTCCTCCAGTTGTAGTAGGTGGACCTGGAGATGCCGGGAAAGTTGCGCTTGAAGAGCCTGAAGGGAAACGAGGCGTTGGTGGCTATGCAGTTCTGCAAGCAGCGTTTGGCTTGCTGCATGTGGGCGACGCTCTGCGCCCGCTCCAGATCCGCCATGCTGAGGCCGAACATTCCGGCCACGCTGTCTTGTTGGTCCAACTCTTCCCGTCTGAGCTCCGGCGAGGACCAGGCTTCCTGCTCCGTGCTCTCGCCGGGACTGACCTCGCCCGTGGACGACGACGTGGAGAAGGTGCCGCCCGATTTGAGGAGCTCCTGCTTCCAGTTGTAGTAAGACGATCTGGAGATTTCCGGGAAGAACTCCTTGAACTGGTGCAGCGGGATGAGCTTCCCTCCCAGGTAGCACGCCTGCAGGAAGTACTTCGCCTCGTAGCGGGCCGTGGACTTCTTGCAGTGCTCCTGAGACTGCCTCTTCCAGCGGTAGAAGGTCCTCTTCGTGATGTTGTACTTGTCCTTCAGACTCGGGTATGAGAACTGGGAGTCTTGGTTGAGGAGCTCCTCGCTCTTGGGACTCTTTGAAGCGAAATCGCTGACGTGGACGAAGGCCACGAAGTGATCTGGTCGGAACAAAGTCTCGGATTGCATCTCGCCGGACCACATGATGTGGAGGGTTTGAGGCTCGCACTCTCTGGGCCAAGTCCTGGGCCGGATGATTCGGTTGAAGTAGTATCGGATCTTATGGTTGAACATGGGGTAGATGGAGTAGATGTTCACCTCGAGCACCGACGCCAGCGCGTACACATGCCACATGTTGGCGTACGAGTCGGGGAAGCACGAGGCCTTGACGTCGGCGTCAAAGATGGCCTCCAGGACGCCGGCGGACAGCTTGATCATGGCCTCAGACTCCTCGGCGCAGAGGCTGAAGCGGACCGCCTGGAGCATCATCTTGGAGTCGATCATCCCGGACAGGTAGTACCTCTTCCACAGGACCATTTCTGCAACCGTCCTTACCTGGTGGTGTAAAAACAAAATCCGATTAGATTTTTTTTTTCCTCCCCATCTTGACCACCAAAGTAAGCCTACTATATCCTTTTCACCAAAAACTAGTCCAGTATACATCAATGGCAATGGACTCTCACCTGCAGCTCCAAGCTCAGCCCACTGTTGCCCACCAGCAGCATGCTGGCCGCGTCAAACAGCAGGTTGCCCTTTCCTTTGCATCGTAGCGGCAGGAGGTCCGCAGGGGCATCCCGCGGGTACAGGCCCTGGGCGACGTCGTCCACGCCGACCCAGTCGGGAAAGTTCTGGCAGGGCGGGCGGGCCAGCGGGAAGGGAGCCAGGAGCCGGTCCACCTCCAGGGCTTTCAGGGTGAGCGCTTCCAGGCCCGAGCTCTCCGTGGCCTCCTGGAGCTCTCTCAGGATGGACAGCACCACCTCGTTCCGCTGGATCATGACTGTCGGACATCGCGGAAGCAGGGAAACGATCAATTGTGTTCAGTGTTCTCGCGCTATATTGCAGATTTTTTCAGCACCTTTATAGGGACAATGACATTATTAAAGAATTAAGTCTGATTGTTATCTAGAGTGACATCTTTTCATTAGGTTCCCAACAGAGCTAAAATGGCCGTAAAAGAAAGAGGAAGGATTATAAAGGAAATAAATGTGTTTCATCTATCTGGGAACCATATTTGGCTACTGAAGTCGGTATTCAAAATGAATCCTGCACACCTCATTATGCAATGGAACTATCTCACTAGTTAAACATAACGCACAGTAACTAAACAGTTGTAATTGGTTGAGGTCAAAATTTACAATAGGTTCCCTACAGCGGGCTAAATCACAGCTAGTTTATCCAACACAATCAAAAACTTGCAAAACTACTTTTTACTGATCGACTTTGTCTTTGACAGCAAACGTCATTCTTCAGGATGAACTATGTTTAATTAAGATGGGAATTCAAAATCGAAACCGCACACGTCATATGAAACAACAGAGCAACTTTTAGTACTTAGTAAAATGCATTCAATAATTTATATTTCATAGAGGTTCATGGTCAGGTTCCCTAAAAAGAGCTAAATTGCAGATTTTGCAATCAACTTAATTAGAAAAACCTGTAATTAATGCGCGCAGGAATGAATTTAGTTCGTTAAGGTTGTTGTAACGTCAAATCCATGTCATCTCTCGATGACTCCATTCAAATGCAACTCGAGCAAACGTATGCATCGCCACGCAAACTCGTCGTTCATTTTGCAAACTTGAACGACCTCAAAAGGCAAACGAAATGGCCCGTGAAACTTTTCAACAACAATGACAAACATTTCACGCGAGAAAAACAACGTGCAAATCCAAACCTGCAGCGATGCGTTGATGTCGCGGAGGAATCGAAAAGCAAAAACTTGCGAGGACTTGCAAAAAAGTTTGCTCGCGCTGCCTCGTCCTACTCCATCGCGCGCGTCAAAGGTGACAATGCGGCGCAGCCAAGAAACCTCCTCAGGAAATTGTCAATCGGTGGAAGGGGGGAAAAAAAGTGCTCCTCCTTCCTCTTTCCTCCTCCTCCTCCTCCTCCTCCTCCTCCTCCTCCTCCTCGCGGTGGTGCAGTCAGGGTCAACTTCAATGTGAAGTGTTAACAAAAGGACAGTCCCCGTGGGGGACTTTGAGTTTGAGCAACATGTTATTTTGTCAACAGTTCAAGGTTACGTGTCAGCTGTGCTTGGAATTAAAGTGCATTTTGTTCCTCACAGCTATTGCAAACTCAAAATGTTTAGAGTGTTTTGGCTCTTGAACGCTGCTTGTTGTTGAGATTTTGTTAAGCATTAAAGAAGAAAAGAAAGAAACAAACCTCTTTCTTTTTTTTTGACCATTATTATTTTTTTACCACATTTAAATCTATTAATCCAAACAGACTCTGATTAATCCATTATGTCATATTTTATTTTTATTTTTATAAATAAATACTCATAAATGTTTAGTTTGTTGCATTGCATTAAGAATGTTTTAATTTATAGTTTGATTTGTTTTCATGGTCGAGCATGTTTTCATTTTATTTTTATGGTGGCCCATCACATTATAATGTTCATATTATACTTCAAAAAACAACAACATTTTAAGCCAATACCGAGTCCAATATTTTACTAAATAAAATTACCGTAAGTGTTTAATTTTACAACAGAGGGTAAAATATAAAAACAATTGGAAGATTATTATTATTAATAATAATATTGGGGGGTATTTTTGGGGACGAGGGATTGTTTAAATCTGTGTAATATATCCGTGTGTAAAAAGAAAGAAAGACAGACGGAAAGAAATCCACAATAAATCGGTAATTAATTTTGATTTTAAAATCGCTAATACAGCCAAACCACTGTTGAGGCCCTAAAATATACATAAATATATAATATAATTTTACTTTATTTTTAATAGGATTTCATAAAGTCCATGCTGTACTTGTGCTTTAAGATACGACTTTAACTTGTTCCTTGACCATGCTCGTAAACCGAAACACTCTGATCGCAAATCATCTTTCCCGATGGAAACAAATGCAAATGCAATGTGTTAGTAATAAGGCAAATAGCACATTATAGTATTACATTATTTAAAAAATAGCATAACATATTCAAATGGCATGCGGCTTCTTTTGGTGTCCATCGCATTAGCCACCGGGGGGCAGTATAATGTAGTCATGGGAACAAACGAATAAGAGTTTCACAACTACTGTAAGTGAATGCACTGAAGTCATATTAGTTGCAGATGATAAAGAATGTATCATAGATGATGTTTGCTAGCCCATCTATTCCATTTTCCATTATGCGTGACCAATAAACTGGTGAAATTTAATGCAAAGATTGGTGATTGTTTTAAAACACACCAGATTTTAGTATATTTGTTTTATGTTTAGTTTGACTGTAAACTTCAAATTCAAAGTATGTTCTTGTTGGGAAGTGTTAGGTTCACTGCATAATGTGATTGTATTTAAAAACAATTTTTTAAAGCCATATAGTTTCATGAGTTAGTAAGTAGTTAAGTAACTGATGACCAAAAATGTAACGTAATGCACAAAATGAGTTTGGCACCTGCAAAGTTATTTGGTGTTCATCCAAATAAGCTGTGGTCAGCTATCTACTGCGTGTGTGTGTGTGGGGGGGGGGGGGGGGTGAGAGTCCTGTTTGTGGATTGGAGCGGAGAGCGTTCAGACTGGGCGTGGAACTCGGCCTCCACTTTTTTAACACCTCTCACCTCTCTCTTGTGTCTATTGCAGGATTTCGCTCATCAAGGCCCTTTTGTTCCACGCACAACCCCCCCCCAAGTTACTCACACGCGCACACACGACAGCAGGGGACTGCAACATTTGGCCCCCGCTGACCCATCAGACAAGCTGGTGCCTGGCTTGGACAGGCTTCGCGGCTTTGACCTTATCAGTTGATCGTGTGACCTAACACACACGCACAATGCATAGGTGAGTAAATGATGCATGTCATCTTTTCCATGGTTGAATGGTTGCAAAGTGTGTCAAAAGCATGTGGTATGTTTTTTTTTTTGTGGTACGCTCGCTAAAGGTTTTTGAAATGACAATGGTGAAATCGTTGTGCAAGGCACACAAGAAGTGCATCACTTGGAGGTTTGAAAGAGTCACCGTGTTCCTTCGAGCCGTTTTAATGACCTCCGACAAAGACGCTTTTGTTTAGGGTTCCAGGGTTTTCACACTTAAATGCATCACACAAAATATTGTACTAACAGTTTAAAAAAGTTTTATATATATATATATATATATCAAAAAACAGAAATAATATCCCAAGATACAGAAAAAACTGAAAAAAAATATATATAATGAAAAACTAAAACAAAAAAATCCAATAAACAGAATATATTCTGAAAACCAGAAACTAAAATGATTTAAATAGAAAATAGTTTATTCCTAAAACAGTTATTCTAAAAACAAACAAGTTATTAAAAACAGATTTTAAAAAAAAAACATTCAGGAAAAACTGACTTTTTTCCACAATAAAAAAACAGAAAAATTATTCAATAAAAAATAAATACATAAATAATAATAATAATTCTTCTTGTTATTATTATTATTATGTGAAAACAGAAACTAAAAATAATATTTTTTTAAACAATCAGCAAAAAAAAAAGTGAAGGCTATATGCTTCCATAATCGACGTAATACTTAAATAATATTGTCTTTCATTGAAATATTTGGGCTATTTGTAGCACATTACAACACATATTTGTTTTTTAATTCATGAACAATT
This sequence comes from Leptonotus elevatus, assembly GCF_054856555.1. Taxonomy (NCBI): domain Eukaryota; kingdom Metazoa; phylum Chordata; class Actinopteri; order Syngnathiformes; family Syngnathidae; genus Leptonotus; species Leptonotus elevatus. The sequence continues at coordinate 11,106,108 of NC_141256.1, forward strand.
TTTGTCACGATATTTGCTTTCAATTCAATGGCCATTGTGCTGCTCCTTCTGTTGTGTGCACTTTGGCCACCTGCAGGCACTATAATACTGACATACAGATACGCTGTACACGGACATCATCACTCTTGAGTTTGCCGCAGTAATATTAGTCATTTTTTGTAGACTATGAAGAAATATGCCTGTGAGTGTTGTTATTCTATCCGTCTGCATGTGCTATTTGTGTTGCTTCAAGAGTTATAATTTGCCAGTCTGCCTATGGTGTTTTGTGCTGTTTTGTTAGCATTAAGCTAATAAAAGCAAAGTCTCTTTTGTTTATTAGTCAACTTCAGCTCGGAGTGGCAATCAGCCTAATAATAGCAATGATCTTATTTTTGGAAGAATTTGTCTGCCAAACTGCTCGTTGTTGTGACGTGCCTTGGGTTCACTGCCACTGTGCAGCGCTCGTATCGCAAACGCTCAAAAATCTTGTAAGGTGGCTCGCTCGTATCTTAAGAAGACACCACTAATATTCCCAAAGTTTCTCTTCCTACAAACATTTCCGCTCTCACTTATCTTTTCGACCCCCCCACTCACCTCTTTCTCGCTTTCTGTCACGCACACACACACACTCTGAGGTGTGGAGATGCACTGTGAACAACACAAGAGTGGGCTGACTAAAAAGCATTTAAAATGCAAATCGGGCAAAGGCTGGGACCGGCTCCGGCAGGCTCTCTCGCCTGCTGAGACTGTGTTCCAGTGTATGCGTGTATGGCTGCGCAGGTGTGACCTCGTGTGTGCGTGCGTGTACGCAAATGCAGGCTTAAGTTAAGTCAATAAAGCAAAAAAAAAAAAAATGTTTCCAAATAATTTTTGCAGCTTTTGTTAAGAGAATAGTCATATGTTTTTGAGGAAAATATAAAGTCACAGCTCCATAACAAACTTTTTTTTTTATTTTGCAAGGGGGAAAAAAGAGAGAGAGAAAAAAAATTTGATTTTAAAATCTAAAAACAAAACAAAAACTAGAATAACAGAATGTTCACTTCACGCCAGGGAGAAAACAGAAAATCAGGAAGTCACTCTTGTCAAATGACAAAAAAAAAAGGGGAACTGGTATGTCTTGAGGTAGACTTTTCAAATACATAACATATAAATACTTAAGCAGACACATGTACAACAAAAACAATCTTCTGTGCACATAAACACGCATAAAGGACTACTAGTAGCGAATGCAAGCATATTCTGTATCTTGGCCCTGAGAGAAAGACACACTTTGCGCACCATCGGGCAGGACCACATCCGCATAAACGACGTCATCCGCCACCTGTGATTACATTGAACTCAGTTTGTACGCTCCCACATTATATGAATTAGGTTGAGGGTTGACTTACATGGTTGTGAATGGCTGTGGGACAAGAAGCTCCCGGCAGATCTGAAATCATCATTTGCATAATGTCATACAAAAATGGGCAACTATATTCTACGACTAAAATGTAAACAATTTGTGAGGACCTATTTTAATATCGTCCCGCCTCCCCTTTATTGTGAGTGTAATTCCACTGTTGATGGCAAATGGCAGCACTTCCTTTAGTTTGATACTAAATTTGACTAAAGAAGAAGAATTGAAACAGGAAGTATTTCAGATCACCGTATTTTTTTCAGAAGATTATCAAAGGTCACATTCCTACTTTTTACGCCTACAAAATGCAACAGTTCAATTTATAATGTGCATCTTTTGGCATTTTTATTGATGCATATTGTGAGATGCAAAGTTAAGTTTGTTGGTTTGGGGGGAAAACAGCAAATTTTATTTGATGCTATTGCTAGCTATATATCAGGTTTATCTCTGCTTATATTTTGTTATTTATATTCTGTTTATTACTATTTTATGACTATTTTAAGGTCTCTTTGCAGTTTCTTTTAGTCATTTGCAAGGTTATTATAGTTAAGGAAAACTGTGAAACACCTAAAACTAAAATTTAACAAATGCTTCTTTCTTTTTTTTACCAAAATATGTCAGTTAAGATACATGAGTTTTCGGTACAGTATTGCTGTACGTCCATACAGAAGCACTCGACAAACACTTCACACTAAAATTAAAGCTAATAACTTAATAAAACTAATAACTAAATAAAACAAAGCATTTTCCCAAAATAATAATAACTAATAAACTTGCTCTAAAAACGAATTAAAACTTAATCCCAAACTATTTTAACACCGTCACTACTTACTACTCGCTGCCTTTCTTCGCCGGACCACAACAAACATGGCGGCCAAAGCGGTCAACGTGGCGCACGCCAACACCGCCACCACCACGGTGACTTTGTAGCGGCTGTCACCTGGAAACATGACACGGATGTCACTTCTGTGGCATACATTTATAATTAGTCATTTTTAAAACTGAGTGGACTTCATTCCATACCTTGAGGTTCTACTTCTTTGAAGTTGGAGTCTCTTCTTCCCTTCCCTTTGGCAACTAAACAAGCAAATTTGTGTTATTTGTAGTTTAAAATAATTACAGTTCTGTTCGTGCCACACCTGGTACTTGGACTCGCATCTCTGCCGACGTCCAGGTGTTTTGTCCCATTGTAGCCTGGCACCTGAACGCCTCGCTCCCGGGAGCTTGCAAGTTGACCGTCAAGGTTACGTCGCATGGGGACAATCGTGATATGCGATAGCGCAAGTTGTCGCTAACCTCCTGGTTGGCTTGGTCCAACCAGGTCAAGCGCACGTCAGACCGCTGACTTTTAAAGCAACGGCCCAGTGTCAAGAAGGACAGCAGGGTGCACTGGAAAGACACGCCAAAGCCCGGCGGCCCTTTAAACACGGGCGCTTCTAAAAGAAACCACAAATGAACATTCATTTTCATTTTATATCTTTTTTTCTCATCTGGGACTTTTTTTTACATATCATTTTTATTTTAAAATTCTGACTTTATTGTAGTGTGGCAAAATTTTACCATTTTGGTGTCCACTTTTAAAATGATGACATTTTGGCATGATACACTCTTTTTTTTGAAAGTTCAAAAACTTAATAATATGAGTAACTTTAGCATTTATTTTTGTAATATATTCACTTCAGACTTTCATCTTTCAGTTAAAAAAAACTTATATACTGACAATTAAGACTTGAAACGATTTTTCATACGGCATTATTTTATTTTATTTTTTTGGTCGAATACATACATGACATGACATAACTGTAATAATAAAACAATTACTTTTATCACTGCTACTGGTACTGCTAGTATTGTGGTGGCTGCCAATACCAGTCACAGATACTTAAGGCAAACATTGTTTTTGTTTTTTAATTCAGAGATCAAGTAAGTCCTTCTTGGCAGTAGTTGGCGCTATACTGTGGCAGTTTGACACATCATATTTTTTTGCTATTTTCTCAAATTAAATTTGAAATGTCAAAAGTACAAGTACTCAGTATTGGTGAGTACTCAAAGTTAATACTCATACTGGTATTGGTCTGAAAAAAAGTATTGTACAGCCCATTGTAATACAATAATAAAAATGGTTTCTTCAAACAAAACAAAATATTTAATTCTCCCCAAAATATTAAATAGTTCGAGAAATGCTTCTTTTTTTTCTTCTTAAAAAATATATATTATTAACTTTCTTTCTGTAAAGATATACAATTTATGGAAAATAAAAATACAAATTTTCTAAGACATATAGGCAAATATAACTGCATTATTGTTAAATCTGTACTCTTTTTGTCTTACTTAAAGAAAAAAAGATTTGATTTTAAAATCCTTTCTTCTCAAAAAATTATGAAATTTTGCTCATAAATTTGGGATTTTTTTCAGATTAAAAAAAATGTTATGTCAAAAAACAAAACAAAAAAGAAACCCTTTCTAAAAAAATATATCTAGAAAAAAGCATGATTTGTGAAGTCATATTTCCAACGTAATGCACGTCATGTTTACATGCAATTCTTGTCAAAATATGTTTTCCTTGTAATATACTTCATCGTCTTCTAAATCTGATTTTTATTCTTGTAACACTTATTACATACAGGTAATCTTATGCCCCCCCCCCCCCCCCCCATTATTAAATTTCACCTTCAAGTGTCCAAGCATTGCAATTTTACTGACCATTTTGAGGTGTGAAGGCATCATCAATTATTCTGCAGTAGTGAGTTCCAATGTTGTCTTCTGTCAGACGTGGGAGCTTCTTTGTGCATTTTAGGTCCTGATCGTCGTCTCCCGGCGATTTCATCATCTCTCCGTTACTCGCTATCACCACATCGACGGCGCTTTTAGTTTTCGGGCTAAATCTCCAAATGTGATAGCACGCCAAATTGTCGCACGGAAACGTGAACGTCAAGCTGATCGGCTCACTGTCGCCATTGATGCCTGCAAGAGTTGGTGTGCAATAGACTAGAGTCAATAGGACTATTGGTGGCAACTTTAACAAAAAAAAAAAAACTCAAATATTTCCTTTTTTCATCCATATATATACACAGTATACAAATATCATTACCTGCGATGATTAGAGGAAGCAGGAGGAGCCTCATGGCGAAGTACTCGAGCATCCTGAGTGTGTGTGCTCAAGTGTCCAAATCCTCGCCCGAGTCATTCTGTCGTACTTCCTGCCTTTGCATGCAACTTCCTCGAACAAACTGCTGCTGAGGGCAGACTTAGTGACGTCATTGAGTACTTTTAGTACAGCAGGAGTGAACATATTTGGTTAACTGGGAGATTATTATTCATATATGATGTTATTTCAACTAAACTGCACAGTGGTGCCTTGAGATATGAGTTCAGGGCATTCTGTGACCACGCCTTCCTTATATCAAATCATCTTTGCTCATTGAAATGAATACAAATTATTTCTTTCAACAATATTGTGGTTTCTGGATGCTAGGAACTATTCTGCTGCCATTTATTTAAAACGTTCAAACAGCATTTGTGACATTCAGAGACCGAAAATGTCTTTCAGACGTTGAGATCAAAAGGCAACAGACAGTTTTGAAGTTGGCCAGCAGATGGCAGTAACACACTTTTTAAATTCCTAATACTTTTAAAATTCCTAATAAAGATGAATGAGGTCATTCATTTTCTCAAAAATAATAATAATAATAATAATAATAATAAAATAACATAAAATATAATAAAAAAATACAATTACATTTTAAAAAATGAATAAAAAAAAATAAAAAAATAGGCCTACTACTGGTCCCCATATACAGAACAGGATTAGGGCCAGTGAAAGAAAAAAAAAAAGGTCGTCCGGATTCTGACTTTTATCTCAGAATTTTCACTTAACTGTTCCTTGCAATAAATTTAACAACTTACTTAACAACTTAAAAACCAACAGACCATAAATAGCTAAAAAACAAACAAAAAAACAACTGTATTTATTACAAATAACAGGTAAATGTTTTACACTTCTTAATAACAAATTGCAGATCCATTTATCACGATTATATGTAACAAAAAACAACAAAAACGCCAGCAGGACTGCAGAACCGGATCTCGCATTTGGGGGATGTATTATATATCAAATTAGCGGCCCCAGAGACAGCTGATATGTTTTTCACAGATCATATTTATCATTTACGACTGTCGAGTCATGATGACTGTTTCTTTTTTGTTTTGGGGGGGGGGGGGGGGGATCGCAAACTCGCCCGGACGTAGTTTTTAACAGAAGGCCGTAACCACGGATGGTTGGGTCTTTGCCGTTATGCAACACTTAAGGATGTCGTCCAGACGGCAGTGTAATCAAACACGGTTGACTTGAAGGGTCACTGAGGTTTAGGCTGGCTTGCTTTTTACCTGGCGAATTCTGCTCATTTCAGCTCTGTTTGCATTCACTACACTGACTTTAATTGAACAAAGTTATTGTAATTTCCTGTTAATGGACCGAAGTTTAGCACTTCTACATGTATTATTCATTTGTACAATCTGTTGGATTTGGAATGAAGACTCCTTTTTCGATTTAATCACGGTTGGATTTTTCAACAAATCAGCAGGCGTCGGCGCTGCCAGTTCACAGCAGCTCTTTGGCTGGAAGGGAAGGGATGTGTCATTGCAAAGAGGCTAAAAAGAAGTGAATAGCAACTGGAGGGGACCCAAAAGGATGAATTTTTCAAGCTCAATACAGTTGGCCGTTTGAATGCGCCGGACTTGGCTCGTTGTCGAGGAAGGAACTTCGTCCTCGATGGACTCTTTCACTTCCTGGTATACCGCAAAGGGGATGGTGCCAGACGGTAGCAAGAAAAACAAAAAAAGGGGGATATACCGTATTTCATCAAATAGTGTCCTCCACTTGATTAGTCTCGCAATCAACTTCTGGGTGTGATGTCCACTGCGCCCAGTAGAGGGCGGTAACATTTAGAAAAACAAAATTATTAATTATTCCCAACAGTCCATTCTCTTCAATTTGTTGGAGTTGTCCTGGCTGCACTGTTTCCATTAATGTGCACGCTAGATTATTTTTTTTTTGGGTGGTCCAATCAGAGTTGAGCCTCTTTATGTTGCCATGCTAATCTAATCTGCCCACAGCCTTTAGAATGAGTAGTCCTGGCCAATGTGACTTTGATTGCTAATAAAGTTTAATTCACATTACGACTCCTTGTGCTAGCTAGCTAGCTGCCTAGCTCGGGAGCTAGCTAGCTAGCACAAGGGGCTAAAGCCATACCGTGGCAGGTTTTTTACTTTCTGGGCCTGGATTTGACACCTCTGTTAACAGTGGGACTATTTATTTAACCAATCAGATTTCAGATGGCCCTTGATGAGGTTGCCGTTTTTCGTCCCCCGATTGGCCGCACAGCAAAAATGTCTTACAGCTAACTTCACGCATGGCGGGAAAAATTCAGACAAGTGTATTTTTAAATAATCATCGCCACGTCACAAAGCTTTATCACCTCTCTCAAGTAGAAATTAGTCCCAGTTGAGATTTTGGAGGAAATACCAAAAACAATTCTGTATGTTGTTGCGGGTAAAACGATATACAAATGTTACTTTTCATCCATGCTTGAATTTGCTTCCAAGTGACTCATAGCCTTCATTTTGGCCCTTAAAAGAAATTATCTAACGGTCAAAGAATCTTCATCTGCGCTTCAGCCAACAGTGAAGCAATCGAGGCAAGGATCTATGAGCTGACAAATACGATACAAGCGCTAATCGGAAAGCCACTTTAAAGGATAATATGTAACAGACATGCTTGTATGGATTAATAACTTCAACGACAACAATATGGATCTTGTCAATCACTCAATATATTAGGTACACCTGCACTACAGCTTCATTTGTACAGCTTTTTTTGACCTTGTTGACCCCCAAAGCCAAAAGAATAAACAACTCGTCCGTTTGGTAGTCTTCACCGGTCAAAGGAAGGTCATTTTCAAAACGGCTTGCTCTCTGCCTGGCTTCCCAGTTGACAGTCTCAGTGAGATCATGCGCCACACACCAAATGGCGCAAGAATCTTTTCATTATTGCCGTCTGCTATGTTTCATTGTCTGTCTAAACATATGTCCACATGGAAAGGCTGGCGCTGCAGTCAGCACGGAAAAGATGAGTGGGTCACAACAAAATGGGTGTTGAAAAAAAATAATAATATGGAGGTAGATTCAAGGTCAATTCATTCAAGTGGCTATCGTGGCGTCTTACGCAGAGACCCGAGCAAGTTTGGATAACGGGACTTTTGTTTGTTTAAGAGATAAGTACACAAACTGCCAGAGGATTTTCCACACATTTTTCCAAAACAGATGTAATCTATGGCAGTGGATATGAACTAATAGGCCCCAAAACGAAGGCATCAAAGGATCCTCGCCACCGTCTTAAATAATTTCACACTCCCTTAGCGACACTATATCCTATTATTAGGTTCAGATTGTCCATGTGGCTTTCTTCTCTTTCCATTCTCTCACAGTGAGTTGTTCTAAAAGTATGTTTGGATGGCAGTACTGTTATGTCTGTAAGTTATACGACTGCAAAATAGCAACGGCTCGGCCGGACAGTTCAAGATGAGAATTGAGCTTTTTTTTTTTTTTTTGGGAGTGGGGGTTAATGGATTGCAATGAAATCAAAACAACAGTCCTTGCATTGATGCAGCAATTTACTCTAGCACTGAAACTCAAACAGGAGCAGCAAATTGCTGGAAAATCGTCCAGTTAGGAATATGATCTCGTTTAACATCTCATAAAATGGTCCCAAGGACGCTGACGTGATTCAACATCTTCGGGGGGGCTCCACGTGAGTGACCTCATCGTCGCCAGCCGCTCTGCAGAGGTCACGAAAAACACAAACATGATGCAAAACAGTACTCCACAAAACATTGGTCGCGAATGAATTAAGTGCTGCTTCAAATCAGCCGTCCTGGTCGGAGCATGCAGACGGCTCCCGTTGCTGTGGGACTTTTCCGTCTCCGGCTGTGGACTCTGGCCAGTCCGCATTAAGAAAAGCAGGCACCATATCCGGCCTCCACAATGGAGGATACATTTCAACACACAAGTTAGGTCCAGATTCCAGAAATATTTGGACAGTGGCAGAGTTGCTATGGTTTTGCCTTTCTACGCCACCGCAATGGCTTTGACAGAAAGCAACCGTCAACAATATTCTGAAGGAGGTTGGCGTGTCATTGTCAATATCTACGTTGTCTAGTAAGGTAGTACAAATGTTTTGTTAATGTACATAACAAAGTACGATTTTATCTCTACAATAAACACTTTTTCACAGATTAAATTTTTTTATTTTATTTTATGATATAATTTCACTTTGGGCAACTCGGTGGCAGCACTCGATTGTGTTAACACTAAATTTGTAAGAACAGAAAACAGGAAGCGTTTCAAGATCAGCCTCATTTTTGCTGGTGCTCAACCCTCTATCATCCTGTGTTTTACGCCTACAGAAATCAATAGCTGTCGGTTAATTTCCTCATGTACATTTTTGTGCGTGTTTTTTTTATTTGTGTCGTGAGATTATAAGTTTGTTAGTTTGGGGGGAAAAGCGATGTGTCTACTGTAAACACAGGGTTAACGAGATGTACAGGCTAACATGCTAGCTCATTTCTAACTGAACCACTGAACTATCCATCCATATATCTTCTCTATCACGTATCCTCACTAGGGTGAACCAAACGGACAAACAAAAATGACGATGAATCCAATGCACCCAATTGAAAGTCTCGTTGAAAATTGTGATCGTGATTTTAAACTAATGAATGGCATTTCAAGTTATTTCACTGGCGAAAATCAATTGGCTTTATGCATAAACTGAGCCTCATTAAAATTGTAAGTTTAGTTATTGTACCACTATACAGGATTTTAATATGTTATGCCTCTTGTGCACTAGAGCTCTATATTGTCTGAGCTATTTGCAGTCATATGACCACAGATGGAAGTGTTTGTGTTTCTGTCCGTCCCGCATCTGTCACCATGTCGCCGTGTGTAAATAAATCTTGCTTTCCAGCGCTATTTAAATGATCAAAATTGCCATCGGCGACCACAAGCATAAAGTCTGATTACTGTCTTTGCTCCAAAGTCACTCCCTGGAAATCCAGAACAGCTCTCTGTTTTGTTTGGCTTTCTAACTTGAGTTTGAAATGTCACGACTGACAAATGATGATTTTCAATATGGCTCATTTTCCATTTTTGATTTAAATTGTGCGGAACACGCGATGACTTTTTCAGTTTATGTTCCGATGCCCTGTGCGAGTGTCCCTGCTATGACTTTGAAATATGGATAGAAATTCCGGCACATTTATTCCCGACAACGTTTTTTTTTTTTTTGTATCTTTTATTGAGCTTTTGCAGTGGAATCCGCTTCCATGACATCACCTCTCATTGTAATGCAAAATACAATAAATATCATTTCTACAGCAGGTAGTTCTGATCAAGCAATTCGATTTCTCAGGGCTTTAAATCAATTGCAACAGTTGGAACGGAAATGGTATCATTTGTCTTTTAGGATTCAATTGACTTATCGTTAAGATGCCTGGCAGAGGGCTTCTGTTGGTCAATAAGTCATTGGATGGAAACTCTTCTTAGTATTCCATTGTGTTTGAAAACACAGTCCACCTCACAGCAGAGGTAGCTCCCTACCTTTTATACAACTTGTAAATAAATGCCTTGCCTTGATAGACCACAATATGAATTGGTGAATTTGCATCTCCAGTGATAGGGTCATTGCTCACAGACTGTATAATATCAAAAAATATGTCACAATAAAAGCTTACAAGCACTACAAATTAACTGCTGTTTAAATTGGACCGGATCATTTCTTTCTTTCTTTCTCGGGATGAATCACTTTTCCTTGGAAAAACTGCAAAATGCAATTTGGATGAGAGCTAACAGTAAGTTTTTAGTACTGACGAGATGGGAACACACTGTTGTTCTTGCTACTGTCCAGATGTGTGAGATTATTGACCTGGAAACATGTCATTGTTGCTCAATATTTCCAGGTCATGTGCAGTGGGTGTGTCAGAAGTCTGGACAGGGGAATATGCACAGGTGAAAGGTGTGCAAGCCAGGCGTGTATAAAAAAAAAAAGAAGAGAGAGAGACTTAGGCAATAACAGAAGAATATGGCCCAATAAAATGCTTCAAGTTAGCAATTAGCTATTATCTTCTTTAAAATATAAGTGTGCCATCCAAAAAGCATGTCATCAATAAAGTTTTGGTCAAATAAGATAAACTCACAACAAATTAGAGACAATCATTTTAATTAAGCTAGCAATGACCTTTTAGTTGACCTGTATCATGAACATTACATTTAATTTCGTATGATTTCAGGCTTAATTCTGATGAGAAACAAAGTTGTAGATAGGGCCAAGTCTGGGCAACTCGTATTTATGTTGGCTTTGTTTTTACACTCCAACTGTGAAAGTCAGCACTTGTTGAAAAACAATATTTGACAAAGGCTGACTTACCTGCCAAAACTTTTGTTTGGATAAGCCGATGAAGTCGCTTCCTGGTTACATGGACTTTTCCAGTGACGATCCTGATAACAATGAAGTAATAGAACGTTTTGGAAAAGCTGGACCAGAACCTAGTAGTAGTAGTGGATTATTAATGAAGTGAATGCTTTTTGAGCATGTAAAACATTTGCTAGAGTCAAATAGGACCTGTCTGTCTGTCTGTCTGTCTGTCTGTCTGTCTGTCTGTCTAGCTATCTATCTAGCTAGGTAGCCAGCTAGCTAGGCAGCCAGCTAACTGGCGAGCCAGCTAACAATTTCCAGACTTTAGACTTCCATTGTAATAACACGAATCCTTCAAAATAACATCATGAAAATAATCAGATAATCAAGATTAAAAATGTATTTACCTATTCACAAAGCATTCTTTCTAGCTTTGTAACAAGTCCATCATAACCTAGCAACTGAGCTAGCTAGCCAGTTATGCAGCAAAATGTATATTTCAGACATGAACTTTCTTTTCAAAACAAGTATTAAATGAATACTGCAAAACCTGCCAAAGGTGATTCACAAGCTTTAAGAAATACTTGTTAAGCATTCTTGGGTTTCTATGTAAGCCCAAAAAGTGATTTATTAGCAATGCACATAAGTTTATACCCTTTTTATAAGCATGAGATCAGAGTGACATTTGTTATTTGGGCAATTAATAATTTCCAGATTTTTTTTTTTGTTTATTGTCCTGTGAGGTTTTGTTTCATCATATTTTCAACTTATGTTTTGGGTCAAGGCGGGCACATCTAAAACTGGAACTTTCCTAAATGAGTCCAGATGCATTTTTCTACTCGTGCACTTCAAAGCCAACAAAATAATAGTTGAGGATCGCCAAAAAAAAAAATGTTGTAAAACCTTTTTTTCTGTGAATGTATTTATCCATTCAGCTCCTGTGCCAGCAGCGTTCTAATGTAACCTTGTCAAAATGAGCCCTGCTATCAAATGTTAATAACGATCAAACCCAAAATGTTCGCGTTCATGTGTGTGGTCTGTAGTCGATTTTTGGACTCGTTTTACGTCCTGCGCAAGCAGCAGCCACGAGTGACAACATTCACATTTCGTTGAGTAAAACTGATACATCCTGTCAAGACGTGAGTCATGCGCGGAGATTTCTATTACAAGTTGAAATTGATGAAAGGCCTGAGTGATTTATGCGATAATTTCGACAATAAGAGGGGCCGATGTTGTGTTGTTGCCTGAGGGAGGTCGCATATACAGTATTTGTGACAACAATGAAGATCTCGAGCTATAAGTAAAACATCTGTTCTCAACTCAAGAGTTGAAATACATTTCCTGCCTGTCTTTTTCTTTCTCTGTCAAAAGCTTCTCTGTGATGATTTAAGCTTTCTACAATGAAGTCTTAACTTTTTCCAGGCCAAATAGTGACCCACTTAAAAAAAAACAAAAAAACATAGCATGTGTTCACGAGCACACATTCTATAATCATGTTGAATAAAAAAAAAAAAAAAATGGTGGAGTGGAAAGGTGCTCTTAAATACTCACAACGAGGCCAAAAAGAAGCTTTGAAGAAAACAAACAAACACATATAGTTGAGTCGCTAATGTACGAGCCACGTGTGGAAAGTAAGCTCAAGCCTGGACTTAATCAAGCCAGCGTGGCCTCTTGGCCTTTTTGCTGTAAAAGATGTGTGTTTTGCCGCGTGCGCAGACCTTGACTCTCACCGCGCCGCATGAAAACTATTACACATGCTCCGACAGATTCTGGAAAAATGGCTGACAGCTGATGTTCTGGCGCATAACGAGGGTCAGCTTGGCCGCATCTTCGGAGGCGATGCGCCGCGTTTAAGGCCGCTTTAATGATATCAGGTTTTTGGCGGAGCTGGATCTAATCAGATGTTAATGCGGTCAGCAGCGTCGGCGCCGTTCGCGGGCCAAACTCATTGTCATCGGCGCATTTATTCCACAGGGACAAAGACCACCGTGATGAGATGAAAAGGAGAAGGAAAAAAAACCCGGCACTTTCAATGGACCTAATGAACAGATGTTTCTTTTTGGCAAGGTTGTCTAAATGAAGTCAAAGTGAATCAAATAACAGCTTGAAAAACTCTGATTGTAGTGTTGCTGTTAAATCAATATTCCCAAAGGAAATAACGGAAATTCAAACTTCCACCATTAGAAACGTAACATATTTACACTTGATACTATTTTTTATAAATGAATGAATAAATGAATAAATATATATGTATAAATAAATAAATCTCCATTTGTTGCAACAATAAAAAAAACAATATAATGTGTTCTTTAATATGGAAAATGGCACTCTGTAAATCAGAAACCACCGCGCTCAGGAAAACGTCTCAGTTTCATTATTCTGCTACATTTTCATGACGACCGATCCTGATGAAAACACACTTTTTGATAGGCGTATTGTGTTTAAAATGCAAAGTTTTGACAAATCGGTTCCAGTCTGGCTGTAGAAACAAGCATCCATCTCCCTTGAATTGCCCAGCGTCGGCAGTGACATCGGAGATACATTGCATCAACATTTTGGCTTTAGTTACTGATGATAATAAATGAGAAGTATTAAGTACCATAGTGAGGTGTAGGGGTGTGGTGGGGTGGGGGGGGGGGTATGATGACAGGACCCTCGGGCGTTTTGTGCTCACGAGGATCCCGAACGTTGAGGATGAACGCGCCTGGTTGCTACTGCCACTTAATGGAAACTAACAGCTGCTCGCTGGAACGAGCCACAGGCCCCGCGAGCCGCAAATGAATCTCATGACGTAACGATTTAATCGGTGACAAATACCGAGCAGGCTTTTCCACTCATTTTCCACCTGGTTGAGTGCGTGTGCGACGCATCACCAGCAAAGTATTTCCTTTCTTTTGTTATTTTAGCACTTCACTTAACTGCTGGATGTGAAAAGTTATTATCAAAGATTTGATCCTAAACATAATGAGAGCAGTTTGTCCAGTGAGACAATTGCACTCAAATAATCCATAATAAAGCTTCAAATTATAAAACAGGGCGGGGAATTTTCCTAAATATTTGGACAAATATGACGCAAGAATGAAATGATCATCGTTATAGATTATTTGATATTTACCACTTGTGGTTGAAGTTGTTGAGGTTTTATTTGGGCTCTCTTGTAATAACTTCATTTCTTCATATTTATTTTTCATAGCCCTAATCAGTCACCATGTTGAGGACATTTTTGCCAAAAATATACTAAATTCAGTAGGCATGTACTGTATATCAGTAGAAGCACAAAAAAGTTTCAAGAAGTCATGCCTGAAATCTTGAAAAAAAATTTGAGGCCATGTATATAAATGTTGTAGACAAACATTTACGTAACTGTAAACTCTCACATTCACTATTATCTAATAATGTATCTTAAGTACAGGTACTATAAGTAATAATAAGTAATTAATATTGTCCATACTAAGTACTGTCTTTCTAACGTTTGTTATTTTTAATTCAATAGAGTTCTGCTTCTTTACATGAATCATAATTTGTGTATTTTTATATATTAGGGATGTTCAACACTATTTTTTTTTTCAGACCGATACCAGTACGAGTAGTTTAGATAACCGAAACCAAGTAACAACTTAAAAAAATCGATGTTCTAACCTTTGTTAGAAGGTTAATATGAACATGCATGCCATTTACTTCCTGATAGTAGAGCGACCATAAGAGAGGCTGACTGTGACTGGTGTTAGTGATTGGTATCGGCAGCCTTTCCACACTAGAATCGATACTTGTCCCTAGAATATATCCTGTGTATATTAGTGTTCTTATTTTATATCAGCCAATATATTGGTTGTAGGCCAATATATCAGATATTGGCCTGTACAGCAGTGTTGGGAAAAAAAAATGCATTTATATTTTTAACCCCAAATTAGAATGACATATACGAGACAGATGGGTCGTACTAAATTAAGTCAAATTTTGAGTTTTTGATGCAGCCTCATATAAGGTTGATTTTCAAAAGATGGAATTTCCTTCTAATTTATTTTTTTGGAATTTCCCCCCCACCCCCACCATTAGAATTGCACCCGCTCACCTGCATCTGCGCTCAATATGTTGTTTTGGATATTTAGTAAAGGTTTTAACTGCTCCAGTTGGCTGAAGAAACGTGTTGTGACTCAACTCTCCCATTGGATTGATCCAGTACTAAACCTTGATCAAGCTTTGATTGAGTAATAAAATGTGCCACGGATGAGGAGATGATTCGTGTTCTCTTCGTTGTTGCGGTTTCCAAGGCGCTGTCAATTCAGTCTCCTGAGCAGTTATGCGCTCTTTTATTCTTCATCTGCATACATTTAAAAACATACACGGTGACGTTTGAAAGAATTCGGAATGAGCCGCTGTCTGAAGCTAATAAACGATTATGTCCCATTTTCAAACGGAGTTAATTGAGTTAATTATCATTTGATGAGATAAATAACATTGCTTCGGTGCTTGTTTGACAAGAATTTTACAAAGCGACAACACACATGCTTTTTCTTCCCTCATATACAGACTGCTTTATGTAAAAAAAAAAATTAAAAAAAAATACACAGCATCAATACACTGGCTTGCATAAAAGCATCATGATCATTTCATGTGATTAAAGTGTGGTGTCTTTTAGTTGCGGCAAGCAAAAGTCTCAGTTTTTTTTTTTTTTGCAGTTGGCGGGGGGCTACTGGTAGGTTGCCCTCGGTGACAGTGCCCCCGCCCCTCCACCCGTGCGTTACCACTTCCCAGGGATGGGCACCCCACATTCGTACCAGCCCACGAAGGGATGAGACGTTCGTCTGCCAATCACGCCAAAAGTAACAGGCTCCTGTCGGTAGGCGCGATAATATCCTGCAGAAGAAATGTGGAACTGGTAATACATCCACAATATAATATATTCTCACAAATGTAAATATTTTTAATGACTGACATTAAATAACATAATTGTTTGTAAATTGTTGGTATTTAATATTTACCTGGGATTTTTGGGGGAATGAATGACAATTTCATTATTTGTTTTAGTGGTCAGTACATTATTTGATCATTTATCATTAGTTATTCTTAATTTAGTTTTTGTACAAAAGCAACAAAATATTAATGTTCATACTGTTGCAAACGAGCATGACATTTCTGACAAATTCCTAAAACATTTCAGTGGAAATTTGTGGTGATTCATTAAAAAAAAAAACGTTTAATTAATTTTTTCCAAATTATTTTTTAGATTTTAATTGATATTTAATTTAATTGAACAATAAAAGAATAAGATAATGTATTTCTCGTGTAAATTTCATAACAAAATGTGATACTTTTGAAATTCGCAATAAGATTCAAACATAAGCATATTGTATTCTACTGTATTCTTGTCAATTCACATTGGAGCCAATGCAGTGTCCAAATCTGAAAATGGACAGAATTGTGGGGTGTCGTCAGACACCCCACAATGATATCTGCGTGTGATTTCCAACTAATATCGTTCCCTTTATAAGCAAATAGTAAACATCATCATCATCATCATCATAAAGGAACAAGGTAGATCATTTCGAACGAGTCAAACCAAAACATAAAGCAACGACTCCAAGTGACCTGATGTTTACCTTGAGCTGAAGGCAGAGTAATGGAGAGATACGCGGGCCCAGTCCTGCCGTCCCTGTGGGAGTCCACAAACTGACAATGATCCTCTCCTTGTCCCACGGTGTCTCCTATACTGTAGAAAGGCTCTGCAGGAGATCAACATAGTGTTGATGTTAATCGGACGTATCCCTACTGCAGTTCTTACTCTTCTATGTGTCTTGATTCTCCTGTTTTTGCTTCGAACATTTATGTATCTGTTTTATTTGCCAAGTCAGATCAAGTGTGTGTGTGTGTGTTGTTCCCTTCCTGTCCATCATTTCCCTGGGCTAGAAATAAGACTTCCTGTAAAAAAAATTGGATTAGATTGGAAATGAGATTACTTTTGGGTCTATTGTTTTATTGTTTATACAGAAAATCTTCGCATTGCTTGGGGCTTAGTTCTTACCATGACCACTAACATCTGTAATACATAATAGGCAACAAACGGACTTGTAAGCAGAGCATTTACATTTAGCACAAGCACGTCGGCAATTAAAGTCTGATTGATTTGACGCTAGTACAGTATTTTGTTAATCGGTACATTTGTGCGTTCAGACCTACCTCTCAGATCGTCACCCATGAAAAGCTTGTATCGCAGCGAGTTGCACAAAACCACGCCCACAAACTTCCTGTACCACGTCCGCTTGACGTACTGACTGCCTTTACAGGAGCTGTGGGCCGAATTGTAGCGGAAGGAAAAGGGGATCCAAATGGGCTCACCGCCTGAGACACAAGTTGACAAGAGTAAAGAGATGAAACAAAAATGGAAATGTTTGTTAGCCAAAATGTAACATGCAAGTACTCTCACTACTGGCGTCCCGCAGGGCTGCGTTCTAGAGTTACTGCTATTTAAATCCTTTTTTTAATCCTCAGCAGAATTATCCACTAATTGTCATAATGAAAAAAAAGAACCATTATCTAGTCATCTGATTACATCATTGACATGCAAAAGTGTAAGGTAAAGGGACCACATTATTGTCTTCACATGACAAAAACTAATTTCTGCCTGGACTCCGGGAAGTTTTGATAGGACACGACTGAAAGTACTGTACAGACTTACCAGGCGGTCTTTCGATGAGAAGAGGATCGTCTAAAAGAAACAACATGGAGGACAATGTTAATGTTTTCACCTGATAGATAAACACATCTTGTCGGCTGCGATTGCAAAATAAATTACCCCATTTTGACATTTTCATGCTTGAGAACTAAACTATTCAACGTCTAAGCAGTTTTCACTCTGCGGGAGCTGCTCACCTGATTCTGTGACATAGGTGAGCGTATCGCTGACCGGTCCCAAACCAAACACATTCTTGGCCTGCACTTTGAAGTAGTACCTGAAAGAAAACAACGCACGACTCATGAGGGCTTTCGCGTAACATTCTGTTGCGGGGCTCTGCAAAAGTGAGGCAAATGCTAATGACTCTAGCAGATGACTTTGGTCGGCCTGATTCAGGACACAAAGTCTGTTTCCTATTGGTAGGGATCCGAATTCAAGCGGATATTTGGCTCACTTTAAAGGGAGGGTAAAGGAAATGGGCTGAAGGGGACGAGCGGCGATTAGGCGATAGCAAGGCGGGATAAGAACCAAAGAAACAAGCATGTGGAAAATGTCAAGCATGGATGACGAACACTGAAGGCAAAGACTTTCTTCACTGTGTGTTTTTCAAAATAGAGATGCTCACTTTGCCCCCCGGCTGATGAAGAACTTACTGGAAGTATCACAAATTCAAGGAGGATGTGTTTGTGCAGGAGTCCATTCATGTGTGAGGTCAACCGTGCCAAGTTCGCGGTGCTATCGTTTTTGTAGCCAAAAGTCTGCACCACCAGGCCTGGATCCAATCACCAGAGCCACATAACAACAGTGACCGAAATATACAGTACGGCGTGTATCTATCACTAGAGCGAGAGAGAAATTGAGGAAAGAAAAGCAGATGCAGAGAG
The DNA here is from genome assembly GCF_054856555.1 of Leptonotus elevatus. Lineage (NCBI taxonomy): Eukaryota > Metazoa > Chordata > Actinopteri > Syngnathiformes > Syngnathidae > Leptonotus > Leptonotus elevatus. Next base: position 11,124,509 of record NC_141256.1, read on the forward strand.
TGGTGATGTCATGAAAATCCAAATTGGAGCGGGTGGGGGGAAACGAGGAAATCTGAAGCAGAATATAAAAACAAAGGAAATACTAGAAAATATTACATAGCCACAGTATGTGTCTGAAACATTTGTAAACAAAAAAAAAAGGAGCCTAAGATGAACACCTTGTCATCAATTCACATATAAGAGATGCTACTAAAAGACAGTAGTGGAAAGAAAATACTCCATTATGTGTTGTAATCATGTAAGTTTCAAGTACTTTCACTAATGGTGTCCCTCAGGGCCAAGTAATAGAGCCATTCATGTTAGAATGAATCATTCTGGTAGTTTTATACTGTAATTTTACTTTAATCTCACTTCATTTCATTTTTCCTATTTCTAGGGGTGTGGCTAAAACGGCGCCTCATCCCCACCATAAAAGAACTACTCTGGCTCAATTGTGATGTGCATTTAGCTAGCTAGCGATGCCTACACCACAAATATCTTCCCTTTGAATAGTCTGCTTCGTGTGAGTGCCTCGTTGTCAGCCATGAGTGCATGCAAGTGGCGTAGAGAAATGCAGAAGCCCGTGGAGGGCGGATTTTATTTTATTTTTTTAAAGTCTGATTTGACAGCCAGCTAGTGGAACAGGGCTTCGGGCTGGCGTAGCCGCTTTAGAGTGCCTCGTTCTCAGCCGCGAGTGCGCACATATTATGGAGAGAAGGCTAGAAAAGCGATGGGAAAACACGTCATTCAACTTTTATTTTTCAAATAATTCTTAATAATTCAATGTGATAAAGAGCCATTAAAATGGTGAGGGAAAATAGTGGGAGCCGTAACAAATAAATGACTGTCAAGGTTATTAATGAATTATCCTGCATATTGTGTACAGTGACACGCCATCCATATGACTTAATCTAATGAGCAGAACACCTTGTGGAAACATGTCCGCATCAGAGCGTCTACATATGGTGTGTACGTGCGTGTGCGTGCGTGTGTGTGTGTGTGTGTGTGTGTGTGTCTGGCAAGCAGAAGGAGCCTCAAGCATTGGGAAATGCCAACAGTGTCCCACACCAACGGTCCCATGAGTAACAGTAACCAAGACAGCCGTGCCAGCTTGGATACACGGCGGTTGCTAGGGAGGAGCTATAACAAACTCTTGGAAAAGTTGACACTGAAACACAGCTCCATTGTTTGTGTCCTGCAACAGGTGCTCTGCTCGGCTGGCGGCAGACACTGAAGAGACACCTGTGCATTAGATTAGACAGTAAATTAACCTATTTGCGTTTTTTGTGCTCTTTCTGAAATGAGCGGGAGGAGCTAAGTTTGTCTGGATTGCTACGGAGAGTCTTCACAGCATGTGCAGTTGAATGCGTGGAGGCTTGTTGTTTTTTCTAAATCCAATCATCTGTAGGCCAAGTGTAAAATCATCAGGTCGGTTATTTTGTTTTTGACGGTTTCTTTGTTAGCAGAATTTTCAGGAAGCATTCTGCCACGTAGGGTTCAGAGAGCGACATTTTTTTTTAGTGACACAAATCAAGCAAAGTGCTCATCTAACCTTTTAACCTTGTGCAAATGGATTTAATCAGCAGATGACATGTTTGTGGTGAATATTCAAAACATATTTCTCCACATGCCACCGCATTTACTCCAAATTGAAAAACTTCCTGATCATCCAAACATCTGACTCAGTGTGCTTGGATCAGCATCGAGCTGGCCAAAAAGAAAAAAGAAAAAGGAAAATCAACACATCAGTGCCATAAAAATGAATATACAAACAGATACGGGCATATTTTGCGTATTGTGTTATGGTGGGATCGTGTCCTAACAATCCCACAAACAGAAATAAACACTGATGGCGCCAAGAACCAGCAGGAGAGGCTCAACCGCTTCATAACATTTGCACGCAAGTCATGAGGTTTTGCATTAGACAAGATACAAAACGTTTAAAACAAAAAAACTATTTTTACACATCATGCTAAGGCCCTCCTAAAACTGATCAGTTTTACTACATTATTATCATCTTTATTTTATATTTATTTATATTTTTATGTATTTATTTATTGTAGCATTTAGCCTAAAAGTACGTTCAAATGTGTTTGTGCGTACGTTCGGAAAAATATTGAAATACGTTTTAACGTACTTTTGAGCGCACTCGTCTGTTAAAAATGTGAAACATTATCGGTTCCGGGCTTCCGCGAGTTTCTGATTGTCTTCACTTTCGGAGCGCCACAAACGTGATTATGCGTTACCTGGAGTTGGGTTTGAGATTCTCCACAGCGAGATGAGTCCCACTGGATATCTTAGAGGACCATCGATTGTTGAGCACGTCATCATATGAAGCACTGTGCACCATGTACCCTGTAACATCACACACACAAACAACAACAGTGTATTTATGATCTGTTTAAGGTTTTTTAAGGTTATTTTGAAACCATACGTCGTCCACCATATGGAAAAAAACAACTTTTTGGGGGGGGGTTGGCTGTTCTCTAGCCAATGTCTGTTTTCTTATTCTTGCCACTCATGCAGTCAACACTCAAATCTGGTACGTGACCCCGGGCCTGGGGGTCGTGCACCCTGGAGAAATCCCCCCTTAAAGCTATATTGAAACAACGTATGGCAGCACATCAAAGTGAGTCTGTTGGATTTTGAGACTTTTCTATTTTTACTGGAGCCACATCAACACAGCTGGCTGTTGACAAGGGGAAATGGAAATACTCCACTTCATATTACACCAGTTTTTTTTTTTATACCGTCCTCTGTCATCATCTATGAATGAAACATTCCAAAATAAATTGATTCCTCCCACACCCCACAAAAACCTTCCGAAAAATATCCTAAATGCTGCAGGAGGTTGAGAATTAATATTTTTTATTATCATGCAACCTTTAGTCTTCGGGTCCAACCGTACAAAGTTTTAAAGTAACGCAAATCATTCGCACCAGCAGGAAGGAAACACTTGACGGAAAATACCAAATTCAACCCCCAACTACCAAAATGTGGCACTGGAGACGCTATCTGTTTTACACATCAGAAGACGGCCCGTCCCACAACACAAGAAGGGGCTCGTGTGTGTCTGTCCGCCAAATAAAACACTCGGCATCTCTTTCTGATAGGCCAACACTTTTCACACAGAAGGACCTACTAATCTTACATTGTTATTTTTAGCTTTTGTACGTCAGACTTTTTGTTTCCCCTGAGAAACTGAAGAAACCAAGAAATTGCTAACAGCAAACTGCGACAACGCTTAAAAAGGACAAACTCAAGGGCGTGTGAACAAAGAGCACAAGAGACTATTTTGTATGAAATCGATCATACCGACCAATCGTCTGGAATGTTTGACATATAAAATACCAAGGTCTGTCGGATTTATAATCCAGCATTTCTTACCTGAAACCATATCATCCTTCAGTGGACGGCCCCAGTCCAAGATGATAAACGAATGGCATCCCTCCATGGCAACCACGGTGAGATTATGGGGTTTATTTTTGGGAGGCTGCTTCTCATTGAAGGCGCGACTGTCGTTCTTGATCAGATCTTCGAGGACGTCAACTTGGAGGTACTCCAGGGCCTCCGTCAGGGAGCACGGAGCTCCTGGGTCCTTTTGGATGTAGTTGACGTACGGCGCTATGGAGGCAGAAGAAGAAGAAGAAGAAGAAAAAGGACGAAATTCAGCATGATGCAATTTATACAAAATCCTCAACTGTCTATCATGGGAAATGGGCTCAACTGATTAATATTTCAAAACAAAGATAATGTTTTTTCCTTTTAGGATGACTTTGCAGGAAAAGGGTCCATGTGACCTTGGAAACAGATCCTATTCATTCCTTTTGAAATGAAATTCTGGACTCGGAGTTTCGGAGAAGGCCAGCTGGACCTACAGCTGTGAATTCCAAGTTTAACTGGGATTTGGAGGCAACCACAGGAGCCTGGACTGGCTCCCACCTCTGCAGACGATTGGGCCTCGGCGCAGGCCGAGAGTCTTCCACGTGTCAGCATCTGCATTCCACAGACCGTCAGCTCCCGCTGTATGATGTGTACGGAGGATCACACGACTCGCGGATTGCATATCCAAACATTGTCATCCGTCATCTGGTGTTATTGAGAGCAGATTTATATTGAAACGTGGGCCAATGTTTTGTACACTTGTCAGGGAAAAAAAGGTGCTACATTTGTACTTTTAAAGGTCCAATGTCTGCTCACTGGGGCAGGACCCTGAAGGGTATACACAAGAAATACCAGGATCCTTCCAATTTGGCAAGGGAACACCTCAGGGTACAGTTTAACGCACGATTCATAATCATGGTTTCATGTTAACTTGCAACCTAAACTTAATGCAATAATTAATTAAACAACGTTCAACGAACTACGGGTGACATAAACACACTTAAACGGTAATGATGAATGATCATATGACGGAAAAAAAATCTGGCTTGCATGCCACAATACATCCTGGGAATAAATCAGCGGACGGAAAGTACAAAAGTACACAAACAAGAAACGTTGACAGTTTGTTGAAAGTGCATTAACTTGCCCTTCCAAGGTCTAACTCGAGACCACTACTTTGTAATACTATTCTTTATTTCTTCAAAGTGCATGGCCCCTTTGCCATTTTGGACCATTTATGTACCTTTTCTAACCATCAATAGTACTTATTTTCTATTGTGAACCCCGGAAGGTACATCACAAAAAGTTGGGGAACAAAAATGGGAGATTTTTGCAGGCAACTATACATCAATTCACGTATTGTGTAATATGTTTGAACCGTAGTTTAGGAGTGCACTCAAATGAGTAAACTAGCAAGTGGTGCAAGTCAACAAGTTGACCTGAGGATGTGAAGATGTCCTTGGGTTTTGAGACTTTTGACTATTTATTGAGCTCTCGCTTGAATTCAGCAATGCGCGAGTGAGCCAAAAAAGTTCGAAAATATCTGACAGATAAAATTTGTATGCTTGTTTGTCCGTCACATAGCCGGTGCTATGACTGTGTTTTGGTTTGTGTTATGGGGTCATTGTGTTTTGATGTTGATGTTATCAGTTGCTATGGAAATGCTGCTTATGATGAAGTTGTCAGTTTCTATGCAGTTGCTATGGTCCGGAATTAGTCACTCTTATTTAATCCTATAAGGTCTTTATTCTGTCTGGGGCTCTTGACCGCTTAGAGTTTTCTAATTACAATAACAAAGATTTCAATCATTTTTCACATGAAATTCTTGCCAGAGCAAAGATTTCTCATCACCTTTAAAGACCCTCCCTTTTGAGACTCTGCGCTTGCAATCCAAACATGTCGACATATCTGGCATGTGAGACTCCAACACGGATGAAATATGACGGGGAAACTGCAGCAGCGGAGTTCACATAAAAGCTGTCTCGTCAGGATGATATCGGGCTCATCCAATACAATTCACTCGATTGTAAAGGGGATTTATGCAACCTATAAGAATGACCACTTAAGACTTTGTGATCTATGTTCGTCTGAATGTAGATTCACTTAAAGCATGCAACGCATATCAAGAAAGAATAACGAGAGATAATGTCGGCTTAAGAGAACAAATTTCACTTGTTTTATTAGTTGTGCACTTTTCCTCGGTTCAGTGCCCGTTTTTATCGCTGCACATAATAAGGGAGAATAATAACTTTCAGATGGCGCCATGTGAAGGGAGAGGTGATCACATTGCTGACCAAAATAAACTGCGTCCAAAAAGGAGCAAATGTTGATTTTGGAGCAAACGCGAGCCCATTGTGAGTCTCTGGGATTAGTCTGATAAAAGCAAAGCTGTCTTTGCACGCTGTTATCGACTAATTGCGTTTAGCTCACATTTCGTCACCAATGGTAACTCCAACGACCTTTATATCATTAGACTGAAGAGTTCATAACAACCGTATGGCTGCTGCCTCGTTATGATTCACCACCATTTTGAAGTCAAAAGGAAACTTTCAGCAGTTTTTCAATGAGAGTGCTATTTATATATTTTGGCATACGTTGTTGAGGTGGTGTCGTTTTTCAAGGTTCGCCCCTCAAAGGACCTTAAATTCCCACTGCATCGCTTTCAGCTATTTATATTTATGAAGTATATTGAACTTAATACTTCCAAATTCAAGATTATAGCCTAGGAACAAGACTTAACTGCACTTGTGTTTATTTGGACTGACAGCTTGCCTCTCGCTGAGGTGAAATGCTGTCCAACTTAAACCACTTGTTAAGTGCTGTACAGGGAATGTTTGAGTTAACAATTCAGCATTGTGAATTGTCTAGAAATAAAAAATAAATAAAAAAGCTTAAAAAATAACCACTGATCATATAGACTAGGAGATGAAAAAATGAAGGCAATCAACTAAATTATACATTTACAGAATTGTTGACTGTGGTTCATGTCCTCAAAAATTAGAATATTATTCATTATTAATAATAACATGTTAAATAGCCATTTTATTTCACTCGCGTGTATTAAAATAATAGCCCTAGGTAGTTTTCAGTTTCAAAATATACACAATATACATAAATATGTCCATTTTGTTACATCATTATGAGGATTTGGTTCCTCAAAACAAAAACAGCAACGGCGAGGTGAGAACACAACAGGAAATAACTAAATAATTAGTTCAGATCAGTGTAGTTGTGATTAGGGTCTTTTGTCTTGTTCTGGGTAAAAGCCCAGCTTGGTAGATTACGATGCTTGTGCCAACACAGTTTTCATGTTTTGATTGCTCTAAGAAGCATAAATGCGGCTTATTTTATTTGGATCAACATTCATCTGGCTGGATTTTATTGTGTTTACATGAATCGTTAATGCATGTTTTGATTGAGTTTTGGTCAGTTCGTTAAACTGTTAAGGTTTCCTTTGCCAATTATACGTTACGACATATTCTATGTTTAAAAATTCTACAATAGCTCAATGGATAGACAATATTGCTTCTTCAAGGAGAAATGATTTATCAGGGGTTTTCATGTGTGCCAAGATAATATTTCTGTTTGCAACCAGTTGAGGCAAAAAGGAATTAGAATAAGTGACAAAGCAAGTATGTAAGAACAGTTGGAAAAAAAAAAGAAGCTTTTCCTTGTGACGATTCCATTCGATTGACATTTGAAATGAACCAAGACCGCTCAGATGTTTTTTTTTTTCTTATACCACTTTCAACTTTCAGTATTCGTTATAGTGGCATCATTATTATTCGTCATTATTGTACGTATGTGTTGTACCTCGGTTCATAAATTCATCTATTTACATCGTTGTTCCCTGTGTAACCGATCACTCGTAGCTGAAATTGTGCTCTTCCTATAGATACCACAAGATGGCACTAGATCTCGGAGGGTAGTGATTGATGTTGCCACGATGACTCATGGCAGCAAACTGGTGACTTTGGAATATTATACTGCAGCGTCCAGCGCTACGGTACACCAACAAGGTAAGCCAACAGTAGCGTGTGTTTGTTTGATTTTCTCCCTTTTTAGCGGCGCTTCAAGAACGCAAGAACGACATGGCAATAATTGTTTGAGTCTGCTCGAACGAGAAGCAAGAGGCAGTAGTTAACAATGCTTATTGTATTGGCTTTACGTTGAAAGCCTGGTTGACCACATGCTGCAAATAGTACCGCTTAGCAGTGGTGCACTAAATTACCTGTGAATCTCCTCTTCCCTCTGTCGTCAAACTCTGACAAAGGACCTCGGCCAGATGGTCGGGTGTCAGGAGTTGGTATCTCTGTAGTGGTGGTGGCGATGGTGGTTGTCGGCGGTGTCGTTGTGGTAGCTGGAGGCGGTGTCGTCGTGGTCGCTGGAGGCAAGGTAGTCTGGAGCAAAAAGTCATCTAGCAACAAAAGTGTTTATGAGCATTTGCTAAGACAGGAATGATTTTATACCAGACCCAACAACAGACTGGATCAAGAATCCTTTGTAATGACCACTATGAAGTATGTCAAACACAATGGAGTCATTAGCGGGAAGCTGTATGAGATCATTCTAAACAGACCCCATTTTCTTAAATCAAAACAAGCGTTATTCATGTGTAATGGTTTTTCTGCCCACATTTTCAGAGTGTGTGTGTGTGTGTGTGTGTGCGTGCGTGCGTGCGTGCGTGCGTGCGTGCGTGCGTGTGTGTGTGTGTGTGTGTGTGTGTGTGTGTGAATGAGGGACTAGTCAACAAACACATTTGAAAATTAAAAGTTATAGGGTTTCTTTCGACAGCTCTTAGCTCGTTCATTGCTTCTTGTCATGCAGTACCAGGAAATGTTGCCATTGGCGTCATTGTCAACATAAGTACAACAGTCTTCAAATTGTGCAGTGGCACTGTGGTCCGTAATGTGCAAAACCGAACAGCAAGAACGAATAGAAGGGAGGGGAAATATCAAATGCCGCCCATGTGCAACATAGTTCTTTCGACAGCCAAACACCTGCAGTGAGAGTTTGATTGCCAAAGGCTCACATCGGCCAAAACAACTTGTGTTTGGCTCAGTTCAACTATGCATATCCAAAAACCTAACCCGAGACAAAATTCATCAAATACAGGAAAAGAGAACCAATATCAAGAGCTCACGACAGCAAAGATAAAGGGGCTGTGAGCAAACAGAAAATCATGCTACAACGAGATCTACATCATAATCACATGCCAAATGTAACCTTAGATCGAACACGTAGAGTGTTTCAAAGACTCACCTTCTGAGTAACAGCTTAATATTCCATCCGAGTCAAACATTGGATCCCCATATTCATCTATTTTGGAGAAGGTCCCTGGTGGACATGTAGGGTAGGGTTCTTCAGTGGTGGACTGCTCCGTAGTCCATTCTGTGGTGGTGGGTTGTAGGGTAGTGGTTGGAGCTCTGGTGGTGGTAGTAGTTGTGGTCCTGAGGTGAGGCAAGTCCAAGCCAAGCAGCGGTTTCCCTCCGACCATGAGGATCTTCTCTTTGGGGTTGACCACTGGGCTACTATCCCGGCCATGACCAAACAAAGCCATGCCTTCCTGGTTCAGCAAGGGGCTTCCTAGATGGTCTGGTGATTAAGTTGGAAGTAAAGGAGTTATTATTAACTGAACCTGATGATTGTCTTCTAAAACTAATGCTAAAGCAAATTCTGCAACTGAGTGTATGTTACCGAAAATGGTGCGTCCATCCTCGCCAAGCACTACTCTCTTTGGTTGGCCCTGGGAATCTTGGAGGACTTTTCCATCCTGGTTCATAAGAATCCCCAACTCCAAATCTACCAACTTAATCAACCGAAATGTAAATGGTGGAGTCTCAACAGCAGTTGTACAAGTGACTACCAACACTTCATAACGTTAAATCGTTAAGATCATCTCATGTCACTGAATTTACCCATTTGTTTCCGTCTGGTCCAGTAATAAGCCTTTGACCAACAGCCTTGCTCACTCCATGAGTGTCTGAGGATTCTTTATCCTTTGCTGTCAGATTTGGTCGTCCATTTTGACCTAAAAAATTACAAAACGTTTACAGTCATTGTCTTATTCAAGATATTACCATTGTGACGTATCATACTGTTTCATGCATTTTACCATTTGACTTTACCATTTCCATTGGCGGATATAAGAGTTCCTCCATTGGGTGTTTTGCCTCTGAGGATAGGATAGCGACTTCTGCCCCCCTGGCCTCGAAAGCTGTCTCGAGATGAAGATGGTGACAATGATATAGACTGGATTCTACCTTCTGTGAGTCCCCCAGTCCTTGTTGGAGTAGAGATTCTGCTCGCATTGCGATCTGATGTGAACACTGGTCTGAGATTCACCGATGAAGAGTGGGCAGATGATGAGGTGGAATCAGATGTTGAAGAACCCAGTCGAGAGTTGTGTGTTAGTTGTGATCTGGTGGGAACTCTGGATCCACCAAACAGTCTAGTTGCAAGATGAGGAGAGCGTATCCTGCTATTTATGCCAATATTAGGACGGCGGTAAAATGGAGGGACCCCGGACGATGAGGTGGTCCTTGAAGGGGTGTCTCTTGCAGCTACACTCTCATTGTCCTCTGTGTTTCTGTGTTGTTCCGTTATAGCTGGATTACTTTGGTCCACTGCTGGTTCTGCAACATTTGTATCAATCCCACTGTTTTCTCTGTCACTCTTATTAGGGTAGTCCTTCTTGTCATAATTGTTATTGTCATTGTCATTTGATTTCACATGTACAGAATGACGAGAGTCAGAGTTTGAAGACGATGAAGGAGCTGGTGCAGTTGGATGTCTTGAGTTACTATATTCTGCATTTCTGTCAGTCAATGAGGGTTTATAAGAACCCACCCCCATCTCGTCATTTTTTAGTGAGTCACTAGAGGAAGTAGCAGTTGGACCTTCACTAGTCTCTTGTATTGAGGACACTCCTGCAGAACCTGTGGCCACTGAGTCCCTGTTGGGTATACCTCGCATAATAGGTCTGTCTACCCCCGTTGAGGATGACGCTCTGCTCCAAGGAGACCTGCCACCCTGTCTGGAAAATGAGAGTCGTGTTCCTGAACCTGACCTGCTTGGGGACTTAAATCTTTCCAGAAGGGAAGGACTAATTCGGGGACGAGAATAAGTTGTTTTATCAGAAACACTCTCCTCCTTTTCATTTTTGTCTTCTGTGGGATATTCTTTGTAGCTTGAAGTAGGTTCTTCAACTTTGGTTGCCTCTGTGTTTTTTAAAGTGTTTTGGTGTAGTGTTCCCCCATTTGTTGTGGCACGTTCTGGTGATGTATTTGACTTTTCTGAGTTATGTAAAGAGCTTTGTGATCCTCTGTGCAAAGTAGATATTGGTTCTGAAGCTACAGCACTATTTGAGGTGGAGGAAGATGTGATTTGCAATTTCTCAGAGGTAGATGGTTCAGATATTGTTTTGCCATTGATCCTTCCCTCTGAAGTGGACCCAACTGTTGCCTCATTGAAGGTATTTGTTGTTTGCTGTTTGATAGACTGGTCTGGTAAGGTGGACTGCGATGTGGCCTGATTCTGTGTCCTGCTTGGCAAACGTGACTGTGAAGGTCTGTAACCATTGAGCGTTCTGGTTGAATTTCCCCTAAAAGGAATTCCTAGGTTTCTTCTGCCATAACCATTTCTTGCACCAAAGCCAGATCCATTGGTCCGGCCAGATGATGCAGATCCCCTGCTCACAGCTGTGCGTTCTGTCTGAGGCTCTGGATTGTTATCTTTTGTAACCTGAATGGTAGGTTTGTTAGATGCTATACTGGGTTGATAGGAAATGTCTTTGCTCTGGAGGTGTGAAGAGGCTGTATCCTTTCTTTTGTCCTCTGATTGCGTATTACGCTGTGCAGTGGTAGACGGTGAAGAGGACGATTTTGGAGGAAATGGCAATGATAATGATGAAGAGGAAGAAGTCTTGATGCCCCCTTTTTGATGGGGCCTGAGCTTCATGGGTTTTCTTGGCTGTGGATAAACAGATGTGGGTTTAGTTGGGGAAAGTGTAAACACTTTTAGGCTAGGCGTCTCCGGAGTTGGGGGCTCATCCACTTCACTATAAATATCATCCTCAGATTCAGGGGAAACATCATTATATGGTTCTTTTGGCTCAAGTTCAGACTCCATGGTTGTTGCATCTTCTGGGGAGGAGGTTGTTGGTACTCTCTCATCATCATCTTCATCATCATCTTCATCCTCATCATCCTTATCCTCTGTAGGTGAGGTTCTGCCTTTATTTACGCCATTCCTGACTGAGCCTCTTACTGAGGATAAGATGCTGTGATAAGAGCGTGTCTGAGAAAGTGGCCGCACCCGTCTACTGGCAGGTGCAGAATTGCGTGGCTGAGTGGGTCTGGTCGGTTCTTCTGGTGCCTCCGTTGATTGAAGCTCTGATTTGTCATTGCTAGTATCATGTTTGGAAGGACTGTAGCTAGTCCTCTGGGTGTCCTTGGTTCTTGAGAATGATGAAACAGCACTGCTGGCTGGTAGCAGGAAGAACATATTCTTAAATTCATCGTGTCAACAATTTTCACACACATACTGTACACACTAACTCATTCTTACATCCTGGCATGACAACACTGTAGGCCTTGCTTAGTGGTCCCTGCCCCCTCCTGTTGGTGGCTTTGATCTTGAAGATGTACCGATCTCCAGGTGTTAGACCTTCTATAGTAGCTGAGGTTGTGCTTCCTCGGTATGTCACACTTTTCATTCCAAATGGCTTCAGGGCAGGAGCATAAGACATGATGTACTCTGTGTAGAGATGGAGCATAAACAACTGTTGTGAAGACAGGTACAGGAACTCTGCATCAAAAGATCTTTAGCACTACAGGAGTTGTGGTATCATGCAAGATTCCCACTCCTGACACCTGGGGCGAATTCCCGGGCAGGGCATTAGTGTTAGCCAAATACAAACGTATACATTATCTGAAATGTTGTATGTTCTGTTAATGACATATTCATCTCATACCTCGTATCCTCCCATTGGTTTCTTCAGGCGGATCCCAAGTGGCTGTCACAGCAGTCCCTTTCCCTCGTAGCGGTTTGACTTCAAAGTTCTCCGGTGGCCCAGATGGTGCTTGGGGCAACAACAGACATACAAAAAAAAGGGTTGCTTGAAGCACTGCAAACCAGAAAATGGACTAACATTCTTAAAAATCAGCCTCCAGCATGCATGCTCCTACCTGACTCAGGTGTTCTCTGAAAGACAGATACACTCCATTTGCCATCATTTTCTCCTTGAGAGATTCTGACGGCAAATTCATACATGCTATCAGCAGTCAGGGTGTCTACCATCAGTCTCCTCTGGGTGCTCTCTTTGTACTCCCAGCGTGCCGACTCACCCTTCTCCCTGTACCTTACTGTGTAAGATCTTTGATGAGACAAACAGGGAGCTTTAGTTCTAATAGGTTCATTATCTGGACGTGTTTATTGAAAGATTTGTGGTATTTTCTTCGTCTTACCTGAATTCATTAGACTCAATCTTCCGCATTTCCACAGCGGGATCGACCCAGGAGATGAGGACTGATTTTGGAGACATGACTCTGACACTGATGTCCTTAGCCTCATACTCGGGTGGCTCTGGTTAGGATAATACAAAAATACATATTTACATCCTTTGCAATGAGTTTATAACCAATTACGCGAGCGCTTCCAAAACAACCGCAACGTACCTGGTGTGGTCAATTTGGTTGCCGCATGGTTAGCAGGAGCTCTCTGGCCCTGGGCTTTCTGTGCCTGCAGTGACACCACATGAACGGACTCAGATGCTATGAATAGAGAGGGATACCAGGCACGACCAGGGTTTACACTAATGACACTAAAAATTGAACAAACAAAATGTACTCATTGTACTCCTGTCACTGTATTCTACATGTAGTTAAATCCCTCAGTTAACCCTAACCTAAGACTTTGTCTGCTATGTAATGGTTGGGATGCCTTACTTAATTTTTGCGTGTTACGGTTCCTCTGATCAGACTGAGGCTTGTGGTGTTGGTGTCTCTTCTCCAGTGAAGTTGTCCTTGTGAAGAAGCCCCTCTCAGGCGGCCGGGGACCAGTGGAGGACTGAGGGCCCCTCCTCCTGTATGTCCTGGAGCTAGAAGCACTCGGGCGGTGAGCTGTTCTGTTCACCCTAGCAGCACGCTTCAGAGTGGTCTGATTTCTGGCCGCAGGATATGTTGACCTGACTGGACCTGTGACAGAACAAATGTATAGTTATAGGGACCCGTTTACTTTACATTCGGATTGTAATCTGGGCCGTCATATGCTCAGGTCCTAGAACTACTTAAAGGACAACCATTTCCATCAAACCATCCACTCATTTTGCATTTTGAGTTCAGTACAGGTCTTTGTGGATCACAGGCCTTAAACTCAATTTACCTGGGGGCCGTTGTGGGTACAGTAAGTGTATTCCAACAAAAAAGGGTTTCTCCCAAAAAGTGTTCCTCCCAAAAAGTACGACTCTAATCTTCTCAATCTTTATTAATAACGGTTTAAAAAATTAATGTTTTTTTCTTAACTGGAACAGTTTTGCAGAAGATATTGTAGGTTTTTCTTGCCTACTTGTGTTGTCAGAGACCTGGCAGCATGCTGAGCTACATTTGGCCTAAGGGAGTAAGCAGTTGAGACCCTCAAAATGGGTTGAAGATGGTTATCAGGAAGTTTGACTTGTCCGCTTTTTCGTCCTTGAAGGCTCAAAGGAGGTGGGGGGGGGCAGTTCTATAAAAAATAAAAAAATCCTTGTCTGCTTTTCTATTCACTTGCTTGAACTTGGTTTTGAGTTTACATAGGCGATAAAGGTCAATGAGCACTATTTGAAGCACCGGAGGGGTAATTTGAAAAACGGCTGTGTGTGTCTTGAAGTTCGGTAACCTTCTTGTCCTCTTGCTTATCTCCCTTGTGTTTTGGATACTCCTCAGTATGTCTAGTTGTAATGATGTCTGCAACTTTGATGTCAAGTAGAAGGCCCCGAAATGTCGTCCCACTGGCCTCCTGGTCCATCGTGATGACTGGCTAATAAGCCGATTTCTCGTGTCTGATCTGATCTGATCTATGAATTAGCGAAGTCCACCTTAATGGTCCTGCGCCATCGTTATAGACTCTAGTACATTTTAGGTTCATCCAGAAATTTCACCTAAAATCTGAATATCCCAACCTTTGTCTGTGAACGAACTAACAACTGGCTTTTGTGTGTCTGGCTCCACCCTTTGTGGCTCCACCACTGAGTCTGCTCCCCCCCAGGAAAAGATGCCAAATCCATTTTTTAAATACCTTTTTTAGTGCCTTTTCACAAGTGCAGTTTGTCTGTTCGTCCTTTTCCATGCATTTTCCTCTGGTTGTAACTGAGCTGGATAATATATTCATTCGTCCAAACCTCAGTCGCTTCTCAAATTCCTACTTCAATTGAATCATAAATAACCCCATTTGGTCTTGATCAGACAAAAGTTTTTGTAAATTTTTACAAACCACCTCCCACCCAAGTCTTCTTGAGAAACAGTCCGAGCGCATAGTTTGGCACAGGTCGCCCACCACTAAACCAGTGATTCCACATTGCTCTGTCTGTTGTTTCCAGAAGAGTTTGACAAGCGGAGCCAAGCGTCGACATGGAAAGTGGATCAAAGAAGACAGCGTTTTTATTATTTGGTGGGTTCTTGAAAGGGAAATGGTTACAGTGGTGAAGGCGACACAGAAGCAGAAAAATGAGCTGTCTGAAGGTGAAGGCAGGCAAGGAGGGTGAAAGTTGGGGCGAGTAAGGGAGGGAGGGAGGGAGGTGTGATAATGGATGAGGAAAGACATGCAGATAGATGGTGGTGTGCCTGGGGACACAGTAGGGAAGTGATTTGACGCCCCACCCCTTCAGACAGGAGTTTTCTGGTGATAAGTGTGTGACGATTTCTCTTGCTGCACCCTTGATTGAAGACACGTGAAGAAGATAATGTTCTGGCTTAGTAGCTTACCCCAATGATAGAGATTTTTGGTACTCCCTTGTTGTCATACTGTAAATCATCCGGCAACACTTATTACATTACATTAGGAAAACCACATGTCACTGCACCATCAAAATGTTTTTTGTTTTTTTTTAGACCAATTAAGTGAAATTGGATAATTTCCCATGACACATCTGATAATCTATCAACATTGACTAGGAATCACTGATCAAAATTTGAGCTGTATCAAAAATTTGGCCTTTACAACAATAATATTGCTAGTGTTGATTGACACTGTCAGAAACGTATCAATTTAACACTAATTTGGCAACTTGCTAAGTTGCCCCCCCCCAAAGTGATTGTAAAACTTTTGACATTATAGCTAGTTGGCAGGTGTTACCTGTTGATGTGTTGCTGACAGGTGCGCTGCTCAGCACAGCAAAGCCATCAAGCTTTACCCATTCAGGATCTAAAAATAAAAAATATATACATGTAAAATAATGTTTCCTATTAATAATGGTTTCCTATTCACAAATCAACCTACTTACATTTTTTTCTGTAGTACCTATAAACTCGTTGTTGAAATTCGTGTTTTTTAGCGATGCTTCTATATTGCGCTAAAATGCCACAAGATGGCGCCAGATGCCTGAAAGTAATCATTGGCGTCAAGGAAGTACATGCATTCTGAACTACTATCCATTGTGCGATTAAAGTGATTAAATTGATTGATTTGACACCACAACTTTTTGTGAGTCACTCGGTTAACTTTCCCTTAACATCTCAGAATTCATCACAACTTTCCCTCTAAAAAGTGTTTTCTTTTCCCCAAATCTCTTCCACTCCACCTCTGCTACTGCTGGCTTGCTCCTAATACGTCAAAACAAGTCTGCCTTTGATGCTTCCAACAGTAGCTGGCCAGACACATTTATGAAGCAAAGGCAAGCGGTGTGCGTTATTTACGACGCCACCGAGGAAATAACACACAATCTGCAAGGACACTTTTCAGGGGTGGGGGTGGCGGTGGGGGGGGGGGGGGGGGGGGAGACAACTGCAGACATATGGCTACAGAATTTTACGGATGTCAAGGCTAGTAAAATGCACACTGGATATAAGCACACAGGGTCACGCAGAAAATATTTTATATAAAAAAATAAAAGTCATAAAAGTTTGGGAGTAAAGTTGTAATACTATGTGGGGGAAAATTTTCATTTTACGAGAATAAAGATGGAGCATAAGAATAAAATCGTCATTTTTGTACAAGGCAAAGTCTGGAGAATATTACAAGACTAAACAAATGCTTTATACTGGTAATGTTACCACTTTTCCTCATGATATGACAAAGTAACTGTAATTTTTCTCATAGCTTGACAAAAAAAATTCTCTAAACAATATTTTATACTGTAATATTACAACTGAAGCATATTCGATATCACTTTTTTTTCAGACTGATACCAGCAATTTCGTACTTTTGATATATAACGCTGTATTGAACACAATGACAAAAAAACTGTGAACAAAGACTTTTTTTTTCTGACACAGATGATGGATGAGTCACCGATGTGTCAAACTGTCAAGGAGGACTTACTCAATGTCAGATTTATTTATTTTTTGCCTTACGTATCGGTGGCTGGTATCAGCAGACTCCACGAGTATCATTACAACTTTTTTTCACCATATTCCTTTATTGGAGTAATATTACAAGTTTACGCACATATTCTTTTTTTTGTTTGTTTACTTTCTGCTTTCATTATTTTCAGTCATTTTAATGCAAGTGACCTCAGCTAGCATGATATGGCTTGGCTCTTTCCACCGTGGAATTATGGGTATAAAAAAAAAAAAGCAAGAAAATGGAATAATGACAAAAGCAGGCCTCACTAAGCAATCCCTAGTCGTAAAGTAACCGGTCTTATTTTTACAAAGCTGGGAATGATTTGGTTAATATCCTCTTCTTGAACCCCACAAAAAAGTACCAAGATTGTATCATAGCAAATTCCCTATGGAAAATAATCTGCAAAAATATGCAACGTTTTAAGACGGGCGGAATCAAAGGTTGATTCTGTCTTACCGACATCCTCCACTAAGGGAGAGCGGCTCTCCTTGCCCACTCTGGTGTAGCGATGAGTCCTCAATGGCCTGTTGGAGCCGCTCACAAAGCGCTCCACCGGCCTTCCATCCAGATGGATTGAAGGCTCCCAGCTCTCCCTCTGGCTCTTAACCACTGACGTCGCTTTCCCATTATGTGTCCGCGAGGGCTTCTCCGCTGGAATACAAAATCACAGCAAACAGTTGACAGTAAAGCCGGTTTATTGTGCGGCATACGTTTCAGACCAATCTGCGCGCTGAATGATTTTCGAAAAAAAGATTGATATAAATCACAAAGATGAGCTGTGTGCATGTTTACAAGGAGATGTGATCCCCCCCGAGGTCGACGCGGGCATGTAAAGGCTCCGAAAAAAAAAAACACTGTGGTGAGCCTTTTACAAGAGCGCCTCTCACCTGTCTGCAAAAATCCCAAGCGCTGACCCGCTGCACAACCCCGACAACTGTACACTTGACCCCAATAACCGACCGTAAATTCCCATTACAAGCTCGGCCCACCCGTGATGTGAGCAACAAAAGGTTACAGTTTTACTCTGCACATCTGTAAATGTATTTTCCGTCGGTTACCTTATATGGACATTTGGCAAAAAAATAATTTAAAAAATAATTTAAAAAATGCCGATACCGTCACAATTCCCGTCCGATGATATTTTTTCTGCCATTGAGCTTTCTCTGTGAACGTCCTTGATGTCATAACATGCCAGAGGCGCTAGAATTCCTCACCGCACCTGTCAGTCTTCCCCTCACACCTGACCTCGAATGAACGCGCTCAACTTTGGCGGCGGCCTCCATCTCAGGCACTCGATGAGGAAGATGAATGTTTGCCCTCCGGCTCTCCGCATTAACATCGGCACATCAATCGGCACATCAATCGGCACATCAATCGGCACAAACGCTGCCATTTCAGTAAAGTCAAGTCACAGCCCAGGCTGTTTTATCATAGGGGAGCCCGCCTGCAAACATCACAGGGACATTATTAGCAAGGACGATTGGAGGGAAAAATACGATCATCCGATGAAAATAAAGATACTATATTGCATAAAGTTATTTTAGAAGAAGAGCATTCTATTTCACTACACTTTAGTGCATTGCCAGCACGTCGCATTTAAAGGGAATGGAATGAGCCGCTTCCATTGGCCATGATTCAAGTCGGCTGTGGCCACTCCCACAGCGGCACAGACACTGTTATGCCGCCCTGAGTTTATCAGCAAAATTACCAACATCGCGTCTAATGCTGCATGGTCGGAAGTCGGATATATCCGAGTTGTTTTTTTCCCAGTTCCGACTTAAAAGCGTTCGAGGCGAAAGTAAACAACCAAAATGGCGGATAGCGATAAGTTGTTTTTATTTTGGTCCTCAAAACTCAGTTTGACCTCCAGCAAACTTGCCTTCTCAGAATGTTTGCTTCATTTATTGTTTTTAACCTTATTTCATACAGTTCAGTAGTTCACCGTATAATTTCATGAGATAGCGGCACACTGTCACGTACTTTGTGTCACGTGGAGTTATGTTGAATATTTATGAATGAAGAAAGCTAGCGAGGTTTATACTCGAGTAAATTGTGTTTTACCATTCACGGTCTGTGTTTCCAAAGGGGTCGCCATTGTAGAGCGACGTCACTTGTAGTCCGTCAGTGAAGTCGGCGTCCCCCCCCCCCCGACTTCGCAAGTGGAATTTCCGAGTTCAAGGGGGCGTGGCCGTACACACTTCCGGGTTTGAACTCGGAAAAGTTTGACTTTCGACCATCCTCGAATGCAGCATGTGCCGGATTTGCACAGGATTCATGAAAATATTTATAAAAATAATAATTAAAATAATAGATAAATAAATACAAATAAATAAATAAATATAAAATATTTATTTATTTCATATTTATATCAATAAAGTTTTGTAGGAATACGTAAAGTCAGAATTACAAGTCTTAAAAAAAAAATCCCATGTTATTGAAGTTAAATATACACAATTATGGATTTGTAGTCAAAAATCAAAGAATGAAGTTGCAATTTTGAAAATAGAGCCCTAAATGTTTTGTCAATAAAGTTAGATTTTTACAAGAACACGTTAAATTGGAATTACTAGGCCTGAAAAAAAATCTCATGGTTTTGAAGTTAAATATACAGAATTATTTGTATACATGAAGAAGTAAATCGAGCTTCAAAGAATGAAACTGCTATGTTGCAATAAAGTCGTAACATTACATCATAGTCTAATTTTAGAAGAATGAAGTCAAAAATAGTTAGTAGCTACAAAAATGACGTCATAGAATTCCGACAAAGTTGAAATGTTAAAGAATGTCAATAAAGTTAAATGTTACAGGAATAAAGTTGAGTAAAGAATGAAGTCTAATCATTTGTATTTCTAATTAAGATTAAAATCCTAATTCAAAGAATGAAGTTAAAATTTGAGTTGAAAAAACTTAAAATATGATTACAGAGTTATAGAATTACATGACATGATATTACAATTACGTTTTATAATTTTATAACAAATAACAAAGTCGGAATTTTACATTACATTTGTTCTGTCACTGAACGAAGACGAAATATGATGAGAATAGTCGTAACGCAATACTTTGAGAACAGGCTTGCTGCTTTTAGCGTCGTGACCTGTTTATTAATATTGATACTGATACTGAACATTTTCACTTAAAACTTCACCTCTTCTGATTCAACCCTGATTAATTGCGCGAAAATAGTTCTCGGCCTTGGAGAAACATCGATGACATCACTGTCGTGGTGACAGCTGAGCATGTTTGTGGCTTGTCGAAAGTATGGCATGACATCACGGCGAGACGTGTCCCTGCCGGCAATTTGGGGCAGCCAGTCAACTCGCAGGTGCTTGCAAATCACTCAACACCACCGCCCATTGTGCTCAAAAGACATTTTCTCCACCTTGAACACTCTCCACACAACATTCACATTTTCTCCGGCAAAACGATGAAAAAAAAAACGTTAAAATTCCTCATTCGGGGCAAGTCTCCCGAGAAAGCTCCTGCACAATTCCGGCATGTGAAGTGGGGCAGGGAAATTAAATTCCACTGGCTTGCAAGGACATGATCGCCCCCCCCCCCACACTCTCCTCCGTCTCACTTACTCTCCCACTTTCCGCAAGGAGGTGCACTGACATTATCCAAATACACTAACTTCTCTGTTCTCCCGTTGCCGAGGTGTCCGCATACGCCCGCCGGCCCACTTTTTCATGAAACCACTTGATAAATATGACGCTGACAAGCCGATGACATGCGAATAGAGCGAGTAAATGAGCAACGTTCACATCTCCACCTAACAACTACTGTAAAAATGGCCGAGGGGGGGAAGCTCGCAGAGGTCGGCAGCTGACCCGCGATTACATTAAGGAGCTCCCCCGAGTGACTCGACAGTAAGTAAAAATGAAATGAAGACAAAGCTTGCCGAGGAGTGAAGAGGAATGTCAACTTGGAAAAAAATGTTCCCTTGGTCACATTTCCAAGTCTGCTGCTTTGGAGATTTCGTTTCTCAACGAAAAGATCATTTCAAGGATTTTTTTTTTTGCAGTGGATCATAACAGTGCAGTCAAATTCCAGGAAAGTGGAAGTTGGAAATTTAGGGGAATACTGTAAATCATAAATTGGCAACATTTCTGGTTTGCCTCTTTGGTACAAAAAGTCAATCTTGTGACTTGTAACATAAATAGAGAAGTTTGATACCACTCTTTTCAGACCGATACTAGTATGAGTATTCAACTCTTGAGTAGGCACAAATATATATATAAAGACCAATATATCCCAATATAGCATTTTTCCTTAAAACTGCATGAAATTAATGGCAATTTTCTATTCGTCTAATTAGTTGTTTTTGATCGGAAAAAACAGCCACATGACTGGTATCGGCCGCCGTTGCGAGTATCAATACCTTGAGCTCAGGTATCGGCCCAATAGCAATACATAGCTTCGGTACTCACCCATACCTAAACACAAACTTTGGTATTGCTGTATAGTATACCCCCCCCCCCCCCCAAACTTTTACATATTTTATGTATTCTGCTTATTACAAGACAAAAAATGCTCCCTTTCATCCATACAACAAAAAATTACCATTAACTCATTCACTGCCATTGACGGCTATAGACGTCAAAAATTCATTTGAACTATTTCTATTAGTTTAGCTTTTTTTTTCTCACTTTTGTTAACAAGAGTATGAGAACCAAGAATTTTTTTTATTGTGTATTTAGAACAGATATAAAATGTGTGATTAATCGTGAGTTAACTAGTGAAGTCAATTAATTACAATTAAAAATGTTAACCGCCTGTCGCCACCCCCCCCCCCCAATTTTTAATAATGTTTTTTTTAAATGAATTTATAGCAGTAAATGAGTTAATGTAATTTCCAAACTTAATAACAAAGCCATATGAACAATTGAACAACAATAACAAACCAATGAACCACAATGACAAGAATAAATTCACAACTACAGCAGGAACTCTTATAAGGCAATTAAAAAAATATATCTTCTTGGCAATTTTCATCACTCTATATAGATAACAATAACTCAAGTGTGTCCACTATGAGGCAAAAACTGCACCAAAGAACACTATATTGCATAGAAAATCATCATTCCTATCAATTGATTTTTAAGCAAACAAATATCTCACATTAAAAAAAAGTAGGTGTGTGAAAATGAGCTGTAACCAACATTCAACACCAATATCAAATGTAAACATTCAAAATTGCGTGCACTTATGTTTTTTCAAGGAAACTCCTACAAAATTCCCAAACCACATTTCAAAGTAATCCACTCAGCATCACGGCGCAACCACACCTTTCCTTCCCCACGATTCTCCACGCATTCGTCGCCGTTGAAGCAAAAAAGTGCTCACACTTGAAACGGAACCGTGTCGTCTGTGCGGCTGATCGTGACGAGAGAAGCGTTTTTTTTTTACCTGTCCATCCGCGCGCAGGTGTGCAGAAAACCACAAAGAAGGCCAGGAGCGTGCTCCTCGCGCACGGAGTCATGGTGCGTGTGGCGCTGCACAGCTGCAGCAGAGGCGCACCAGCCCCAGTGCCGAGGGGGCTGGGACTCCGCGACCCTCCTCCTCCTCCTCCTCCCCACCGCTGGGAGTCTCCTTCTCACTCGCCAAAGTCTACAAGTCTTCGCACTGGGAAAGTAAATAAATAGATCACACGCTTGTTAAAGAGAGACACTTTAGAGGTGTTTGGCGCCACTTGATAGTGATTTGTTCCATTTTATGGAGGCCGCACTGGCACCCTTGGTGTAGGATCAAACTGGATTGGGAGCCAAATTACGTTTTGTGTCCACTAGATGGCGAGCTAAGCCACATTTTACAGTCAACCAAATGAATGCTTTTCTACTTTTTAAAAGTTTTGTATGATTGCGTTTTCCACACCATTGCACAAAAACAATTAAGTATTATATTTTTTTATTTAAAAAAATTAACTGTTTAAAATTTAAAATACATTTAACATGTTTAACAACATGATAATATTCAAATAGATATAAAAAAAAAACTGTCATTCAGTGGAATAAAAAAAATTGTAAATTAAATGATGAATTTAGTCAGTTTTATTCTAAGTGAATTAGTATAAATAATTAGATTTTATAGTAACAGGACATTATTACCCTAGTAAATATTTTTTCCCAAATATTATTAAAATTATATATGAATAGCAATTCTACACATAATTTTTATTAAAATAATCGGGTTTTTTTTAACTAAAATTAAATGATATGATATGATATGATGACTTGGCATACTAGCACCCTCACAAAATAATGGCCCATGTCATTTTCCGCCCCCCCCCCCCCAGGAAACATGAAAAACTGAACCACATATTGATGATATTAAATGTATTAATAATTTAATTTCAGGGGTGGAATTGAATGATCTGTTTAACTCAATTCAAGCAGAGATAGCCAACATTGAGGAGATATTAAATTAAAAAAAATAAACAAACAAATAAATAAATAGTCAAAATGGGCTAGACTTAAGCCATTATTTTAACAGGATGAAGCTTTTTTACACACAAATAATAACTTCCTTTTTTTTTTAATGACCTCATTTACAAATGACCTGGCCCAAAGGTTAATTGTACTTGTGTAACTAATGTTGTGACATCCACGTCAGCATCAGTCAATTAATTATCCGCTTGAATTATACCTCACATTTAATCCTCTGGATTGTACAGGTTCGAAATAACAATCACTCCATCTGTGTGGTAGACGCTTGAGTCGCTGTGCTTGAACTCTAGACAAACACCCCCCTCTGCTGGTCTGACTCTGAACTTAATCATCAACTGTTCATAAAGCTTACTGAAAAGTGTTAATGGTGTTACAAAGCATGTTTGCAGTACAGTCTTCAAGAAATATCTTGAACTAATAAAAAATAAATCGTATAATGTCGTGGAACTATAGTGTGAGTTGAGTTCAATATGAGACGACGGACATTTTATTTCTTCTATGGAGTTGATGCCTCAAGGCTCGTTGTGGCAGTCTGTCCTTGAGTCATCAACTTTGTGATGAAAACTGAGTCCTATATCTCCTTTTACAGTTTTGAAGATTCTGTTTCCCCCCCAATCAATTTTCAATACCACGGGTCGGCAACCTTAAATACTCACGTCATTTCGATTGTCTCCCACAGGAGAAAAATCAATCACTCAATAATCCAGAGTCCTGTTGATAAGGTTTACCTGATCTGACTCTAGCGTGACCAGAACTCTGTGTGATGGACAAAGCGGGAAATGGGTTGCCTAGCAACTGGTCAGCATCCGTCTTAGCCATTTAATCCTTTCGTTTTTGAGCAGCTCCGCTCATTCATTAAATACAAAATCAGTCAAGCTTTAAGGGAAGCTGAGTATTTACTGAGTAACCCTATCAGATCAATTCAACTTTATGGATGAACAATAATAGCATTTCCCAACATTTACTGAGCTATATTGCTCTTATATTGGGAAAATGTCATGACATGTAATCAAACAAAAAAAGTCACTGTAAACTGAAAAAAATATGAATATCTGATCTCAATTTAGTTATAAAATTGAAAGGGATGTGAATAAATGGGTAAAATAAAAATGTTTTTTTTTTAGCTAAACAAAGCTGATATACTTAATTGTTGTACAAATTGCAACAGGTGAATTGATAGTGTAATTGTATCTTCTGCCACCTAGTGGAATAACATTTAATTGTCCTGCTGTCACTATACGTCGTTGGCATATATATATATATATATATATATATATATATATATATATATATATATATATATATATATATATATATATATATATATTAGGGGTGTTAAAAATCGATTCAGCAATATATCGCGATATTACAATGCGCAATTCTCAAATTGATTCGATATGCGGCCGAATCAATGTTTTAACATCAATTTTTTAAAATGCAAATATTCAACAAAATATCTTACTTTGGGTTAGGGTTCACACTTTAAGCACGGAAGTGTTATATTAATGGGTCATTAAGCCTTAATATTTAATTTCAATGCTGTTCAAACATGAAACCGATTGCAACCCGTTTGTTAAATACTCACAGTTATAAGCCTGAAGTTTCAGATAAATAAATACATGTTCTTACAAATCTTACATTCTACATTTACAAGTTGTTGTTCTGATGAGTATTTTCTAAATTTAAAAATAATCAACTTATAGATTTGTATCGGGATTAATCGTATCGAATTGAATCGTGACCTACGAATCGTGATACGGATCGAATCGCCATTGAGAAGCGACATCGTGCTAAAGTGACACACAAGGTTGAGCCGCATCATTACAGGAAAGCTGTAACACACTCACACACACACCCTCCTCCACCCCCCCTGCCCGCACCCAAGCATCGAGGAGATGCGCGACGCATGCTGCAGCCTGCGCAGACAACTCGTATCGTTTGCCGCGCACGCACAGAAAATCACTCAACTCGACAACAAAACCCCCACAATCGAATCTTCATGCCGCGCACATGGAAAAGGATTTAGGATCACGGAGGATCCGCTCGGGAGGAGAAGCTCGGCTTCAGCGTAACACCGGAGAGCCGGAGGCAGCGGCGGGTTCAAGTTTGACCGTGCGGAGGAGTAACGCGTTACTCCCCACAAGCCCGCCGGACTCATGATGGCCCTCACGCTTCACCTCAAGTCGGTCGCCAACCTCCGGGGGAAAGGCGACCGCGTTGCCAAAGTCACATTTCGAGGTAGGCGGGAACTTTTCCAGCAAGTTGCCTCCTCTTTGCTGCCACTAAAACTTGATACAGTTGGACTATAATCGATGGCATCGCATGCTCTATATATATATATATATATATATATATTTATTTATTTTTAACACTGCATGTTTTCTCATTAAACGTGAATGATTCGAAAGTCACTTGATGAGGCACTAATTGCACTTTGGGCTGCAATCAATTGCAGGGTACATGAACACAAACAACACTCACATTTACACCCGTGGGCAATTCGGAGTCTCCAAGTAACCTAACAAGCACAAAGTGGGAGGAAGTCAGAGCAGCGGGTGAAAAACCCACACAGAAGCACTACGGAACAATTTGCAACAAATGAGCCGCTCGGAGGTATTGATTCAAGTTTCTTATGTTGACTGACATGCTAATAAATATGCTAATCAACATAAGAAATAAGCCTGGTTGTGGCATCTTTTACTTCTCGGCTGCAGATTCAACTTTGGTTACTAAAAACAACGTTTGAAATTTAGTTTTTTGGGTTGGTGGTGCAGCTTAACATCACTCTCCGAAAGTACAGCATTGTGGCTAAAATGCATAATTTAAGCATTAAAAAAAAGCTCATCAAAATTGATGTAGACATAGAATGATTGCCAATCCAATCATTTGGATGTTAAGAGAGGAAAGGGCTTAACCTGCATAAAATATAAAAATATTGGTGCAATCATTTTGATATGTTCAGATCATGTCAAGTTCAGCGACGATCGGTCGTAGCTTTCGGACAATAAGTGGCGTTAAGTTTTCTGTGAAGTCAACGCCAATGGAAAGGAAAAGGCTGAACGTCCGTAAATATCCGGGGTGACTGTTGTCATATTTTGAAGTGGTTGAAGAAGACATAAGCAGACATGTCACATACATTTGGGGGAAATTGATTGCAGTTTTCCGACATCAAGTCACGCTAAGATTTTTCTATGGCAAGGAAAACACTTTCATAAAATCCAAAATGTTAAGGCGATTGTTTTAATATTTTTCAGAGGTTGAAACATGAACATTCATTTTGGAGCACAGGTAGCAAATCCAGGTCCAGAAAGTAAAATCCCTGCCACAGTTTGGCTATAGCCCTTGATGCTAGCTAGCAAGCTAGCTAGCTCCCTAGCAGATAAGCAAGCACCAGTGGAGCTAGCTAGCCAGCACCTGGGGCTAAAGCCAAACTGGCAGGGTTTCTACTTTCTTGTGTTTTGGTGACGAGTGATCACAGTTTTCGGACAATAAAGGGGAAGTCAACCTTAAACATTTCTTGACAATAACACGTCATATGTGACCTCACTAGTCTAAACATGGCATTCTGATTATTTATATTCATCTCGGGGGCGGCCATTTTGCCACTTGCTGTCCACTGAAGATGACATCACAGTTGCTTAGGGGTCGGGCAACGGCCAATCACAGCTCACCTGTTTTCTGAAGCTGAGCTGTGATTGGTTGTTACCTGAGACCTGAGCAACTGTGATGTCATTTTCACTCGACAGCAAAACGGCAAAATGGCCGCCTTCTGATTTTGATACAAACTGCTGGATTTCACTGCTTAACTCATATTCCACTAACAAAATATTAGCCAGGATACATAGAACACATTATTGGCAAGAATTTATTTTTATTTTTTTCAAAAAAAGACCATTAAACGACGCGTTCTAAAGGTTTCCGTTTCCAGGCTACCAAACCCAAATCATTCTTATCAAGTCAAAACAGTCTCCTGTTAAAAGCCCTTTTATGTTTGCCTCTTGTCAAGAATCTGTGCTTCTCACAGGAATTACAGCCATCAACAGTTTGTGTGTGTGTGTGTGTGTGTGTGTGTGTGTGTGTGTGTGTGTGTGTGTGTGTGTGTTGGAGAACTTTAGACAAGCAATTAGTCTTGCGGTCAAAGCCAGGCTCGCTCGTATCTGACTGGCTGATTAGAGTCAGCAGCAGTATTGTTTCGGTTGTCACATTAGCACCTCCCCCTTTCCTCTTTCCTGCTTCTGTGTGTGTGCGTGTGTTCAGCGTGCAGAAAGGATAGCGGGCGGCTTAGATTGTTGTGCGACGCGCTGCAGCAAACTCGCTGGGCTCTCAGTAGTGCATGCGGCATGTCAGCCCAGGCAGGAATTGGACCTACGCTGCCTTGATCCAACCAGCAGTCGTCTTCGCTTCACTTGCTTTCCACTTAAAAGAACGGCTTTGTTGTTGTTGTTGTTGTTGTTGTTGTTGTTCTCGCAGCCCAATTGCTCCTCCATTCGAAGCTGTCAAAACCATTCCGGGTTCAGATGCAACCAGCGAGACGCACTACAGCGATTCCGATCGTCAGGTGTAATGTGGCAAATGAGCCAATTTTGTTGAACTGGGCCGAATGCATCTTCATCTCTTCGTGCCAACGACGTGTTGTGATAGGAACAACAATCCTATGCTCAGCCACTAGATGGCAGAATGTACAATTAACATGTATGTACGTCATTATTTCATTCTTGAGTCAATCTCGGTCATATTTTAAAAGGAAAAGCCAGAAGTTTGTCGGCGAGCACCGAACCGTCGGATTATTTGATAAGAGGCGAGCAAAGCAGGCGTTGCTATTTAATTGATTTCAAGGCAGAGACTTTGACGAGCGCGCCGTCTTATCTGCATCTTCGACAGTTCGTGCTCAGCGGTCGCTCGGTAGCCCGCCAGACACGAGCAAAGTGAATGTCGTTAAAAAGTTAATTACATTACAAGATTAGACTACAGAGGATATCTTTGTAACACATGGAAACATTCATGTACTACTTTCCTTTCAGGCAGTTTTCTACAAAGCGATTTTTAGCGAAGTTGTCTCTCCGAATGTCTTTCTTTCATGTTTGTCCACACACACACACACACACACACACACACACGCACGCACGCACGCACGCACGCACACAAATCCTGTACTTTTTCTTTGCTCTGTTTTTTAGCACTTTGCATGCCAGCAAGGCCAAAAATGCAACCTGATTATCAGAAGCTTTTACTTTGAAGCAGCACACCTTATGTAAGCCTCATACCATCTACTTTCACAAACCCACATTGCGATGAGATGGGGGGGGGGGGGGGTAAGGCGGCAGAGCTGAATTTTGAATAATGTAGGAGGAATAGCATCATCCTCTCTGACATCGAAAGGGAGTTTGTTTAAAAATGAAAAACAATCATTTCAAAAGAAATGTGAGCTTGGAGCATGACGAGTCAGCGTTGGGTATATCAAAAAAAGGTTTTCATTCAGCACAAAACAAAAAAAAAGAGCCTCTTCTTCATGTGATTTAATTGGTGGTTGGCAACCACCTAAAAGTGTCATTACAAGTGGAATATTTCAGTTTGTACATCAAAAGTGACTTTTTCAATTCAAATCATTTTTGTTACACTCTAAATACCATTAATGTAAAAAAAAAAAAAAAAAAATCATTATAGTATTTTGTTGCAACAATGAATGTGTGTGACGGCTGTTTAAGTGCTGAGTGATTACAGGCTAATAATGAGGCGGTTAGACATATTAAAGAAATGAGAATGAAATCTGTCTGGTCTAACGGTCCAACTAGCAGCAGATAGAATTTCGCAATCACATTTTGTCTTTATTTGCTAAATGTCAGCGCAAACATGAGCTGTCTGCGTGCGTACAAGTGCGCCACACCTGCACAAAGCAAACTACGACACAAAGACAATTGCATGCACGCGCCCGCTGTCATTCATCAATATCACAAAACCAGCAGGTGCAGCATGCATGACTAAATCACACGACAGCGACCAATTATCTGCACTCGAGTTTATATAAACACTCACTGGACGCTTCATACAGTGAGGCGCACCTGGAACCTTCATTGAGATGTCAACGGCAGTTGGGCAAACACGCACGATGTTGTATTAGAGCCACGTATTTTAATTGTAATTTTTTTTAGGGGAGGGGGTGATATTCAGAGAAAAAAATCAAACATTTGCGATAAAAAAACTCAAATATTTGCGGCATTTTAAAGTGGCAAATTTGTGAGGTAAAAAACAAAAATATTTGAGTTTTTTTTTCTTGTAGGTTTGTGTTTTTTCTCTCACAAATATGCCACTTTATAATGTCGAAAATGTTCAAGTTTCTCTCGTAGATTTGCGATTTTTTTTCTCGCAAATTTGCCACTTGATAATGTTGCAAATGTTTGAGTTTTTTCTCATTAATTTCAGAGTTTTCCCCCGCAAATATGCCACTTTATGTCAAAAAATGTCATGTTTCT
Organism: Leptonotus elevatus; assembly: GCF_054856555.1. Taxonomy (NCBI): domain Eukaryota; kingdom Metazoa; phylum Chordata; class Actinopteri; order Syngnathiformes; family Syngnathidae; genus Leptonotus; species Leptonotus elevatus. Next base: position 11,154,327 of record NC_141256.1, read on the forward strand.
CTCATAGATTTATGAGTTTTTTCTCATAAATTTCCGAGTTTTTCCTCGCAAATATGCCACTTTATAATGTCGAAAATGTTCAAGTTTCTCTCGGAGATTTGTGATTTTTTTCTCGCAAATTTGCCACTTTATAATGTTGCAAATATTTGAGTTTTTTCTCATTAATTTCAGAGTTTTCCCCCGCAAATATGCCACTTTATAATGTCGAAAATGTTCAAGTTTCTCTCGTAGATTTGTGAGTTTTTTCTCGCAAATTTGCCACTTTATAATGTTGCAAATATTTGAGTTTTTTTTTCTCGTGATTTGTGAGTTTTTTCTCGGAGTAATACCCCCCCTCTCTAAAAAAAAAACAAAAAGATATATTAATACACCTTCGTTTACGTTACACATTTAGATTTTTTTCCTATGTCTTATTATTTCCTGAACAAAACTTGACATTTGTAGACCTTTATCCGCTATAAACACCTCTCTTTAAATATCCCACCTAACCAGTGACCTGCATTCACTAAATGTCAAACCCGTCCTACAGCGCAGATGAAACTAAAACTCACCACTCAATTGCGCTCATCAGCGGCATACAAAAGGCGAACCTCCTAATTTCAAGAGCAATGCCATTTATTGCAATGCGATCTGAACTCCTCTTTCCCTTTTCAGGCTCGTCCTTCTACAGCCGCGTGGCGGCCAACTGTGAGGAGGTGGCTCACTTTAACGAGGTCAGTTACTTTTTATTTCCTTACATTATCACTGCTGGCCAATTATCACTTGGATTTATAGACAATTTTAGTAGATAACTTCCGAGTGGTTTTGTTTATAAACAATGCTAATTAAATCAATTTTTGCACTCAAATTAATTGGGTTTACCAATGGAACAATTGTCGCTAATTATACTACAATTGCATCTTGTGAAGAAGTGCTGGGGCTGTATTAGATTATAGCAAGACTTATGACTTATGACATTTCCAACTCCTCTTTATAGAGCTTTCGGTCGTACTTGATGCGGAAACTGTAAGGCCTGCATTAACGTTATTGTTATCAACATGAAAATGAGCTGAGCGCAATGACGGATTTCACCCGAGGCCCAATGTTGGTCACTGGTGGCTGTTTTTACTGCTGGCATGCTGTGAAAATATGGAATTCTTCCTGCAGGCTTTTGTCACAAAAAAAGCGTATTGAAATGCAAAGTGGCTTTTGAACAGAAAGAGGAGGAGATAAGCATCAGAGTGCAGAAAGTGGAAGCAAAACAGACTGAAGGTAGAAAAAGAAGAAGTATTGTATCTTTTATTCGTCCCCCTTCATGAGAAATTCCATTTTTACATTCTGCTGCATAAATGACGGCCACACAAACACAATTGGATCTCATGGACTAAAACGATGGTCGATGGTCAAGAAAAAGGGGACACCAAATTGGGTGAAATTGCAAACTCCACCCACGTTTGCTAAGAATGATACTTTAAATTGAGTTCAACTATTACACAAAAAGTTCTCCAAAATGGTGGCCAGCTCTTCAGCATATCAAATCTTCTACTCAATCAGCTGGGTAAAAATAGTTAACCCAATCTGCTGAAAATGTACATATATTAATAATATATATATATGAGTGTGTAGTGAGGAAAAACCGTATAGAAGATGGAAGCGTGGATATATTCACAAGCAATGTGAAAAACAAAAACACAACAGCTTCCCGATGTAATTCCTAAAAATGCATTTTCTCATGTTTGGATAAAAGCCTCATCAAGTCTCATGAATACAAGCGAGCAGACATCTCCCAACATTTTAGTCTCTGCTTGTTTTTAACGCAGAAAAAAAAAAAAATCCTTTGAAGTGCTCAGTGCTGCCTGTTTCCTTCCCTGATAACGCGGCATTTGCTTTCGCTTTAATCAGGAAAATGGAGGAGTGAGTTCATGCGTTTGGCAACTTCCGCAATCCGGCAGAAATGCCGAAATTTGATTAGTTCTCCCTCCTGTGCATTTAAGTCGCATACTGTATACGTACTGCATATATACAGTATGTCTTGACGCCTCATATTTGCTTAACCATAGAAGACGAAAATGAAAATGCAGTGGTGCGGAGAGATATGGATTTAATTCATTCCGTTACTATTTTCCTAACTCAAAACACTTGTACTGTATCTCAAATCATCTTTCCCCATTCAAATGAATGGAAATGCCATTCATCTGTTCCCGCCTCCCAAAAACAGCCAACGAAAATGTCTGTAAAACATTGCTAATAAGAAAAGCAGAACTCTATAATTTTGTACTTATATTAACAAAAATAAAAACAGTAATGACAATTAAATTCAATGTGCCACCTGGGGGCAGTAAAATACAGGATGCATACAGTTATACAGGGTGGCCAAACTATGGCCTGCGGGCCATTTTGTTACAAAAATATGGGGAAAAACTCCCAAACTGTTGGCCTTATCACCACAGTTGGCCTTATCATCTTTAACAGGTGTTATAATAATTGATATACAATTATATATAAGTAATTATAGATATAATTATATATATTACATAGTCCATAATTATCCATTGCTTGTTAAACACTGGAAGACAGATATTAGTTACCCCGTGCTTCAGCATTCTCATTATGCGTTAGCATTAAGCTAGCAGACTAAAAAGCAAAGTTACGATGCTGTTTTAAATACAAAACGTGTCATTCTCTTAATTTAATGTTAAGTTTGGCAGTAAATTTCAGCTGGGAGTGACATTAAACAACTCGAAAGCCTCTCTTTGGAAGAATTGTTGACTTTCTGCCAAACTGCTGCTTGTTGTGACGTGACGAGTTCACTGGCGGTTCAAAGTTCAGCGCGGGGACTTTTTGTTTGTTTGTTGTTTCCTTTTGTAGAAAGAACATTGGGCAAAGGATAGAAATGTGTCAGGAATATCTACGCTGACGCGACTCCATGCTTGAACCGAGCGCCTATCGCTGATTTCTTTTGACAGGCTCATTTGTTGCTCTCAGTGCATGCGGAGGTCATTAGCATCACTCAGCGTCATGTCCAGAGGAACAACTTAAAGTGGCCTCTGCGACCTTGTGTGTGTGTGTGTGTGGGGGGGGGGGGTGGTTGTTCCATGCTGGTGCCACAGCGCGTCTATATATAAATATATACAGTGGAACCTCGGCGTTTGAACGTCTCGGAACTCGTACAATTCGGACTTCAACCCAAAAATACAAGTCAAAAATGCCTGGAGTTTGAACTCATTTTCGGTGTTCGAACCCCCAAGCTAAGCCCAACATACCTTGAAAACGGGTAAACGAGTGCATTTTGATTTTTCCACGACAATTTTCTTCGCCATGGTTCTCAAAGAAAGACAAGAGTGCCAGCGGCAGCAAAGAAAAACATACCGCGCTACGGACCACAGTGGAATTAGGAAGGAGATTATCGCGCCGTTGTAACTACTGTCACTGCTTCTGTAAATACTGGCACGGGGACCCCCCTTAGCTGTTCAACAACGTGCCTGAGGCACGCAAGGACCGCTGAGTAGTCTAACAATATGCCCAATGTAAAATACACAAACTCAGCACTGAACTAAAGCTAGCATTAACATAGCATTTATCATCCACTGAAGCCATCACACCACAACAGGTAAGGTAAGGTATTTTTATTGTTTAAATACTGTACTGTGCTGTAGTGTAAATGTAAAAAAACATAAATAGAAATACAAATAAAAATAGGAATTTACTGTTTTTGGAGCTTGGGAACGGATTAATCGCATTTACATTATTTCCTATGGGGAAAAATGTTTTGGCGGTTGAACAATTCGGACTTGGCAGGAACGAATTATGTTCAAATCCGAGGTATCACTGTACACCGTCCTCCTGGCCTGACCGCTTGCTCGGAAATGCTGGAACGTTGCCTTGTCTGCGGCGATGCAACTCTTGGATGGCTGTGTTGAGGGACCATTAGCATAGCGCTGCGAGTCATGTTGCTTTATGCATGGTCTAGCAAGAACGCCTTTGAACTAGTATGCCGACTGCCTGGGCGGGGAATGTGCATTCATTATTCATTCCATGGTGGGGATTTAGCTTTTAGCTATGGCGCACTAGTGCCTCCCCCTCACTAGTTAGACAGAACTAGAGCAGAGAACAGCAAACGCCTGCGAGTAGGAAGTTTGGCTGCACTCAAGTGTGTGTATGTGTGTGTGTGTGTGTGTGTGTGTGTGCAACAGACCAAATCGTAGCTGGTAAAAGACGGCTAAAAGATGCTATGCAAAAATAATGACGGAAATATATTCGTTCTCCACGAGTGAGCGGACATCTGCCGCAGTTTAACTTTTAAACAAGATCCTCGGAATGACGTAACACAAGACTAAACTTGGAATGCTACTTCATCTCGCTTTGTCATCTCTATGTTGTCTTTTAATGGATGGACGGAATCAAATTGGTCAAATCACTCATGGCTCTCAGACCTTTGGAAAAGCGTTTGCGAAGATGATGTCACTTGCCGTCGTCGGCTCGCAAGGAGAGAGCAAAAGGACCACACACAAGGAAATTTTTTAAAAATGTGTCTATAAAACCACCACTTAAAAAAACCAACAACTCCGTTTTAAGCCACATTCACCGTACTGACCATTTAAACCCCACAAATGCAGCGAGAATACTGCAAGCGCGTTATGAAATGCACTCGTTGAAAGATTCAGGTCTGCTCCACGGGGATGCTTTCATCTCTCGAAGTATCCTCAATAAATGATGATCCCAGAATTTTTTTTTATAATCTTACTGGCAGTGCAGTGTCGCAAAAAGAAACAGACTGCAAATATGAATGCAGTCAAAACAAGCACAGAGGATATTCATGTAAATGAAAAATGGAAACGTTATGCTGATGTTGTTTGAGTGCTTCCGTTGGCTTGGACTTCTTCTGCTTTAATGAATCCCACTCAGCAGAAACAATGCGCCAAAAAAAAAACATTATTAAAATGTGGGAGTCTAAAATTATTCCAGTGAAGAAAGGAATTCTGTCTCAGCACTTCTTTTTTTTCTTCTTTTTTATAAAAAAGGCTACGGTACTTCTTGTATCCTCTGGGCACCACAGTACTTTTTTTTTTTTTCCCCCTTCAAAGAATTCTGGGTCTTGACAAACAGATTTCGTGTCACAAATCTGCTGTCCTCAGCTGAACAGGATCGAACCGTTTTTCTGGTGTCAATCGACAATTTAGCATGACATGACAGAATATTTTAATGTATTTATTTCAAACCCGGACTCTTGCATGGCATGCATTTTTTTAATTTCTCTTGACTATTTGGGATGCCTGGGACCTGCTGAGCTTCAAAATCAAAGAATGATCTTTTTACATGATGTCGTTTCTGAGGAAAAAAGCATGTCCGCATATGTAGACATTCGTTTTATTTTCCAATAGAATAAATACAGTCCCGTTTGAGTTGTGATGAGCAAAACTTTTTATTTTGCGCCTGAACACAGCAGCATTTTCTCCGAGTGCAAAAACTAAATCATAAATGCCAATTGTGCCCCTGTTATTCATATTTTTTTTAACAAAGTTGGGTTATTTTTGATCCAGCAGTTTTTTTAAGATTTCATGAAGCGGTTCTCGCAGCTTCTGTTGCGTCACGACGACAGAGCGTCGTCTGCCTAATGAGAATGTGGCTTCGACATCCTCATAACAACTTGACTTTTAGTACTAATTGTCTTCTTCTGCTTCAAGAAACATATCTTCTACCGCCCCGTGAGACCATATGGACTAGCTTCCTCATCAGAGTGTGGCTTTTTTCTCCTCAAAAGTCTAACCCTCATCACTTTTATCCTTTAAGAAGACACAAGACCGGAGAGGAGAAAAAAAAAAAAGAAATCTGACAGGATTTCTTAGCGTAAGTTCAAAACAAGCTTTCACCTCTAAAGGCAGGGTTGTAAACGCTTCAAAATGTTGTCACTCAAGCTTATGCCTCGTCGTTAATCGTAGAGGCGTTTTCATGCTATGTTCCCATGGCAACAGAAAATTAAAGGATCACACGGTCATCGCCGGAGTGAAAGCCGCTCGTCTCTCGTCAGCGTTTAGCCGCTGCGATAGAGCGCCGTAGCCTCCAGGCTTTTTGATTATTGAGACTGTACCTGTGTCACTTTTAATGAACAGCCAGATGCAGCCAATTAGGCTGGAAGAAGAAGGGGGAAGGTGGGGGGCGGGGGGTCATCTTTGAATGGTAATGAGTGGCTCTGAAACGAGAGAAAGATCTAAAAGTCAACCAGCCAAAGCATTTTTGCAGCATTGTTGCATCAAAAGTCATCAAAGTCTCTTTTCTTCTTCTTATTTTTAAATTGTTGATGATTGGAATTTTACATAATTAGGCAAAAAGAAAACTTTTTATTTTGTGGAATGCTGTTTCCCGTTTTTTTTTTTAGTTACAAATCATCTTTAAAATAGGGACCAAGTCCTGCTGCGAATAGCAAATAAGTTGAAAAAAAACAAACTGTTCCTAGACACTGAGTTCGTATTATTTCATAATTATCTCATAACGCTAACGTGAAAAGAAATGGCTTATATTTTATTTTAATTTGAAAAGAAAAAAAACAGCAAAGGTGCACATACTCATGCAAACGCAGTAAATATAAAAAAAAAAAGAAAAGAAAAGTAAGGCCAAATATATTTCTTAACATTTTGTATTCTTGTGCTGTTCGATGGCTGAAGGCAAACACGATGAAAGGAACATTCTGCAGGGAGAGCGTCAACACATACGGCACATAGACTGTATTTATTGTCAATGACGTGCGGCCGTTGCCGCTCTGGGGAAATGAAGTTGGCCATCCGTTGTCTATATACTGCAGATGTCGGACGAAGAGAAAATCAGCTTTGTGTTTGCGTGCATCCTTTTTCGCCACGTGCCTTTGCGACCCATGAAACGTTACCACCGTGCACATGTACAGTTGAGGGGGGGGGGGGGGGGACCCCAGGATTTGGTTAATGGGATGAAGAAAGGCCTTATTGATAGCCTGCCGAAGAGCCTGCAGTGTTTTCTTGAATGAGAGGCCGACATCAGCGGGAGACTTTTAATGAGTTTGAAATCACCTTTTTTCCAACCTTCATCCCTTCTGCCCTCACGGCGTCTCCTAAAATGTAACAGCGCAGCACAGCGCAGACGGTGCTAAATGAGAAATCTACTGATGGGTTATATAGCTAAAACTTTGTGTTTTTTTTTTGTCACATCGGTGTGTCGGTCTGGGGTGCGCATATCTTATAACCCCATTTGACTCTCTCTTCAACGGGGATTTTCTTTTCAACAAACAATAAAAGAAACCCCCCCAAAAAAAAATCTGCCCCGTTGTGTTAACTGCCCATGCGTGTCTCCTTCAGATGTTCCGATGGCCATTTGCGAGCAGGCTGGATGGCAGCGAGATGCTGGAGATCCAAGTGTACAATTACAGCAAAGTCTTCAGTAACAGGTAACGTCGCATTCGTCATACCAAACCGCATGCTTTTTTTGCTCTCGACGCACAATCTGTCTAACGGCGCATCATGTTTTCCAGCTTGTACTAAAATGGTCTCACTTGTTTGCGGACTGCAAACCACAACCGCGGTATTTAAATATGATCTTCCTTCTCTTCTTGTTACCTAATGTCATGATTCGCAATTAAAAAGCAGCATCATATTCTCCTCATCGGCGGCCGGTCATGAACGCAAGTGGATTAGATGGTCAGTAATGGGGCCCCATTTGTCACTCAGGGAGCAAAATCAGACGAGGGATACTTGCGGCCTCCGTGATGGACGAAGTGCATTTGATTTAACACTGCATTGGCATACAGACTAATGAGAAACATCACGGCTATTGATATTTGCTGCCGTCATTTTATGGCTCCATTTTTGTGACGTGTCTACGCCATTTGGGCCGCTTTAGCATTTTCATCAATACACACTAAAAAATGACGGGTTGTTTGTTTGGTTGTTGTGGATTTTGAGCAGACTGGGTTACATTTACAGATTGGGTTGGAAATTGGATTTGGCGGGCCCATCATTTTGGACAGCTTTGTTGTGTACTGAAAATTGATTGGGGTTCAATTTCTGGACCACCCACAAAAAAAACGGTTGGGTTGGGTTTGGAAAAGCAAATGCAAGTGATTTAATGTAGTTAGTAAAAAAAAAATGTTTTTAACCATGGCTACACATTTCTTGGTAGCTTCAACTCATCGGTATGGGGAGTTTTCACCCTTTGTCGGGTCAAAATCCTGAGCCAATGTGCTGGCTCAAATCTTCAAACTAGCTTTTGCTGGGTCTCTTTTGGACCGAGCATTAGGTTAGCCATTTTACCCAATTTGGGTAACTTTTTAGATGCATCGTTTAAGAGTGTCAGTTTGTTGTACGGCGTTTCCCCGCAATATCATGGTTCATCATTCGCACCCTCTCTGTTAGATTCTTTTAGCAATTGTTTTTTAATGTATTTTTTTTTCAATATGCTTCCTTAACTCATTCAAACCCCAAAAAATGTATAAATACGTATTTTAATACTTTATCCTACGTTCCCAAAAACGTATGTATATGTTTAAGTTTTTTTATGCTAGAGCTTGCAGAAGGCTTTGATTCAGCTTCTGACATGAAGAGTTCGCTTAAAGCAATGATAGTTTTTTTTTTTACGGCGAGATAAAAAAAGAGTATAAGAGATCAACCAAGGCCATGTTGCAACAAGCTCTTTTTCCCAGTGTTTTCAACATGTTTGTGAATAATGATGAAACTTAGCTATATTCGAATGCTAATTGGTGCAAAACGGAAATACATACAAAGAATAGACTCTAATCTTTCTTTTGGTAGGCTCCATGTTTTTATAGCAATAGAGAATATTCTGTGGGCCTTGCAAGAACAGTCAAAATCCAGTAAAGCAGCGAAGGGGGTGAAAATGGCTGGAAGTCAATGAGTTCATGTAATATAAAACATATAATATCTTCCTATAGCATAGATTTTCAGCTACGTGCAGGCGAGTCTGGAATGTATATTCCCATGATATATATATATTTTTAAAGGATTCACTATGGGCTGCTTGTTCCTCTTCTCAGTCTTTAAAAATTCAACCAGATTCTCGCAGCTGCTTGCTTATAGCCCCCAAGCTTCCACATGTCCCCTTATACACTCCGACTCGATTCGACTGTGTGAGTGTGCGTCCGCTGACAGCGTTGCAGCGCTAAAGACTGGTGGCAGGCCTGTGTGACAGATGTGGTGTCACTTCAACAGAAGGACGCTATTCATTGTTACAGCATTTTTTTTTAATATATTCCTGGTGCAGTTTCCAAAAGCAGCAGCAGCACTAACTTCTATTATTGTTCAGTTAATGAGTATTTTTCATGATTTCAGAGACCAGAATTCGACGACCAATCCCTTGAGACCGAGAAAGTGGAGGAGCTTCAGTATTACCGCCACCAGCACAACCACCGTTGTATCCCATCCAGTGACCACATGTTCGATAACGCCGCCGCAGCACATTGGGGAAGCAGTGACGCATGATGTTCTGTGCGCTATTCCGCCACACCAGTCATGATTTCACAACCAATTTTCTGCTACGGCTGCAGATAATAACAAATCATGTGTTCACCTGGGTAGGTTTAAGCCTGGGGCTTCCCCTTTTGGGGTTCAGATTCAAAATCCACAACTAACTGAAATCGGCGTCAAACCGCCCTTCGGGCTCGCATTGCGAACGACGCGGCTCACCTGCTTTCTGGGTTTGGTCGTGATGATCGCAATGCGACTTTGACCTCACTTCCAGTTGACAGCAGGGGGCGCTGCAGGATAAAATGTCAGCCTAGTCGAAAATTGAAGGATTTTTCCTCGATGCCAAAAAAAAGAAAGTGTTGGATTGTTGTTTTGTCTAAATTAGATGGGATTTCAACCCCCACCTCTGTCTGACATGCTAAATGTATTTGTGTGTGATACAGCCTCCCGTTTAAAAGTCATTCCACATATCATTACCCATGATACGCACATTTCTTTGGCACGCATGCTACGTGCTTAAATTATTGATTGTGTGTGCTTGTTTTGTGATATTATCGCTCCCTGCTGGCTTTTATGCTGCCGGGTGATCGTTTGTGTGCGTCGTCTGATGACTCTTTCAATGATTATGCACAATCCCACATGGGACGTCACGTTTTTAGTACGTTGGTGTTTACCATGAGAGTGCAAAGCAAGCCTGCGACCACACTTTGTGTTTGTTCCTCATAGACTGTATGACTTGTTGGTTTGTGGGCGGAAATCACTTTTGGGGTAAACTCTTTAAAATATTCAACAGCTCTAATTGGCCAGTTCAATGGCGACACGATGTTGCTGGTGCGAAGTGTACGGAAGCAATATATGGCCATGACTGTACGTTTACGCCTTATTATCCTGTCGGTAACAACGAAGCTGTAACAATTTTTTTAGACAGAACGAGAATGTTTTTACTTGATTTGATTTAATTTTACGCACAACTCTAGGAGTCTTAATCCATTTAGTCACGTGTCCAGAGGCAAGTGAGAAGATGTTCAGCGTGTCTACAAAGTGCACATTTGTGCCAAACATGATGAAAGCTTTGGGGAATTAGCCGTCTTCACAATTTGCACGCTAGAAACTAGTCATCTTCTAATCAAAAGCTCAATGATGTTTCAAAACCTAATTGAATAGTCTCATTGATGGAACAAATCACTCTTCTAATTATGTAAAATACGTTTTAGACTCACAGCAATTTTTTTACAAAGGCTGCGGCTTTTTATTTTCAACCCAGTTAAGCAAGACAAGTAGCAACGAGCTGGATGCAGTCAAAGCTGCAGCAAAGGAGGAACGATTCTCAGCGGGAACAGCGCGTTTCACGATCAACTCTGCTTAATGCGGGTAATAATAAGATGAGTGTAAGCAATCATTTACTACGCCGTCTGCTTTTGGCTGTGGTGCGCAGTCTTTGCAAGGAGTTGCCCAAATGGCAACGAAAACATTTCTGGTGGAAGAAAAACAAAAGATCAAAATGTTCAGCAAAGCTTCGAGCCAGTCCATTCTGTCAAATTGAAATAGAACTTGCATACAGTTCAAGCTCATGCATAACATTTATTTGAGTGCGTTTAGAATGCGTATCCTTAGACAGGGATAGTCTGCTGGCATGGCCGCTTTAGAGCGCCTTGTTGTCAGCAGCGAGTGCGCTGACATCAAAGAGAGAGAGCTCAAGAGTGATGGGGGTGGGTGATGGGTTGTAATGTTGGAGGGGGTGAGCATCCATGGCATGGTGACTTTAGAGCGCCTCGTTGTCAGCTGTGAGTGCACGCACACAACAACAAAAAAGAGCTCAAGAGTCACACCGGGGTAGGGGGTGATGTTGGGGTGAAGGGTTCATATGTGACGGGGCATTTCCCTGGAATGGGGCCTTAGAGTGCCTCGTTGTCAGGTGTGAGCGTGTGCACATCACAGAGAGAGAGCTTGAGAGTGACACTAGGTTAGGGGGTGATGTTGAGGTGAGTGGGTCTGATGTGACAGTTGCTTCACACTGGTATACTTTAGAGTGCCTCATTGTTGTCAGCTGCGAGCGTGCGCACATCGCGGAGAGAAAGCTCAAGGGTGACACCAGGATGGGTTGGAGGGTAATGTTGGGGAGGGGGGGGCGGATGTCCGACATGACGGGCTTCCCCCTGACATGCTGACTTCAGAGTGCCTCGTCGTCAGCTGTGAGTGCACGCACATCACTGAGAGAGAGCTCAAGAGTGACACTGGGACGAGGATATGATGTGGGGGATGAAGGCATCTGACGTGACAGGGGTTTTCCCCCTAGCATGGTGACTTTAGAGTGCCACGTTGTCAGCTGCGAGTGTGTGCACATCATAGAGAGAGAGCTTATATATATATATATATATATATACATAATGACATGCATTGATTGTTGTGTTTTCAGATTAGTGGGGACTTTCTGCATGGTGCTCCAGAAGGTGGCGGAGGAGGGGCAACTCGAGCTGACCGACACACTCATAGACGATAATAACACATCTATAAACGTGAGTCTCGATGAAGGATTATTTTTGCCAAAGTCGCACAAACTCATATTGTTTTCGTGTCTTTTCACGAGAGCAGAATTTCATCAAATGACTGAGTGCACAGGATACGAAACGATACGATGCTAACACCCCAAAGTTAACTGTGTGAACACAGACACAGATAACATTTTCTTACGTTTTAATGATATTCATCAGACTTTTATTGGCGTCATTAACTCAAAGCCGACACTTATCAAACACATGATGTGCCTTATTCAGGATGGGTGAGTTCCATCTTATTTTTCAGTATAAATGCTCATCGATCTCCAATTATTTTGTTTTGTTTTTTATGTTGTCATGGCCCACTTACTTGCATCTAATTATGTTGCTTGTTGTTGACTCTACTGCTCACCAGGGGGCACATTTGCATTGCATCTTGGGATTGCAATCATATGATGTGATGTGATGTGCTTATCTACGTCTGAAATGATCCCATTCTTTAGTGTTTACAGTCTTAGAAAGTTCCTTAAATCTGGCCTTAAAGCATTCCAGAACTTTACCATAATGTACGACTTATTTCAGTTTTACTTTAATTGTTTTAATTCAGTTAGCTTTAATTAGTTTCTGTTTAGTTTTCATTAGTTTTTTTCAAACTTGCTTCATTTTAGTTTAATTTCACATATACAGTATACTGTATATACATATATATTAGGGGTGTGCATCGCTCCACCATTTTCGATACAATTCCAGATTGTAACGATAAAATGTAACCATTTTATTCGGTTTTGATTCGATTCGTAGCAGTTTGCAATGCTTAACATGTAAAATCGCTTCAAAGCTCAAACTATCCAAGGTCAAAGTGATTTGTATCCGGTATACTGTACATCTCTAATAAAAAGACGATTTGATATGTTTCTCGATACATGGGGTGCGATACGATACTCGTGCATGATACCGACAAAGATGAAAAACAAAATACATTTTTGCTAGAATTATAGTTCATTTGATTTAGTTTTATAAACATAAACTGTAATTTCAGTTATTTGTAAAAAAAACAAAACAAACAAACAATTACTCACATTTTTATTGTATTTAGTTAACAAAAATGTAGAATTAATTTGAATGCACAACTTTTGTAACGCATCTGGCTAAAAGGCAACAAAGAAAATCGCCTATCAGATTGAATTCTCACACAAGTTCCGGTCAAGGTGTTAACGGAGGAGAGCAAAGCAAAAACCAATCGGTCTCTAAGCAACAGCAGCTTAATTGCATTCTTGCGCTAAGCGGTAATTATAGCTCTTGAGAGAAAGTTGTTTTTAGCGGGGCAAAGAAAAGGACGGAAGATGTTGGCGGTTGTGACCGAGGCAGGTTTCAGGCCAGTTGCGATGGGGGACGTGCTGATGTGATGTTTTTCAGACGATATGGCACACGCCGTGGGAGCGCTTTAAGACTCAACACGCACGCATGAAGTGGCTACACGCGTACATACAGACAATTAAGGCTGAGCAGAAACGAGCCTCAAGGTTAGCGCTTTCTTTTGCAAATATGTGCTGGTGTGGTTGCTATAGTAACAAATAAAAGTAGACAGATTACTCTTGAGAATTGGAAGAAAAGCTCAGGGAGCGAGGAATTTTTTTTCCTCACATCCGTCTTTTTGCTTGCAGTAAATCGACCGTAAAAAAAAAAAAAAAAAAAAGGAAGTAAAAGACAGAAAAATATTCACCTCCCAATAAAAATTCCTAGAAGAAATTACTTTGTCACCATTGATTCTATGGGGGATTTTAAACTACTGTTAACCAAATTTCCCCAGAAGGCACCCTCGAGATGATTTACAGCATCAGCCGAGTCCATTTCCTATAATGACAGCTGTTTTCCCACACACAATTAAATGCATTGGATCTAAAATAAGACGCGAGTTAGCCTTAAGGTGCAGCAAATTATGTGAAACTGCGCCAGTGCCAGGAGGAATAATGGAGCAGATCAATTTAGGAAAACAAAGCAAATTTACAGCTTTAAAGACATCAATTCATAGCAGTGGTGCTGAATACAGTGAGTAGATAATTGAAAATCGAGTTAACGGATGATTTTTTAGGGGTTAATGACGATTAATCGTCTAATTAATTGAAAAATGCAATTAATGAAATTAAGGCAATAAATGCAACCCCTTTTTAACCAAGTCTTTCTCCGGTTTTCAGACCAGCGTTACCATAGAGATCCGATACCAGTCGATGGACGGCGCAGCGGGCGTGTGGAGTAACGGCGAGCATCTGGATGTTCCCGACGACCGCGATGGGATGTTCACGTTCGAGACAGACAGCTTGCTGTCGGGGCAGAGCCACGGATCGGGGGCGTCTGCAAAACGATCTCTGCAGGGATCCATACCCACGTTCAGAAAGTGAGTTCAACACGATGCCTCGCCGAAATGTGAAATATGACTGCGGTCAATGTATCCCGCAAAGTACGATTAAAAAAATTAATAAATAAATAAAATTACAATGCAATGATATGATTCAGACTTCCTGCTGCTAACAGGTGAGCAATAGACACCACAATGGGTCTTCAGGGCTTGCACGAGGAGTACTTTTTGTTCCAGTACTGCCGCCACTGGTTTGTCCTTGGAAGGGGCATTCGTGCGTTCAGTACATCCGAGAGTTCCTAGCGCGCCAAAGCACAGTTCTGTCCTCTGGCAAAGTGTGCAACACAGAAGGGGAAGGAAGTTTCACTGGGAAGCTTGTGTCCAAAAGATCCGTCCTTGTGTTTGCCACTTTTACAAGTAAGAGGCCTTGTCACCTTTTTCCAGAGTCTTCGAAACTTTTTTCCTTCCCCTTTTTCCATGCGGCAAATGCATTTTTTGATGCTAATTGGACTGGACCCTGGGATCCAAAGCACAGATAAGGTCACGAAGAGAATGACCTCATCTTACAGTCAGACATTTTTGCTTTAGGAGCCCGCGAGGACCACAACATGGAGAGTGAGACTCCTGGATAAGAACGTTTTTTGGGGGTTTTCACGAGTAGATTCGGCAATCTCTGATATCTCTGTTTTCCCTCCTGGCAAACATACGGAACTTTCTCTTGTTTACAACTCCGCCACGACAGTGAAGATGTATCAGAGAGCTCTCACTTGTAAGTTGTTTTTTTCCTGTGAATGCCTTGGGGGGGGGGGGGGGGGGTATTGCGGAAGACAGCTCCATTTTTGCCACTGTTTTTGTGTCAATGGCGATGTTTGATGCGCTTTCTCCACCATTTATTGTTGTTTACTGTGTACGTATGCAGTCGCCCTACAAAAGTATTGGAACGGCCAGGTCAAATTGTTGTCCTTTTGGTTTCAGATTTGCAGCTTTTTATTTCATGGCATTTATATTTATATGTGTAAATTCTTTTTGGGACACACCCACTTTCCAAGTGAGCAAAAAGTATTGGAACAGACATTATGAAATGAACTTAAAGTGGAGAACATTTGAAATGCTTTTTCAGGCCTCTACTGCAGAATCTTTCAGTTCTTTTGCTCAATATTTTTTTTTGCAATAGTTCACAACTATTACATATTACTATTTATTTAACAGCAAATTCGAGTACCTCCCACCAAACTCATTTTTCATGCAGCGTTTGCCCACAACTTTGCAACATTTACCTTCAAATGCATACCTGGGGACTGCAAGCCTTTAAGTCATCAATCTGGAAGAATGACAAATACAAAATGTGACCTAACTTTGTGAATGTGAGACGTTTGATTTTAAAAGTCACATTGTGCTCAAATCCTTTTCCTCTTCTTACATTTCAGGATATTCAAGAATTTTACGGTCCACTAGAAATGCACTCGGCATGTGTTAATTGAATCCCAAACAGCAGGGAAATTATTGAATTAATTAGCATATTTTAATGCTGTTACGCTAATTATAATAAAGCATGTATAGCTTCTCTTTTTTTTTTGCGAACGTGACAGTGGCCACCAAGTGGACATCCATTTCAGTAAACAGCAGCGTTGCTTAAAATGTCCGCAAAGCGACTTCCGAATGGTTCGTGCTCTTCTTGTCACTTCTTCAGGATTCCAAATTGATTTCTTCAGCTTGTCAGGCCTATATATATATATATATATATATATACCTGTCGTATATGCTTCATTATCTTCCCCTAAATTGAAAGGCATTGTAGTGTAAGTTGCTGCAGGCTCCCCTCTTTTCCCCTCCTGCCCCCCCCCCCCCTGTGTGGGTTGTGGGCCTGCACGATGATTTATGACCGTCCCCCTTTACACTTTTTTTTTTTTTTTTTTTCTATCTGATGCACCTCAACGAGAAAGCTCTGCAGAGGTTTTGCTACTCCGAGTGAATATATCAACTCGTGAGTGGGTGGGCTGTCACACTCAGGGTAAGAGATTCGAACAGGACACATTTAGCCACAACAAGAATGTTAAGTATCTTTAGAGTGCAAACATGCATTTGTTTTTTTGGTCCTTGTAATATGCATGCACTATTTACGTAAAATGATGTTGATAAAGACCTACTGCGTTGTCCTTCTTCGAAACGCGGCTGCTTTGTAGTGGCAGAGAGTCAACTTGATTTAAAGCTCAGGGCGTGCGTTTGCTGGGGAATCTGTAAGTAAAACATTGGAATGAAACAGACGGCTTCTTTTCCAAGCTGCTTGGTAAAATTGCAATGAAAAAATGTGTTTAAAGGGAATATGGTAGTGTTCGGCTCACTCGGGGTCTTTTTGTTCCCCGTCTTCCTTCAAGGTGCACTCAAACACTTTATTAAATATGAAGGTTGGGAGCACAAAGAGACTTACAAGAGTGTAAATTAGTTGGAAGAATGAATCTGATAATAACATTTTAGAAAATCAAGTCGAAAGACGATGCTGCAAAGGCTGGGGAATCTGGTAACACATTTCTTGGTACGTTCTAAAAACAGTTTGGTCAAAAATGGACCGAGCCACCTCTTGGGTCTATTTGATCAAACTTGGGTCGTTTTGTAAAAACTTTTGGACTGTTGTGTACAAAATTACACATTTTATACAAAATGGCCCAATATTTTTCCGCTGTTGTTTTATAGAAAAATTCCCCGTTTTGTACAAAAAGACTCAAATTTTTGGGTTGTTGTTTAAAAAAAAAAAAAAGGGGGGGGTTATTTTTGTTCCAACTGTTTTTAGAGTGTAGTTTTAACTCGTCAGCATGGGTAGTTCTAACTACTTGACGGATTGAAATCTTGACCCAACGATAGGACGACATATCCACTCAAAACACTGGGTGTAAATAACCCAGCATTTGGCTCGCCCCTTCGGCACCCAGTGCTGGGTTAGCTTTTTCACCCAGTTTAAGTTACTTTTTGACCCAGCCGTCTTAAGAGTGTAGAGGATGGACGGACGGACGGACGGACGGACGGACGGACAGACGGACGGACGGACGGACGAAGAG
Source organism: Leptonotus elevatus (assembly GCF_054856555.1). NCBI lineage: Eukaryota > Metazoa > Chordata > Actinopteri > Syngnathiformes > Syngnathidae > Leptonotus > Leptonotus elevatus. The sequence goes on from NC_141256.1 coordinate 11,171,656, forward strand.
ATGAGTTGACTTGACTGACTCACCTGAAATAGGCACGGTCTGGAAAAAGCTTTGCCATATCCGTCTCCTTTTCGTGTGATTGATGTTCAGTGCACTTCTATGTGTGAACTGGATCCCTGTGAACAAAAGAGAGAAAAGCCCTTGGTGTCAGAATCTATTCAGCAAAGTAACTCGTGCAGAACACACGTGAATTATTTAGCGTTCATATACAGCCACATTGCTCTGGACTATATTGTAGATATAGATTGGCAAGCAGAGCGAACTCCTTCCATGTGGGGCGTGTAGTTGCGAGCAATAAGACGTCCTCGTATCATTCATTTTGTAAGTGCCATATACACGTGTAACAAGGCAATCTATCCATGCTGCCATCTATTATTGATTTGCACCCCCAACCAGCATAAACACAGCATGGTCCATTTTCATTTACAAATTCACGTGCGCACAACTTGTTATACCTCACTTACTTGACGTGCACACGTCTGTGCCGACTGCGTGTGAATGAATTTCGCCATTTCTACTATCGTGTCTGCAGTATTGACGTTTGATTGTTTTGTTTTTATTCAATCTACCTGGAAATAAGTATTGTCAAAATGTAAAAAGATGACAGATTTCCATTCATTCATGATTGAATCAATAGTTTTTCATAACATTTGTCTTTAATAAACCTGCATGGTCAAAATGAGTTGGTTAAAATTTGAAAAAAAAACGTCTCCATCATAAAACCTACATAAACAGCAGAGACAAACTTTTAAGTACAATATTATTCATTGTTATTTTTGTTCACTGACATACACATGTAAAAATTATTTAACCGCTGTTTGTTAATATATACATATTTTGCATCCTGAAGATGATTCCAGCGTTAATTTCATTGTGCTTAAGCTCATTTAGAAGATTTTGACAGTTTCACCTGAAGTGTGCAATCGGGCTGAAAATGCATTAAAAGCAATAAAAAGTCAATTTTGGCTCTCACATCCTAGATCCTAAAGTGGGAGTTTTAAGTCGACTTTTACTACTTGGTCGGTCAACTTTCGGATTTCAATGTTTGTTGATGCTGTTGACTGATGTATTTGGCCCACAACACCTTTTGACTGGTGGTAACATTAACCACCCTCATTACCTCCAATTATATCCTCCCCCCCTCCATCAGTCGCTCCCCTCCTTGCATCCATGCTTCACCCACTCATTGGTCTCATCTGCTTGCGTGTTTTGGACCTGCAGCACCTCATAGATGAGAAATATAATAATCATAGACGTTTATAAAAAGGATTAATGGTGACCTTGCATCTCTATTAAGTAGACGGGGACAAGTAAGTGTTTCATGTGGTAAGTACGAAAAAAAGATATACTGTATTTTCAGACTATGCTTTATTTTTTTTTGGGGGGGGGGGCGTTTTTTTTTCTTCTTCTAAATAGATTGAGGAGAATAGCAGCCAGCCAGGAAATTGATCATGTTAAATTCAATACATCAATTCGTTATTTAGTTGTTGGTGTAACTTTTGGAGCTTCAAATTATTTGTTGTATACATCAGCTGTTGACATATTTAACGTAGTAGCTTAGCATCCTGGCGCAATGACAATTAATTCAAATTTTTGCTAGGACTTTCCATTGGGGGTAGGGTTAGGGTCATTAAACACATTTTTCAAAGGCAAATTCCGACCTAATTTCGGTATTTAAAATATTTATATTTAATATTCTCATTTCTTGAGCTTGTGGCAGTTTTCGTTAGTTGTAAGTTGTAATCATAAAAATTACTAATAAAAATAAATAAATAATAATAATATTTGACTGTGTATGGAGTGATACCGTATATGAGTTTCACTTTTTTAAATTTAACGGTCATTGAAAATTTTCGAAATTTGAATTTTACACGGTATTCTTGGAAACATTCTGCCTGTTTTTCCACACGTGGGCCGGGGATTATAACAGAAACAGGACCCAGATACCGTATACGGATTGTCAATGCTTGAGGACGCAAAGGCAAAAGCGTATTCATTAATTTGCTGCCGTGTATCCATATCGGCAGCAAATTGGACGGTCACACGCATTCTTAATTATTCAGGCTGCTCATTCGGGGGCTGTCGCCGGTGACATCACAAGTCTTTGTCGTGGCCGGGATATGTGATCCAGATCATACAAATGTGGAGAAACCGGATACTCTTGTTTTTGTCGTTGCGGCTTTGACCAATTGTGGCCGACGGCAACTCGGAGTTATACCGGCTGGACTTCAATGTCGTGCCGAGTCGCTATGATTGACTTGGCGGTGTTTGGTTGCCTCTTGGTCAGTGTCAATCAGTCTGGTGGCTTTGGGCCCAGTGATTGAAAGTGACCTTGGAGGCTTGTTTGGAGAATCAAGTACAAGTTCATGGTATCACTTCCCCCTGTCCCATTGTCTTCCACAACAGATCAGGGAAAGGAGTGTTTGCAGCCATGAAGCTAGGCAAGATCAGGGGCTCGAAAGAAGATCACAAGAAAGGTAATGGAACAAGTTTTGAGACCCATTTTTTTTTTTCAAAATTCAATATATACAGTATGTTTGTTTGTTTTTTGGGGTGTGAGCACACATTACTTTCCCGAAAGAAACCCCCAAAAATTATTAAAATACTGTTAAAGCCTGTATCCCACAGAGGGGCGAACACATTTGCAATGCTAACAAAAAAGTTAATTTCATTTCAGGGTTCGTTCAAGGTCGCAGCATTTCCTAAACGTTCTCTAAATTGTCTTAATATTATCCTAAACAGTCTTAATGGTCTTGTTGCAAAGACATTTTGATGTTCAAAATGTCCTTGGGACAAAAAAATACCATTAAGACTGTTTAGAGAACATTTAGGAATGGTTGCAACCTTGAACAAACCCTGAGGAACCTTCAAATTAAATCAGCGTTCACTAGTGTCAAAAACGTTCATCTCTCAGTGGGACATGGGTTTAATAAAATTACAATATTTACAGATATATGTATCTTCATATTTATCTATTTATTTATTTATTTAAAACTATGACTACAAATTGTATCAAAATGTTTTCTCTGTTTTTGGTACAGTTGAGTTCGGTTCTCCATCGGTTCAGATGAACATCTTAGCGAGACAACTTCACCAATGAATTAAAGGAAGATTTTATGTGACAATAAAATGCTACATGATGAAATTAGCCTTGTAATAAATAATGGAACAAACCTCTACACAAATAAAAAAAAAAAAAAAAAATTCAGTTGTATTGTTTACATTGCATTGTGACAGCAGTTTGAAAATCTGTTTATTAAAAAAACAAAAATGACTTCCCAGGTTGTACCTCGGATGAGCCGGCAGTGCTAGACATGGAGGACCTGGACAAGAGGGCGATGCGTCTCGCTGGGATGTTGGAACCGGACGCCATTTCTCTGGCCTCTGTCACTGCCGTCACCACCAACATCTCCAATAAGAGGTCTCAGCTTTGACTACAATGCAAAACACATTCGATATAAACACAGATGTTAGCATGAAGTGAAATACAAATGGATTAATGAATGAAGAAAAAAATGTTTGCGCTCATTTGTGTTCAGGTCCAAACCAGATATTAAGATGGAACCAAGTTCTGGACGACCAGTGGATTACCAGGTTTGTGTGCATGGCTAACATGCTAGCTTAGTATCTTTAAGTAGCATTACACACATACAGTATATTGATTATGCCTAAAACTCTTTTGTACGCCTAAAAAAAAAAACTACTGTATTAGGGAGAATAGTGTCTATTAAGGCAGAATTGCCTCTTTTGTTTCTGATGCTGTTAACATTAGCGGCTGTGCTAATGTTTACTTTTCAGAGTTGTGAGTACAAACAATAATACAATGTTTTTGGTAACTCAAGCAAAAGCTGCTTTTTAGATTTCCTGTAAAGTAGTGATAATGGAATCCCCCCCCGGCAGCCACAAAATTTAGGTTTACAGCTACCCATTGGTATTTCCCACAACGGCGCCGAAGTCAATTATACCTTCAAACTTTCAGGAGAGCCCGAGAGTGAAGTGAAAAAAGGCATCTGTTTTCCTTTTACTGTTATGTTATGGTCTCTACAAATGCATCACATGAGACCAGTGAGATGATTCACGGCAGCAAACTTTTACCTTGCAATTGCATGTTATTGTAAAGAGTCCAGTCCAGCCTTTATGTCTACCTCTCATCTTATTTAAAGGTTAATTATACCAGGGAGATACCTTAAGCTCCTAATGGCTTTGTCTTTCAAATGTAGTATTAGTTTAGCCTCGGGAGATTTCGTCGTTAAATGGAAGTCTGGGAAAAGCAAAGAATCAGGGGGGAGGATCATTAAATTATGTTGAGGTTAATGACTCGTGTGATTTATTTAAGACGCTGATGTTCCAGCTGGTCGGCCTCTATCCTTACTCGACGCGTCAACACTGACGAATTCTCGTCTCCCATCAGATTAGCATCACCATCATCGAGGCCCGCCAACTTATTGGCCTCAACATGGACCCCGTGGTGTGCGTGGAGATCGGCGATGAGAAGAAGTACACGTCCATGAAGGAGTCCACCAACTGCCCGTACTACAATGAGGTGAGATTCCAATGTTTGGCAGTATAAACGTTTTCAGTGCTACTCAAATAGTCTCCACGGCCATAAACAGACTGCGTGATTAGCTCCCATAAAACACGAATCATTGATTGTTTTGTCAGGGAATTAAATTTTATCCTCACAGGCGCAACAGGACCAACTTAAGAAGCCGAGAACATGGTGATGTGTTTTCGGTGGCTGCAATAAACGTGATAAATTTTGGAGCAACCTCCGCCAGGGTTTAACTAGTAACCAAAATGGAAATAGCAAAACATTTCTTCTGGCTTCATTCTGTAATCAGCAGTGTGTGTGTGCAATGAATGACCGTTCGTGCGAAGCCAATAAAACAAACAAGTAGCTTGAGTGAACGAAACTGAACGAAAATTAACTCATTCACTCCCAGCCATTTTCACTGAAGCAACCCCCTTCGCTCCCTCCCGGCTGTTTTACTGGATTTTGACGGATTTTGCAAGGCCCACAGAATATTGAAAACATGGAACCTACCAAAACAACGATTCAATCCTCTTCTTTCATCAGGAAAATAAAAGCATATTTCTATCAGTTTCCGTTTTATCCAAGTTTCTTTCTTTTTTTTTGATGATGATGACATGTCAAATCGGTAACATTACCGAATGAACAATACTGAGCTTCTCAAGAAAAGAAAAAAAATATATATATATCCAAGTTTCATCATTATTCACAAATCTTTTTAAAACACTGGGGGGAAAAGCTTTTTCTCTTATACGCTGCTGCCACCTGCTGGCCGTTTTTTGTAATAACTACCATTGCTTTAAGTGACCTCTTCAGGTCAGAGGCTGCATCAAAGCCTTCTGTATACTCTAAAATACTAAAAATCATTACAAAAAAAACCCCACATAAATACGTTTTTTGGAACCATGGGCAAGATTTAAAATATAAAAAATTTTTGGAGCAAATGAGTTAAGCACAAAAGAGGATTGGACCAACAACAGCCTCCTAATACAAAAGTGGAAGAAAAACTTGATATGCCTGCCCTTGTCAACCCAAAAAATATATTTCATCAATTAATGCAAAATACCTCATCCTGAATAGTTCCCCAGCGAGCTTTAGTTGCAAGATGCTTCTTCGTGTCACACTGATCTGAGTCCTGTGGAGAGAAGACGAACAAGTGAGAGTTTGTCTGCTATCGATTCTTTTGTCTGTGGCAAAACCCCCTGCGGACACACAAACTGAAAGGTAAACCCATCAGGATAATGGCCCTCACAGCTTTCCAGACTATTTTCTCACCCTTCAGTGGAGCTTTCTATCATTCATGGATATCTATGGCGCTATGAAAGGAGGTGATATAAACTGGTCTCATGTGCTTGCTTGGCTTCTTTTATAAATGTAATTACACTCAAAGTCAGTACTGACACTATCATGAAAAGATCACCATCACAGTTTTTACTATCCGCTCAATTCTACCATTGAACGCTGTATTGATGTCTGCTGAGCGCTAAAATTATATGAAATGATCTTTTCCCCCCCGTCGTATTTTTCTCCTCTCTCTGCAGTATTTTGTCTTCGACTTCCACGTCCCCCCTGATGTCATGTTTGATAAGATCATTAAGCTCTCGGTAAGGATCACCTCTCAACCTTTATTACTGTAAAATCATTAACTCATTCACTCCCAGCCATTTTCACTGAAGCAACCCCCTTCGCTCCCGGCTGTTTTACTGCATTTTGACTGATTTTGCAAGTCCCACAGAATATTGTGTTCTATTGCTATAAAAACGTGGATTAGAGTCTCTTCTTTCATCAGGAAAAAAAAAAGTATTTTTCTATCTGTTTCCGTTTTGCAGCAATTAGCATTAGAATATAGGTACGTTTCATCATTATTCGCAAATCTGTTTAAAATACTGGGACAAAGAGCTTTTTTGCAATGTGGCCTGGGTTGATCTCTTATACTCTTATAGTACCATTGCTTTAAGCGTTCTCTTCAGTTCAGAGGCTGCATCAAAGCCTTCTGTATGCTCTAGAATAAAAATTAGTAAATAAAAGATTTTGGGACCATGGCAATATTTAAAATATAACTTTTTATCGTTTTTTTTTTTTTTTTAAAGCAAATGAGTTAATTATCCATGACATGAGCATATACCTAAAACAATCATTTCTTCAGCATTTTGTGTTAATATTTGATTCTACATTCCACGTTCAGGTTATTCACTCGAAAAACCTTCTTCGGAGTGGAACACTGGTGGGAACCTTCAAGATGGACGTTGGGACTGTCTACCATCAACCTGGTAGGCTAGAAACTATGAATATCAAAACATGTATGCAGATTTACTGGATTTATCACGTTGGAAAGAAGTTCACTATTTGGCTCCAAGAAGTATATCTTTTGGTCAAACCCAGAGCACCAGTTCTACCACAAGTGGGCCATCCTGTCCGACCCGGTCGATATCACAGCGGGATGCAAAGGCTACCTGAAATGCGACATCGCCGTGGTGGGCAAAGGCGACAACATCAAGACTCCACACAAGGCCAACGAGACGGATGAGGATGACATTGAGGGGTAGGCCAGAATATTTATCTCGATGACCGATTAGATGTAATGAAAAATCGGTTGAAACAAAAAATGGATACATGATTCCAATGCGTTCCCTTTCTGTCTTTCAGGAACCTGCTGCTCCCTGAAGGGATTCCAGCGGAGCGTCAATGGGCGAGATTCTACGTGAAAGTCTACCGTGCCGAGGGCCTTCCTAAGATGAACACCAACATCATGGCTAACGTTAAAAAGGCCTTTATTGGAGAAAATCGGGACCTGGTGGATCCTTACGTTCAAGTGCACTTTTCTGGACAGAAAGTAAATTTACACTGCATGCTTGACAAAAGTATTGGGACACACCCCTTGATCAGTTGCTAATTAATCAAGGATTGGATTGGACCCCTTGAATCTTTTGGACTATTCCACCGGTCCACACAGTTGAAGTGTCCCACTGCTTTTGTCTGAATATTAACTGCCGTAGCAGTCCCGGGTGTTCTGCCTCAGATTTTAAAGCATGTACCGTCCACAGGGGAAGACCTCGGTGCAGAAAAGCAGTTATGAGCCCATCTGGAACGAACAAATCGTCTTCACTGAACTCTTCCCGCCGCTCTGTAAACGCATGAAGGTCCAAATCCGTGACTCAGATAAGGTCAATGATGTTGCCATAGGGACCCACTTCATTGACCTGCGCAAAATATCCAATGATGGTGACAAAGGTAGGTCAAACAAGGGGTTAACGAGGGGGGGGGGTTAGCCGAAACACTTAAATTGCAAATCAGCATTGATTAGTTGGCGTGTGCTAATTAGCGCTTCCATGAGCCACCTGATCCCCATTGCGGGATAATAATGAAGTCAACGGAGGACTATTAAAAGGTCTGATGGTCAATTGGGTATCAAAGGTGAATTACCAAATGAATTCATTCAACTGATGGACTCTATTGGAAGAAATAAAACTGAAATGTGTTATCTAGGGTTCTTGCCTACCCTGGGTCCAGCCTGGGCCAACATGTACGGCTCGACACGGCAGTACACCCTCATGGACGAGCACCAGGACCTGAACGATGGCCTGGGCGAGGGCGTATCCTTCCGAGCCCGTCTGCTGATGTCCATCGCCGTGGAGATCCTGGACACGACGAACCCGGAGATCCTCAGCTCCACCGAAGTGCAGATAGATTCTGTCTCCAACATCTCAGAGGTGAGAGTAAAGAGATGTGGCTGAAAATGTTGCCGCAACATTGCCTTGAGGCAAATGGTTTTGCCCATGTCCTTCTTCCTGTCAGAGCGCCACTGGCAAGATGGAGGAGTTCTTCCTCTTTGGAGCCTTCCTGGAGGCCACCATGATTGACCGAAAGATTGGTGACAAGCCGATTACTTTTGAAATCACAATTGGTAAAGTAGTGGCTTTCTTTTGCATCGTTGAAGCTAAAGAAAAAGGATGACGGTTGAACCTGAAAGCAATGTGCTGATAACACCCCCAACAAAGGTAACTATGGCAACCAGATAGACGGTATGAGCAAGCCGTCATCATCGAGGAAGAAGAAGAAGGACGGCGAAAGCGACGAGGAGGACAACGAGCTCATCCAAAATTCCAGCGAAGACGAGGGCGACGAGGAAGGCGACCTGGAGTCGATCTCCTGCACGCCCCTCATGAGGCCTGTCATCACAGACAGGTCAGATCAACGACTCTTTTTGGAAGAGGTGCAATTCCAGGGGAATTACTTCAAATAGAAAATCTTCTAGTCGTCTTCTAATTTTAAATGTAGCGTTTTTTTTACACCAATCTTGGATTTTTTTCTGACACACCTCATATGCACATTTGTGTATTTGTCGTACGTTGTTTATTCAAATGCTAGTTAGCTGGCTACTTCCTGGTTCATTGATTAAGACGTAAGACATGAGGACCATACCATATTTGATCGTAGGTTAGGGTAACCAGTTTTATAGTGACCAAAATGACTAAAACATCATATGTAATTTCCTTGAACATTTTTTTTTTTTAAATGGAAGAAGCACCATATTTGTTTATTCATTAATCCATTTATTAGCTAGCAGGCTACTGCTTGGTTCGCAGAATACGACGGGATTGTGACATTTTTTTGTCTCGTTTGTCGACAAGAGTTCCATCATGAAATGCCTCAAAGAGAAAATAAGTAACAAAAGTAAGTAAAGTGCTGTATTTGTAATTATTTGGCTGTCCATTTGCCAGTCATCAGACTAATTCATGGAGAAAGATGTAAGATGTTAGAAAAATACATTTATTTTGTGTTGTGGTTCTATTTTCACTACAATTGATTAGATAGATTAGATTCTAGGTTGTGGGAATTAATTCAATTATAATCTAAATAATTAAAAGATCAACTTAATCCCTTAGACAAAAAAGTAATAATAATTAAAGTGATAGTGATCCAAACAATACCACTGACACATTTTTCCTTAACCTGACAGGAATTACTTTCATCTTCCCTACTTTGAGAGGAAACCATGCGTGTACATCAAGAGCTGGTGGCAGGACCAGAAACGACGACTGTACAACTCCAACATGATGGACAAGATTGCCGACAAGCTGGTTAGTACGCTTTCGCCCTCCGGCTTATCCCTATTTATGGTTCAAATGTTCCGCAGGCTTTTACTCTATATACTGATTTGTAATGAGAATGATGGATGCCTGTTAGCTCACTCAGACATCACAGTGGGCCAAAAATAACTGTTCCATCCTATAATTCAGCCAGTGACCCATGATCTAGTAATGACGGTACTTTTGGACCACTTCTGGTAGCCACGAGCCACTGAAGAGAATAATAATTCATCTCACATTTAGTGTCACATATGCTGCTCTCTGTTTGGTGTTTCTGTGTGTGCAGGAGGAGGGCGTAAACGATGTTCAGGAGATCATAAAGACAGAGAAGGCCTTTCCGGAACGTCGACTTAGGGGAGTTCTGGAGGAATTGAGCATCGGCTGCAGGTCAGCGGCATAGCATCTCTCAAACATGTAGCCATCGTGCAGTGGCGGAAAGTAATGAAGTACTTTGTTACTGGACGGGAGTTTGGAATTGACATCGTTACCCTATAAAAGCACCGTATCTGTATCAGTTTTAGCCGTACTAATTTTAGTATAGATCGAGAGTAATTTTGGTACCTTGGCTATCTCGTTTCTGATCTGGCAGAGAGAGACACTATGAGTCATCAATGGTCTTACCTTTACCGTACATGTTTTGCTCTTTTTTCCCAGTCGGTTTGTGACTTTGGCTAACAAGGATTTAAACCAGGCGGGCAGAACCAAACTGGATCGGGAAAGACTCAAGTCCTGCATGAGAGAAATGGTAACGATGTTGAAAATGAGTGCATTTTCAGACAGCCAATAAGAGGTGATGGTTGTGCTGCAGGACAACATGGGCCAGCAGGTCAGACAGATGAGGACGCAGGTGAAGAAGAACACAGTGAAAGACAAACTAAAGCTGGTGCAGCACTTCCTGCAGAGGCTTCGCTTCCTTGCTGACGAGGTATACATTTGAATACGAAGATGACAGCGGTAATCTATAAAGCCTACTCACAAGTCATAATATCATGTAAAACCAATACATTTGGTCAAAATTCTGCTTTTACAATCACAATAATGCTCAAGAGACATTCAAGAGACTCCAGCTCACCAACAACCTTCATCAGCATTGTTGTGATATCATAAAAGTCATTCAATGCTTCTTGTCCAGCCACAACACAGCATCCCGGATGTTTTCGTGTGGATGATGAGCAGCAATAAACGTATCGCGTATGCCCGCATTCCGTCCAAAGACATCCTCTACTCGGTCGTGGATGAGGAGACAGGCAAAGACTGTGGGAAAGTCAAAGCCGTCTTTCTTAAGGTATGTTGTCACTGACACGCGTTCTTTTGAGTCTGCAAGAAGACTAATAGTTGATTTACTGTTTGTCAGAAGTGGGGGACTCAAGACTTTAAGGTAGTTTTAGTTTTATGCCGTTTTTTTTCCAGATCTCACGCTGTGCCCCCACTATACGAGCATAGTTTGGGAGTCCCCCTCACCCCTACTTCCTCTCCCTTTTCTTACCTAAGAAATTGGGGCAATGCTTGGCGACCCATCAGCTTTCCCGATCCTGTCTCCCGCTGCTAGTTCTCATTCTTTTCATGTTTTTTTAGAAGGCTGGAAACTATAAAATAAATTTCATTCCATTCCAAGTGATTTACTCTCACTTCTGATGGGTGTCCACAGCTGCCTGGTAAAAAGGGTTTCGGCCCAGCCGGTTGGACCGTTCAGGCGAAGCTGGAGTTGTACTTGTGGCTCGGCCTCAACAAGCAAAGGAAAGAATTCCTGAGTGGTCTTCCCAACGGTTTTGAGGAGGTTAAAGCTGCTAAACCGGCCCCCTATCTTCACTCCGTACCACCTGTCAGCCTTGTGTATGACAGTAAGTGCGCACTCGGGTTTTCGAGGAGCTGCTTTCGAGCTGATGTGTTTGTTATGCCCGACAGTGAAGCAGGTGTTCCAGCTGAGAGCGCACATGTACCAAGCGCGAAGCCTGTTCGCCGCCGACAGCAGCGGGCTCTCCGACCCCTTCGCCAGAGTCTTCTTCTCCACGCATAGTCAGGTCACTGAGGTAAATAAAGCCTTGCATGTGGGCTAAATTGTTAACTTCTATGAAAAACATTCTTCATAAATTCCTCCATGAGGCACTATCAACATGCAATCGTGCACTACAGGTTCTAAGCGAGACCCTGTGCCCCACCTGGGACCAGCTGCTAGTTTTTGATGATGTGGAGCTTTTTGGAGAGGCCAGCGAGCTGAGAGACGACCCGCCAATCATCGTGGTGGAAATTTACGACCAAGACACAGTGGTAGGATTCACGCCCAGTGACATCAGAGAGAAAACATGCGGTCAACTCTTTGCACTCATGAAAATATTTTGCCTCTCCATCCATATTCTGACCTTCTGTGCACCTCACTGCCACATCCTGTCCATGCTCAAATAGAGTGTGAAACCGTCACACTCGTTTGAATTGGAGTCTGTCATACAACTGGTGTAGCATGCAGCAAGAACTCTTGACGTATCAGGGTTTCTGCAGGTCATTATAAAGCATTCAAAGTCATGAAATGGAATTTGCACACATTAAAGCCTTAAATGGCATTAAGAAGCATTAAATACGATGTCAAGAGGGATTGTAAAATGAAATACAATTGTTGTTTATGCTTTATTTTACAATGTTGTGCAAAGGAGTCACTATAACACAATTTAGAAATAATATAATGTGATAAAATATATATGCATTTGTGGGGACTGGTGACTAGCTGTCATTTATAATGAACAAAACGGACAGAGTCCACGAGTTGCTTCCTGTTCCGAATACCAATTGCTCTGAATTTGAAAATAAAAATGTACTGTTCCTGTCACCAACGTCTTAAATGAAACACTAATGCCACATAGTAACAGTAAATTGCTCATTAACAAGAGCATGAAAAACTATGGGTAAAACCTTTGCAATTCATTTACGATTAATCGTGAGTTAACTATGGGAAATCATGTGATTAATTACGATTGAAATTGTAAACAAGTACTATGTGGGCATTAAATTACTTTTATGTTGCATTAAAATGGCACTGAAATGCATTAAATTAGATTTGATGATACCTGCAGAAACCCTGAGTTTACTACCACATTGATCATGGAACATGTGTTAGAGATAATTTTTCATGGGAAAATTGTGAATTTTAGGAATATTCAAAGTTTGAATCTTTGCATTGGCGTTAACGATAATAAAGATTTTGACCATACAGTGTAACATCCCAAAAGTAGTACAATTCTAGAAGTGCAAAATAAAGAAGAAAATACTATTCCCCTGAAAAAATCCAGTTTGTCCCAATCAATTCCCGCAAATTCCAGTTATTTCTCCCAGAAAGACTGCAAATTTGGTCTTAAACTTGTCTGCAAGCCACTCACTTTCCATATGCATCTAACCAACACTGCCATCAAGAGGGTCGCAGTGGAAACTGCACCCTCCCATATCCTGGCCTAACTCCCTCCGCTTGTCCCTTGTGACTGTTTCCCACCGTCCATTACCATGATGCCGTGTCCAGGGCAAGGCAGAGTTCATAGGTCGGACATTCGCCAAGCCCACCATCAAGATGTGCGACGAGCACTATGGCCCACCGAGGTTTCCTCCCCAGCTGGAGTACTTTCAGATTTACAGAGGCAACTGCACTGCTGGAGAACTGCTGGCTGCCTTTGAGCTCCTTCAGGTACGTCACAACCTGAAATGATTTGGGATGACTCGTTTCTCATCATCGACGTTCCATTGCATATCTTCCATTCTTTTCCATACTTATCTCTGACTAGGACTGACCTGGTGTTGTTTTCCAAGCTCTGTTTTTCCATTTAAAATGAACTTCTGGGTGTGCCCCTTCACTTTTCCCTCTCTTGTGAAACCACCCGTTCCAGATACCTTTCGATGGCGAGGAGATTAGACGAGCTCTGATCGCTGTCCATAACTTTGCAGTTCCTCAGATAAAGGTGCTCTTCTCCTTTCATCCCATTAACCTCGCTTCCATAATAACCTTCAACCATCCACTTGAGATATTCATTTTTCCAACTATTTTAAACCGGCCGTCTGCTTTGTCAAAATCAAGAACTACTTCACACACCACATCTTATCTTCTCTGTATGAATCCTGCCCATTTTATAGGAACTGGTCGGTCTGCGATGTCACACACATAAACCAAAATGTATCAAAATCTCTTTAAATGAAATATCCTCTCTGAACCCTCGCCAGATTGGTCAAGGAGGAACAGCTGACCTTCCACCCCTCGAAGGACCTACAGACTCTGAGCGAGGCCCAATTATCGCAGTTCCATTGGGGATCCGTCCTGTCCTGAGTCGCTACCGAATCGAGGTGAGATTTATTTAACATCTTGAATTCTATTTCAACATATTAAGGTATTGCTTTCATCCGGTTCAGGTTTTATTTTGGGGCTTAAGGGATCTCAAGAGGATTAACCTGGCCCAGGTGGATCGACCCCGTGTGGACATCGAGTGTGCTGGCAGAGGTGTTCAGTCCGTCCTCATCCAAAATTACAAGAAGAACCCGAATTTTAGCACGTTGGTCAAATGGTTTGAGGTGGTGAGTATTATTGTTCAACTACAACAGATAATAATAATAAAAAAGGGGGGGTACCTCATCTTTGTTTTAATGTTCTCATCAGGACCTCCCTGAAAATGAGCTCCTCCACCCTCCGCTCAACATCCGGGTGGTGGACTGCAGGGCATTCGGTCGCTACACCCTGGTTGGTTCACACGCGGTCACATGTCTGAGGCATTTCCTCTACTGCGCTCCTGACAAGACGTCCAGTAATTGGGGCAGCGCAGGTACAAAGGATCACTGAAAAGAAACACAGATTAGTTTCTGTTCACAGAGTTGAAAGATTTAAAATATAACATATAAGAAAAAATGACGGAATCCAAAACAGAGCCCTGAGGAACACCCTTGGTCTTGGTCTGACATTGACATACAGTATATTACAATATAGTTTGCATTCCCAAATTTTTCTATTCTTTTTCTGCTCCAGCTTTTGTAAAAATGTTTTATATATTGTAGGATGACAAATAACATTACCATGGGTGAAAATCACAGAATGGGGTGTATTAAACTGCATCATTTCAACATGTCATCAGAGCCTTGTTAAAAAAAATCCTTCACTAACTTTCTAATTTTGCTGCATGGTGTGTGTGGACTGTCGGCCTTTCTTTATGCTTTAATGATTTCCCCTTTGCTTGTCTTTTCTCTCTTTTTCTCTCTCACATGTTGCATCGACTTTCCGCTTGTGCCCTCCTGCCACCTTGTGGTGTCTTTTCCTGCTTGTTTATGGGGGGGGGTGGCATGGCTCCATCTGTGAAGCTAAATTAATGAACGGCTACATGGTCCTGACCAATGGTGGCTCCCAGCATGGCTTCTCATCCAGCGTTTCCTCGCGCACTCTCTCCCGCTCCGCAGGCGAAATCGTCGTCAACATGGACTCCCTTGAACCCGCCGTTCGGAAAATGGACACGTGTGTCAAGTTAGACGCTGTAAGCGCGAGTAGTCAATTACAGTGGTACCTTGAGTTGAGAGTGCCCCAAGTTACACGTTTTTAGAGTTACAAGCAGAAGTGCAGTTTTTTGTTTGTTTTTTTGCTTTGTGTTGCGAGCCAATATGGGACTTCAAGACTGGGCTCCAGGTACTCTATTACTAAATAGTGAAAAGCATGGTCATGGAACGATTAAACTCGCAAATCAAGGTACCACTGTATTTATGCTAGTCATTCCCCTTAATAAATTATTCATCCCTGAATTGTTTTTATGTATTATCCCCATTTATAGACATCTGATGCGGTTGTGAAAGTTGACATGGTAAGTGCTTGATCCTACAGAACAATGGCTATAAAATGATCAATATACAATGGGTGCTAAAATATTTCTAATCTGTTTGAATAGATTGAAGAAGAGAGTGACAAAGAGAAAAAGAAGAAGAAAAAGAAAAAGAAGGGAGCAGCGGATGAAGAGGATGAGACAGACGAGAGTGTGCTGGATTGGTGGTCCAAATATTTTGCCTCCATAGAGACACTGAAAGAAGTTTGTGTACATCTATGTCATCCAATATTGTCCTTCAACATGCATAAGGGTATTTAAAAATGTCTCTTTAGACCCTCAGAGCTCAGGAAGCAGCTCAGGCCGAAGCAGAGGAGCGAGAAGACCTGGAAATTGCGGCAGAGGCGGCAGGTACGAAACTGACACTTTACACTGCCATGACGTACAGTGTATCCCTAAATGTGCAAGTTGTTAGCCATGCAGAGTAAATTCAGCCTCGATTGAAACGTTGATTGTTAAAGCAGATACCGCCTACTTGTCATTTCATTCACATGCCATACTCGCATTACAATCAAAAAATAAAATAAAAAAATAAAAAAACTCATCCATTTGTCATGGCGATTGATTGACATTCAAAGAGTCTCAGTCAAATACGACCTCACCTCATGAAAACACCTTGTCCACTTCCACATCCACTCAACCCTCCGCTCAGATATCAAATGTGATGACCTTGTTCGGAAAGGCTCCAGGATGAGAGAGAGGAACAAGGAGAAGAGAAGTGCCAAGGACAAGAAGAAGGGTCACGCTGTGGACGGAGCTGAGAAACGAACGGTTAAATCCAAAGTGGACGAGTTGATGGTATGTACTGTTAACAACGGTGTTACAATATGGGGCTTAAAACAGAGCCTTGGGGAACCCCCTTTTTCTATTTAGAATTTTGTCATGTACCGTACATTCAATTCATCAATTCAATTCTACAGATAAAAAAAAAAATACTCACTTTTGTTGGATGTATACAGGTGTACAACAAGGAACTGGAGACTGAATACGGCAACTTTGAAGACTGGCTGCACACTTTCAACCTGTACAGAGGGAAAGCTGGAGACGACGATGAACACGCTCTGGATGATGACCGGATTGTTGGACGATTCAAGGTATTTTGTGCCATTCTAAAGAAGTTACGAATCAAAGACGGTCCATCTTGTAACGTGATGTTCCCTATCCAGGGTTCCTTGTGTATGTACAAGCTCCCATTGTCTGAGGAGATTACGAGAGACGTGGGATTCGATCCAAATATGGGCATGTTCCAGAGCATCCCTCACAACGACCCCATCCACGTGCTCGTCCGGGTGTATGTGGTCAGGGTACGTTGCCTGCTAATTGCAATCGAAATTGAATCAACTTTAGTGATCTTACTGGCGTTGTCTTCAGGCTACGGATCTTCATCCCGCTGACATCAATGGGAAGGCGGACCCGTATGTCGTCATCAAGCTGGGAAAATCCGAGGTCAAGGACAAAGAGAACTACATCTCCAAGCAGCTCAACCCCGTGTTTGGCAAGTGAGTCAGTCACACCAGATTTGGATATTGGGCTGTCATGTAGAATTAGAGCTATTCATTTTGTGTGAAGCCTAAATCCATAATCCAGATGTTTGTCCCTCCTCATGTCTTTGTCCATCTCTCTTTGCAGGTCATTTGACATTGAAGCCACATTCCCCATGGAGTCCATGCTTACAGTTTCCGTGTACGACTGGGATCTCGTCGGCACGGATGACCTGATCGGAGAGACCAAGATCGACTTGGAGAATCGCTTCTACAGCAAATACAGAGCCACCTGCGGCATCTCATCCGCCTACTCCCTGTAAGCGTCCGTTTATCTTTGCTTCAGATACTGTGTCGATTGAGAAACAAAACAATGGTGGAAGTAAGTATTGCCAAAGGAGTTGAGTTGAGTGTTTTGTCCACACTAGCCATGGGTACAATATTTGGCGGGATCCTTTGAAGCCGAGCCAGATCCTAGCAAAGCTGTGTAAGGAAGGCAAGATTGCCCCACCTCAGTATGGCCCGGGAGGGAAAGTCAAGGTGGCCAAGCGAATCTTCGTAGGACCAACAGAAATCGAGGATGAAAACGGTACGACATAACTAACCATCGTACCACTTTTAACCAAGTTTTTTATGGTTTTTTTTTATTTATCCTAGAGCATAAAGAAGGCTTTGATGCAGTCTTAGAACTAAAGACAATGCTTGAAGTAATGGTAGTTATTTCAAAAACGGCCAGCAGCTGGCAGGAGAGTATAAGAGATCAACCAGGGCCATGTTGCAACAAGCTGTTTCCCCCACAGTTTTAAACAGATTTGTGAATATTTATGAAATTTTGCTATATTCTAATGCTAATTTCTGCAAAACAGATAGAATATACTTATTTTTTTGCTGATGAAAGAAGATACTCTAATCTTTCTTTTGGTAGGTTCCATGTTTTTATAGCAATATAACCCAATATTCTGTGGGCCTCGCAAAATCAGCCAAAATCCAGTAAAACAGTCTGGAGCAAAGGGGGTTGCTTCAGTGAAAATGACTGGGAGTGAATGAGTTAAGTAATTCCAATGTATTGGTTGTACTCCGATGAAAGGTCTAAAGAAGCAAACCGAGGAGCATTTAGCGCTGACTGTGCTAAACAACTGGGAGGAGATCCCCCGAATTGGCTGCCGGCTCGTTCCGGAACACGTGGAGACCAGGCCCCTGCTGAACCCGGATAAACCGGGCATCGAGCAGGTAAGACATGTTGAAATCTTGAAAAGAGTGCGCTCAGTTTGACAGATGTGGCCACATGTTTAAAGGGTCGTATCGAGATGTGGGTGGACATGTTTCCTATGGACACGCCGGCACCTGGACCCGCCATTGAGATATCACCACGGAAGCCTAAAAGGTAAGCCTGGTGGGTTTTGAACGCAGCATGTGTGATGCCTGATGCATTGCTGAAAAAACTGAAAGATAGTTTGACAGCGCGGGATGATTTCTTGGCTTCATCATTGCCAACGATGAGGTATTGTACCAAAGTTTAATGTTTATTTGAATAATATACTTGCATTTTAATTAAATGGTTACAATTAAATGTTAGCTTAATTTAGCATCATGTGGCTAATGTTATATGACAATGTTCACTGAAAAAATTAGCATATAACTTTTTTTATTATATAACTACATTTTTTGCTCTTATGTTAAGTCATTTATTAAAAAAGCATTTTCTAGTAATACAAAAGAGATTTTTGTATAAATCGTATTAAACTGAAGTTACCCTTAGTTTGAGTTGGTGGCAGGAAGGGATGGTGATACTATCACAAGTTTTTTTTTATCTTGTTCTAAAAAACCTATAAATAATTTATGGAAATAAAACAAACAAATTATTCATGAAAATGTGTGACATTCGATACCACTTTTTTTTCAAACCGATACTAGTACGAGTATCCAACATTTGAGTAGTCACCGATACCAATACCACTAGGACTTTTGATATGTAACATTTCACAATTTTTTTTATTCTTCTAATTTTTAGTTCCTGATCGGAAAATGCTGGTATCGGCTGCCTTCATAAGTACCAATACCTTGAAATAAAAAGATGAGTATGAGTATCAGCCCAAATGCCCATCCCTTATGAAAATCTAAAAAAAAAAATTTAAAAAATACATAAAAATTATAAAATAAAGATAATGTGAACACATTCAATAATAAATACATAAATATAAAACAATTCTACTTAAATAAGAGAAATTGTGTTGGTCCAACTTATTTTTGAACAAAATTAGAAATATTAAAATCATATAATTACATTTTTATAATTTTTTCCCCCCTTTGTTTCACTGTGTTTAAGTAAAATATGACTTTTTAACACAGGTATTTATGTTGATTTAATCCTATTTTTTTTCCAGCTGAAAATTTAATTGAGCAAGGTTTTTTTTCCCCCTCCTATTAATAAGCTCCTCATGTATATACGGTATATATGTATATGTGTTCCTTCCTCCCTTTACCAGATATGAGCTCAGGGTGATTATTTGGAATACAGACGAAGTAATACTGGAGGACGATGATTACTTCACTGGGGAAAAGTCCAGTGACATATTTGTGAGGGGGTACGTACAGCGGGATGCAGCCAAACAAGTGGCGCCGGCCGCATCCCGGGCTGTGTGTCGTGTTTTGTTTGCAGTTAACTACTTTTTGTTCTGTTTCCATTTGTCGCGTGTGCGTCCGTCTTTGGTGTTTGTGGCGTGTCTCTGCTTGTGTGCAGCTTTGAGCTACGTGTTATTATTTGGAACACTGATGACGTAATTCTAGAGGACGATGCGTTCCTGACAGGGGAGAAGATGTCTGACATCTATGTCAGGGGGTAAAAAAACACAAGATTCCATCGCATGGCTCGTTTGACTTCACCCCTTACCGCGCTGTCCTACTTCCTGTGTTTAATTCCTATCAGGCACGCACCTTCCTTGTCAAGACATGAGGCGCAATAAAAACAGTCAGGACCAAACCATATCCTTATTGTAAACACGTCTGTGGAAAATGTATTCCTTGCGCTTGAGATGTGAATGAAACATTTACCTATCGCTAGTTTATTCTGCACTGAAGCATTACAAACAAAACTCAAAATACTTTGTAATTTAACATTTATTCATTTATTTTTTTACTCTAAAAATAAATACTAACTTTCAATCTTGAGGCGACATAATGCTGCACGGAGTGAAGGAAGAGGCAGATTTATGCAACACTTCTCAGACAATTGAGTTAATAGAGTTGTTCTCAAGCAATTTTCAACGTATTAAAGTGGTTAATAATGTGTAAATAAATAAATAAATAACAAACGACATGGACATAGACATACAAGGTTTCTGCCCAACAGCTGTGTTATATCAGAAGCCCTAAGTCAACAATTAAATAAACAACAAGTAACCTTCATTTTATGCTCCAAGCATATTTATACACTCCACATGACTGATACATGGGAAGGCCTTGTGGTTTGGTCCTTCACTGCAGTATCTACTAGAAAATGGCCTCTGGCATTCCCTGCCTGTTGCATGCACATATGCAATCCCGGAACATGCATGCTTATAATAATAAGAGCAGCTCCACTGTTTAGAACAACTTTGGTATGTGCAGCCTCCTTGTTTGACTTTTGATGGCAGGAAAGACATCATTTGCAACCAGTGATGTTTTTCCTCAATGCTAATTATCTTCAACAAACATATTGTTGTGTTGACTGACTTCTCAAAATGCTTGCTTGGGGAAAGGTTTAGATGTGTTCTTGCTGTTTAAAGGTGTTAATTGCAGGGTTTTTTTGTATGCACTCTTAACAAAAAGTCTTAAAAGATCAACGTGTCAGTTGTTGGTCTATTCTACTACTACAAACATTTTCTTTCTTCAATAATAGACAACTTTTTAATTCCTATGACATTTCGGACGATGCATGGTCATTGTGTTTGAATTGCCGTTAGGATTATCATCCAATAAAAGTCTGAGAATTGGTGAAAGAGGCAGGACACCACTCATTGAATTAGCATTAGCATCAATGCTGAAATAATGTTTCCTTAAAACTGTCGTGTTATGTCATCTACTGGCGGTTGTGCATCAGTAAAGCCGTTTCCAAGTTTGACATTTACGGTGGCGCATAATCAGATTCTCCCCCATCTAGCCCCATTGAAAAAAATATAATTGACAATGGTAGTCCTACTCGTCAAAAGTAGTGAATTTAAGCATAGTTTATTTTATTTTTTGAATCAAATTGCCAGCTTGTTGTTGGCTTGGTTTGCTTAAAAGTAACAAAATGTTTAGTTAAATATGCACTAAGAGATCAGCTTCAAAATCCTATTCATGCGACGCTGCTTGTAATAGGACGAATAATGTCCAAGGTAATCTTGGTCAACTACTTTAGTGGTCTAGAATATTGGTGGAAAATTCCAGATAACGCTCATTTCACTACAATTTAAAAGAGTGCTAACGTTACTCACGTCAGTCACTGGTATGGTTAGCTTCTCTAGCTTCTGAACATGTTAGCTACCGTACCTTAGCTGGAAGCAAACACAATTGTTAGTGATTTGTATTTTAGAATATTGACGGACCAGCCAGGATAACACCCATTTCATTAAAATATGAAGCAGTGCTAATGTCACTCATATCAGTCACTGACGATATGGTTAGTTTATTTAGCTTCTGACCATGTTGTTGTTAGCTTCTTTAGCTGGATGTAAACGCAGTCGCTAGAGGAACAAATACAGTTATTAGTGATTTTGATTCAAGGTCCATCTTGAACTCATCAAACTCAGTCAAATGTGATGTCCTAACCTCCTGGATTAAAGCAACTTCAACTATCTCATCAACTTCACTATTTGGTTTAACCCTTTGAGGTGCATGCATGCCTAAATCACAGCCAACTGGGGCTGATCGGCGGTTTCCTCCGCCTTTGCCGACACAGGTGGCTCAAAGGGCAGCAGGAAGACAGGCAGGACACGGATGTGCACTACCACTCGCTCACCGGAGAGGGAAACTTCAACTGGCGCTTTGTCTTCCCCTTCGATTACCTCATGGCGGAGGAGAAAATCGTCATCTCCAAGAAAGAATCCATGTTCTCCTGGGATGAGACCGAGTACAAGATCCCGGCTCGCCTCACGCTGCAGGTGTGGGACGCCGACCACTTCTCTGCCGACGATTTCCTGGGTAGGTAATTGAATTTGACCTCATTGTATATTTGAACACATATACACGAGTCTTTTACTGCTTCCAGGTGCCATCGAGCTGGACCTAAATCGCTTCCCTCGCGGGGCCAAGACATCCAAGCAGTGCTCCATCAACTTGATCCGAAACGAGCAGGAGCTTCCCTCCATTTCCATCTTCAAGCAGAAAAGGGTCAAGGGTTGGTGGCCATTTGTAGCCCGCGATGAGAACGACGAGATGGAGCTGACGGTAAGACCGATGCTGAAATGTACAAATACTGTGATACCACTTTTAAGAGGAGTTTGAATCGGCTACAAAAAAAAAAAAGAGGCTGCAGCCCAACAAATCGCTATCTTGCTTTCCAAAGCAAATGTGATCTAAGGAAATGATGAGAAATGTTGCTCACTCCCTTGAGCAGCAGTGGGCAGAGCGTCCAGGACCAAAACCAGACTTGTGAGCACCTTGGTCAAGGGGGGCTGATAGAAAGCTGGATCAGAAACCGTGCAGACATTGGGAAAGATCTCAGGGCAGACATGGTGAGATCTAAATGATCTAGCAGGGAAGAGACATGGACCAGGAACAAAATCTTGCTGGGATCAAGTGGTTTTTGCATTTGTCCAGCCCGTTTGGTACAGATGCTGCAATTCAGCAACATCCTCACTATGATTGTGCGGCTGTCGTGACTGATAGCTACAATGCTAACTATGCTGCCTCTCCAGGGCAAAGTGGAGGCTGAACTCCATCTGGTGACTGCAGAAGAGGCAGAGAAAAGTCCAGTGGGACTTGGACGAAATGAACCCGATCCACTGGAGAAACCAAAGTAAGATAAGGACCAATTGAGGAACTCAATTGGGACTTGCATACTGTCGAGCTGCATGGCTGATGAACTCTAACGTTTGCTGCTCAGGGGTTCTGCTCTCAGTGCGGAAAGCAGTGAAATAGACGCAAGTATGCCTACCACTGCTTTCCTCACTGATGCTTTCTCCTCTTTCTTCTTCTTCTACCCCGGCATTCCCCTCCTCTGTCCCCTTCTTCTGTCTTCGTACTCGCTCTCCCCCTTTCCTACCCGCATCCCCCCAAAAGTCGCCCGGATACAAGCTTCATGTGGTTCCTGGGTCCTCTCAAGTCCATTCGCTACTTCTTGTGGCACAACTACCGCTGGCTGATCCTCAAGGTGCTGGGCCTCATCCTGCTGCTCCTCATGCTGGGACTCTTCCTCTACTCCATCCCTGGCTACCTGGTCAAGAAGATGCTGGGGGTCTGATTAGCCGGTAGTCTTCGCCCGACAACCCCTCACCACCGCCTCTTCCTCATCTGTGTTCTGTGCTTCGCTAAGTCCCCCTTCTGTCCTTGAAAAAATATATTTTGTTGCTCTAGTGCGTCAGTTGTTGAAGTCTCTCTCTATCCTTTCATATTTTAAGTGTCTGCAACTGCATGAAAGCACAGCGCCGCTGAAAAATCGACGCCCCCGTTAATTAGCGTGCTTTCTTGTGTCTTCCCGCCAAGTCGTCCAGACACGACCTTCCTGTGGTTCCTGAGCCCGCTGAAAGCCATCCGCTACCTGGTGTGCAACCGCTACAAGTGGCTCATCATCAAGATCGTGCTGGCCCTGCTCCTGATCATCATGATGGGCCTCTTCCTGTACAGTATGCCGGGCTACCTCGTCAAGAAGCTGCTCGGAGCCTGAACGGGAAGCGGGCGGTTGCGGACCGGCTCAGGTTTTATAACGCTCTATCCATCAGCCTCAGCCACAGGAAGGGCGCAAATTGGGTCCGTTTTTATATAGTGGTACCTTGACTTACGAGTTTAATTCATTACCGTGACCATGCTTGTAACCAAAGGCTTGAAATAAACAGTTTCGCATTACAATTTGCGAGTCAAAATTAGCATTTTGCGCCTCATCAAAACACATTGAATCTCAAAACTGAGAATCAACTGCTGAGATGGTCCCAAAAAGCTTCTGGACGCACGCGTGTCGCAGTCGAGGGAAGCTCAGTGCTACATAAGATGCACCAGCTAACTAGCTAGCTAGCAACAAGCTTTACGGAGTCGCACCTAGTCAGTCCTTGTCTTATTTAACCCTTTAGATACGACTGTTCTAGCGGTCTACCTGTTTTTTGTCTCTCGGCATAAAGCTCCGGGCTCCTCCGCTTTCAGAATCCGTTGGAATTGCGTCGCTAGAGGTAATGGTTCCGGAGTTATGGTGATTTGAAAAAAGTATCTCTATGACGCACCATTTCCACTTAGTCCACATGGGACAATCTGCCAGCTACCGTAATGTACGTAGTATCGCCGTAAAACTCTGTTTCTGCCGTTGGAATTACGTTTCTAGCGCAGGTTCAGGAGTTACGGTGATTTGGAAAACAGGCGTCTTCTCCTGTCAGGGATATTTTGAGAGTTAATTCAGGTCCCTGAGATTAAACTGCCCAAAAAAAATATGCATTCCACCACATTAGAAAGCTGCTCTACAAATGAAGTAATTGATTTGCAAAACTGCTCTATAGAGAAAAAATATATATTTCGAACCTTTCCAAAAAGTTTTTTGATTGATTTTTTTCACCACCATAGCTCTTTTTTTTCCTATGATTTCATACTTTAATTGGGTGGACATTATCGTTTTCTTGTTCTTACCATTGACTTCCTTAGGATCTATGCTTCGAAAATAACTGTGAGGGAACTGACATGGGCACTTGTAAGTCAAGGTACTGCTGTGCACCGTGTCACCTTTCAGTTAATTGAGTCTAACACTGCCCTAACTTAAAGTAAATAAGGGGAAATTGTTTGTTGTTGTTTTGTTTGGGGTTTTTTTTGTGCTCAGGGCCCTCTCTATAGTGTTTTCCTTACCTCATTGATTCAATATGAGGTGTCCTGGCTGGTCCACCAATAATACAGAGCACAAAAGTAGGATCGTCATGGCAATGAAAGAGGCACCACATTCCTTATTATAGGCCAGCGAAGCGTCAATATGTTTCAAAAGCTGTTAGTTTGAGGTCCAGTTGTTACATTCAAGAGTCCGAAACATAACGCTAAATATGCTGACTTTGTTTTTGTATAGCACAGAGCAAAAGAATAAAAATAAAAAAAGGGAAACCCCAATTTGAAATGTCTTGACAATGGTTTTTAACGGTTTCATTTTTGATGGTCAAGCATTTCTTTAGTTGTACAGGCAGTCGGATGATTGCATGGAGATGTTGACTTTCCGCTCCACTATTTTGTACCGATGTGTAGCTGTCGCGGACTTTGCACAAGTCTAAAATAATCATGAAAAATAAATGAAATGTCTATTTTGCTAAATAAATAAAACCAGATCTTATTTAATATGATAAGCTCTGATAATGCAAGTCATTGGAGTCAGGCAAATTGAAAACATTTATAGAATTAAGTTTTTTTTTTGTTTTGTTTTTACTGTGTATGCAAGTGCATGCATCACTGTGACAAACAAACAGGTCGCATGTTAGCATGACGACGTGTTGAGCTCCACATAAACATTCCGTGTACAACATTAGCGGCAATGCTGAGATATCTCAGCATAAAGTTCACATGAATGGAGAGATAAGAAAGAAAAAGAAAAGTTGGCCTACCAAAATCTGGTGGCATTCCCCCCCCTGTTTATTTGTATTCGTGATTCTTGCTGTTCACATTCTGTTTGCACTAAACCTGCCTGTTTTTACCACGGATTTGTGCATTTATAGAAACGTGTGCAATATAAATTTTTGGTCTGCTTTTGATTTTTTGCTATTTGGAATAAACAAAACAACTTGAACGTAACGTTTCCAGTCATTTGTGTACTATGCATCATGCTTAGAGGATGTTTTTAGGCTAATTGGACAAGGGGCGTGTCGACTTTTTATAAACACTGCAGGATCCTGAGGTTGCTTGTCATCTGGAATGCAATTAATTAATCAAAACTAATGGCTAAAGTCACTGATCTTTATTTTGTTTTTTACATTTACAATTACTGTCAACTATAATTGTTACATCCACTAAGTTATCAGGTTGATTGTTAAGCCTAGAACAGCAAATTATCCTTCAATGTGTTACATGTGTATTTGTTATTCTTTTGTGTACAACAATTTATATATAATAAATAGTCCATATGTATTCGTTTGTTGCCAAAACAGTGACAAGATTGTGTGGCTAGTATTTAGTGTAGCTATTTCTATGTCATCTATGTTCATTTTAGCATAAAGAGGCAACTTGTAATAAACGGCAAATGTACATACTCATGAGCTGACAGATTGTTGCATGAGCAAGCGAAGTTCTGCGTTCTGCTGTTCCAGACTCTCAATTTCAGGGATCCAATCGGAGATCTTGTTAAGAACAGTCCTGGGGGACAGAGAACAAAGATGGCATGTTGTGTGTTTTGCGCATGCTTTTTGTTTGTATGCTACTACTTACATGTGCTTTTTCAGTATGATCTCAGCCGCCTCCCACACTTTGAATTTATCCTTGGTGATGATGTTGGCCAAACTTTCCCAGTAGGCTTCGTCCGCCGAGGAATCCCACATGTCTGCGCTCCAGTAGCGAGGCTGCCCCGAGTCATGACTCCGCCTTGAGACAACATGATGTTCGCTCCAGCTATAAATTCGACAACTATCATCACAAATGTATACATTCATAGCCAACCTGAATCGACTGTGATGGTTCAGGAAGTCCTTAAAAGCAGGCAGGATGTGGTTTGGATTTAATGCCGAGCTGGTGGCGCCACCTTGTGACGTGCCACTGGACTCAGCTGGCACCCTCTGCTGGTACTTGAGCATAAAGTCAGCCAACCTGGGTAAATCGTCCTCCTCCAAGCCAAAAATCTGGGGAAAGCAACAAAACACACGGCAGCTACGGAAGCTGAGGAAAATGGCACACTCCACGATGGTTGTGCAGTAAATGTAAAACAAAGTTGACATGAACGCACATAGAGAAGAGTCTCCAGCTTCACAACTTTCTGTTCTTTCTCATCCAAGGTCGCCAACAGCTGAAGTCTGTCCTCCGTCAGGAAGCCCTGAGAGAGTACACAGAGGAAAAAAACTGTGAAAAGATGTAGAGAGTGTCATTGGATTCGTGGAAAGCCTGGTCCCTAAACACTCAAATAAGCTTTTAGTCAAATTTATTGAACAAAAATATCGAGTTATGCAATTGGACGGAAGTGCCTGGAGCTCACCAACTCGTCACACAGCAACTCCATGAGTTCCTTCATGGTCTCCAAGGGCACCTTCTTCTTCTCCTCTGATACTGCAGCCGCTCCATCCATCCCAGCAGAGCTCTCAGGCAACAACCCGGTCTGTTCCACACTGGCTGGTTTCCAAAGGTGGTCTGGACCAGATAGATCCATGGAGGAAGCCGCTTGAGGTGTCGCCCAGGCCAGACCGAGGAGCTGCTTGTAAATCATGGAGTCGACGAGCAAAGCCTTCTCGGCTTGTTGCCTCACTTCCTTGTCAAGCATCTTCCACATTTCCTCAAATTGTTTGGCGTCCGAGACAGCAAAGTGCCTGTTTGAGGTGGTGCACGAATGTAATCATTCAAACGAGTGTCAGGAGTGCATTTCTAGTAGGGCTGAACAATTAATTGAGTTCAAATTGGCAAGAATGCAGTTTTTAAAATCGCAAAGGCTGCAATTTAAGGGTGTGGGAGGTCATTTAAGTGGGTTGGTAGGCTTTATTGTTTATATAAATTGTATTTATTTAGTTATATAGTGTCTACGTAAGTTAAATGCTTAGGAAGTGTTATCCATTCCACAAGAAGCGGATCTTGACAATATAATCGCATATTAATTAGATCGCATTCACAATAGTGAGGGTTAAAAAAAAATCATAATAATTTGCAATTCAATTATTTTTCAAAATCGTTCAGCCCTAATGTTTCATATCTTACTTGATTCTCTGCTGTATACATTGGTATTGCTCAATACTGCGTTTGTAGCCGTTGGATAAACGGCTGCTCTGCTTCTCTGATTGTTTCTTGCTGCTCATGTACGTGCGCTGCAGGTTTTTCAGCTCCGTCTGCAGACTGGAACACAAAACATACAGTAACTTTTTGGGTTTGTTTTATTAGTAATAAAATAATAAAAGAGAACACAATGAAATAACTGGTGTAATGAAAAAAGTAATGACTGTTGTAATGGTATAGTTTGTATTGATTTATGTTGACCTTTAGCACCCTCTCGTGGTAACAAGTGGTACTGCAGTATACTTGAGACTGCCTTGAGTTGATGACGTCAGTGTTCAATGATATTGAGTGATTAGCCCACGTAACAGACTATTTGTGGTCATTTGCATAATTTTCCGGAAGCTATAAAATGTTAAGTCAATTTGTATGTTTTTGGGAATGCACATATTGCTAAAAATGTGTTAAGAACATGTCATTTAAGACATTAACATCTTATACTAGCAGACCTGAATTTTGCTAACTAACTATGTTATTTTTATCATTCAGAACCCATGTTTTGCGATGTAATTAATGTTATAAACAAAGTAAAAATGCACTTTATTGTGATAATTTTACATTTGGGACAGGTTTATGCTAATGTGGCTATAAAACCGTTAGTCAAACATTTTCAACATTGTAGGCTACTAATGTTGTACTGTATTTCTATTTTTGTTTATTCCAATTTGATAGAAAAGAGAAAACAATACATGGACCCCTAAAGGCCATAACAAAACATCTCATCTGTTAACTGTCTGTCTGGCTAGCTGAACAGAACAGTCTTGCATCCAGTGAGGACAGAGTAGTATTTGTGTGTTGGACTATAATTGTCCTGTAATAGCATTTACTTTCCACAAAATTAAAAAAAATAGTAAATGCGAGCACAAAACACGACTGTACCTAATATTTTGTCCTCCTTTGTTTTTCTTCTGTGAGGTCTATTTGCAGTTAGCAAACCAACTCAATGGCATTATAGCGCCATCTATTGGTAATGTCCTTCCACTGCAACGAAGCGCCTATCTAATCATTTTCACTTATCTCAAGACAAAAATTGGTATAGTAACAGTTGTTGTTGTTTTTTTTACTTACCTGAGGATTCTGCTTTTCATGTGGGCTAAGTTGTATATCTCTCGGTCGTCCTTGTCTTTGATGTAGTTTATATTGCTAAGCACGCTGTCGGCCATCATCTGCTGATGTTCCCTCTCCAGATCCTGCAAAATTGACTCATTTTAAGTAGTTCTTGGGACTAAACAGTAACATAGCTGTTGAGTTTGGAAAATAATGTAATTCTAATTGCATTTTTCCCCTAAGCAATTATTTAGAAACACAATCTTTACAACAATAAACAACATCAGATCGATTATGCATTATCTAAAAATGTAATCTTACAAAATTCCTCTTCATACCTGAAACTTAGCAAAGTGCTCGGCCCTCATTTCATCATATTTATATTCCGGATCCATCATCAAGTTGTAAATTTTGGCTTCGTACTCCTCCACCGTCGTCTTTCTCTCTGCCAGCCTCTCTTGCTGCAAGCACACCGTCGGCCATTTACATGTCGCGGCTGATGCATTTCAAATGTAAATGGAAGAAGTTTTTGTCTCCTGACCTGCTGGTCCCGCAGCTCCTTGACGCACTGCTCCCATTCTGTTTGGTCTTTTGTGAGCAAGACGTCATGCTCCTGCTGGTACACGCTCTAGAAAAGGGGGGACCATTAGTGACACGTTAGCAGCCTGCGATAATGAACTCTGAACGGCGATGCTTTCAGCGCTGATGGTGAGCAGGTACATTTGCCATTTTAGTTGCGTGCAGCATGCCAACCAGGGTTATGATAGTTTCGGATTTTTCATTATAGTTGGTTTTTATTTCTTTTTCAATTTTGTTTTTGAAATTCATTTACTTTTAATTGGTTTTTAGAAATAAAAATTTATTTTGAAAATAATGTATTGTAGTTTAGTTTTAAGTTTGTTTATTTTGTGTTTTGTTGTTGTTGATGTTGAAAAGCTGATGTCATTTTCAACAACATAATTAGAATGAGTTCTAGTTTTATAAATGTAAATTGTTTCAGTTAGTTTTCATTTTTGTAAAGGCATTTTCTTTTTACAATTTTAGTTTGGGTTATTTCATTAGTTTTCATTTACTAATAACCATGATGACAATCATTGCCCGTCGCAAATATTTCCTCATAAAAAGGTGCTGCTAAAATAATCCAATCAATCTTTAATGATTACTTGCAACAATCAGTGGAAGCTTCGTGCAAAACTGAAGCAATCTGTCAAAAATAACTGGTAATGCATCTCACATGTCTGTATGCACTCCCAGCTGTGTCTTTATGTACTCCCTATGATGTCTGGATGTGCTCCTAAAGGCTCTCCTCTTTTAACTTTGTACTAATTACAACTTTTTAAAAAGAAGAGGGGGGGAAATTGAGGCAATGGGTCCAAAACAACTCATAATGTGACTCACATGGCCGTACAGTATGTACTCCCTACAACATGAGTTGTCTCCTCCATTTTATGAGATAATTACAACATTTAAGATAAAGCCAGCTCATAATATCTTGGAATGCTCGGGAATGTTGATGTTGCATGTGCATTTGGGTGAGTGTACCTCAATCTGATCCAACTCTTCCCTGTAGGCCTGAGTCAGAGTACAGATGAGCTCTTCAGAGCGTTGCATCATCTGATCAATCTCCTCGGCCTGCCTCCTCAAGTCCTTCACGTAGCGATCGTCGCCGCTCTTCAACTCCTGCTCGGGGTTACATCGAAACACGATGACGTCGTCGTCACCGATGGATGACGGTTGAAATGGTGTGTGCGTTTTCGTGACCTGCTGGAGGTCTTTGATGACTTTCCTCTTGTCCTCAAGGAGTTCCGAGCACAAGAGTTGCTGCCACTTGAGCGTTTCCTGCAGTTCGTACGGGACGAGCGTCTGCTCGGCCAACGACCACCTGCTCGTGATCTCCTCAAACTTCTCCTGGCTGGACTTGACTTGCTTCTCCAGCAGCTCGAAGCTGAGTTGAGAAGGGACACACCGAGAAAGGATGCAATAGCATTGATAGCGTTTATTGGGAAGATGAAAACTCACCGCATCCTGCGAGCTTCCTCCAATTCCTCCCTTTGCATGGAATCTTTGGCGTCAGCTGCAGCTTGGATGTTGCTCACTAATGCAAGCAAATCTCGCTCCAGTTGGGAAAACCTCCCAGGGCTGCATGACTGAGCGTCCTGAAATATATGCAAATAAATACTGCACTACTAAAACTAATGATAATAATAATGGCACAAAGGCAGAATTAATTCTAATTCTAAAAATATAAAACATAAACGCGTATGTATTTTGTATTATTCACATTTTTAATTCGCTGTGAATGACATCATACATGACCAATGTATACTAAAAATAATAAACATAATTATATATATATATATATATATAATCAACAATAATAGGCATAGTGGCAGAAAATTCACATTAAAAGCTATTAAACAAAAACATAAAAATAATAAAAACAATATCGCATTATACTACTCGAATATTATTGACAATAATAATGTGCCTTTTTGTTCACAATATTTGTGGTTCAGAGTTTTTTTATTTATTTTTTATTTTAGTTATCCTCTTCAGTCACGAGGGACTGACTTTTGAGTGTGTCTATAATGAAATGTCCGATTTCGTAGAACATGATTTTAGATTGCACACACACAAAAGCTAATTTATTTTGAGTTGTAAACTTGTGGGGGGGGGGGGGGGGGTTCGAGGGGCACAAACCTTTGCATGTTGCTCTTCTCCTTGAGGCAGCCTCTCCTGCGCGGACGCTCTCCATGTGCACAGTGACAGAAGGCCATTTCATTTCACATTTATACTCATTATTATCTATACACTTGGCTTTGCAAAATAAATTCTAAACCACGCTAAATACACAGTGAATGTTGATTTAAGTGCAAAAATAATATGGCTCCATTTACCCGTTTTCTGCGTCTTTAATTCCGGGAAAATCCAACTTTTCACAAACCTTCTCAGCAACCTTCACTGTTTCCATGATTATGCGCTGATGATTTCGAAATCTTACACCGTATGACGAAGTAAGAAGGCGCGCAGATTCCAGCAGAATAGCGCAGCGCTGCGTTTTGCGACCTGTTGCTACGACAACCGAGTGCTGCCTTCAGGGACACTCGGAAAACCAATAACAGTGCATTGAATACACTAAGGAAGGGCATATAGGATGAGACAGTATAGTAAGTATATTGTTTGGTTTTGTGACACATTTTTCATGATCGGTTTTGTTGTTCGTTTTTACGGCAGATTATACATGGATAAAAATATACTTTTTTTAAAACTTTTTTTTTTAATTAAGGACTAAAAATACTAACGTAAAATATACTACAGACAATTTACAGGTACAAGCATACAAAATAAGCAATACAGTTTTTTAAAAGAACGCAATAACATAAATGTTTAATTTGAAAAAGTATGATATGACAAGACAATAATGAGAACACTTTTGAAGCGAAAGCACAGCCGAGGTTATGAACATTTCCCCTGAATACAGCACCAAATAACTATTTCCAAACTTGTTGAAACATTTTTTTTTTTTTTAAATCAATGAAAAATTGTTTTCAGGTTTTATTCTTAATAACCATGAGCGTAAATAATATTTGATAGTGATTTTGACTGAATTTAACACCAAATATTGTATTTCAATTTGTTGTTACTGGAATATTAAATTGTACAGAAAATCATACATTTTGACCTTGGGCGAAATTATAGTAATAATAATACTGTACCTAAGCCAAAATTTTTATTTAAAAAATGTTCACTGAATTTGGAATATCCATTTGTTGACACTGAAACCTGTAATTGTGCTAGAAGAACATACCTTCGACCATGAGCAAAACTTAATTTTAAATTAATGTGATGATAAAAATTGTGAATGTTTTTTTTTCCAAATACTTTTCACAAAATTTGAAACTAAATATTCCCATTTGTTGATACTAAAACATCTAAATTATTTAGAAAAAAAAACTTTCATTTGACCGTGAGTGAAATTTGTAATCACAATATTGAATATTTGAGTCATGCTGAAAGTTGCATGCTAGTTTATTCCTATCTCCAGCATCAAATCGGGTCATCGAGGTATAATAGCAAGGCTCACATTTATAAATTACTAGATTTACTAATACTGTACATACACATATACAATATAACCCAAACTACAAGACAATTCCGTGTTTGTAAATGGAGCTTAACTACTCAACGCAACCATTACTTTTGAGGCCAATGTGTAATGCCAACAGTTGTCCGCAGATGGCGCTAACGCCTTGAAACAAAGCCCATATCAAGAGTCTACCTGATCAAAAACAGAAGCCTCCTTGCCCAAATGCTCACTGTCTTGTCAAGATGATGGCACCCAACCTCACAAAGGGGTCAGATGCTCCTGCCCTGAGAGCGGGAGGGTCCCCACCCCAACGGCCGCTGCATTATCCTCAAGTGGCCCCCCAGGTAGCAAAGGTTTCTGACATATGATCCAGCATCTGCGATGTCGCCAACAGCTGACTTGTCATAAGACCTTTGTGCAAACGAGGGATGACTAAGGAGCAGAACGGCTGATTTTCTTACGAGCTGGAACGCTCTGGGATTATAATTTTTTTTTTTTTTTTTGCAAGAAGCTGCTGCTGAGATTACAAACTGAATGACTGCCATTAGAGTGATTCTATAATCTATCATAATGCCATAATCTTGGGATTGACAGACTTTGACCCCCGCTCGCAGGTGTATAATACACCCCATTCACTCTCGCGTATGCTCTGCGCGAGGCGCATGTGTCGTGCGCGCATGTGTGCGTGCTAAATCCGAGCCCCGGGGGCCATATGTTTACTTCTTAGTCAACAAAGAATCAGATTCATCGCCGAGGCGTTGAGAGGTGCGTGGCCTAAAGGTCGCATACAGCCAGTTAACTGGCGGCTTAGGTGGAGGGGGGCCCGGCCTTGCATAATGAACTAAACGCTAAAGGAACGATACAGTGGATATAAAAAGTCTACACACCCTGTTCAAATGCCAGGATTTTGCCATCTAAAATAATGTGACCAAATAATTTTCCCACCATAAAATTTTCAAGAAGGGAAGTCAACTAAATGAAATGTGGTTGCACAAGTGTGCACACCCTCTTAAGACTGGCTGTGTTCTGAATGAACAATTCACATTCAACTTCACGTTAAATGGGAGTCAGTGCACAAATGCCACCAAAGGGCCTCTGATTGACCCCAAATAAAGCTCTTGTAAGATTTCCTGACATATTTTGGCTTTCTAGGAAAAGCCTACCAGTTTAGTGCTATTTGGAACTGTTCATAATTCCTTCCACCCTATCTAGGGCCCCCATTCTGAGAAAAAAATACATGCTTGAGGTAGGGTGTTCTTTTGTCACAAAAAAAATAAAACATTTAAATAGCGAGTGTGTAGTCTTTTTATATCCACTTTATTGCATATAAGGTGAGCACTGACTCCCATTTAACGTGAGTTTGAATGTGATTTGTTAATTCAGAACACAGCCACATCCCAGTCTTAAGAGGGTGTGCACACTTGTGCAACCACATTCCAGTTAGTTCTAACTTCCCTTCTTGAAAAACGAATTGTGTGGAAATTATTTGGTCACATTATTTTCAATGGCAAAATCCTGGCATTTGAAAAGGGACTTTGTAGACTTTGTATATCCACTTTATTGCATATAGGGTGAATTTAAAGTATCCCCCAAAATACGTCGGTTTTCGAGAAGAGGCTCCTTCCCGCAGAGCATTCTAAAGCAGTGGAGGAGAATGTGTTCTTGTCCAATGTACAGCATTTCACAAACTCACATTTCATAAGCCGCAAGGACAAATACAGAAATGACATTTTCTGCCCACCATAATGAAGTGTGTTGTTCTCATCCGTCAAAATACACAAATGGTTCATGTCTATTTCGATGTTGCCTGGTGAAGTGGCCAACTGTGTTCAGTGAGACTCTTTAGCAAAGCTTCAAATTAAGCAATTTTCATTGTTTGCAGTAAAGCCGGAACACAAACCTCAGCACATTTTTTCGTGGTTGTTGTGTCACTTTGCAATATCATACTCATTAGTCCAGAATTTTTAATAAACCAAATCTGTGAGTGGATTAGGTGGTCAATTATTATGTGAGGAATTAAGCCGATTACCTCTGGATATAATTTTTTTTTTTTGCAAAGCGGCAATAAATCCAGTAAAAGTCAATCAGCTGCCTTGACGAATGCAGTCTTCGTTGCAATGACATCTCAAAAAATGCATTTTATTATACACACAAATTCATAAACTTTTTCATCATCTGATATACTTGTTATATAAATCCTACCGTAACTATATTCATCATTTATAAGGTGATTCTTTGACTTTCAGCCCTCAGGGGTTAAACAGCAGAATTTAGCGGGAATTTTAAGCCGTCACCGTTGAGCCACACGGGCCCCCGGGCGACGCCCCCGGGCGGCACCACCGCGTTTTCGCGCTGCATGCTGGCAGTGAAAGGGCTCATATGACTCGGCGTGCGCGTAATGCTCTTAGCGGCGAGCTGATGGGCCTCGGTGGTTGCGCTCCGTAAGACCAAGAAGCCAAGAAAAGTGTTTTAACGGGCGTGTGCGCGGCTGTCGAGATTATCGGGCCGAGTATCTTTATCCTGCTGTTAGATTAGCCGCTAATGATGGAGGAAAAAGCCCACCCCCGTGCGAGAGATTGGAACTGTGGCCCTTCGGACAACCCCAGAGCTGCAGTCAGTCATTGGATGCTACAAGAAGGGACTCAAATGAATTGTGCATCACGATTAAGTCATCAAAGCTCCTTCGGATGTGCACGACTTGGCCATGAGGCGGCAGTATAATATAGTATTGCAAATAAAAAGTTGTATTCAACTACTATAAGTGTCTCAGTACGCCACAGTAATATAACATTTTGAAGAGTCAGATTTGTGTTGAGGTAATTTTCTGCCACTGGGTGGCATTAGTGTTTCATGTTAGCTGTTGGTGACAGGAACAGTACATTTTGCTTTTCAAATTCAAAGCAATTGGTATTTGGAACATGAAGCAGCCATTTTTGTTCATTGTAAATTACAACTCGTCACCAGTCCCCACAAATACAATTCTATTTTTGTCATATTTATTATTGCTAAATTGTGTTCAAGTGACTCCTTTGCACAAAGTATGTAAAATAAAGCATGAGTAAAAAGTGTATTTACATTTTTTATAACTCTCGACATTGTATTTAATGCTTCTTGATGCCATTTAAGGTCAAAATTTTAGTGAATTCCATGTAATAATTTTTTTTTATTATTTTAAGGTTTTGTTTGATGAAATTTGTGCTGTGTGTGGAAATCTAATGGAGGTGACGATCCATCCAGCGTAACATTGTGTTTAACAGTTGGGACAGCACAGCCCAAGCTTTTTTTGGGGTGGTGGGGGGGCATCAATTTTCACAATGCAGTCAAATGACCCAGACAAAAGGAAAAAGGAAATACAGCGTTAAAATTAGTTTTGTTATAGGCGATATAGCATGACTCCTTCTTGTGACTGGCCCCATGCGCGCTATTTAAAGACACATGATCAAGCATTGCAAGTGATCTCAGACAAAAACCTTTAGTAAGTAAGGCCAACAAGGGTTCGGAAGCTCACGTGAACAAAATTATTACTGCACGTTTACAAATACTACAAAACTTTCTTAACGTTCAACATTATGTTCTGCTCATTTCGCGTTTTTAAGGACGGCATTTTTAAAATCTGTCCAGGGACGACAGACAGGAAATAGCCTTTTGGCTAAATCTGGCTTCCTTACAGCCACGTTTATTAATGTGCTTTTTCCCTGGTCAATAAACCAATAAATAATTAAATAAACGTGCTCAATGTTCATCAATTCAGCACTTACAAACAGAGCTGCAAAGAAATACCAGGAAATGAATGCGCAACTAAGAAAAAGAAAGAACTCTACAAGGTTCAACAAAAGACTGATTTTGGAAGCGGGATTCAGAGTGCTCTCATGACTTATGTGTATGTGTTTGTATTTAGCCAACACAGCCAGTGATGTGCACCCTCTTCATGTGACAGATACAACACACGTCACCGCTAATGGACATGGAGTACTTCCCTATTTTTGTATGTGGCTTTTTCCTGGGCTTGCATTAAAGACATAAAACCCATTTCTCCATCAATAGCTGGCGCACATACTCACATTTGAGTACACGCATTCACACAAAACCACAAGGATGTTTGTGCAGCAGCATGTGCAACTATGTAATTAATAATATTATTGGAAAGCGTGGATCCGATTTTTTTTTTGTTTAACAATTTTCAATTACAACAGCATGCGGTAGAGCAGAGTTGAGCCCTTCAGTGATGCTTACCTCCTGAATGTGCCTATATGCTATCTTGACGTTTCACGTTTTACTCACGGAGAAGGGGGGAACGGTCCAGGATGTTGTGTTGGGGACCTCGGAAATATATGCAATACATCTATACCAGGCTTAGTAAAACTGGAGAGTTGCAGGATATGTTAAAGCCCATCCAAAAAAAATAATGAATGGCGATTGATACCGTTAAAGTCAAAACATCTTCATTTAATGAAAATATATCCGGTTACAACTGAAATAAAAAGTCTAATGGAAATTAAAGACAACGTGATGGTATGTCGCTGAACCAAAGTCAGATATGTACATTGAAAACTCCAGTGTGTTTGACATTAAATTAACGTGGGTCCTCTAAATACTGATGGGTGAATTCAGCCTTGTGAGAGGAAGAACCGCTGTTTACCACAAACCTCCAAAATGTGCAAAAACTTGAACGCGTCAGTGGCATCCGCCATCAGCTCTGCTTGTCTTGAATGTTCACCAGACTGGAGGCGTACGACTTTGCTCTCTTGGCTGCAATAAAGGGAAAAAAAGAGGAGAATCGCCATTGCTTTGTGTGTGGTTTCATTTTTATTCATAATAAAAGTAAGGCTGATGCTATCGAATAGAGTATTTTATCGATTATCCCAGCCTTAATTCAAGTAACT
Organism: Leptonotus elevatus; assembly: GCF_054856555.1. Classification (NCBI taxonomy): domain Eukaryota; kingdom Metazoa; phylum Chordata; class Actinopteri; order Syngnathiformes; family Syngnathidae; genus Leptonotus; species Leptonotus elevatus. The sequence goes on from NC_141256.1 coordinate 11,209,697, forward strand.
GGATAACAACTGATTTGGCTTTATTAAACAAAACTGTGCGCATTTTGAGTTGCAGGTAATATTTTTGTCCACTTGGGATCCTCACATTCCACTGTAGTATCTGTGACTTTGAGAGTGTATAGCTTTAAAAAGGTGGGGGCTCGCCCGGTGAGTGACGTGGGTGTCAGCAAATGACAGTGTAACACGTCGTTAACTGGCTAACCCATTAGCCCACTCTATTTTTTTTTAGTTTTTTCAAAATTACAGCCTTTGCCATTTGTAAACGCCAATCGACAACTGTACATTGCAATAACAATTAGAATGACGATTACACAACCAAATATTTAAAGGAATCTCTGCATTTATGATTTTGTCCTAAACTCCAAGTACGCCACCCCCAAAGCCCCTTTAGCAGCCAACAAAGAGCCCTCAAAACCCCAGTCAAAATATGTGCGCGCAACAATGGGGGAATTACGCGGGTTACTTACGGTGTATGAGCTTGCGTTTCTTTTGTTCCGAGTGAAGGAAGCTGCTCAAGTAGAAGATGATGGGCAGAAAAAGCATGAAGCTGGACACGGCGATGACAGGCACCGTCTCCTCCCGGGGGAAGGAACATTTGAAGTTTTTACTCCACAGCCTGCGGGTCATGTTCATCTGAGAACGAGGAAAAGTGGCAACATAAGCGCTGGCGACGATGACACAATATCGCTAATAAGTCCGCCCCATCTATGCCGTACTCATTTCGGAAATGCAACATCTGTAATCAGCAAGAGTATACGAACGACACGCGCTGACACTTCAAAGTCACAACACTGGAATTAAAAGTGAAGACAGTAATGCTGCCATCAGCTTCCACTCCGCCCGAATGTGCAACAAACAGCAGAAAAAGAGCTAAGACTTTGGGAAATGTTAATCGCATTCAAATCCCAAGGCTAAAAAAACACCTTTGTGCAGTTTGATCGTTTGGCCTGTCACGACAGCAACTTTCTCGGGAACGCATTTAGTATGATAATGCAGGTATGCCCATTTAAAGTAACGGGAAGGCATAGAAACAGTCATTTGTGAAGTGAATGAATGTGTGTGCTAAACATTAGCACAGATGCTTTAAAAAACAACAACTTTTTATTGTATTATAAACACTGGTTATCTTAATTTCCCACTACAATATTGACACTATTCTCTACATTACATTACACATTATTAGTGCTAAATGTGCTAACAAGGTAGTTTGCATATACTGGCTGGGGGGTGTTTATTTACTGAGAGTATCAGATGTCTATGCGGGGTATGGTGCAATTAAATTGCATATATGCATTTTAAAATAACATTTTTATACAAATAAGCAATAATAGTCGATTAAAAATACAATATATGATATGCTACTATTAAGTGGATGACGAAACCAGCAATTAAATGGAGTCTAATGAGAATTATAGGGCATTATTTGAGGAAATAAGGTAGAGGGGTTTCTTTGGTTTATGACGCAGCTCTGTTCCTATGATGGCTAACACATTAGCAAGTCATAGTTACAGTAAATATCTCTCAGAATAACAGACACCTGAGGACACTATTTGAGGAAAATGCGGTACCTTAAGTGGCTTTGATCCTTTAGTTTCTGACCAATCTGTTATGAAACTGCCCGATGATATTCCATTTTTAAGGATCTAAGTGTACTTCACAAGTAGAGGGGGGAGCCCAGGAGCAAACAAATCCAAACTGCCACTTCAAGGACCAATGAAATTGTAATTGATCATGACTAACACAATCCATAGTTTGAGTCATTGTTAGCTACAATGAATTATAAATAGCGGCTCTAAGTACTGCATGTTATGTATTTTAATTCCAGACCACCTGTCACAAAAGTAAAAAACAGTATACAGTACACTTTTTCCAACATTCCCGAGAGTACGTACCCCGTCTTCAATGTCAATACACATCGTGTCATTCTTTTCCATGCCGCTGTATAGCTCATTGAGGCCCTTATATGCACTCTTACAATTTCTACAAAGCTCTGTGTGGTTGCCCTGTGGAGACGTGGCAAAAGGGGACACACATTCAGTTTGTGTGAATCTGTGACCGCAAAATAAGATAAAGTGAGTACCTGTTGGTATCTATCAAAGCAGGTGAGAGTTTGGTTGAGCGTGGACATAAAGTACAGCGTGTCATCAGTGAGGCTCTGGAATCCATCGTTGATACAGTCTACATGAGGGGGAAAATGCACCAGCAATAAAAAAAATAAAAAATAAATCAAAATTGCTTAATTAATAACGGTAACATCGAAAGAGGAAAGGGACACGTTCAAAAGTTATCTGATTGGCAAATAATGAAGACTACAGAGCACAACTGATAAAAGTCACATGCCTTGTCTCTCAAAGTCATATGATTCATAACCATAGGAGAAGTGACTCCTACTGCATGTACAGTAGATGCCCAATGAAGTGTTTTTGTGCACTTACTGTCACAGGCAGATTTGGTCCACAGGTCCTTCAGGTTGCGAAAGAGCAGATAAACCACCATGAGACGGTCACTGCGCAGAAGGCTGTCCCTGCAGCTCTCATTGCCAGGACCCAACTGAATACATTAAGCACCAAAAACAACAACAAACCAAGCAGAGGTTTAGCGTTGCCTCCAAAAAATAAACCAGCTGTAAGGAAGAAAATATCACAAGACTTTCGTGACTCGTGAGACACACACACACACACACACACACACACACACACACACACACACACACACACACACACACACACACACACACACACACACACACACACACACACACACACACACACACACACACACACACACACAGCTCCAAAGTCAACGTTGTTGTGGTACCTGGTCCGAGGAGATGTTCAGGAAGGTTGTCACCAGGTTGCCGTAGGCGCCGAAGCAGTTCTGGCAAATTTTAACCGGCCGCGCGGACGGAACCAGGCAGTTGACATACGCCACATAGTGCTGGCCAAAGAGGCGCAGCAGCTCGCCGCAGTAGTCGCTCACCTCCAAGTCGTCCGGGAAGGCGGACAGCAGGCTGAGAGGGGCGGGAGAGTCCTCCTCCGCCGCCGCCGCCGGCTTGAAAACGGGTGACTCGACCGCAGCCAGCGCGGAAAGTGTGGAGTTAGCTCCTTCACTTGTCGCAAGAGCGCAAATATACAGCACCCACGCGGTTAAAAACCAGTTTTGGTGATTCAGAGGCATGTTCCACAGCTTACATGCGTTCGGGTATGTTCGTCCGCCTCAGAGAACCCATGACTTCCGGGTTTGGGATGAGCGGGATCATGTGACCGATGGAAATCTCGCGAGATCTCAAGAAGAACGCCATGGGCAGTATTTTACATACAAATACAGTGTGCGGTGATAACAATAGTAGTAGAACGTAGGAATATATATCTTTTTACATTTATTTTCTTAGCAATGGCAAAGCTAAGCTTTTTTATTTTTTTTATAGATCTGAATATGAAAGCTAAATGTCCATATCTGCTGATTTTTGTGTAATTTCGAGGTAAAATTAAATGTTTTATCAAAATATAATATCACACTTCTATTCATCAAGCATTTACCCATGTACGTATTCATTATAAATCCATCATATCTCTCTCTCTCTCTCTCTCTCTCTATCTATCTATCTATCTCCATCCCTTTGTCCATCCATCCATCCTCACCGATACACCATTGCATCAAATAATCAGAGTCAGCGTAAACGCTTTGGCCTCCCACGCTGATTGTGATAATTGTCACGAGGCCCTCGAATCAAGCCGCGGCAGTCAATGGCCGCTAATGTGAAATTAGTAGCTTTTGATAAGTCTCAGGCCGCATCAATTCTGCAGTCATCGGGGGCCTAATGAAAATAAGGGGGAAGAGGACGCGCGCGGCACAGTCCGCCTATTCTAACGGCCGTGTGCCACTCGAGTGGTAAATACAGGGGTCTATCCTCCCGAAATGCTGCACACGACGGCGAGAGCTGCTCATTAACTCTTCTATCTGCCAACTAATTGCTCAGACGTGGCATCATTCCTTTATCTTTGCCCAAAGTGAGGCCTACCTCTCCATCAGAAAAACATGCAAAGTCCACTTGGAAGCACGGCCGTCATTTTTGTCGTATCATATTGCACTCTCATTTGCATTAAAGTAGTAACTTGGACATTATGACAGTGATAAGGCAGTGATGGGGATCATACTGATTACAACGTTATTTGCCTCTCTTCCTCTGCCGCTCTAATCAGGAGTGCACCAAGTAAAAAAAAAAATTTTTTTTTTTTAATCGGCATATCATTACCAGAGATGACCGTTATTGTCAGATGCTGGCATTCATTAGCATGTGCTAGATAATGGAACCAAGAGTACAAAAATCATCAATTAGACTGATCAAATACATGATGATGATGATAAGAGCTCTTCAGGAACTATACATAGCCAGGCTCAAGCTGGTGAACTTTCTCTTGATTTTTACACACAGTCCACCAAAGAAAAAGTGCAGCAAATTATACTCAAAATGACCCGAATTTAAAATCCGAGGTATTCTATGGCAAATGTCAACTGTATTCGGGTAATGTTTTCTATTGTGTGGAAAATCACCCCCGAGAACGGACGGCTCGTGCTCGTGCCCGTATAAGCCGATCAACACGTTCTTAAGGGAATTTAGAAGGAAACCACACAAAAGTTAAGCACTGTTTTACGTTTTTCTGTGTATAACCTCAAAGTTACGAACTCCACAATCATGGATGGCTGCTGCGACACAATCCTGCACAAACATGGCCGACTAAAATAAAGTAAATTGTTGAGTCTGCTCTTTGTAAGATTTTGTTATGTACCTTGGAGGATGGCAATAAATAACTTGAAGTCTCTTTTTTTTTTTAAATCTATATATATCTACCACTGCCACCTTAATGTTGCTCTTATGTCAAGTTTCTACTTGTAAGTTGGGTCACTCATAACTACCGCGGTACTCGAGTAGCCGTAACCAACCGGTTTTCCCGTGCCTCCCTCAGCCAACACAGGTGTTTCAAATGATCAGCTAATCAGTAAGATCTGCATGCCGCCTGATAACGTTCCTCAGATGTGTTGGTTGAGGGAGACATGGGAAACCGGCTGGATAGGGGTACTCGAGGACCGCGGTCGAGAACCACTGACTTAAGGCACTGTATGTTTTTTTTTGTGCCAACCAAAAAAACACAACCTTCAGCCGTTCAGAATTTTTTGACTAACATCCATTGTAATCCTGCTTTTTACACCTACAGAAAGTGTCGGCTTTCGGTTAATTTTATGATGATTATTTACTGTAAACACATAAGAGGGATCAGTACACTGTTGTACAATATTTTTGTGTCATCCGTTGCTCTTGCTCTCTCAGTTAAGTATACTAAATGTTTGTGTTTCTTTGTCATAAAAGATATAAAAACATGACTAGAGATTATTTAAATAGGGTATTTCTTTTCCAGGATTTCACTTATTGCGGGTCTGGTCTGGAATGTAACCCCGCTATGAATGGATAATTATACTGTTGCCCCTTTGTTTATAAATAAACATAAACAACATAAAATTGAGACAAGACCTGTTTTGGGTCTTTTGAAAGTGCCAAATAAGAGATCACGTTTCCCTCCACCCTCTGCTTACCCACTGATTTAACCTCATTCGATAATTGTTTAACATGTATTTTTTTCTCTCGATATTTTTACCATGCGAGTTGTGCCAGTCTCTCTGCACAGGTTAACTTCCAGTGGCCTTCAACTTGGCTCTTTGGCGCGATGGAGAGAAAAGTAGCTGTAAAGTTATGCAGAAGTTATTCTTCATCCCTCGGGCCGTCCCTAATCCGCCCAAAACCTCATTCTTTCATCGGAGAACTGTGCCTCCTTTCTTGCGCCCCCCTCTCTATACAACATAAAGTCAGACTGCATTTAATGGTTATGTCGCGATGGGAGAGGGGCTTTCTTCTTCGCCCTTTCTCCCCGATATCGCCCTTTTTCGTCGTGTGAGTCTCCCAACCCGCGGGGACCCCCATATTCTTCCCTCGGCGTCTGACTCGAATCGCAAACTAACCCTGATTTTCACCACTTTGCTGGGAATGGCGGGGAGTGATAATAGAGATTTCGCTTTCATTTTATACGCTTGACTTGGTTATTGTTGCTCTGCTCCTCTCCCGTGAGTCTCCTCTTTTCTAGGGATTAAGCCCTGACTTCGTCCTCGCTATACTGGCTGCCGAAGTGGCCCCGGGCCCCGGGGATGACAATTGATGCAGATCAAGGCAGGCCTTTTCTGTTCTCTGAAAAGCTCACTCCAGTTGAAATGAAGCAGTTGGACCGGACACGAGGGATGCTCGTCAGTTTGCTTCCCACAAATGCACGGCGGCAGCGAAAGTTGGGAATTGCTTTTTGCTTAGAAACGACGCTTAGAAATAAATGTGTTGGATATCGCTGATGTCCATCTTAAGTAGGCATAGACCGATTATCGGCCGGGCCAATTATCAGCATTTTGACAAATATCGGCCATTTTGAAGAATCATATGGCCTATTATAGATCCATTTCAGGGAACTAATTATTTAAATTTTCAGAGAACTCTCTGCACCTTCTTATTTTGGTTGAAATTAAAAGTAAGAATTTAATACTTCAGATATTTTGACATTTTGGAAAACTTTATTTACTGTAAAAAATAAGCAATTATTTACTTGTTTAAGTTTTTATTACTTTTGAATACATGCTACTGCCCCTGGGAGATCCCTGAACTTTTTTTGTATCCCCAATATTTTATGAACCCTAAAAGTTGCTCAATAGGCATATATATAAAATAAAATAAAAAAAACATTTAAGAGCTGGAGTTTCTGTTATTTTCAAATTTTGATGCCAATATTTTCCCTTTTAGTGAAAATGAATATCGGCTCCAAATATCGGTTATCGACGTCCTTGACTGTACTATCGGCCCTGACATATGTTAGACAACTTTTGCAGTCCTCTACAAAAAAAAAAAAAAGGGGGGGGGGGCAAAAAAACTGACAAACAAAAACAAAGAGAATCAAACATTGTATATTTTTAAATAGCACAACGCTACGTTCAACCAATCCACAGAGACCGTTTGTCAGTATGAAGAACGTAGGGTACGGTCTTGTGAACTCACCAAGTACGGTCTTCTTAAGAATGTACGAGAAAAAAATTATTCTTAAGAACGTGATTCTCTTTGTAAATTGGAACAGCCAGGGCTGGACTGGCCATCTGGCATACAGGGCAGAGGCCCGGAGGGCCGGTGTCTTTTGGGGCCGATGTGGTGCTATTCAATAATTCATTTCCTCCATTTTACCACAGAGGCCGGCCCACAATTTAGAGGGAGCAGCCCATTAATCCATTTACAATATAGAGAGCAAACTTAACCAATAAACATCAGTGGTAGAGCTACGTGGTAGCCAAGGCTGCTCAGATATTGGGCTAAATATCAAAATGCCAGGACCGATTATTTGTCCCAGTCCAGCCCTGGGAACAACTGTGTACTTGTTAAACCCCGAATTGTAATAAGAGAAGCTAGCTGTTGGCGCTACTGACAAGCTAACTCCTGCTGTGGCTCAACAATGAAATAACCTCGATCAGATTTGATGGTTTAGTCACAGACTTTCCCAAAAGTTACGTTTCTCTTTCCCATAAATGTGGGGAATGAAATTGCGTTAAAATGTACAAAATCTTCATCGATCGATATCGAGCACATGATGTTTATAGAGTGGGGATTTAATGTGCGGTCATTATAGCTTTGCTTGTGACGCAGATACAAAAACATCTGTCATCGCCGCAACAGTGTCCACGCATTGACTGTGTCACCTCCAATCAGGCTGTTGACGGAGTGTTGTGCACTCTTCCGCGGGTCACTTGGGTCGAGCCTCTCCTAGAAGAGCCGCCCCGGTGCTCGTACAGCGAGAAGGGGAGGCGGCGAGCGGTGGGATAATTACCAAACGCGCAGCCGACCGCAGACACACAAAAGCCGCTTTGACTTCCTCACTGCTGGTCGTCCCGGAGAGGACGGTCCCCGCTCGCTCTCCCCCCACTCAACCCCAGAACACCTCTCGTGGCTCCCGAGAAGCCCGGACGTCTTGTTCCATAACAAGACGCGAAAGTGACTTCTTTCAGCTCCACTGAACTGAACATAAACCCCCAGCGACAACCTCCAGTGCCCAAACAGAACAGGGGAGGACGGGTGGGCCAGGACGGAGCCCGTGGGAGGGTGACGGCCGGGGTGGGGTTGACGGATCGTTCGATAAAGTTGTTATTCACGTTAATGGAACACGGGGTGCCCAAAGTCCGGTTTTCATGCACTTTTGTCTCATATATCTATATATTTTTATAAATTTTGACCGGGCCACAATGTTATTCAAAAAAATAAATAAACTGGTGGAAGTGGGGGGGTCTAAAAACATTTGTGGTTACGACACCCACATCCCTCACAGGTGTGGCGCCCCTGTCATCAACTATGACTTCTATACTGTATAATAATGCTAATGAATTATAACTCAATTTCTACACACATCTAATCAGAAAACAAACACAGTGTAGCTCAACTTCTGACTAGCAGATGTCATGCTTAACCAAATAATGCTAATAATAATTACAATAATAATAATAATAATGCAGATTTATGCAACATTTAAACAGCCGATCTCAGAGCTCTTTAGATGGAGCCAAATCCATTTTTAATGTTTTGTTGTTATATATAATAATAATGATCATCTTAACGTATTTCATAAGGAGATCAACTGATGATGCACTTTCCTAAAAAGAAAATAAACACCATGCTGATTTTTCATTTGAAATCATTAAATGTACAAACATTTGTTGGTATTTTTTTTCCTTGACTGCGCCAAATGAAACTGAAGAAATGACCGTGACACCCTCCACCCCTTCCACTCCTTCCACTGGCAGTGACACGGCAATGAAAGCAAGACGTGCTGTAAACATAATGGGCCTCGGGGGTGATTGTTTCTGGCAGGCTACAAAACACGTCGGCCCTCCCCTCAAATTAGTCCCCCAGGAGGGGACGGATGGGCTTGGGATAGGGGGGGGGGGGGGGGTCACATCCCATGGGAGGCACTGACATGACGGCATGCCTGCACATACTATCCTAAACATGCATCATATGGGTGCCCTTCCAAACTGGCATTATGGCATAATACAGTTTCAGTAACCATCTTAATAATGATACTTTTGTGCTACTTTTACGCAGAAAATTGTTTCGCATCCACACACTGATACGTTCAATGCAGTGAGCATAGCTGTTGTAGGACACCTAATAGCATTATTAGCTGGCCTAATGGAAACATGTACAGACTGAATAATAGGGGTCCAAGGATTGACCTGTGGGGAACTCCACAGGTCATAGCCATTTGGTCTGAGACTAAACTACCTCATAATAAGCATATCCTGCAATCAAAAGCAACAGGTGCTTGAAGTGGCCAGGTCGCGTGAGGGAGCAAACTGTTGGTGTGTTAGCATTAGCATTAGCCATGATTTGTGAATGAGGTGGTGGGGGAAATGAGGAAAAATCCTCTGTGGCGGATTGAGCCCAGATGCAGGCAGCGATGTTAACTTTAAGTGGTCCGCTCGCTCCCTCCCTCCGCCACCCTCCTACTTCCCAAGCCCCCAGGTTGCCTTTGCATGACATCATCCCCAAACTATGCCCCCCCCCCCTCCACACCCATGTGAATCTGAGCTGTCACAATCGACAGCCGGCCCACCATTAAACTGTACGCCAGCCCCATACGTTTCCCCTCTCTTCTTCACCACCTCCTTCCTCCGTCCTTCTTCTTCTTTCTGAACCCCCAGAAAGGCATTGTTTGAGTCAGGGCCTGATCAAAAAACTGTTGCCCGCCAACCACGGGGCTTTCTGTAAATTCAATGAGGCCACCTTAAAGATTTTCCTAATTAATGGATGACATCTTTGGCTGGAGGAGAGGCGAGGCATTCTGCTGCGGCTCGCTCTTTGTTCGCCTCCTAATTAACTTTCCCAGGTCACTCAGGTCCCCGCAACCTGCGAGTGAAGAGCTCCCATTGAGGAGGCAGTTGTAAACTTACTTTTTTCTTGCCTCGGCACTTAAAAGGGGAAAGCAACTATAGGGAACAGAAAATATCCTATTTAAGTCCTTTGTGCGTGAACTGCTTGCACATGTTCCAATAAAGGAAGTCTTCTAAATAAGCTGCCGTGTTGCTCTCCGCTACACCCCCCCACCCCCCCCCCTCATCCTTGTCCCACCTCTTTTCTCTCCCAGGTTATGAATGATAGCTGTGGGTTGAAGGGGGCCACGGGGCCAAAGGACAGCATCTGGGCACTGGGGAATTGTGAGCATCTCCAACTTTGAGGGAATTTAAGGATGGGAAAATTGGATAAGGATTGGGAAAAAATACAAGTGGCACTTTGCCCTAAATTGACAGTTTTTTTAAAGGACCCTTCTGCTTTCACCGTGACTTAAATTTTAGTTTTAGTTTTTTTTTTTTACTAACCCTACCAAAATATTGCAGACATTAACCAATTAACCAAATTATAGGTAACATTTGTATCCATTGTTGGACCGAGATGACAGATTTCAATTGTAATGTGTATATCCACTAGTTTGCTTTGTATGCTTCCTATTATGATTTGTAATATATTATTCTAAAATGTAGTGGGCCAAAAATAAAGAATATATAATGATTTTAAATAATTACAGAGAAGTGTTCAAGTTACTTTAATATAATGCATTATTGTTGCTCCTTGGAGTTTTTTTTTTTTTTATCTAAAAAATATAATACATTTAAGATGATGATAACAATAGAGAGATGTACATGTTACACTGTCACTCATTCTTGAGATAAGGGACAAACAATGTTTTAAATGTACATGGTATTATTTATTTATGCATATTTATTTGTAAAAGTATTTTTCAAAACAATAAAAAAAAAATATGCGTCTGACAGAGTTGACATAAATCAATTTCTAAACTGAAAATAATCATGTTTCAGTTTAAAAATTGATTTATGAGTTGACATAAATCAATTTCTAAACTGAAAATAATCATGTTTCAGTTTAAAAATTGATTTATGTCAACTCTGACAGACAATTTTAATTCAAACAGGCCTAAGAAGAATCTATAGTGTGAAATACATTGGAATAGCTTTTAGTTGCTCTGATGTCATAAATATATATATATATATATATATATATATATATATATATATATATATATATAAACTTGTTGTGATTTCACACTATTCTGAAAAACACATTTGTAAAATTATTACGTTTTAATTTTATTACGAGAAAATATATTTTCTTAAATAAATTTCATGTAAAGGGGCAAAGATGAAACAGTACCTTATCATATTAACTAAAGAAATTGCATACAAAATTATTTTTCATGAAATAACAAAAATTTACATCTAAAGGAGTTAACAAAAAACTTCTCTCGTCTGCATCACTTTTTTTTTTTAAGTGTTTTTTTGTTTACAGACGTAGGTGGCCAATCTGACAATAGATGACCTACACTCAAAAGCAACCCAATTATGAATCAAAAATGGACCGATCCACTTTATGGGTCAATTTGACCCCATTTTTTGGGTTGATGTATACTAAATGACCCAATGTGTTGACCCAAGTAAAGGATCTGAACAATATTTATGAGTTGATTTACGCTGAAAGACCCATTTCTCGACTCAAAGTTGGGTCAAATCGACCCAAGTAGTGGATGGGTCCATTTTTGACCCATAGTTGGGTTATTTTTAAAACAACTGTTTTTAGAGTGTATGATGAGCTAACTACTCTGCATATACTGAACATAAATCTGAAAATAAAATCTTGGCTTGCCACCAGTGGCCATCGTACACGACTGCCAGCCATCTCTTTTATCAAGGCTGCCAACATTGGTTACTTTCATAGTACCATCAGAGACTCCACTACACAGAAAATATAATAAAATCCACTTTAGTGTGTTTTTCATCTGTGTGTGTATGTGTGTGTTGTTCCATTGTTTCCTATAAGAAAAACTTGGACCTCTAAAGCAGCAGGCTCGCTAAGAATTCACGCCGACTGGAGACCGTGACCCTTGAACCTGACTTGGCAGCAGGCAAACGTCAGGTAAAGTGGGTCAGAAAGCGAGACTGACTGCCAAGCAGAGCAGATGAACGACTCCTGGTTTGAGTGCTGGGAGCGATTCCAAGTGATTTGGGTGATTCCCGGTGACAGCTCGTTGCTTTTTCATGTTCCCATTTAGTCGAATAATGTCGAAAGGCAATTATGCGTCGCAGAGTAAATTTGCACATTATTGCTCGCGTATGTTTTATAAATACAGAAAAAGCCAAGTGCAAACAAATAATTGGAACATAAGCTATCGTTGAGGTGAGAAAACTTTTGTGCTGAAGCCAGGGTCACATTTGATTTTTAATACAAACAGATGAGCCAGGTCAGTTGTAGATGAGGTAAAAAAAATTAAAATTAAAAAGAGACGTGAAATATTTATTTATCATTATTCATTTAATTACTGTAATTAATTCATTTAATTCAAATACGTTACTGTTATTTCATGATCATTGGTTGTTAGTAATAAGTGGTGGGTTAACTTTTGATTTTTTAAAAAGGTCATTCACAGAATGCTTATTGGTTATTTATAAATAAAAAAAACTGTAGATTTTTTTTTCCACTAATGCATTTACAATGGCCAACACATTTACACATTTTTACAAATAGCGATGGTCCAGTGAATTGTTATATTACCTGGCTGCATGTACTACATCTATTCAAACATCCCTTTGCTTTAAAGGGTTATAACGCCGCGACACTGATGCTAATCATTGGCCCATTTACGCATTTTGCTTTGTTTATCAGCATTAAGCTAAATGGATTTGGTAGCAAAAGCTAAAGCTATGGGTGTGTTAAATCAATGTGCGATTCTCTTTGTTGGACGTTTAGTTTGACAGTAAACTTGGACTGGGAGTGCCATTAATTTTAATTTTAATTAAATATGACCTGAGACTTTCTGACTTTTTTGCATAAAACAACCAAATAAATTAGGTCATTTTGTACAAAATAAGAATTGAAATTGGGTCCTTTTGTACAGAAAAAACAAAAAAGTTGGGTCAAATTGACATAAGTAGCGGATCAGTACCTTTTTTACCCAAATGTTTTTAGAGTGGATGATTTGAAGCCTGTTTTTCTTTTTCTTTTCTATAATTGGTTACTATTTGCCTCCTCACTACTGTAGTGAAGTGAATTAAATTTACTGCTGCCTAGCAGCACTTGTATCACAAAATTTTGCTGGTAAATCAAAGGGGGGGGGGGGTGATCATCGGAATGACGGCTCATTTTTCAATGAACTTAAGTCAGGTCACTTTTATCTCAATGTGCCACTGTACTGTACACTCTAAAAAACAGTTGAGTCAAAAATGACCCAGCCGATCCGCTACTTGGGACTATTTGACCCAACTCTGAGTCAAAAAATGGGTCTTTTAGTGTAAAACAACTCATAAATATTGGGCAGATCCTTTACTTGGTTACAAAAATTTGATCATTTTGTATAAAACAACCCAGAAAGTTGGATTAAATTGACCCATAAAGTGGATCAGTTAATTTTTTTAAAATCTATAATTGGGTTACTTTTGACCCAACTGTTTTTAAAGTGTACACTCTAAAAAACAGTTAGGTTCTTCATCTAACCCAAAAAGTTAGGTAAAATTAATATTACACAAAACAACTCATTTAGGGGGGTTGTTTGTACAAAACAACATTTATTTTTATTTTTATGAATAATTCAAAAAGTTGGGTCAAATTGAGCTCTTGTATTGCATTTCAGTCGAGGTTAGTTCTTCTCTTGATAATGTGAGATAAGCAAATGACTGCACCTGGTCCTGAGTCAAAGCTGGTGTCTTGGCTCTCACGTGTCCTTGCAGTGTCAACACACTGGGCCGCTCTACTCAGCTGTCATAATTTGTTAATGAGTCTTTTCACAGAGAAAAGGGTGGACGGATTGGGTGGAGAAAAGAGAAAAGACGCTCTTCACTACCTACTGAAAGCAGAGGTCCATCCCGAGAGGGGAACCCAAGGGCGACATCAGACCGATTTCAGAGCAGCCAGTGATGGCATCTCTGTATATTTTAATATTAATGACCCCCGGGCCCCTCTAAGCCTCCAACAGGTGCCCCCTGCCGCACTTGAGCCGGGGGATGAGTGAGCGGCCGGCGATCTCGCGCCGGCGGCCTGGAAAGGCCTCGCACGAAGAAGACAAGGCAAGAGCGGACGACGGAGCGGACGGGGAGTCAAGCCATGTTTTTGAGTCACTTTCCCCAGCTGAAACGCAGGTCGATACTCGCCCCCCTCGCGCCACCACCAGCACCCCTTGAGAAAGAGATTGACTTTTGTTTGGAGTTTGTGAGAAGTGGGAATCAGAAGCGGGACAATGGGACTCCCCACGGTGAGAGGCTGAGAGGAGCCATCTCAAATCAGTCAGCCAGGGGACTGACTAATCCGTCCATTGTCCCTCCCCAGCCACCGGCCGCACATCAACACATTCGCCCCCCATTGTCCCCCACCCTCGTGCAGCGGGATTTGCTCTCCCCAACAGCCAGTTTTGTCCAAGGCAGTTCGAGCGGAAGTTTCTCACTGACAATTTGCCCCAAATAGATTTGTCAGAGCGTCCAAACTGCGCCGCGCCGGCCCGTCGTTTTTTTTCCTGGGTTTGGGTTCCGCCATCTCGGACTCTCTCGTCTATGGCCGTATGTGCACAACTGCACTGTATGTTGCACAGCGGTGGACATCTGGGCTCGTATGAGGAAAGTTTTATGAAATGATGCGACAAAACAGGCCCCAGCAAGATGTTTGTGGGCTTGACTTGCTAGTGTGGCCTCGGAAAGAGCACGTCTGCCTGACAATTCTGAGGTTTCAGGTTCAAATCTCTTCCTCTGCACTCTAAAAACTGCCCTCTTACAAATGGTGTGTCCCAAAAAAATGGGGGGTTTAAAAAAAAATCACTCACAAAACTGATGGGTCAAAATTAACCCAATTTGGGTCAACGTTGAGTTATTTATCTGAACCGAACAGTTAGGTCAAATGCGTGACCCAAAAAGTTAACCCAATACTGTTAAAACAGGGACCAATCCAACTTTTTGAGTGACTCAATTCAACTGTTTTTAGAGTGTGTGGAGATTAGTTGGGTCAAAAATAACCCAGTATGAGTAAACACCCAACTTTTTGAGTAAAACAAAAATAAAAAAGTTGGGTCAAATGAATAACCCCAAACGTTGGCTTTTTGACCATAATTGGGTTAACTTTTTGGGTTATTCATTTGACCCAACTTTTTGGGTTATTAAAAAGCTGGGTCAGTCCCTACTTGAACCATATTGGGTTAGTTTTCACCGGACTGTTTTTAGAGTGTGTGGAGATTCCATGCTCCCGTATTACACTCTCCAACTTTAAAACTGCTGCTTCAAAAATTGGATGATGTTTTGTACAAAACAACCCAAAATACAAGCCCAACATTTTTGGGTTATTTTGTACAAACAAAAAGGTTGTTTTGCATAGAACAACCAAGATGGTTGAGTCAAATTAGCCCAAGTTACCGGGTCGGTACAGTTTTTGACCCATATTGGGTCATTTTTTGACCCAGCAGTTTTAAGAGTTTTAAATAGTTGGGTAAAACAAATAACCTAACTATTTAAGAAATGCACCAATCCACTACTTGGGTCAATTTGAACCAACTTCTTGGGTTGTTTTGCACAAAACAATCCAAAAAAGTTGTGTCAAATTAACAAAAGTAATAGATCAGTCCATAACTGAGTACTAGAGTTTTTCGTCTAGCAATAATCTTCAACTTCAAACATGCGTAGGCTTATAATGTGTGAAACAAATCTGAGTTCACTTAAAAGGGTCTCGAAAGCTTCATTCACCTCCAGCAAGTTTGTGGACAGGTAACCTGCAGCGCTGCATTGAACTATCCGTGGTGCTGAAACCTCTCTCTTGCATGTTCCAGGTAGCAGCAGGGTGTATAGTGGACAGCACGCCCGTCTCACAGTCAAGAGTTCTGGGTTCAAATCTGAGCTCCGGATTTGGTACATTTTTATAAACAAGATATCTAAACGATTAATCGATTATTAAAACAATTATTGATTAGTTGTCAATTAATTATTTCAACTCTAATATATATATGCATAAAACATTTAAAACATACAAAGCAGTCAAAACACATACGAATGAAGCTTCTATATAAATGCATAAATGCATTTGTGCTTACAGTCCATTTAAAAAAAAAAAAGTAAAATCCAGTTAACTTTTAAATTATATGATAGCGTTCGGGAGGGGCACACCTGAATACGCGTGAATAAGGACCGAAAGTGATTTAAAGCAGCAGTGTTGATCTCTTCGGGTCACTTTTAAAGCCGGCACAGCTTCACTATGGCTTTTACCAGGCTTGAAATCTCTCCATTATTCGCTCCCTGGTGCTTAGTGACTTCTTGCTAAACCAATTGCTTTCCGCCTGGTTGCTTTTAGGGACCTGTGCAGTCATAAGAAATCATTGTCTGGGCTATTTTCACTTCATCTGGGTGAAAAAAAAGAACATATTCTCATCCACGCTCATGCAAGTGGGATGCTTAAAAAAAAACAGGTTTGCATTGTTCCGCAGTCACTTCCCCCATGTTTGCCCATCTTGAAGTATGTCAAATATCTGCATAATGAAGATGAACTCCCTTGATACAAAAAATAAATAAATAAAGAAAACAGATACACAATCGACTGCATCCTTTGTTGCCGGCAACATTTGATTGAGTGTCTGAGGAGAAGATTGTCACTCGTGGAAGAGCCAGCGAGAGAGAAAGTGAAAGAAGGCAACCCGGGCAACCGCGATGTTGGTTATATTTGTGTAAAGGCTATCAGTGAATGACGAGGATTAGGACGCGTTAAGGAGATTATGTCAAACATTCGCCATTCAGCCGCCGGCAGCCACCCACGCACACGCGCGCACGTCCGCACTCGCGCGCATCGCGCACTTACGGAGAAGTCAGAGACTTTTGTCGAAAGATCGAAAAAGTCACTTACTGGAACACATTATTATTATTATTATTATTATTATTATTAGGTGTGAATAATATGTCTATCAAAGTGACAAAGCTCTGAAACTTTGTGTGTGATATTTTCTCTCTCATTAGTCAGCTCAGGTGTACCTAATGTTGTGTCCGCTTCGCCAACGCCGAGCACCCCCCAAAAAAAATCAAAGAGCCGTTCGAGTGAATTCATCCCGCGCGCTAAAGCCGCAGGTTACGAGACACCCAAGACACAATGGTTAATTGCAATTAAATACGCCTCCCCGCCTCGCCCCATGGCCGCTTAAATCGACACTTTGTGCGGCCATATGGCCTCCGGCGCACCGTGGGAAGAAGGACAATTAAAAACAGAATATGGATTTCTGGACGTTACCCGGGCAGAGCGCAGCAAGCTGTCAAGGTCAGGGTGTCAAGAAAGAGAGGATCCCGGTGTCCACCTTTGCGTGGGTGGGAGGGGAGCCATGCGTGCAGGGCGTCCTGCAGGAAGAGAAATTAGTATCGGAACTAAGCAAAGTGACGGGAAAACTTCCAAAGACAGTCATTTTTAAACTTACAGTGGAAGTCGAGTCAAAAAAAATATTTAGCGCCCCCACCTGTCTAGACACGGCATTCTTATTCAAATGTGTGTAATATGTTTATGGTTGAAAATCCACCCACCTGTTGGCGGCCATTTTTTGCTACTTCTGTCGACTGAAAATGACATCACAGTGCTGGGCGGCCTCAGCAGGTGCGCCGTGATTGGTTGTTACCTGAGCCCTTGTGACGGTGGATTTTGTTGTTTCGTATTCCACAAAAGCGACATCATCAACATTGTGTTTAGATGGGGACGTATTGAACTTAATGTAAAAACGTTTTTATTTTTATTTTTTACTTCAATTTTTAAAATGAAGAAATCTGCATGCTTAACCCAATTCAGACCCGTAGATGGGTCCAGTGGACATGACATATTCGCGTGTCTAAAACAAACAATCACATCATTTGGACGATGTCAACATTTCTGGTTCATGATTGGATCTTAATTATAAGATCTTAACTATTTGCATGATGTTCATGTAAAAAAAATTCAATATAAGCTTGGTAAGTTTTCGACACGTTACAGCCATATTATCTTGACGTCCTGACTATCCGTGTTGTTCATACCTGGGAAAAGAGTCAAAATCAGCACAAAAAAAACGGGGGAAAGAGAGAGAAAGAAAGAAATTTTGCCCAGCAGAATAAAATGCGGGTCTGAAAAGGGCTATAAATGTTCAAGACCCTCACCTATGTAATAAATCATCAAAAGCATTTTTTTTTAAATGAAAAACATCTTGCTTAGGCTATTAAATATACATGCAATGTGTAAAAAAATAAAAAATAAAAAAAAATACACCGTTGTTAGACGGAAGTTAAAATATCAGCAGCGCTAATTCAACACCTGTGAGTGTTAAATATAACATTTCTAACAAGTCGGACTGTCTCCAACATTTTCTAATGTGTCTACCGCATGGTCCACACTAGTTAAAGCTTGTTGGAGAGGTATAGCACATATCACAAGGAAATGTGTGTTTATAGAACACATTGTATAAAGTTGAAGTTGTTTTTTCCATTTCTTTAATTCAATTGAAGTCATGCAGTGTCATAACAATGTGTCCCCCCCAAAAATAAATAATAATAATTAAATCAATTTGGGCCAAAAAGGGGCCGATTATGGCTGCTCTAGTTGGACCCTTTTTGCACCTTTTGTAGTATAACGTTTATTGAATTGCACATGATATAGCCTACATATTTTTTTTAAATAACATCCACCAACCAAATAGGATGGAAAATGAAAATAAAAAAAATGCCATCCCCATCATGTTATTGTACTTTTTTTTTTTTTTTACATATCAAAGATTTAAAAATTAATAAATAAATCGTTTTTAAAAAGGAAGCAGCTGCTGCATTGAAAAACCGTATCGCCATTTGCTGTGCTTATTTTTAATGATTAAAAAAAATGCATTTCTGCCGTTAAATGGATTTAAAACTTTATGTATTAGCACATGCATGTCACATCGAACAATAAAATATAGGCCAAAGCGTATCCTTATGTTCCCTCAGCTTTGTATGCACAAAGATGCTGTTCCATTTCTAGAGGAATTTCTTTGCAGGTTTTGTTTTGTTTGTTTTTCTTGCTAGTGTGGCTTTACTAAATTGCAAAGAAAGGGGGAAAAAAACATTAGAGTGGCTTGTGGGCAGTGCCTTGGGATCAATGAATGAGAGAGGGAGGGAGAGAAAGAGAGAGAGAGAGAGAGTGACGTCATGGCGGAGTTTGTCGTGGAAAGCCAAGTGGATGAAGGAAGTGGAGATCTCCACCCTCGAGCCTCCCCCTGACACTTGTGCTAAATATTAGTAGGCTTGATTTATTCGGGCCAAGTCGCAGCACAAAGTCACACCTGCGGCCACGACTCACCGGCCTCCCCCACCCCGAAAAAACAACACATTGGGTTTGTTTTGTTTTTTGGTTCCCTCCATCCGGCGGCCTCCGAACTTGACGCCTGTTGCGCACCGACCGCTGCCGCCGACAGGTCACTTTCGCCGGGCTGCCGAGGGTGCTGCGAGTCGGTCTGGTTCGCCGGTTGCGCGGACTTGGAAGTGGGACCATGCGCCGCCGTGCGTGCTGAGCGTGGACTCGTTGAGGAAGTTTGCCGGGGCAACTGAAAGCAACAAGAGCGAGATCAAGAATTATCACTTTTTTTATTAGTATTATTTTTTTTAATTGATAATTTTTTTAAGGGACGTTTTTACAACTCAAACTTTCATCATTTGAGCATCCACGATGAGCAAAGCTGCCGGCTCAACAAGTGGCTGTTTGGATATTCTTAATGTTAAGTCAAGTAAGTGGCACTTTTCCTCAAGAAAAAAAATGTAAACATGAAAAGCAAAATGTATTTGAAAGCAGGCTCAATTTACATTAGGATTCGTTTGTTGCGAAATAAATGGCGCATTTAAAAAGATCAATTCAAACTGTTTTAAAACAAAACTAATTGAATGCGACGATTTTCTTTTAAAAATGTTGCATGGGTCAAAAACGTCCCATTTTGGGTCAGAAATCGGCTCAATCTCACCCAACCTTGGGGGTTGTTTTGTACCAAACTGTAAAATTAACCCACATGGGTCGGTCTTTTTTATTCGATTTTTTTTTTTGGCCCATCAGTTTTAAGGGTGTATAGCCAACAGCAACAAAGCTTTATCTTGCAATGCTTCAATTCCTCGTCTTATCTTAATTTAAACACTTTCAAACTAACCTTTTAAATGCCATTTGGACAAAACGGTTGCATAAAAAAATCATTCCAACAAATGCATGAAAAAAAACCCAGACCAAATTACATTTCTCAAATCAGGCCTTGTAATTAATTCCAATAAATCACAGTTGGCTAATTGAAAATTTCAATTAGGCTATATCCACTCAGGTCATCGAAATATGCATTTTTAATGTCAAAACGTTTCCCCCTCAACTCCTTATCCCTATCATTTGATAAAGTAAATATACAATTTAGAATACACTAGTAAGTCTAATTTTGTCCCTTCCACACTGCCGTATAACTTGTTGCGTTTACGCCACATAATAAAGTTGTATTAGTCTATCCCTGACGCACACAAAATAATGATTAGTGAGTAAAAAAATAAAAAGCGAGATTTTTTTTTCTCTTCAAAATGATTGTTTTTATTTCATTCGCGTTCATTTTTCCCTCCTAAAATGTTTGCGAATCAATCTCACAATCCCTTTTAATCCATTCAAGTCAAGTTACTCATCGCCAGGTTAAAAAAAACACACCAAACAATCATAACAATAAAAGAAGGCTTTATAATTGATGATGATAATAAGCCTTCCCTGGAGAGAATTTTCTTTGCTGCTGCTTATTCCCATGCTACCCTTTTGGATGGGTCACTGGTGAATCAGCGAGCAGGTGGCAAAACGTCAGTGGAATTACATTGACGACACCCCCCCCCCCCTCCCACATACACTTTTTTTTCTGTATAGATTTGAATACAAAAAAAAAATCTTCACTTTTTTTTTCTCTATCAAACACGGGCGTCCATTTCCATCTACTTGATTTGAGTTTGGTTGAAACGAGTTGGTGCGCATGATTGTCATGGGCGGTGTCACTGCCTAATCCCAGGGCCTATAGACCCGCCGGATAAAGCAGCTGTCGAGTCCCATTATGAGGGGGAGTTGGCAGCTTGTCGAGATGCGGCCAGTCAGACGAGCTTCAATGGGACAAAATCATTAAGTTAAAACTCCCCAACACAACCCCCCCCCCTTAATGTCTCCATTGTGGCCCCCCTGGCCATTGTTTTACAGGGCCCGGTTATGACGCTTGCCTACCTTTATTCTGGAAAATGTGTGCACTGAATTCCCATGGTCGGAGGGCCACTGACCAGTGAGTGAGAGAGTGAGAGCGAGAGAGAGAGATTTGATTTAATCAAATTGTGCCATAATGAAAAAGAAAAATCAAAAAAAAAAATCAATTATGCCTATGTATGAAATGTGACTAATTAGGATTAAACATGGGAAAAGTAAATAAAGTGATGTATGAATGAGATAATAGATTAATAATAGAGAAGAATTTCAATTTGAACCAAATGTTTATTTTTGTGATAAATTATAATGCAATAAAGTAGATCATAATGAAATATATAGGTATTTATCAATGATAGACAAGTGGGATTTTTACACATTATAATGCAAGAAAAGTAGATTGATAAAGTAAATGCGTAATAATGTAGGATTTGATTTAAAGATTTAGAATTTAAAACAACTTTAAGTGTTGAAAAAATGATGGATGCAGGGATTAATGGAGGGATTCTTTTTTTTTTAAAATGCAAAAACTGCGTAAATGTAATAAAAAGTTAGTTTATAATGGCATATGAATTTCATTAATACAATATATATATATATATAGAGAGAGAGAGAGAGAGAGAGAGAGAGAGAGAGAGAGAGAGAGAGAGAGAGAGAGAGAGAGAGAGAGAGAGAGAGAGAGAGAGAGAGAGTAAAAAAGCACTGCTGAATTGAAGAGAGCGATAGACTGAGTTTAATATAATTAAAGACAAATGAAAATAACATTTGACTATCATAATTATTTTTTTGATTACAATTTTGAAAAAGTAACTAACGTAATTAAGTGCTTACTCAATGAAAAAAAACGAGGGGATGCATGGCTCATCCAAAAGAAAATGGGGAGTTCAAAAACTACAACAAATCCGGAATTACAAGCTTTAAAATCATTATTTGGTGCTGTATAATGACTTTTTTAAATTTCCCATTCATATTTACAATAACAAAAGAGTTATGAAATGTTGCTTGAATTGCCGAAACGACTTGTTAATTTCCAAACTGCCACTTCAGGTCGCATTTTGGACATCCCGTGCAAAGTGTGCGGAGACCGCAGTTCCGGCAAGCACTACGGCGTCTACGCCTGCGACGGCTGCTCCGGCTTCTTCAAGAGGAGCATTCGTCGAAACAGAACTTACGTGTGCAAGTCTGGTTCCCAGGTAGCCCACCCAGCCACCCACTCGCTTAAATATGCCCCCCCCCCCCCCCCCCCCCCAATGCGCCTTGGCGAGACAGTTTCACTCAGGTAGCGCCGTTTCCCAGCTGTGCCTGAACGCATCCAGCTGGCAGCGTTTAAATAGCTGAACGCGCCGGTGCGTTGTAATTTATCAGGTGTAATCCAATCTAATGTGATGAAAGCGAGGATTCAAGGAGCAGGGGGCGGGATAGTACTTAGCCCCTCCGAGCCCACCCCCACCCTCCTAGCCTCCCTCCCCCCCCCCTGCAATGAGGCTGCATTGAGGGGGTCGATAAATGATGATGATAGCACCTGGAAATTGGTCTCCTGGGAAGATAATAGTAAGGAGAGGAGCGTTCCAGCTATTATATGATAACACACTTTTTCCGCGTGCGTGTGTGTGTGTGTGTGTGTGTAGGGTGGGTGTCCTGTGGACAAAACTCACAGAAACCAATGCCGGGCGTGCCGCTTGAAAAAGTGCCTGGAAGTCAACATGAATAAAGACGGTAAATATTGTTGTTGATTTTTTTTGTGTGTGTCATTTTTAAAAGTTTTCAAAAAATGTTTTTTCGTCGTTTTGTCACCTATGAAAAACGACTATTACTAAATCACTTAACAGGGGTGGAAAGTTCTTTTTCGTTTGTGTCTGCACTCTGCATGGCTTATCATACTGCCCCCTGGCGGCTAAATCTGCAGTCGCAAAGAATTCATAATAATGCACAAACTCTTTAAGTTAGCTAGTGGACCATATATATACATATATATATATATATATATATATATATATATATATACACACACACGTGTGTGTCGGGTGGGGTGGTGGTGTGTTTTGATATAGTACTTTTTTTAGGACAGAAAAAGTGTAAAATCTGGAATAAATTCTATCAGATACAAATTGTATGATTCAATCCATTAAATAAGCGGAAAAAAAAACGTTTTCTGCAAGTGACCAAAATGTCCACAATAAAGCCAAAAGGTCAAATTAAATGCAAACAGTAACATTTCAATATTTTAAAAGGTGAAGTTGGAAAATACAAATTCAGACAAAATATGGGAAATTTCATTACATTTGAAGTAACGAAACTATATATATTTTTTAATGGAATAACATTTTCTAGATGATTTTACTGAAGAATAATTTGGATGTCTGCTGTGCAATTTCCAGCCGTTCAACACGAAAGGGGACCCCGAACGTCCACCATCCGAAAACAGGTGGCCCTGTACTTTCGAGGTCATAAAGAGGTCAACGGGTCATCCGCGCATTTCCCGGGTTCCTCTCTGCCGGGCCCCCCCTTCTTCACTACCGTCACGCAACTGGAGCCTCACACTTTGGATATGAGTACGGTGACCAGTACGCCAGAGAGGCAGGCCATTGTGGGCTTGGCGCAGCCCACCCCCAAGGTAATATTCAGATAACATTTTTTTTTTTTTTTAGAGCAAATAATTCAAAGTGTCAAAACAAACATAATAATTAAATCAAATGTAATTAATAAACCTGTTTGTGCATCATCATTTGGCACAAGTTGGCTATACCGGGCGTACGTATAATAATGTCATTGAGATAAACAAAGAACACTTTCACTAAACGACTATAATTGACTCCGTAATCCGGAGTCATTTGTTATTTTTCACTGAGGATAAAGAATATATGCTCGTGAGGACGTGTGAATACTTTATAAAGCCTTAAGAAAGCGTCAAAAATAATTTGCTAAATAGTGAGCCCATGGTTAGGTTTTTTTTTGTATCAGTTTACAGACAGTAATATGAAAGGTTTATAAACTGGTTATTAGTTTATTACTACTTTATAAAGTCCTTAGATGAGAATAGCAAAACTTTAATGTTACTTTTTAAATTATGACCACATTGAGTGATGTTTTCACAATAATATGAAATATTTATTAATATATTTAATAGTATGTAACAACTCACTAGATAAGAGCAGCGAGGGTGACCGCCATTTTGCTGGTCGCCAAATAGTGAACCAAGTCCTTTTACGCACCAATTTTGGATCATAAACTGGTTATTAATGAGTTCATTAACATTTTAAATCTTAAGTGCCACAAGTCATTTCATAAAAACAATGTGAATACATGCTTACTTTCCAAATATTGTGTTTGTCTATTTCTTACCATGTTAAAAATAATTCTAAGGTTTATAAATGAGTTATTAACTCTTTATTAAGTCTTAATAAAAGGGCATCAAGTCATTTCATAAGATGAACAGGAGTGACCTGCCACTTGCCAAATAGTGAACCCAAATTTAGCTGCGTGGTTCCTTTCTACAATAATATGAAGTGAATGAGTTATTTGGTTTATTCACACTTTATAAAGCCTTAAGAACTGCCTGTTACAAATAGTGACTTATGTTATAATGATCATATAACTGAATTTACAAATTATTTATAGCATTAACAATAAGAAATTTACAAGCAAGCTGTAGTCTAACTCACGCCTCAAAGTATTCAGATTTTATTTTTTTTTACCCATAGCAAATAATTCAACCAAAGTGGCAAAAAATAATAATATTTTAAATCAAATGGGCCTGGCGCTACAACATAATGTGAAACAAAAATGTTTTATTATTTGCAAATTGACAGTATGAAAAAAGTCAAGTTCAACATTGAGTGGAAATTTGTATCATTATTATTATTTATACGATTCTATTTTTTTCCCCATCAGGGTTAGAAGTTGAAATTCTTTCCCCGATTTAGCCCTTAAGAGGCACAAATCCGCCAATTAGATTTCTCACTGCAAATCCGCCGCAAGCAACACTAATTCGTCGCTAAAAAGCAGGTGCCGTGGCTTGGAATTTGACCTTTGCCGCGTACAATGAGCCTCACTGTTTCCTGGGTGATGACGGCATCCTTGGTTTGTCCCCGCCGCAGTACCCCCACGAGGTCAGCGCCACCCCCATGTACCTGTACGAGGTGGCCACCGAGTCGGTGTGCGAGTCGGCGGCTCGCCTCCTCTTCATGAGTATCAAGTGGGCCAAAAGTGTGCCCGCCTTCTCCACGCTCCCCTTATCTGACCAGGTAAGGTTTAACGGCGCGTGACGGGAATTAAGGCAAACAAGAGCGGGGGCGGGGCAAGGATTAGAGGAGGCCCAGGGGGAGTTCAAACATGATCGCTTTGGTTGACATGTGTCAAAGGAATCGGCAATGTGGTTTCATGAATGTATGCGCTAATGTCGACTGCCTGACCAGCAAAAGCCCCATCACTAAAGCAAGTCATCTCCGCGAGCTCTTTTCCAAGGGTCTTGGAGCCATGAGTGATGCAAGTAGATATCATACAACAACTGTGACAATATGTCATCTGGAAATATCGATCAGCATCAGCCTTTGTCTGTGTGTCTGTAAAGCTTGGCTAAAGCCTCAATTCCACTTGAAGACTCTACCAAGATCATGCGTAACCGTGGGTTGTCCTACCGGTATCGGTAGTAAAAAAAAAAATTAATAAAAAAAAAATATTAATAAAAAAAAAAAATCTGACAGCTGATATAAGATAAATCTAAAACCATTTTAATCTCAGGGAACTATTTATTAAAATTTCAGTTAACTTTATATGAGATCCTGCTGACCCTGGGAACCTTCAGAACCATAAAAAAATAATAATAATAATTAATGTAAAAAACTATAGAGAGCCATGATATGTACTCGTTTAAGTTTCCATTTCACTTTTTAAGATGTACTGATAACTAGTGTTGTTCCGATACGTTTTTTTTTTTTGGCTCTGATACCCAGTTTTGCAGTATCGGCGTACCGATACCTAGTTATTTTTTTTCTAACATGAGAAAGCGGCCCTGCCATTGGTTGACAGCATTCAAGGCCAGGGCCAATAGGATACCTTGGCTCGGCATGCAGTGAACACGGCGCACGTCAGTGAATGTTAAGCACAAGCAAGACACAAGATGCTGCATTCAAAGTCCTATATTAGCGTCAGAAATAATGGTATCGGCATGTTACTTGTCAGTATTTGCCGATGCCGACACCACTGTTTTAATGCAGGGGGCCTCTCCCGATACCGGTATCGGAACAACACTACTGGTAACCTTGAGAGCTCCCTGAACATTTTGTTGGAAATTTAAACGGGTGTCTATTATCTACGATTAAATAAAAAAAATCTACATTCGGAAAAGTCAGAAAAATTGTTAATTACAGTCAAGATTGGCATTTGTATAAAAAAAAATAATACGCCCATACTCCCCCCACCCTTTCACTAAAAATGAATATCGGCTCCAAATATCGGTTATCGGCCCCCTTGGCTACTAATAACCAGCATCGGTATCGGCCCTGAAAAACCCATATCGGTCTATCTCTGCCATAACAGCTTCACATATTGATGTTTATCTTGGGGACCATTGGGACGAACCCGAACAATGACGCGCAAACATTCACACAGAAACACTCCAAAATCCCAGCGGAAGCCGTTGCATTTGTTCCAAGTCGTCTTTTTAAATGTAACCCAAAGAAACCGTCATCATCTTTGCAGTTGATTCTGTTGGAGGACGCGTGGCGGGAACTGTTCGTCCTGGGCATCGCGCAATGGGCTATCCCCGTGGACTCTACGACCCTACTCGCCGTTTCTGGTATGGAACCGAGACATGCTTGTTGTCGAAGGCCTTTGCGCGCCTCGCCCACCTTCCCCGTGTCATAACATCGCGTCATCAGCAGGGATGAACACGGAAAACACGGAATCCCAGCGGATGAACAAGATCATGTCCGAGATCCAAGCGCTCCAAGAGGTGGTCACCAGGTTCCGACAGATGCGGTTGGACGCCACCGAGTTCGCCTGTTTGAAATGTATCGTCACCTTCAAAGCCGGTGAGATCCAAAGGCCGCTGTTCCTGACAAACCTCAGACTCGTAGAATTTGCATTGTAACAGTCTTGTGGTAACAGTTCCGACGCAGGGCGGCGCCGAGTTGAGAAATTTCCGCAACGCCAGCGCTATTGCCGCGCTGCAGGATGAGGCGCAGCTCACGCTCAACAGCTACATTCACACCAGGTATGACGGTTGGCCAGTAACGTCCTTGTGGAAACACACTCTCGTTACACACGCCAATGCCAATTGTCTGACTTTATTAACTCATTCACTGCCATTGACGGCTATAGACGTCAAAAATTCATTTGAGCTATTCATATTAGTTTGAAACTTGTTTCCACTTTTGTTAACAAGAGTATGAAAACCTAGAAAAAAATAATTATAGTACATTTAGAACAGATATAACATTTGTGATGAATCGTGAGTTAATTATTGAAGTCATGTGATTCATTACAATTGAAAATGTTAATCGCCTGACGCCCCTAATTTTTAAATCATCTTTTTGTTTATTTTTTCAACAAAAAAAAAGATTATTAAAAGCCCCATCACTAAAGCAAGTCATCTCCGCAACATTATTGTAGAGCACCAATCCCGCTCTCTTTACAATAAACAAATCCTGTTTTTTTTTCTCCAAACTAACAAATTCATTTATCTCACAATATACATCAATACTCATCCTCGAAGAAGTAGATAAAATGAACCTATATCAATTGCTTTCTGATGGCGAAAAAAGCAGGATTACAGAGGATTTAATATTTAATCATCTTCAGCAAAAACTAGGCTGAGCTTGAAATTGAAAACAGGAAGTCGGCCCATCTTCTCCTTTATAATTCACATTTTACAGTGTCAAACTAAATAGTGTGATGTCATCTAGTGGCTGACAGTGGAATTACACCCAAAATAAACAAGAGGTGTAAAATTAAGATATTAAAAACCTGGATTGTGGCTTATTCATCAATATATCAGCTACTGTGAAGTATTTCTTGAACCCGTGATGCGTTGCAGGTACCCGACTCAACCGTGCCGTTTCGGCAAGCTGCTGCTGCTCCTGCCGTCCCTGCGGTCGGTCGGTCCGTCCACCATCGAGGAGGTGTTCTTCAAGAAGACCATCGGCAACGTGC
Source organism: Leptonotus elevatus (assembly GCF_054856555.1). Classification (NCBI taxonomy): domain Eukaryota; kingdom Metazoa; phylum Chordata; class Actinopteri; order Syngnathiformes; family Syngnathidae; genus Leptonotus; species Leptonotus elevatus. The sequence continues at coordinate 11,238,174 of NC_141256.1, forward strand.
CCATCACCAGGCTCCTCTCCGACATGTACAAATCCAGCGACATATGACCTCAGCGGTCAACTCGCCTGCTTGGGAGGAAAAGAAAAGACTTGAACGCGAGGGGGCGGGGCGACCTCGGCCCCCTCGAGACTCGGCCAGCGGGCCGTAGAGTTAGCAGAAACACATCTGTTTGAAAGGAAACACGTCAAGAAAACAAGTTCATCAACTAGCCTGTTAACAGGAGATCTAGTTAAAGGATTAGTGTAACTACCATAATAGATTTGCCTTTAAAGAAGCACTGGAGTGGACAGAGGAAAGCTATTCATGTATAAATACAGATGACTCAAGACTGTGGGGAGCAGCTGCCAAGTGATTTGACAAAGATATGTGACATATGAAAATTACTGCAAGTGTCTATGAGACCAATGAGCTTGACGACCAATTTAATATTTTATTGCTGTGTTCAATCCCAATGGTGAAGTGAAGAAAAAAAAAAAAAAAAAAGACTCACGAGTATGGACGAAGGGCCTCCTGATCCGGTGTCGAAATCAAACGCACCCGGCAACGAAGAGGAAATGACTACTGTGGGAAAGGAGGTGGGAAGTTCTCAACGGACATGCAATTAAAGACGGTGTGTGTATTTAAATGTTTGTATCCAGGCACAACATTAAAATGTTTCGGTCAACTTAAAAGTTAGACACTAACATGGATAAAAAAAATAATCAGCACTTGGGGAGCTGTTTTGTGGAATATGGTGGTTTTATTTTGTTGTAAATACTCGGGAGTTATAACTATTTAGAGGTGAAACCATATGAATAAAAGACACTGGATTCAAGTCAATTTTTTTTTTAAATGAGTGTTTTAATTTCAAAAGAAATCGGTGTGTTGCCACAGCCAAAATAAAACAACAAAAAAGCTTAAAAATGACAAAAACTATATATATATATATATATATATATATATATATAATTAAAATAAGTTAAAAAAAACATTCAAAACTACAGTTTAAGTATAAAATTAACTAAAAATAAAATATAGCAAAAACGTCCTTTAGGGGCTTAATTACTTTGGTATTAACTGTACAGAAAATAGTCTACTCTGTTACTAATAAATAAACAAAACAAAGCAAACAATTAAAAACTAACAAACCCACTCTAAAAACAGAATTTACAAATCAAAAGTCTCAACAAAACAAAAACTACAATGAAAAAGAAAAACTATTATAACCCTGACGTGGATGAAGGAGCATTAGAGGCAAACTGAAATAAGTTCAGAGCAAAATTTTGAGGGGGTGAAGAAAAAAATGAATTGTCATTTTTTGTACCATACCAACATTTTAATTATGTACATTACGATTCTGATATTAGTTATCGGTTATACTAGATAAAATTCACATAAAATTGCAACTTAATCCAAGTAGAATTGCATCTTTTTTTTCTACAAATTTGTTTTCCCCAAATGATTCTGACTATAGTTGATGCCGTTTTCTCACGACAGTCTGACTTTTCATTCAGAGAATATTTCCTTTTTAGGCCCTTACACTACTTACACATGCATTTGAAAGGAGGCAAAAAAAAAAAAAATGCAAATTTGCAGTTGATATTTTACCTATTTTATTGGAAAATCTTCAAAATAAACAAAAAAAAAAAAAAATGGCACAGCAGTGTATAAATCTCAAAATGCGTATATAGCCAGTATAAATACTGCAGTTCCCTCTGTGTAAATTGACTTCCTAGAAAAGCGATGGCGATAATGTGGCAAGTGCTGGTTGCTGGACACACACACACACACACACACACACATACATACATACATACATACATACACACACACATGCTTCCTTTTTTGGGCGGGCGGGGGGGTTTAAGAGGGAGGGGTCAAACACGTTTAAATTTCAAAGCCCACTAATGTGCGACATGCCAATGATGACTATACAATAGATTGGAGTCGACTGTGGGTCTCACATGGAAAGTCTCAAAGTCACGACGTAAAGGAATATATTCAAGACATAGCTAACGATAAATACAATTATACACTCATGTTAGTGGCATCGAGAGACCATGTGATGCTGTGAACATTCTCGGCGATTGAAAGGGGGAAATAAAGTGGAGGTAACTGAAAGGGGGCAGTGAGCGATATCTCTCTCTCTATTTATATATATATATATATATATATATATATATATATATATATATATATATATATATATATATATATATATATATATATATACATTTGGGGATAGCGTAGTGGGTGGGGGGCGGGGTTATCTTTGTGATTTTTTATTTTTAAATTGTTTGAGAAGAACCAGAAGCAGTGAAGAGGGAGCACTTTGGGTTGGGTGGTCCGAGCTCGGCTGAGCGGGCGGGTCAAGTCCGATGAGGGCGGGCGGGCGGACGAGTTGCTTGGCTGCGCCATCTTCTCCTTTTTGTTTTCTTTTTTTTAAGCTTGTCTGATTTTGGACGGGGTGTAGTGCTTGTCCACAGACTCATCCTGTAGAAACATGTGCAGGCATTTCTCGTTCTGGGCCAGAGGATGCCCGGCCACTCTGGAAACACACACATGACCACAACAGGTTTCAAGCAACACAACATTAGGAAAGGAGAAGCCAGTTTGCGGGCTCAGCTGTCAACTTGAATTTAAAAAACAAAAATAAAAATCACTTCAAACGTAAATATATTGTACATTTGCTAATGCTAATTTTTTTTTACCTGATAATGTGATTTTTGCTTCATTTTTTTCCTTTAATTAATTATTTAAAAAAAGAATCGTGTTTCTTTGTTTCCCCAAACATATCTTACTTTATCATCCGCCATTTATTGAGACGACAAACGTGCGTGTGACGTAGTATCGGCCAAAACGTGTGACGTATATCCGGTCTTGTAGTCGCTTTTTTGCACAACGCGCATTTTCACTTTTTCTGATAAGCTTCAAAAAGCTTCCAAACGTGAACCTTTTTTCAAATTTCTGGCGTTTTCATTCAGTTTCTTTTTAGCAATTCTTGAAAATTCTAATAAAAATAGGTGGATGGAAACCCACCTAATGGTTTGCTTACCAGGGTTCGAATAGCTCAATAAATCTTGGCGCCTGCAGTCGTACATTGGATTGATCTTCAAATTTACAATAACGTTTGAGAAATGAATACAATTATTTTAAATGTTATTAGGGATGCACGAGAAGTTTTTTCCACCAATACCAATAACTGCATGTTTTGCTACTTCCCTTCTCGTCACGTGCTTAAAAGAATGAATGACTCGCGAAATGATTGACTTGGCAGTGACATTTGGCAGGAACCCAAACATTTTAGCGCTACGAGCCATGTTTATGTGAAGATGTTTTCAAGGACCAAAATAAAAACAAAAGATTAAAAAAATATCACTCACCATTGCTGCACGTCAACGAGCCGTGGCCATTTGCACACAAGTAGTGTCATAGCGTTTACCATCCATCCATTTTCGGAGCCATTTATCCTTATAGTATCCAGCAACAAAAGTCAAAGTGCGGTAACGAAGGTAAAAAGTCATTTACAAGAGGCGGCGCCACGGCCATCGGGCCAGGGGAGCCTCCGCTGCGGCTCATTTGTCCCAAGTTCCAATATTGATGGTAAATATTGTGTTTAGAGTCGAGGAGGCTTCTGCTCGTTGTGTGTGCGTATAACCTATAATTGAATTTGCCGTATTGACAAATGGCTCACTGTTTACTTCTGGAGTAGCTGACAGTGAAGCCATCTCTCCGACATCATGCAGCAGCAGGGAACTCTTAAAGTAACCAGACCAATGTTCGTATATTTCAATAAATCGGTCAAATTTTGAACTATTGGTATTTGGGCTTATACACCCCTGCGCTAGTTTGGAAATAAGTATTCAATTGTGCATTAAATGAAGGCGAGCTGGACCCTTCCGGATAATTTATCAGCCATTTTACAATTTAGTCTCAGTCCAGTTTCAATCACGCTTGTTCGTTTTTAACAGTTAGTCAACCTCATCACAACCTTTGGTCGACTATAATTCGAGCATTTTAGTCCAAGAAAACATAATTTTATCCGTCTAGTTTTAGTCAACAAAAACCGCCAACATTTAGTCTAGTTTAGGTCAGGACAATCATTTTACAATTACAGCACAGTATATCAACAAGTGGCTATTATTAAGTTAGCTAGCATCAGTTAGCAGTCAGATTAATATTATTGTTGGAAAGTTATAGCCATTGGATTAATGTTACGTTAAAACTATAATTTTTTTTTTTACCTTCCGTTTTTAAACCACCTCCTGTCTGTTCCATGTTGCACTCACTAGCTGCAGATTTGAGGGGGGGGGGGGGGGGGGGTCACTGTGTGTCACATGACAGCGTCACAGTGACAGATTAGCAGAAACAAGATTTTACAAAAATCTTATTTTCGTCTCGTTTTTGTTCATCAACTAAAATGTCCATAGATTTCAGTCCAGTTTTTATTAAGTGAAGTATGTTTTCGTCTCGTCTTCATTAGTTGACGAGAATGTATACAGATTTAGCCCCAGTTATTGTTTATTAGTAAGGGTTTGAAATGTGTGTTGACAAAATTATTTTTGTTTCGTTTTCGTTGACGAAATCAACACTACTTCTGGAAGGGATTCAATAACCAGTCAATGAGCAAAAGCAGTGTACAGTAACGATCGTTAAATATGATTTGGGGAAAATCAATTTGTCATTGTGCCTCTTCCATTAAAATTTGGAGGCACTCTGACATGAGGCTTGACTCAGTGTTCCTGCAGATGACGCACGAGGGCTTATACAACTAAATATGCCGTGCACCTGAGACCCGGGTGGGGGGGGGGGGGGGTTTCGATGTCATTTTATGTTTGCATCTTAACATCCAATAGGAAATAGTTACAACAAATTACAAGCGTCAAACATTGGGGTCACAAGAAGTTTTTGTCTTTTCCATTAGTTTTGAGGGACAATCAAGCTGCGCATTCCAAAAGATCCTCTTCACAAATGCTCTCAATCATTTCAAAAAGCAGCCAGCCAGACTATGAACAATGATATGATTAAACAGACGAGTTTTATTGTCTGGAATGCATGCAACAACATCCTAATTACCCACACATTGTCAAAAAAAACAAAAAAACATTTATGGTTTCAAATTTTCTTGGCACACTTGACGTTCAAACCGAAGCATTCGTACATTTGCACACGAAAAAAAAAAAAATAACGACCACGTCTGCAATCAAAGCAAATAATTACATTGGCGCGGTAACTTTTATTGTTCGGCAGCTGAGGAAAAAAACAAAAAGATGCGCCGTCTCACGTTCAAACACGCTGTAATTTGAATTGCAATTATCATAAATTAAACATCACAAACAAATCAAATGTGCGTAGGGAAAAAAAAGCGCTTTGTTAGGTAATTACAAACGGCATTTAGAAGAAGCCAGCACGTCGGGTTGTAGGTGGTAAGAGACCATGAAAAAGTGGAAGAAACTTGGCACAAAGTGCTTTGTTTGAGACTTTTGATGCTTCTGAACTTTAAAAATCATGATGTCAGGAAGGCGGAAACTCAAAATGGCTACAGGAATAAAATACAATAGTAATAAAATCCAGCAGTTTTTAATCAATATCAGAAGGCAGCCATCTCGAGTGAAAATGACATCACAGTTGCTCAGGTCTCAGGTAACAACCAATCACAGCTCAGCTTCAGAAAACAGGTGAGCTGTGATTGGCCGTTACCCGAGCCCTGAGCAACTGTGATGTCATCTTCCGTCGACAGCAAGTGGCAAAACGGCCGCCCGCTGAGATGGATACAAATGGCTGGATATTGCTTCATAGCTCATATTCCACAAATGTATTATTAATCAGAATGTCATGTTTAGACTAGTGAGGTCACATATGACATATTATTGTCAAGAAACACTTAAAGTGGACTTCCCCTTTAACATATACATATACTTTGTCCTAGCTTTTAGCTCCAAGTGTGGCCATGGAACAATCTCAAGGCAAACTGAGCTACCATGGAGTCTACTCTCCATGTTTGTCATGAAAAAATATACATGGCATCATATGGCCACTGGCTCTCTTTTATTATTATTTTAAATCGCAATCAGAACGTTACTTTAAAAAATTGCCTGTACAGATAACGGTTGTAAAATGTTTTCTTCTCGAAAGCACCCATTTTAACAGTCCAATTGATTAATTCTTATTCACTGCCAGCCAAGCAGAAATGGATCTTTTGACGTCTATGGCCGTCAATGGCAGTGAACGAGTTCATCTTGGAAGTTTGAATGTATAACACTGAAATCGGAGATGATGGCTTACTTGTTTAGGAACTGCTCCAGACCTTTTCTCCTCTCTTCTATGAAGGAGTCATCAAATATCCCGTCGTCCCCTCGGAAGGGCAGCTGCCGGATCAGAGCTTTACCCGGGAGCGGTGGCACAACAACCTGAGAGAAAAGAATGGCGCGGGAAAATTTGTAGCAGCGCTTAAATGGGCACAAAGACGACGACCAATGTTTCATTCAATGTACGCTGTGTAAATCGATTTCAGGGGTGCTTGCGTGGAGGTGAGGTGCTCCAAACATTTTGAAGGCTAGAAACCAAACACAAATTTGTATTCATCGGCTGGGCTGTGAACATATAAATAGGCGCTCTGCCCCCTCACCTTGCTCTCCCTCTCCAGCTCCGCCCTCAGCCACTCAAAGTCGCTGTAGCGCCTCCGTACACTCGACTCCTTCAGCTTGAAGATGGGAAGGTTAGTCTGAGCGGAAAAAAGGAAAAGGGTTAAAAAAAAAAGGAGACACTCCTAAATGCATGAAGCTGTATAAACGAATATACACAACAGGGTATTAAAGCACAGCGTTTGTATGATCACATTTTGTTTTTTTCATTTATTATTATTCATTCATGACTCTTCTCAGGATGTGGAGTTATGCGGTGGAGGCCATTACCACAACACTCAGACGGGACAAGAAGTCAACTATTGAGGCAGGTGTGGCTTCCAATTTATTTCTGATGCAAAAGGTACACTGAACACCAAGGTTACCAATACAATAGTTTATTTTAATCTAATCAATGTTAAAAAAATAATTGTGAATTTGGGGTTTTCTTAGCAGCTGTAAGCGATATTTTCATCAAAATTTGAAAACAAAAATCATGAAATATTTTGCAATGAAAGGAGTGAATCTTTACAATGCACGAATTCCACTTCTTGGACTGAAGGCCAGAATAAATGACCTTTTCCAATTTCTCATAATGATTGTGATGCACGTCGCATTGGTGTTGTCACCATACCAACATTTTGGTAACGATTCCGGTACCAGCATTTAGTTCGATACTTTTTCCAAATCAAAAGACATACTTTAAAAAAAAGTAATTAAAGACTTTATTTTTCCTCACATTTTTTTTTGTGTCTTTAATTATATGTAAATGAGAGAGCGAGAGAGAGAATAAGAATGTCCCGGGGGGGGGGGGGGGGGAACTCCACCTGCATTGAATTAGTTCTTCAGCCATCTTTTCTTTCACGACCTTTTTGTCTACCTCCGTACGTGTGAGTCAAATACACTTTTATTTGCAATATGCTAATTCCTGCTTCATTGGGCTCCTTCTCTTGCTGCGCACGCGTGGGTCAAACCACGCAGCTACTTGGGGGGGAAAACTACCCACGCCGCTACTTGTTTGCTATATGCTAACTCCTCGGACTAGTTCAGAGTCTCGGTAAGGTCACTTGGCAAGCGGCGGCGCTGCAAGTACCGGTACCATACAAAATGCAGTATAGTATAGTTTGAAATGACGCAATACCCCGATACCAAACGGGTTAACCGTGCATCCCTGCGTCTCATCATGGAGAAGATTTGCTTTGAGTCTCCCATAAAGTATAAAAGCAAGTTTCAAGGTATTATAATGATAACATTTATGCTTTTAATATTGATTTTCTTTCAGGAACCTTGGGCTAATATCCGAGCATAAAGTTCAGAAATAAGGTTTTTGTGGTTCCAATGAAAGCCTTTAACAGTGAACAGCCAATCAGAGACAAGTACTCCACTGCATAAAAACATGAGCCAGTTGACATTGTTGCAAGTGGGTAACAAAAAGTGATTGTATTTTTTCTCTCTTGAGGTTTAAGGAAAAAAAGAGCTTAATTATAAAAATAAAATAAAATAAAAACCTACTGAAACTGGCCTCCAGGAGACAAAAATCACTTATGTTTCGCTCACCAAGGTTTCCCGCACTCAGACGGTTTTGCCATTTTTTTTTTTGCACGTTCGCAAGCGCAGCGGAGACGCTCGCATAATCCCCCCATTGCTGTTGACGAGCACTCGAGAGCGGCTGTTCTCGTTTGAAAGACGGGAGATGTTTCGACATTGACAGAGAACACTGGCTCAAACAGCAAATTATAGCACAATGCCAAACCTATTCACTCGTCCTGACAGCACATGGCCATCCCATGACAATGTACCAACGAGGAGGGGCTGAATGAGGATTTTCAATAGCGGGCCGCGTTCGCAGAAGGTCAGAATTTACAGAAGAAAGCGCTACAATGGCAAAGCAATTGAGCAAGTAGGTGCGGCATAAGTTCAGGTACAAACTGCAGACTGATCAATAGGCAGATGTCTACAACTGTCGTAAAGGGGATGGAGAGTTAACTACAAGGCTGAGTAAATGGCCACACAAAAGAAAAAAAAAAGTGTGTGTGTGTTTGGGGGTCGTAAAGGAGGAGCTGGAAAACGAGAGAGCTCGGGAGCTTCATCTGGACTGCGCTGGACTAATTGAGGTGGAAGGGAGGGCAGGAGTGGTTTTCTTTGCTCTCATAGTCTCCTTTCAGTTTTGTCCGTCTTTATTCCTTTCGCTCTTTAATAATGCGTCTGATTTTCTGCCTTTGGAGACTCTTTGTGGTATTTCAACGGGGAAAACACAGGCACTGGTTTTCTCTCTGGCCAGTCATCTTCTCGGTCTTAGTGATTCTACCTAAATTCTGGAAACTGAATAAAGAGCATTTTGCCACGTCTCCACCAAATGTTACACACATGGGATAAATAAAGCCTGATCCAGCAATCAGGCGAGTGTCATTTGTCTACTCCCGGTTCACTTTAACATTGAAAACCAATTATTTGGCCGAACAATCAACAGCCAACAGCATGACTAATGTGACCGGTACACCAACAAATGCTGGTCTTACACCTAACGATTTTCACTTGCAGTCTCAGACTAAAAACTGAAAGACAGAAGGAAGTTTGAGTTTCACTGGAGCCACAGGGCGCTCCCATTGTCTTGATCGTTTAGTGTAAGGTAGTAATCTCTCAGTTTCAGGTCAATCTTTTCCTCGTCTTGCCCTTACGACAAAATCAAATGTCTTTCAGTCAACCAACAACTAAGAGATGACAGCCATTCCCACGGCATGTTAATACTTGGGCGGGGCGCCCAAGTAAACTGGCGGCCGCCCAAGAGGTTTTCAAGAAAATTTTGTGCACCGAGTTCCGGAGACGTTTTCCTTCCAGCCAAGCTTCGGGGCAAATGTTGCTGCACCAACGCACGTTTCTGATTGGTGGTCTGGTTCACGCTCGTTCTTGGCTGGCTGCTGGCCTGTGTTGGGACTGCAGGGGGGCGGCGGCGGCAGAAGGCAGAAGAGAGTTGTCGCTGTATGTATTCGAATGTGGAGTAAAACGAGAAAGTAAATAAAAAGAGATCAAATGAAACGCCAGACTGCAGTGTGACATCCTGTCTCATCCTGTCGTTCATTTTGTTTACCCCGTTTGGACACCACCCATTTGCCGATGTGTAGCGACCGGGCGCTATCCGCGGAGACGACCCGATCTCCGACGGTAGTCCGTAAATGGCATCAGCTAAAAGTCGAGACATGCTTACAAAGCACAATTTAAACTGCAATCTATCAGTTGCGCGGTTGTACATGAGAATAGAGCAGCCGCGAGATAATTTCACACCAATGAATCCATGGTTCGGAAGGTGAGGAAGCAAAAAACGTCTGGGCTAGCCATCATTCTGGGAGGATCCAACCGCTGGAGAAGCATTGGAGCGATCCACCAAAACAAACTGGGAGTCCGCACTGGCCGCGCCGCGGTGTGTGAATGGATTGTGAACGCCTGTTAAAGTACCGTGAGTTAGTTAGTTGAATTATAAAGTACAGCTGAACTCACTATTTTACTCCAGTTGGCATTTTAAAATGCTTGTTACCGTATTTTAGCATACACGCTACCATTTGTTTTTAGCATGCATGCGCTAAATATGGTACTGTGCATTCGTTTCGGAGCTGCAGTTACCTAAAGTTAGCCACCAGTAGCTCTGCGTGTGTGTCAAGTCTGTGTGTGTGAATTGGAAAAAACAAGGCAAACTGTCAGTTCAAGATATGAAGTGTACAATTTTTTCCCCGGGAGGCTACCCGCCCAAGTAGATTTCAAATCTGTGGGAAACACTGGATGAGCTCTAAGAAAACCGGAAACAGGAAACTTTGCAAGCAATCATGAGTACGGCATGGACGCAGGCGAAAATACGACGGCGCCGAAGAACGTGGACCATCCGGAAATAGGAGTGGATAGTAGAACTGTGGTCAGAACAGCCCAAGACTGTTTGATGTAAACTCTGCACTCTACCACGACAGAAGTTGCGAAGGAAAGGTTTTGTAGGTTTCTACCAAGAGAATGATGGGGAAACATTTGGAGGCTGTGCAAAGTAATTAATATCGGACCCGAATTGCGCATTTGAATTTCACACTTAAATTTGTTTTTTTATGTTTTGGATGTAATTTGTATTTCTGCATGCATTGCTAAACCTACTTTACTCAGAAAGGCTTGAGATGCGATTTGAACGCATAATCTTCTACAACCGTGCTAAAGTCCCCAAAGGGGAAAAACAAGCCAAACAGATCCGCTTGGCAAAAATGTGTCTGTATTTAAGAGTTCTCCCTTTGCAACTCCCTTCCCAGGTGAAGTTGTCAATGAGCCCCCCACCCCCACCCCCCTCTTTAGTCCTCTTTCCCAGGTCACAGGAGAAGTGGATTAGTTTAGCTTTATTGGCCCACTACTCTGGCATTAACTCCACTCGCTTGTCCCTGCTGCGTAATGTTACCTCACAGCGAGGAGTGCCGCAAAGTTAATCCCCAGCACAACAGATCACAGTTACAGGTAATCTGCCACCGCCGTGACTCTAATCCCATCATGTGCGCACTAGAAAAAAACTTAACTGAGCACAAACACGACGTGTAATAAAATACGGTTGTTGGCAAATCACATATTCATTCGAACTGGTTTGTACGCGCACACATACAAAAAAATGTGATTGGTCAATTGGGTCTCAAGACCATAAAACCGAGCGACGAGGGTTCAAGAAAAGAAAGTCACCTGGCCTCAAAATCCTTTCGCACTCTCAAACCCTGTGATTAAGAGATTGCTCCTGTAGGACAGGGGGAGGAACGGCAACAACAAAAGTGAAAAGTGAGAGGTCTCGCTCGCCCAAAAGAAGGCGGTGCGTGAGAGTCCTCAGAGTCAAAGATCAGGTTTCCTCAGCCTCTGTTCTCGACCTACTGGCCCTTGTGCCGACTTTGACACGGGAGCAGCTTTCACCCGGTAAGGTGTCAGCATTTCTCTAATTGTCTACAAGGCCACACTTTGCCTCTCTCGCTTGCTGAAAATTGAACTGGAGGAAGCCAAATAGATTAGCGATACAACAACTGACCACCATTTTGGAGAATTTTCTAAAAACAAAAACAAAACAAACACGGACACAGCACTTGAACTTTGCCTCTTAAGTCCTCTATGACCAATAAAGTCACATAAAACGATTTACTGCCTTAGTACACGACATACTCTGCTCTTCTCATCAATAATCTTCCATTTTCACAAATCAAATCGAGTTTTTAAGACAAATGTCAACATTTGAAATAACAGTCATTTTGATCTGTTGACGTCTCGGAATTTTGGCCTGCATGAGTAATTGGATATTTCTAACCGAAACTTCCTTCCCTGAGTAGAAGACAAAATGAAAGGTTCAAGGAGAAAGGTCTGGACAGATTTTCTATCGGCAATATCCCACAAAAATATTCCCCAAAAAAGCAATTTTTACCCTAAAAAAAAAAAAATTCCCCAAGAAGAACCCCATCGTCTAATTTTCTAAATTCTTGGTGCGATATACTCAGCTTGAAGCGGCCATTCCAACTGGACTCAGCATTTTGAGTTTTGACAGATTCCTTTTTGGGAACTCTTTGTCACATTGCTAATACATATGCACGTGACGGGTTGTTGGGCATAATAAAAGCCTAAGTGAAAGAGGGAATACTGCATAAAGCTACCCTCTTGAAAACAGCCAGCGTCACTTCCCATTATGAGCGCACAAGGCAATCTATGCTCCATAGGAAGAGAGTGAGGCATAATGTGTGAGACACAATATCTTAGTTTCATTGAAAATGGCAGAAGGCTTTAAAAACAGCCTCGGACAAAGATCACTCATCTCCTGAGAGAGGGGTTCAAGACCACCACGCATTAGCTTTTAGCAGGATAAATCAAGTCAAGTTGGAGAGTGTGCATCCTAAAGCTCGCCACCTCTCTTCCCCCCCCCCCAAACCCGCAACCCCCTTTCACAATAATGGCATTAAAAATGGCAACATAATACCATCTCATTGCATCATACTCCAAAATGGTGAAAGAAGAGGCTGGGAACAAAAGCTTTGGGGTGACGGGTCGTTTGCTCTCGCCTTGCCGGGTACTCTCTCTCGCTCGCCGGCCCCTGCGCTCTGACAGTCTATCCACTCTCTTGCTGGCAAAAAGCTGCTTTGTTACCATAGTATCAACTCCCACTTTTGATACTGTCATCTCAAGTAGGATATGGTAGCCTTGATACAATATGTTCCCCATTTCCATTAAAATAGTTGTCCAAGAGGATGCTGTAGACTTTGGATTACACTTGACTGTGCCTGACAAGCACGCCCACCCCGCCCCCCCTCGACTCATTTTTATTAATGGCCAAATTCACCCCCCCCCCCCACCCAAATTCAAAGCAGAAAGAAAGCAAGGGAAGCTAAGGGAGTACAAAAGAGAATGGGGAGAGGATGAGAAGTATAAGAAGCCCTTTTATGTGCTCCTATCTATAAAACAAAAGCAAGATGCCTAAGTTCAGAGTTCTGAATGCGACCTCCAGAAACCAAGGGAAGCGGTGCGAAAAGACAATCTAACAATGTCACCAAACCATCAGAGTATTATCAAATATAAGGCTATGAACGGGATGTCTGCCGGCAAAAATCGCTCGCTTCTACGTTAACGCTAAGACCGGCGGCTGTTGAAAGCAATGTCGCTTTCCACCATGTACATTTTCATGTATCCCAGCTGCAGCAGTAGCTGGGTTCTAAAAAGAAAAAGGGGGAAAGGTGACTACATGAAGGAGGTTTGTTACAGTCTGATGTAACAATTTTGTGAGATATCACCGTATAGGAGGCAACAGTTCAGCAGAGTACGGAAAATTTAAACGCATCTTTTTCAACCACTGTCAGCACTTTAGGCTGGCTTGGTCATCCAACAAATATCCACCCATTTCCTATACTGCTTGTGGGTAAAGATGGAGAACATCACAGCTGACCCTCCTCTGCGGGCTACATCTTGGACTGTTCACCAGTCAACTGCAGTGTTTAACAACGTCCAAAATAACAACAAAAAGATTCCTCTGGGTCTAAAAAATATATTCACAAAATGTCCACTTTTGGCACAAACATGCTTTGTCATCCTAAAATAAGCTTTTTGTGCGTCTCTTGGGCATTTCAGATTTCCAATTACAAGCTAAAACAAATGGATTTGAATGAGAACAAAAGTCAACTTCTTCAACGAGACCCTCGACATTACAAGTCCGCTCAGGAAAAATGAGATATCCGTCTCCTTTCAGCATCTAGTTAGCTTTCATCTCTGGGAGTGAAAGAGGGCGGACGGATCCCATTGATTTGAATACGAACGTAAAGCCCGCCCGTCAACAAGTGCCTACGCAGGCTGACTCGGAGAGAGCCAGTGTAAATAGCTGGCCTCCGGTAAGGGGTGAAAAAAAAAAAAACAACACCTTATGATTCACCACCATCTCTCAACCTTCACCCAACTGTAACACTTAGTGTGGACTTAATCATTTTATAGTGTAAATAAGCCCTTGAGCTGGTGTTTACATCATACAGTCATCTGTCCATTTAAGCCAGCAGTTATCGCCATATCTGTGTAAGCTCACTGCGAAGCAGGCGAGTGACTGCATGGAGAGTGAAATAGGATAAGTGGAAACAGGATCAAGGCTGCTGAAGGGGGGTGGCTTTATACCCTTCCGTGGATTTTGAGGGTGTATGGCCGGGCAGTTAACGCTCCAGCCCCCCCCCCCCCCCCCCCCACATGCCTGGCCTATTTCATTCTTTCCCCTCTCAATGAGGGGATTAAGAAGACTCTCTCAGAGCGACCACAAGGGCTCTCTCGATTTTGGGTGGAACGTGGGACAGCAGTGGGAACTTGAGGCACGGCAAATGAGCTGTGAGCATAAAAGGGGGAAAAAAAACATACAGACACATTTTGGGTTCTCGAATATCGTGATTAACAGTGTGACCCCCCCAAAAAAAAAAAATCAATGAAAGGCTGACCAATAGTTTGCCATGCTGAAGGTGAAGTAAATTATTTCAAAATGATAATGAAAGATGGTAAGCGAAGCAAAGTTGACATCACAATCATTGAGGAGCGCGGGACGTGCCGCTTTTTCTGTGGTCTTATGCAAAGTGGGGTCACACGGGGCTACGAGATGCATAATAATGCTGATTACACGTGTGCGCTAATTATACCACGCTCATCAAGTACAGTAGCCCCGTGTTCAATTCTGACGCTTGGAGAATGCTTTGCTTACCTTGCTCTGTTATCTTTAAGTTGCAGCCAGCCAAATAACCTATCAGGGTGGTTAACCAATTCGATCAACTCGATAAGACCAGTGACTGACAAGTTTCAGACTCTGGATATGAATGATAATCAGTCCAAAAATGGCTACAATAATATAATAATAGAACAGTGATCTTCAACTGGTGGGTGGTTTTGGGGGTTGTAAACAGGTGGTAAAAATATATAAAAATCATGTAGTTGTGTTAAAAAAAAAATTTTTTAAAAAATCTTTTTCCAGAACAAAACTGATTTTGATTCTTCTTTTACCGTTAGAGGTCCCGTTTACGCTTACAGTATTTTTCTATATACTAAAAAGCGCAACGGGTTACAAGTCGCGCTTACCTGGTGTGGATTTACATACATTAGCCGCACCGTCACATTGGCCGTAGGGGTCAGAGCGCTTCGAAAAGAAGCGGTTTACACGATAAAATACGGTAAATTAATCTCTTGCATTTTTCATGTAATGAAGTCATTTTAACATAAAACATAAATAAAATTCCCTCTGCAAAGTTAAACTCTATTTATTAAAAACAATTTTTGTTGTCATCATTGTGTTAGTACAAAAAAAAAAAAAAAAGTGGTCAATTTTTTTCCGTGACTATAAAACAAATGAAGGAAGACCAGTGGGATATATTGTGGTCATCCGAAACGGTGAATTTCTAATATATGCTTTATGCTGGTGCTAATAGGCGTCTGTAATGTATCGATCTTTACAAATGAGTAAAAGTAATGTGTTAAACCAAACTCAGGGTCCGTGTTTTGCAACAGGTGGAAGTGTTTGACGAGTAACAGCCTTCACTGGACTTACACAATGCTGTCCGTCACATTTTTGCAGCATGAGGCAAGGCGCATGTCTTTAACTCAGTCATCAACTTGTTTAGCAAAGGATTGTGGGAGCTTCTCTGCAAACGGAGGCCCTTCTACTCCCCTGCAATGTCCTCAGCAGGGGGAGGAAGGAAGGAAATGCTTTGCAGGGAGGTGAGTCAGAGGATCAGTGTGCATCCTGTCTACTTGAGCTGACTGTGTACCCCCACCACTTTGACCATATATTACGCCATAACGCAGGGAGGAAAAAATGGCTGCAAGAGAATAGTTAGGCAAGAGAGGTTTCATTCAATCAACAGAGCACAAAAACCAAAGCTCACATCAATATGATTAAAGTGGAGAGGACATGGGGATTACTTGAGTGTACAAACAACCATCTGTTGGTCATGAGTTCGATGGTCATTTCCAGATCATGGGGTGCAGCTGAATTCAAAGTTATTAAGAGTTTCAACTTTAATAGTGACTGGTCTTTTTCTGCCAACTTTACAATTGTAAGTTACTCAGGCAATGTTGCTGTTCTTGCAGGTGCCCTTTAAAAATGACGCTGTGCTCACCTGATTGAAACAAATTAAATGTCAAAGCCAAGGAAAGCAACAACAATAGGATCTCGGTTGACAGAACGTGACAAAATTTGGCGTCACACTCTCGTCAAAGACATCATCCAATGCTATGTAGCTAAACGTTGGTAGCTTGTTCTGACGGATGTTGCTAACCTGTCAGGAAACGGTTTTCACCCATGCCGATTTACATGGCATGGATTTATCACAAATACTTTACCAACGTTATTTCGTCACAACGTCACTCGCTAACAACCTGTATTTGTGTACTAACGTTAGGCAAATAGCCCAGAGGCTAACAGTACTAGCAGCTACAGTAATGATGAAAGCTCACCTTCAGTCTGACTTCGTACGTCGTGTGTCTGCCCCTTCCCACCCCGATGGTCTCAGGGTTGCTCACGTCAATCTCCAGAAAGTTACTCGGTGGGCCATACGCGTCGTTAAGGTTCTGAGGCTTAGTAAAGAGCCTTCTTGTATCAGCTATGGTGTCAGCCATTTCTAACGCTGCGCTTTATCAAAGCTAGCTGTACTGTCAAGCGAAACTGAAAACTAATATGTACGTTCCGCTAGTGGCCTTCACAATTAAACAAATAATAAACGCTTGGGTGTGCGTAAAATAAGAACCTATAAAAGGAAGACGTTTAGAACAAATTATTTATATAAATGTTTTATTTCAGAGGTTAAAATTTTAAATGTATACCTTGTAAACCACACTTAGACATTGTTACCCTCGTTTCCGGAGTTGAATGGTCTCTTACTTTGACAGCTTGAAATTTGCCAGCACTACTTCTGATCAGCTGAGCTTCAGCTGACTGGTGCCCGACCACCCTGCAGCCTGGTTTGTTTACAACCCGCTAATTAGTTGTCACACTACAAACATAAATACTGTGCACTACACTATATGCAGTTAGACATTGTGCAAATTGCAGAGCGGATACAAAAAAAAAAAACGTAACAACAAAAATAATGACACAAATAATAATAAAATAAATCCTTAAAATATTTGTCACCTGTCAAGGGAATTGTCAATAGTGGAAATTCTTCTGTAAATATTAGTAATACTCCATAAAAGAAAGCTAGACCTTTAAAGTTAGACAATTTGCACTGTCAGATCCTGTTCTTGTTCGCGCGTCAATAAAGTTTCGGTATTTTGAAGCATCATGGCAGCTTACATGTTTACTGCGGCTATGAGATGCTCGGTGACTTTTGTACCTTTTAGCTATGTTCCGACTTCACGAAACACCTGCTGTCAGGCCTTCAGTAAGACCGTTCAAGGTATCTTGTCTTCGCAGCTGTTTTTTTATCATACCTAGAGGCATTTATTGCCTGTTGTGTCCGTTTGTGTTTCTTCTATCAGTGTTCTCTAACTGGACACCACTTGTTTATATTATTAGTTCATCTGATGGCGGGGTGATATGTGACGTAATTTTCATAAATCTAGATAGAAGAACAAAAAAAAAAACTTTTTTTTAACCCCTTTCTGTGATTTTTTTAAAATTCTCATGATAATAAATACGCTCGGAAACCAGTAGTTTTTTTCTGCAGCATCTACTTGTGTCTACTTCCACAGAATTAATAGAAATGCATTTTTTTTTTTTAATATACAGATGATGTGAAAATTGCACCTTTTGACAAAACATGCATGTCATCATCGTGATCCTTAATAACACTGTAACTAACTAAATAACTGACTAGCTGCATGGCTCTGTTGCTCTCACACTCGATTCTCATGTACAGTTGTACATTGAAATAAAGGCAACCGTGACAAAATATTTGCACCTTGTAAGTACATAGGCCTACCTCAGGTTAAAAAAAAAAGTCAACATGTCGATAAGTCTGCTTTTGCAATGTAAAAGTAGAAAAAATAGAAAAGTCAAATCTCCTAATATTTAGATCACTTTTTCTTAACTTAAGCTTTGAACTACGGAAGCCACTTAAAAAAATCTATGTATTAAAAAAAAAGAAAGATCCAGCTAAATACACTCAAGTTAATTAATTATTTGCCTAAACGTCACTTAGTTAATCATGTATATATGTCTCTTCTTTTCCAAGGTTTCGCTCGTTTGAGGAAGCTCTGTTCATCCGCGTCATTCTCCTCACAGTGTCCCACTGATGATTCTGCTGACGTCGTCACTCGGTACGACCGCATGGTTCGGTGTGGCTCTTTGAGGGAAGATGCTTTGCAGAGGAGTGTTCTCCGGCAGCTGGTTCGCTTGCAACAGACCCTGCGAAACTACAGTAACACTTTCTACTTGAACCCGCCTCCCCTGACAGTAAACCCCGACTGTGATAGACTTCAGAAAAGGACAGAGCCCTGCGTTATAACAACTGGAGCATCTGCTCACAAGGTAAATGAGATGTCATCACAGTCCCTACTAGGGCTGAATATGAATAATTCATCATATTCAAATTGACATTGTAGTACAATGCAATTTTTAAATCGTAAAGGCAGCAATTTGGGAGGGGCTGCTGTATTTCAGTAGATTTTATTTTTAATATATTGCATTAAAAAAAAAAGTCTAGATAAGTTCAGTGCATGAGAAGTGCAGTGTTTACATATTGTTTCATGAAACGTGAAAAGTTGAAGTCATAAAGCCACAGATTTATTTTGCGTTCTTGTTGTAATCCACTTATGACTTAAGTTTCCGCAACACTTGTTTGCTAGAATTTTGCGAAGGTGTCATAGGGAACGTTTACAAGGCTGCAAGTCAAAGTGTTTAGTGAATTAACAATTCTAATTGAAGTACATAAACTGTCTTTCATAATTAATTAATAGTTAATTTGCATTAATTTAGTGTAACTCTAGCCTATATAACCAAAACATGTAAAGAAATGATATTGTTTATTGTAATACAGATTAATTTAATGGTTGCGATTGTTAAAGGCATACTTGACTCATTCGGCCATTTTCAGTTAATATTTTGTGCAGAATCAATTTGAGAACTTCATTATTTTTCATGTACAATTATTATTTTTTCTTTTTCTTTTTTCGAGAGAGAGCTCAGTATTGTTCATTCGGTAATTTTACCGATTTGACATGTCATCATCATTGCTCTCTCTTTTTCTTTAAATTTTTTAAAATTTTGTATGTGGGTGAGTATGTGTGTATGTGTACTCATTAGTTCACCTAAAACCTATTGAAAAATCCCATACCGTTCACCTAAACCGAATACTTCAGAATCCAGCTCGAGTCGTGAGGTTGTCAGGAGACCCGAGGAAGGATCAAAGAAAAGAAAGGAAAGTGAAATCCAGCACCGACCAGACATTACCTACTACCCACCGGGTTACCAACCAGAGTCTTTCACCAACCCCAGAAACATCTAATAACAATGAATACCTTTTAAAAAACGAATTTCTCCGCTTGCTGTCGACTGAAGATGACATCACCTGTGCTGAGGAAGTAGGTAACGACCAATCATGGCTCAAGAATCGCAATTCGATTGTTTTTCAAACTCGTTAGTCACACCTGCAAAACCTATCATCCAAATTTTAACAGTTTGTTTGTTCATATGATATCTCAGTGTCGTAGGCGCATCTGTTCTCTCATTCATCTACGCAGCCCCATTTACACTTAACATATGGGGAGGGGCTATGAATTCTCGCTGTACTGTACTCGGGCTAAATCAGCAATTGCGGCGGGTGGGCGCAGGTCAAAGGGAGGGTAGGGGTCTGGGAAGCGTTTTGGAGCGGTTGTTGTTGTTTTTAGGTCAGGTGGAGATGACTGTCTCGTGTTGGGCGCTGGGATTTTTCGCTGGCATAGACGCCGCGTGAGGTTAGTGCGGAGATTTGGGAAGGCAGCCGGGGGCAGACCTCCCGCTGGGCCCGTCCCGGCACCCCTCTCACTCTCTCACCGTTCCCCATGCAGTAATGAGTGAGGAGGGGGTGGGGGGTGGGGGTGGGGGATCACCATTATGTGGGCCATTCTTGTCCTTTTTGCTTTTGATTTGGGACTCTGACAAATACTTTGGTGTGAGGCTATCAACACCGCCACCGCCACCCCCTCTGCCTATGTGCACCTTATTCCTTACCCCCCGTATTCTCTTTCGCTCTCACACACACACACACTGACTGGACAATTACTCCTGTTTGAATCAGGTCATAACGCTGTCCGTGTCGGTGTGTTTTCTCCCTGCCGCCATTGTTCTAACTAACTGACCAAGTCTGTGAGGAGAGCACACTTGACTTCATATTGACCCAATGTGGCGTGGTTTTGCGGATGGTCGACTAACAATGGGCTATTGTTTCGGGAGAGCCACCCACAAGTCAGACCTGTATCATTTCACGCCGTTGCTACTTTTTGACCACGCGGTGTTTAGGATTATTCGCAAAGTTTACGAAACCGACGACGTCCCGCGTGTGAACTTTTGCCACATGTGCCGCGGAGGAGGAGGTGAGACGAGGCCATGGTGCGCCGTTAGACGGCCCATCTGAGGGACGGGCCTTGTCTTTCTCCACTCTGCCATGGTGGAATGGCTTCCAGCCACAACTCACTAGTAGCCCGCCGCGCCAGCGGGCAACTTTGGGAAGTCAGGGAGAAGTCACAACAGTGTTGTGAGTGACTGAATGAATGAGTGAATAGGGAGAAGATAAGTTTGTTTTTGAGTTTGTTTTCAATCAGCCATTGTCCTCATTTATCAGTCAAGTGCTCCTTGTGCAGAGGTCACTGAGTGCTGTCGCCGTGAAATAGTCACTAAATTAAAATTGAAGAGGACAATCCATCCTTGTTTGTCAGAGCTCGCCGTCATGTTGCCTGGTTACTGACGGCAATACATTGGAACCTCCAAAGTCGAATGCGTCTAAATGGAACTCGTGGCAATGGTAGGAAAGTGGAACACAAATTCCTTGTGAAGTGAAAACAAATATGAGTGATGTCAACAACCCGGCCAAATGTGCATTAGTGATAGACCGATAAACTGTTTTTTGTTTTTTTTCAAGGCCGATACAGATGCCAATTATTGGTAGTCAAGGAGACGATAACCGATATTAATTTTCTTTAAAAGAGAAAATACTATTGACAAAGTTTTAAAAATGTACATTTTCTTTTAGTCTTAAACATACAAAGAATTGGCAAAAACCTAACAAAAATTGCAGGGAGCTTCCAGAGTCATCAGCATGTGTTTCGCTGAATTAAAAACTAAGCAAGTCAATTGCTGCTGGAGATAAAGTTTTCCCAAATATCAACATAATTTCTTAATTGTATTTTATTTTTTTATATAAAAAGTATTTTTTTTTTTATTAAGTGTACATTTAAATAAATCCATAAACGAAACGTTTCCTGTATCTCACTGAGCGACAAATGCATGCGAATGCAGCTAATTTGGGGTTTTCGTCAGGGTTCATAAAATCGCTTCAAAAGATCTTCGCAGACAGTAAAAACGGTCAGAATATGTTCGAAATGGCTTTGCGAAAAGTAAAAACTGTCCTGATGAAAACTCTAAATTTCACTACGTTCGCAAGCATTCACCGCTCAGCGAGATACCAGATTTATCGGCCTTCGGATAAGTAAAATATATTTGGCATGTTGTCAAATATCGGCACCGATAATCAGCCCGGCTGATAGCCGGTCTATCCTTAATTGGCATGATTAAAAACATCGGCCACAATATAAAATGAGGCTTCAAAATTGTGAAAAATCAAGCCATTCTTCCCGCTCTCAAATGCTGTGGGCGTGTCCTGTATGCACCAAAACCACGCCCCCATTCAACTGTCAACTATAAATCAAATAGTTCTGCTACAACCTGGAAAATTTTTCATCTGCCTGAAGCCTCCGGTGGCTGGAATATATCACGCCAGCTTCTCACAGGGCTTTTCCACGGTGCTATAACGAGGCACTCTAAAGCGGCCACGCCAGCCCGAAGCCCTGGACTGCACGCTGTATACCAAATTTCCACACTTCTGGCACTTCCCCTTTCTCTTCCATAACATGCGTGCACTCACTGCTTAAGCAGCCATACATCAAAGTGTGATCTAATTTTTTGGGGGGGAAATTGTATTGCAATTTTAAAATGATATTTAAATCATAGCATGTAATGAAAGTTTCATAATGGAATATTTCTTTAACTGATTTCTATATAAAAATATTGTAGCTCAACAAATTTGATGTCAGTGAAAATGAATTGGTCAACTTTTGGGGCTGGGGTGGGGTCCAACTCTAATCGTGCTAATAATAATATCCAATTTGTTTATGCACAATATGAATTTTGAAATTTTGCACTGAAATGGCTGCGGCCTTCTTTCTCCATATTTGGCTTTACTCAGTATGCGCAGCTTGGTCTCATAGAAGCCGTTCCTTTTTTTTTTTTTTCTTTTTTTTTGAAGCAGGGGCCTTTTGATGATAGGAGGCAGGCAGCACAATGACTTTCAGCGGCACCTCAATGCAACAGTACCGTATCACAATTAGCAGCGCTAAACAGGCTGCACACAGACAAGTCCAGTCCATCTCGTATGGAGCCTCATTCAGTCCTCTCCGTTTTGTCTGACAAATCCCCCCATTGTTCCTCTGATGATGCTTTTCTTTCGTGGGAACCCCGGCTTGTCTTGTTGATTAGATCCCCTTTGTCTTCCTCCCCTGCAGTGGGCCAGTCTGGAGAATGTGAAACCTCAAACTGTAGTGGTGGCTTAATGCCTCACAATACTTTTGTTTATGAATCGGCGCTTCGGGGGTTGTACAGTGGCGGCTAAAACAAAGTTTACGTGCGGGTTGGAAGCTACGGCCCCCCCCTTGTGCGTTTATTAATGAGCTCATGCATGCATGGCTTTCGATATCTATATTGTGAAGGATCCTGTAAGGCAGCCTAATCTATTGCTGGTTTGACTTTCTCCCAACATATAGGAAGAAGATGCTCCTCCCCCCCCACCTCAAGGCTTCTATATACACGGAGACGTTGGTAAGAAGGCCTCTGCTCCAAAACTATGCCTGCTTGATGATGAATAAATAATCAAGTAAAACAATGCAAATCTTTCTGCATACCAGGCACGGGGAAGACCATGCTCATGGATATGTTTTACAGCGGGGTGCAAAACCGCTGTAAAAAGAGAGTCCACTTCAACGGCTTCATGTTGGACATCCACAAAAGTTAGTGCTCTCCTCCCCCACTGCTTCACGACCACAACTTTGACTTAAGCTTACAAAAAAATGTCTCCACCACTCAAACGCTCTACATGCTATACTTATGTGAGTTTGTCTCAAAGCGCCGCTGCTAATTGTCGGCCATTATGCACGCACAGGTGAAATTACCGCTTTCCGCGGCGCAGTCGCTCGGCGCCGGGTCGGCCGCGCAGGTGTGCTTTTTAAGACGCGCGTGACATTTTCCGCGTGCTGCTTTTAAAGGGATCCACCGGAGGAAACAAAGCCTGCCGAAGCGAAAGCTGGGCCGCATGTTCACCTATGACCCCATATCGCCGGTTGCCATGGAGATCGCCCATGAAACCTGCCTTCTGTGTTTTGATGAGTTTCAGGTGAGTGACTGTGTTACTGGCGGAGTTGACACACTCGTCTGCGTACATTTTGTATTCACTGTGCAACTTAATGACAATGTTGTGTATTGGTAGTCAAATGTCACAATTCCATGTAATACTTATTTCAACTCACTTCAAACCTAATGGTACAAAAAAAAAAGTAAGGATTCTCAGGATGTCTTTTTGTTTAGAGACAAAAACATTTATACAATACAAATGACAATAATATCATTTTGTTGTTGACAAACAGGTAGAAAGTTGATATGTGGTGTTCACTCCCCTCTGTTACTGTAACTACAACTGTAGAAGCCCCAATAGGCAAAAACGCAAGAAAAACAGGACTGGGGACACCTAGTGGTCCTTGTTAAATAAAACACTCAATCAGAGGATTTCTAGCAGTTCAAATCAACATTTGTTTTCACTTTATGGTCGCACTGGTTACCTAAACTTGATGTCTTCCATCTTGGATGAAATTATGAAGTCATTTGTATGGTAGAATGTCTTATTTTTTGGGGCTCTTTGGAGTAAAATAATCTCTCTTCTCAAACACCAAATTCATATCGTAGTTATAGTGAATGTGTAATCAATAGGGATGTAATGGTACATAAAAAAACACACGCGCAAAAAAATCAGAGGTCAGTAGTAGTACACGAGTTGGTTTTAAGGTCATGGTTTTAATTCAGTGACGGGACAAAAATGCAAAACACAGTGCAACAATAACGTTCTGAAAAATTATGCTACAGTACCTCAACACTTATAGTTGAATTTGTCAATGTTTTGCAAAATCGAGGCAGACTTTTCAAGTGACGTAATGAATTATTATTAGATTTATTATTATTATTTTTTTTTACATATGTTGAATATTTGCCACATTTGTGACTCAGAAGCTGAGCCGCACTGTGCTTGTTTACAGCGCAAGTCTTCTACTCCCTTTACCTAATATGTTCGGTGTGGGAAAGGCAGAATAATTGTCCCATGATATTACAATCGCATAACACAATTTTTGTTGAGTTATATCTGACAGCTATTTTTAACAAATTTTCGGGGTTAGTATCAAATTTTTTACCTTAAAAAATGTTGAGAGAAAAAAATTTGTAGCAAGTTTAGAAAGTTGTTTATAAAGTTTTTTTCTCGGAATATTGACCACCTCTAAAAAACAAAAGTATTTATACCTACCACTTCATAAAATGGTAGGTATAAATATTGAAAACAACCAAATTTACGATTACGGTGTATTAGGGCCACATATAAAACTAGAAAATGCAATTTCTGGAGAAATTGTTTGAGAAGGCGGTAAGGCTTAATGAAAACCTGTGGAATAGATGGAAGCGCTCATGGCGTGAATTGGTGGAATATGTTGAAGTTGGAATGAAGGGAATGGGATGAAAAATGTGGAAGGAAATGTGAAATGTAGAATCTCCCATTAAGAATGAGTGAGGGAAAAGTAGGGTACAAAATGGGGAATTGTGGGTAAGGCGTGAATCCTGGGAATGAAAAAAATCAAAGCGCCCATGGCATGAATATTAGGAATAGTTTGAAATTGGAAACGGAGTGATTGGGATGAAAAAGGTGGAAAGAAATGTGAAATGTAGAATCTGCCATTAAGAATGAATGGGGTTAAAATAGGGTAAAAAATGGGGAATTGTGGGTAAGGCGTGAATATTTGGAATAAGAAAAATACACTCTAGAATGTCGTGAATTTTTGGAATATGTTAAAATTGGAATGAGGAGAATCGTTTGAATCATGTGGAAGTAGAAAGATGCTGAAAAAGTGGGAAGTTTGAAGTATAGGAATAACATATGTCAGCCTTCACACAATAATTTCCAGAGGTGGGGTAATATTCAGAGAATTTTTTTTTTTTAAAGAAAAAATTAGCAAATTTACGACTTTATAAAGTGGCAAATTTGTTGGAAGTAGCAATTTTGGAATCAACATACAAATTTTTGTTTAAACAGCATAAAAATCTAATCTTTTTTTTTTTCAAATTGTTCTTCAGTGTATTAGGGCCCAAATATATTTTTGGGGGGCAATATTCCCCGAAAAAAATGTGCAAATTTGCCACTTTATAAAGTGGCAAATTTGAGATTTCTTCTCAGAATATTCCCCCACCCCCAAAAAAGTAAATTTAGTTATTAAAATTGTCATGGCTCGTTTCAAACAGACGTCAAGGAAACATTTGTGGCGAGCTTGAGTTTGACACACCTGCGCCTTACAGAATGAGCGCGCCTGCGTCTTTACAAAGCCAGCTGTTAGCAGCACAATGCGCCTCTTTTCTCTGATATCATTACCGCTAAAGGCCGCAGGTCAGAGGTGACGGTAGGTGCGCTTGCGCTCTCTAATCACTGGCCGTGCGCACGTGCGGCGATCAAGAGCTTTCTTTGCCTTTCATGCGCCTCGGCGTCGTTCGCGCTTTCAAACTGCGCTGGCCGCTCGTTGATTTGTTTTTGTTTGCGCCCCGTCGCCATGCGGCTCGGCTTGAATGGTGGACATGTGCGCGTTTGTTTGTGATGCATAAACAAGAGGTTTCAAGGTTGGAGCGTCAGAGGTGGCGTAGAAGGAGAGAAGTGAAGGAGGGGAAGTTATAGGGGGTTGGTGATGGTGGGGGGGGGGGGGGGGGCGATACCAATCAGCATCCTCTTCCACTCAGCCATGCAAATGAGGCGCTGGGTATCAGTCGCACTCTCCTGCTTCTTTAAGTGAGTGGAGGTAGAAAGCGACTGGCGGCGGCAGCGGCGGGTCAGATGGATCTTATCCTCTTAAATGCTAATGACATTTCTCCATTCTCTTCATTAGCGCCGTGCCATTATCAGTAATTTGTAGCCCCCCCTCCCCCCCACCCATCCCTCTTTTCCCCAGCTAATGAATACTCGCCATTGAGACGTCCGAGATGGGAAAAGGGAAAGAAGAGGAGTGTGAAGAAAATGATTGTGCATCATTGTCAGCGCGCAGCCCCGCTTTAAAAAGCGCTCGTAGGTTGTGTACATAAAGAGGTGTAACATCAAAAGAGTTTTAATGTGGCACCCGCGCGCCTCGCTGTAAACGCGCGGCCCGCTTGAGTAATTGGATGCTCATTTAAATATCGGGATTGGCCGACGGAGATTGCGCCATTATTTATTTTTTTTGTCTTCCACAAGTGCGACATCAGGCCCCTCCACTTGGGTATCCATTCTCTGCCCCCCCCCCCCCCCCGCTCAAGTCATTCAGCAATCAATATTGCCCCCTCATACTATGCCCGCGTTGAGGGCGCATGAATAAACAAATCCAGGTTGTATAAAAGGTCATTTTTAAAAGAGTCTTTTCAAATGAAAATAAAATCCTGCGGTCGGAGGAAACGGGGTCTTTGAGGGAGACGCGCCGAGCCTTGGCTTTCTGTTGATTCTCATTATGAGAGCACACAATCACACGCGCTAATTTGATGGCCCCCGGGCACCTCTCCTTAGCCAAATCAAGGCTTTAACATGCATGCTAATCAAGTATTGGCAAGGGGCAGTGGGGCTAATACACAAAAAGCAGAAGACTCTCCTGCTTATGAAAGGGGACATATGCTTTGGGTGAGGCCACTAGAAGTGCACGTCGAAAAGAGGAAAGTGGGGAGGGCGGGACTTTTATTCAGGCCTGCAGAGTTTAATGTTTGATTCCAAAACTTGACTTCAAACGGCAAACGTTTGTGGAACTTTGAATTGGTCGAATAACTGCATTGATGCGGAATGGCGGTGCGCGAGCGAAGCTCCAGGTGATAGACTCCCAACTAGACAACGAATCAATTATCAAAGTAATCAATCATTATTTTGTTCATCGTGTAAATAACATAGGCTTTACCTGATTAGGATTTTTGGTCCGATCACCGATCAGCTAGTTTGAAAAAAACGATAACTTGGGGACTGGCCCAGCCCACAAATAGTAAAAACCCAAGTATAATTTATGACAATGAAACTATAACGACTATAACGTGGAATGTTTCTGCGCAGTCGATCAATTGCGTCATTGATTGACTACGCAAATTAAGACATTACAGTTGATCACCGATTTTGCATCAAATCATCTGTTCCCAATTCAGCCGATCAGATTGATGTAAAAAGGCTGCTTTTTTTTTTATTTTAGCTTCTCATTAGTAACTATTAACCAATTTCTGTAGTCCTCCATGAAAATGCACTGATTGTGTTATATCAAAATCAAACGTTGTTTTTGCTTGGGAAACCAAGTTACAGACCAAACCAGTAACTGAATCATAATGAGTTTATGCTTTTTTGATTTTTTGAAATAATGTCATGTTTTTGAATAAAGGGATGGAAATGTACCCTTTTTTTTGTTTTTATCCGGTTCATTGATTAATTTACCAAAAAAATGGCAGGTTAATTGTAATAAAATAAAAATAATAACTTATTTTAGGGTATCGGTACGCGTGGAGGCTGCCGATACCAGAATTGGCCACCCTCTTGTGGCCATTTTACAATCGGGAACTCAACTAAATGCTGTATTGGGATTTGTAGCTGTTTGATTAAAATGATCTGCCAATATGTTTTTTAATTTAAAAAATTTTTTTTTATGTATGAAAAGTATTAGATGCTTGTGACATCGGTGCTTGGTATTGGTATCAATGACTAATCAAGAGTTGAGCACTCGTACTGGTATCGGTCTGAAAAAAAAAGTGGTATCAAACATCCATAATTGAAAATTATATGTAGTGGCTTTTTTTCTTTCTTTCTTATAATTATTATTTTTTTTAGACAAACCTTTTCTAATAGTGATGTGGGCGCTTTCTATGGCTACTTGAAACCAAAAAAAAGAATGAATACAGAAGCTCATCAAAAAGATCATTTTAAAAGAATTGATGCATAGAAGTTTTGATAGAAACTAAATTCCTCGGTGGAATTATTTCATGCGCTGACCTCCTCAATCAGTCATCAGGCAGGTTATGCAGACGCTGCTTTCATTATCACGCATGGCGGCCATAAAGAGTTTTCTCCCTCCATGTTTGTCGGCTGGAGGTGAAAAAATAGAGACAAGCGCATTAAGAACAAAAGCCCTGCATCGCTGATTGAAAGGTCAGAGCCCTTCACATAATTTGCCGGCAACTCACAAACGGCCTCGTTCCACCGTCGTCATCGACCTTTGCTTACAGTGGAAATGATGTGGAGGAAAAAGGCAGCGGATAAATGAATACACACGCGCGCACGAGTCTCGATACGGGCCGGATTGATTAGTTTGTGTCCGCCGCCTTTTTTCCTCAACGTCGTGACCATTTGCAGTCATTCCGAGTGGTTGTTGTCGTGCGTGTGTAAGTAGAAGTGCGTTGACCGTGGCCAGACAAAAAAAGCCCTGAATGACACTAACCGATGTGGAGTGTCGACGACTCGCTATAACCTGCAAATGCGGACTGCGCGGGAAATCTAAAGATGAATCATCAATCGATTTGTGATCTTTTATGGTCTATCGACATTAGGTGACGGACATCGCCGATGCGGTCATCCTGAGGCAGCTTTTCCGGACGTTGTTCGAGACCGGAGTGGTGGTGGTGGCGACCTCCAACAGATCCCCTGATGGTACAATTTCATCCCAGGACTTTGAGTTGCAACAAGTGTGCAGTCGTGATGACCAAAGAGTCCAAAGACAATATTTTCCTTACTATGAATTTTGAATATCGAATTCTGAAATATTGATGTATATACACACGATGATAATGAAGTCAGTAAATACGGTAATTGTACAAAAAGAAAGTTGTATTTTTGTCAAGAATAGAAATTGTGGCTGTGCAATTAATCGAAATTCAATTACAATTTTAATTATTACACTCCACAATTACAAAATGGGCTTAATCGTAAACAAAAATAAAAGATTATTAATACAAATTTTGAGTTGTTTAAATTTATATATTTGCACCTTTTCCCCCCCCCTATTTTTAAAAATAACTGATTTAATAATTCTTGTTTGGTCCAAAAGAAACTCGCATAATTATAGTGTTTCAAATAATTTTATTTGTCTTAATATTTTTTACGTTTAAACATTTTCTTGTTTTGTACCAAAAAAACTATTGATCGTCCTAATCGTGATTTCAATTATTATCAATAACAAAAATAATTGAGAAGCATATTATGACACATAAGTAAATAAATCAAATTCAAATAATAAAAAATAAATCAAATAATAAATAAATTTAAATAATACATAAATAATAATAAATACAATTAATAATAAATACAATTAATAAAAACATAAAATAAATAAAATGTTTCAGTTTTGACAGTTATGCCTGCATTTTTCAAGTCAAAATGTAACTAAAAATATCAATTTAAAAAATTGCTTTTATTTTGATCAAAAAGTCTGACTTTTAGAAAGATTTAGTTGACAAACCCAATATCTATTACGCCTCACCCGGTACATTTAGCATTGAGCCTGTAATCAAGGTGGTGAATAACAGCACTTACCCAAGAGGATGTTTCTAACGAAACAATACGTCACAGACACACGACTCGCCATCTCTGATATTTGCAAGCTATTAAGAACAAAGCGAGCAAACGGTGCAAACTTAATAGAGCGCCTACTTGGTATTAATTGCGCTGTTAATGGAATACATGACGGCAGACAGAGAAAACTGGACATGAAAGGCATACATTTGCTGTCTTTATTGATGTGGAGATGGCGCTATCAAAAGGCCCCTCCGTGTGTTTGGTGATAGCTTGGAGCGAGAGCGCATAAAGAAGATAAATTTTTTATATCTATCCTAATGGAGATTCAAACAAGTGAAAAGAATTGGCGGTATAAATCATGTCTGGTGTTGAAACCCATCAGCACGCTGCCTCTTGTATGTCGTTTACAGGAAAGGTCTCAATTTGCTTTGATTGAAGATAAAGTGTTTAGAAGATGGGTGACTTGAACCCAAGAATTTAATGAAATTGGTTATAACTAAATTAGCCACCGTTAAGTAAATAAGTTAATTCCGGGTTTAAAAGGTACCGCTGAAGAGTTGTTGACTTTTGAGTTTGACTTTTTACCAAAAGTCCAAAATGAATCGCTATTTTGGGCATTTGAAAATTTAAACCGTAAATATGCAACAAATGACATGTGTGCATTTACATACTTAAATGGAGACGGTATGTAAATGACACTAAAAACCCAGGTTTAATTTAGCTCCTCCCCTGGAGCCTATCCCAGCTGGCTTCGGGCAGTAGGCGGGGTACACCCTGAACTGGTTGCCAGCCGATCGCAGTTAAGAAAATATGTGCCTGTTTAACTTAATTTGCTCACAAAAACGTATAAATACGTTCTATTTTACATATTACCATGTTCCCAAAATTTTTTTTATAGACAGCATACAGAAGGCTTTGATGCAGCTTCTGAACTGAAGAGAACGCTTGAAGCAGTCGTAGTTATTACAAAAAACGACCAGCAGGCGGCAGCAGAGTATAAGAGATCAACCAGGGCCATGTTGCAAAAGGCTCTTTCCCCCCACTGTTTTAAACAGATTGGTGAATAATGATAAAAACGGAAACAGATAGAAATTTACTTCTTTTTTTTTTTGCTGATGTAAATCAGTGAAAATCCAGTAAAACAGCCGGGAGCAAAGGGTGTTGCTTCGGTGAAAACGGCTGGAAGTGAATGAGTTAACAAATGAATAACTTAGCTGACAGTATTTAAGACCTCATAGATGGCTGCTTCCGATTAAATTTCCAGTTACATGCTTTCTTTGCTTCTGCTTGACCACAGCAACATTATCGAGTAAGAGAGTAAACAGGCGCTCTCCCTAATGAGCCTTTTTAACGATGCCGATGCAGTCCGCCACAGTATCGAAGTTCCTACGAGAGCGGGCTCGGCCCTATTGTCGCGAGTTAAAGCCCAAACATCAACAACAACCAGTTGCATTGCATTCGCAGCTGGAGGGCTTAAGCCCCGTCTTGTTTGTGCGCCGGCGCTCCGTACGTCGGCGGCGCCTTTGTCCCGGATTTGTGTGTGAATCCCGACCCGTTTTATCTGTCTATCACGGATGCTACTTCAGATGTAATTTGTTTCAGCCGAGCTAATTGAAACCTCTATTCAGCGAGCCGCTGTGGATATTGTCCATCCCTGAAAAGGCGACGGTCCTTTCTCTCGCCACCATTGTTTGGGAATGTAATGAATTTTATGTTGCCGCCGCTCTGCCGGTAGAGAAATCCATTTTTCCCCCCCACCGCACCCACCCCTCTATTCCGGGCTCTTTTGTCGTACCTCCCCAACCTCATCCTTCAGTTCATCAATAGCCACTTTATGTGCCAATCTGTGGCGGGGGAATGACATTATTAGGAGGCTAAACAGCACCTCTAATACAAGCCCTCCCCTCCTCTTTCAGATCTGTACAAAAACGGACTTCAGAGGGACACCTTTCTACCTTTCATCGACGTGCTGAAGGTAGAGACAAAGTCACATCCCCGCTCTTGCGTTGCTAATATATTCATTTGTTCATAACACATGAACGTACGCACACGCGCGCGCGCGCGGGGCTTGCACGGGCTGCTGCCTGTGTTTTGCAAGTTGCTCTTTAGCGGTTTGATGTGTTGTGCTTTTCCGGATGCCTCGCACAGTGTCACAAAGCTGTCTTTGATCAGAGCAGGACTGAAAGGTGCGTGGAGAAAAAGTGTGAAGGAGGGTGAGGGGGGGGGGGGGTACAGGTAATACGAATGGTAGACACGCCTAGTGACTAACAGAGATTGCTTGCATTTCAAAAGTAAAGGGGTGGAAGATCCATAGCGAATGATCTGCTTTGCAATTGAAGCCGATGGCGCCATTATCCCACCCAGATGAACGTTGATGAGTTTTGGCGTGACCGCCATCATAAATGAGTTGCGCGATAATTTGTTGTGATGTGACAGATGATGGCGACATTCTTGCACCTTTTGCTGGCATTTAGTCAAAAACAATATCCGTTTGTTATTGTCTCACTGACGACTGATTATTTTTTTCTTCATTGTAATTAATCGCATAACATCAATAGTTAACTCAAGATTAATTGCAAATTGTAATATCAGTTCTATATGTACCATACAATTTACAATGACCCCCCCACCCCTAAGTTTTCATACTCCTGTTAACATAAAATTTGAAAAAAACCTAATAGAAATATGTCTGCATCTTTTTATTTATTGATACAGTAATTTCAGTAAGTGTGATATTAATTTAAGTTGAGGTCATTTTTCTGCCACTAGATGGCATAATTGCATTTGTAAGACGTTGGTGACAACTCCGTGCATTTTTCTTTTCATATTAAGAGCTATCTAATCTTTAACATGAAATTCTGTACATTTCAAAAATTGTAAAATACAACTTGACTCCAGTCTCCACAAATAGATGCATTTTTATGAAATGTATTACTGCAAAATTTTGACGAAGACATGTCTGTTTCGTTGCGACTGGAATTTCCCCAGTACAGGCTTTCCAAGTAAGGCGCGGTCATGAATCACGCATTTTAAAAAAAAAATTGTGACGTTAAAGGAACTTTAAATGGCCTCATAATTAACACACTCGTTTGGACACCCCTAGTTGATATGTTTTCACCATATAGTGAAGTTTGTTTCCATACATCCATTTTCTATCGTGAGCACATTTGGATCGCATGTAACCGCAGCCCTATCAACCGTAAACAATGTTAACGAGAATAGTGCGAGAGTCCATTTAATAAGTTGAAGCACTGCAAGAGGAGGGAAGTGAAAGTGGGTCCTCATCCAAACGAGCCCTGTTGGTCGGTGCAGAAATCTCCATGGCAACAACTCCAAGGTGGTGGCCTGCTTCAAAATCTACTTGCCAATATCATGTCCAGGTATGATGATTATCCTTTTTGTGGGGGATTTTAATGTTGGTTGGTTGGTGCAAACGAGGGGGGGGGGGGCAATTTTTAGACTCATGTCTTCTCTCCCACTTAACTGATTGTGTTTGACCGCTAAGGTTCTTTTCTTGGAGTACCGTACCAGAGAATTTCCTACGAAAGAAATGGGAAGGGAAACTCTCAAAATGCTTGTTTCGAATGACTGTGGTTGCCATCAGCGTCCCACGTCCTCACATCCGAGGCGAGAAAGCCAGCCCGATTGGGACGGAACTGGCTTAAGATGTGCCACTCCACCAACTTGAGGAGTCCACGTGCTCCTCGCCCGGCCACCAAGCGTCACCCTTGCCCTCCTTAATCCGCCCTCATCGTGGTCCTGAATGGCTGTTGTCCCTCTCTGCCCAGACGTCCATGTTTCCTTTTGTGAGGCCATCTGGTTTTTTTAGGGTCGGGCCCTTTTTTCGGCAGGTTCACGTCTTCCTCTATAGCGGTCTTGGAGCGGAGAGTTAAAGCGTGTTTTTTAGCAGGGTCGCCCCGCTAACTAGCTGACCCTCAATGGATTGAATTAATGCTGGCAGGGACCACGGATGTGGGCCCTCCTCCTCCACGATGCAACTCAGTCTTGTATGTGCGCGCCTGATTGTGTTTCAATAGGCGGCCAGAGGGTGAATGATGGTGTTAAAAGTTTTTTTTTTTTTAGAAATAGCCGGTGACATTTCCACCCTGTCACCTGGGCTGAAGTGAAAGAGGTTAATCCAGCGCTTCTGTCCGCTTGGGTCGACGTCTTTATTTGACGATTGACTCCTGATTCGACGGAACTCCCTTTTCTTCCACTACTTGTTTCCTCTGTCAACATTCCTGATAGCTTCCAACTTGTGGACGGTGGACTTTCCACAGTTGAACACAATTTAAAAAAAAGACTTGTGATTTGTTGCAATTTCAAAATGAATGGCTCAATCATCCAACAAGCCTTCAGAAAATATTTATTGACTCGTTTGGTGATTTTCAGTAACATAGGTCAGACTTGGTTTCATCGGATCAAAACACATTTTCCCACATTTGGGAATTTTTGTTATGACCCAATGAAACCAAGGTTTCAATTCCAAAAGCTATGTTTGGCGCAAGCTCAGGGTTATAATAGTTAGGAATTTTCCTTTTCTTTTTCTTATTTTTTTTATTCAGTTATTTTGAACTAGCGTTTACACAGGTTTGCTAATTTTTTTTTTTTAATGTTTCGTTTTAATTTTTTTAATTAGTTTTACTATTAGTTTTAATATTTTTTTTAATATGGAGTATTTCTTGTGTGCAAGATTCAAACAGATGGATGATGATGCTATTTTCACAACGATCATAGTTTTATAGGCATAAAATATCATTTATTTATGTTGTTTTAACCACTCCTGTTGCTATTTTATTTCTGTTATGAAAATGTTTTTTCAATTTTTGTTTTAGTTAGATACCACTTGTTTTTCAGACTGATACTAGTATGAGTACTCAACTCTTGAGTAGTCACCGATACTAATACCAAGTACAAGAAAAATAAATACCTTCTGTATATTTATCCAAACATAGCATGTTTTCTTAAAATAGCACAAAATGAATGGCAATTTCTAAATTTCTCATTTCTAGTTCTTAATTAAAACATGGCCACAAGAGGGCGGTACCTTGAAGTAAGTCCTGCTATTAGCCCGTTGCTGGTATCGGTCCTCGCCCATCTCTAGTTTTAGTTAATGAATTTGTTTTCATTACATACCTACAGCGAAGCTTGGTGGTGGCAGTGGTGGCTTTGTGGATGTTTTTCTTGAGCCGAAGTCAAGGTGGAGGGAATTCTGAACAGTTCCAAATAGCAATCAGCGTGAGCACAAAATCCTGCAAGAAAGCAAAATTAAATGTCAGGAAAAGCCTCGTAGAAGATCAGAATTTGGTGTGGGGTTAATCGGAGGAGTATATAGAGAGTTGTAAGGGTTAAATTTGATGTTGGCAAAAAGTTTGGCATATTTCCCCCCGACAAGATTTTGGTTGAACTCCGAATTGTTTGACTTTGGGTCTACTCTGCTGTATTGTGTATTTTTCACTTCTCCAACCATTTAAACATTAAGTTTCCTCATTCGTCATGATTCCGTTGTTTGGTCCGCTCTTCCTTTGTAGCCGAGGCAAAGCTCAGAGTTGTGTAAAAATCCGGGATTTAAGGGCTTTTTATTAATGGACCCTGCCAGTAATGTAACTAAGACGGACCCCGCTCCCAAACCGTCCTCCCTCTCCACTCCACTTTTCATTGCCCATCCTCACGCTAACCTTTTATCCCGCTCTTTATTCTGTCACTATCCTGTTCCGCTCGCTGCTGTTACTCCCCCAAGGTCAGGCTTCTGTATTTTGTAGCACACAATGCTTCGTATGTGTGTCTGTTTTGGGGTTGTGATGGCGGTGGCGGTGGCGTGCTGGGGTGGGGGGGGACATGACAACAACCCTGAAGCTACTTTTAAGTATCTGTAGGCTTCCTGTTGTTTTTAACCTCTTTTTCTGATCTGCTCTCTTTTTTTCTTTTTCTTTTTTGACGATTCCATTGTTAACGCGGGCTGTGTGCTGTGCTGTGCAAATAGAGAAATAGTACATAAAGAAGAAAAAGTAGAGGGTTACGGTCCTCCAGCGGAGACCTTGGATAGAAGTACCGCTCGTGAAAGAGGCAGCCGCCTGCCAGTTCAAATCAAATAATCGTTGATATTTTGGATGACTGACATTGTGTGTCGGTTCATTTAATGGCAGGGCAGTGGCACAAGGCGCACTTCTGCCAGGCTTTCATAGCAGGGTCTGGAACGAGTGGCAAATAATGGAGGAAGATGAATCAATAGTCCTCCTCTTGGAGTGTGAGGACAGTAATCTACTTATACTTAATTGATTCAGTTACCTTGGTTAGAGTCTTTTTTTTTCCCCCCCTCTGCGCACTTGTGTTTTATGTTTTAAGCAGGTCGTCATCTTTTGAAGGCAACGTTTAATTGAAAGATATTCTGTTGCCTTTGGATTTTTTTCTTTTATTTAATAATCAGCTAATTAAGTTTTTCTTGATGTATTTAGATAATGTTACTCTTTAGCCTGTGAAGCTCTTATTCAATGTGTTTTCATCAGAATTAAGTGTGAAATTGTATTATTAAAAAAAAACCTCAATATTTAAAATCATATTCCTCACAATATGTTCTATGCGTCTCTCCACTATGGTATTCTGATTAAGTTGCGTTTGTGGTATATGAGTTAAAGATCTTAGGGGGTGGCCATTTTGCCACTTGCTGTCGACTGAAAATGACATCACAGCGAACAAACAACCAATCACGGCTCAGCTTACGGACATCACATGACCAAACTCAGAAGATAGGTGAGCCATGATTGGTTGATACCTGAGCGCTGAGAAACTGTGACGTCCGTTCCAGTCACCAGCAAGAGGCAAAATGGACGCCCCGCGATAAGGATAAAAACGGATGGTTATTCATAGTTGATTTCCCCTTTAGATATTAAAAAAACAAAGTGTTGATTTTGTATTTATGGAATTTGTATTGGGCGCCATACATTCACATAATTGCACCAGGTCACAGTTAATGTAGAACCTGCATTGCTTTTTCATTTAAACGGTACATTTTTCATTTAAGCTTCCTCATTTGCACCCCTAGTGGCCAGGTGGAGGCAGCACATGAAGTATTTTTGAGTGTGTGGTTTTTTCCCCCCTCTCCTTTTTTTTAGTGGTTTGCTTTTGGGCCTCGCCGCTGTGCGAAAGCCGTTTGAGGGTGGGGGGTCCTGTGGGGGTCCCCGATCCCAAAAGGTGGGGCCTACACGCCTCAAAAGATGTTTCCCCAAGAGGGGCAGCCGGAGGCAGGAGGAGGTTGTGAGAACGACCCCGCGGAACAAACCGCGGCTGGCCCAAGGCGGTCACTTTTTAAGGGAATAGATCATTAGGTGTAATTAGGGTGTTCGCATTGTCACGAAGACCCCCCGCCCCACCCCCCCGACTGCGTAAGAATGAATAAAATCACTAGATACCACCCCCGTCCGTCCCCCCTCTTACTCACTCTCACACACTGCAGTAGTTAGTGAAAACACTTTGATGTCACAAGAGTCGTCCAGAACTTGCCAGCATAAAGGCAGTGTTTTAAGCTTTCTCTCTCTCGACCCCTCTATCCCTGCCTCCCCTCTTTTCTTTCCATGCCTGCACACAAGGCTGTAAGACACACACGCTTGAATGAGCGACAGCCCCCCCCCCCCCCCCCCCCCCAACCTCACTCCCTCATCTCTTTTTCAGCCTTCCCACCCCACATTTCCTTGAGGCCTGGTCAATTCTCTCCGGGCTAAAAAAAAAAAAAGAAAAAGAAAAAAGAAGCATCAAATGTTTTCTGCTGCCGGGTAATGAGGGAGTGGACCTCATCAGGGCCCAATAGTCAGCTATCCTTGGCTTTTGTTGCCGCTCAATGGCACGGCGCTCTTTCAAAGACTCAAAAGCAACTTTTGGAGGAGTAAAAGATGGAGAAAAGATACGGCGGATATAGAGGGAGAAGGCACAGATGTAGTCACCGAAAATAAAACGCCACTCTAAGAAAAGAAGGAAAAAAAAAATCTATATGTCATTGTAAATGTCTGCCCCGGAGAGAGCTGCGGACAGTTGGGACAATAACAAGAGAGGAGCGACATGTGTTTGGATGACTTTCTTTCAGCGAGGACTTATTGTCCTGTCTGTCACATCCGTTCAATGACTCAGCTCAACTAGTCAAACATTCGTTTGCACTCGTGCTAGTATTGCGAGAGCAATGTTGACCCCCCCCCCCCTCCCAAAAGAAAATAAATAGTGTAATTTTAGAGAGGGAGGGAGGGGGAAGGTATTTTAAAGAATATTACTCCAAAAAGGGTTTTTATGAAAACAAAACATAATTTTACCAGAGTAAAGTTTTCTCGCCAGACATAATTGTAAAAAAATATTTTTTTTTATGTTAACCAATTATTTTATGTCAATTTTGTTTATGCATTTGAATGTGAGAAGAAGAAGAAGAACACACAACTTTTTGAATTATGGGACAAGCCGAAAGTCACATTTACATATTAGGAGATTATTCTTGTATTATTCTACTCTTTTCAAAAAAAAAAATTTTTTTTTAAATGCACTAATTAATTTTTGTCATTTAACAACTTTTTCTTGTAATTTGGCTTTTTTTTTTGTTTATACTAATAGTAGCCTACTTTTTAATATCTGAATAGAGTGTTAAAATATGTTAAAAAAAAAAAAAGACAATAAATTTGTGTTACCAATGCCCACATTATTTTTAGTAGGACTTGATACAAAAATGCACCTTAATTAGTGACTTGTGAAAAATGTTTGTTGCTTCCCCAGTAACTTCTTAGGGCTCATTTCCAAACGCGAGTAAAATCAGGAGGAGTTTGGGCGTGCCGAGGAGACGGCGACGTGTAGGCGGATGAAATCTTGGAGGATGTGACAAAGCCCTCGAGATGGATAATCAAGTAATGACCCGCTCGGCCTCAGCCTCATCTGATTATAAATAACCTATGGAATCATCACCGCTGATTGTGTTTTTCCAGGCCCTCGTTCTTCCCTCGCTTTTATTTGTGCGTCTGCGTGGCGAGTTCAGAAAGGAAGGCTGAAGACAATAGCACTCATTCTAATAACGTGGCTTGTGATTGTGACGTCTTCCTACCTTTTCCCCCTCATTTTCCAGACGCTGCGTAGCCATTGGCGGGGTCACGGCAGGTCGATGAAATGACATGTCCCCTTTTGTGCGACTCTTGTCAGGTTGTTATTAAGCCCGATTCTGCCAATTGGCTCCGAGCGGACGCGCTGATAAAAAGTTGACAGCGGAGAAGAATGGACTATTTCCGTCCTCTTGCTTTATGATTGCTAATTATCCCGCGGCGTAAAGGAGGCCGGTGGCAGAAATCCGCTGATTTCATAACGCTCAGCCGGTCCGCCTTGATGGCATTGATGGGACTGATGCGTAATTCTTGTCTTTTCTGGGCGAAGAATAGCAGAGATGATGATTGCGGCTTGCGCTGTCCTCCCTGACATGAATCCTGTTGACATCGTACACCGCATGGGAAAGTTTGAACTGCATATTACAGGTTCAGCACTTTGAATAGCAGCGGGGGGGAATTCGACAGATACATTCTGCTCTGTTGTTGTTTGCTGCAGAATCCATTTCTTCTTTGCTTGTTGTCCATTGTGCTGTGTTGAGGAGGACACTTTTTTGGGGGGATGGGGAGGGGGGGGGGGGTGATCCTCCACTCCTGACACAAATAAGCAAAGAAAAGGTGTAAGAGTTGAAGATGATTTATGATCAAGAAATACAAGAATAGTGCCAGAAATATATTTTGCGGTCTAGTCTGGACAATGCAAAAAATTGTGTGCATTATAGGCTTCATATTTGTTGTGTTTTTTTGTTTTGTTTTTATGGCCACACAAGGATGACGGTTACTCTCAGAATTTTAAAATGGAAGAAGCTAAACTATTATTTTTATGATTTAATCAAGTCAAATGAATCAGAAATCCTTGTCTACATATTTTCACTAGTGAGGCGTTTCTGGTATTTTGGTTACATTTTTGAGCTACGACGTGGCTAAAATATGTCATGAAATTACATTTAATTACATTTTTACATTTCAGGTCATTTTGTCATCAGTTTCTTTTTTGCATGTGAATATTTTTGTTTGAAATTCTAAAAATGAAACAAATAAATGATGGCAGTTTTTAACGGACGTGTGCAGGAGTACTGCCCCCCCATCTGCCTCGACTCTGGTGTAGACTACAGGAGGCTTCACAAGACTGGAGCAGAGAAGCTCTACTTCCTGTAAGACCCAAGCACTCATTATTATTATTATTATTATTTCTATATGCGCTCCTTTTTATTGCCCTGCACCAGATTTTTGTGTGTGTGTGTGTGTGTGTGTGGGGGGGGGGGGGGGGGGGGGGGTCAATATAAATTATTTTAAAACGTTTTTTATGCGACCCATACAACACCATTGAACAATGAGATCCCTCTGATGCTGTGGAAGTGACTATAAAAGTGTCAGGAAAAGCCTACTAGAGCTTCTGAACTTTATTTGAGGCCAATTAGAGACATTTTAAGTGGTGGCAGGTGCATGCGTTTTTTTTTTTGTTTTTTTTAATGTGACTGGTTAATTCTGAACACAGCCACGTCCCCTAGTTATAGGGTGTGCACACTTTTGCAACCACATTATCTAAACTCGTTTGTTTTTACAACTATACAGTTAATGTATTACATCAGAGGTGCAAAACATTTTGAAATGATTTCTTTGAACATGGGGTGTGTAGACTTTTTCTATCCACGGTATTACAGAGCAGAAGGTGGCAACAAATGAGGACGATGAAGTCTCCATCATCCCAAGAGTGGAGTCAATAGAATGTGACAAAATGGCTGAGCATTAAAAGCTAATTTTCTCTGTTATGAACACACGCGCTCTCAAGCGCTCTCCTCTTTTCACTCTATGTAAATCGAGTGCATCACTCACCGTTTAATAATGCGAACACACACGCGCGCGCACGCACCTCATTTGGATGTGCATTCACTGGCTAATGCTTGTTTAGAGTCGAACATCCATTATTTTTTTTCTACTCGTGGAGTAAAAAGCTAAGTAGCCTCCCGCTCCACTGCGCTCCTCGCTGCTTATGTTTTGATGTTGCCACTTCAGCATTATTAATTTCATATTCCATTAGCTCTTTATTGCCCCGTGTTTGTGTGCGTGTGTGTGTGTGCAGGACAGGAGAGCCTGGCGCAGACCCTGTATTGGATGCCATGTTTGACGAGCTGGCTTTCAAGCAGAATAGCTGTAAGGGGGCTATAATTTCATTTTTTTTCCATAAATTAAAGCAATATAATTGTATTTTTTTAATACCAGATTGAAAATCCATTAACATGACTCGTAATAAGAATTGGTTTTGATGTTGGCATTACAATTTGTTGACGTTATTAGCAGACCAGTCAAGACGCCTCATATTAGCGTTAGCATAGATGCTACTGTTAATGTTGAGAGTGAAATACAGAGATGCCTTGAGATACAAGTTTAATTATTGTAACTTAAAACACTCAAATCATCTTTCCCCATTCAAATGAATGGCAATGCTAACCCCCAAAAATTGGAATGACTTTTTTTTTACAAAATAAAAAAATAGCACTCTATAATATTGTACCATATAAACATATTACAGTAATGACATCATTTAATTGAACATCAATAAGCTTCAATTCAAAGGATGTTCTTCTTCTCCTTCTGGTGTGCACACCTTTGCCATCTGGGGGCAGTATATTCCAAACATGGATATAAAGTACTACATATAGGGTATAAGTATTTTTGCCTATCAAAAATAAATAAATTCATTCTAATGATGGCTTGTCGGGTCACTCATATCTCAAGGCACCACTGTATAGTTATTTGCCGCACACTACGATTATAAATAAACAATTTTTATTTCAGGAAAAAGTATTAGCTTTTTCTTTTAGCACAGTTAGTCATTAGATGATACTATAATACAGTACTTTATATCTGTAGGGGGAGCCTTGGAGTAAAAACCACAACAACAATATTTAATACTTTTTTTTTTTTAACTGCATTGAAAATGTAATATTTCCAAGCTCTACTTCACATCCGAAAACTCATTTTCTTCTATTTGGTTACCTTAAGAGCCACCACCGGTTAAATATCAGAAATGACCTTAATAATGAACGCTGACATGGTGAGGTGTGTTTCCATAGTTACCGGTCCGAAGGTGCTCACCGTGCTGGGCCGGGAAGTGACGCTGGAGAAGACCTGCGGATCCGTTGCAGACTGTACTTTCCACGAGCTGTGTGGCAGAGTGAGTCATGTTATTTGCCCAATACCGAGCGTATTTACGCTTAATATTAAAGGAATGAAAAATCTGTATATTTTTTGTTTTAAACTATTGTATTTCCTTGTAATGTGGCCGCTGGTGTCAGTTTATTCATAATCTTTCCATGCAGAGGATAAATAATATATGACTGAGTAGTAAGGACTGTTAAATACTTATTCACTGATTTTCCGCCACCTCAATTTAAGAAAAATATTTAAATTTTTTCTTAAATTGAGGTGGGCTACCCGTGGTTTTTGTTATTGGTTTGCTTATTGACGGTATATTCCCGCTTCAATAAGTTTGGGGTTTAAAAATATATAAAATGATTTGTTTGTTTCTCCAACGCAATTAAATGACCGTCAGTTACTCGCAGATTATTATGTGAATAGTGGCTCGATTAAAGGGTTGAAGCACACTGATGTTGATTTAGCATTAGCATTAGCATTGGCAAAATCCACTCCCTACTCATCACAACTGCTCTCATAAAGCAAACCTCCTTAATGCCGCGTGTGCTCTCGTACGTATTGTGCCAGACTTTCTCCCTCGTCGGCGGCCAATTTTCTGCTCAATGTCAAAAAGCAGTTCTATTGATGTTCATGTGAATAGTTGCGCCGGGTCTTGTGTCTGTCGTTCGCTCTCCGTGGATGTCTTGCGCCCCTTTTCTTTCGAACAGTCGTCTTGAATGGCAAAGCAGATTAAAAAAATATATATACGAATAAAGTGCCTTTTTCAAACCTGTCAAATAAAGATTTGAATTTGAACGCTGCACGTTGTGTAAAAGGTCAGATAAAAACATTTTTTAAATGCGTTGGATTCATTGCATGTGTTCTTTGTTCAGATTTGCAATGTGATTTGGCTACAACTGCTAACGACTAACCCTTCAAACGTGGATTTTATTTTATTTTTTTCTCCTCCCAGTCTCTTGGCGCCAGCGACTACCTGGAGATGGCGCGGCTCTTCGACACGGTGTTCATCCGCCGCGTTCCCATGCTGACGCTGCGCTTGAAGGACCAAGTCAGGCGCTTCACCATCCTCGTCGACAACTTCTACGACAATAAGGTGTTCTGGTTGAGGAAGCAAGGATATATAAAAAAAAAAGAAGAAGATAAATACACAGAAATAAAATCTTTGGTTTAGCTGAAACTGGATAACTATCATTTGATCAGCTGATGTTATTCCAACTATGTCCTGTGGGAGGCGCTGCAGGCCCATTTATAACGAGTCTAGGTACACTCGTGTTTTTGTGCTCCCATTTTTGTAGTTTGCAGGCTATGTGGACTGGTGAGAAATGCAAATATTTTTTTATTTTATGTCTGATTCCTATAGGTGAGGGTGGTGCTACAAGCGGCAGCTCCATTAGACCAGTTGTTTGTCCACACTGGAGGAGATGATGAGCAAGACCAGCAGCTTTTGGACGACTTGGGCCTGACGGCGGTGCGATGGCAAACATCAACTTGATTGTTCGGTAGCAAGAAAGCGACTATATTCGGAGTGTTTTGTGTCTGTGTTGACTCTATTCAGGAGGTGGCGGAGCGTCTGAGTCTTTTCACAGCTGAGGAGGAGATCTTTGCCTTTCATAGGACTGTTTCTAGACTCACGGAAATGCAGACGGACAATTACTGGATGGCGGGAGATCGCAGCATCACGAAGAAACGGCACACATAAGTTGCAATACCTGATATGTATATTTCATATATTTCTCTTCTTTTTTTTTAAACACAATACAAACATACCGATACACTTTATCTGTGACAAGTTACCATCTTCAATCACAAAGTGTCTGTGGTAGTACCAAGACTGACCTGTGAGAGGCAGCGTGGTGCCACAGAGCAACCAGACTGGGAAACATCCTCCTCAACACAACCAACTCAAGAGAATGATCGCTCAGGATAATAAACACTCAAATTTGGTCCAATAATGAGTATACATGAAACCCTGATTAACACAACAAAGTACCTCATCATGTACAACACAGTAAAAATACTGTATTTCTTCTTGCATATGCATTAAAGCATTGCATGATGCTACATGCTATTGTTTGTTTGTTTGTTTGTTTTTAAGACAGTGGGTCTAATAAAGGACCATATAGCACAATATATTTATGGTTTTCATATTTACATAGAATGTATGAGGACTGTGATTATGACTTTCTGTTGAGGTAACTTCTGTTGTGATCTGACGCTCTATAAATAAATGTGACTTACAGTAACTTCTTTACTACTTTGATATATTTTCCCCCATGTACTGCTCTTTTAGGTGTATCCTTATTTTACCTTAAACAAGGCATGTTATAATTTACTGAACCAGGAAGGTAAGTCAATGTTTCATCCAATGAAGTAGTAGTAAGAGTAGTTGGCTGCTGCCCTCCAGTGGACAAATTAGGAAACGTATCCAGTGTTTACTTTTCAATTCCCCTGTAAATGCAATCTCCATATTTTAATTCACTTAATATATTATCCAATGCGTCCATCCCTTT
Organism: Leptonotus elevatus; assembly: GCF_054856555.1. NCBI lineage: Eukaryota > Metazoa > Chordata > Actinopteri > Syngnathiformes > Syngnathidae > Leptonotus > Leptonotus elevatus. Next base: position 11,282,987 of record NC_141256.1, read on the forward strand.
TTTTTAATTTTTTTTAAATAAACGCTATATTTTACAGTGACGTTGCAAAGTAAAACAAAAGGACATCTACAGTATTACATTACGTGTTTGTGAACATCCCTTGTGTGTCCTGTAGGTGGCAGCAGAAGGCAACCAATTGCTACGAGTGATGCGCTTTCTCCCTCATTAAGGATGAGGTCATCTCCATGCACCATTCCAGCCTGGACAAGCCTTCTGCCTTGGCCAATGCACAACAAAGACAAATCTGCTCCTTTTCGAGATGTGTTCTACTGGGTAAGTGACCAAACAATCACTATTTCGGAAAAAAAATATACATTTGTAATATGTGTTTGGTGACAACAAGTCAGACGCAAACAAACATGACCGCCACGGATTAACCCACTTTCACTTCACCTTAGTGAGGGGGTCATGTGTTAGATGTAAAGTTGCAACATGACAAGCCAGCTTGCTTGTCTTCATCAGTGTGGCCTTTAAAGCGTTTTCTCCGGTTTCCTCCCACATTCCAAAGACATGCATGTCAGGTTAATTGAACACTCCAAATTGTCCCATAGGTGTGATTGTGAGTGTGGATGGCTGTTTGTCTCTGTGTGCCCTACGATTGGCTGGCAACCAGTTCAGGGTGTACCCCGAATCCGAAGCTTTAAAAAAAAAAAAAATAGAAAAAGACAATCAGGGACCTAAAACATGATGTTAAGTTTCTTAGTGCCATTCAGGTATACATTTATTATTTCATCTGAGCTCCAATTCAACTCTTCTGTATATAAGGGATGGATGAAACCAGTACGTTTGAGTACATGGCCTAAAGTTCTCTCCAGGGGTCAAATTGCTGCATCAGGTGTTCTCTTTGATGTGAAATGAACAAAAAGCATCAGACAATGCGTGTGTCTGCTGTAATCCAGCTCGCTCCCGACCGCCTGCGAGTTCCTATTCAGCATGTGGCAGCCTATAAATGCGCTTATAAATAATCCATAACATCGAGTGATCTTCAAAGGCGCCTCAAGCAGCACGGCGCGGGAACTGAAGGCCATCGCGTGTGTATTTATCCTTTTCAAATGCTCGTTTTTCATGTTTATTATATGATATGAGCATTTTTTTTTAAGAGCAATTTTGAAATATTTGCACGGTGGGCCAACTCAAATTCTGCCCACAACCTAAATTGCAACCAAACTATCCATAAAATGATTACCTTTGACAAAGCAGGCTGCTCTCAAAAAGGATCTCACGCGTACACGGTGGAGGTGTACCTAATGATTTGTCTAGTCAATCACAACAAACCAGACACAATTTTAAAACATTCCTTTCTTCGTTATTCTTGGTCTTTTCCTACGACGATGATTCATCATTGCCATCTCAGGAAAAGTAGGCACCTTATGGTCTCTGCCTCGTGAACGCGCATTCCCGCACAGGTGGACGTGCGCGCGCATGGCAGGGAGACAAAGAGGACCTCTCGCTTGTTTTGATCACGTCAAGAGCAAGAAGGAAAAGGAGGAGGAGGAGGAGGAGGAGGAGGAGGAGGAAGGGAGGGAGGGGGGGGAGGGAGGACTCCCGTTCGCGCGCCTCTGAATATTCAAGGTGACGTCATCCTTAGGCCAGGTGCATCGAGCTGGAAGGGAGGTGGGCGGGGAGGGGGCGGAGTCTCAGCGCTCACTGTCAAGAGTGAGTGACAGGTAGTTAAAGGTACACTCGGGGTGAAATACAATAACTATTTGAACCTTCATCAATATTGATTGAATGAAAGATACTTTAACTTACCACAACTATCAGTGACAAAACAAATCCATTCATTAAGATCATCAGCGCGGCACTAAAATAAGCTATTCTTCGCGGGAGATAAAGAATATATGACTATGAGAACAGTTATGTTGTGTTTCCTTTGTGTTACTGCATTGTTTGTATTCAATCCATTGCTAAAAAGGTTAGCGCACCGCAGCGTAGACGCTAATTAACATCAGCATTCAGCGAGCGGGCTGAAAGGCTCAGCTATGCTGTTGTTTTAAATACAGAGGTTTGTTTTGCGCTTAGTTTGGCAGTTAACATAAGGATAGAAGTGCTAATGAATAGCATTTATCTGGCAGTGTCATCGATAAAACTCACAGGTGAACGTACATCGTCCTTTGTGAAAAGCGACTAGAATGACTGCAGATTACCGAGTCCCTTACAGTAGCTGATCACTCTTTGTTTGTCTGCTGTGTTATACTGCCATCCGGTGGTCAAGTCTCCACACCAAAAGGCGCCGCAATGAATTAATTGTGACACAAACTGCTTCATTAATTATATATATATATATATATATATATATTATTTATTTTGTTTTGTTTTTGGTGGTGGCAACAGATGAATAGTAATGCCATTATTTCAATGGGAAAAAGTTGCGTTTATGTAAATTATGCCACAAAAGCATCCAAATTCTATTCTAAGCTGTAGACAGCAAATGTATATGCGATTTATGTTTCTATCACCCCTACCCCCCAAAAAAGAACAATTTATTCATAAAAAATCCATTTGTTGTGAACAATTTGATTTAAATTGCTTAATTAGTCCAAATGTAAGCACTTTAAATAAAAAAAAATATGTCAAGCCCACTTGTCAATCCCGAAGTAAACACCTGTTCCTGGTAGTTATATGACTTTTAATCCTGATTTGGATGCAAACGTTGACTCTTATAGACACTGTCTGGTCTCCACTGACATGTTGAGACGTGTCCTGCTCCTGTCGTGTCTCTTTAAAAGGCGCAGCCTTGCAGGAACAGGATCCACCAGAGGGGCTGGACCTTGATCGCCTCGCACGCTTGTGGCTGTCTGCGTAATATTCGTCCATGTGTGTGTGCGTGTGAGAGAGTGTGTGTACTTGTGTGCGTGTGAGTGTGAGTGAGCCGTAGAGAGCACATCGAGATACAGTAGAGTAGTAAGCCGGAGTGGAGTGGCAGATCTTGGGAGGGAAGAGAGAAGACGATGGCGTGCGCGCGACTTTCCGGGATGTTTTAAAGTCTTGCTTTCTCGACACGATCGAGGTAACAATTTCGTGTCCGGTTTGGAACTTTGTGCTTATTTAGGGTGCGATTCGCGATTGTCGTTCAATGTGTGTCCTCTCCCGCAGGCGTTTAAAAAGCAGTTTGAAGCGCGCGCGAGCGAGCGAGCCTGCCTGCAGTGGAATAGCAACAAAGAACGTGAGCGCGCATTGATGGGACGCGACTTTGACAGCTCTCGTTGCCGCCGCTCGTAAAGTCGAAAAGTAAGGAGGACAATCATGGCCGAGGCCGCGCTCCCCGACGCCGTGGCCATCGACCCGGACTTCGAGCCCCAGCAGCGGCCGCGCTCCTGCACCTGGCCCTTGCCCCGGCCGGACTCGAGCGCCGCCAAGCCGGACGCCCACGACATCATCCCGGAGGAGGAGGACGACGACGAGGAGGGCGCACACCACCACCACCACCACCAGCACGCGGCCATCGTCGGCGGCGTCTCCGGCGCGGTGACGGACGACCAGAGCAGCGGCAGCCCGCTGGCCGACGGCGCGCTCTCTTCGCCCGGCCAGGAGAGCGGAGGCTCGCCGCTCTCGGCGCACTCTCCGCCCGCCGCCTCCGGAGCGCTCGCCTCGGGTGGCCTGGCCGTGCAGCAGACCCCCAGGAAGGCTTCGTCTCGCCGCAACGCCTGGGGGAACCTGTCCTACGCCGACCTCATCACCAAAGCCATCGAGAGCGCGCCGGACAAGAGGCTGACGCTGTCGCAGATCTACGACTGGATGGTCAGATCCATCCCGTACTTTAAGGACAAAGGAGACAGCAACAGCTCGGCTGGATGGAAGGTAGGAAGAGTCTTTCATTCGCACGCACAACTCTATCAGCCCGGTCCCCCTCCTTCCTCCATCAAAACAAAAACAAAAAAGCATGTGCCTTATACGCACGCGCGCGAGACCCCTGCACACTTTTACGAGGGTCTATTTGGAAGGTCTGCTTCTCATCATGATGACCTTCATTCCCTTCTCGGTGAACAATTTGCAACCTTTGCATCTAATGAAATGTGCCCTTTTAGTAGCAAAAACACAAATCCGAGTGGTTTCCTAGTTAAATCCTATTTTAGCAGAATGCTAATCAAACGTGGTCGATTTGTATGATAACGAAGAAACTTAACTGACTGTATGCAAGTATCCAGGTCAAACTGAAACAACATGAAAATTAGCACAAAAAGTATACAGCAACACAAGTCAGGAGTACCAGGGCACACGGGAGATAATTTAATTAGATAATAATGAACTGAACAAACTGTATTATAAATGGTGGACAAATGTTTCTGTCGTTTAGCTCCAGACGGCGTGTGTGTTGCTGATTTGATTTAAAAACATACTTTCAAAAAGCCAGATTTTCAGACTTTCTCTCCATCCTAGAGCTGCGGTAAATTACATATTTATATATGTATATAATGTGTATTTATGGCGACTAGTACTCGTTCAGTGAGTACCTCGCCCAATGTCAGCTGGGACAGACGACCTTAATCAAGACAATCACTATAGAAAATGAATGGATGTTAAAAAGACAACGACGCCAAGTGAGGTAGCAAGAGAACGGGCAACGAGCATAATGCTTCAAGGGACTTACTAATTAAACCGTAAATGTATTTATGTGGTTTAAAGTGTCGAAATCGTACCGTTTACCACCGACACGGCGTAGGTGTGCCTAATGATACGGCCGTTGGTGACGTTTATGCAGCGGTCCTTTGTTTCTCCCGTTGCGAGCCACGTGCATGACAGTAGTTCTCCGAGGCACGGCGAGACAGAGAGTTGTAACCGGTTTATCTGGAAACACACTAGCCTCGTTTGTGTGCCTCCCAACGGCCATTCAAGCGAAATCCATGAAATAATGGCAAGGGCAGAACGTAAACATGTCGGCCTGCAGTAATGCCAGCACGTCGCGGGAAGATGTTTCACACAGGTGCGTGTGTATTTCCAACCAGATGCCAAAACGCCGTATGATGTATAGTGACACGTGTCGCCTTGTTTGCTATTTGTTATGTAAACCTCTGGCAGGGACCCGCCGGTGTCTTGGGTCAGGTAAAAGCAAGGTTGCTGCTGCCTCGAGGAGGGACGATTACATAACGAGCGCGCTTGCCGGGACTTTAGGTGAACCTTTTGGAGGGGAGAGCTTTGAAAGGCAAGGATCTGGAAGGGGGCGGGGGAAGATGTGCGGGCTGCGCGAAAAGAGGCGCAGCAGTCAACGGAGGAGCGACTGACAATTATGGCAAAAAATGAATAATTGACTTACGTTTAATTGGTTCTGTTTGTACTGTAGTATTCGTGTGTCGGACGTGTGGCGTAGTGAGTTGGTTCGTCTCCGGGTAAGCGGAAGCTTCTTTTGCGAGTGTTCTCATTTTGTATTCGTCAGTTTAATCAACGGCTGAGTGTGAGTGTGGCTCTCCTTGCCCACATGGGAGGGTATTACACACCCTTGACCGTTCCGATTAAATATTGCTGTGATCTGGCAAAAAAAGTTTTGTTTGTGTGTGCGTGTCAAGGCCGGGTCGGGTTTACTGTCACCATGCAGGGGCTATTAACTCCTGGAATTTCGGGTATGAGGGCCAGGCTGTGAGGGAGGGGGTGGGTTAATATTACACCTGATCTGACCGTAAATCTTGGCGGTCTTTTTTTAGTCCTCTTACCAGAAACTCTCACCACTACCAAAACATCAACACTTTGAGAACCGGGCAGTTTCGCGCGGCCGGGGCATCTTTTGTTGAGGAGATTTGCTGAGCAAATCCCAGTAATCCCTCTGGGTTTTCTTTCCCAGGTTACGTCACTTCATATCTCTCGTTGGCGATGTATTAACCTCGGCAAAACTAGGTCAAGAGAAGCCTAAGTCAGTCAAGGAAATATCTGATCACCTTATTTCCTAGGACCTGCTTAGCCGAGGTTCTAGAGTCGCAAATGGTATCTGGTATCGGCCATCTCTAGAAAATAACCAACTTGACCAGTGACCACCATTACAAGCGTGGTCATCTTCTTTTCTTTTTTTTTTATGAGTGCAGATCCTAGCACAGTCTGTCCACCCCCCCCCCCCCCCTAGTGGGTTACAGGCCAAGAGGGGGCAGGTCCAGAGTTGTGGAACTGCTGAAATGTGTGCTCAGAGTAGCGTCAGGCATTCGGGGAGGTGGCACTGACCCTCAAAATAGTACTTGTAAACGCGCTTGCAACACTCTGTATGCGTGTGACTTAAATCAGAAGATTAGGTGCATCTGTGTGTATTTATGTGTGTGAGAGAAAGTATTCCTGGCTGCAGTGAACTTTGCGCTCTGCTGTTACTTAACCCCGCTCTTCCCACCAGCTACCCGAGACCGAGTTATGTCATAGCCACACTCCGGTGCGCACACCTTTTCTGTCCACTAATTTCACTTTATGAGGCTTTTAACGCGCCCCACGTTTAAGGGAGACGCGTCGCCTTCCACCTCCGCCGATAACAGCTGAGCCTGCTCGGCGTGTTTTTAACCTTTGCATACTTGCCCGCATGGGCAGACATGCTCAGACGTATGCGGCGCGCTTGCCTGCTCATGTTAGGGCTCATCAGCGCTCAAACGGGCTCCTGATTTCACAATGAGCCTCAAATTGCAATGCGGGCCACGACGCCGCCGAAAATGATCAAATTCCACTCAGACACATGTTCATCTGTTTTCATATATAGGGAGCAAAAAAGTACAAAGTAACCGGAAGAGAACATACTGCTCGATCTACTTAAATACAGTAATTAAGTATTCATACTGCTTGGGAACACAATCAGACGGGCACTGTGCCAAAGTGAAGGAACCCTACGAGAGAAGGTTCGACTAGAGGAAGGGGAGGAGGTGACAGAGTTGGGGGAAATTAACAAGCTTTGCTCCCAAAATGGTGTAATACAAGTGCCCTCTGGCTGTAATTCCCAATGGAGTGGTTTGTGAGAGTGGGGGTTATGAGAACCCACCAACTCCAGGCAGCCCCTCCGAACGTCTGAATATTGTGACCCGGCGCGGTCGGCCTCCAGGCTCTGTTCTGGTTCCATTTCCAATCAATGGGCAGTTGGTTTTAACAAGAGAAGCCCGCCTTGTGTTTGGACTTTAATTGATCACGCATTCACACTTCTAGGCAATTATGTTTAATTTGCCGCCATGTTTTTGGACCGTGGCAATTACTTTACATGACAAGCCGGAGGAGAAATGGACGAGGAGTGGGACGAAATATCGATATCGCTGCTGTCCTCCATCTATTTGGTCAACAAACCGAAACGATCAATAGAAACGCGTTTCATTACGTCATGCAAAACAACACCGGCCGGGCCAATGTCACTTAGTGAAGAAACACTACACGCATGTGTGTAGTACATTAATACTGTGGTCCACCGGTGTTGTTTTGGTCAGGATGTACACTACAAATGGACCATTTTTTAGCATGTAGACATAAATGCTAATGGTAGCTATTTCAAAAACATTCAGTATGAAGCGGCTGAATCCCCGTGAATGGTTTACTCAATCTAATAATCCAACAAATAAAATATCAAATTTGATTAAAATGGTGAATGGAGTGCAATTATATCACTCTATTCTTGATCATATGTTTACAAAGCCATGTTAGTCATTCAAACGGATCGGAGTATAGCCTACCCTGGCGCGTCAAAACACGGAAATGTTAACCTTTTTAGTTTCAAATAACTTCAACCTCAAGGATCCTGCATCGTACCCTGGCCAACAGCAGAACAAAGGATATATTTTCTCTTTGGTCCCATTTTAAATCCATCTATGTCGCTAGTAGCCACCTCCTAGCTAAGGCTAGGTTTCAAATTCTCTTTCATTTGTTGCTAGCACGGTGTTAGCCACTCAACTGCGAGACATTAGCTGGCCAAATATTCCTGTAACTATTTCTGAACGTCTGCTGAAATGAAAGGCAAGTATTTTTTTCTTTTTTAGGCGGTACCTAGTGTAAAGAGTTTGACAACCACTTCTCACTTAATGAGGATAAGCAATAGAGAGAAAATTCATGGACTGTTCAACCAAGAACTAGCATCGACAAAGGCCGGTCAACCAGTCCTTTCATTTAAAATTCCCTATGAACATTCCTTTCCGTACAAGATCCTGTCGAGTCTTTTGGCCAAAGTTCAGCCACAGAATGTTGAAAAATGATCATTTTAATTGGAATGAAACAGTCTCGGTGAAAGCAAAAAAAAAAAAAAAAAAAAACCCCGATGTAGTTACCGCCCTCGCCCTCCCGGCACGACCCGTTCTCTGTTCAAAGACGGCTCTCAATTATTCAACGCGCTCAGGAGGAATTCAGAATGCCGTATTAATTTTTAAGAGCTGTTCTTGGCTAAAGGCGCTTTTTTTTTTTTTCACGTCGTCTGTCTCTCTTTCCCGCCCTCCAACCTCCATCCCTCATTATTTTCCTGCTAGCGTCCTCGTTTGTCTGGATATAAAATGCGGCGTAGGCAAAAAAAAAAAAAAAACAGTTTGGGGTTCTAATGAAAGGAAGACGGAGATTTTACTATTCTCACCCGTTATACTTTGACAACTACTTTGGAGATTTTTTTTCCATTTTTCTCTAGCGCTTATCCTTATTAGGGTCAGTTGGGATGAGTGAGAGGTACACGCTGGACAGTTTTTTTTTTTCTTCAGTTTTTCAGTAGGCCTGCGTATGATGATTGACTCACACGGGTTGAGACGGTACATGCAGGATTTCATTTACATTTCGTGGAAACTCCCATGTTTGTCCCGTTTGCAGAGCTAACAAAATCAACGGCTGAGCGCCCTCCAACCCCTCCTAATTACCATTCACTGCTTGTTTTGTGCAAATTAAAACCAAAGCATCTTGCGGTATGTATTTCGAGCCTGTTGGAGTCGGTGACTTTCTAAGGGAACTTGCTGTCAAAGCAGGCCTCTCCCGCTCGAAAACGGGCAGCTCAGCAGTTTGGTACGCTGATCTTTTTTCCCACTGTTGATGCGTGAACGTAATGTTTCGGTCTGGTAATCGAAGCAAAGTGCAGAGCTGAAGTTGCAAGAAAAAGTCCAACGCAGTTAAGCGACTTGTTACAAAACACTTCTCAACTTGTCCAGTGGTACTGCAAAGTTCTATTTGTAGTAAACTTGATCAGCCTTGGGTTCCATGCGTGCCGAACCAATACCATATGAGTGATGTAAACCGCCGCCGCTGCTGGATTGCTGGGTAGGAGAGTAAGCTCGCATTACTGCGGGATATCGGTTTTATGATGGTCGTGACATTCGAGGTTTGGAGGTTACGGACATTGCAGTGAAAATATTATCTGGATATTTACTGGTTGCACACGTGCGAGTAGATGGAAAAATTTAGGGGCAGTCTAGAGTCCCGACAGTTATAACATCATTAAATAGAATGTGAAGAATTTAACATTTTGTGCTTTATTATTTAATACTGCAATACAGTTCATTGCGCTGCTCCTTCTGGTGTGACAATCTTGGCCACCAAGGGGCAGTATACAGTCATGCAGAAACAAACGAAGAAGAATAGTACTTCTTACTACGTTAAGCGACTCAGTAAGATGCTATAATATTATCTGTTGCTTGGAGGATTTTAAAACAATGACTACCGATGCTAACCGTTAGCCCTGTCAATGTCATTTCCCATTATAGATTAGCATTAACCTAGCGGTCTTTCTTACGTTTGGTTATTTCAAATACACAACTTGTAATTGTCTTCATTTATATAAAATTTGACAGTTAACTAAAACTGGGAGTGGCACATAATCCACAGTCTTATCTTTGCTGCAGCGAACCATTTTCTTGCTGCCCACATTCTCCTCCAGCAATGTAAGATTGCCCCCCTATAATTGCATTTAATGTCCGTAAAAGGAATTTGTTTGCATCCCTCTTTATAGAGAGCTCTGCAAACACGCCTCCATGTTTACATACCGTACTTTTCATAGGTTTTCCTCTCAAAAGAACCGAGATATTGAATGTGATAACATTGCATATTTGCACTGTGGGGACCTATCATCTCATATCTGTTTACATTTCTTGAACCCAGAGCCATCAGCTTTGCCCGTTCTCTTGTCCTGTTTAGACCTCCTACATAACTACTGAACAGAATTGGCGGTTTTTTTTGACAATAACTGAAGTTGTTGTTTTTTTTTTACCCCCCCCCCCTTTAAGATCATCAGAATGGACGAAAAATGACTACCGAATACCGGGCCGACTGGAAATTCACGTTATGCTGTCTGCGCGTTATTCAAAACAAATAAAACATGAAGAAAAGCAGCAATTATACACATGACACACACGTGATTCAGTCTACACAAGACGCCCCTTCAAATACTTGCATGCACACCTTGGCTTTTCAATACTTGTCAGGATCACTTCGACCAATTTTATACTTAAAAAGGACACTGCGGCAAGTCGATACGTGAGCATGCATTAACGCCGGCTACTTGTGCCGGCTCAGGAAAAGGGTTGGTTGTTACTCATCTCCATAGCATCTGTCAAGCAAGTTGGGAGGTCACTTGCAGTTTGTGAAGGCAAATTGACATATTTTTTCTTATTTTAAACTAAACGTACGCATTACCACCAATACAATCACAATAATAAGTTAAAAAAAAAAAAAAAAGCCCTTACACCAACATTTCCTTGTAAGCAGGATAAGCAGAACAACAAGTGTATTTTGCCTTGATTTAAGATATTCAAACTTGGTTATATTTGAGTTTTTGCATTGTACCTGCAAACCAGGAAAAAGCCCTTTTTGGATGGGCAATGTAAAAGTATCTCCACACTGCAGCAGAAAGGAAGCACAAAGTGCCAGTTTGGCTTTAAAACTTTAATTTGTTTTTCTTCCGAGCCCGTCTTTTTCAATTACTCAGTCAAGACAACGTGGCATCACTGAGTCGGCAAAGACGGCGGGCTGAGCTGCTCGTCCTGATTAACAATTAATCGACTACGATCAAGCTTTCTGTGTCAGGAAAGGGGGGGGGGGGGCGAAGTAGGGGGTGGTGGCTCTTTCAATCGAGGTGCGCATTCCTTCTCAGTTATGCTTCTAGTGCAGATTGATGCCAGCGAATTAAAGCCGGATTAACTGTTTTGGTGGCCTGCTAAATTGAGCTAATCCAGCTGTGCATGTCCATTTGTGTCTACATACACCCCCCCCCCCCCCCCCCCCCCCCCCGCTCTGCATATTATAGCTACATGGTCCAAATATTAGCATCTACTGGAGAGGCGCTTATTTTTTCCAAGTAGTGGACAAGGCAGCCACTATTGAAGAAATATGCTAAACCATTTTCTAAAATATATATTTTTTACAGTATACTTGTTTCTGTAATGCCTTTGCACATGGGAAAGGAGAGCCACAGTCACACCTATTGTTGGGATAAACTCCCGGTTTCTTTCAACTCTGAACAGCAGAAGAGAAAATGGATGGAAGACTTACTATTATTTTAGAAAGTACACTTTCTGACTCCAGTCTGAAGGCAGTCCCACTGTGCCTGCCAACCACCTGTCCAGTCCTCAATGCAGGCATACAGAAATCCCGTAGGTCAACATGTCCGCACAATGCGTGCCAGTTTGTAGTATGAGCTACAACTGCTCTTGTCGAACACAAGCTGGCCTCAAATGTTCTGCATCCTCCATGCGTCATTAAAACAGGGGAATGATGTTTTCGGTTCCTTTTGGATGTCAGGTAATTAGTTCCCACAATGGTAGAATGCGGACTTTGGTTCTAGTCCAACACACATGCTAGCCTCCAACTCACAACTCAGTTAATGGCATTGAAAGCTGGTTCAGGTTCTTGACCATTCTGACCATGTGATCTCAAACACAACCCATCGGTTTCATGTCCCTGTTTGTGTATATCACCTGACGTATTCACATTTGCCAGTTTGATAGTATTCAAGTGGGATCACTTTTTTCTCCCAAGTTCTTTTGGAAATGTACCAGTTTCCATCCATCCATCATCTACCGCTTATCCGGGGCCGGGTCGCGGGGGCAGCAGCTTTAGCAGGGAAGCCCAGACTTCCCTCTCCCCAGCCACTTCAGCCAGCTCCTCCGACGGGATCCCAAGGCTTTCCCAGGCCAGCCGAGAGACGTAGTCTCTCCAGCGTGTCCCGGGTCGGCCACGGGGCCTCCCGCCGGTGGGACATGCCCAGAACGCCTCCCCAGGGAGGCGTCCAGGAGGCATCCGAACCAGATGCCCGAGCCACCTCAACGGATTCCTCTCAACGCGGAGTCCCTCCCGGCTGACCGAGCTTCTCACCCTAGTACCAGTACCCGTTTCATTTGGTTGAATCAGTCCACACCAGAGTTTGATGACCAAAGTGATCACATGATCAGAGTTGCTGACCAAATCCAATCTAGATTTACTACTAAATCACATGGTTAAAAACAACAAGGTTGGCACAAGCGTTGTACTTTTCAAAAAACACCCATAACCCATATTTTGCCCAAAAACGGCCACGGTATCTCTCCGATGCAGGGGTATCAATATATGTAAAGTGAACAATGCCCTATATCGTAATATATACACCACTTGTTATCCAAAGAAAATGTACTGTAATCCATTTGGAAAAGCAGGAGATGTGTCTCCATTTCATTTCCCCTCTCATCTTAACGGTTATCGTTTATGGGGACTGGGTAAACCTCTGTTTGCACACCTGGCTTTTATGGAAGTGTGTGTGTGCGGGGGGGGGGGGGGGAGATGTTGCCGTCGTTGATAAGGAAGAGAAGACACAATATACAAGGCAGTCAATTTGGGTCAATCTAATAAGTATGTCCTTGCGTGTTTGCTGACAGTGCAATAACTGACGTGACCTTTGGCTGACGATCCGACCACTTTGTTTGATTGCTAAAAGCCGTCAGAGCCGAGTGAATCTTCTCCCAAAACCAATTTGACTCTTTGAGAGTGCGGCGCGGGTGAAATCTGATCACCCAGGGCGGCGTCTTAACCTGACGAAAGGGAAAGGTCACGCTTGGACTGGTATCCCGGTGACCCAAAGAGAAAAGCCGGAAAAGATCAGTCGCCCGTAAACCTTCTCCCTCGCCTCTGGGTTGAATTCAACAGGACAGTGTTGCATTTGCTGCGAAGGCTTAAAACATAGACGCTACACGGTGGACCATAAACGAGGTTACAGGTCAGCTCCTCGGACCGGACGGACGTATTTGAGTGCTGTTTGTGGGAAGCGCTTTAGGTGTCCATCATTTCTCTCGTGGGTCTTAAGAGCCTACTTAAGTATTTTGTGAAATCTGATACAAACTCATGAATAACAGAAGTGTGGATTGTCAGGCCGGTAAACAAAGAAGTGGAGTACGCCAAGCAGTGGCGGGCAGGCCGTGCATTTGGCACGTCTTCATTGGGAACTTTACCAAACTAATCCACCTCTTAATCCTACCACTATCACGTGGCGATTATAGAAACCGTCTATACTACAAAAAAAAAAAAGACGCTCATCTGCAAGGTGAGATAGTATTTGAGATAGTATCGTTTGTGACGTTTTCAAATGTTAAATTCAAGATGGCGTTCTAGTAATATATTAACTAGGGGTGTAGCAAACGTATGGAATCGTCTTTTATTGAAGAGATATACGCTACAAAGAAATGTACGTCATATGCGTAGTCCAGTTTGACGGAGACTTCTTGGCATGGATTAAATGTATTCTTTAGTCTGTGTTTCAGAGGACTGGGTCATTTAAAGCCTTGTTTGGAAAAAAAAACAAAAAAAACGCAGGGCATTGTAAGGTAACGTGTGCATGAATGACTCTTAAGCATAATTAATGGATCCATGTGGTCAGACTGCTGGATATGCATTCTGTGGGCGCTCGCTAAGAAGCTTTGTGAGTACTCGGCGAACACTCTGCATTAGTGAATCCGGGTTTCTCTCCCCTTTTGCCTATCTTTCTGTCCCGCCTCCTCCTCCCATCCCTCAACTTGTCTCTTCTGGCCTAGTGTGGCCAGCCGGGGCAGGGAGAATGGCCAGTGGTGTGTTACTATGTGTTGCTTATGAGAGCATGAAATCCCTCCAAAGCCTCCAGGCACAGTCGGCCATACACAGCTTCATTTTACACACAGAATGGGAGGGTATATTAATGGCGTGTGTGTGTGTTTGAGGGCATTGTAGGTGCATGCATGTGTGATTCCTCTCTGCATGCGGCTCATCCCCGCGTTCCCACGGCGACCCTCTTCACCATCTGCCCATCAATCACAAAGGAAAACTCGCACTCGCAGTCATTGACCCCGCGAGATCAGCAGCATCCCGAAATGCTTTTTTGATTGGGGGTAAATCGGTGGGCTATAGTAGAAATGGGAATTACATGCATAAACGTTGGGAGGGGGAAGGGGGGGGGGGGGGGTGAGCTAGTCAACCAATGTGCATGCATAGAGGAATAGTCTCAAACACACATCTCTTATGTCAGTGGCTCAAGGCTTTTGTGTGTGAAGGGGCCCTTCTACAGTGGAGGCTTTGTGCCTGCTATGAATACGTAGGCGAATTTGTGTGCGTGTAGTAGTGAGTCCGAAGGGCGCGGGTTGGGCTAATGCAGGGGAAAGCCCTTGGCCTCAGCTGTTGTTATACATTTTCTGACTTTAACCCCCCCTTTTCCTCCTCTCCTACAACATTCTCCATTGGTCACTTGAACACAAAAAGGCAAAATGAGCCTCTTGTATTTATTTCTATACTAGCTTGTATGCTAGCTTCTTTTTTAAGCGCCCATTTTTTGATTGTTGTTGTTTATACTGTGTACTGTACAGGGACGTATGTATTTCACTACTGTTTTTTTTGTATTTACTGGTATTACGTAGCTTTCTATGCTAGCTTGTGTGCTAGCTTCTTTTTTAAGCCATCGTTTTTTGTTATACATTTTCTGACTTCAACCCCACCCTTCTCCTCCTCTCCTACAAACAACTTTCTCCGCTAGTCACTTGAATACAAAAAGGCAAATCAGCCTCTTGTATTCAGTATATGTCTATGCTAGCTTATTTTTGTTGTTTATGCAGTATACCGGACAGGGAAGTATCTTTCTTTGCTAGCTTGTATGCTAGCTTCTTTTTTTTAAGCGACCATTTTTTGTTATACATTTTCTGTCCTCCTCTCCTACAAACAACTTTCTCCGCTAGTCACTTAATAACAAAAAAGCAAATGAGCCTCTTGTATTCCGTATCTTTCTATGCTAGCTTGTATTGTAATAAGTTTAAGTAAAATGTGTTTAAAGTGTGTGTTGGAGGGAAAAACTTTTGTCTCTATACTGCCGATTTTCACCTATTGCAGGTGGTCTGGAATGTATCCACGTGATAAATGTGAGTTTACTGTACTGTTAGAGGAGGTTGTACAGTGTTCATGTGATCTGGCCATGGGGTCAAGTATGCACACATTCCCACCCTGCTGTGTTGTTACTTAAAATTTTACCAGACTCTAATTAAAAAGAGTTATGCCTTACATCTCAGGATTCATTGCGTCTCCGCATGAAAGATGCATTTTAGCAGGCGCAGCTTGTGCTAAAAACCGCAAACCTTCTTGGAAACTTGTGATTTAAGTTCTGAGCAAAGGTCATCTCAGAACTTTGCTTTTATTACCGTTACAGTAGATAGCAGCAAGACTGTTGCAAAATGTCGAGTTCTGACACGTTCTTTGTTGACTTGGGGGAGAAAAAAAGGCATTCTTGGAAGAAATAATAACTTCAAGTAGAAGTTGATAAGAAGGACTGGGAACAAAGTCATTGCATTAAAAAAAGAAAACAGGTTCTGCTTATTACTGCTGACCGCACAATATTCTGAGAAAAACATTCATTGCTTTTGAGTTATCTTTTTTTTTTCTACAATTCCAGCATTCTGACACACTGATTGATTTTGGATGACTGTAGTTTATAGTCACAGAAGATGTACGGTCACACCTACACCAAATTAGTTGATATGATTGATTCCAACGCAAATGTAAATGCGGCACTCAAGGTAGAATCGCAGGTGTAACCTCTTCCTATTTGCATGTTATAGTGATGCATAGCACACCAATTGATGCTACTTTTTTTTTTTTTTTTTTTTTTTTAAAGCCAGTTGGACGGGTCAATATTGTGCAGGAATCCATTTTCATACGAGCACTTTAGTCAGCGTGTGTTCATTATTCATGGAGCTCCATCACCTCCCATGGCCTAAGCTGCTCGCTCGAAAAGTGTGTATGTGTGTGTGTGTGAGTGAGCCACAGATGTGTGAGCCAGACCTTTGTGGGCCGCCGGATCCCCTGAGGACGATCTGGTCCTCGGTTATCGCTTTGCAATGACATCACTGTGCGCTTGAAAGGCTTTTAGTCTGATTAATGTACAGTGTATTTGCATTTGTGTAAGCATGTGCGCATGTATTTTGTGAGTGTGTGTGTGTGTGAACTTGATCCACCTAATCTTGGTTTGTGCATTAAAACAGTCAGTATAGGGCACGTTATATTATAGGTATATGAGAACAATGAAATAAAAAAGTGTATAATGTCAAACATGTATTGAATATGAACTAATATGCTCTACATCAATAGTTGTGAGTGCAAATATGTTATGCATTCTTGAAAACACACATCGTTTGCATACAAAAGTCAAATGGGAGGATTTCAGACTAAAAGGCATGCATGATGATTAGTACTTTGTATTTTGGGAGGAGCTCTGTTTATTTGTAATTTGGATTTTGAGAACATTTTGTAAACTCTGCAGGGGTTTACGCATTAGTCTCGAGCAATGAAATAATGAATGAGTATATTCAACTATTTCTAATCCCTGAAGGAGAATTAAGCATAGTGACACACACTCACGTTGCTAGAGTCCATTTATGATAATTGGTGTAGTTATTGCGTGAATATTTTGTATCTTTTAATCTTAACGTGCGTTTGTTGGCTTGTGTTGATGAAAATCCCATTTTTTCCCCCCCATCTTTGCGCCACATGATCACTTTTAGTATCCTGCCTTCCTTCTCGTAATCCATCATTTCCCCGAGCCTCCGCACAGTTGCAAGCTCCGCATAAGCCTCCATCTCTGTAAATATGGGTTAGTGTGCCTCATGCTGCCTGTTTGCGCCACCCCCGCTCTCCTTCCCCTCTCTCCTGCCATGCTGCTTTTCTTGGCATTTTTATTGTTTTGCACTTCCGCTCTCTTTTTTTTCTTTTCTTTTGCCACCGCAGCAAAACCGATGCATAAGCAGGGTAAATTAGAGGCCGAGTGGGATGAAATGCCATTTATGTGTAAACACATTTGTTTTGGACGCAAGAGTACATTTAGTTATGTAAGGGCTGACTCCGAGTGCCAAGAATGAGTTGGCTGCAGATTGAACTTTCCATATCGCCTGCTGCCAAACGCTGTAAGTGCATGTGTGCTCTTAGTGAGTACTACTGCATCTTTATCATTCAATTGTGTCAAAATGATTCTCAGATACAGTCATCCCCGGCATATATGTTGATAGACAATTCACACATTCCAAAGAGTCCATGTTCATATCTTTGCGGGACAAATTTGGAGCTGGCACCTTCTTATTCCAACATGACACCAGCGCACAAAACAAGGTCTGCAGAGTCCTGACTCCTGACCTCTACCACATAGAACACCTTTGGGACAAATTAGAGTAGAGACTGAGAGTGTAACAAATGCGCTGATGGAAGAATGGTCCAAAAAAAATCCCATAAACACACTCCTAAACCTGTTGTGTTGAACCTGTTATAGCGGCAAAGGCTGGACTGACGTCATTTTGAACCCTGTGGATTAGCATTGGCATGTCACTTAAGTTCATATGTGAGTCAAGGTAGGTGAGTGAATAGATAGCAAGATAGACAGCTAGCTAGCTAGCAAGGTAGACTGTTAGCTAGCAAAATTGACAGCTAGCTAGGTAGCAGGATAGACAGAAAGCTAGTTAGCTAGCAAAATAGACCGCTAGCAAGCAAGATAGACAGCTAGCTAGCAAGATAGATAGCTAGCTAGTTAGCAAGACAGATACATATCTAGCTAGCTAGCTAGACAAACAGATAGACATTTAGCTAGCTAGATGGATGGATGGATAGATGTTGGGACAAATAACAGCTCTTCCCCAAATAGCTACCCGGTCAGTCTGCACATGAGTAAATAAACAAGCTAATGTATGATGTACAGTACGTATGCAGTTAGTAAAGCCTGCTTGGCCCTAGACTAAGAAAAGAGCAATGTCAAATATGGGCCACCAATCCTGTCTCGAGGATGAGGGTTCATCTGTCACTTGTTACACCATACGATGAGGAGGCCGGAGGAACAAGCGTCTATATTTGTCCGTCTGAGCCTCGCTTGGCTGCATCCTCGCCGTCTCGTTCTCATTCGCTGTGACTCCCCTCAACCAGTCTCTTCTTCTTCTCGCCGGCCCCCCGTATAATTACCCAAAACTGTACGGAGACAGCGCCGCGGCTCCACAGGCAGCCGCCGCCGCCATTGGCTGCTCTGCGCTCCGACTCGGCTCGCGATTGGCCGTGGGCCTCGGTGCGGGATTCAATCAGCTGGGTGGAAGTGTATGTAGGTCAGTGTGTAGCGATGCCCCCACCCCCTTCCCTTCCCCTCTCCTTCCCCTCCCCTTCTCCAGCATCTCAACGCTCTTGTGTTAATTGGCCGCCTTCCAAGTTTGAAACCCGAGAGAGACTCGAGGCGAGAACGGGGAGACGGGGGATGAGGCGGGGAGGTTAAAAGAGGAAGGGAAGTTGACGAGGGGACGCGGGGTGGGGGAAGATTTGACATGGGGAGGCCTGTTGCACTCAGCAGTGCAATAGTACAGTATGTTCGGGGCCTTTACACAAGGAGACGGATTGATGTTTTTTTCATGAAAAGTGATTAAAAATGTGCACGTGTCCTCAATAGAAGTTTTTGAATAACCAATAAAAACTAAATTCCAAATACCAGCACTGACAAAATCTCTTGTATGCGTGTGTCATCGCCAACTACTGGCCTGGCATGCTTATTACATTTGCATATGACAGCATTTTCAAGGCAAGTATGATAAGAGAGGAGTTCGAGAGGCAACTCGGCGTAAATGACAGCGCCAGCTTGGCGGTTTATCTAATCTGCCGGTTTGTGACTTTGCGCACACACACTCACACACAGAGGCCATTGTGCCACGCCGAAACGCTGTCACACCGACGGCCCTGTGTCCTCTTGTGGCTTTTTATCGAGGTAAAGGCTGCTTGTCGCTGAATAATTCACTCTAACCTAAATTCTTCCACTGCATTTTATACACATACACACACACACACACACACACCCTTCCCACACACACGAACATGAATCCTGAAATACCCCCACCCTGTAAGTGGTGGTCCCTAGGCGACGCCCGTAGTCGAGCGACCCAGACAATCGTCAGACAGAGCAAGTAAATACACTTTACTTTGGCGGGCCATCTGCAGTCGTGTCTGTGTGCATCCTTCACATTAAAAGTACGCCCCCAGCAGTTTGTGTTCTCAGCAACCCTCTCTGGCCTACTCGCCTTTTACACTATTTTTTTTTTTTTAATTCGTAGAGATGATGATGCAGCCCCGCCCACTCGCACTCAAGTACACAGAGGCTGGTCTGGCGGGTTTCCTTTCTTTTTGCCGTCCCTCTGCCCCGGCTTTGAACTCATTATGATGGCGATTCTTCTCGAGCCACCCATGCGCACGCACGCACACACGGACCGAGTGACTTTTTAGCCCAACTCGACCCGCCGACTGAGCCAGCCACTGACCCACTTAGTGAGGAACAGAGCGCCAGACGGACAGCAGATTTTCTACTGCAGGGCAATCCGGGGAAAAAAACTGAAAAGACAACAACAAACGATGCAAGCGCCCACTCACACTCCAACACATTTACACATACACCAGCAGTAGTAATATGAATACTTTGTTACTGTATTTGATTCCCCCCCAGGTATTGGCACTTTATTTATTTTTCTCATTATTATAATTTTTTTTTTTTCACTAAATTCCCTACATTTTAAAAACAATATGTACTTCTATCTGTCTGGACTATTTTGTGGTGTATTGTGTAGTAACTACACACAAACAAACGTCCAGACAGGAGCCGTTGTGAACTTACAACATAGCAACTCATTTGGCGCGTGACCAGACAGCGGAGCAACACGTCGGCCTGCCTAACGTAACGCCGCCGCTTCCCCTTTTTCGGCATTATTTTGCTTATTTTTAGCATACACTGCAAGGCCACTGACTGCTGACTGCACGTGCCATCGCATAATAGCTGCGATTGACTGATTGAAAAGCGCTCAAAACTCAAATACCGGTTCTGTAGCAACTAGGGCTATCATTGCGGCTGGAATAAATATACCCTGATTTCAAAGCAGGTTAGCAAAGAGGTAAATACAGTAAACACATTACAGTTGCTAACCCAAACAGCAGCACCTAAAGAGGCACAGCGTTTCATGGATGAATTAAAGTGAGGAAACATACCTCATGTTGTGAGTGAGTTCACTGTGAGATGGCACAGCTCGCATCAAAGAGTTAACTACTGAGGTCATTTGAACTCAGTTGCTAATCAAAACAGCAGCACCTACTGACACATATATAGTGCATCTTAGAGGAATTAAAGTGTGGAGTCTTGCCACACATTATAAGTTCCCTGCAAAATGACTGTTTTGGTCATTTTAAATAGTCTATTTGTAGTCTATTGCTAACCAAAACAGCAGCACTTGCTGATACGGGAGTTAGCGTAGCGTCATGTATTTTGTTGTAAACCTGCCGTGCAAGAACTGACTGTAAATTAGGGATGTTCAAGACAACTTTTCTTCCGATTTTTTTTGTGAGTACCGATAAGGCCAAGTATCGGCCCGATGCCAATACTTCGCACACTTCCTTAACTTTAGTCCAACTCCTAATGAAGGCCTCGCCCCTATCAGTGGCGTGCCATGTGAAACCGACAATACATGTGCTGTGTTCAACAGGAAGTTGAGGTGCTAGTGCGTCCA
Source organism: Leptonotus elevatus (assembly GCF_054856555.1). Lineage (NCBI taxonomy): Eukaryota > Metazoa > Chordata > Actinopteri > Syngnathiformes > Syngnathidae > Leptonotus > Leptonotus elevatus. The sequence continues at coordinate 11,303,872 of NC_141256.1, forward strand.
CTATCAGCAAGAGGCCCACCCCGCCAAAAAGTGCTTTCTTTCCACTCTGGTTTTGTCCCCCTCTCCCCTCTACAAGGACTTGTCGCACAAGCGGCAAAGAGATTACCAGAAATTTCTCCTTTCAGAGGCACCGAACCCTTCAAAAGCTCCACAGTCACCTTGCAGTGTTCGCGTGTGTGAGAGTGGTGGAGCTCTCAAGCGCTTCGGAGAAAGAAAGTGGGTGAAAAGCGGAGAAAAAAAAAAAAGAAAGAGAGGAGGTGGTTAGGATTGAGCGATTGGTGCTTGCGGCGAGTGGGACGGTCATGAAAGAAAAAACAAAAAAACGAAAAGCCAGAGAGCAGAGAGTTCTGGCCGACTGCCAACTGATGCCACCGTGCAACTTTTGTGTGGTTAGTCGACTCTGAATGAAGCCAAAAAGAAAGCGAGAGACAATAAAGAGAGAGTGAAAAGTAGCAGTGGGACAAAATGTCCCTTCGGTGATATATTGTATCTGCCATCACAATGGCAATAAACCGGCATAAGATATTTGATACTGTTGAAATATGTGCAGTCCTGACGTTGAATTTGTAATATGTTGAAGTGAATCTTGGTGAAGGACTAATAAAACATGTTTTATGACGTCAATGCAGCGTAGAAGTCTGATTGATGCGCACTGGTCAAAACGAGGTGTCTTAAATTTGCTAATGGATTATGAACTCAAAAGTAAAATACAATGGCAATGATTTGAGAACATGGGCTCCATTCATTTTCTATAGTGCTTTTCTCCTCAGTGCTCACGGGTGCACTTGAGCCTATCCCAGCTGACTAAGTGAAAGGTGAGGTACACCTTGATTGGTCGCCAGTCATTTTGAGCATTACGTCATCAGTGACGGCCGCACTGATCTTAACCAATTAAAAAGTAAATAAACTATGTTAAATCCACGATATGGAATTAGTAACCGTTTTAAATACACTAGATGCATGTTTTAAATTCATTTATGGTACTTAATTTAAAGCACTTCTAAAATATGTAATATTCCTAATATATTGACAGAGAGCAAGAGCAATGGATAACAAAAAATTATATACTGTACAAACAATGTACCAATCTCTCTGTTCACACTGAACAAATCCACTTTTTCCAAATTAACACACTGATCATGTCACAACATACATCAATAATCATGCTCAAAGATGTACATGTTTTCTGTAGGCTTAAAAAGCGGGATTACAGAGGATAACGTTCAAAAAAACAAAAACTAGGCTGTGCTGAAATACACTACTTCCGGTTTTGTTCTTCTAATAATAATAATTTACAGTCTCACACTAAATTAGCGTACTGCCATATAGTGGTCGGAAGTGGAATTACAGTGCACCTAATATACAGGAGAGTTGGACCAACATACAGTTAAGTTTCACTATTCGCAGGTGATGGAAATGCCCATTGAAATGCAATAGGCAACCCAAAAAAACTCTTTAAAAATGCTGATAAACATTCAGAAAAATGGGGAGAAAAACATCTGCAAAAAATATTAAAAAAATATATATATATATGTTAATTTCAAAAAAATATTGGTGCAGAAAAACAAAAAAACAATCAGGTATCTACAGTAGTTACTACCTGTACAAAAAAAAAATCATCTGCGAAATAGCGGGACCGTGAACTTGGACCCTGCGATGGCGGGCGGTTTACTGTACACAGTTTAAGGTCCGCGCAGGAGATTAAAGCCGTCGCGCTGGCGCAGCTGCAACCTTCCACTCTTTGCAATCCACTTCTCTGTCCTCCTCTAAAGCGCCTGTAATAGCCTGTAATGCTGGCGTGGGCTTCCACGCGCGCGCCATTTTATCTGGTCGGACGAGTGCGGCGATGTCACAAAAAAACGCACATGACTCATTCCTCAAACATACATAGCTATATTAATTCCGAGTACAGCGAGGTGGTGGGGGGGTGATGTGTTTTTATGCTGGTGGATGCGTGTAAGGAAATTACAGCCACTGAAGACAATGGCCAGTGTGTGTTTGAGCGTGTGCATGTGGTCACATATGAAACACAGCACTAAGCTGCAAGCCCGAGAGAGTCGACACAAAGATGAAGACTAAACACTGGGGGAGGCCCAGAATGCCCAGGAAATGTGCCACCCCGCCCCCCATATCAAGTGTGTGTCTAAATCCATGCCGCCCTTAAGCTTAAAATAAATACCTGATAACAATATACAGTCTGCATGGGCTTTTAATGAAATTCCATTTTAGTTGCCATGACGCTCAAGTTCACTTCAAACTGCGAGGGACCAAAGGAGGCGCCTTGTGCATGTTTAACCAGTTTGGACTTGGGAAATAAATCGTCTCGTTTTATAGTGTTGAGATGGTTTTCTGAGTGTTCTGAACTTCTGTTTCGGTCCAGGGTTGAACTGAGTTGAATAATCCGGCCCAGACTAAAATCCATTAATAAATCATCTCAAAAGTACTGGAAATCAAAATGGATGCTATGTGCTTCGCTCGGAACCATATTTGGTGACTCAAACTCAAATTAGACACCAAACACCTCACGAAAAGGCTCGATGATTACACTCCCACTCTGTATCGGTCCCGTTGTGGTGAAGAAGGAGCTGAGCCGAACGGCAAAGCTCTCGATTTACCGGCCGATCTACGTTCCTACCCTCATTTATGGTCACGAGCTGTGGGTCGTGACCGAAAGAACAAGATCCCGGATACAAGCGGCCGAAATGAGTTTCCTCCGCAGGGTATCCGGGCTCTCCCTTAGAGATAGGGTGAGACGCTCGGTCATCCGGGAGGGACTCAGTGTCGAGCCGCTACTCCTCCGCGTTGAGAGGAACCAGTTGAGGTGGCTCGGGCATCTGGTTCGGATGCCTCCTGGACGCCTCCCTGGAGAGGTGTTCCGGGCATGTCCCACCGGCGGGAGGCCCCGGGGACCCACCCAGGACACGCTGGAGAGACTACGTCTCTCGGCTGGCCTGGGAACGCCTTGGGATCCCGTCGGAGGAGCTGGCTGAAGTGGCTGGGGTGAGGGAAGTCTGAGCTTCCCTGCTAAAGCTGCTGCCCCCGCGACCTGACCCCGGATAAGCGGTAGATGATGGATGGATTACACTCCCAGCTAATCAAGTATAAAATGGCTGACTATTGAAAAAAAGGACGTGCCGGACGGAGCTGAGGTTACCGTCACCGTTTGGATGCTAATAATGAACTTGACGCAAACGTGATGGCGTCACGCACACGTATTAGTGCGTGTAGTATGTACACTATTCATACTGGACACTCATGCGCCCGCAAAGATCAGCGAACCGGCTTAACTGGATTTTAAAGGGAGTGATTTAATTATAGGCTATTAGAGAAAACAAAGCTTTGGGTTCACAATGAGTACGTTCAGCCACGCAATGGGAAAGCTGTGTCAACATTTTATTGCTCAATGACATTGGGCCTCATTCACCAACAAGCTTCATTCAGCGAACAAATATAATGATGGGTCTTAGTTTCTAAAGCAAATTTGTTCGTTTTGATTCGCAATTTTAAACCTGCGCGCATTGTGTTAAATGTATGCGTTTTTAAGGGGGGGGGGGGTATGGGTGTGGTGAATGCAAATTACTGTCATTCAAAATAAATTGCGATTCAACAACATTCGTGTCGTGACTGTGAATTTAGCGTATAAACACAACTTCCACAAACATTCATATGCATTGATTAGTGAACGAGGCCCAATTTGTTTATGCTAAGCTAGTAATGAGGAAAAAAACAACATTGAGGGACAGAAGGCTTCCTTCATTTCTCCAAACAGGAAGTCATGTGCCTCCTCAGAAAGGCGGGTGGGGGCGGAGCCAGCACAAAGTAAGGCGGGGGCGGCCGCGCTGTTGCCGGGAGAAAAGTCTGACGGGGGTCGTTTGGTGTGTGTGTGTGTTTAAACAGCGTGTGTTTTGTTTGAGTGTACCCTATATCCTTAAATATACACACTTGAGACGACACTGATCCACTGTACTAGTGTGTACAGTATGTTGCATGGGGGTAAAAAAAAAAAAAAAAGACTTTCACTCTGCTGCTCAGCTGTGGTGTAGGAGGAAGAGAGTTGGCAGGCCTGGAAGTGCTGACATCAGCGCACACACACACCTTCCTGCAGTTTCAAATGTGCAGGGGGGGGGGGGGTGAGTGTAGTTTTAACAGTCTAGTTTAAACAATCCGGACTCGGGTGAGAAAGCTACAGTAGGTCAACTATATAAATGTAGATCAAATACGCAATGCATTGAAAGAAAACAGTCAACGTAATATGAAGCCGTTTATTGACCCGCCCTCCGTCTCTCTCTCGAGGCTTTTTAAAGCTTATTAAAAGCTATACGTTGCCCCTTAATTGTAGGGGTCGTCCCAGCACGGCTTCTATTTTTAACTGACAAGCAGGCTTTCCCCTTAACGTTTGCGACTGCGTCATCATCCTGTCAGATGGTGTTATTTGATTTTTTTACGGTTTGGTTTTGTGCCATTTGCAGATGATGGTGACCACTGGCAAAGCAGTAGTTCAGAAAAGTTGTCTGGATTTAGCGCACTATTGCAATGTGGTCTCATTTTTCAAGTTCAGGAAGAGGTCATGTGCCGGTTGATTTAGATCCTAACGCTCAGCTTTTGGGGTCAGCGAGCCCCAAAAAAATGACGATAAGGTGAGGGGTTCAGATAGCAGGTTAAATTCAGCTGTCAAAGGGGTCCGATTATGATATCTCTTGGAGAATCGGTAAGAGGCCGCTCCCACCCCCCACTCCTCTTCGTGCTGGGCCACAAGAGACTGAGGGGAGGGATGGCGGAGTCCATCTGGCTTCGGAATGCCTTTGGGGGTCCCCGAGAGGAACTGGAGTGCTTTGCTGGGGAGAAGGTCATCAGGTTACCTCACCACCTGCTTCCACATAACAATGAATGTATGGACGAGTATTAAGCAGGCTTGAATCGCAGTCCGAGCTTGGAAATGGGAATCATTGTGGAACATATGGTAAAAATTGTTGTCCTATATGTGTGTACTGTATCTGTTTTTAGCATCATTAGAGCAAGACCTAAATGGCAGCAGGGCCTCAGCGCTAATTCGGACCAGATGCAAACTTGCAGCACCGATCTCACACACACACACACGCGTGCAAAACAGGAAACGGCACGTCCCAAATTCCAACAAATCCAGCAAGATTTGCAGCTCTTTATTTTGTTTATCGCTGGTAACCCCGTGGAAGATCTTGAAAAGTTGGTGATGTCGACGAAGTGAATTTGACCCATGTTAACCCGTCCGCGCTCTAAAACGACATTGCGCGTGCGTGACTCGGGATGCAGCCACAAAGGCCTGCAAGAGGGCCGTGTTGTGGAAACACGGGATCAGAAGAAAGGAGCGCGCCTAAGTGTCGCCATACACACGCATAGACCCATATATACTCAACTGTATATGTGAAATGAGTGGACAAACACACTCTGTGGCAATTGTTCTCAAAGGTGTTTGATGGTGTTGAGCTCAGAGTATTTGTTTGTTTGTGAATTGTCACACCCCGTATCTAAAAAAAAAAGCTCTGGGGTTTTATGATTTCCATCTGAACAAAAATAACAACCTGAGCATCCTGGAAAATCAATTTATGATTTCCAGTCAGTCAATAGAAAAAAATCCCAAAATTTACAATCTGAAAAAAAGGCACTGACTCATGCATGGTGACTCAGAGCGATACTTTTTTTTAATTTTTTTTTACCTGAGACCGGGTTTCCATTAACTGCTGTCCTGAGGTTACCTAATAGTTATCTGGACTAGCAAAGCCCGTCCTGAATGGTTACACAAGTATGCACCCACAGTGGCGCATGGTGTTAAGTGTTACGGTCATAAACCTCAGTCAACCCCTCTCCAGGCTGCATGTGTTAAAACAAACCAGGTTTCACACGTCCTCTGTGACTGATTTGTTCTCTTAATTTTTTTTGTTTAATCCCATGATAGCTTCAATGTTCCTACAGGTGTCTCCTTTCATAACAGCAACCAGGGGATGTCCCAGGAAACTTGGGTCTGGCGGTGACATTGAGCTTCAAAATCCCCATGTATACCAAACAAAGTGGTGATATTTTCAATTTAGCATGTGGCTGGCGTCGAGTCATCTCTCGTTTTAATATCCCCTTCTGTCGACAATAACGCTTCATCTGTCGATGGGCTCTGTAAAGGCGCAATGTTGTGGATGATCAAAGATTTAGCATCTGCTACATACATAGCATCTAGAAATCAATAAGTTAGCATCTAGCAATCACGTTTCTCACACAAATTTCTACATTTTTTGAGTTTTGTTCATGTTTTTGTTGTAAAACTGTCGACTAGACCACTTGAGTCGAAATGCTGTGCGCTGACGCAATGTTATGGTCTCACGAAATGTGCTTATAGTACACAATTAGCATCTTTGACTAAATATAGTGAGCAACTGTCACCAGTTCAGAAGTTGAACACTTAACTTCTTAAGTTTTCAGTTCTAGTATCAAGAAATGGTTAAAAACAACACGTTACAGTCAAAAAGCTCTGTATTGACGCAATGTTGTGACCTAAAAGAAAGAATATTAATAGTATGCTAACTGATTTAGCAAGTTGATATCAATCAATATCTACTAGTGTAACTTTAGCAGATTCCCCCCCCCCCCCCCTCCCTCACGTTAGTTACATTTAAAAAGCGAATTGATGATTCACTTGGGTGAGGCTTCCAGTCAGTTCTGCTTGACTAAGATAACAAATGGGCCGAAGACTGCATGGTAGCGATTTTCTTATCTAACCGGCGGCACTGTAACGCCATGCTCCGGTCATAAAATGTCCCTTTAACCTGGATATGTCTACACTATCGTAACACGCCAACGCCGAGAGCGTTTCGCCATTCTCTCAATGTTGACATCATCTGTAATGATATCCTCCCTCTTCGCCTACTCCGCTGCCTTTGTAAGGAGGTGTGGATGGCAATCTCATTGACCACACGTATTCCTCATCTCTCGCACCGTGACTCCCCACAGGAATAGCAACATTCCCATTCCCGATGAATCATTAGCCCACTCCCGCACAACTACCACCACTCTACCCTTTCTCCACGTCGATGCCGCTAGAGATGTCGTTAATCATGCGGACACCACAGTTGCGTTTGTATCCAATCGCTAAATCCCGATTTGGCCGGTGTTTGTGCTAGCTGCGCGAGCTACGTAAATAGCATGTTCATAGCAGAACCCAGCCACAAATGTTGTTCAGGCTGAGCTGAACTAGCAACCACCAACTACACTCTATTTCGCTGACACACACGTCACTCACCAACTCGGGCTCCGCCTTTTAAAGTGATACACATTCAAAGAAGGTGAAGATGGCGGCCCCAAATAGTCAAAAATTATATCTGCTCCTCACATGCACACTTCGTATTGGTATTGTTGTTTATTAATGCAAAATGAATTTGTATCTGATTGATCGATCGGGATGATCGGTAGAATGCTTGATGCTAAATATAATCACAATCACTTTTTATCATAACATAGTTTTACCCTCACTTAAATACATAAATAATTGCATAGCCTGGCATCAATTTTCACAATATTTTGCCAACAATAATGACGGTATTACGATATCAAAATTGAGGGACTATGGGTTATTTTGGGGAAAAGACTGTTCTTGCAATTGTAGGGAATATTTTTACTTCAAATATTCTGACTTTTTCTCGTAACATTCAGATATTTTTTCTTGTAATATTCAAACTATCTTATAGTATTATTGGTTTTATTGTAAAATATTCTGCCATATTTCTGTAAATATTCAAATTTTTTCTCCTAGCTCAACTTGCCTGTGCAATAACTTTATTTTAAATGATATTCCTCTCAATTAAAAAATGTGTTTCTCATAATAGTCCTATTTTTTATTTATTTTTGCGTAATTATCCAACTTTATTCTTGTAACGTTCCAATATTGTGTGGCCATAATCGCCCTAAATAAAAATCGGTCAAATTTCCAAACAATAATAGTATAATAATAATAATAATACGCTGAACCGGACTACATCGCTTAGTATAAATGACGCACAACATACACCATTGGTATCATTTGGCACTAAAGCACTCTTGTCTAGTTTATTTGACAACTCTCTCATATTTACATCCTATTTATTACCATTGGTCATAACGTGCCAGAACAACTGCTCCTTGTGCTTCCCATTCGCTGTGTCCGAGCTTGCTCCGTCTGGAAGAGTCTTTGTTGGGGAGTTTCTGGTATCAGTTCGTGTGCATGTGTGTGTGTGTGTGTGTGTGTGTGTGCTCACTTGTGTGTGTGTTCTTGGCAAGTGCAGAGCCTTTCGAATGCTTTAGGACAGAGTGTCCTGAAACGCCTCATCGGGATGTCCCGTGTCGTCCCAAGGCAGAGTACAAACACTATGTGGATGTATAATAACCTGCCCCAATGTGAAAGGACACACACACACACACACACACACACACACACACACACACACACACACGCACCCCCCCCCCCCACACACACCCACATACCGTTGATATACATAAACAGCATATTCCTGGAACAATTCAATATATTATATCATAGCATTATGGATTTTCCACATGACTTTCCACGTATCAGTACGCGCGTCTGATCTCACACCAAGTCGCATTCTTCCGAGAAACTCCCATTAAAAAAAAAGACACTGACCTAAAGACGCGTGATGAAGCAAGACGGTTCTGATTGGCTGCGAGAGGTGGGCTGGGTCGGGCAACACCCCCACCTCGGGCGCACTCACTGGAGGAAACAGAAGCGTAAACACACACACTTCTCCGAGCATGTGGTCTTACACAATGAGCACATGGAGGAGGAGGCGGACGTCTTTTCTTTCAGGCGGTTTGTCAATCAAACAGTCACGAAGAAAATAGAAGCGCTACAATTTGTGAAATTGTCTTTGTCGAACAAATGAATGCATCAAAATGAGGTTACGATTTAATTTACAGCATTAACATCATCAATTGATGAAAATGAAGATTACTTCTGTGTAGGAATTTTGGTGTTCACTCATAATTTTTTTGTCTAAAAACAAATGTAACTTAAACCTATTATAAAGACATCTTTATTACTGTGATTTTCAGTTTTATTTTATTGAAATATTACGACTTAACAAGTACTCTCGTATAAAATTACTTTTTCTCGTTGTAGTCCAACTTTTTTTTCTTGGAAAAATACAACTAAATCTTGTTATTTTGAAGATTTTTTTCTCATTCTTTACAATGTGTGTTATTCTTATTCTTACACTTTTATTCCGCAAAACGACAATTTTATTCTTGCAGTATGACATTATTTTCCAATCATCATTACAGCTTATTCATTTGAAAAGTTTAGTTTTTTTTACTTTGTTTTTGTCTTGTAATATTATGAAATAATAATAATATATAAATATTATTTTTCATATGACTTTTTCTTAATCTTTTTAATAATTTTCAAGATTTTTTTTCTTGTATCATGACTTTTTACCGTATATATATAAAATTAGGATTGATATATTATAATTTTATACCTGTAATATTGTGACTTTAGGCCCTGTAAAATCACAACTTTGATACATAATATACCAACCTAATTCTCGAATATTCTCAAATTAGCAAAATAATCTTGTAATATTAACTATATTTTTTCAAAATATGATTTTTTGGGGGAATGTGCGAACTTTGTTAATTAGAACTATTGTCATAATGATTAGTCTCATGTTCTTTTCTCAACTTTTTTCCCCCTTAAAAAAAAAAAGTCATTAATTTTGTAATATTACAAATATTTCTGAAAACATTTCACTTTTCCCCCCCATAATATTCCCACTATTATAGTAATGCCTATTCTTATTTCTTTACTCTTTTATCAAGTGTAACATTCTTTCATCATCATTAATCTTATGACTTTATTCTCAAGCATTTCTCTTCTGTTGGTAACTCCATGCAATAGACGACATGACGTCATTATTAATAGCTACTGTATTTACCCACCACTGAATGTAAATAATAAATATAGCGTGTAATAGTTGTTTTGGCAGTCAAGCTTGGTTGGATTGGAGGCGATTAGGGAGTGCACGGCGCTAATATAAAGAAAATGAGGTATAGCAAGATTCCTTCTGCCAAGCTCAAGATCCCTCTTTAGTGTATACGTCAACACAAGGTGAACGCGCGCACACACACTAACGCGCTTGCAAACACACACACACACACACACACACACACAAGCTGTGCTGTGCTAATGATTGTGGAGAATGGAATGTTCTGTCTGCAGTCCAGAGCTCAGGGCAGCTGGAACCTGGACACGATGTGTGTGAGTGTGTGTGTGTGTGTGTGTGTGTGTGTGTGTCTGTGGGGGGGGGGTCTCAGTGTGACCCCAGTATAAATAACCGTACTCTCTCTCTCTGCAGTGTCAACTGAGGCAAAGCTGTGTGTTTATTTGTGAAGGGTAGCATACGTGTCACATATGTGCGTGTTGGAACCTTGCGTCGCCTTGGAGACCCACCAGTGTTACATTCTTTTACAACTGCCGCTTGGGGTGAAAAAAATTATATTCTGAGACTTTTGTGTCCTCAGATGGCTTAACTAAATGTATAGGGGGGGGATTATATCCTTTATAGATTTTTATTTTTCCCATTTTACGATGACATTGTCATGAGTTTTTAAGATAACGACTTCATCATATTACTTAATTCTTGGAAGAGTGAGTGAGGGTGCGAGAGAGAAAAAATGTGTGCGCGCGTGCCCCACGTAGCAGCTGCACTGTCAAAGGCGAGCAACACAGAAGCCTTTTTGTGTATCAGCAACATGTGGGAACAATCAAAGGCTGTCACGCCAAAAACGTCCCCCGTCACTCCCGTTCCCTTTTGAAAGCGCTCTCACGTTTGAGGTGGGAACTCATTTAGCTTTCCACGTGGTGCGCCTTTAGCGGCGGGATTACATCAGCTCCCGCCGCGCTGGATGTCGTAAACGCGCGATAACGAGCGCCAGGCACAGCGCTCCGATTGGCCGAGGCGGCTTCCCGCACTCGCGCCTAATTGGATGTAGCCGTGCGAGCTGCGGCGGGGGCGATTGGCTGAGGGGAATTGGATTGGGGAGCTATCGGGAGGGGTCCTGAGAAGGTGTTGCAGTGGGTTTCATCAGCCAGCAACAGCGCATTGCTCACTTTAGACGTATGCAGACGGGGACTTTCTTCTTCTTTGGTCTTATGGTGCCATGACTCCAGAGGTTAAAGTGCAACTATGAGGCACTTTAGCCGTGTTTTTGTGCAAAGACATTTCAACATTTTGGCCAGCTCTGGTTTAAAGCCACAATCTGTAATCATTTTGAGTTTAAAGTAAGCACTTCAACATGATTTAACGCATTTTGTTGTTTGTTTGTAATTTTGTTGGACCAGGCAGGACACCGCTCATGTTATGCTAGCCTCTATGCTAACACTCTGTTTTTTAACTCATTTGCTCCCAAAAATGTACAAATACGTTCGATGTTTATTTTTTTTTAATGGTCCCAAAAAATGCTAGAGCATACAGAAGGCTTTGATGCAGACTCTGAACTGAAGAGAAAGCGACAAGCAATGGTAGTTATTACAAAAACGGCCAGCAGGTGGCAGTAGAGTATAAGAGATCAACCAGGGCCATGTTGCAAAAAGCTCCAGTGTTTTCAACAGGTTTGTGAATAATGATGAAACTTAGCTATATTCTAATGCTAATTGCTGCCAAATGGAAACAATCCAGTAAAACAGCCGAGAGCGAAGGGGGTTGCTTCACTGAAAATGTGTTGGAGTGAATGAGTTAATATTGTGGCTAAACTAATTTTTGTAGTTGAAGCAACAATATGTAACAACTTGTCCCTAAAATTTCACTTTTGGACAGTGCCTTGTAAAAACAATAACATCCCATCAGATTTTTGCCGGCTGGAATATTGATGGACCTGTTTGGACACCTCTTATTTATCACTTATTATTAAGGTTACTTACGTACTTATTGACTTATTTGGGTCCAGAATGGGATTTTATACAACATTTTTACGCTACTTTCTTTTGTCAAGACTTGAACTTTCTTTTTGACTGAGCCAGGTGACCTGATTTTCTTGTTGCACTTGAACACTCGACGCAAAGCACGCTATCATGCGTTATGTAAACCTACGCGACTAATCTGAGGCTAATGTCAACACACGCCGCACCGCATGCTGGCTGGGTCAAACGCACACATTGTGTAACTTAAGGTGTTAAAAAAAGAGAAGTGTTAAATGGCACTTATGGCATACTTGAAACGAAGGCCCACCAGAGCTTTTGATCTTGAATGTGTTTGCGTGTGGGGTTAGGGTCTTGATCTCGTGGCTTTTTAGCTAGCAGGTGGATCTGGAATGCATCTTCCAAGATGAACGTATCGTATCTTGAGTATGTACAGTTCGGGTTGCCTGAAAAGAGAATCCACCCCCCCCATGATGTGAACTTAAAGTACACATTGCAACAGTATTGGGGATACGAAGCAACCATGTCAATTGTCAGGAGCCCACGAATGCTTACAGTACACATTCGTGCGAGTGTGTGTGATTTAGCATTGGATGCTGTTGTAGTCATGAATCAGAGCTGCGGTCTCACGGAGCTCTTTTTATTAATGACCTTTGGGAAAAAGCCCAGAGGAGATATGCAGTAGTATGCAACCCCCCCGCCATTCAACACACATGAACAAATTCCACTTATGTATGCCATTGCTGCGTTCCTAATATTTTGCCCACTAAGGGTTTAGTGAGTGATTATTATGTGTCATCTACATTGATAAAATCAGTGGGATATTTCATCGAACAAGCCTTGTGCGTCTGTGGGCGATTTTATTTTTATTTTTTTTAAACACTAACGCACACCATGTGCGCTCAACACCTCTTCCAGTTTTCACCACGTGTCAGTCACAGATGTTTCCTCTAAGACTTTACTTTTTTTTTTCTCTTCTCATTTAAATACTGCCACTGTGACATAGAGAGACAAAAATATATATTTTTTTGCTATTATAAAAGGTTTTACTGTGATTTGTCATTATATATATATATATATATATATATATATATATATATATATATATATATATATATATATATATATATATATATATATATATATATGTAAGAGCTTGAATTTCAAAGATAAGCTGGGCGAGACCGTTTTTCCACGCCTGCCTGTTGAAAAACGATTATATACGTCAGTGGCAGTAAACGTTTGGCAAATATAGACGTTCACGTCAATTAGTTAATAACTTCATTGAAGTCATCTTATTGACAATCCTGGGCCGATCCTATGTGGCACATTAAATTACGTCACACTTTTTCCACAACACCCACACTGGTCCCCATTGTGTTGTGACATCACAACATCACAATTCAATAGAACATAAAGAAAGGCCTTTAACATCTAGCTCAAGTTAGCGGCGCATGTATTTTTTTAGTTATTTTTCCTCAGCTGCTGCCCCTCCCCGTGCGACTTTATAAGAAGGCTGTATATAGAGTATAGTGTATCTTGTGTGTGTGTGTGTGTTAAAATGTTGGATAATCAGACAACATTATGTCATGCCTCAAGAGATACTGCCAGAGGATAAACACTGGTCTCCCTGGTATCTCATCTTACCTCATTGCATTGACTATACTCAGACGCACACACATGCACACACATATTTACACGCGCAACCCTCGTAAATGTGCATTAACGTCTAACATTCATCGTCAGCTGCAATTCTTTTATGGATTTGCGGCAGGCAAAGCAAAGCGCACATTACTCCAGCAAAAACTTGAATTTATAGTCTCCAAAACAATGTGGACAGTACTTTCCATTTAGACCACCTTAAAAACACAAATATGCGTGCATATGCACACAATGTTCAAACACACAAACTCACAAAAAGTAATAAAATAAAATAAAATGCTAAGACTCTGCCCACACCCTACATTAAAAAAAAGAGGATAATTTAAACCCGCTCGCGTTCCTTTTTGAGTGTCCTGCCAATCCAAACCAAGCCCAGGAAAGACGGGAAAGCTTTGTGGAAACAATGTTGTGATTTTGACTTTTTGCCCGTTTGAACCCGACAACGCGGTCGGTCGGCGCGATGGCGTGAATCAATACATGGGCGCAGCAAAACATGCGACCCCGTTTTGGAAGGCTTGTTTTAAATGGGAGGTATTAACATTGCTTGTAGTCCCTGAAGCCCCGTAAGAGTCATGCGTTTGCGAGGGAATGAGGAGGGGGACGGAAAGAGAAAGGAAAAAAGAAAAAATGATAATAATGAATTTCCCAAAGTGCTTCAGTAGCTTATGGCACAGGAAGACAAGAAAGGAGCCATGTTGAACATTCCACAGAGGATCGTTGTCAAGGAATGCGCTCGACTTTCCTCCTGCTTCAATTTCAGTGGTGCACTGGCAAGAACAGGAGGTGTGTTTGTGCGATTTTGTCATTTTCCTATCACGGTGTCATTCAACAAGCTTGAATTTCTCCTCGCAAGACGTATCTGACTCAGAGTGGCCTGAAGGTGTTCCACGACATACAGAGAAAGTCATAAAATGGCTCGAAGAGTTTAGTAAGATTGTGTAGGATTTTGGAAAGTAATGCACTGCAATCAGCACTAAACACAATCATTTCCCTTTATCCTTGCCAAAATGGCAAAAATGAAGTGTTGGGACCAGTTGTGGGATACTGTAGAAGGGGGGGGGGGGGGGGGGGGGGGGTTGAATAACAGTGCAATACGACAAGAATAAAGTAAAAAGAAAAAATTCAATAATAATGACTAGTGATGTAACGATAATGGCAGTATTGCATCATCATTGTCATGTCAAAATCAGCATATCTATTGAAAAAGTGAAGTCGTATTCCATTTGCGCAGTTCTAGCACCCTCTGATGGTAAGTTAATTAGTGCAGTTACATTTTAATTAGGAATGTTTTAGCAGTTATCACGCCTATAAATCAGTCATACCAGCAAATATTCGCTATTATTTCAAAAAAGTAGTTGTAAGAATAAAGTCAGAGTGGCAGAGTATTATTACGAGAATAAAGTAGGATTTTTTTTTCAGAAGAAAGAAAACCCTAAAAACCAGATCGATACATGAATATTAAGCAACAACAACAACAAAATCATTAAAAAAGTCAGAATATTTTGAAAGGCAAAAAGCGCAAAATGAAGAGGATAAAGTTGACATTTTTCTCACCATATAATGAGAATGTAATTATACACGAATGTTACACACACAAAAAAAACTTTGAGAATAAAATTGTAATATATGAGGAGGAAAACTGCAATATTACGAGAATAATGTATTTTCCCTTTCCAGAAATATAATCATATTACAAAAATGAATACGTTGCTGGGCATTCCATGGGAACGGAAACAGGGAGTTGATCGATATGCGGTGGCACGCTCGACACATGATCTGTTACTGAACACGGCCCTTACGCAACAAAGAGGCCCTTTGTTCATAATTCAGGAGAAGCTTGATTATAGATCACTGTCCCTCGTGTCTTCCTCAACACAAAGAACTAGACATCAGCTCAAAGCGCTGCACTTTTGTCCGTCCCTGTCTATTTAGTACAAACAATGGGCGTCTTGCTTTGTTGTGTGTCAAATCCCCGAGAACAACTTGCTTACAACAAGTGCTTCTTTGAGTACTGATTCAATTTGGTCCATTCCAGATACATGAAAATCGTTATCTTTTTTTTTTTTTATAAGAAAATCGTTATCTTTACTCCCATCACCAAACACAACCGATCATTACTAGTGAGCGTTATTGATGACCGTCTCCCCTTTTGTGCTGCAGAACTCCATCCGGCACAACCTTTCGCTGCACAGCCGCTTCATCCGTGTCCAGAACGAAGGCACGGGCAAGAGTTCCTGGTGGATGATCAATCCGGACGGAGGAAAAGGCGGCAAAGCGCCGCGCCGCCGCGCCGTCTCCATGGACAACAGCAACAAGTACACCAAGTCGGCCCGCGGCCGCGCCGCCAAGAAGAAGGCCGCCCTGCAGGCCGCGGCGGCCGCAGCGGGCGACGGCAACGGCGAGAGTCCGTCGGGACTGTCCAAGTGGCCGGGGAGCCCGACGTCACGCAGCAGCGAGGAGCTGGACGCCTGGACGGACTTCCGCTCGCGCACTAATTCCAACGCCAGCACGCTGAGCGGCCGCCTTTCGCCAATCCTGGCCAATCCGGAGCTGGACGAGGTCCCCGACGATGAACCTCCTCTGTCGCCCATGCTCTACTCCAGTCCAGGCAGAGCTTTATCTCCCGGAATTGTGGCCAATGGGAAGGCCGCGCCCGCCGAGCTGCCCCGTCTGGCAGACTTAGCCGGTACGATGAACCTTAACGACGGACTGACAGAGGAGCTGATGGACGACCTGGATAACATCAACTTGGTGCCAACCGCTTCAGGACAAGTCCCTTCCAACGGGACCTCAGGGTTCGCTTTTGTCCCCAAATCCAACGGGCTGGGCTCCCCTTCCCCCAACGCCTCACCCTCGTCCAACTCTTCTCCCAACAGTGGAGGAAACTACAGCAACTCCATCTTTGGCTCCCACCCGCCGGGCTCGTCCCTGCGTCCGTCCCCCATGCAAACCATCCAGGAGAACAAGCAGACGTCCTTCTCCAGCATCAGCACTTCGCGCTTCGGCAGCGTGACGCTCCAGGACCTGCTCAACTCCGACAGCCACAGCGACGTCATGATGACCCAGTCGGACCCGCTCATGTCGCAAGCCAGCGCCGTCGCCATCGTGTCCCAGAACTCCCGCCGCGGCCTCATGCTCCGCAATGATCCCATCATGACATTCGGAACCGGCGGAGGGGTTCAGGGCAACCAGGCGGAGCTGCTCCAAAGCAACAACCACAATCAGAGCTCCGTGAGGTCCGTTAACAGAGGGCTGAATTTAGCCAACGAGGTCATTGCTCTGACTAACGCCAAGCAGCAGCTCCTGCTTTCTCCTTTGGGAGGAAACGGCTCCTCTTCCATGCAGATCGACACCTCCATCTTCCTGAACGGGGCGGTGAGCAACAGCGGGGGCGTCTGCCAGGATCGCTTCCCCACAGATCTGGACTTGGACATGTTTAACGGCAGCCTGGAGTGCGACATGGACTCGATCATCAGGAACGAGCTGATGGACGCCGACGGACTGGACTTTAACTTTGACTCGCTGGTCAACATGAACGGGGTCAGCAACTTCGCAAGCGCCAAGCAGGCTTCGCAGAGCTGGGTACCCGGCTGAAGAGGTACGTCTGATTCTGTCTCTTTGGACCTCCTTGACCACAGACGGGATTTTATTTTTTGTGTGAAGAGCCTCTGTTTGCTATTAGGGATGTAACGATATCCAAACGTCACGATGTGAAGGTCGCGATACGATAATTATTCACAATATTGTAGGGAGGTTGGCGATATAAAAAAAGGTCACAATATTGTAAAAAACTGAGCTCATACAAAAAAAAAAAAAACACAGACAATAGTGTGCTTTTGTACAAAACAGCAATGCATATAAACAACCTACAATCTCTAATAACGCTTAACTCTTTGATCCCAAAAACGTATAAATACGTTCTATTTTAAATATTACCATGTTCCCCAAAAACTGATTTATGCGTTTTTATGTGTGTGTGGGGGGGGGGGGGGGTTGTGATTAAACCGCACTAAAAAATTAGCCACCAGAGGCTGCTAGAACTGCACAAATGACCGACTTTTTTTAACAGATGTGCTGCTTTTAATATTGTGACATGACGACGACGATATTGTGGCAGTTTTAATATCGCGATATTACAATATTGCCGTTATCGTTACGTCCCTGTTTGCTCTAGGGGCTTCTTTTTTTTTTATACACATAATAACTAACACAAGGACAATCACAATCAAGTTTTTCTTTCTGTGGTAAAGCAAATACTTCTAATAATGTGCATTGTCCCTTTTAAATAAATACATTTTAAATTAATAAATTCAATGATTATTTCACTAATCAATTAATCAGATTTTTTTAAAATATGTCTTAATTTCCATCCCTTTATTCAAAAACTAGACATTTTTCAAATTGTCAGCACAAAAAAATGCCCTAACATTACTAATTAATTTTTTTAATGATTCATACATGTCACAAAATTGGCTAAAATATTGATCACTGCTTTCCAAAATTAAAAACTTAAAGTCTTATTTTGATTCAACACAATTATAATCAGTCTGTTTTCATAGAGGACTAAAAGAATCGGAGAATATTTACAGGCTGAAATTCTGAGGATTTGGACAACTGTGTATCTCTGAATGATTAATCGATTGTCGAAAATAATTATCGATTAATTTGGTTACTGTCATAGTGTAGATTAGTTGTCGATTAATTGTTGCCTCTCTAATAAATATTAAACAGTCAAATGTACTGCCTGTGATTAATATCTTAAATTTTGTAAGTGTTTGGGACCAAAAAAAGCTGTTATTTTATTCATAAAATATTTTTGATTGTTTGGCCGATTTATCTGTTGATTCTGCCAAATATCGGAGAGTACAAAAAAACAAACCCTCATACAGATCAACCATCATAATCATATATTTTTTAAAAAACTATTCCTTCCCTTCTCCCCTCTGCAGGTCTGAACTGCGATTCACAAGAGCAAATCCGACACGCCCCTTTTGTTTGCCAACACCAGCCATCAGCACAACATCGAATACCAACCTTGTGTTTACACGACGAACACTTGTCTCGGGGAAAAGATCCGCCGGACTTTGAAGCGATCCAACCACCTGGGAAGAGCCTCCTGTGAAACAAGAAGAAGAAGAAAAAGTCACAAAAACTCTTGAATTATGCAAGTTTGCTGGTGCGTACGGCTCTCAAAGAGACGCAGCTCATCAGGTGGGACTACAAAGACGAACAACAAATGGATGCACGGCGTGCTTTGTACCTGTCCAAACAAAAAACTAACTCCCGCGGAGGAGCCGTGTAAATCTGATTCAGTGTTTTGTTTTGTTTCTGCCCGGGGATGTCATATTTACCTCTGCTCTCCCCTTCCGTGACGTTTTGAAATGTTCAGTGTTTGTTGTTGGGATTTTCCGTTACGTGACGATGCGTTGCAACGGGGCGCATCGTGTGTGCACTTCACCACTATCGCCGCGCACTTCCTAAAAATGGCTTGAACGGAAAAGTTTCCATGACTACATGTTGAATCTTTTACCTTTTTTTTTTTTTAAGCAAAAAAAAAAAAACATAGGAAGAAAATCTTACTTGTGGGTATTTGTACAGTTGAGAAACTTTTTAAATTGATCACAGCATATAATGTAGCGAAAAAGAAAAAAAAAGTCAATACCTGTGTTCTAGCGATGTGAACATTTCCACAGCATTTACAGGTGCTATGTAAAAAAAAACAGTGTTGAAATGAATCTTGTCCTCGGAGCGTCTCGTGCGTTTTTATTGCGTTGAGTTTTGAATTTTGTGCAGTTTTGACCCTCGACCTGCAAAAACGACTCGAGTTGATGGGAGAGGGGAGGGGTGGAGGGGAAGCCGGGCGAGGGGACGGGAGGTGCTCAACCCTCCAGAAGCCATTTCTCTCCTCCAGTACAACAATAAGCTGTCTCTTCTGTACGTTGCCAAATTACTTGAATCAAGCAGTAGGATATGCTGGCAGCCAAAATCAAAGCACTCGTATGCACTGCACATCATGACGAAACACACACATATGTACAAGGGATGTGTGCACATCATCAACTTGTGGGGATTTTTTTTTGGAATGCATATGTATAGAAATACTCAGGGGGCGGATTCGAAAGGTATTTTCATTCAAGTCAACATTTCCTTGATTAAATGTAACAGTTGATGCTTTGTGAACTTGTAACCTGTGAACTTTTTGGGCCGGCAACATTGAAGTAGGAGGAGGACACATAACGTCAGGATTCAAGTAATCGTGGATTTCCTCCATTTTGGTTTTGGATGTTGGCCACGCTGAAATGAAATATGAGTATTGAAGCTATGACAAAGTTTGAGTCTTGCGAGAACGAGTGGCCATTTGAGGGAAGGAAGTCATTGGAGCTCAAGGTATCATAAAAATAAATTAAAAAAGTAGTTTATTGTCAAAACAAGCCAACTATCTACAAAGAAAAATGAGTTTATTGAAAAAAACGATTTCTTATCAAATTACCACTTTTTTTCTCTCGGTTATACATGTTTTTCTCCCTAAAAAGTACTGTTTTCTCAAAAGGTTATGACTCCAATACTAGTGCTATTTTATTATTGAGAAAATACAAAAAAAATTCCAGAAGCGTGGAACTGCCAATGTGGAGTAAATATTTAAACAGATTTAAACGTACATTTGAACGTATTTGTAGGCTAAATGCTAAAAAAAAAAAAAAAAAAAAAGCATTTGTTTCCCATAATGCCACGGGGTATTGACTTGCGAATATGAAAAAAAGAAGCTTTTTTTTTTTGCATTTGGCCTACATATACCAATACAATCAAAAATTAAGTAAGTGAAATGTTTATTCATAATTTTCATTATTATATTTCCTAAATTCCTATGCATAATTTCTATTTGGTATTTTTTCCCCTTTTAAAACAAATTTTATTTTATTTTATTTTAATTAACAAATTACTATTTAGAACACAACTTTTTTCATAACATTGCATTTTTTTTCTCAATGAAAAACATTTTATTCCTGAAAAAAAATTCTCATAAGATTATGACAAATTTTCTCCCAAAAGTAAGATTGCTACTTTTTTCTCAAGAAACCCCAACTTTTATTATTGTCAAATTTTCCGCATGGCCCTAATACTTACCTTGTTCATTTATTTGCCAATGAATTCTTTATTTTCTTTTTTTTTGGGGGGGTGGGGGGGGGGCACGTGCACACATCAACAAGTCCGGTGTCCGCGTTTGTTTTTTGTGCCACCCACGCCCTTCTCCTCCCCGTGTCCACATTTGATGTATTCATGCATTATGACGTGTGTGCGTGAAATGCATTTACTCACCGTACGTCCTCGTCGCATATTCCCTCGTAGTACTTGATCCTTGTTACCTCGCCAAGGTAGAGTTGAAGAAACATTCTGACGTGCCAGGTAGGATGGAACAGCGTTGCCAGCAAACGTATCCTTGAAGTGGATTGCGTAAGCGTTTGTTGTAGCATCTGGAGGCCCTGGGGGGGTGGAAAGCGACATGAAGGCTTGGACCCCGCTGTGTATAATAATGTACAGATGTGTATATATACATTTCTATATATAAAAATATATATCACCAATGCAGTTTTTAAGGATGACGTGCACGAACGAGCAAGCTGTAACCACTCGACTCGATTGCAACGGTGCCGTCCCTCGACAACAATTCCAACACGAAAATACAAAGATGACACCCGTTAGTGTTCAGACAACAGTGTTTATATTTGCTATATCAGCAGCACTTGAACCCTCCTCTGACTTTAGTGCGCTCGATATTGTGTATTGTAAGACAAAAAGCTCCTCTGTGTTCAGTGTCCTTTCTTTTTTTTCTTTTTTCTTTTTTTTTAACAAATTAAACTGCTACGCATTTGGATTTGAATACACTGACTGTACAAAATGTAAGGAACACATTTGTTTGAGCTGCCGGAGCGTTGACGTTTTGTCTGCTTCGTTCATTCTCCTACACACAACTACAGTGCACATTTAAAAAAATAAATAAATAAGAACAAGACCACTAAAAATCGTAATCACCTCGTTTGTATTTTTTTTGTAAAAAAAAAAAGGCTTCCCTCCGTTACACCTCTGTCCTTTCAACCTTGTCCCGTCCCGTATTATTAATCTCCTCGATGTTGATGTTAGTGGCTATTCTTCCTGTGTTCTCAGTTTTTCTGGAACTGTAATCTAGTTTGTATAAGAAATGGTGCACATGTAAATAAAGCTTGGTGAGGCTCCACGAGCTCGTTGTTAGTTTTTTTTTGGCTCAGTTTTCTGCTCCAAAAACAGCCGTTACATTTATGGTAAAATAGATACTACTTTACTGTATATTGTGTTAAACTGACTTTTGAATTGCTTGTACACACCAATCAATCGTAAAGTTACACATCCAAGTCAGTCTTTTTGCCTATAGCATTTCTAAAAAAAAAATCGTCCATCCGTCGTGTACTTCTGCCCCAATGTGATGTAATAATATGATCAGTTCGGATTGGGTGAAGATCCGCCGCCACTTTCAAGTGACTACACCACCTAAAACATTATCAATGAGAGTAACTTGGAGGCAATCAAAAAGCAACACACAAATCCCCTCGCAGGTGCGACGCCCCTGCTGTCATGTCAGAATCGAAAGGTAAGCAGAGCTGCGGGAAGTTTTGTCAATGTGGATGCTGTCAGCGTTTTAACCAATGAGTTCGTATGTTGAGGTTATTTAAACAATGAATTGTTCTGTATTGTTTTCTATTGCTCAAGTGCCTGAAATGTGTTTGTGTATTATTTATCATGCTGGCTGAATGTGGGAGTGAGTGTTGAAAAGTCACACAAAGACTCACAGTGCAGCAGTTGAAAAGGGCAGAAAATATCCCGTCCGCATCATGTTGATTCACACAAGCTGACGGCTTTTTTTTCTGTGCTCTTTTGGTTGCACCTCCTATTCATCTGAAAAGATAGATCACTTTGGTGTGTGTGTGTGTGTGTTGGCGGTGTGTTGGGTTGGGGGGGGCGGGGTGGGGGTCTACACCATGAGAGTGACTCCGTGTTCCTCTCACGTTCCTGGAAATCCTCTTGCACAATGTTTGTTTGTGGAAGGCTGCACTCAACAAGAGCAGACATCCAGAAGTACTTTTTTTTTTTTTCTAAGAAGTGATTTTATGTAACCTCAGCGCACACTTCTTCAACCTCTTATTCAAGCTTGAGATCAATCGTGAAGCCTTAAACAACATATTTACTGTACCGCCTCAAATGTATTTACTCAGCTGTAGACGGAATCGGGCATTCATTTGAAGGCGACCTTAATATTTGGAGAAATGTTTCAGTAAAAGTGGAGAACTGTCACTTAAGGAATGTGGAACCGCCTCACGTTAACTGTTTCCATTTGCATCTCCTTTCGTTCTTGCGTCCTCATCAATAATGCAATGCAGCTGGAGGCGGAGCTAAATGTTCCCTACTTGAGTTTCCACACCGTGACATAGGATAAGACACATCTTGAGTTTGAGTTTATTTGAACATGAAAAAGAGTAAAAACAAAGAAAAAACAATAACGGCAATAAACATAAAACAACAACAATGAAGACAACAATAAAATAGCTACAAAACAAGCAAAATGAACATTTGCCTCAACAGAATATCCCAAGCAGAAAAGTTATGCCACTTTATGATTACACTTTCTTTTTTTTTTACATACTATTTTGACGAAACAAGCCGAAATACACGTTACTATTGTTATTGTTTTTCCATTTAATTTGTTCCATGACTGGAAATGCCATTAATCCCTTCCATCCTTGCCCAGAAAGTGAAACAACAACATTTTGTAATGTGTATCTTAATTAGGGGGGAAATAGCACTCAATATTATTAAACTTTAGAAAAACACAAATTAATTACATATTTGAATAGAATGAATTTAATAAACAGTTTTGTCCTGCTGCTGTGCCTACCTTGGCCACCTGGAGGCAGTATAAGACACACAGACAGACATTCTGTTTGTCGAGATAACGCAACTCCTGCAGCACTAATATTAGTCGCTCTATGCAAAGGATAAGGACTATATGACTGTACTGTTACAGTATATTGTCTCCCTACGTGAGTTTCTGCACTGTGAGTTTAAAGGGTTAAGCACTGCTACATATGCACTATTATTAAGCATTAGCATTAAGCTAGTGGACTGATAGTAGTTTGCAACCACACTGAGTGGTCTCTTGATATAATTAAAAAAAAATATATATACTGTATATATTTTTCCCCCAGATGTTTTCTTTCTACAAAAACTAAAAACACTGATAACATTCAATAAATATTTTCCACGAAATAAAACAGGGAAATAGGCAATAAAATACCAAATATGACAAAGCATCAGAGAGAAAAAAATGAGGGAAAAAATCCCCAAAATATGCCAATCTGCGTGTTTCGAATTGCAAATATTAATGGGTCGATTGTAGTTTTAAGTTGTAATATCAGCATCCACCACTAGATGGCAGACATGTCTTAGTTGCACTTATACAGTACAGTACTGGGTCTCACACTACACTGCTCTGTACTACAACGTGAATATGCCTAATATTTTTGGGTGGATTTAGAATGATATCGCTCGTATCTCAAGTATGTGCTCGCAAGTCAAAGCAAAAACACGCAAGTCGGGTCACTTGTATCTCAAGGCACTACTATAGCGTTTCTATCTACTGTATCCATCTACTACTACTATCTACCCTTCCTTCTTGACTGTCCATCCTTCCATCCAGGCATCATCTATCAATCTGTCCGTCCGTCCGTCCACCTATTATACATTCAACTCATCTCTCGATGTCTATTTACAGTTTATCTCTCGATGCATCCATCCAAGTGGTTATCCATCCACAAGCTGAAGCCTGACAACTGAGTCAGTGGTGCCTTTGTGCCGCGAGTGTCGCGCACGCGCGTGCTAGATTGCTGCAGTGGGATGATGTCATCAGTGTATCGGCTGACTGTAACGGAGCACAGCGGCGGGTGCCGATTGCGCGGAGCGCGTGCGGCACGACGTTCGCGCTCGCGCCAGACAAAGTGACACCATTTGCTCCACAGAAGCCCGTTTCCCCGTGCACGGAACATGGCATCCGTCGCGGGCAACGACGTGTGAGGATGCGATGTGCAGTATTGGTGTGAAAAGTGGCAGAGGTGATGTGTGATGAAATGACAGAAATACGGCGTGTGGAGGGGAAGTGAGAAATGCTGGGATGAGCCAGGAAGCGGCGTGTCAGAAGGTGCCAGAGTGACATGTTTTAAAATAAACGTGAGATGTGCTGCCTGTTCGCGTTAACATTTTCCAACGCACCAAGAAACGACCTAACTCCACACCTCTCCTGGCTTGAGGGCCTCAGCGTGCGACTCTATGATGCATGTGCACTGTCGAGAGGTCACTAGAATTGACTGTGCCTTCACAAGCTGCTTCTTATTAGAGGTGCGGCATCTAGAGGTGTTAATATTTGTGTGTAAATATGGTGTCATCGATCAATCTTTTCCTCAAATATTGGCCCCTAATCTAATAGAAGGCAATCTAAATTCATGTTTGAGTCTGTGGCCAATTTAAAAAAAATAAACGCCTTGATGTTTTACCACTAAAGAAAAACCAAATAAGGTTATTCTCAGTTTATAGGTACTATTTTTCAAACGCAAACATTATTGAGTTAGCTTCTTGTTGGAGATGTGCCTTCTTACAATTTGTATGTAATATATTACATAAACACTCTTGCTAGGCACACATAGACATTTAAAAGTTAACTGCTGATTCACACACGGCCTCTTATTGGAAGCGCGGCATTTAGGCGTCTCATGATTTGTATTTGGATTCCTGAGTCTGCGTGCTATATTTCTTCAAATATTGGCCGCTACTTTAATAGATGCCATCTCAATTAGCTGTCATTTGCGTCGTCCACAAACACCCTCCCCCCAAATGGACACCTTATCTTCCCGTTAGGTTAAAAAAAATATGTAGTAAGTGCAGTAACAGTATTTCAGAACATAAGAATTTGTTGTTCATGCAGAGACAAAGAGTTTACTGCTGATTGTTTTAATAGGTGGTGTGGCATTGAAATATATGATTTGTGTAACGAAGGCATCCACCAATCTGACAGTTTCTCCAAATACAGACCCTTTCTAAAATAGATGCCACCCCAATTACTCACTGGGAGTATCGTTAGGAGGAAATTTATTTAGACTTAGCAATAGCTTTGTTGTATCTGCAGGCTCCCATGCCCCCAACTGCTAGTAAAAGTGACAATTGAGCCCACATGCGCATAGGGTCAAGGTCACAGTGCACCACACATCAATATAATTTCTACGGACACACACAAAGAGGGATTCCAGATAGTGCTGTCGGCGGCCTGCGAGCAATCACTGATGCCGTGCGAGCGTGGAGTGAATTACAGCCCTCGCTCGCCATTAAAGCCAGCAGACAGCGCACATACACGCTTTCATTACTCCCATTCTTCACCTTTACGGTGTTCCTCCTCCTCTCTGGCAAATAAGTGTAGACGGCGTGTTAGCCGGGGAGACAAAGAACGAGCTAATACGTCACAAAGGATGAGCCTAAAGCAGCGGAGAGGTGTCGACTGACTATTAGCAAGTGAAGGAGGAGTCTAGTGACAAAACCTAAATGGCCATCTCTTTGTTTGACGTGAATAGTTTTTGCTCACATATGTGAAATCAGAATGTTAGCATTAGTTTATATTGCTAAGACAATACTCGAAATGGCCGCCTCTATAGTTCAATATGCTCACTTTTCACCGACATCCTATGGGACACCTGGCTGCTAGCATTAGCTGTTAATGCTAACACAGGAGGCTACCTCTTTAGTTTAGCATGCCAATTCCTTTTTTTTACTATATATTCTTTCACATCCTAAATGTTATATTTTTTTCCATTTGCTTCTTCTCCACATTTTTGTCCTCACACTTCCTCTGGCTCAGCCAATCGGCTCGCTGCCTTCCTGCGAGGTCCTCCAACCAAATTGTTTGTTGTTGTTACTTTTCCCCCCCTATTTCTTTCCTCAGACCGAGAGCTATCTCAGCATAATGTGAGGAGCCTTCACAACATCTGTGTTGCATATGTCTTTGGGGGTTGTAAGCGTGTGTACGTCTGTGTGTTTACATTCACGGACATTAAAACATGTGGCTTTGCTATCATGCTTTGTTTACTAGGATGTGTGTGCGCGTGTGTATGTAATGTAATCTAGTGTGTGTGTGTGTGTGTGTCTTGCATGTGTTTTTTTCCTTAGGAAATATGAATACAGTGCTGCATATAAACCGCTACCATCATAAAAGCTTTCATTAACTGCACAGGAAATATATATTAACAATCTTACCTACACTGCATTGCTTAGGATTTGAGATCAAAATAACTTGAGTTGAAAATAAAGATCAGGGGGTAAATCTCAGCTTGTCACGACAATTGTGAGGGAGGGAAATGAAAATAAATCATTATAACCTATAAAAGCCATAAGTAAGTAAGTAAAGTTGAAACGGATTGCTGAGGTGGTAAGCACGAAACCACCCCTCCTCCCCCAAACTGTTGGTTGCCAAGGAGATGCATCGTTTTCGTGACGTTGAGTCGCGCTTCATTTCATGCACCACTTTTGTCATCCTACATGTTTGACAAGTCTAGTATTGGTCTGTCATAGTGACAATGGTAAGAAGCATCTCCTTCCCTCTGCCAATTGGCAGCTATGCTGCACGGCGACACCCTGTGATTGGCCGAGCGGGGCATGCACTCCCAGACAATCAGGTTCACTGTATCCATGAGACTAAAGCATGTCCTCCTTTTTTAGGTACGACAAGATAGTTCAGATGTATAATTCAGTGAGTAGATGTGGAGAACAAGGTTCATGAGTACTGTAGACGATGAACTACATTTTAAAATGCTAGGCAGGTCCAGATGGCGAACGGAGACTCATAACGAAGCATGAGATGAATAACCACCTGCAATTTGGAGTTGATGCTAGGCATTTTTAATCATTTTCAATACTTGAAGAACACAACGGGAGGATTAGGAACAATTGGTCTTCGTTGTTGTATTGGAACTTGCATTAAGGATCAAGATGGACCACAACCGGAAAAAAAATAATAATAACAAATCGTACAGGTAAGTATTCGGCCATTTTGTGTCCACTCGTCTTTTTAAATTGTGTCATACTTTTTTTTTTCTGACACAAAATGGCGGACATCTGTGCATGCAAAACAGGCAGCTCCATTTTCTTAAGAATAAATCTAACACCAGCAGCTTCTTAGTGTGCTTACTTTTAGACTTTGTACATGAGAAGGATTGGAGAAATTTTAGGTACAGTTATTGTCTTTTTGTTTCGATTATTTTAGTTTGTCATTTACACAGTCACAAACTTCGAACTAATTATGTTATAACAAAACACTGACTGATCCTAACAGTCATTTCAGTGCTTTAACATCTGATACTGCCCCCCCCCCCCCCCCCACCACAAAAAAACAACAACAACCATGTTAACATTAAGATTTGTAACTTAAACCTTCATTTTAGTTTATCCAACCATAACTTTGGTGTAAAATTGTTCAATTGTTGTCCAGTGTTTTCACATTTGCTGCCATAGATTTTATAAACACTCGCTTATAATTTTTTTGTCATACCGTCTTATGCAACCGATTAAAATAATACTAATATATTTTATGGAAATTATCAATTCTGTAGGCCTACTACACGTTTGAGACAAAATTATGAACCAATAGTGCCACTGGTTGTTTTACAATGCTTTCAGATGTTTTAATTACTGTATTTACAGCAGCATGCCCAACTGTACATAAATAAATAAATAAAGTAAATAAGTACCTACCAAAATTGAGCATTGCCATTTACACAAGCAAAAGGCTATTATTAATTGTAATTCAAATAATGTTATTGTAGTTGTATAGCTTTAAAAAACAAAGTCCTGGTCGCGTGTGATGACGTAATCGTTGCCGTCAACTGGCGATGACGTCAGAACAGTTGAAGCCGAGTAGCACTATACAAGTTCAGGACGGAATATTTCAAACAGCCATTGGATTCTCTTCAAATTTGTCTAAAATTATATTTTATGTGTACAAAATTGCAACTTATTCAACGGAACTTTGAAAACATACTTTTGTAGTCATGTAAATGTTTGGGTTGCTGAAAGACGACTTTTGTTCTTTCTTTCTTTTTTAAGGACATGGTGGAGTTTCCCCGACATGGACAGTAAGTATTTAATATTCTTCTTACATTGTGTTTATAATATGTGATAAAAACGACACGATGGGCCGGCTTTCACGCCGAACGCGATCTTATTCTCCCCGTTTGTTGTGCTCGCTACCACAGCAACATGTGGTCGCCATGGAGACGCAGCACCGCGGGACTCCTTGTTCGCTCGGTGTCGCCCATTCCACCATAAAACGAACCATGACTCTCCCTTAAGCAAACCATGCTAGAAACGCAAATATAAATACGGAAGTTTAATCATGAAGACAAAACGGAGCTACTTCACAAACTGAGCCGACGTCACGGCGGCCAAATGGGCTCCACGGAGAGGAAATACGAGCTGTGTGGGCCCTTTCTGCCGAGGAGGCACCCCTCGTTGAAGACGAGTGCAGAGATAGTGGGTGAAGCAAGAAGGATTCTCCGTGCTCAGTCTACCCAGAGACCTTACACCCCACGAGATGCGCAAAGGCAGTTGTTTGCAAGAAGCTCGGTCCGTGCAGACCACAGCAACAGACCTTCCTCAACCTTCAGGTATGCATTTGATTTCTGTGCCCAAATATGCCTTAAAAGCTTCATTTAGACTTTAGTTTTTTTTTTTTACTTTACAGCCTTCAAGCACAGAATTTTGATTTCGGAGACTCCCGGCCAAGTTCGGGGACTCGCCTATCTCCATTGGAACATGTGAGTAATCTCTGGCCTCACCAGTGAGGAACAATGAGTTGAATAATGCAACAAGTGGCGAACTGTCCTTGAACTGTCTCCGTGTGACCATCACCTGCCACTTGATACTATACAAATCAATAGGGTTCTTTTGTTCGTTTGACTTGTAGCCATCTTTCCAAAAAGTTTGAAGTATTGACGTTCACTAAGCTCAACTGCACAGGTAAAAATCAACTTCAACCTTGGCTAAAAATAACTCCTGACATTGCGTTGTTTCCATGCCAGAAGACAAAGATTCCATTTCCCAGCCATGATGACATTTCAAAGTCATCCCCCAAACCTCCCGCTGACCCACTGGACACGAAGCGGCCGCTGGTGCGAACGCGGACGCGTCTCGTCAGGGCGACGTCTCTCGCCATCTTGCCCCCTTTGGCAGCGCACACAGATGGTGAGCAACAACTTTGACCCCCATTTGCATTCTCTGCGTCGGTTGGCTTCTAGTTTGTTGCTCACTATACAGACGGCTTTTCTGTGTGTAGCGCCACAAGAAAGATCACATCAAGACCCGGCGAAAAAGCTGCCACCAGCCCACGCTTTTGTCTCCGGGGACCACAAGGAGGTCTCTGGCGTGCCTCACTTATCTGCGCCACGCAGAAGTCAGAGTGAAAGGTATTTGCTTCCATCAATGTGACATCCCATAATGAACACAAGATTTACTGGCAGCTATTACTGGAGGGCTAGAAATTTCCACCACCAACCTCATCAGCTGTGTCGGGACGAGGGGACATAACTCTGCTGTTCCAATCCATCCACATATCGATCGCTCGCCAGGTGGGAGTAATAACAACAAAACACATTTTACATGAGCTCAGAACGCCGCCTGCAGCACAGGCCCGAGAGATGAAGCCATCGTTAATAAAATTGTCAATTTTCTATATTGTTTGTTTAAAGTCTTAAAACCCACACATGTAGAAAGTCCTGACTCAATACAGATACAAACCTTCTTAGGCGAGGAAACTCTGCCAACTACTCAGACTACTGAGCTGCCCTAAAGAGGATTTGGAATTTAAATCATTTGAATCTACCCATCCGTTTTCTATAGAGCTTGTCCTCATTAGGGTCACGGGTGAGCTGGAGCTTATCCCAGCTGACTTTTGGCACCCTGGACTGGACGCCAGCTAGGGAACATACAGTATAGACGGACAACTTCTCACACTCACATTCACAAGGGCTGGGGGGGGCTTGTGGCGGTTTTACAATCAGGAACGAGCCATTAGATGTTAGAAGAAGAAAAACAATTGCCATTAATTTTTTGCTGTTTTAAGAAAAATGCTATATAATATATATATATACTTAAAGATCTCAGTGAACTTACACACAGGCACTTTTGTTTTTTTTCATTATTATGCTTTTTTTGTTGCCGTCGGTAGTGTTAGTGCGAGGGGTGTCAGGCAATAATTTTTTTTTTTACCGTAATTAATCACATGACTTCAATAGTTAACTTGCGATTTATCGCAAATTTTATATCTGTTCAATAAAATATTGTTTTCTAAATTTTCATACTCGTTAGCATAAAAGTGGAAATAATATTTAACTAATAGAAATATGGCTGCATCTTTTAGTCATTGATACAGTAATTTCATAATAATTCATAAAATTGAGTTAAAATTAAAAAGAAGTACTGTACTGTAAAAAAAAAACCGAGTGTTATATTGATTTGTGTTTGTCATTTTTCTGCCACTAGATAGCATAATTGCATTTGTGAGACCTTGGTGACAGCTCAGTGCATTTTTTTTCCCATATTAATAGCTATCTGATCTTTAACATTAAGCAACTTGGGAAATTCTGCACATTTTTAAAATTGTAAAATACAACTTGACCCCAGTCTCCATAAATATATGTGTTATTAGTACATTTAGTGTTTGCTGCAATGCCACTGGAATACCCCCAGTAAGGAGAGGCCATTAATCGTGTGTTAAAAAAAAATGAGGGTCCTTAAAGGAACTTTAAATTAACGCACTCATTTTGACACCCCTAGTCAGTACTCATTTAATAACTGCTGGAGAGGAGGAACTTTCCAAAAGTGAAAAAAAATAATAGCAATATATAACCACTGTACACAGATAAATATCATTCATGCAGTCTTTTGATTAATATTCCTAATGTTTATGACATCTAGAAGTTATGTGATCAATTTGCTGGAACTCAGACTCCGTAATGTTGAAGAGTCTGACATTTCCCAGCTTTCTGCAACGCGTCACGTCATCTAGGATAAGCTCCATCCCAAGCGGTGACCCTGAACAGGATAAGCGCTATAGTAAAAGGGACAGATGGATGATTGGCTGGAGAGCAATCACATGGTTCTTACAAGCCTGGGGTCCGAAATGACCGGATCTGCTTCTTTGCACTGTCAACTTTGAGAAGTTTTGTTATCAGCGTTCTGAGCAGACCATTGACAGCTAATAGACACAGACAGAAAGCATCCAATAAGACGTCATTTTATGGCTCCAAATGGCTCTCTTATTAGATTTGGATGCCCATTCGGGCAAGCCTGGCAGCTCTATGCATTGTTACTGCGGCACGCTGTTGCCAGGCCCAAGACAGGGATGAGGTCATGTCTCAGAGACCGGCCGTATCGCACAGAGGCCCGCTGATGGGACCTTGTAATCCTATCACAGACCATTCACTGTGAACAGGTCCTGGGGACATGCCCCATTAGTCGTAATATCCATGGATGTATTCCAAATAAAAAATCTCTAGTCCGTTATGCTACTTCCTGCAAAAAACTGCAGACAGCCCATACGGATGACAAAGCACAAACAGTCTGCAGCAGACAGCCCGCAGAGTTCAGGTCTTACTTCCTGTCTGTTGGAGATTGAGGTCTGAGATGTGCACAGGCGACGGCAACCACATAACACACTCACGCACACACACACACACGCACGGTCAGGCTGAGAAAAAAACACATGTAATTGCATCAAGAGCAAACGAGCGCCGGTGTATGGTCACTTCTGGTGCAACAGCGACACCCAGTGGCAGCATCTAATATCTGTTTTGTTTCTCTCTAAGTTAAGCTTTTCTTCTCCTTTGAACTTCCCAACAAATGAAAAGTTGTAACCAACTGTTTGTGTCCCCCCCAACCCGGCGCAAGCAGCAGACTATTACAGTCCAGTGTTGATTCCGGAGTGGGAAGCGACGAGGTCAGATCAGGACAGAGAACAGGTTTGTTCAAGGAACCCGTTCAGTTTTTATTTTCCACACATTGTCAGCACTAATGGTGTGTTCCGCTATCTCTTCAAGTTGCCTTTCGGAGCAAAATGCTAAACATGATCTCTCCAGCAGTGAAAATTGATGAGTTCTAGCTCTGCTTTGGGGGATGTTGCTGAACACAAACTTTAGAGCGTGAGATAAATCGACTAGATAATGTGTTTAGACAACCACAACTTCCTGTGTGACACGTGAAGCGATGATGTATGCATGCCAGATTGATCGCAAACTGTTGCATGCCATGCATGGCATTATTTAAGAAGAATATGATGCAGTTGATGGAGGGTTTGTTTATATGCGAGTTAAGCAGTGGATGATGACCTTTTTGGTGGTGACATCAAACTTATTTTGGGACGCTGAACTTGTGAACTAAAGCAGACGTGTTTGCACCAGGCTCGTTTTCACTAATGTGCTCTCTCTCTCTCTCTCGCACGTCAGATTTGGACTGGAGTGGAAAGAGTAACACGAGCGCAGGCGCAGACTCACGGTGGGATCCGATAGCGCCTCTCCTGCAGCAGATAAAGGCTGTGGCTGCAGGTGGTAAGAGCAACACAAAAAGGGAAGGGAATAAAATAGTCAATCCGACGACATGACTTCCCACAACTAGATTTAGTCTGATTGCAAAAAGTCAACTCAAAGGAAAACAAAATAATGTTACTCACACGGAATTATGTTAGCCTGCTGCAGTCTGCCAGCATTGGACTCAAACATTTATGATACTTCGACACTCGCTTTAATGGAAAACTCATTTTCAAAGTTCAATATTAAATATTTATCCCCCGCAATGCTTTGTGGTTTCATGCGTGCAAAATTGAGGCAAGGTGTCTAGTGTGTGCCAAGCCCTAGTTTCGATGCCGGGAACACTTTTATTATTTTACTTCAAAAACAAGGAACAGGCTCCACCCTTTCTCTTTCCTCTGCATGCAGATTGGAGCTGAGCGATTGTGCCGCTCCATTTACCTTCGGAAGTTTCCTAGAAAAGGGAGGATGTTATTTTACGGCGACTGTTTTATTGATGGGGCAGATTTAACCTCAAGTGCACCGATCGCTAAAGTACTTGCAAATATAACAAAACATACTGTGACGTGTATGCTGACCTGGACCCGATGGCGGCACAGGACAGGGCCCGGACGTTTAGGAGGAACATCTGGCCATTGTCCAAAGCGGTCTCACAAAAGCTAAGCGGAAAAACATCTGAATGGTCGGGAGTGAGAGGGCAGACAGGCAAGCAAGGGGGGGGGGGGGGACAAAAGGTGAGGTCGGGGTCAGGAGATCCGTCTAACGTGTGCTAGATAGTCAAAGACAATGTGGTGAGTGTCAGGACTGGCAGGGGACCGTTGTGCGTGGGAGCGCAGGTGACAGCGGCCAAGGCGCGTGAATGGAAATGTACTGGCAGGAGAAACGGTAGAACCGAGGATACGCCATATGCATAAAGAATTAAAACAGCGAAAGCGGGGCTGCACACTTACTGATGTTTAAAATCTTTAAGGCCCTGTAAAATGGTTTCGGTCATTTGTATCTAAACATATGTTACTTTTAAATACATTATACGTACGCACATCCCCATTATACGAGTACTTCATTCCATCAGTGGCTGTTTAACACAGTTGCCAGTTCTGTAGTAATAATAGCTTGCCCATTTTTTACCACTAGAGCAAAGTTAGCTAGCAAGCTATGCTTAAAAAAAAAAAAAAGCATCTTCCCTTTATATGTCTTGACTTATCTGATTTATCTGCGACTGTCCCGTTTGCAATTGTTTGGTACGTGTCAATCGCACTGTTGTCATAGCGATTCATACGTGTTTGCGTTCTCATTCTCATCCGCATCCAATTGCTTGCAGGCGTATTTTTGTCATACTGGAAGTACTTCCTGTTTCGGTATCTAAGGATCATGTAAGAAAATGTAGTCCTACTAGCTAGGGCTGTAAGAGTAACGGCAATATCGTAATATTAAAACTGCCATAACATCGTCGTCGTCACACAGCACATATGTTAAAAAAAAAAGTCAGGTTGATGTCCTTTTGTGCAGTTCCAGCACCCTCTGGTGGCTAATTTGTTAGTGCAGTTTAATTTTCACAAGGCATGTTTTGGCCTTTCTAAGTTTATGATGAAGTCGAACGTAATATGCTTGTGAAGCGAGTCAATATGTAAGTAAGCAAGTAAGTGCCTCAATATTAAGTGTTATCAGAGATTGTAGGCTGTTTATATGCATTGCTGTTATGTACAAAAGCAATTTTTAGTATGAGTTCTTTTCTTTCTTACAATATCGTGACCTTTTTTCATATCGCCAACCTCCCCTCAATATCGTGATATTTTATCGTATCGTGACCTTCATATCGCGATATCATCGTGTGGTGATGTTTGAATATCGTTACATCCCCACTACTAGCCTAATGGTGCAGTCGCCGGTCAGATCCAATGCAAGCTGAGCTTTTCTGGCGGTACCAATAAGCTACTGGGACCAGGCAAAAAGTTTGGATAGCATTTAGCATTAGCTGAAGCAATACAACCAGCATTCCCCGGTTTGATTTTCAGCAAAATTGCAGGTTTTTAATTTTGAAAATCTGATCAATTTCGGCCACAATGTCTCGGTTTTGAGGACCCGCGCTTGGTCCACGGAAGGCGGTGGTCGAATGGACGGTCCTGCCAATCCGTGAGCCAGCTAGCAAACAATGCAATATTCTGTAATTCTTGAAAGATCAGTCAAACTACGCTAAAATGGCTGACTGGCTGACTGGCTAACTCGCGAACCTTTGTACCGTCGTCAACTTTGCAAATATTTTTTCCCGACAATCATCCAGGCAGCGGCGAGGCCTCACCGGAGCATCTTTGTGACTTGTGCATCATCGCTCTCCAAGATGCCCTGGCAGAAGCGGGCTTGCTGGGCCCTCACCACTGTAAGAGGCGGTCCAGTATACTGCGAACGCTCTTCCAACTCATCGACCTCAACTCCCCGCGCCTCCACATGCACGTCGTCGAGCTGTGTCTCGCCGTGAGTCTTCTGTGGGCGCGTCCGATAAGTTGTTTTGTTTTGTTTTTAAGTCACTTTTTGTTCTTTTTTTTTGTCTTCAGTTACATGTCAGCGGGAACAACCTGCTCAACATCTGCAAGCTTATCTTCCAGATCAGTCGCAGTGAAGACAATGACGTCCTCTTCCAAAATTGCTCAGTCCTAGGTGGACAAACGTCTTTCTTGTGATCACAAAAATCAAAGCTGCGCCCCGCGGTCGTTAAGTGAGGTGGATTTTCTTCCGTCTAGACTCGCTGCTCGGGCTGCTGCTGCGCGAGGATGCGTCCACGTGCGGCGAGGCGCTCTTTTACTGCGCCAGCACGCTCAAATTTCTCTCAGGAAGCGCCGCCGTGGTCCACCTTCTGTTGGAAAAGAACTTCATGAGCACGGCTCACGATTTCATCCAGAAGCTATGCAGGGTGGACGGCGCTCACGTCGCCATTGCCGGACACATCCTCGTACAGGTACGTACAATCACGTTGTACCACAATTGAATTTTTTCTATTTCTTAGATAAAAGTGCGGCCATTTAAGTCGAAGCATATTAAGGCAAAACAAATGATAAGAAATGAATTTGACGTATATTTCTTGGCTTATAGAGATTCTCCCACTAATTACCAGCTCTGTGTTTTTGTTTACGTCTCATACTGTGCATGTTCACTGTTCCAAGAACATAATGTTCTCTGCAAAAGGTCAATTCGGTCCAAACACATCCGGCTTGCAATCTCCCAATACTAAAAAAAAAAAAGTGATTGATGCGGACCACAGAAGTTGGCCCCAACAAACATCTTGAGTTTCATCTCATTTGATATGTGACGCAGCGCATTACACTGACAGATGAGGAGACACGGACGGGGGCTGTCATTACAAAACATTCATCCATCCTTCCTTTAAACTTTCAATTCATTTCACAACCATAAGAGAAATTGTATTTGAAAAAAATGGCCGACTAAAATTGATTGGATGCATTTACAGGTTTATAGAGACTGAGTAACTCCGTAACTCATCTTAACCTTTAACCTGCCCATATCTTCAGCTGACTGCCACCCTAAGAAATCTGGCCGACCACCCCGAGGCCCGCCCCCTCTTTGTCTCCTACTCCCTGATGTCGGATCTCTGCTTGGTTCTGCAGCGTCATCGTCAGGACCAAGACGTGTGCACCAATGTTTCTCGAAACTACAGGTAGCCCGCTTGGAAAAAAAAGATGCTTGTCTATGAGCTGGGCCTACATTTTGAGTCCAAAACGTGTTTCTCGCCTTCTCAGTAAACTCTCCTCATACGCCGAGTGCCGTCTCGCTCTGGCGCAGACCCCCGACTGCTACCAACTATTTTTAGAGCTCCTGAGCAAACACCGCCAAAAACAGGTGAGCCAGTGGGTGTCCTCGCAGCGTTTAGCTTCAACAAATTAGCTTCCTGTTTACGCTCACATCGGCTTGTTTACACATGGCGTGTCCCAGGCACATTTACAGGACGTTACGTCTGCGCGCGCGTGTGTGTTGTGCCCTTTCTCCGCTCTGTAATGTGTGTATCGACATGTAAATAAGCCCCAGATCAGATAAGATGACTCGGCAAAAAAAAAAAACACTGAGTGGAAAACCAAACCAGACAAAAGGTGAGCTTCAGTTAAGACGAGTCGGAACATGATCCAGAAGGGAGTAGGAATTAAGAATAGAACAAACGGCCGCCTCCTTTGTGTAAGCACTCAAGACGTGACTGATAGGGTGCGAACGTTTGCACCCACACTTACACGCACACCCCTGAGAGGACAGTCCGTCCTGTCCTCATACCTGTGCAACGGCAAGCAGGTGTGGCATTAAGAGGCGTGCACCTGCTCGACATGTAACCGAACGAGCGGCGCCGGGACGCTAGCGGGATGTACGGCCCGTTATCGGCCGCCTCAATTTGGAGGTGTGAAAAAAAACTCTGGACACTTGCCGAATGCAGGAAAGGAGGTCGACAGGAGCGATTTTTGACTCACTCACACATGCACAATCAAACCTTTTTCGATAATACTTGTCCTTATAAATTTTAGGGCATTTTGACATTTTCAAGACCCAAAAGATATTGTGTTTACGGATTATATATATACAGTGCATCTAGCAAATGAAAGAATAGTGAAAAAGGTTTGATTCTGCCCTTTTTCTGTTGTTTTATGATCAGCAGTAGATCAAAGGTAGATTTCACAAAATGCAGTCTTGTCTAAAACGGGCATCGATGCCATCTACTGGTGGTTGTGCGTCACTAAAGTTGTTTCTAACTTAGACATTTACAGTGGAGCAGCATAAAGATGTGACACCGAAAAACAACATTGACAATTTTACTCAGAAAAATACTAGTAGGCTAATTGCTAAAAACTTTGCTTTTTTCCCCCCATAATGCCACTTAAATGCACAAGTTAAAAAATATATATATTTTTAGCATTCGGCCTACCTTATACAAATACATTCATAAATTTAGTACATGAACATTACTTGTAATTTTTATGATTTATTATTATGTCTGCATATGTCAGCATTTTTTCCCATAATGCCACGAGCTATTGTAGTAAAAAAGCCTCTTTTTTTTGGCATTTGGCCTACATTATACCAATATGTTAGAAAATTAAGCAAACATTGTTTGTAATTTTTATGATTTATTATGACGTCTGCAGTGCATGATTCCCGTTCAACGTTTTTTCACATAATATCTCGGGGTTTGCACATGTTGCAAGTCAATACCCCGTGGCATTATGGTACAGAATGCTAAATTATTAGCATTTAGCCTACTAGTTCGTTCTACACACTGCATTACCTTTCTCTGGCAGGACCTGGTCGTGCGTCTCCTCTTCACACTGGGCAACCTGACGGCGAAGAGCGACGAGGCGCGCCAGCGGCTCTTCCGCTGCGAGGCGTCCGTGGACACCCTCCTGCGGCTGTACGACGACTATCAGCTGAGGGAGGACGGGCCGACGCCTCTGGCCGGTGTGCGGGAGGCCGAGGACGTGCTGGTGAAGCTGGTCCGGGTGCTGGCCAACATGTGCATCC
This sequence comes from Leptonotus elevatus, assembly GCF_054856555.1. NCBI lineage: Eukaryota > Metazoa > Chordata > Actinopteri > Syngnathiformes > Syngnathidae > Leptonotus > Leptonotus elevatus. The sequence goes on from NC_141256.1 coordinate 11,342,620, forward strand.
AGGAGAACGTGGGCGCCGCGCTGGCCAGCAACACCACCTGCGTCCAGCTGCTGATGGAGACACTGGGTGAGAAATCGGAGGTAGTATCAAGAGCTGTGTGAAGTTTTACAGCTGACCCTCAATTCTCTTGTTTTGGATGGTGCATCAAAAACAAAATCCACAGAATCAAAAGAATTATTTTCTGTTTCCTCGTAAGTTTTAGTTAAAGTTGAGATTCTATAGTTGACTAATTAAAAATGTTGAAATCAGGATGTTCTTTTGCACACGTATTGTGTCCACAGCGCGTGCGTGTCACAGAACTGAGATCGGTGGACGAGAGCGAGGAGCTGACGGTGAACGTGACGGCCGCCATCAACAACCTGACGTTCTACCGCAAAGAAAGTGCGGTGCTCAGACGCAGCCAGCTGGCCATCGCCCAGTGTAAGAACAACACTTCAAAAGCATGAAGACAAGTGCAAAAAAATAAACATTCTTTGTCACCTTTTCGTCACTCAAGTGATGCTGAAGTTGGTGCTCAGCTCCAACATGGCCGCCATGCTCGAGGCCACCCGCGTCTACGGGAACTTGTCGCAGTCCAAAGATGTGCGGGACTTTATAATGCAGAACAAAGGTTCGTAATTAACACCTGGACAAATACAGCACAGTGGTACCTTGACTCACAAGTGGTCCAATTTATGAGCAATAACTATTATTTTTGATAACAACAAATATTCCGCGGGAAAAAAACAAGCTAGTCAAATAGCCATCAAATTTCAAAGCATTACCTGGTTCAAGGAAGTTGTAACTAAAGTCATATATTGGAGTGATAATATTTTTTTCACTGATAATACAAAAAGGTACATTTACAGCTCTAAAAATTAAACATAAGTGTATGGAATAAATTTGTATATACTAATATTTATATATTTGTTCCTAACATTTCATGAATGTTTACAGCTACTAATGTATCTAACACGGTTACTGTGATGATAAATATTTAAATATGCTGTAGGTAGGGTGTGTAACATGTCATCATCATATAAGTTGTTTTTTGCATCAATCTTTTCTCCAAATCTATTATAGTGTGCGTAAATGGCAAGATTAAAGGCGTTAACTTTGTGGATTGTCGCTTTATGAAGTTCATCAAGTTGACGTGCACTAGTTTACGGGGTTTATTATGCCACATCAAATATGGATGACTTTAAACTCAAATTAAGTCTATGCTATATGTCTACGCTTAAAATGCGAGTTTCAAGATTACAATGTCCGTCTTGTCACTTTCACTGTAACTGACATGGTTTGGTTCATATTTGACCAGCTACTGATGCGCTAAACGCCAAGCTAACCTCGCTAGCTTGTAGCTTCACAGTTCACACAGCTAGCTTACCTGTGTTTGACGAATGAACATAAACTTTTCGTAGATGTTATGTATTTTTAGCTTCGAGTTCAAACCTTGCATGTTGCTTATGTCTTTTCCCCGATTTAATAAAACATTGAATCAAAAATGTTTTCATCTTTGGAGCGTTCTACTACGTGACACTTGCTTTAACGAGGCAGCCTCGGCCCTCGACTCATGAAGCCCTCTGGTGGCGGCCCAAAAAAAAAAAAAACACTCCACTAGACTATATTAAAAGTGATTTTTTAAATAGACACAGAATGACTTTACAAAGTCCTAAACCTACTTGAGTCCAACACCGGTGCAAGATGGCCACGTCAAGGTAACACTGTAACACAAAAAGTGCTCCATACACACACTAGTGTGTCTTATTTGAGCTGTAAACATGGCTGCTGACCTCACCTCCTCAGTCCACAGGTTTTTGGTGACACTGTTGGACTCCAAGAACCCGGACTTGTGCTTCTCGGCCTGCGGGGTCCTCACCAACCTGGCGCTGGACCCTCCCAACAGAGCCAGTCTCTCCCTTGAGGGGGCTGCAACCAAGTAAGCATTGAATTCGGCCATTTTGTTTGAGACCAGGACTTCTTCTAGTGGTACATGACTGCCTAAGTACATTTCAGTTGTTTTTAACAATACATTCTTTTTGTTTGTTATATATATATATATTTATTTGTTTTAATTTAATTTTGACATTATTGTTGCTTTGCAATCAAGTGTAAGCATGCGTGTGTTTTTGTGTATATCAGGCTGACAGACTGCCTTAGAGACTTGGGAGCAGGTGACTGGCAGCTGTCGGCTCAGCTGTGTCAGGCCTTGTGGAATATGAGCGGCGGAGGCGGACCTGAGACGCTGCTGGCGGCGCAGGACCGCAAGTCGCTGCTGGAGATCCTCACGTCCTATTTGGGTCGGTTGGGGGGGTCTCGGGGTGTTGCAATGCATCATGGGAGGATGGAAGTGTGTTTCTCCTACTCCCATGATGCATTGCAGCTGCATCTAGCCACTATCATATTGGACCGCCTCACTCTATTTGCTCCTCTCTCCCCTCAGGTGAGGAAGAGGTCCGAAGAGGTACGGAAGATGAGGACTACCACAGGGAATTATGGGAGTTGGAGTTCCGCCCGGTTGCCTTAAAACTGTATCATGCCTGGTCAATGAAATGTGAATAATATACATCTTACTATATGTACTGTACTTATGCGACAATTGTGAATGTTTTTGTTGTGCTACTTTTAAATCCCACCATCATGTGACTGATATTTTAAAGCACTTTAAAGTCCACCCTCACATATCTTTACAACACACTTTTGCACATTTATATAACCAACTTTGGTTTTGTGAGCGCGTGTGCGTGCGTTATTGATGAGTCGCCTCATTGCCTTTGGTAAGCAACCGTTTTATTAAATGTGTAAACAAATAAAACGCATAGAGGAAGCAAGGAATGTCATCGCCTCTCAAAGTCTTTATTATTATCATCAGTATTCATGTTACACAGACACGGGGGGGGGGGGGGGGGGCTTGGGGTCAGGCAGTGCTTACAAGTCGCCAAAAAGTACAGCATTTTCAAAGTCACATGGTCGTTACATCAACACAAATCAGGAACAGCACTTCATGTATCAAGATTAAAGAAGAAAAACACCTTTACATCTCCTTAAAACATTACTTATGATATGAAGTATTAGCCGGTTGATATATATTTTGTTTTTTTAATCCTAAAATGAGATGTGAAGGCATTTTGGGGTTGGTGATTGTGCTGGTGATGATGTCATGACACGCAATGGGAAAGGCCCTCAAATAGAATTCCGAAATTAGATAAATGTCCCCCCCCCCCCCCCCCCCCCCCCATTTGAGATGTAACAGAGGCAAGCAAGTCCCCAGAGTTCAAAAGATGAATTGGGAAACGTTTGACCAAATAAGTTTAGGATAAGAGAACGCTACAAATGATACACAACAAGTCATCAGTTTATTTTTTTGTCCATTTTTCATAGATTTTGTATTTAAAAAAAAGTCAGTAACTGACGTCAGTCAGAAGATTTGAAAAAACAAAAATCTCTTTCACTATCTTCCGACTCACTTCCAATGGTACCATTCTTTTTGTCGAAACCTCCCGCCCATCACTTAATAAGCCCTCACAGAAACAAAAAAAAAAACAAGCGCAGTACTTAACAAAACTGCTTCGTTAAAACAAAAGCTGCATATTTTTTTTTATTTTTGCACTAAATAGGCTTGAATAAGCACAGCTACAACCGTTTGCGATCTGATCGAGCGCAAATCAGCCTGATGGCGGGCCGGCATCATCCCCTCAGCAAACGGGAACGTGGCCGCCCAAGGAGGGGAAAAAAAAAATACAAATTAAAAAAAAGACTGCAAAGAGCACTTTTTATACAGTCGCTCTCTGACAAAAAGCACGCATGTCCACAAACATGATTTGGAGATAAAGTGGTACACCTTAACTAAAAAATAATTTCTTAAGTCAGGGTATCACCATACATGTTTGATGGAGATAAGAGGTATTTATTTTACTGTTAAAATTCACAGCCTTCCAAATAGGGGCAGCCGGGATAACGCGGAAGACAGCTTAGCAGTGTGTGTGTGTGTGTCTGTGGGTGTGTGCGTGTTTGTTTGTGTGTGTTTGCGTGAGTCACCAGAGCTTTTCTTCCCGGACTAACCCGATACCGGAGCCCCCTCATTCTTTCAGTCTTTCTTAATAAACCCATATAACAAGAAAGAATGATGATGTCATCGCTGACTCATTCTAAACAAGTTACATCAAAATAACAGAGCTACAGCAGAAGCAAGAAGTCTCCTTCAAAGTGCCTCGCCTTTTTTTTTTTTGACACGTGAAATTTAAAAAAAAAAACTACCTTTTCTACACGCACGCGCACACACACGCACACACACACAACTCAAATAGGGCTCAGTGTTCTATGAGTTAACACACATACACACACACTCCTTGAATTAGCTTACACGGACATTTGGGAATAATGCAGTTGATGGGGTTCTTTTCTTTCGGGGAAGGAGGGGGGGTCAATATGACCCCCCCCCTGTCCCTGCTGAATACAACACTGGGAGCAGCAGCAGCATCATCACGATCATCGTTACGTATACACACACTGCGCTGGGGAGTTCAGGCACACACGTACGAGGGGTGATGATTGAAATCATGATATGAAAAAAAACAAAAAAAAAACAGTGATGACAAAAATAAGAAAATGAATGAAGGGGCTGTTTGCTGGAATACTGAATGAAATCCTGAACACGCGGTCAGTGCTTTATAAGCCCAATGCTGCCTACTTCTGGTCACTTTTGGCACTGCAGGCTTAAAAAAAAAAAAAAAAGACTCCTTGCTTCTTTGTTCTGATCTTCCATCCAGCTCCTCGTCCCCTCAAAATGTTCTCTTGAAATGTCCCAACAATGACATGTGATAAAAACTAGAATATAACACAAAAAAAAAGAAGAAAAAAAAAAAAAGAAGAAGAAGAAGCACTTCATGTCATGTAGCGAGTGATGGCTCTCAGAGCATATAAAAGTTCGGCTTGCATTCGCGCTTCCATAAGAAGCAGATTAACATGGACCTGCAGGAGAGAAAAGAGAAAAAGACCTTTTTTAGTGACAACGCCCCAAAAATCAAAACTTTTTTTTTTTTTTTTTTTGTGAGGAAAAGGGATCCGACCTTCTCAGAGTGCTGGAACTGCCTCCAGAAGCTCTCGTACATTCGCTTGGTGGTCTTCTCGGGGCTGCACACCATAGTCTTGATATAGATCTTGAAGCTGCGGTCCAGCAGCTGGTTGATCTCGCCGTAGTCGTAGTCGTCATACCTGAAAAACAGAGGGGGGAGAAAAAAAAACATACAATGAAAATACACTCTACAGCCTATGATTAATGGCCTGATTATCGGATGTTGCTAAAGGAGTAATTATTTTTATTATTATTATTATATTAGCATTCAACCCTGAAAGGCCCGATTATCCAAAGTCTACAAAAGATTATCCAAGTGATTATCCGGTGATGTGGGGTATTTTAAGAATAACCTCCGTAATTTGCTCTGAAAACAGTTGAGGACGACAATTGTTAATGTTAAACCTGTTGAATAGTTATGATTAAAAAAAAAATAATCCTCCACTACAAAACAATGAAAAGCTAGCCTAGCATCTTAACTCATTCACTGCCATTGACGGCTATAGACGTCAAAAATCGTTTCCACTCTTGTTAACAAGAGTATGAAAACCTAGAATTGTTTTATTGTACATTTGGAACAAATCTAAAATTTGTGATTAATCGTGAGTTAACTAGTGAAGTCATGCGATTAATTACGATTAAAAATTGTAATCGCCCGACGCCCCTAATTTTTAAGATTTTTTTTTTTATCCTGTCAGGCGATTTCAATTTTTGATGGTAATTAACTGCATGACTTCAATAGTTAACTCACGATTAATCACACATTTTATATTTGTTCTAAATGTATAAAAGAAAAAAGGTTTTCATACTCTTGTTGACAAAAGTGGAAAAAATAGAAATAGTTCAAATTCATTTTGAACGTCAATAGCCGTCAATGGCAGTGAATGGGTTAAAAAAAAAATACTGTTTCTTCTTCTTTGTATTTTCCTGCCATCTGTGGCACCACACTGCCTCTCACAGGCCAGTCTTGGTACTGCAAAATCTCTCAACTGCCGGTGGAGACACGTTGCTGTCCAGTGTGCCGTGTTGCTCAGCGATTATCTCTAATACTTTGTGATTTTTTTCCTGCTTCCATTGTGAAATGTATTTCGTCAAGACGTTAGACGCTCTTGCCTACCTGATTCCGAACATGCAGTGTATGTAGTTCCAGATGGCCCTGCGCAGCATACTGGTGTCCACGTCCTTGTGCGTGGCCATGGTGTTGTATGTCAGGTTGTACGCCATTTGGAACTTCTCGTCCAGCATCTGACCCACATCTGGATAGAGACGGTTCACCAGGGAGTAGCCGTGATCCTCCCAACTGTAGTCCTGCAAAAAAAATGTAAAAAAAAAAAAATTTCTAAGTCATTATCATAAATTGAGGCTCAATCACCATTTCAATTAAAGAAAAGGTGTGGCGAGTGTACCTGCACTCGGAAAGTGGGCACGTGCTCGCCCCTCCTGGAGAAGTCCTTGTAGCCGTAGCTGGGGTCTTCAAAGTGTCGCGAGATGTCGCGGGAGGGCACCCACTCCTCGTCCTCGGCCGTCACCACCAGCATGCTCTCCGTCTTCTCCCGCTCGAAACGCGTGGCCATCTCCTCCTGGCTGGCCTCTTCGTCGTCGCGGCACTCTTGCAGCTGCTTCATGCGCTCCATCAGAACCTCCACCTCGCCGCCGCACACATCCTGGAAAATATGCAAACACGGGGGAGAGTTTTTACTTCCGGATACGCGACGTCACGGGCTGTAAGGCGCGCAGACGAGCAACTGGTGGCACTAGTAAGTAGCACCTGGCTGTAAGGCCATCTCAACCAATCAGAAGCCTGAAAAAAATCATTTTGGGGAAAGGAGTGCAACTTGAAACATCAGTGAACTGAGGAATTTGCTTCTAACTAAAAGTGAAATTGAGTTGAAATTCTTAACCAACAACGTACAGAGTGAATGCAACCCGCTAGCTTGCTTTCATCATCTAAAAACAATAAACACAATGCAAAATATATTTTATATTTAAAAAAAAAAAAAAAGTAGGGAACAAAACGGAAGTAGGATAAATTGAATACCAATTTGATTATTTCATTCATTTAATTTTTTTTTTTTTCAAATTGGTCTAAAAATTACTAAAAACTGCACTTGAAGATATAAATTTAAATAATGCACAGAATCCAAAATATAAATCCCCATTTAAGAGTAAAAATAATAGTTTACAAAAAATTAAAAAAATAATTAAAAAAACAATAATTAAAATACAAAAGTCAGTTTTGGAAATTGCAATAATAATAAATAAATAAATGAGGCCACTGTCAAGCAGGTGGCACTATGGGTAAACAACTAGAAGGCTAATTCAGCCAATCAGAAGCCGAAAGAAAGTTGCATGCTACACTCAATGATTAGAATATCACTTTTTTTATTACTGTCATTCTTCTGCTGCCAGGCACAAAACACATGATTGCACTGTGTCCATTTTGAATGAAGTTTAAGTAACCAAATATGTCTCGTGCCACATAAAATGGCCACGGCGCTTGCTTGTCTCACCTGGCTGCCAAAGGGACTGTCATGATGGCTGTTGCCGTTGGCGATGTCGCACACGCAGTAGTGTCCGAGCGAGGGCGGCCTGAAGGTGTGTCCGCCGTCGCAGTGGATCTCGGGCATGATGCCGCAGCCGAAGGTGAAGGAGGCCAGCGAGTGGTAATGCGTGAGCAGCACCACGGCGTGGATGAGCTCGGCCAGCGACCAGCTGTGCTCCTCGGCCTTTAGCAGACCCTTGAAAGAGGCCGAGCGGAGTCTTGTTAGCTCGCTCGTCTGACCTCAGCTGTTACGCAACGCGCTTTTAACACCCCCGCCCGGTTTCTCACCTCGATGTGCTCCTTGGTGAGCAGCCACGGTCGGTGGGCCAGGATCTTGTTGAGCTCGCCCAGCTGCTGCAGCTTTCGCGGGGCCCCGTCCAGCCCGTTGAGCCACTTGGGGTCACCGCCTACCTGGAGGAAGTCGTTGACGTGCAGGTTGACCAGATAGGAGCACTGGTGGCGAGCCGCCGCCTAAGACACAAGATTACGCAACAAGCGTGAGACGTTTGGAAAAAAGGTAACAAAGTCCAGCTGCGGTGTAAGAAAAACACAACTTGTATATTTTGTACCATGATGCCGATGTAGTGGCGGTAGTGCAGCGACAGCGGCCCGTCCATCTGCAGCAGGTAGTGCTGCGTGCGCAGGAAGCCCTCCAGGTACTGCGGGTGGAAGCCCATCACCAGTGAGATGTTGTCCAGGCGACCGAGGGCGGCGAACGCATCCTCAAATATCGACTGTGTCCTGGTGTCCACTTTACTGACTTGAAGAATCTACGACGGAAAAACATGATATAATAAACAGGTCTAACTTTGGGACGTTACTGGCAGAATTGTGGGGGGGGGTTACCTCTTTTTCAGGGATAAATCTGCTTGGCCCGTTCCCCAGGGGTCTTGGGATTCGTACTCCCAGATCCTGCAAGACAAACAAAAGGGGGAAATGGCCGTTGAAACATTTTCGAGTGTTATTACAGAACTGAAATCATCTTTTGGTGGGCCTTTATGCAAAAATATAGACCAGTTTGTCAGTATGCTTTACGTTCCATAATACGTATAAAGCATTTACCAGTGATAATAGCTTATTTTTAAGACCATCAAAACAAGCATCAAGTGATTAAGGCCTTCAGGATGAAAAATCAGTTTTGAGGACAGAGTCAGTAACCGTGACACAGTAGTGCAAGAGTAGTTGTTAAAAAGTGACATTTTTAAGGGTAATTATGGCTTTAGTGATGAAATATCAGTTTTTAAGGACAGCGTCGGTAAACATGCAGCATTTAAGCGGTGATGCAATGTCAGTTTTTAAGCACCGAATCAGTAAACATGACTCGGTTTGGTGATCTTACGGCATTATAATGCACATAGCAGACAGGATAAATGTTAAAAGTGAAAACATTTTAAAGAGATTTTATTAAGGATGAAGTGTGTTTTTAAGGACAATTAAGGCTTTGGCGATTAAACAAAATCAGTATTTCACACATTTTATGGTAACACAGAGGCTATTAAAGGTTATAAAGGATGTAAATGAACCTAAAAAGAAAACAAGACTTTTTCTTCATGTCTGGACATGTCCACTCAGCAGGCCGAGATGAATGACTTGACCAACAAATGATTTAATTCTGTAGGGACACGGTTGTAAAACTAAATTACTCGAGATAAGAATTCATAAAAGTGGCAATAAAAATGTTTGTTGGGGTTTGGGGTCGTGGGGGTCTTTAAAACATTCGAGCCCCCCCCCCCCCCACCCCCCTCGCAAACTTGACAGACAAACAAGTCCGGACAAAAGACTGCACTGCAGCTCATTCAGTCGAAGGAAAAAACAGTCGCCAGAGAGCTTAAATCTACTGACATCGTTTTAAAACGCCAACAAACATTCGAATGTGTCATTTTTTCCGAGACTGCACTGATGTAAAAAATGAAAATGATTTTTGTTACCTTTTTTGCGAGCCGCTCACAATGGGCACATATCTTAAACAAGTGTGTCACCGCGAAAGAACAATTCTCCACGTTCTCCGATGGTGACACCGCGTGCCTCATGTCTCGTCCTCCCCGCACTTCGCTGCTTTTGGACCGGGTACGAAAAGCTCCGCAAAACGTCCCCCCGGTTCTTTGTTCGCAGGGAGGCTGCTGCGTCCAAGCGCTCCGCTCTCGTCAGCTGTTGCGGGCTCGACAAGCAGCGAAGTCACTCAGGCTGCCCCATTTGGTTCCCCCCCCCCACCTCGCTCATACATTCGGTAAATAAGTCAAGGCGCGCTTGAGCGACGTAGGAGTCAGCCAATCGCGAGGCGAAAACACGCTGCCGCCGGCCAATGGCGACGAGGGAGAGGCGGAGAGGGCGGGGCTAAGCGTGAGGAAAGAGGAAGGAGGGGGGCAAAACGTGAGCGGAAAAGACAATCCCCCTTTGCTTTAAGAAAACATCACCATGTCTTTCTGTTTCTTTTGTTCGCTCGTGATTGAATTGTCAGTCCTTTCTGTATGCTAACTCTGGCTATTCATTAAAGGTGATACACCATGCGCACTGATCAATATCAAAATCAATAATCAAGTTAAATCAATCAGCGTATCATTTGTTCTGCTCATTCACAAAGGCAATCAAATAGTGATTGATTATTATTATTATTTTTAACCCAACACAATAAAACAAAGACAGGTGAATTTTCATACAGTGGAAAATTCTTCCATCTGCACACCCCATTTTAGAGTGAAGAGCGCCTTTGAACGAATTAAGATCGTGAACTGGGGTTCCATTGTGTGTGTGTTTTTTTTAAAGCTCAAATCCAAAATATATAAAATGGGGACATAAGCTGCATGACTAAATTAGATTTTTAGTATTAGCTTCTTTCCCAGCACAATCCGTCCTGACCACGATCTATGCCATCCATTCCACTTATATCATAAAGTGGGTTTCCATCTACCTATTATTATTTGAATTTTCAAGAATTGAGAAAATAAACCTGAATGAAATCGCTAGAAATGATCATTTAAAAAAGGCCTACAATTCAAGGTGGACTTTTCAGCATTTCGGAAAAAGAAAAATGCCAATTTTGGCTACGGGAACATATTTTGTAAAATGATGACAGGACTGGATACCACTTAGCATGTTTACATGAACAGATTGTGGTAACAAAAAAAAAATGGAGGTGAACGATATAACAATAGAAATTGAAATATTTCTGGAAGTAATAAAAGAAACTTGAATGCCATTCTCGATGGAAAACAGCAAAATTGCGTCTGTCTGTAGTGGAGTTGTAATTGGTGTTTGTTTACACCGCCGTCACAACACAATGCCATTCTTAATTCCATTGCTAATTAAGATGCTTTAAAAAACTAATTACGTCAGCGGACAGGCGCTCTCTGAGCATTTTCACTTAATGTGCTTAAAATATTGAAACATTTGAATGGATTATTGTGGCAGATAACAAGGTATCTTTACTAATGGCCATTACCAAACTTTAGGGTCACCTTAACCCGACAAATTTGCTATTTCGTACTTTTGATCCGAACCTTAAAATCATTCTTCAGTTTTCCAAAATATACTTTTGCTGATATCATGTGCACTCGTCCGTCTGTAACCCACTGCATGCACGCGTTTGCGACGAATTAAGCTCATAATCTCATCTGAAAGGACGACGATGTCTGCAGGGGGAGGGGGGGGGGTGTTCTCATAGGTGCAGCCTCTCAGACCACACATAATAATGTCATCCCTCCACTAATCAAGCCGGCTGAAGGACTCCCTTCAGAGATACAGGACAGGAGAGGAGAGGGGAGGGGAGTAACGATAAGGAGGACAGCTCTTATGGCTTTGTTTATCCCAGCTTGACAATAACACGTTCACTTGCACGCCACATTACCGTTTTATCGCACCGTCAGTAGGTCAGTCATTCCTCCCGATACGTTAAGCGGTGGCGGGTCGGGCATTTGGTGCCACGACCTTCGGTGGCGACATACCCACCCTCTTAACTCATTCGCTGCCATTGACGGCTATAGACGTTAAAAAAAAAACATTTAAACTATTTCTATTACTAACAAGCTAACAAGAAAATGAAAACCTAGAAAAAACATTTATTGTAAATTTAGAACAGAAGTAAAATTTGTGATTAATCCTTAGTTAACCTAGTGAAGTCATGTGATTAATTACAATTAAAATTTTAAATCGCCTGACGGGCCTAATAAAAAAAAAAGAGGCATTTAATCGTAATTAATTGCATGATAATTTTATATCTGTTATAAATGTACAATAAAAAAAATCTAGGTTTTCATAGTTCACATGAATTTTTGACGCCTATAGGCATCAATGGCAGCGAATGACTTAATATCACGTCACGATGATAGAACACATCACTACAGATTTTTTTTCTGCTCTTCTTTGCAGCAAAAAAAAACTAAACTAAAAGCTAAACTTGGTATAACAAGCACAGCCAAAACCAAAAAGTCTCCCCCTCACCCCCTTCATGTGGACTTTGATCAAGAGCCTGCCCAGCCAGTTTGGCAGCCAACTGCACGGCCAGCTCCATCGCACAGTATTCAGCAGGTTCATTGTTTGGGTCCAGCCAGCCTCCCTCGCCCACCCTTCTCCCACCTCGGGACCCCTCCTGTTGCCGCGGGCAGGGCGGGTGGGGTGCGGCGCAGAGAGGTAAACATGTTCCCAGGGGTTGGAGTCAGCACTCCCGCGGCTCAGCAAAAGCTGCAGAAGAGAGGCCGGTCAGCGTTACGACACGCCGGACCCCCCCCCTTTCACATAAAAGCGCTTATAGGCTCGGGGGGTGGGGGGACGGGGGGTCCGGCTTGGCCGGCGTTATTGTCGCTGTGCACGCACTGATGATTCCGCGGGGTGAGAGTGTTGTTTCAGTGCTTTTTGGGCTCGTACGCTTCTTCCCACTGAGGGCGAGGCGACACCCTCAGCTCACTCGCCACATGCAAAGCAGATGTTGTAAACAAGCGACACGAAAAGACGCTTGCACTTTGGACGGATATATTTGAGCTATTTTTTTATGGGTATGAAATCTAACTCCTGCAATGAACGGGGGGGGGGGGGGGGGAGGTGGGGAGGTGGGGTGGGGGTTCACTGTTGACATATTATAAGACCGTCAACAACCAGAGGTCATACGCCGCACACGGCTGAAAGAGGCTTTTGTCCGTTTGTTGAGGTGAAAGAAGAAAAGTTTTACGGTACACCGTGTCTTGACTGGTACTGTTCAAACAAGACAATCCAAAGTTCAAACACTAAACCTGCTCAGACACATGACGTTGTTTGACGTGAAAATCTGCCAGCTTACAGATAAGATGGATGGTCATCATAAATCATTGTAAACATGGAAAATATTTTAGAGGTAATATTTTAATGTAAAATGATTTCATACTGTTGCTTTTATGTGCTAGCTGGTCACCGATATTAGAGACTACTAAAGTACAATTCTCCTTATAATAAGACATTTTACAATCAAAATTATTTTAACTGTGATTTTTTTAAAGGGCCAGTGTGTAGAATTTTTAGAATTTTTTTCCCAATGTTCATTCATCGAAAAAAAAACCACACTATTGATTTCAATAACATGCAAAAAAAAAAAAGTTCTATCACATCACTATACATTTTTTTAAAAAAATATAATCGTAGGCCTAGTAATCACTAATTACCTTACATAGGGCGGGTCGCACCTTACAGTAGGAAGCTGACATGTTTCGGAGCCATCTTTCTGCTACGGATACCCGAAGGTGAATGATGGGAGTCTCTCTGAGGCATCGTAGTGTGTGCTTTAAAATGCACACACTTCGAACTTAGGTTTGTTGCATTCTATTCGTTCACCACTAGAATGGCATTACATTCTACACACTGTCCCTTTAAGGTAAAATTAAAAAAATTATCTAAGTAAAAAAATAAAAATAATAGCACGAGTGGTGTCCTGGCTGCTCCAACAATATTAGAGACCACTAAAGTAGGTGGGTCGCCATGGCAATGGCAGAACTACTATTTACCATAATCTAAGTAAAAAAATTGCTATTTTGTATCATTTCTACAAACTGTAGCTTTATCCGGGCTCACCAATTTGTTATACCACTAAAGTTAGTCATTGGGGAAATGACTAAGATACTTCTTTCTTACCTTACCAAATTGCTCTCTGCTAATTTAAGATAACATTTATACACGCTGTTGTTATATGTAAAAAAAAAAAAAAAAAACACAAAAAAAAAACTAGTTGAGTCCTGGCAGATCCACTAATATTACAGAAAAATTACATATGTGATCGCGGGTCAATGTGGCAATGGCCAAAATACTATTCCCCTTATTATAATGCTTTTGAAGCCATTATTCTAACGTAATTGTTACACACTGTAGCTTTAAAAAAATAAATAAAAAAATGTCATATGACTTACAGCTTCATATTAATCATTTATATGCAAGTGGCATTTTAAGGCCGTCATCGTCGAGCCTCTGTCAACAATGCACAATGAAATAGCTAAGTAGCCAATAAAAATGATGTACTAGGCACCGCACGAGGAACAGCGCGCGCGCACACACACACACACACAACAGGATGCAGCTTGTTGTTGTTACTGAGGATGAACTGTAAAATGTCATTTGTCACAAGCTACGTCGTCCCACAATTAAAACATAGCACAGGGAGAGAGCGATGTGTTCCTGTTGACTTGTTTTTACGATCTTCATGCCAACAAATAAATAAATAGCGCACTCGCACTGTGTTCGATAAAGTTATGAGTATCAAAAATGCATTAAGTTGCAGTAGTGATATAAAGTTTGACTTCCACATTTTTGTTGCATAGCCTCACTCTCTTAACAAGGTGTGAAAAGCTCATTTTTATTGCCGACAGATGTATTGAGTTGAGGCAAGTGTAACGCGACGGTTAACAACAGCCTTGAACCAACCGGGAGGATGAATTGAGTAATAATGAGGAAAAACAAAAGAAGACACAGTGCCAAACTAAAAATCTGCACGTGTCTCTCGCCTTTTGTTTTCTCCAGCAGTAAGAATCATGCTGCATGTTTTTTTTCCTTTCGCTGGGATGTTCAACAAGTGGCAGAAGTCCACCACGGCAGTTCAAACCTGACCTATGGGCGGACAGAGTGAGGAGGAAGCAGAAAAACTCTCGAAACCCGACACAAGCCTAGCAACAGGCGTCTACCAATGGCAGGGCAGGACAACAGCGAGCGCAGCCAATCTTCTCCTCGCTCTCACTCTCTTTAACTGTGTTGTTTCTCTAAAAGAAAAAAAAAAAAAAAGTTCAGCGGAGGTATGAAGTTCACTGCGCAGCCTAATCGCGTTTGTGTTTCATAAAAAGGCATACAGTTTAGCGGCGGATTTGTCTAACAGGGCTACAAAAATTTTCACACGGCCCACCGCATGGTTGAGTCTCTTCACTCATGGGGGGAAACAACAGACATGGTTTTTTTATGTAAACACTTGGACAATTGCCATAAACATGTTTTTATGAGCTCCACATGTGACAAAAAGAAAAGTGCACAATCAGAGTTATCTCCTTGCAACAGTTCAACTCTTCAGCCCGCATGAAAGTTTTAACCCTTAAGTGTCCTCACTAGCGGGCCTCAACCTGCACTCCCTGCCCCCTCCAGTCGAACTATAGTAACCTGACACGACACAAAGTGATGTTGGACTGTTTTGGTTTTTAGGATACGGTACAACAAAATATTTGGAAACAGGTGGAAGGTTTAATACTTAGAATTGATTAGTCTATCGATTTTTCAATGGATTAATCGACTAATCTGATTCATTGTAATTTTGCCGTCAAGTGTGTTACAAAAGCATTTTTCCCCTGTTTAGTGTTTATGAACCAATCATTGGTGTTAAATTTTTTTTTACAAAATTGTTTCAAACGATTACTCGATTATTAACTCATTCACTCCCAGCCATTTTCACTGAAGCAACCCCTTTTGCTCCCGGCTGTTTTACTGGATTTTGACTGATTTTGCAAGGCCCACAGAATATTGTGTTCTACTGCTATGCTGGAACATACCAAAAGAAAGATTAGAGTCTCTTCTTTTATCAGGAAAAAAAGTACATGTGTATGTGTTTCCGTTTTGCAGCAATTAGCGTTAGAATATAGCTAAGTTTCATCATTATTCACAAACTTGTTGAAAACACTGGGGAAAAGAGCTTGTTGCAACACGGCCCTGGTTGATCTCTTATACTGTGCTGCCACCTGCTGGCCGTGTTTTGTAATAACTACCATTGCTTTAAGCGACCTCTTCAGGTCAGAGGCTGCATCAAAGCCTTCTGTATACTCTAGCATAAAAAAAAAAACATAAACATATAAATATGTTTTTGGGACCATGGCAATAAAAAATAAAAACGTTTTTGGGAGCTCTACTTTGAACAATGTAATAAGTGTCCCAAGGACAATATAGCTAAATTTGAAAAAAAAAAACCCTTCTCTCCACACTCGGACCAGTGGCCTAGTGGCGTTCCCTAGTTTCCACGAAGCGCTGAGAAACTTCAGAGACCTCAGGATCTTGGGGGGTGGGAATAGGGGACAATCTGCTGAAAGCTGTTAGACAATTTCCTAAATAATCGAAACATACACAGCACTACAATCGAGGGGTGGATTAGGCGTTGGCCCGCAAACTCGATGTGCACGTGAGGAAACGCGAGTTCCCGGGGATGTTATTCTTACAAAGGGAGGGCAGCTGTCACAACACAGCAGGCAACAAGAGCGGAAAAATCCTATAGACAAACAAAATAGATCAAACCATCACTTACTAACTTTAGAAGTGACACAGATCAATGGGCAACAACTCCTTCGTAAAGCCGATCGATTCAGACGCTCGCGTGATAGGGGAGTAATTCTTGCAACTCTTGCAGCTACGACACAAAACGTATGCCGGGCTTATCTCTTACTACGTCCACAACACGAGGCTGACAAAGCTGACCTTATATCAGCGAGGGGGTCTCGCACAAGCGCAAAGAAAACACAGCGGCAGTTTGACGCTGGTGTGCAACTCCTGGAATGAGCAGCTGTTTTTTCCCCCCTTTCTCTGCTGACTGGTCAAAAATAACTCATCTCACTGTTGATCAGCCTGCAGAGGTTGCAAAAGTACTCACGCGCTGTACTTAGGTAGAAGTTATTGTGTATAAGAAAGATGCTTGTAAATGTAGACGTACTGAGTTTTTTTTTTATTTTTTTATTTTTTATGTGGTCTTGTCATCTGTAGAAGTGGAATTAAGTTGCAAGCCTAATTTGACAAAAGTACAGAATAAAAGAAAATAAATACTCAAATAGAAATACCAGTAAAAACTACTTAAGTACAGTAATATTTGCTGTTCTTGTAAAACCCTCACACGAACAGGCCCGTGATCATTAAGTGTTATTCTCGGTCATCAGCATGACTCATGCATCCACCAAACTGGCCATCTAAATGTGAACAGCCATAAAAAATAAAAATCTGGCTGTGCTTTATCATAACTGTAAGCAAAGGAGTCCGCATTCCTGGGAGTGCTGATCCAGAATGAAGTGCACCGGCTTAGACCGCAGACCACAACAGACGCTGATAAAGTCTGATGTAACACATCAGGACAGATTAGAAGCCGCCATGTTTATGACTACCCTCTTCTCCTTATGTGTGTCACCTTCACCTGGATGACCACATTAGTAACCGTATAAGAGTCCATATGAAAGCAGCAATTTACAGTTACACAACCACAAGAATAAACATTGTTTAACAAGAAAATACAATTTGACTTCCCAACACCAGGCCACCCACCATAAGGAAACAGATGGCAGCCAAACTGTGGAGTTTCAGGCATCAGGAATCTCGACCTTGGTTTTTGATTAATTTTCGCATTAAAGTTTTATCCCAGTTTTCGTACATCTGCTCGGTTTTTGTATGAAACAACTCTCGTAAGTTGTGTGAAAACGATTAACAGATCGCAACCTTTTGTTAGCAACACAAGACAATAGGAACGCTTAATCCACATCGGTGTGTTACATCCTGGCAAAAGTTAGACCTTCAAAATAAAAGCATGCCAGTATAATAACAGTTTCACCACATTTTCTTTGGACACATTGTGGTTTATTTAGCAGTCACGCTCCATAAAGAAGCTAACATAGCTTGAGGGTGACTACTAACTGAGCCAAAATGGAGCCAAAGAAAGTGTGCTGAAACTCTTATTATACTGGCGTGCCTTTATTTTGAAGGGCTGACTTTTGACAGGATGTTAAGCCAATGTTGCCCCGAGTGTTTCAGATCAGACATTGAGTTGAGTTAATAAAAGCTTGCCATAAATCGAACTCCCAACAGAACATTCTGAATGCCGGCAAATTGATAAAGGGAAGCAAGAAAGACAACAAAATTTAAGATAAAAAATGTAGCTAAATATGAACTTGGCTCCCTTTTTGTTAATATTTTTGGTGTCTGGAACTGTATAATTCAATTTACATTATGTGCTATGGGAAATATTGCTTTGGTTTTCATACAACTCAGTAACTGCTCTGAATCTGTTCTGTGGCACTAGTAAAGGATTTCATGACCAAACCAAGTGGTTGATCAAATTTGGAGAAGGGATTTTAGAGCCCCTATTTTTTTTTGTTTTAAATTTGTGGTGGAAGAGAAAGTGATATGGCCCAATCGCTGCCGTCAGTGTCTGATTCCTTCATTAAAAGGTAATAAGCGCCAGTGCTGAATGAATAGCAGGACAAACGTTCAGACAGGACCTCAATGGAGAGTGACGTCATGCGCCGGCCGGCCGGCCCGTTAATGTTTAATCGTTTATGAAATGCGATTAGGCGGAAACCCGATCGCCTCAACCTCTCTATCCTCTTCGCCCGTTATCACCGACTCATCATTTCCATTGATGGCGGAGGCGCTATCAATCAAATGTAGAATATTTTCAATTCGAACACATCACCCTTACCCTGAATGAAGCCACATTTGTTGTCAAAGCCTCGATGTTGCTCTCGCCCGCATGCATACATGTTTGCAGGTAATAGCGGCTCTGCTCAGCATGTTACTGATGACAGTGCGGGGGATGCAGAAAATACGGGCCAGTGCTCCATACTGGTAGTGTCCGATTCATTTTTAGTAGTCATTTTGCCCAACAACTATTCGTCCCGACGAAGCCATATTCTACTGAGCAGCCAAGACAGAGACTGTTTGCAAGCTAGCCGCTAGCACGCTAGCTTCGACATACCTCTGTATAACCATAAATATTGTGACACGGACACTGACTTTATGACTCAAGTATGATGAGACATTTTTTCTTTCTTCGCCTTTTTCCCTTCTCTGGTGACGCCCTTCAGCAGTCGGGACGGCGTCCAAAGCGAAAGCCGCGGAAAAGCCACCAACCAGCTGACTGGATGGTGGCGTGCACGACATGCAGAAACATACACGGGGTGCAGACTGTGCCGCAATCTGGGGCGAGAGCGTCTGGCGACTTCCTCAAAAACGAAAACGCAAGCGCATGACTTGAGATCACATGAGTGTGGACAAATGTAGAAAATGCTGAGACACAATAACGGAAATATGTGAGTCACTCGCATGTCTCACGTGTAAAATAAAAAACAATTGGTTTTAAATACAGTCAAGTCCCCGTTATAGTGGGGATACATTTGAACATACTAAAACAATTTTTTCTCAGTTTACTGAGCAAACCTAGAAAACAGGTGAGCCATGATTGGTCGTTACCTACTTCCTCAGCACAGGTGATGTCATCTTCAGTTGGCAGCAAGTGGAATTTTTATTTTTTATTAGTTTTAAGAAAAAGTTATCAAATTCATTCTGGACAAAAGATGAACTTTTTACTGCTGAAAATGGCTCAATAAGTCAAGTATCCCTTTGAACAAATTCTTTAATGTATTTGACCACAAATGACTGAAAACAATTAGAAACAGCGTATATTTAGGTAAGAGTTTGATTAATACACAGGGGTCCTAGCTAGGGCTGCTTGAATATGAAGAAAATATTAATCACGCTTAATTTGGTAATAACTGAAATCACGATTAGGACGATCATTTGTTTTTTGGTACAAAACGAGAAAATGTTTACATGTAAAAAAAATATGAAGACAAATCCATTTATTTGAAACACTATAATTATGCATAATAATATGCAATAAGTTTCTTTTGGAGCAAACGAGATTTATTAAATGAATTATTTATAAAATAAAATAAAAAAAGTTGCAAATATATACATTTAAACAACTCAAAGTTTGTATTAATAATATTTTAATTTTTGTTTATGATTATGCCAATTTAGTAATTGTGGAGCGTAATATATTGAAATTGTAATTAAATTTCAATTAATTGCACAGCCCTAGTCCGAGGCACTGCTTTCCTTTTCATTTCAAAAGGATTCATTTCAGGGAATGTAATGCAGTTTATTTATAAACTGTGTGTCTTGACCTTTTAAAACCTCCCAGTGGACCTCATAACCCAGGCAGCAGAGTGTGAGTCGTGTGTCATGTGTTGAATGTGTGTGTGTGTGTGTGTGTGTGTGTGTCCAGTGTTAATACCACAGGTAGTGTCAGACATATTTGCACTGTGGTTAATCTGTTACAAAACCAGTGAGACCAAGAAAAGGACAAAGCGACAGCTGAGCGTTTTTTTTTTTTTTTTTTTTCACTCCCAGTGGACTACTTTTTTTCTTTTTCTTTTTACAAACATTGAGTTGCAATGCACACATCCCGTACGAGGCGGGGATGAGAAACCTCGATGTTACGTACGTACAGAACGGAATGTTTTTTTTAGCGGAGGTAACAGCGACGCTCGAAGCACATCTGTCATGCTTCTGTTACAGAACACCGCCGCACCAACAAACAGCGGCATTACAGCGCCTGTTGCGGAGTAAACAAGAAAAGAGTGATGAGGTCATCCTTTCACATTTATACCAGTCACGTCGTTTGGTAGGATTTTGTACAAAAATGTCATTTGTAGAAAAACGTAATGAATACATTTAATGGAAAGTGGGCCTAACAATTTGACAACTATAATCGGTATGAACAGCATTTGCAAGGCAAACTAGAGCGCAAGTGAACCATATTTGGTAACCTGAAATTTGCATCCAAACTGCACTTTGAAGCAAATTTCTTTTCACTTTTGAGGCAACTATAGTATTAAAGCGAACCTTGCATGACTCATGCGTATGAACACATTGTCTTAACAGAATGAGGAAGTTCGCTGGCACCTAAAATGTCATGGCTGGATAAAAAGATGACGAGCGGGATGTGATAC
This sequence comes from Leptonotus elevatus, assembly GCF_054856555.1. Classification (NCBI taxonomy): domain Eukaryota; kingdom Metazoa; phylum Chordata; class Actinopteri; order Syngnathiformes; family Syngnathidae; genus Leptonotus; species Leptonotus elevatus. The sequence goes on from NC_141256.1 coordinate 11,363,405, forward strand.
AGAATTTAAGCAACCTCAGCTGAATTGTCACTGAGTCAGTATGCTTCAGAAGTAATGCGCAGATTCATTTTGAAATGAGGAAGATAATACATATAAAGAAGTTGAATGTCTCTTAAGTCACGCAAATCGTGAGGCTCAGAGAAGAAATGCATGCCTCAAAATCATTTGGCGTCAGCTCAGCGTGCCTCTAACGGATGAACTCCGTGAATGTGTTTCATATTTTTTGGGCTGGAAGTGAGTAAATTCTTCTTTTTTTTTTCTGTCCTGCTATTCCACATTTCCAAATTTTTACACTCATATGAACATTAAAGCAACGCATGAAATGAGCACTGTATTTTAAATTTATTATATTTTTCTTTTGCGGTTAACTTAATTTTTACACTTGTATGACCAATAGGTGAAAACAAAGGATGCATAAAGTAACTATTTAGAATTCAAATTTAGTCTCAGCAAAGGTGGCAAATCCAGGTTCAGAAAGTAGAAATCCTGCCACAGTTTGGCTTTAGCCCCCAGGTGCTAGCTAGCTAGCTCCATTGGTGCTCATTTACCTGCTCGGGAGCTAGCTAGCTAGCATCAGGGGCTAAAGCCAAACTGTGGCAGGGTTTTTACTTTCTGGACCTGGATTTGCCACCTCTGGGTCTTAGTGAACTTTGCTCAACTTTTTATTTTTTATTTTTAAGTGAGTGTAGTTTTATTTGAATGTTCGGACACGGTTTGAAAAATGCATGGATTAATGTTTTTTTTGTTAATGGTTTACTTATTTATTTATTTTTTACCTTGTATAGAAGTTAAAGAAGTTAAAGAGTGAGTAATTTTACTTTAGTTTTGTTTCATTACTTTTTTTAAATGTTACTTTAAATATTGCTTGTACAGTTACTAAAGGCAACTAAAGTTTTTTTTATCACGTTTATAGTTTGACCCTGAAACTGTTTAACATAAATCATCATAAATAATAATGACGCAGCTACAAGATTTGCCATCTTTTTGAAGGAAATAGACAAGCTAAATTGGCGGCCAATGTAAAAGCGGCATCCCCTTGTCTGGTGTTCATGTCACAGCTAACGGGCGCGGGAGGTTAAAGAGGGCACGGGTGGCGAATGAAAAGACAGCGGGTGGAAAGAGTAATGAGAGAAGAGTGATAAAAGGTGGGAGGATGGCGAGCGAGGATTATTTGAGCAGTGCGCACGGGGGGAAAGCGCCTGCCGCCTTATCATGGATAAGTAAACAGCCTGCGCCGCCTCGAGTGACATCATTGTCCCACAGAATCAATAACCAGCCACTTCCTGCGCAGCGGGAAAAATCAATGACTCTGTACACTAGATTACCTTTTTGGGCCCACTCACCTGAGAGGATGCACACACACTGTGCACACAAGTAATACAAAGCACATTGGCGAAAAAGAAACAAAACCCACAGTGAAGTATTGGAGCGGTTCCGGTGCAGAGTCAGCTCATTACGGGATTAGTGCTTGGTGGGGCCCCACTCGTTTAAGTGGGAAAGGGGGATAATGCTGATTTACTCAATCCGATTCTGATCAGTTTCCCACAAAACTGCTAAACAAAACAGTGCGAGAAGTAATGAAGTGTGAATATGTCATTACTGTAGATTTGTTAGGTATCTGTAGCCTACTTTCCGTTTTCTGTGTACAGCCAACAAATACCTGTACTTACTCCTTTTCGTCAAAATAGGCAAGCGACTTGGAGTATTTCAACTTCTGCGGATGATGACGCTTGACCACCAGGGGGCAGTATAGCAGTCATACAGACACGAACGAAAAAGACGAAAAAACAGTTTCACAACTAATGTGACTCGGTAAGCTGCTGTAATATTAGCCGTTTTTCAAAGAGCATAAAGATTGTACGGCTCTGAGTATTGTGATATTGTCTGTCTACGTGTTGCGAATGTCAATGCTAAGTGCTAGCCTAGTACCATCATTGCACATCAATGGTGTTTTCCATTATGAGTAAGCATTAAGCTAGCGGGGGGCATACATTTTGTTTTAAATACACAATGCGTAATTGTGTAATAATTTTGCTTTTTGTTAGTCGATTCACATTAGCAAAGATATGGGAACATGTTTTGATAGTACGCTAGGTTTTTTTTCCGGCCCAATACGAGCCAGAATGATTTTCTCTGTTCCTTAACAAAAGATATTATTACTACAAGTAATTAACAGTACAAATTTTACTTTTAGCTTTAATTTTTAGTCTGAAGCTTAACTTAAGCAGTTAACCCAGTACTTTTACTTTTTACTTTTAGTATCTATGCTTCTACTTAAGTACTGCGTTTGAGTACTTTTCCTACCTCTCAATTGGCAACATATCATTATGTAGTCCAACACTGATGGGAATTGCATAAAAAAGTCACCATGAATGAATTTCTTTGTTAGATATTAAAAGTGAGGGGAAAGGAGCCATTAAAAGAAGGCGGGGGGGGGGGGGGGGGGGTGTGAATTGAATTGTCTTAATAGGAGCATGTGATGTGAGGTAACGTGTCCTGTGCTTGTCAACAACACAAAACTAAGTCAATTCTGGATCTGAAACCATGTGAGGCTTCACTCAGCCGGAGACCTACAATGAAGCCTTTCTCCATAAAACACAAACACACAAACAAACAAGCAAACGAAAAACAAATGCGTGCTATCATTGTAAAAATTCATTCAAAATGAAATTATTAGTGTTACCCAAGAGAATAATCATGTCTTGATGAAGGTAATAGGTCTTTATTTTCACAGCTGAAACAAAATAAGTTTAGCGGTTGAATGTTGTTTTCAGAGACAAATAGGGACAGGTGGTGTCATAAAAAAAACTTGTTGGCTGAAATCTTAACAGCGTCATCTGTCTCCCTCTCTCTCCTAGAGTCGTTTAATCTGTCATGCCCATAATTTGCTAAAATGTTTATGGAGTTGAACTGTGGGACCATGACTCACTTGCAAATAAGTGGATTTGGGGGAAGCTTCCTGTATTTTCCATACATTGATTTTTTGTATTTTTTGTTTTCTATACTCTGAAAGGGGGGTTCACTATATATTATTATAAAAGGGTTACTGCAGAACTTGACCATTCTTCCACTTTTGCTTCTTACTGATGAGTCTTGCCTCCACAAAAAGTGCCATGCAAGCACTTTTAAAGTGCCTGGTGAGGAAAACCAAAATGTTCTCTAGCACCAAAGCAGGTCCCTTTGGCCTTTACACCTTCACTAACTCACTGATCCTGTGCGAAACGCTCCGCGGCGAGGGGTGCGTTCTCTACGGGACTCCCACAGGAAGACTTCAGACAATACTCGATTCTCCTGGAGGTACGTGCGGCTACACAGACAAACGTACACAAAGAGAGCTGACTTCAATGCGCACAGGAAGAAAGGCAAGTGCACAATTCCTCATGCACTTTGAAAAATATAACAAAGAACACCTCAGACACACGCAGCCAGTCTCGGGCAGACAATGGGCAGTGGGGAACTGTGCCATAAAGGAAGGCTGTTGTCCAGTCACTGGGCAACTGGGGCAGCAGATGGTCATCTTCCCTTCCACTAATATCAGCTGGGAGGGAGGGGAGTCATCTCCATCTCCTTAGAGGACACCTTTTCGCCAAATACACGGCAATGACTCCGCCATAAGCCATAAAGCGAGTGAGCTCGTCGCCGATTCGCACAGTTACGAGGCAGGAATGGAACGCGGACAAGACTCCAGCGGTGGTCAAAAACCAAGCGCCACAATGCCAAACACAGCAAAAACACGCATGCCACAGGCAGCTTTTAGGGCTAGAATTGGGAGGAAAAGTGGAGGAAAGGTCAGTTTCATATCCTGTTGACCGGCTGATGCCTCTCAGTGTGAATGTTTTGAATAAAGAACATTTAACAGCGAGGGGGACATGCTCGAGGAGAGGCCTACTGCGTTTTGGCACATGAGACAAAAAATGATATGATAATAAATATTAAATAAATAAAGGAGCAATAAACAAACAAGAGTCGAGCTCAGAAGTGAATATAGTAGAAAACAATTCGGTAGAAAAATAACCTATTTTTGAAAATGTTTTGTTTTTCTTTAATGGAACAGAAACAAATGTTGGAAAACCTGGTTAGCCCGGTGTCCAAGTGCACATCTGCCTTACAGTTCTGAGGTCCAGGGTTCAAATACCGGCTCTGGACTTCCTTTGTGGAGTATGCGTGCTCTCTTCGTGTTAGGGGGTAATTTTTTTTCTGGCAGTAGAAAAACAGTCAAAGGCCAAAGCCAAGATTTAAACCAAAGACCTTTCGAATGTGCGGCCTGGAAGTAGACACTCGTAAAAAAAGTAATAATAATAAATAATAAAAAAAAAACATGATTTACCATAGACATTAAATCTGAATTGGATACTTGGACCTGCAGCGTAGACCAACGTAAATTGGATTAAAAACTGCTGTCCATTATCACGGTGGCCAATTGGCCGCAGCAGGCCAGGAAGAGGGGATGAAGAGTTATGCAAAAAAGATGTAAAGTGCAGAAAAAAAACTTTGAATGATGGATCCACTGTGTACGGGGAGGTGGGCCTCCACCAAGACACGTTTGTGAGAATTACATCAGTAGATTTTTGTCAATGGGACAGCAGAGGTGAACGTGGTGATTGACAGCACGCGCCTGAGGCGCCAGCTGATGTACGAGGAGGGTCGGGAGGGGAGGCAAGCATCTCGGGTTCTGCGCGCCTGCGCAAAATTGTTAAAAAAGGTGACAAATAACAGATAGCATGACTTTGAAATGGCGTTGTGTAAGCTTGGTGGTGCGCACGGTAATAATCAACACAAATGTTACATTGTTACATATGGCGGCAAAGCACCTGTGGCAAACATACAAGCCCCTTTTCCTTTCCAACAATATTTCCAAGAACGTGCGGCTGGATTCCTAAAAAGCTCGGGGCGAGCCCGCCTCTCAGCACTAAACTATTTCACCAGACATGAAAAACAGTATCAAGTGCCAAATCCTTGCGCAGAAAAAAAAAAACTTGCTGTTGTCTATAGAAAGTCTGAGGAAATACTGCAGGGCACATCCCATTTTTAGTTTCCCCTCCCACTGTCGGTTATCCCCCCCCTTTTTTTCATTCTCCCCAAAACAGTCGCTTTTCACAAACACAGCTCTGAATAACATCTTCAGATGGAGGGAGGGGGTAACCTATATAGTTTGCCATGTTTTTTTCTCCCTATGGGCTCCCAGCAGCTTGATAAATAGCAGGCCCCCTCAAAGCAACAGATGCTACGGCTCCAACTGCAGTCGGTTGGGTGAAAAAGAAAGTCTCCATACTGACAGTGCATATAGACACATACAGCCCCCTCCCCTCCACACGCCTTCTTCTATATGGCTACCCAGCCCCCACTCCTCCTTTTCACAGCCACAAGCTCTTGTTTATGAAGCCTATTCTGGAGGTACAGCACAAGAGTGACTTTTTTTTTACAGCTGAATAAGGCCGCACCTCCTTGTGGTTTCATGCTCATGTCTGAGGCTTTTCCATTATCATATCGTTCTGTAACCAACATTCTCACTGTGAGGTCAGCACCACTCTGTGTACGCTGACAACTCTCTTGTAATACAGTTTAAAAAAATAGGAATGAATAACATCTGACAGATGTCTTTCTTTGGCGGGGTGTGAGGAAGTTGTTGATGTGAGATGTTAGGGTATGGTCATATGTTATTTTACATACTTTGGACTCCAAAAATTATGTTGTATATATATTTTAAAAAAAAAAGTAGTTCCCAGTCTGGTACCGGTCCGTGGAACATCATGCAGTAACTGGAAAATAAAATCCTGATCCATCAAAATCTGAATGAAGTTTTATTTTAAAAATCAGGTGCATCCATCTATGTGTCTGTACGCAAGTCCAAACACTCATCTTGAGGCAATGAAGCCTTAAACTGCCTAAAGTCACGGAATACCTTACTTCTATTACCAACACCCTAAACTTTGTGAAGTGGTAATGGCGACCAAAACGAAATTACAGAGTAGACTGGACATAAGTACACTTCAGGTGTCATTGTCTCCCATTAACCCCAAGATGGGACCAGCTAATGGAAACAAGCGCGCAGATCCCACTAAGGACAAGAACTACATTCAGCGTAATGTAATCAATGGTGAGCTATAATAATGTGTTTTTATTTATTTTTCTTCAAAAATATATATATTTTTTAAATCATGTGTTTTTATTAGCGTCTATGCCGTTCCATCATTTACTTAAAATTGGTTCTTTGCTGCAAAAAAAAGTTGGTGACTGCTGATGTTAACATCAGAGTAAACAAACGTCCCCTTTTAGGAGTAAACTTTGACATTTACAGCATTTGGATGGATATTAGGGATTTTTTTTTTTTTAATATATATACACACACACCGGTATATAAATTGATGTGCACAACTTAGTGCATCATCTGTGGCCTAAATTAAGCAGATATCTCTGTGCTTTCAGCATTAAAGTGCATTTAAGTGGCTCTCAAGAGGAGTGGACTCTGATAGAGCACAGAACCACCCCCCCCCCCCCCCCCCTTTCCAGTGGTTGCTACAGAAACAATGTACACACATTAAAAACAGCCCCATGAGCTCAGACAAGCCAGCAAATGATCCAGGTGAAAAAGATACAGTGACACTGACCAGAAAGTGTTGGCCTTTCCTCTCAGCCTAATACAATCTGCAACTCTGATTTATCGTTTAAGTGACTCCAGACAAGGCTACTGTTGCCATAAGAGACCCCATTGAGTGTGTTGAGAAAATTCATTGCAGCAGGGCCCAAAAAGGGTCATTTGTAAACATCTGAACAAAATTGCAACATCAAACAGCTACTAATATCAACATGACAGCTGTGGAAGGTCAAGATTTTTTTTTTTTCCATTTGATTCCAGTGAGCAACGAGCATTCTATCCCGATTACCCAACATCAAAATAATATTTAGTTGAAGCTAATCAAGTTGGAAAGGGGTCAAAACAACAACAGAAGAAGAAAAGAAAAAAAGCTGTAGGGAGATGTTGCAAGAAAATTGATATTTCATCAAGGCTCAAGAAGTGTTGCTATCAAGCACGACACTGATGGTCTTGTGACCTCTTGGCAGGCATCGCTGACGTGAGGCAAAGTAATCTTGAGGAAAGAGGGGAAGTAGAAGCGCAGATAGCGAAAAATCAAAGTGCGCCAGACGGCTGATTGGCACCGCACTTCTTCTCAAGCGCAGACGTCACCGTGTGGGAAAGTTACACCGTGTCATTTATGTTATCGCCCTTAGCCTTCAGAGGCGGCGGATGGAGCGAGGATCACAACACGCACCGAAATTCACCCGCGCACTTGGCCCGAAGCGCCCCCTCGTCCACACCTGCGTCCCGTGTGTGCGACTGCCGCTGATCACCGACGGCATACGGGTGAACAAAGAAAAGATTTCACTGCGCTGGAAGAACCCCAAGGAAGCCTGGCCGTGTTCAGGAAGTAAACGGAACACACCCCTGGATCTGAACAGGAAGCAGACAGGAAAAGTGGACGGACAGGACGCGCACACACACTCAATCTCAACACTGTGGACTTGGACGAGTGCCTGTGACATACTGCATACTAATGGCGTCGCCGTTCATTTGGCCTTTTACACCTCACGCGAGAATATATCTTACAAAGTTTCAGATTATACATTGAACGGGGCTTGCCCTGCCGAGAACTCTAGTGGGATTCATGGCTGTGAATACTGTTAGAAAAAAAGGAGGACGAAAAGCCACATGTTGATTTATTCAAGTAGATTTAATATACAGAATTTAAAGCGGTAACCCGCGGCCTGTACGCACACGCCCGATCCATTTTCTGTATGCTTTGCAAACGATTGCGACAGCGTGTTGACAGCGAAGACGGCCAAATTTAACTTTGAGTCAACATTACGTAAATGGCAGCGGCATATAACTTTGTGAGAGAGATGATTGACAGATTAATAGTTGAGGACTGATGAACAAGGGTCAAGTCTTGACAAGACGATTAAGGTCCGAGCCAGAGTGGAAGGCCTTATTGGGCTCAAGGCATGATGCAGGCATGTTAATAAGTATGTTGCCATAGCTACGTGCAATATTCTCTTTGTCCTTTCAATTCAGTGTCAACAGAACATAACGTACACTGAGGACAGTCTGTTCTGTGTGTTTTACATCGCCATCACCGAGCATCCATGCACGTAATAGTCACTAGGGATGCGATATTACAAACTGGTGATATTGCATACAGTCAGGACCAAAAATGTTGAGCTATCAACAAAAAGCTCCTCCTGGCTCTAAAGACTACCACCATGGATTTGAAATGAAAGATGTGCCTTAACTGCAGATTTTCATCTTTAATTTGGAAGGTATATACATACAAATCAGGTGAACAATGTAGAAATTAACTCATTCACTGCCATTGACGGCTACAGACGTCATAAATTCATTTTAACTAGATAGTTTAACTTTTTCCCCCACTTTTGTTAACAAGAGTATGAAAACCTAGAAAACATTTTTGGGGTATATTTAGAACAGGTATAAAATTTGTGATTAATCGTGAGTTAACTAGTGAAGTCATGCGATTAATTACGATTAAAAAAAAGAAATCACCTGACACCCCTAATTTTTAATAATATTTTCTTTTTTTTAATAAATACAATTATAAAAAAAAATCTAAAATTTTTAATAATCTTTTTTGTTAAAAAAAAAAAGATTATAAAAAATTTGAAGTGTCAGGCGATTACCATTTTTAATTGTAATTAATCGCATGACTTCACTAGTTAACTTACGATTAATCACAAATTTTATATCTGTCCTAATACAATAAAAAAAAAAGCTAGGTTTTCATACTCTTGTTAACAAAAGTGGGAAAAACGTTAAACTAATAGAAATAGCTCAAATGAATTTTTGACGTCTATAGCCGTCAATGGCAGTGAATGAGTTCTTCATAATCAAACTGTCATTTTTTTAATACTTGAACACTGAAAGCTCGTTGGAAAGCTCGGTCACATGTTTTATTGATTTAAATTTTACGTTACAGGGGGTGACGACGGCGCTGCCGCAAGAGGTAACGGTGCGCAGTGAACTCGTTTGCACAGTGGCGTTTAAGAACAAGAAGGCATGCTCAGTTTAACTTTAACGCTAAAGAAAATGAGATGCTACTTCTATCACACCCACGGATATCTGTATTCATAACAGACCTAAGAGCACATGAAAGAGGCAATGGTGTGTATAGCTGTGCAGAGAGAGGCCTTGTCTACAGCAGCTGCAAGGGCGATCCGCCAAAAACAACCCCTCCCACTCAAACGGCAATCACTCGGTGTTTCATTGTGTCCTATCAGCCAATGTGCTTTTCTTCCCTCTCCCTTTTTAATTCCCAGTGCTACCTTGAATCTGTCATGTCAGCAACAACACCCTATCAAAAATTGCATTTATACTTTCTTCAGCCTCGTGCCTGTGGACTGCTGAGCATGTGAGGCAGATGGATTCACACGTTGCATGGCTTAACCTTGACAAAATGGTGGTAGAAAATATACAGCACCCTTTGTGATGATTAAAATGTGATTATGAATTATATATTTTTTTTTTGTAAAAAAAAATACAAAAATTTTGTTGCCTATTTGTAAAGACAGAAATATGACTTTTTTTTCTTTTCTTTTTTTTACAACCCCCACTCATCTCGGTGGACCCACCCTAGAAAACGTCCTTATCTGTCCAGTTTTCCTCTTTTCCAGGACAGTCAGCCGTTCCCACTGTGCTGTTTTCAATGTCATTGTTTCAGATGTACTCAAGCTTGTGCATTGCGATGACAAAACAGGACACGGAGTCCGCGCAAAATGTCTCACAAGAGTGGCGAGAGAACAAAAATACCGGCACTCTCGCCCCGAGGGTTACATAATGCAAAGGTGGTCAAGGGATGTGCATGGGGGTGGGGGGGGTTAAATCACAAGATCCTCAATATTTTATCCCTGAAAAAACTGTTAAAGCTAGCAAAATCTTTACTCATGACTGATTCCTGAATTTTGATTATGTACTGCACATGAAACTGAATAAACACGGGATAAAGCACAAGTATAATGTTTTCTAACTAGAATATTTAGAAGAATGGCAAGTTCTGCCATAATAAAAATGGACACAAGCTAAAAGTGTGTTACTTTTAGTACTGAAGTTTGCGCCCACTTTCTTCTCTATGGATTAACTTTTTGTTATAATCAGCACTTGTGTGACAGTTGTCCACTGACTTAGGGGTTAGGGGCGAATGCCACCACAACTCATCTCGGACAAACTAAGTGGGTGGTAGGACATATTTGGCTGGATTTTCACACATCTACCCTGCACATGCACATCCATCAGTATAAGCCATTCGGGGGTGAGAGGGGAACAATTTGCTTGCCTTCCTGCACACCCACCTGCCCGAGGATTAGTTGCCAGTCACCCCACATGGCCCATACTCTCTCTCTCTCTTTTATCTGACTCTGACCGCTACAGGTCTGCCGCCTCAGCGTTTGGGCCGATCGGACAGGAAAGCCCTCTGCCAGCTGCCGACAACAACAAGTCCGCCTTCGTCATTGCCAACGGCGAGGGGTGTCGCTTTCGTTCGGCCATGTGAGAAGAAAGGGGGGGAAAACACTGGATCTGTGCAGTAAAGAGAAAATGTGGACATGCCGGCATAAAAGTATGAAATCATCAGATTCTAACGGCTAGAGGAGAGCGCATCGCCCCCCTGCTGTACCGAAGTTCACCTACCGCAGTTTTTAATTTTACAGTACTTACCGTCATGCCCTTGATCATGGGAGAATATTTTTGGCAACATGCTCACCCGTTACTTTGTCACCCCAGGAAAGCATGTATTTCCATAATGGGGTGCGACAATAACACAGTTAATTTGTTGTTTATTTACGTCTTATCTTCTCCCACCAACAGCTCGACGACACATCACAAGGGTTCAATGTCCCCCCCCCCCCCCCTACTTCCCTGTCCTCTCCATAGTCTACCTTCCTCACCACGTCTGTTGTGTGTCTTTGTGTGGCAAGACCGCAGCCACTTAGCCCACAATAACAGACAAACTAGTTTGAACCAGTGGGCTGCAGCCCAACGCCCCCCCCCCCCCCCCCCCCCCCCACACACACACACACGCTACACACAGACGCATGCATACATCCAAGTGATTCCTCACACGTCGCGATGGCTTTTTCCATTGCACATTCACACACATATGGGAGCAATTTGGCAAGAAGACTGAACCCTTTGCACGGTTGAATGTCTTGCAATTAATCGTGGATAATTGTACGACTCTAGTTTGTGTAAACTCTTTTGGCACCTGTAACTTATACAAGACGTATCCAAATATTTTATGTATAGGTTAACTCCCCGATGCTAGATGTAAGTCCCAACGTCGATACACATCGAGTTGCGGGACAAGTTCAAATAACATGGCCGCGTGAACATGTCAGTCAGCAGTGGGTTGGGGGGGGGGGGGGGGGTAGCGATGGTGAGCGCACGCACACTCATGCTGTACATGCGTAGACAGAGATGCCCACTGTATTAGATGTTTACACTTGACATATTATGTAATATCTCCGAGTTGGACGTGTGGGTGGAAAATAAAATCAGGGCAATCATTGCAAACATACTCAAACACGCAAAAAAGGTGAGTGTTTATTGGTTAGTAAACAAATGATATGTCATTCCCGAGATTGTTGACACGTTGTTTATTAAAACGACAATCAACGTGATTGTCTAACTCTATGGCGACTTTGGAAACTGCATTTTTGTAAATATCAGCATTTACCCTCCTTCGTGTTTATTCAGGGAGAAGGTGAGGGAGGGAAACCTTGTCCCGGGGTATGATCCAACGTCAACAACAGCGCGGGTGAGGGAAGACAAACAAATGCGACATAAGGAAACAATCATGTGGTGGGAGAAAGGGGGCGGGGCCCTGGATGCAATCGCAGGTCTTGCGCTTGAATCCCGGCAGTGACATCGCCCCTGGACCGCTCTGCGCCCCCTTTTTTTGTCACATCACACTCAGAGAACCATCATCGTTCCATAATACTGTAACTGAGGGTGAGGTGATAGTTAACGAGGACCAGATGACACGGCAATGCTGCACTTTTCATCGGCAGCATGAAATCGACCTAAGGGCGGACTCGCATTGTTCAAATAGACCCTTTTAAGAGCTATAAGATCAACAGTATCCACGCCTTGGCATCTGCTGTCAAAGAACAACTCCACCACCAACGAGCAGTAGCAATCCTAATACCCAAAGAATGCAAAAAAGTCACGAAGACCATGACATCGTGTGTCTTTTCTAACAACCACAGCTAAAAACCTTTTCTAACAAAATAACGTTTTTTTTCTGCAGCGGAGTCTTGAGTGACCGTTTCTTGGCTGGGAGGAGAGACTTGCAGAAATCACCAAGAGGCTGACAAAGATAAAGAAGTGGACAAAAAAAATAATTGTTTTCATGAAGTCAAAATGGAAGAAAATATTTCATTGTGAACATGTTGAAGTATCTTGTATTTCAAGAAATACTTTTTAGAACGTTTTCTTTTTTCCGTACTTCCTTGTCATCAATAACTATTTAGGCAGGACGTTTTAGAAAATGCACAAAACAAACGCAAAAAAGGTTAACTTGTAGGGGTGTTGGAAAAAAAATCGATTCGGCAATATGTCGCGATATTACAGCGCGCAATTCTCGAATCGATTTTTAAACATCAATTTTTTATGGGAATATTCAACAAAACGTCTTACTTAGGGTTAGGATTCACACATTAAGCATGGAAGAATGTTATATGAATGGAACATTAAGCCTTCATATTTTTATTTTAGTGCTGTTCAAACATGAAACAGACTGCAACCTGTTTGTTAAATGCAGTGGCTCAGTTATAAGCCTGAATTTTCAGATAAATAAATACATTTTCATACAAATCTTACAGTGTACATGTACAAGTTTACTGATGAGTATTTTTCTAAATTTGTGTAAAAATGTTATTTATTTTTTTAAATCGCAATAATCTATTCATAGATTCGCATCGGGATTAATCGGTATCGAATCGAATCGTGACCTATGTATCGTGATACGAATCAAATCGCCAAGTACTAGGCAATTCACACCCCTATTAACTTAGAAATATGTGCATCATTAATTTACGTATCATAGGAATGTCAATGTATTCCAGTAGTTCAATTAAAAATGTGAAGTAATTAAACAGATACATTTTTCTGAGCACATCGAAGATACTTATACGGAAAGCCAACTCTTATATAATTTCTATGTTTAAAAAAAAATCATCAAAATAGCTGTAAGCTGCAATCAACGTCATAAAAAAAGAAAATACTTCATGTGTTTCACTTCTTTTTCTTCTTTTTTATGTTTTCCACATTATTCACTTCATTGAGATACACCTGTATTTATGAAGCTAGCTATTGCCATCCCGCCTGCGCAACGTGTGAAAGAAAGACAAACCCGATCAGTGCTGCCTCAGTGCGAACCGAACCCTGGCTTATGATTCAGCCGCCACCCTTGTTGATGTCAACAACTGTAAAGGCACTCAACTTTAAAAAATAAAAATAAAAATTGACCTCCTTTCCTCAGTCTTTCCTTTGGTCTTTTGAGGTCTCCCTAATTTGTTGGAATTGAGATGTTTCTGGGGTTGGTGAAAGATTCTGGTTGGTAACCCGGTGGGTAGCTGGATTTCACTTTCCTTTCTTTTCTTTGATCCTTCCTCAGGTCTCCTGACAACCTCACGACTCTGGCTGGATTCTGAAGTATTCGGTTTAGGTGAACGGTATGACATTTTTAATAGGTTTTAGGTGAATTCATGAGTACACACTCACACGCACCCGCACATACAAAAAAAAATTGAATTAAAATTAAAAAAGGCACTATGGGGGTTCACTTCTGGCTTCCTGCCTTTGCAATGTTTTCTACATGTAGACAAAAGCATCTCAGTCTGCGACAAGAGAACAACAAGGCTCGTCAAAAGGCCCCCCCCCCCCCGCCTGCTGTACGCGTCTGGTGGCGAGGCACGCCACGCAATACATGTCACATGAGACAAACGAGTGGTGGGAGCTTTCCGTTTCAAAAGCGGCGTGTGTGTCAGCTATGAGAAGCATGCTGTCGATGATGAAACGTCGCAGGCGAAGACTGGCCTCGGCTGCAGAAACATGATAAACGTGTGTTGTTGTCTTGTTTTTCTTGCCCAATGTCCTTATCCTGGGACGGGCTTGGTACTGACTAAATGAGGTTAGTTTGTGTTTTTTAACAAGTTCCTATCACATATTTAAAAAAAAAAACAACACACATACAAAAGCAAATAAACAACCTAGATTTCCTAGAAGTTTATGGACTAGCTCCAATGAATGTTGTCCAGAGATTTCACCCCCACCCCTCCTTTCTGAACCCACTTCCTTAAATGGTCCCTCCTTTGCTTTGAGGCTGCACATAAACAGATTTAGAGGTGTGTCACTTTGCACCAATGGCGGCTCAGGCCGGTTGCCGGCGCCAGCCTATCAGAGTGGCCGACAACGGCGGTTGTTGTTTTGCTGCCTCCTTGTTTTCTGTGAGCCTTCACAGTGATGCATGGGGGGGGGGGGGGGGAGTAAAGAGGAGGTCGGGTCAGGCATTAATAGGTTCTGAGTGCTTGCCCACAATTAGGTGGGGGCTAATCTCAATTTCACGAGCGTGTGTGTCTGTTTTACAGCGCGCACACACGCACAAACAGAAAACGGAATTACACAACAATGCGCACAACATTCACATGCTCTTCATCACTATCTACCCCTCGATCCGTTCCCTCCCAAAAACAGAGCACACTTTGTTTCTTGCACATAAACATCACTCACATCCTCCCTCGTTCTGATTTCAGGCACACACACTGATTAATTCTGGTCACAGGGTTTGGAGGTTTGGCAGCGAGGGAACAACTGTGTCCCAGCGCAAACAGGACACCTCGCAGTAAACAACACGAGGGCAAGAGCACTGATAATCCCGCAATACCAACTCCCCCCCCCCCCCTTCCCCGCCCATCATGAGCATGACTTTTTCGTCACCTCGTTCTTTGTTCGCGCTTCTGTGAAGTTTCGAAGCAGCCGTAGAAGAAGATTGCCGTAACGATCTGCGCAAAGAAAACATCTATGGCTTGTTTTTCCTCATTTGTTGACAGATCAAGTTACACAATGACATGACGAACGCAGTTGTTTTTGCAAGTAGTAGTGTGAAATGTGTAAAAAAAATGTGTGTTTTGGCCACTATAAAGTTTATCATACCTAGGGTTGCATTTAAAAATAAAAAAAATCCTTTTCGAGCCCGATATCGATTCATAAAACTATGAAACGATTATAAAAAAAATTCCCATCAATTCATAAGAAAATAGAATTTTAAAGGCCATTTTTTTTCTAATAATAATGCCTAGTACTGGATTCATAGGTAGTGATTCGATTCGATGCCGATTAATCCCGATACAAATCTATAAATTGATTATTGCGATTTTAACTCAAATTTAGAAAATACTGATCAGTAAACTTGTACATGTACACTGTAAGATTTGTATGAAAATGTATTTATTTATCTAAAAATTCAGGTTGCAGTCTGTTTCATGTTTGAACAGCACTGAAATAAAATATTCAGGCTTAATGTTACATTAAAGTAACATTCTTCCATGCTTAATGTGTAAATCCTAACCCTAAGTAAGACGGTTTTGTTGAATATTCCCATAAAAAAAATTATGTTTAAAAATAGATTCGGCCGCATATTGAATCGATTCGAGAATTGCACGCTGTAATATCGCGATATATTGCCGAATCGATTTTTTCTAACACCCCTAATCGGATTTATATAGCGCTTTTCTAGACACTCAAAGACGCTTTACAATGGAATGGATACATTGTTCATGCACTCACACATTCACACTGTGGCGGCGGCGCGCTACTTAAGTAGCCACAGCTGCCCTGGGGCAGGCCGACGGAAGCGTGGCTGCCAGTGTGCGCCATCAACAAACATTTGCACCTTCCATACACCAGTGTGAGTAGCACGGGAGGCAATGTGTGCGAAGTGCCTTGCCCAGGGGCACAACGACACATGACTTGGGGAGAGCGGGGATCGAACAGACGACTTTCTGGTTACTGAACGACCGTCTCTACACCCTGAAATTTACTGTATTTTGTTACATTTATGAAAGACCTAAATGTATTGTACTTTAAGACAATACAAAATCTTTTAAATCTATATTATCAATTATTGAGCTAGAATTATGAAAATATTTTCATTTCATCCTCGCTGATGTTAATTTAATGTTACTGCCTTCGCAAAACTTTATTTGGAATTTAATAATCATGTCCTTGATATTTAAGAAGAATTGATGTTCCATAATTAATCAATATCGGATTAAATTGAAGTGAATCGGAAAAAAATCGAAATCGAATCAAACTCAACACTTGTGAATTGAAATTCAATCGATTGAGGACATTTGAATCGATGCCCAGCCCTAATCATACCTACCGGTATTCCTAGTATTACTAGTATTTCGTTTAGTTGGCTTTTTTTTACACTTTCTCAAGTACTATGTCAGAAATGGGACACAAACAACAATGAAGGGAATGCAGTTAGTGAAAATTACATGTGACAGTCAGATATTAATGCTCATGCCATTTTTGGTTTCTCGCATGTGGGAGGAGTGAAAAGATGGAGAGTGGAGGGATGACTGGAATGTTTGCACAGAACGTCTCGGCTAGATGTTCACCTGCATTCTGAAACGCACGGTTACATGTGGTATTTCACAAAAGTTTCCTTGATTCAACAAAATCTACATTTCCTTGTTGACCCATATTCCAAAGAAGAAACACAAGATCCTTCACAGAGACAGTTTCCATAAAAGAAGCTATGCGGTTTGCACCACAGAACGGGCGATAAATATCACTTATACACCAAATGGTACGGTGGTTTTTGGCACAGAATTTGTTCTGCTAACCGTCATCTTGAACAACAAGTTTATACAGTTGTTCACACAAATAAACTATCAATGACTGGCATTCAACAAACCACAAACTTTTCTGAAGTAAATCAGCTTGATTAAAGCAAATAAACTCATTTTAATATTAATAAGTGTGACCCTATACTCAGATACTCAATGTCGTATGATCTGTATGATTACAGGTTAGGCTTTAAAAAAAATAATTATAAAGAAGTAAAAAGTTTTTCATTTTATTGTTAATATTAGTATAGTCGGGAACGAGAAATGTGAAACTTCTTCCTTCCTCCCAAAGACTTTGGTGTCATGACATTTTCCAGTACTTTCTGTGGGAGTATGAAAACAAAAATAAAGAAGCCTAAAAAAAAAAAAAAAAAAGTTGCCGAAGACTTTGGTCAAATTGTGAATCATAAAATTGCAACATTCCTTCGCTACATAGATATTAACGCATTCACTGCCATCGACGGCTATAGACGTCAAAAATTCATTTGAACTATTTCTTTTAGTTTAACATTTTTCCCACTTTTGTTAAAAAGAGTATGAATACCTAGAATGTTTTTTATTGTATTAGAACAGATATAAAATTTGTGATAAATCGTGAGTTAACTAGTGCAGTCATGCAATTAATTAATTAAGTATTAATACAAAATTGTAATCGCCTGACGCCCCTAATTTTTAATAATCTTTTTTTTTAAACAAATAAATACAAGATCATTAAAAAAAAAAAATAATAATAATAAAAAAAATTAAGAAAAGATTATTAAAAATTAGGGGCATCAGGCGATTAAAATTTGTTATCGTAATTAATCGCATGACTTCACTAGTTAACTCACGATTAATCACAAATTTTACATCTGTTCTAAATGTACAAAAAAAAATCTAGGCTTTCATACTCTCGTTAACAAAAAAATAAATAAATATATATATATATATATATATATATATATATAATAGACACAGTTCAAATTAAAATTTTGACGTCCATTGCTGTCAATGGCAGTGAATGAGTTAAAGATCAAAGATGCAGGCCTATAGCTGAGACGCACTCCGCACCAATCTTACGACATCAGACAGCACCGATTTGAAAACAAATATTGACATTGAGATATAAATACAATGTCTCATGGCGCATATAGTCTCGGTATAGCTCATGATATAAAAGGACAAACAAACAAAGCCTGCTTGAATGTCTGCAAAGGGACGCTGCAAAGCAAAATAAGCAAACCCTCCATAAAGATAAGCAAACACCAGATGGCCAATAAGGACTCTGAGACAGAAACAGAACATTTGGAGTGTTTAAATGCATATAATGATTTGCAAGAAATTTCTCTTGTTTAGGGGTGGGGTAATAAATCATAGGGTCTTCTTTCAGTACGGGTTACAACACCTCCACTTGTTCCCCAAACATGGCGGAGACATGTTACATAAGTTATCGACCATGTTTGCCTTCCCTCTGCTCAGCGTCAAGTATATGACAGGAGGTCCATATAGAGTTCCGTCCTTCCCTTCCTTTCCTTTCCTTTCCTTTCAGCTTGACGTCAAGTGACGAGAAGTGAGTCAGTGGGGCCTTTGACGCGTCCCTGAATCGGGCCAATGAACATCGGAAAGCGAGTCACTGAGTGATATCCCGAGGCGAACTCTTGACCAAGAGGGCTTCTCCTTACATTAGACACAGGCTCACTGAAAGGTTAAGGCTACATTGTAAAAAAAAAAAAAAAAAAAAAACACAAAAAAAACATCCTGGCCACCATCAATTCACATCGGTTTCATTGGCAGTGCAAGAACAATATCGCTTGGGGGCAGTAATGAGCTTGTGTGCTAATTGCCAAATAGACCCTACAGAAGAGCAAGGAAGGGCAATACATTAGGTACAGTCATGGTTTGTGCTAACATTTTCCATGTGGAGAGCAAATGTGTATTTTTATCATTTACAATACTGTTGACTGCAATTTAATTGGCCGATATTAGTTTTGTTTTTAACTCATTTACTGCCATAAATTATTTTCTTTTTTTAAAGATAATTGAAAAATTCGGTGCGTCAGGCGATTAAAGTTTTTAATCGTAATTAATCGCATGACTTCACTAGTTAACTCGTGATTAATCACAAATTTCATATCTGTTCTAAATGAACCCCCCAACAAATCTAGGTTTTCATACTCTTGTTAACAAAAGTGAGAGAGAAAAAAATGTTACACTCATAGAAATAGTTCAAATGAATTTTGGACGTTTATAGCCGTCAATGGCAGTGAATGAGTGAATTGATTGACAGGGGGAGGGTTGTTGGGGGGGGGGGGGTGTCTTTTTATTATTTCACATTTGAAACCTGTGTTTTAATACATTTCAAAGACTTTGAATGTATTTGCTCTCTCTATGTATTAGAATTTACCTACAGGTGGGTTGGAAATATATCCCCCATGATGAATGAGGGTTCACTTGTATTCACCAGGATGTTCAGACGAATGGTTAAAAAAAAAAAAGAAGAAGAAAAAAAAAAAAAAAAGCTGACCAGGTGACTCGAGCTTCCTCAGGGCCTCACGGTAATTACGCTAACACGACAAGATGCTTAGGAAGGTACAGAGGAACAGGCAAATTGTTTGGCAACCGGCCGGCACGGACTATTAACAAACCGCACCGAAAAAGTTTGGTCTCGTCGATCTCCCTGTGACCTAGAAACGTCTCTCGGAAGAATACAGCCAAGCTTAACCACCCCTCAACTATTTCTGCTCTTCTACACTTGTAGTGAAATGTTTGGAAAAAATAATCAGTAACGGTCTGCTGGATTTTTACAGTCCTTGTTGAGCCTCACTTCTCTGCGGCACAATTCACAAATGCCCCCCCCCCCCCCCCCCCGATGTAGTTTGAACAATGAAATGCGTTGTTTTTCTACTTTTGCTGATGCTTACAGTGTAGATCTCTGTCTAAGGCGCTATTTGGTCCCATGAGATTAGTATTGAGCTCATATGCCTGTTAATCGCCTTGCTGGAAGGTTACACTAAGCTCGCTGGCCCGGTTGGCGTACCCATGGCCATTTTGTAAGGCATCGTTGCATCCATGACAACAATGAATTTCATGTTACGCCGTTGGGACAGTTTTGATGAACGAAAATCATTCTGCACATGCTACTGTTTCTTCTCAGTGAAGGGCATATTTTGAAATCAGGAACTAAATACAAATCAAGAAAGTAGTAAGTTGAGATTTTGAACAGCATTCTGATGAAAGATAATGCCTTTGTCTCTGCAAATTCCAACCGCATGAAGCATTTTTGTCAACTGAAGAGAGGGTGTTACCCGTGAGAAAAATAATAAAGACCAACTTCAAATCCAAAACACTATGTATGTAAAAAGAATTAACTACTTTGGATTTCAATGAGACAAGCCTCAAGCTGTTATCGTGCATGAACCAGGAAGTAGTCTGTTGACTGAGATTGTAGTTATAAAATGGTCATTACATCATTGCCAACGCTCCAAATAAGGTACTAATTGGTCCAGGCATGAGCTGGACTAGTGTCACCTACACCTGCCAATATGTGAAATAATAAAACAGATATATATATTTTTTTATTCTAAGCGAAAACAATAACAATAAACAGTATAACAACAAAACTCGCGTGGAATGCTAGCACGCGAGGATGTGCTAGTAATACGCGTAGACGGAATGCAAGGTCGTACCGTGACGGTGCATTTAACCTGAAAGGTGTGATGGTTGGCATTATGACATAACGGTGCGGCTCGTACGATTAAAGGTGCCGACACATGAAGTCAAAGGTTTAGAGTGTTAGGGAGGGTTGGGGGGCGAGGGGGGGGCGGGGGGCGGTGAAGTCGATTTGCATGTTTCCGTTTTAGTCAAGACATTTAAATACGTTGAACTGTCAACTGAGAAAAAAGGGAAGAAAGACAGTGTTTCCTCTTTAAGGCACGCGTCCTCTGGCACGTTTTACACGTGTGGTCACGTAGAACAACACACACACACACACAAGTGATAACAGGCGTATCATGGAAGATGATCATACATTGTGGTTGTTTTTTGTCAATAAATATTCATTATTGATTGCATAATGTTTTGGCAGTGGATTCCAGGACCACACACTTCGCAACCAAATGTCTATTTTGAACCTAAGTACATCATGGTACGTTAATAATATATGTCATTTTTCATAATACATTTCCCTACGAATGTACAGTATAAAAGATCCAACCTTCAATAACAAACGGTTTGAACAATAAATAAATTAAATAATCACATACTGTGATTTTTTTTTTTCTTCAGTGCAAAAAGCTCTCGTGCATAAGAATTGCGGTTAAAGGATGGCACGAAACACAACATTAGGTGCAAAAACATATTTTCTGCAGTTTTTTTCTCCACAATAATCCATCCATCCATCCATCCATTTTCGGAACCGCTTATTCCTCACAAGGGTTGTGGGGGTTCCACAACAATCAACTCACTCAAAATTGTAATACTGCGCTATGTTAGTCCTTCATGTCATTATTATTAGGGCTATTCAAGTATAAAAACCGGTGGAAGTGCAACAAAGTCATGTAAGCCATCTAGTGGTAAATGGTGATATTACAACTTAAAACTATACAGTTGAACCCCGCCATTCGTGGAGGATAGGGACGGCGCCAACCTGCGAATAGCGAAAATTTGTGTATAACTGACGAGCATTAAAATACATTATGATTTTTTTTTTTTCGTTTTGTAAAAGCCAAAAAAATCTTTTAAAAATGATGATAGAGCTCCAATACACATTTCCCATGAAAACGGGGGTTGCAACCGCCACAATTTTTTTTTAAAATAATAATAATAAATCTGCGTGTGTGGGTCCACTTTGGTAGAGGAAACATGTTGATAATTTCTCCCATTTTTTATTTTATTTTAACTAATCAAGGAAAAAAAGAAGACACCCATTTAGCAAGAAACATTAGGAAGATACACATTATTTGTTTTAGTGAGCTACATAAAATAATGTGGCGGGCTGGATCTGGCCCCCGGGCCTTGAGACACCTGTGTTCTATGACATACCATTTGTCTCTGGTAGGAATGTGACATGCAATCAAGTACACTATATTTATACTCAAGTTAATTATAGTAATATAACTGTATCATTAGCAATTACACAATTACGATACTTTTTTAAAAATGTTTTAAACAGCGTGTCAATCTCTCCCTCTCTCTCACACACGCCGTACACATCTTTACCGGTGCATCTCTGCCGCGCATGCACATTTGCCTTTGCAGCACAAGAGTCAAGGTCAGAGGTGAACGACTGTGGGAACAGGGTGGTGAGCGCGAATCTGTCGGCCTTCTGACGAACAGGCCTGTAACATAAACAAGCACTCATACACACAGCAGCTCCAGACAATGCAGCCCATGAAAAGCGCACAATAGCTCCTCGGCCTCACGGCATGCCGATTGAAGCGATACAACACGCGCTAAAACAACACGGGAGCACGCACTAAGCTGGTGCGGCGGATAGGAGAAGCTGGAGACACACGAAGATTTTGTTTGTGTATTTTCGTCAGGTTGGCCAGGGTGTTGAGCAGAGTGCGGTTTGTATCCTAATAGGGGTCTACCTCAGACTTCGGTCTGGGCCGCAGCCACCTGACTAGCTTTGGTG
Source organism: Leptonotus elevatus (assembly GCF_054856555.1). Lineage (NCBI taxonomy): Eukaryota > Metazoa > Chordata > Actinopteri > Syngnathiformes > Syngnathidae > Leptonotus > Leptonotus elevatus. The sequence goes on from NC_141256.1 coordinate 11,385,942, forward strand.
ACCAGATGACATGAAATCCAGCACCCTCCCCTACTATAAATCTCCCTCGACATGTAAACACAAACACACACTGCAAGGCAGACGGATCAGCAGACATACACAGGCGTAACCACATAGACATACACACAAACAAACACACACAAGTTGGATGACAGCCCAGTGACCAGGGCAAAAGGAAAATATCAAAATCATGCGGAGCATTGCAAACATTCGTGCCCAGTGCATGGAAAATTCCCATCCCCAGCGAGCCAACAAAGGCAGCTCGTAGGCTCATAGTGCCCTCATGTGGCCATAATGCAAACTGCAGAAAGCATTAAAACGGTCTATTGTGAGCCATTAAATGAAAGGCAGGGCAAAAGAGAATGAAGGACAAAAGGTGTGTTCATTTTATTGCTTTCATTCATGACTTTACTCAAATTACATTCTGACCATTTTTTTGGGGGGGGGGGGGGGTCGATTCGGTTCCCTTGTCTTAAACACAAACCAAAAAAACGACAGCTGTCTAAACGAGAGAAGCCAAATAATTGACTTTACATCCTAAACAGTAACATGTCATAACATCATGTACTAACATAATCATTGGCTGAGCGTCTTATGTGAATGTAAAAACTTTGCATATTAATGTTAACAGCTTTTCAGGCTTGCCAAATATTGTCGCCTGGCCCAACGCCAAAGCATATAAATATAACTGTTATTCATTTAACCGCGTGATGTGCGATTCATGAAAAAAATGAGCAGCAGGATGTCACTGCCGTCACTTACAAAACTTTCTCAGGTGTGATTAACAACATTAATAATGGCTCTGTTCCATTAGCATCCCAATAAAGCGCATCGCTGATGCTTGCCAAAGCCCTGGAAATGCACGTCTTAAATCCAACAGTCATTGATGTTATTTACCGCGTCTGCGGTTTTCATGCGTCGACAGGTCAAAATGTTGAGATGGGTCGATAAAAGTGATTCACGCTGTGCCCGAAGGCGATGGTGTGGAACACTTTCTCTTGTTAAATGTGTTGTGCTGCTAGAAAAAAATAAAAGAGAAAAAAAAAAGAGAAGAAAAAAAACAACCAGCTCAACTGATTTATGATTGCGCCAGTTTGGGTTTCCACTGGCAGCGTTAAAACCAACAGAAAGCAGGATTTAATGCATTCTTGGGAGACGTGTTCACTGAGGAAGCATTAGAGGGCCATAATAAATCATTTTCTAGGAATGTAATTTCATCTGGGGGTTGCTGTATAAATATCAGAGAGGCTTGTTTATTCAGCAGAACGGCTCAACGCCGCCCTGCGCTGGCTTTTCTTCGACACATTTACATATACTCGAGGAACTTAACAACTGCGTTAAATTGACTGGCCAGACATGTTGAATGTCAACACTTTAATGTGACCGTGGTTGAAAACCCGGTGATGGCTCATTCGGGACACTTATGGGGTTATTGGGTTGGGTCCAGAGGTTGGGTGTGTATATTTGTAAATAAAATACGATGATGCCATCAAAAAGTCCTTCCTTAGTCTTGTTCGGTGCCACGAAAGCAAAACTATCAGCTTCAAAGTAGGGCTGGGTAGCGATTCGATTCACATTGATTCAGTTAAGGATTTCAGGCAGTACCAATTTTACTTTTATATGGGAGACATTCTCAGAAGTATAAATGCTGCAAATAGAAATAAACTTCTTGCTCTTAATTGGCGCATTAGTATGAAAAAATGTTTTTGAAAATTTACATTTAGAATTGAATCCAATCCAGTTACATTAACTCATTTACTGCCATTGACGGCTATAGACGTCAAAAATGTATTTGAACTATTTCTATTCGTTTTTAAAAAATCCACTTTTGCTAACAAGAGTATGAAAACCTAGGGAAAAAATGTATTGTAAATTTAGAACAGATGTAAAATAGTGAAGTCATGTGATTAATCACAATTTTAAAAAATGTAATCGCCTGACGGGCCTAATTTAAAAAAAATTATATTAAAGGGCCGTTTAATCGTAATTAATCGCATGATAATTTTATATCTGTTATTAATATACAATAAAAAAATATAGGTTTTCATAAAAAATTAAATGAAATGAAAAAAATTGTTAAACTAATAGAAATAGTTCACATGAATTTTTGACGTCTATAGTCGTCAATGGCAGTGAATGAGTTAGTCATGTATGTTTTATTGAACAAGATCTGATCAAAACAATAAATAATAATTGAAATCGATTACAACCACAGCACTATGTCAATAAAGTGGCAAACACACCGGGCTCCTCTTGGGGAACTCTGAATAACATTTGCATTTGGTAGGCATATTTAAAAGTATGGATTCATGGTTTTATGAATCGATATTGGACGATGAAAAGGAATATTGATTCAATATCGATATATCGATTTTTTTTAAAGTCACCGTTCTGCTTGCAAAAAGCTTGTTTGTTTTTTATTTTTGATGAAACCAGCTCATATTCAACTGATTACTGATTACTAAAGAATGAAACATATATTAGCAATCATAACTTTCTTATTTAAAAAAAATAAAAAAAATTAAAAAAAACACTGACACGTTTGTGTTTGCTTCTCTTTTTTCCCAGGTTTGTTCCACCTGCTCCCTCAATTTGCCTTCTCCGCTTCAAAGTTGGCATAAGCCCTACAATTCCTCTTCGCTCCCTCTCAATTCCTAAATAGCACGACTCGAAATAATCACCCTCAAGCAACAGTGCCAACCAACCAACCGACACCCCCCCACCTCGCCATTGCACTTTATGTCACCGGTACCATGACGACTGCTAACACTCTGCAAAATCCCAAACCCGACGTGAGCCCATCCCTCCCTTCTTGCCGGGATAATGAAGTCTTCACATGTTTTGGTGGTTTGGGAAACCGGCTTCATAAATACGTTTGATAGAGTAATCACGACTAAAAGCGAACAAGCCTGCTCTTTTTTTTTTTTTTATGATTTATTCAGGCTTACCGGATTGACGGTGACCTAGTTGCACAATTCCGACATGGTTTCCCCCTTCTCGTATCTGGTCTTTCTCTGCGGGCCAAAGCATACTGCACGGGCTTTGAAAGTAGGGGGTCTGTCTGTGGTGTCGGATCCCCCTCTGGGGTATTATATGCGATTTAAAAGACATGTTGTTCCTTGAAAAACCTGCATGCCTTCAGTCAAAAGGATTCGCTCATACTGTAAATTTGACTATATTTTGTGGAAAAAGTACAAAACTGGACTCCGGAATAAATCAATCCGGAATCCTCCATTGTTCCATTATTTGCTGAAGTAATCGCCCATTTGCTGTTTCTTGCTAGGGCTACATGCTATAAAAGTATTATTTTCTCCCGCCTGTTTTGCCTAACATTTATTATAGCGTGTAAAAAAAACAACAGGCAAGTTAAAAGGGGAAGTCAACCCCCAAAATTCTTGACAATAATATGTTCTATGCAGTCGGTATTTGGTTAAAATTGTGTTAGTGTAATATGAGTTAAGCAGCAAAATCCAGCAGTTTTTATCAATATCAGAAGGCGGCCATTTTGCCACTTGCTGCTGAGTGAAAATGACATCACAGTTGCTCAGGTCTTAGGTAACAAGCGATCACAGCTCAGCATCAGAAAACCGGTGAGCTGTGATTGGTCGTTGCCTGAGCAACTGTGATGTCATCTTCAGTCGACAGCAAGTGGCAAAATGGACGGCCATTAAAAAACGGCTGGATTTTCATACTCTCAAAACTCTCCAAAAGGTCTCCACAAAAATTGACCGTTTTGAACGAATTTACTGCAACTGGCAATTTTTGTAAAGCACTAGCGCCCATATTTGTTTGCTCATGTGTGACGTCAGCGTGTACTAGCATGTGATTTGGGCTATGATGATAGTTAATACTATAGATGTGCTTGATGAGAAGGTGGTTTGTTTGTGTTGAATAATTTAACTAGTCATTTATGTAACATGGGGTCATGATCAGGCTTGGGGGAGTAACGGAATACACGTACCGCCGTTACGTAATCAGATTGGGAATTTTTTTTTAACTGCATTCCATTACAGTTACAGGAAAAAAACATGTAATCAGATTACAGGTACATTTGTTAAAAATGGGGATTACTTCGAGGGTTACAATTTCTACGATGAGAGTTCGAAAGAGGGCGAGAGAGAGAGAGAGAGAGAGCACGCCCTCGCGAGTGGGACCGTTGCTACATGTCGGGGAGGTGGAAACGAACGAACTGACGAGTCGTGTCCTCCACACGCGGGCAGTTTGAAAAAGCTTCACGGACGAGAGGAGGAAATGGCGACCGGTATTCACTGGAACTTACTCGGAGCGAAAGTTTGAGCTGAGAGTCCAGTGGCATGCTACGTACGCGCTGTAGCTTCTTGCTAGCTAGCCCGCTAGCCTACAACCATAATGTGAGTTACACCTTCCAAACAAATCTTCCTCCCATTAATTCACTATTTAAACATCATACACAACATATACACGGCTAAACTTGTGACAGGGATAAAAGTTAATTTTGCAGTTGATGTCGCACATCGTCATCCTCATTGGATGACTATCTATCTATCTATCTATCTATCTATCTCTCTCTCTCTCTATCTATCTATCTATCCAGCTAGCTAGCTAGCTAGCTAGATATCAAACTGTAAGGTGTGGTTGCTTTCAGTGAGAGTTCGAAAACACCTTATGGCCTTCAATCAATCAATCAATCAATAGCCTACATGCTTTTTAATTACAAAAAGATTTTTGCTATTTGTAGGCTGCCCGGGTCCCTATCACCCGCAAATAGCAGGGGCACATTGTATAGAATATACTGTATATTGTGGTGATATTTATTTTTATTTTGTCTTCATGAGCATACCCAATATTGGAGTAATCCAGTTACATTACTTTAATATTATAGTACTTGGATTACGTTACTAACTAAAAAAAAAATTGCAGGTGACTTGTAACTGTAATGGATTACATTTTAAAAGTAACCCTCCTAACCCTGGTCATGATTATGTACATGCTAAATGTTTATTTCCAAATATAACAAATTAAATGGTAGCAGAGCTGTTAAAAATCCCCATTTTTTAAAAGTATACCGCGCAGCATCGTTGAAAACATGACAAGCGCAAGACCTGAAGCAGCTATATACAGCAGTAACAGCAATGTAGTGCTTCACACAACCCATAAAACATTCTACTTGAAGCACAGCTGCCAATACGCACGACACATGCAGCTTTAAGTCTCCATCACATCCTCCATCTCCACACAGTATTTGACTGTACAGTCACTGTGCCAAAGGTCAGCGCCTGCTGCTCGCGGAGCTTTTTCTCCCCCTCCTCGTAAAATCTGTGTGACCTGCTCTGCGGAGATCTCCTCTAATCCGAGCAGATCTGTGCAGACCACATTTTTCAATGAATGAATGTTGTGTCCTAGCCGTCATCGCTAATGTGAAATTATGGCAAAATACATGAGGAAATCTTGACTTTGCGCTTAAATTCTAAGAACCGAAATACATTATTTATAGCGCCGCATGATCCCCAAAACAATGATATCATAGAATCATATTTAATTAAATGTGAAATATTCCAATAATATTTTTGTCCACTTTTTTACGTTGGTAACAATTTTTTCATTTGCTTGTAAAAATATATTTTTTTGTAATGTTATTTCTTTCTTTTTTTTTCTTTTTTTTTTATCAGATTTCAGATTTTTTTTAAGTGTGTAAACTTGGAACGCTACAAGATAATAATATTACCAGTTTTCTACTTTGAAAAATCCAACTTTATTTTTGCAGTATAATTATTTTTCCCATAAAAATACCATGTTGTTATTGTGATTGGTTTTTTTTCAGTTTCTTCTTCTTCTTTTTTTCATTGTGAAAATTTGTAATTAGAAAATCAAATTTAACTATTATATTAATGGAATATATATATATATATATATATATATATATATATATATATATATAAATAATTAATCAATTGCAACATAAAATTTTATTCTCAAAGTATCATTTTTTTTCTCTCGTAAAAAGACATTATTCATGTAATACAGAATAAAAATTCACATAATTTTATGGTTTGATTTTCAGTGTCTGATCATTGCAAGATCATCAATGGATATGTATTCTTCTAACATTGACCCATGTAGTATCAACTTTATTCTATATTAAACGATATGGTGCTATTCTCAGAGTATTACACATTTTCCCCGTGATTGTAGTTTTCAAAATACTACAGAAAAAACGCTGAATTATGATAATCAGTAACTCATTGTTCAAGTTCTCGTAATATTATACCTTACAACTTTATAGTAAAAATAGTAAAAACGTCCTTTATAGTGTCACTTGTAAATGTATAGGTTAGCTCACGAGGGTGCAACATCTCTGGAGTGTAGCCAAAATATGACATCATGCTTTTAATTAATCAATTGCATCCTCCGCTTTCGAAACCATCCATGTTTGCAACTTCACACTGGAGGTGCCATAATTAATAACTACCCGCGAGCCATTGTCCAGAGAAAACAATGCGACTGGGTGGCAAGTACGGCGCAAAGCCTTTTGGGTGAACAAAACAATGTACAGTATTCTGGGTCATTCCGGGAAAGGCCAGTCCGGCGTAATTAATGACACATGAGTGTTTATTGCGGCGGTTGCCGAGTCATCTAAACTGCCATGATCAACTGACTCAGTGGGACGTTAAATAAAAATAAATAAAGTGCATTGTACGCTTCTGACAGACGATTGTCCGCTTTCTGCTACGTTTAATGGAAGACGAATATCGCGGGGAAAAATGAATAAATGCCTCTTTGACTTGAACGTCATGAGAGGCGCTAACCGAGGCTTTGCGTTGAATAATGCATTAGGACGTTAGCGGAAAAAGAAATATGCAATGTAATAAAGTGCCATGTTGAGTTGCTGTGATCTATCCATTTGCAATTCTCCCGCGTATGTGGGTCTTAATGCAAAGTGAATGAGCCGTTTGAGAGCTAATTCGAGTGAGACTGGAGGGATAACACAATGGCGCAATTACATAATACAAAGAAGCCACTCTTGTGGGCCTTTCAAACAGGACTGGACTCCTTTCATGCAACCCAGGGAATATGGTGACCGGGTGATGGAGTCTGCCCACCCCGCCATAGACCCACGCCAATCCCAACAATTGTTTCTGTGTGTGTATACCCACGCATATCTATCAGTGTCACAAACACTCGTTTCAGAGGAAGAGGCAAAATACAGTATTTCATGTGAATAAGGTTACAATTTGAAGTGAAACATACACCCTAATGTAACATTATTCTAATTGGAGTATTGGTGTCAAAATTTTACATTTATTTTCAGATTTTAAAGTTCCAATTTTGAGAATAAAGCACTATTAAGAATTAATTCCTGATTTTCATAGAATTATTTTTTTTAAATAAAGATAAATGTGTAATATTGCAAGAATATTTTTTTACGATTAGGAGATAATAATCGCAATTTTTTTTCTCGTACAATACAACCTTAGATCTAGTATTTTTGTTGTTCTTCTCAGAATATGATTTAGGATTTTTCATGTGTTTTGTTACATGTCTATAGTATAGCTAAAATATTGTGAGGGGAAAAAAATGAAGACATTATCTCTATAGTAGGGGTGGAAATCTTTAAATGTCTCACGATTTGATTCCGATTTTTGGGTCTGCGATTCGATTCAGAATCAATTTTCGATTAAGAGCGATTTTTTTATTCAAAATGATTTGATTGACAATGATTTTTGCTTCAATCTATAGATGTGCAAGGAATCGTAATGACTCCAGTCTGACTCGCTAATGCTAATTAGCGTGCTACTTGCGGCACTTTTATCACTCAAAAGAACGGCTCCACGCTGAAATTTTTATTTTTTTTATTGGAATAACTTCATTGTGACTTTTTTCTTCTACTCTCTAATGTGGCTACAACTTAACAGTGTATTAGACCGGGTGGAACCACACTGCCCCTCAGTGGCCAAACCGGGTACAACATGAACAGCGCTCCAAATAAATGTGCACACAGACAAAGGCAAGACAGTATAAAATAATTTAAATAAAATTGATTTTGGGACATTTCAAATCGATTCTGAATCGCGATTCTTATGAGAATCGATTTTTTGGCCCACCCCTACCTTAATAGTATTCAAGTTTAGCGTGATGATGTTGATTTCCCCACCTTTTTAGAGTGTAAATAATATGAGAAATAAGTAATTTTACAAGAAAAAATGAGAATCGGCCAAATACTTTGGGATAAAAGTTAGAATGAAGATGATTATCTTATCGTTTTTATTATGATTACATTTTGTTAGGGCTAAACGATTTAAAAAAAATAATAATGTAATGTGTTTTTTTTTCCTCAATATTGCGACTTATTTTTTTCAATGTCCCATCATCCCCTGTATTTATTTATTTTTACAAACAAGCAATAAACTAATCTACACAATAACAATATTAGCTTTATTATATATAAATGTTTTAAGTTAGACTAACGGAAACATAAAGGCAAATAAATCATAAATTAATATGAGATTTTATTTATCTACTTCAATTAGGGCTGGACGATATGGCCAGAAAATAAAATCTCGATTTTTGAAGTCATTCAGCACGATTACGACTTTAATCTAAAAATTTCAGAAAACATTTAAAGGTTTCATTTATTCAAAAATAATTCCTGTGCAAAATGTTCAGACAACAATAATGTGTACGGATTCTAAATCAGTTTTAACATATTGTAAACATGTCTTGTAAACCACCCATTCAGCATTCTGCTACTTGTACAAAATTATAAATCACAAAAATATTTTGATGTAACAGAACATAAGAACAACAACTTTTAATAATCCAAAAGACAAAATTCGATTTCACGATGTAGCAAATGTTGCAAATTTGAGGATGTATCGAATTAATTCCATTTATTGCCCAGCCCTAACTTCAATTCAAGTTAACTTAGGAAACACTTTGACTTGCAGTCTTTTAAGCGTTCACTTTGACAACTTCACAACATTTTTGCAAACAAATGTGGAGCAAACATCAATCAGGAAGTCATACATCAGATTACAACAATAATGCAAACACATCTGTGGCTTTTTCCAAGTCAACTTTTTATGTTTATATTATTTTCATATTACGGGAATAGCTGTATAAGGCGAGGGAAAAAAACTACTTAGACCTGTGTGTCTATTTACATTCGATCAATGACACTTGTTTGTGTCAAGCTCCAACACGAGCCCTCTTGATGACCTCCTGCTTTTAATATGTTGACAAAACTCCCGGAAATGCATGAACACATGCACGAGGGCGGCCCATGGGAACCAGAGCCCCCCTCCCCGCGCACACACACATCCCTATTTTCAGCCTTGACTCAATAACACTTAACTCATGGGGCTCACATTTAATACTGGGGCAACATACCACCGCACCCCCCCCCCCCCCCCCCCGGCTCAAGGGATCACTACTGGGGTATAAATAAAGTTTTTTGAATCTGAATCTGCTCCAATAAGCATGGCAGCTTGTACAGTGTTTATGAGAAAATGTCTTTATACAGTAGGCCTATGTATGCTGTGGATTTAAATGTCATATAAAATCCAACTGCCAATGCTAAAATAAATTAACTCATTCACTGCCAATGACGGCTATAGACGTCAAAAATTCATTTGAGCTATTTTTATTAGTTTAACATTTTTTTCCCACTTTTGTCAACTAGTGTATGAAAACCTAGAATTTTTTATTTTACATTTATAAAAGACATAACATTTGTGATTAATCGTGAGTTAACTATTGAAGTCAAGCGATTAATTAATATTTAAAAATTGTAATCGCCTGATGCCCCTAATTTTTAATATATTTTTCTTTTGTTGTTTTAAATCGCGTCAGGCGATTACATTTTTTAAATATTAATTAATCGCTTGACTTCAATAGCTAACTCACAATTAATCACAAATGTTATATCTGTTCTAAATGTACAATTAAAAAATGTCTAGGTTTTCATACTCTTGTTTAAATAATAAAAATAATTCAAATAAATTTATAGCCTATAGTCTATAGCCGTCAATGGCAGTGAGTGAGTTAATAGGAGAAGCTAAAAGGTGGCATTTGAAATGTTCAAAACACAAGTGTAACGCTGACTATGAAACGTAACAGAAAGGCTAATAGGAAAGTAGTAATTGGTATTTTGACAACTTTCATCACAAGCTAGAAAAATTCTCAAATTTGCCCCAATTATTGGTGTATGTACTCCCCGTTAGTGCTTTCAGAGGTTTTGCCTTCAGCAGATCTGACGGCATTAAAGATCCATTTGAGCCAAAAGCCCCCTTCCCTGCTAAAGCCCTCACCCTCCCATTTCTGACAACTGTGAGAAAGGTGTGTCTGTGTGTGCGCGCGAGATGAGAGAAGGGGGAGGTCGGGGATTTGGGGTCTTCAACTGTAAAACCTCACCCGCAGAAGATGCAACAGTGGGCTCATAAAAAGCAGCCTTTGGCAAGCGCTGGGCAAATGCAGCTTAGTATAATTCACAAATACCAGACGGCGTGTACTGCGGTGCGCGGCTAAAACCCGCAAAGCAGCTTTCTCCCTCTTTCATCCCTCTGCCCCTATCCTCCACCTTCCAAAAACAGAAAATGATGCCAAGCGTCCAAACTGTTTATAGCCTCCTAATAGCGACATGCCAGGGCATCAAAGTGCTAATAGAGAGTTCAGGTCCGACTAATAATATCCATCCCGATATCCCACACTGCACTGTAAACGGTAGCGAGAATCATTTCAGCTGATACAGTTGTGACCAAATGACTAAACAGATTTAAACGTACACTGAATCATATCATAAATGTGAGATGATGGAAACTGTTATTGAATACGTCCAATAAACGTGCGCTTAAATTGCGTTGGTAGGATGAGATATTACAAAAAAACAACAAGGAAAACAAGCGGGTGCTGTGTTTACTTCTCGTCATTTTGTTTTTGTATTTTAAGGTGTTCGGTACTCGTGGAATCCAAAAATCTGACATCGGAGAAGCCATCCTCGTCAGTCGTGCTAAATTGCAGCTGTTTGACATATCGGTGAATCATCATGTGCATACGGAAAGAAAGGAATTTGTTGACTTTTTTTTTTTATTGTGCTAAATGACATTTTATATAATATCTCATTCACTGCCATTGACGGCTATAGACGTCAAAAATTAATTTGAACTATTTCTATTAGTTTAACATTTTTTCCACTTTTGTTAACAACGGTATGAAAACCTAGATTTTTTTATTGTACATTGAGAACAGATATAAAATTTATGATTAATCGTGAGTTAACTATTGAAGTCATGCGATTAATTACAATTTAAAAAAATTATTGCCTGACGCGATTAAAAAAAGAAAAGATTATTAAAAATTAGGAGGGTCAGGCGATTATTTTTTTTTAATCGTTATTAATTGCATGACTTCACAAGTTAACTCACGATTAATCACAAATGTTATATCTGTTCTAAATGTACAATTAAAAAAAATCTAGGTTTTCATACTCTTGTTAACAAAAGTGGAAACAATGTTAAACTAATAGAAATAGTTAAAATGAATATTTGATGTCTATAACCGTCAATGGCAGTGAATGAGTTAACAAAAGTACTAGCAGTATCAGTCTTCTGTATCGGTGAATACTTGTACTGGTATCGTACTGAAAAAAAATGGTATTGAACATCCCTAATATATACTGATTTCTTCTTTTTAAGTTTCTGAAACGATCTAATTTGATTCAGAAGGAGAGGGGGCGGAGAGAAAACAGCACTACAGCAAAGTGGAGACTGTGGAGTAGAACACTGCAGCAGGGAAAATTAACATAGCAATGTGTCATTTGTGGCTATGTTTCCTTAAATGTTACAATATTTTTAAATAATGAGGTACCAGGCGCGGCAGGCTTGGAACCCAGGCTAACTGGGTACTAAATTTTGCAAGTGGAAATGCGTCAATAGCAGGTGGATACCAGGGTTCTAATTATTTTGAATTTTTCATTACAGTTAGTTTTTATTTTGTTTTGACTTTTGTGGTTTAAATTTTGTCAGTTTAATTAGTTCTTGGAGCAACTTGATTGGTTTTTATTAGTTTTTTATTTTTTCCAAAAATGCTTCATTTTAGTTTAATTTTTAATAGTTTAAGTACTTTAAAAAAATTAATCCATATGAACGGTAAGGAGTGCTGTCCAATAAGCGTCATTGATGGTAATTCAATTGACAAAGCATGAACAGGTTTTGAAGCGGTACAATGCTTCTGAGGAGGCAGCGGATGGCAGTAGATCAACGAAGGGGCTTCATTGACAACAGGAATAATAAAGCCCTCCTACCTGGACAGCCTGCAGAAGCCGGGCGCATCGCTCCCTCACGTCTTCAAAAGGACACAGCTTGGTGAGCATGAGGAGGTGGGCCAGGACGCCGTTCAGGTCGTTGCTGGGGGGAGACCCGGATCTCGGCGAGGGCGATGGCGATGACGCCGGCGGTACGGGCCCGATGGCCTCCACTTTGCTCAGGACTTCTTGGCGAATGTGCTCCATGGCGGCCGTCCTGGAGCTGGCGTCCCGGTTGGCCAGCCCGTCCCACCTGCCCAGAGTCTCCTGGTCTTGCGCGTCCATCCTCTGATATGGAGACTTGATGTGTGTTGTTGATGTACAATAAGGCTAAGGTAAACATGAGCACATGAGACCACTTAAAATTGTACAGTAATGATACACACGTATCAAATATCTATAACTGTATATGTAAAGCATTGAAAAACGCATTATTGGAAAAAAAATGGAGCACTGCAACAAAATGGAGACTATGGAGGTTAATTTACTGCAATAGACTAAACTAGAGTGAGCATGTGTAATTTTTTGGGGTAATTTCTAGCTACGTATTCTCACAATTTTATTTGAGAGGAGAATAAGGGTAGTGATTAAAAACGGAGCGTTGCAGTTATCTAATAATGTACCTTAAGTCACGTCATGAGGGTAAGCTGTGTGTTTTGGCGCATCCTAAATTGTTACAATGATGCTGCTTATATTCAAGAGGACGCTGAAGGTGGTGAGGAAGCAAAGCGCTTCAGCCAAGTGGAGACTGTGGCATACTCGTTTAATACAACAGCAACAGCGTGTGTGTGTGTGTGTGTGTGCGCTAAATCATTTCAAGCTGTGTTTCCTCAAATGTTACAGGAGACTGAGGGCAATGAGAAAACGGAGAGCTGCAGCAAAGTGGAGACTGTGGAGTATAAAATATATATTCAATGCGGTAAGCGAATGTTAGCATGTGTAGGCTTTTTTTTCCACTACCTGTGTCATAAAATGGTACAATGACACACCAAATGTATTTGAGAAGAGACTAAGGGCAGCCACAAAAATGGACCGCTGCAGCAAAGTGGAGACTATGGCATTTAAGACTGCATAGCTAAATATTTTAATACAAATAAATGTGCATATAACTATGAAAATGGGACAACTAATGTCCATGTACGTCAAATAGAAGCACCTTCACTGCCTTCCAAGAGACATCTAGCAGGGGATTTAAACCAACATCATGTCAGGCATTGTTTAGCATACTGATATTGTCTGCCCCCACAAAAGTAGCCTCATTAATATTGACAACAATCTTTCACATCGTAAAATGTGTTTCAACCACTTAGCTACTCGCTCGTAAATGACAAGTTTGAACGCCAAAACGTCATGAAGAAGAAAAAAAAAAAAGCACAAATACCGAAGCTTGCCTGCCAGTCACTGAGCTCCATTCAATCTGCTCCCTTGCCAGTACAGTGCAAGTAAAAGGGCAACGCCGCTTGTCAAAGACGTGTTAGCAGTCAAAATATGGCAGAAACAGAAGGGTGTCGTGAGTGAAATACTTACTTAAGTCACATTCTTCGGTGCTGGTCTTGCAACGGGACACCTTACCACAGAAGTGACCAGTCGTTCGCCCCGCAGTAATATCACAAGGAGGCAGCAACTCCAGGGTAAAAATTTGATTGATAGCCGCTGCGAGCCAATAGCAAGAGGTATTCTGTGCTCAGGGGCGGTGCAGTGGCCGATTTGGCAGCTGATTGGTTAGTCATCTGTTACCATGCTGGCGAGGGAAAGCTTTCTGGGAGTTGAGTTCTCTTACAAGCTTCCTGACGCTTTTGTTTAGCCAAAGCTGGCTTTTTATAAACTACAACTCCCATTGTGCAACATGCTATAACGGTCGCCCCCTCCCTACCCCACCACCTCCTCAAGTTGTTTATCACAAATAAGAGAGGGGAAAAAACACTGAACAGAAAAAGGGGGAGGTTTTGTTCACCCCCTCCACTCTTGGATTGTTTTTGTTTAAATGACGTCATTCTTATTTGTGAAACGAGCGAGGAAGGTTAGAAAGGATTACCATTTCCTAGTAAAGGTTTGTAAAGTATGTCCTGGTGAAACCTGTAGACTGAGTGAGAAAGTAACACGGAGGTAACAAAAGATAATAGGTTAATAAATGTAATGGCTATAGGCCTATATAGCCCTTGTGTACTATAAACAGGGTTAGCAACGTTTTAGATTGCTTATTAATTGCTTGTTAGACATGCTAGGACGCTTAGCATATTAAACACACAACAAAGAATGCATTTGCGTACAAGTAATCGAATTATCTCATGTACAGCACAAATAATGTGTAATTTGGATTATTATAATTACAAGACCTTATTTCAATCGTGCAAACCTTTGACTTTTGAGTCACATTGTCGTTGAAATAATCAATTACTCTTCCAATTGAACAACACGTGTCTATGAGGAAATATTTACGAGACATTGACGTTTTTTTTAATCGCGTAATCTGCAAGAAAGTGTGCAAGGAGATGGCGTGGGAGAGGGCGGAACTAGTGTGCAGGCGGAACAAGAATCGAGAAGCCGGGAAAGAGAGGGAAATTTAAATGTGAGGACATTCTGTCAAAGCAGCTGCTATAGCACGAAACGGCTAACGCAAATATCGATCAAGAGCACTAAATACAGACCCACGGTTTCTGTTCTGAACGAGAATACCTCGTAATGTTAAAGAATGGAGTTGTGCCACGACCAGGTAACGTTTCGAGTGTAGCCGTTTCGCTCGGAGTGTTGCTAACTGTTAGCCTAGTGTTGCGAAGTTTTGGTTTGTCTTTTTAACCAGTGAGTGTAACACCATTTTTTATATAATATAGTTGTTTCTATCTTCGCGGATGAAGCGGTTTGCATTTAATGGCGTCCGTAAGTTAGTTTTTAATGCTGCAGGGAGACTTCCCATTTCTACTTAGCTCTACAAATGGCGCGTTCGCGAAAACTGGTAGATTTCTGGCTGTAAAAGTAGATTTCACTGCTGCCCACAAGTGTGACGTCACGGCAAAATGGTACCGCCCACGTCGAATATAAAACGTTAAACGATTCTATAAACGGCATTGATCTGTATGATTGTGTAATACTAGGTAGCAGCATTCATCACAACCTGTTCTGTGTGATGTTATGTGGGACAATGAGAAACTTAGCATCATTTTTTATGCCCCAGCGGCTTCAAATGCAGCACTAATGCGGTACTTGATATGACTCTCTTTAACAATGGTGTGTTCCATAAAATTGGATATTTCAAATCTGGGCATTTTCAGAATCCCCCCAGTCTTAGTAGTACCTGTAGTAGATTGTAAAGGACGTTTGCCTTGTTGTGTGTAGCTTTCAGACTCGCCCTCCAAAAACAGCTACATAGGAAGCTACTACCAGCCTCCAAACAAGATGCTGGCAATGCCAGGCGAAGCGCAGCTGGCCCCCAAAGGTGCAGAGCCCCCGGTCGAGAGTCCTGGGCCCCAACCGACGAAACAGAACAGCCAGGGTATGTGAGGTGTTGGGATCTTTTCCTTTTGTCACTGTCCCTAGAATATATATTTACAGGTAGAGTATGCTTGTCTCATATCAGCTGTCGTGGACGCACTAAGGACCCTTCAGGATAAAATCAAACGCCTGGAGCAGGAGCGGCTCCAAGCTGAGAAGAGCTACCCGCAGTTGTCGCATGACGCGAGGAAACATGAACCCGTAGCCACGTCAACGAGCTTGCCTGCGACGGAGGGCAATAACAGGAGAGGTAACCGCATGCAAAATAGTCCGAAATGCAGCGAGCAACACAAAGCAAGCGACGGCTCATGACTGAAATGTGTTTTTTTGTTTTTTCGTTTTTGTTTTTACAGAGCTGGACTCCAAGCTGCAGTCTGCCGAGTCTCGCTGTAAAGTGCTTGAGAGGCAACTCGACTACATGAGGAGGATGGTGGACGGGGCACGGCAGGATAAAGACGCACCGGTGGACAATCAGGTATAACTGACAATCCAATTGATAGAACAATTGTAATTAAAAATAATAATAATAATAATAATAATAATAATTAAAAAAATATTGAAAATTATTATTATTATTTTTTGATTTTTTAAATTTATTTAAACTAAACGCTATAGCAGCAAGAGAAGCAGCCAAGCAACCCAGACAACCACGTTCAGCGCGAAAAGCTGCAGAAACTTGAATCGGAGTGTCTCAAATTGAGCAGAACACAAAACCTGTCAGAGGTAAGATTGCTACATCATTTATGTTATTATCTCAAACTGTTTTTTATTTTTTTATTTTTTTTTGGGGTAGTTATTCGTTTTTGCTCCGCTATTGTCAGATGAAACTTGCCGTTCTGGAGCAGAGGCTTCTGAAGGAGGAGCATGAGCGTAAACTTGTGCAGGAGAAAGCAGGGCAGGTATGTCAAAAATTCAGTCGTTTTATTTCAAATCCAGCGCGGTGCCGTGAGACCCAACTTTTACACCATACGTCCACAGCTGCAGCGAGAATTAGACCTCAGCCTCCGACTGTCTTCTCCCCCTGCCGTCCAGCAGACTAAGCCGAAGAAGACCCCCCAAAAGCCCATTCTGGTATCGTTTGAAAGACGCAAGATATGTTTTAACGGTGTCGAAGTGGCGGAAACTGACCGTGTTGTATTTTTAGAAATCCCCCAGACCCAATGGGACGGCGTCACCAAGGCACAAAAGCATTCCATTTGTGGCAGGAATGGTAAGTAGCATCTTACCAAAAAGAAAGCATCTAACACACTTTTTTTTTTTTTTTGTTATATATATTTTGCGTTCTCCTTCCAGTCGACCAACCCGAGCCACTCTGTGCACGCCAACGTGCAGAGCATCCTGCACATGATGAAGCACCACCAGCCTCAGCTCTGCGAGCGGGTGAGCGCCCTGCACCGTACAGGCTTTGGCGCCAGGAAGAGCCTGCGCATGGACGGCCAGCCGGTGACCGCCAGGCGAGACGGGGAGCCCGAAGCCGACGCCCAGTCGCTGGGCTCGCTGTCCGACCTCCTCCTGGCCCTGCAGGACGAACTGGGACAAATGGGCTTGTAATTACAGCCGAGATCGTCGTAATGCGCGCGTTTGTCATTTTTGCTGTTGTTTACATGCGGCCGTTTCAGTGAACATCAGGAACTGATGCGTCAGATCGACGCCACTCAGCATACGGAGCAGCGGCGCGAATTGCAGAGAGAGTTGGAAAGTATGGTGGCCAGGATGGACAAAAAAGGAGCGCAGATCACTAAACTGAGGAAACACCAGCAGACGGTATGGACGAGCAGGAAATTCTCTTTGTAATTTGTCCGTATTAATTAATGATAAAATATTTTTGTTCTCTTAAGTATTTACCAATTATTATTATTATAGCCAATGTAAAAAAAATAGTTTTTCAATTTACAATACATTTTAGTCACGTTTTTGTGTACTGTATATATTTTAAATTGACACCAGGAGTTAGCTTCTGTTTTTAATTGTATTGTTTTAATTTATTTTAATTAACAAATACTTCTTCTTTTTTTTAGGGCCGACCAATTAATCAGCCAGTCGATTTAATCAGCCAAGCTCTTTTAAAATGTGTAAAAAAAATAAAAAAAGAGATAATTTTTCAGTTAAAATAGGACAAAGTATTATAAAACAGTCAAGAGCTAAATTGCCCAATTAATTAATTATATAATTTTATTCTGCCAATGTCAGAATCGGTATCGGCCTTAAAAAAAACATTTGGGCCCTTATTTTTCATTGTTGATTTGTCAAATGACAGGAAAATATATATTTTTTAATATGTACATATCAACCTATACGCATCATTAACTCTGTTAATTAGTAAAACCTTCATTAAGCTTTTTTTTTTTTCAAGCCTGAAACGTATTCCCATCATTCTTTCAGGTCCACAAGTTAACCCAGCAGCCGTTTGCCATCAACAAGTCGACCAAGAAGCCGAGCGCCGTGCAGCCGTTGTCGACGTCTCCTGCCAGGCCCAAAAATCATCATCAGGAGAGGCCGAGCAGCGCCGGTCAGCAGAGCCTCCACATTCTCAGGGAGACACAAAAGCTGCGGAACAGCCTCAAACAAGAAGACATCTGCTGGGAACCTTAGTCAAAAATGGCTATGTTGTATGTCGTTTTTAAATCGTATTTTCAACTGTCATGTTGTAATGATCTACTCTAAATTATATATTGTATAGTTTTAATAAAGCCTATTTTTCGACACTATTTTTTGGGCCAGTTAATGCAATGATTAGTCGCATGGTGGCAGTGTTGAGCCAGTGTCATACAACTGGGAACGGTGTCGTATTTCAGAATGTAACCAGACTGTTTGTATGGGGTTAGGTCAAGAGATTAAAACAGCTGTGAGTCGCCTGAATGTGGTTGAGTCAAAGGAGTTAACCACACTTTCCGGTATGCTTGAGTCAAAAGTGCTTATTCCTCTTTGAATTCAACCGGAACTACTTGGAACAGAAAGAAGGCAGCACTTTTGAAACAAATGATCTAATAACATAAAAGATAGCAAGGAACTAAACCAAAATGATAACTTACCTTTTTTTCCCCCAGACATGGCTTAACCTGAATAATATTAAAATTATGACGGTCCATCGTGCAATTAATGTTGGTTTGCTGTTCAGTAGTTTTTTACCATACTTACATACTGGCTCCCTCTAGAGGTACACACTATACTAAATTAAAGTTTAAACCGCATGTTAACAATGACTTTCAACTTTTTTTTTAAATCCAGGATATTCGCAGTTGTATTTAACTTTTAAGCACAATACATAACATTTTAACGGGCTCCAGGTGGCGACGTGGTACTGTCACTTGCCTACGATGCAGGTTGGCGAGGATTTGCTTCCCCGCCTGGGAGGCCGTGTTTGTATGTGGGTGAGTCAAAAAAACAACATAGCATTTTAGCTTTTAGAATTATTTTCAAACATCTAGATACAATTGTTAACTTTTGCGAGTGTGTAGTGTGCCTGTCTCAGTTGTCGGAAGCATGTCAGGGAGTTGAGACGCAGGAGGAGTGGGGGTACGAGTGTTGGAACGCTGCCATCAGTGGCCGGAAATGACGCTGTTGTGTGAAACCCGGAAGTCTAAAGTCCGTGGGATCTACCCTATTGAATCATTTTAGGTTTTTATTTTTTCTTCCTATATTCAAGTACATTGTCAATGTTATGACAGTGCTGGCAGGAAATGTGAACGTACTTAACCATTTTTAACTGTACTATTGAGGGGGAAGCTTTAAAAAAAAAAAAACAAAAAAAAAAACAGACGAAGCATGGTGCTACAATTGAGAACCACTTCTCACTTCTAAATAATTTGGTGGTTTGTTTGTTCTGCACTATTACCAGAGAAAAAAAGCTGCCGTAACATTCACAAGCATTAACATGACACCAGGAAACTGCCCTAAAATTTCTGTGTTAGAACTAAAACAAGATCAGACATTTATCATCTATATTCCAAGTCAAACAAAGACAATTATTTGAACAAACTTTATTGGGTCAACAGGCTGCAACATTTGAAAAACAATGCAAACACATGGAGAGACAGTGAGAGAGAGGGGGGGATGGGGAAACAATATTTTTTTTTTTGGTACATAGCCATTGGAATCGTACCAAGAAGATGATGGGATTATGTCTCGAGAAGGCAACACAACAAATGAATGGCACAATGTGTAGCAATGTGGCAAGCAGCCCATTGGGCCATGCAGGGAACGCTATAGGTTCGTTTTTTTAACACATTGGAAATAAACACTTATAATAGTGAAAGATTTAAAACATACTGGCCGGCTTGAAAAGTCATCCGGTGACTTGTTAAAAGCCTTCTTTCCACCATGTGGTACAGTTTAGTACATTTTATTGGGCTATGATTATTATTATTTTTTCAATGTGTCAATATGGTTTGATATCCTCGTACGTTGCTGTTTGGTTATTGAACAGAATGGTCCGCATTCTCCCATGTTCCAATGGCGTTGTATGGGAATAAAGCCAAAAAAGAGCAGCCGAGTGATTCAAAGCAGCATCTCTGAATCATACCATCTTAAAAATGATCCAAACTGTACCGCCTAGTGGAAAACGAGGCTTTAAATCGGGACATAGAGAGCGACTGCCATTGCCAAAATGAGA
The DNA here is from genome assembly GCF_054856555.1 of Leptonotus elevatus. Classification (NCBI taxonomy): domain Eukaryota; kingdom Metazoa; phylum Chordata; class Actinopteri; order Syngnathiformes; family Syngnathidae; genus Leptonotus; species Leptonotus elevatus. Next base: position 11,406,320 of record NC_141256.1, read on the forward strand.
CGCATGTTCAAAAACTTTACACAAAATGATTTTGAATTTAAGGCTCGGCGTGACAACAAACCACGACTGAGAAGCAAGAAAAGAAAAAAAACTAAACTGGTCAGAGTGTTGCTAACCATTTATATGAACAACTATGGGTTATTTTTGCACTCCTACAACTTTTGAACTGAATAAGGCACTTTTCCTGAAGATGTGCTGGCAAATGAGTAAGAAGCAGGCGACACAATGAACATGTGTTTGGGTGCAGCAACAATGTTAGCATGTGACGCTCATCTTTAAGGAATTCAGGCCCGATGATGCAGCAGCATTGGCGGATGCTTAACACTCGAAGTATTTCTGGAAACGTGGACGAAAATATGATGTGGCTCAGGCAAAAAAAAGAAAAAGAAAAAATAACTCACTGTGCGTCTTTGGGCTGTAGCGAGTTTATATTCGATACTGCATGGCCTCATAACACACAAGCGTTTGATTTGGTTTCAGTACAAACAAAGCTCGTCAGTGCAATGCTGAAGTTCCATTCCAAAACGGAGGAATTTGGCGTCGATGGCTCACGGTTTTCAAGGCATTCTCTTCATGACTTAAGTGGTTTTTCATTTTCAGTGTGGAAAAAAATCCAAAGTAGCAATTTGGCCTTAATTGTAACATCAAGAGGAAAGAAGCATCCAGCATGCAATAAAAACAACTAAACAGTAAACACCACCATAACCTTCTGCGACGAGTTGTGTAAAGCACACACCAAAAAAAGCAAAGAAAAAAAAAGCAGATCGATCCTTCATTAAGACTTCCCTGAACTTCACGAAAACCTAACAAAAACGAAGACGACTCAATGACGGCAAACAAAAAATCACACATAGCAGCACACAGCCAACCGGATTTCTCATTTATAAACATTTTTCTCAACTATAAACCTCCAAATATAAACTAAAGCTACTCGCCGATTGCCGGGAGTGTCGCGTCATTAAGACAACACATGAACTTTGCTATCTACTTTGAATGGGAGTGGGAAGGTGTTCAATATGACCAATAATAAGCCGAGGCTTCTATTGTCTTTCCATGGCTAACTAAGGCTCTTCTGTCCAGCTGGGGTACACGTCATTGCACTCCAGCAGGTAGAAATACAATCATCATCATCATCATCATCATCATCATCATCTTTCCCTCAAAGTTTCTTCGTCAAACCACACCGGACATTTAAAGGCACTTGACACCTACTGTATTATGGAAAAGTGCACGCCGCTTGCTTTCAACTCTTCATTAAACTAATTTCTCTACATTCCTAAAAATACTGTACAATCTTTCAATTTTGAAGACCACCCCTGCAACCGGACAGCTGGTGGGATCTAAGGTGACGACGGACAGGCGATGGACGATGTTTTTATTGCATCTAACTGCCCCTTTTAGGGCCGTTGTAATCTTTACAACTGGTTTTCAACCGGTGATCTTTGACCAGCAAGACGACAACAACAACAAAAAAATCGAGCCACCCGCCCGACAAATGGCTTGCTAACAGCAGCGGGAATAATCTTAACCTCTTATATATAAACTATGACCACCATATACAAGATAAAACGGTTTTAGGGAGAGGGGACAGACAAACGATTGAACGCGCTAAAAGCTGAACTGAACTTTTGCAGTTGTCACATTAAACAACTTCAACAGTGTTTCCTTTTTCGCAAACGACCGACTCATTTCTATGAGGAGGCTTTTTAATAACATCAATTTGGAGGAATAACTCTTTTTAAAAACGCGCAAGAGGAACAAGCTGGGAAACACTGTTGGAGTTATCCAGGGAGGCGGACGGGAGTGTTTTGGTTGATGGGGAGTATTCTGAGAGGTGTGGACCTGATCGCGGCGCGGCGCGGCCTCAAAGGGTGTGGTAGTTGCGGTCCTTGGACTTGCAGAACTTGTAGAGGAAGAAGATGACCGCCTGAAGTCCCAGCACCAGCACGATACCGCCAATGAAGCTGGCGGCGTCGAAGGTGGAGCTCCTGTGAGGGGCCGGAGTGGATGTCACTGGGACGCTTGTCGTGGACCCGCCTGGAGGAGGTGACATCAATCAAATAAATGAGTTGGGTTTTTTTACAGTCTAGGAGAATACAACTAAAGTACTGGGGGGCATATTTATTAGGGCCTGGCAGATTATTCAACTGATATACTTGCCTTTAAAATGGTCATAAATGGTCTTTTTTGGCAGATTTTTTTTTATAAACACAAAAGAACAGAGGAAAAATACATTCAAAACATCAATTCAAACATTCATCCCAATAATAAGTATAAAGGTATTTAAAAACAGAAAAAGTACCAGAATCGGCATCAGCCTAAAAAAAGAAAAAGATTAAAACATTAATTAATTAATTTTAAAATCAATTTCGGTCGGGTTCCAATATTCATTAAATTAAAAAAAAAAAAAATTTCCTCTGTTGATTGTACAAAGGTGTAATCATTCCTAACTATATGGCCAGGTATTGACAGAGAAGCTGCGGGACGTAGCTTAAAAAAATATTATTACATTCGAAGTATTGCAACAATTTTCTTGAAATATTTTACTAAAATAAGACTCAAAAATCTAAATAAAAATACTTAACCTTGTTTATGTCAAAAGGCGATTTTATGGGGAATCTGACTCATCCCTAAGTCCCAAATTTCATCTTAAGAAAAAAAAAATTTCTTAAATATATATATATAAAAATATATATATATATTACAGAAAATATTTTTTTCTTAAATATATATATATAAAAAAATATATATATTACATCTAACAAATTATTGTTGTTTCTTTTTAACACTACATCTGAAAAATGATCACACAAAAAATACACATTTTATCTTGATAAAATGTTACAATCCAGAATTACGTTTGTATTTTTATTAAATTGAAAAATGCATTTTATTATACTTATTTTCTTTTTTCAAACAATTCTCTTTTAACCGACTTTTCCCCCCTTTTTCTTTAAATGACTACCATTTAAATATTTTTTGTACAACTTCTGGGTGAAGATTGAAAATAAATATTTATTTTTGCAGATGCGTGCATGTGTAATGTTCCTCCTCTAAGTTGTCCCTAATTAGTTTACAAACAGTATGGCGCATGATTCATAAGTGCCATAATGTGATCGTATCTCTGTCAAAATATTGTGGGAAAATAATATATTGCAAGTTACTGATTCACGTGAGCCACTTACTTGAATTTGTGGATGCGGTTGTGGGTGCAACCGAGGTGTTGTTGTGACCAGTTGTAGGCACAGCAGTGGTAGTAATATTGGTTGAATTGGCTGCAGGTGGGTCACAGTGACAGTTAGGCGTGGCACCATTCAATATTTTTCAAGCACTAATCATCAATAAAAGGATAAAGACAACCAAAGTGTGGCACAAGTTAATTTGGCATGACAACATTTGTTACGCTGAACTCCAAATTGTACGAGCCCAGGTGCGCTGGACTATCAAGGTTCTACTGTATTGGGTTTAATCTGGTCACTCATACCTCAAAAAGCCTTGAAAAACAGGAAGTTGTGCACCTGTCGTTCTGCACTAGTTACCGTAATGCGTGACTCTGAATTAAGCAAGGCTGCAGTCAAAAATAATTAGAAGCATGGTATAGGGTGCACGAACTAAGCAGCTGGAGGAGGGGTAGCGAGGGTTACCTGAGGTGGGTTCAGGGGTGCTGCTGTAAGAGGTACTGACAACAGGGGTGGAGGTGTTTGCAGTGGCAGGGGTTGTGGGAATCAGGGTGGTTGAGCTCAGATCAGCTGGACGGGGAACCATCACCGGGAAAAGAGTTTTTTTTTTTTTTTTTTTTTTTTAACAGACAAAGCCAGACACCACGGAAACCAGACATTGAAAAACACTCCCACATTTGTCAGTTCAAGTTAAAAAAAAAAAAAAAAAAGCACACACACACCGTTAGAGACAAAAGAAGGCAGCGAGGCCAAAGAGCTGACACATTTAAAGAAAAAAAGTAACTCATGTGACTTTAGTCCAGTCGACAATGAACAATGGGAAGCGCATCTGTTGCACAATTAAACGCAAGGAGACTGTAAAATCTGATTTCAGCATTCAGAAATGCGTCACGGTTGATAAGTGACTATATCATAGCAAAACATCGGCTTAAAGGATACATGCTTTAGTTCCGCCAACGTGAACAAAACATGCAATATATTTTATTCATTGTTACATGTGACTTATGAGGTCCTTGCTATGTAATGTTGGGAGACCTACCAGAGCAGCTGGCGTTGCTACAGGTGGTGGCGTTTACATCCAGGAGACTCACGTTGAAGCAAGAGGGTGCTTGGTCCTTGGTGACGGGTGCTGAAGTACACAAGACAAATTCATGTCTTCAATGTATGTTTATTTGGATGGCCAGTAAACAATGGCTGAAAGCAACTGAGACAAAAGTAGAGTACAATATGTGGGCTACTAAATGGGTGTGACCTAACGAGTTTGTCATCTAAAAGAAGTACAACTTCCCAGCAGGAATAGTCAACAACAGGCTACTTGCTGTTTGGTTGCTTAGCAACCAGTGCCTAAATTGGACACACTTGCGTTAAACCAAGTGTGTAAGCACCGGAAATTGAGTCGTCAAAATCCAAATCTGAAACAGAGCTTTATATTGTTTGAATAGTCGTTGAATAGGGACACACCTTGCTCAACAATACAGTCATATGTCCCAATACTTTCTCTTCGCATCCCTTGAAACGAAATTGGTATATAAAAAAGGTCCAGAAATAAATAACTGGAAATAAAAACATATTTTAGATCCTATAGCAAAAATAAAGAACTGTGCCTCAGTTTTTCAATACATTTGTAGGTGAGTGCATAATCCAACCCAATTACTAATTAACCACGACACAGGACTTTGCCCCACCACGAATGTTTCCTGCCCTGGATAACAGGAAGTCTCCCGACCCCCGCCACAACATTATCTTTTTTTTGTTTTTTGTTCAGCAGGTCAACTCTCCAAACCTCTGCTGTTCTCGACAGACACGATACACATATCTGGGTTAACCCATATAGATTATCGTTGCATTTCGTTGGTGCAAATCTTGTGATTGGTTGACACACAGTGAGTCATGACTGATCATCTCATCTTGTGACTGGATTCTTTCCACGCCGTTTTCTGCACTTATAGCCTGTTAAAAGGACGCCATTCATCAATAAATTTAGACTAATCATGTTTGTTGTCATATTTGATTCAAAGCACCTGATTAACCCTAACCTACAATTATTTTTCAAAATGTTTTTTTCTCAAGACTAGAAAATCTATGCAATAAACCTGAATCATGAATAGGGTTTTGTTTTATTATCATGTTGTGTTAGAGGACTATTTAATTCATATACAGTGTGTCCTATAATATTTCTTAACTAATTTCTCCCACCAGAAGATGAATGCCCATAAATTACAGCGACACCAAGATTACAAGAGAGGCTGAAGCCACCCGTTTTTTTTTTTTTTTTAAACAATGCCAATTTACAAAAATCAGCTCCACTGATTCCTGTTTTGATTGTGTGTTAAGTAGAGTAAATGAGCCGCCTCCTTGAAGTTAATTGGGGCCAGTCTTTTGTGCTCATTGTCCTATTTAAAAAATATAAAAAATAAAAAGTACCAGCAGGCACTAGTGAGCCCCAAGGACAACATTTGTACTCCATGAGCTTAACATGGTACACGTTTGTTAATGTACCAAATATTCTACTTTTTGTTGAAAAATAAAATAGTGTTCAATGTAGGGAAAAACTTTTATTTTGCTGTAGCTGTAATTTTGATACCACAAATGTTTTACTCTCCATTATCCTTCAGTCAGTATCTTATATCGACCCATGCCTAACGGTCACAAATCAATCCTGGTTTTGAAAAGTAAAGAGCGAAACTGATTTTTGAAGACGTATCTCACAAAACTAACCACAGCTGGATCACGAGGCAGTGTTGAAAAATTTTAAATTTTCATGCTTAAGATTTGTGCACACATTTGCATCAACCTCAAGCCCCCTTCAAAAAAAAAAAAAAAAACATTTGTCCCCAATTATAATCCATTTTGGAGCTAACCCCCAAGAAGCTAGAAGCAGATTTTCAGAAATTTGGGGTTGCAAATCAATCACTGTTTTGAAAATCAAGCGCATCATGACCCATTCCAGAGCGGAACCAATCTTTCGAGCCATTCTCTCGCAAAGATTGGCACCGCTTGCTCACGAAACAGAGGTACATGCTTCAGATAATTAAGATTTTTCCACATTGTGGGTCAAAACTCCATCCAGTAATGAAAAATAAAAACAACATTCCCAGAGGGAAAACGATCTGCTGAACCACACCTTGCAGAGCTAGGCAAAGGAACAACAGCTCAAATTAACGCTCGTCTGCCAGATCCGGTTTATGATGCATCGTGCCGACATACAATATGAACATAAAAACAACTTGTTGCTTTTTTTTTAGACCGAATTGCCTGTCGTGGGTTAGTTATGTTACAGTCTAAAGAATTTTGTCACATGTTGGTTAAGTATTTTTGACACCTTTTGGAGGACTTGGCACGGTAATAAGTACAATTGTGGGGTGGAGTTTGGTAGGGCTGCTATCTAACAGGCATATGTGAAAGGTAGGGCCAGCTCTCAGATATTTGCAAGCTGGGTGACATTCGTTATATACAAACTATAGAATGAGGTCTCATATGGCTTGGCCCAGACACAAAAAAAAATTCTCTACAATCATAGCAGTGGTGTTTTGTCATAGGCTAAAAGCAAAGCTGAGCTTGGCCTACAGGCATAATAAATTCACTTCTGATGCCAAAGGCTTTTTCACATAGAACCATAAACCATGAGCTAAATGGAGTAATGATTATTCAGAAGGTGTTAGCTTGCCTCTGCTGTGTGTTTAATCTCGACTGACTCGGCACGGTCAGTATTTGCTGAGTTCAAAACAAATAAGTCATCTATTCTTGACCCGGAAAAAGGCTTTGTGAGTCAGCATTGTTACATCTGTCAATATGCTGTGTTGTACTGTCGGATCGGCTTGTTGTGGATTGTCAAAACCTGAAGCAAAAACATTCATTGCTACGTTTCTGCTGACTTCCAAAGAGGCCAAAATTGACATGCATTGTAGTCTTGTATTATTTAGTTGAACATTGTAACCTCTTTTGGAGCTCATTGGTCTACAATGTAAAATGAATTAATCAATTTCAGGGTCAAACTGACAAAACATTAACCTTTACTTTGTTTGTTTCTCAGGTACACGTGCTATGTTAAAGGACTGTGCAAATGTGATGAGAGCATAGACAATTCAGGGTATTCTGATTGCTGTCACAATCCAAAAGGGTGAAATTTGACCTGAAGGGTATGTAAGGGATCAATTATTTTTAATTATATTATGTCATTATTGTATGTTTTTATAAAATACAGTATTATGGAGTACGATTTTTTTCTCATTAATATACACATTACTATTATTATTTTTTGTCATTTTTGTGGGGAGGCTGGAACGGATTAATGACATTCCCATTCAATTTAATGTAAAAGATTATTTGAGGGAAGAATATTTTCAGTTATGAGTGTGGTCACGGAAGCAAATTAAACTTTTATCTCAAGGCACCTCTTTAAAAGAAAAAAACATTTTAAGTGACAGCTTGCAAATGCAACATGCCTTTTAAACTCTATATTCATTTTGATTATTGGGATTTTTGTTCATTTACATTTTGTCTTTGCTGTTCTGTTCAGCCGCAACATAAGAAGAACGTGGCAAGCTTTTTATAATTAAAAGAAAAACTAAACCATTTGAGATCACACTGCAAGGTAGTCAGACCAGTTTCAGAATCAAAGCTTGATATTCGGTTGACTCAACAAACCGGTCGACTCCTCAAAGAGATCCCTGCCCGTGCTCGAGTCAAGTGTGACCTTAAGTCAGTCAGGATCAGCCACTCATTTGCAAACACGCTTTCCTGTAACTAATGCCTTTTTTTTGTTTTCCTTATTCACTGGTCCGCTGTGTGAAGATAAGACAGGTTTCCTGCCACAAATCTGTTTCCTCTCCTGCATGTGTTCTAGCAGATTTACTAGCATCAGGCGCAACCACACATTCGGCCTCTGCCACTTTAACCTCTTGTTCGTAAGTAGAGTCATTCAAGTAGTCAAAATATGAGTATGTGTTGATCAAATCCAACATCGTCCATAAAATGTGACCTTAGTTGCAGCTAAAGAGCCTGTAAACGCTTTTACAGACACTGGTCTACCCTAACATAACACAGGCTGTTTTTCTGTGTTATGTGCCTATTGCAAAATCAAAACCAACTTAGTCCACCTAAGCAGATTTATATTGGTCACTTAAAAAAAAATAAAAAAATGGAGAAACTCTAGAGTAGACGAGTGAAGCCATCGCATCTTTCTACATGTACACATTCTGCTTAAGTCACCACTGTAGATACAGAACTGTCGTAAACATATGACGCAGTGTAAAGCATTTAAAAGGAAACCAGTCATCCTGTAGCATCTACTGCTGTTAACCCTCAATGTGTGATCACGATACAATAACAGTGAAATAGGGCTATTGCATTCATGCTGCTGCTGCTGCTGCTGTTTTTGTTGCCACGAAATTGACCGTGCAGCATGACATCAGCGGCGCTTCCATACATTCCCTCCATTCTCAGGAATCAGGAGTCCTAGTAGACAATTCGGGCCTCACAAAGACCGACCTGTGGCCCTCTCGCCACACATACCTGACACACATACGCACATTTAGGGACAGACAGATACTCACATGATGTGCAGTTCAGCCACTGGCAGCCCTCTGTGGCAGCGCAATCAGTACAGTGGAGGGCGGAGCATCCATCTTCTGCAAACGTATTAATTTGATTAAAAAAAATATTTGGAGATGTTTTTTTTAATTAGTATTGTTTAATGTTTGTTTTGCTTATTTTTGCTGACTTGTGGCCTTACTTTGTTCTGACGGTATGAGCGTTTTCAAACTAAGACGAATCAATACACTGTATCTTTTTGTTTAGTCACTCCATGCCTGGTATCGCTCATTGCAATACAAAATGCATTTGTGCAATAACCGCAGAAAAAGTGTGGGTGTTGAACCCTTTTACCTGGAAAAGTGTGGGTGTTAAAACTTCTCGGCAAGCTTCAAGTTTCCATCCATACAATAATTAGTATGTGAAGAAACTGTCTAAGTTTAAAAATCCTCACTTTTCAATGACTGTAGTAGGAACTTCCTTGGGATCCTGAAAATAATAAAACTTCAAGGCACAAGGACCACTTGAGACGATGTGATGCTATTTAAATATAAGATGACTTTAATATATATATATATATATATATTTTTTTTTTTATGTGACCCACCCATGAAAGAATGAATACAAGTAATTATTAAATACACCTTGGAATGGCTCCAAAGGTCAAATTATGCCTCATATTACTCAAACATCTTGAGATGGGAATGATATATTTACTGCAAAAAAAAGTCTTGATAAGTAGCTTACTGTCAAAAAAAAAAAAACTTACAAGGACACAAAAGGCTCTTGAACTAACAACCGCTTAATTTAAAAAAAAATAAAAGTGGGGGAGAATTTCTTATTGCTCAAGAAATCTAAATATTTTTGGACGGTGTCATTTTTAAGGAGTTTTCTCAAGCCTTTTCTAATGGAATCAGTTAATTGAAATTGGCACAAATTTAAATGTTTGTTTGTAAACATACTACCTTCATGGGAAAAAAAGATCTAGAATTTTTTAAGAGTATATACGGGGGGGAAAAGAAGGTAGAAAAATATATATGGAAACAGGCTTTTATTGCTCACCTTGCACATACGTGACCTTTGAACGCCTTCGTTTATTGGTTAAAATGCAGTAATTCGGTTCAATTTAATTCGCTTTTGACATGGTAACGGTCGGTTAGATTTTTCACCGATTAGCGTGGAAATAAAACTGGCTCGTCGCCAACAGGCTCATTTGTAATACGCAACACCCGAGGGGATTATGAGTGGCGTCGTCTTACATATCAATTAAACTATTATCCCTCCTGCCGTTTGCGTTCAAGTGCCATTTTCTCGGTCGTGTACGTGACGCGCTCGCGGGTGCGCGTCGAGTCGCTCGAGGCTAGTCGGCTAGCCGTTAGCATTGGCAAAGAGCGAGCGTCTGGTGAACTTACCTGAGTCTGACGCGACACACGCGCCAATGAAAGCCAGGACTGCCGCGGCAACGAAAAACACCTTCGCGTTCATGGTTGCGGGTCGACAAATTCAAGCGGTGGCAGGATACGTATCGAGAATGGGACGGCGATGATTTGTCTCGGGCACGTCGTCTCCGGTCTTGTGCTCGAGGCTGAGGCTGAGGCTTCGCTCGCTAAACTAGACACTTCCTACTTGACAGGCCATGTGACACCTTTCTACTTTGGGGGTGGGTGGGGGGAGGGGTAGGGGGAATATTGCAACGTCAACCACTGCAGCTTCCCGGAATTTGCTCGGTCTTTCCCAACATTTATTTGGGTCGCGTCACATAATTTTACAGCAGGGGAAATTTAGAAAGATGGACAAAGATATGTTTGTAATTCAGAAATATTCATTTTCGGACAAATTAAGAGGTGGAGTTTTGTTGAAGCGAAACACAGCACCCAAGGAAAAACAATCCATCAGAGGTGTGACCGATGATACAAAGCCGTATAAAGTTCGGATAGAAGTTTTCAAAAAATTTACACGTGTGAGGGTTACACAGAAGCCTCTCAATATATATATTTATATATATATTAATATTCTGAGATTATCACCATGAGCAGCTAGTGAGCTATAAAATAAATAGGCTATTGTAAAAAAATTTTTTTTTAGCAATGCTGTCAGAAGTGGGGCATGCAATGGCGATCGCACCTCCTTATTGCAAAAATAATAATAATTTCTGACACAAAATAAATTCATTATCTGTCTGTTTGAATGAATGATGCTCGATTGTGTTTATTAGGATTAACCATTTTTTGGAAAATGATGCATCACCTCATAGCCACACAACAAAACCAATTTGGAGGAAAACAAGAGACAAAAATCCATTGGAAAAAAATGCCAAAAACCGACAAAAAGCTAACACAACGCATTATGTACAGGGTAGTTTTATTATATACAGTATGGTAAACATTTCTCATGTAACAGGTACACTTTAAATCATTCATAAAGGTGCCCTTTTTCCTGTGTATGAAACCTAATGGGGGCAGCATAGTGGTCTAGTCGTCAGCAACTCACAGGACTTGAACTAGGACTTCCCTACAGATAAGCTATCGCCGCCCAAATTGTATTAATGATATTAAGAACAATACAGTTTATTAGGTCATGTATATAAATGCATGTCATGTGTTTTTTTTATGAGTTATAGTTTAAATACACCACAGTTTACAACTGTACATTCCTTCTTGGGTCTTTGATTGGTGATCGGGGACTCTTCTATCCTCTTGAGGACGTCGACACCCTCCACCACTTGACTAAAATAAACAAAAAATATATGGTTTATCAAATTGTAATATGCAAAGGTTTGAGTTTAAAAGCTGAATGTTTAGTCAGGCATACTGACCCAAACGCAACATAAGTCAAATCCATCCACCGTGTTGGTTGCAGGGTGATGTAGAACTGGGAGCCATTGCTGTGGGGACCCTTGTTGGCCATTCCTAGAGTGCCTCGCTTGTTGTGAGAAAGAGCGAAGCTCTCGTCTGAAGGCAGAGATAAAGAGAGAGAGACGTTTCAGTTAAGCAACACTGCGGATGTCATTCATCCGCTCACTGCTGTACCGTCAAATGTTGCGCCATAGATGGACTCGCCTCCATTTCCTTTCCTTTCTGGAGTAATATCTGCAAAGAATAGTAAAAACTTGCAACAACATCATTTTAATGGAATATTCTTATGTAAGATGTATAAAAAAAAAATATATATATATATATATATATATATATATATATATATATATATATATATATATATATATATATATATATATATATATATATATATATATATATATATATATATATATATATATCAGCAGCGGCCAGCAGAAGATGTTGGATTAAGGTTGTGTTTGCATATTTGTGGATGGAGGCGAGAGGTGAAAGAGAGCGTCCCGTAGCATCTGTTAAAGGAGAAAGTCCAGATAACGGTTGTTTTGGGAACAGGCCGACAAAAAATATCAGTTAACCTTGAGTTTATAGCTGGAGCTGCTCAAAGGGGCAATACTTTGCCAAATTTAACAATCCATTTTCCAAGGCGATGAGCTAACAGCTCCAATTAAAAATGTCCCCGCGGGGCATTAAAATTTATTAAATAAACGAAAAAAGTTGTGGTTTTTTTTAAGTGGTTGCAAAATTATCTAAAGGTTTATTTGTATAATTTTTTTTAATATACATTTTAAAATTAATTATCAAATGTAACTATTATGGCTCAGCTTGCAAACATCACATGACCAAACCCAGAAAGCATGTGAGCCGTGATTGGCCATTACCTGTGCCCTAATGCTGCATTCGAGGAAGGTGGGAAATCAGACTGTCCCAGTTCCGACCTCAAAGCGCTCAAGGCAAATGTAAACAACAAAGATGGCTGATCCAGATAAATTGTTTGTTATTCTGGTTAACATAGTCATTCCAAATCACGTTGTGTTATGTGAGTTTATGTAAAATAACAAAAGTATCAATAAATACCTGTTTAAAATCTTGTAAATTATGTTTTGCGTTACGTTATGGTCTGACTCAGATTAAAGCCGGTCGGTGAAATTGGGGTTCTTTTTTCTCCAAGTTCAAAGGGGCGTTCCCATGCACAATTCCTGGTATGAAGTCGGAAAAGTCCGACTTCCCATTTTCCCCGAATGCAGCATTAGGTACTGTGATGTCATTTTCAGTCGATGTCAAGGGACAAAATGGTCGCCCCCTGAGATGGATAGAATAGAAACGTGTGGATTGTTCTGCTTAATTCATATTCGACAATGCAATACTAATCAGAACATACTACAGTATTGTAAAGCACATTTTTTGACTTGATTTTTCCTTTAAGGACTGCACTTTTAATTTCCTGCATTACTTTATGTGCATTTCAAATGCTAATACCCTAGTGGTCTGACGTGCGTGGGCTGTGGCGTACCTCCGCCTTGCACCCAGCCGTTGGGCACCACCCGATGAAACAGCGAGCCCTTGTAGCAGAGCGGGTAGCCGCCGGTCGACTGGCCCCGCTCCCCTGTGCACAGAGCCTCAAAGTTCCATGACGTCTTTGGACAAACGTCCGATAAGAGCTGCGTGACAGAGAAGACGAGCGGTGAAGCACATTACTCAGCTGCAATTGCTTCAAGGATGCATTTCCATTCCTTTTCTATAGCACTTGTCTGCATTAGAGTATTTGGGCAAGAGATGGGGTACACCTTGGAATTCCCAGTTACCATGGCGACGCTATTCCCAAGGACACCAATTCACATTTTACACCTAAGGGCATCCACACAGCAAAATTGGCAGTGTTCATTTAATTTAACACCTACAGAGTTAAATTTGACACTTCAAAAGTGTATATATTGGTCCACACTAAATATATTTAATGTTTTTTTTTACACTGAGATGGGGTTAAAACTACTCTGATGGTAGTTGAAATTTAATGCTAGTCAACACTGGTCAGTGTTGATTTTACACTAGTGTGGTGTTTTCTCTTCACCGTTCGTCGATAGGTGTGAAGGCGGAGATTAGCTAGATCTCTTCTGAGCTAATCTAACACTAGGTGATCAACACTGCAAAATAACACCAATTAACTCTACACTTTAGGAGTTAAAATCAACTCCCAACAATTTAACTCTGAAATTTGAACACTTCAATTTTTGCTGGGCAGTGTTAAAACTGTGCCAAACAGATCACATGACTGTCTGTGACCAGGTAAAGTGGCTTCTTAGAAAATGTTGTTAGTATAATTGGTGTTATTTTTTAACCACAGCTATACCGATAACCTGGTAACTATTTCTGGGTAGATTTAATTTATCAGTATTGCTAGTTTTTAGCCCTTGTTGGATCAAAATGTTTGACCTAAAGCTCTGCATAACCCAGCACCATCATCACACATACATTTGCCAGGTCGAATGTGTTATATCTTTTCCCACAAGACATCAATTTACCTCAAACAACAACCTCCCCACTGGCTCTCCTCCAATCTCGATGTCCATGTAGACAAACCTGTGCTGAATAGGAAACAAAACTGTTAATTTTTTTATTAGGATTAGGATTAGGATTGGGCCTGAGGTGAAGCCTATCCCGGCTGACGTTGAGCGAGAGGCTGCACTGTTTATTATTGCGATGGTAGTTTGCAGTGGTTCGATGCGAGACTTGCCTTCGTTGCGCGGAGATGTTTCAGGTAATACTCGTCCACGCAGGAATCCTGTGGCTCGTCACACGTGAAAGCCCACTGGTCCTTGGCCCAGGCGGCGAGAGCAACGTCGTCCCCGATGAACTGTCCGTCCACAAAGCACATGACGCCGCTGGAGAACTGCCACACTTCGCCACGCATTTCCTTTAGTCACACAAGGATGTCGCCAGTGGGAAAGTTCTATTTATAGTTCATTTAGGATGTATGGGAAATTGAATATATATATATATATATATATATCTCACATCTTTCTGTTAGATTAAAGGCAAATGGTTCAGAATTTTATAGAATTTTGGGGTGACCCATGTCTCGGTATCCCACTTGAAAGGATTGACTGCACATTTCCACATTAAGAACTAAAACAGGAGCAACATTGTTATACTGGCTATAGCCAATGGTAAAAATAATACTAAATACATCACCATTGTTTATTTTATCAACTCACCTTCTTCTGATTGTCCAGAAATGCATGCCAGTCAAATTCAAGTAATGCAACAATTACTGGTTCCACAAATTCACGAGGAAACTTCTGTTTTAGTCCCTGTTTGGTCCAAAAATAAATAAAAAATAAATCACGTGAGATCATCCATCCAACGACTTTTCTATATTCTGGAGCCTAGGCCGGGTACACCCTGGACTATTCGCCAGCATCGCCGGACACGTATAGACAAGCAATTCACACCCATGGACAGTTTAGATGTTCAGTGAACCTAAACTTCTGCACTCTGTTGCATACCTCAATGATGCTCTTGGCAATGTGAAAATGTAGTTCTTTAATCAAGCCCACTATTTTGATGAGCAAATTCGGTTCCACGCCTAAAAAATAAATAAAAAAAGAGCATCATACAACACCCAGTAATAAATCGTTTTCTTTGTTTATCCATCAAATTTTGTAGGTTATATCCGTAGGACTACTGTCTGTTTTTTGTTTGCCAAAACAACAGAAAGTGTTATTTAAATGGATATTGTTGTTGTTTAGTGTTTAATTGTGTTCACTGCCATAATATTGTTTTAAGATTACCTGGCACTACTTCGTAAATGGCAGATTTATAACCTAAAGTAAAGGCTAGGCCTACAATTATATTTATGTTTTGTACTTAGGCCTATATTCTACGTATACGTTCATTTCATGTGTTTTTAATCTTAATTTTAATTATATTAATTGTACTAATAATTATATTAAATGTATACATGCGCAAATTGAAGTTGGTATGTTCCGAATGATTTGAGATACATACATTTGAGATAAGAGTCAGCAACACTACAAAACAACATGTAATCGTTGCAGTTTTCACTAACCGTTTGTAAGTGAAGCAGCCATTTCTGATGATAAGTTGGTGGTCTTTTTGTTCATCAAGCTATTTGAATTTCAGAGTTCAGAAAGTAGTTAAGTTTAATCTTTTCCCTCAAAATTGATGAAATACAGCGGAAAGTGGAGCACCGGTCTATAAACAATAACCGTGTATCCACGGCAACAAGCATTAGGCAGCGCTTGAATAAGGCGTCATATTAATGCGCACATGGCAACGTCCAGCTTCGTTCAATGGACTTCTAGTTGTCAAGTTTACAACTCAGTAATTTTCTTATCGTCGGATTTAACTATTTATCATATATTTCTATAGCTATATATTTGTAGAAGTTTCAGTTAAAAAATGTTTTCACAAATCTTACGTGATAGATGACACAAGGGATGCGTGTCGGCCAGATTGTCAGCGAATTGGATCGCGGCCCCGGGAGGCGCCTATGTTTGAAAAACATTTGACTCCATTATTGTGATCTTATGCATCGCGTCGTTGTCATGTTTTTTGCCCATTTACCGCATAGAAATCACATATTAGTGTAGCAATGGGTGTACACGACTTGTGGTCTATCCTCGAACCTGTTCGAGAGTCTGTACCGCTGTACAGTTTGAGCGGGAAGACGCTGGCGGTCGACCTCAGTTTGTGGGTTTGCGAGGCCCAGCGTGTGCAAGCAATGATGGGCAGAGTTATGAAGCCCCATTTGAGGTAATACACTCTCAAAAATATTTCAGTTACGTTAATGGTGGAAAAAGTTTTGAATCTCATTTTTTAACATCACAAAAACCTGGCATTTGATTAGGGTTTGTTTCGACTTTTTTTTTATTCACTGTATGCAGCTAACTAAATTAACCATGATGATACGCAGGAATCTATTTTTCCGGGTGTCGTCCCTCATTTTAATGGGGGTGAAGCTGGTGTTCGTCATGGAAGGAGAGGCCCCTAAACTGAAAGCAGAGACCATGAGCCAGAGGACTGCAAACCGATATGGAGGACCTAAGAAAACATCTAAATCCTCCACTAGCACCAGCAGAGGGCGCTTTAATGCAGTTCTCAGAGAGGTTGGTTTGCTTGTATACATTATCGAACATAATTGTCATCATGTAAGCATAACATTGTCACCTCTGTTTGCAGTGTGCGGAGATGCTTGACTACCTGGGTCTGCCATGGGTGGTTGCTGCAGGGGAGGCCGAGGCCATGTGTGCATATCTGGACTCTCACAGTCTCGTGGACGGTTGCATCACCAATGACGGAGATGTGTTCTTGTACGGAGCACGGACTGTCTACAGAAATTTCAATATGAACTCCAAAGTGTGTATATTCATGAGCTCTCTTGTGTGTAATGGGTTTGACTGAGATTTGAAATTAGGGATTAGGAATTTCCACAATATTATAATTACTAATTGGCGTACAGTGCACTCGAATGTGCTGATCTTGATGGAAAGTCTGATGCTAAGGATGTAGAATAGTGTGTCACAATTTATATTCACCGTATTAGACAGACCACCACAATCTAATGAGATCCAAAAATTTTATAAAATGTAATAATGCTCAGTTTTGAGTGTCTCTTCCTCATATATTTTCAAATTAAGGAAGTATAAAAAAATAATGCTAATAATTTTGGTTATTATTAAGTTAGATTATTTAAATTATTTAGGCAACACTCATTTACATGTAAAAGTTATTTCACAACATTAATTTGGAGTTCATCTTAAATTCACAATATTTTAAAATAATTTAAAAAAATGGGCCTAATTTTGTATTTCCTTCCAGGACCCCCAGGTGGACTGCTACAAGACCTCCCGTGTCCAAACCGAGATGTGCCTGTCCAGAGAGAATCTTGTCGGTCTGGCAATCCTGCTTGGATGCGATTACATTCCCAAAGTATCTACAATCCTACCTAAACAAACCACACACGACTTCTGTTCTTCTGTTAACGCACACCTTTTGATGCTCCCATAAGGGAGTCCCAGGTGTTGGTAAAGAACAAGCTCTCAAGCTGATCCAGACCATTAGAGGGCAAACACTTCTGCAGAGGTAGAATTAAAAACAAGCGGCGCTGCGTATGAAGACAACAGAGCGATGGTGCGATGATGTCGCATGTGCTGATTCTATCAGGTTCATGCGGTGGAAGGATGAGGCGGCGTGCGTGTCTCAGGGAGTCGTGAAGAAGCTTCCCCACTGCCACATATGTCGACATCCAGGTGAGTGAGCTTTGAACTCGCACCTCCGTTTGTAGCCCAGATAAAGACTGGTTGCGTGTCTCAAATATGTGTATTCAGAGTCAAAATAAAGCAAACGTTAAATATAATTCTTTGCAGGCGGCTTCGCGAGCTCAGAAAAATCCCAGCATTAACAAAACGTTATTGCTACCTGTAATTGCATTTCCACTTTTTTGACATTACCATGTAATTACATTTGTTTATTTTATTTTTTCTCTAAGGTTCCAACAAAGCACACGAACGTAGCGGCTGCATGCTTTGTGACAGTCAGCGATTCTGCCAACCTCAAGATTTTGACTACCGGTGCCCATGTGATTGGCACCACTCAGAACGGACCCGCCAGGCCCAATCCATAGAGGCAAATATAAAAAAGTATGTTGCAGTTGTCATCATAACATCAACTATAAACAAGACACGCAAGGATAAGGGTCAGAAACGCTCCCCGCATTGCTTATTTGGTGAGCCTATCTTAGCCTAAATGCTTCATATTTATTGTATTACGTAGATTTTATGCTGTTAGAAATGCATATTGTTTAAGCTCCCGTGCTTTTTATTGGTACAAGTTAACAAAACAACATATTTGAGCTTGCTGACAGGGTGGACATTTTTATTTTTATATCAGTTGATTTTTTTACTATAACAGAGTAGACATGTAAGCTTGCCAACATCCAACTACACACAATATGGTCATTAAAATAGAACGTTATCAAACCCCCCCCCCCCCCCCCCCCAAATTTTGTGGACAATAGAACCATGTAAAAAAATAATAATAAATAATTTGTATCGTTCAACCACTTATTACACAGACTGTCGCTGGAGTTAGCACAGCTGTTTTATTGGTTTTCTGTCGTTTCAGGAAAACACTGGCAAATCAGCAGTACCCGTTCACAGAGGTACAGCTGTTGCTATGCGCCTCGTTTGGTTTTATTTTGGGACAGCTGTTAAATTGGTGTGTTTGAATTTCCCTGCAAGATTATCAACGAGTTTCTGCTATCCAAGGATAAACCTGTCAAAAACGTCAAGAGGAAGCAGCCGAATATGCTATTAATGCAGGTAATGCGTTATGTCCTTCTACAGCGTTCATATATTTATTTAGTTAGTTTTTATAATTACCGAGCTGCTGGATTCATTTTGTTCTTGGGCCCCACTGGCTGTTTTCCCAGATTGTTATCACGAAACTGTGTTTATTTTCATTTTCCCCATAGAAATTTGCTCTTGAAAAGATGGAGTGGCCAAAGCACTACACAAGCGAAAAGGTTTTAGTCCTGATGACCTATACGGAGCTGATGAACAGAAAGTGTGGCAGAATTGCATCATCGCAAATCAAGCCCATCCGGTAGTCCTTTTGTTTTTGATTTTGATTAATTGTAGAATGAAAAATATATTTAGTCAAGTTTATTAAATGCAAATATTTTAAAGCTGTTTTAATGTGGATTTTTTTCCATTTCCAACCCCCCCCTTCCCCATTCCTCCAAAAAGGATATTGAAACAACGCGTGAGGAATTCAGTTTCTTGTTTCGAAGTAATCTGGAGCACACCAGGCAAGTTTAAGCACACACACACACACGGTGATAAAACATCTTGAGTGACAGGCCTGCTGCGTGGAGCAGAGGTGAGGTTGGGGTGCGGGGATGTCGTGGGGTCCTGGGGGTTGTTAGTGACTGGCTGTGAGGTGCGCTTCAGAGGTGGCAGATCACTCACAACAGCCGCTAGGTGCTAAACTGGCTTCCTCCCCGTGCTGGGCAATCTGTCATATCCAAGTCTAGCTTACTAACAAGCCAATTTTCTACCATTTAAACCTGAGAAGATAAATACAAAATCATTATTCAATTGAATTTGTATTGTTATTTTTGTTTTTATGTTATGTGTTTTTTTAAAATCTGTTATTCTACAATGCATTTTGTGTTTGAGGCATGTTCATATTTATCATAAAGCCCTTGTCCTACATTGTGATATTCTACGGAATGCTGTCTGATGAGTGAGTAATGCTAATGTTAACAATAAATGTTTTTGCGAGCTTCACAAAAAATAAATCGCAAGGAAGGACTAAAAATTGAGAGAAAAAATATGTTACTTAAAAAAAAAACAAAGGAAAAAAACTGCCTTAAAAATATTATATAATGTTATAAATACAAGAAAAAGTTAAATGTAACAGAAAAAATAATATAATACATAATTATCTAATATTCTTTTTATGAGTTTTAACTAGTATGTGTAGGCAAAATCTGATTTAACTAGAAAAGTTGCACCTCAGGTGACTCAATTTCCCTTATTTATCGTACAATTTTTTAAATTATCTATTGGCGTTCCTATTGGTGCTTATAATTCTTAAAAAGTGTTTGAATTTCAACTTGGAAATCTGTCGGAATTTGTGAAAATGTATCAACGAATATTGAGGCCTCCCCAATAACAAAAGCAATCATCTCATTTGATTGAATATATAAAAGGAAAAGAATGCGTGGAAACAAATTGTCTTCTTATTGTGCGTACCCTGCAGATCATTACGTGTTTCCAGAGGATCGGCCAGCCGAGGATCAGCACGAGGTGAGCTCGGTGGAGGAGGAGAGCCTCTTCCGCGTGGCCTTCCCAGAAGTGGTGGCGGGCTACCTGAGGGACAAAGAGAATAAGACAAAGAGTAAGTAAGATGACGCCGGTGTTTAATCAACAGCCTCTGGGCCAGATATGTACAACATATTGCTACGCATGCATGATACGTTTCCATATTGATTTCGTATGGGCCCCAGAGCCAGCCCCGCCCACCTCCTCCGTACCCAGACGTGCCAAGTTCTTCCCATGCCGAGCCGACGAGATGTCCTGATCAAAGGCACGCGGAGCGTTGTTTTGTTTTTGCAAGCGAGGCCGTTACGGCTGCTCCGACACCCGGACATGTTAGTTTGACAGCTTGGCCGGCGCACATCAAAGGCTCAGATGGAGCTGTGAGGTGTCTCCAGGTCGTGCTTCACCTTGCGCTGTAACACGGGCAGAGGGCTTCACTTCCTCTTACTTGGCATCTTTTAGAGTACATTTTACTCTAAAAAAAAAAAAAAAAGACGATATTTGGTCTCAGTCTAAACAGAGTCAACTTTATACTCAGAAGAGAGTAAAATATAAAAAATACAAAAAAAGGAACAATCACAAAATCTTCAACCACTGACCCATGCCACTCCTACTCTAATATCGCAGGTGTCAGGTGGAATCCTCGTACCTCCATTTTTGGTCTCCTTTAAGACAAACCAGCAATATGTTAACTAACAATAAGTCTGGCATAGCTCAAGTGTTAGAGTGGCTGTCTTCCATCCTGAACGTTGTGGGATCGTTTCTCTGACCGTTTTCGCATTGTTTGTTTTGACTTGACCAAAATATAGTCTTTTTAGAGTAAATTGATTGTATAGTAGAAATAAATTAATAGAACGGTAGAATGATCTGTAAAGGCAGATTATTGAGTCAAAGCACGTATTTTACTTTATTTTTCTTTTTTTAACTCACGACACAACACCATAGAAAAAATGTCGGACATCTGGTGAAATCATGTCACATTGATAGATAAACAAAGGTGAGTGCTTTTAAATGAAAGCTGAAAGGCCTACACTTACACATTTTCGTTTTTTGCTAACATTGAGTCTCTGTTCCTCTTTCAGAGAAAAAAAAGAGCAAAAAAGAGAAGATAACTGATAAAGCAGATGATGTTTCGAACCTCCTAGCGCAGATGACCCTTCAGCCCTCCCCTGCCCAAACAATGGCAGCCATCCTTCCAAACTCGCAGGAAGTGCTGCTTTTGGACACACCCGTAAACCATAAACTGCATCAGCGACTCGCCGAAAACCGTCTCGGTTCGCCTCATTCTCAGACGGACTCCTCGCCGTCCGTCTCAGCCGCTATCGACGCCCTCCATCTTAGTGACATCGACTGGGGCGCGTTGTCCTTCACGGCCACTCCGCCGTCTCAAACGGCTCCAAATTGCCCACCGCGGTCTCCCGCGAGTCCCGGCGTGGTGGATGCGGAGCTGAAATCCCCTAAACCGCAAAACTCCATTGCTGATCCAGAGCGCTGTTTTACTGATTATCCTCTGAAGGACAGGCTGCTCATGAGAAACACAGCCTTAACAACGGAAGCACGGAATGTCGTCTCCACACAACTAAACCTCCTCGTACCAATTTTAAAACCCGTAGCACACCCTCATAAAGACGGCAGTGGTATCAAAATATCAGGTGAAGCAAGTCCAGCTGTGCAAAGCCGGACAAAGACGGCGCATCAGCCTCCTCACACGTACAAATTTATCAAAACAGCAGCCACCAAAGTGCAAAGATGCCTCTCGGAACCAGTTCAGGCGGGAAAAGATCGAAAGATGACCATCAAGAAGAGCGTGTGCGTGAGCGTGTGTTCATCCAGTGAGGATAGTGATGCGGAGAACCGGCAGATCGGGCCTCGTAGAACCACCAAGAGCAAGCACACATACGGGTCCAAGGGACGCATCCTGTTGGGCCGTCCTCTGAAACCGGTTTGCAGACCGCTGAAACCCACCACTGAGAGAATCCAGTCACTCGTGCCCCAACGTGGAGATAATGTCACAAAGCTCAAAAGCAAAACCCAGGTCGAAGCCGACGTTGATGACGTGTTCCCTCCCACCCCGGCGTCCCCCATCGGTGAGTTAGATAGCGACGATTCAGTCCTGGGCGGGGACAGCCCTTTGCCGCTGGCAGAGAGAGTCAGGCTCAAGTTCTTCAAGTGAGAAGTAGGAAGAAAAACATTTCGAATGTCATAGAAATCCATCATGACGAAGGTACTCTTATCTCTTTTAATCCTCAGACACAATTTTCAAGCACACTACAAAAAAAATCGACATAATTTATCTAAATCTTCAGGTTTTTTTGTTGTTGAACGTCATATTTGTCTTATGTTGTAAAGTGTTAATGCATTTTTTTTTTAAAGCAAAAATGTGTCACTTTTTTGCCAATTTTGAACGTGTTGGATTCACTGATTTAATCGGTCAGCCCCTACCTTGCAATTTAGTAAATAAAATAATAATTTCCTGACAAAATTAAGTGAAATTGGGTAATGATCTCTGTTCATTAGCACACGCCGCTTACCCTCACTTGATTTTCAAGTAAACTGGAATATATATATATATATATATATATATATATATATATATATATATATATATATATATATATATATATATATATTAGCTGACTGGCGAAAGGTGAGTTGCACCCTGAACCCTTCACCAAAAAATTGCAGATACAGAGGAACAAACATGAGCACTCGCATTCACATATAAGGGCAATGCAGAGTTTTCAATGAAGCTAACTTGCGTATTTTTGGAATGTGAGAATACCTGGAGAACGGAGAGACCGTGCAAAGCAAGACGCAAACCCGTATTCCAATTAACGACTAGTCCACCTTGCCACCCAATTAACAACAACAACAACAAAAATAATCAAAATTGTGACCTAGCACTTTTGAAATAGCACGTCTGCCTCGCAGTTGTGGGCTGCGCAGTTCCAACCTCGACTCACAATAATTTGGCACAGTATTAAAAAATAAAAATACATTATTTATATCTTAAGTCCATTTAAACGCACACGCCCCCCGAGAGGACTGAGCTGTCGCTTTTACAGCCCTCCGCTGTTGGTCCCCTTGATCATGAGTGAGGCCTTACACACCTTTTCAGACATGAAAAGGTCTGGCATGAGCTTGGTGACAGCTGCATCCTCTGACTCCAATAACTCCACCTCGCCAGCTTGTGTCCACCCATACTCTTATTTTTATGTATTCTTTGTCGCAATAAAGGCTTAAAACGCATAAAGTGCTTGAAGAAATGTAGTTGTCTGTTGGTGAACACAATAAACACTCAAAACAAATAGTGGCTTGCTGTCAGGTAAATGTACTGTAAAGTATGTTACTTTTGCACTGTGTATTTTTCGGTTACTTTATTTTGCAGCATGAGTGAGACAATATATTAGGAACAGTTCTGGGTATGTTGTGCCGTTCTACACACATGCAAACTACAAACAAAAATAAGCATTGGAAAATTGTTTTAATTTAATGGTGGCCATAAATGTTTAGTGTGGTGTAGTTACAATTTTCCAAAGTTTATTGAAGCATTCTAAATACATAGGTTCAACACAACATTTTTTTTTAATTTACTTTCCAAAATATCACATTTTCAATTAAGTCAGATTTGAACTATTGCTGTTTTTGCTGGTATTTTTGTTGTACGTTTGTTCAGTTTTATGTGAGCAGAATTTTAAATAATGTTATTAAAAAATATATATATATATATTTTTTTTAATCTTTTTAACTTTTCACCTGTTTTTCAAGGGCAGCATTCTCTAAATTGAAAAGCCTATTGTACAATGTGGTAAATGCAATCAATTTTTTCATTTTTTTCAGTGTAGTGATAAGCCTTTTTCTTTATCAAATTATTTTATTAATTAGTGTATTTTCACATTTAAATTTTTAATGTACAATTAGGTTACTTTTTTATTATTAAGTATTGCACATCAATTCATTTTTTTTATGGTTGTAGAGCTGCATTCTTAAAGATTAATAGATGGAATGCAATTATTTTATTTTAATTAATAGACCGTATTCAGTTGCTATTTATTTCCATTTAGTCTGATGCAGTCTTCTCAGTATGCACATTTTTTTTTTTTTTTTGAATCATGGCTGTATTGTTTTTAAAATAACTATAAGCTCAAATGTAGTTAGGCTATTTCTATTGTTTTTCTACCCGACGTTGTCTATCCTTTTAGTTCTGACTATAGCGGAACTACGTGCACTATTTTGCCTGCAAATGTTCAGGTGGTCTTGCGCGGGCCTGCCCTTCATTAGGCAGATCACATCAAACTGATAATTGTCGCCATGCAGACTTTAAAGGCTCATCTCCCACAAAGGGAATCTAATTATTTGTCTTTCTGTCGCATTATCCGCCTATTTAACCTTATTCGCACCTGGGTGAGAACGAACGACGTCCTTCGCGAAGGTCGCATTTTGCCACTTGTGCTTCGCTTTGAACTCGTTTTTTCCGCCTCAGCTGTGAACCCATAAACCTCCGGAGATGCGCCCACGTATAAAAACGTCATCTCCTCAGAGAAACCCCGTCTGCTGTCATCATCTCTGGATGCGATTTTCCTCAATATGGACCTCGATGTTGCAACGTCCGCGCTCCTACAAGACTGGAAGGTCGACGAACAGCTCAATTCCGCCGGCTCCTCCCCGGAGTCCAATTCTTCTTCCTCCGTGGACTCCGTGTGCTCCTCGCCGGAGATGTTCTACTCCGGCAGTCTCTCTACTCCAGAGATCGCCTACGACTTTCCAGGGCGGGATCCCCGCTCCGGCTCCAAGGCGCCCAGGACGCTCGGCAAGGCCAAGATGTCCACCAAGAGGCGCGTCAAGGCGAGCGAGAGGGAGAAGATGAGGATGAGGAGTCTGGCCGAGGCTCTCCACCAGCTCCGGGACTACCTGCCGCCGGACTACACCAAGAGGGGCCAGCCTCTGACCAAAATACAAACCCTGAAGTACACCATCGAGTATATTAATAAGCTCTCAGACATTTTGAGCCATGCGTAAAAGTCACCATTTTACGCACCCGCGCGTAAAAGTCGGGGTCATGCTCATCTTTGGACTCTTTTTTAATATTTTTTAAACTAAACTGCTTTACATGTTAATAAGTGTGTTTGGATTTTTTACATGCCTTTGCCCTTTTCTTGATGTAAATATTGTTTATGGGCACTTATTGTTTTGTATATGGAGACACAATTAGGATTAGAACAATAGTTTGGTGACATTTTGTATCTTGTTTTATTAGTGTGGACTATTTTGGAAGAAAGTAGCTGCTAAGATTTGTGTTAATAGCTATCAGTGCGTGGCTTTGCTGAAAAAAAATAAACATGTAAATTTGTTTCGTTGTTGTCGTTTCGTGACTTATACTATAAACTCGCAAATTGAAGTTGTGAATTTGAGCCAATCAGAATGTTAGAAAACCTAGCCAGATAAATGTGTTTAATTTGGAGAAATACAAATGGTTTACCAATCAAATAATTCATCCATTCATAATATCTAGAATACCAAAACAGGAAGTGCCGTATCCAATCACGTTTAAGCATTATTTCAGTTGGGCGTGTCTGTTTCGTTACTATGCCAGCCAATTAAAAAATATATTTTGTCCGCCTCATCTGTTCACCACCAACTTTATTGGTAACTAACTCGTTCATTACAGAAAAAAGAGAGAGAGAGAGAGAAAACAGCACTTGAACAATGACTCAATTCAAGTAACGTTAACATGTTACTGCCTTAATCTATTTTTTTCCCTAATGTCCAATCGACATGTAAATGTGATTAGCGCCGGACAATGAAAAGTGTGCCAGTGGTGAGTCCAGGGAATAGACGGGTCCGCCTCACTTAAAGTTGTCTTCTATGCCTTCTTTTTCTCACCAGTGTTAATACCAAGATGCACACTTTTTAAATGTTATCTTTGTATAATGTGTTTTTAATGCCATGTCAAATGTGAGTGAGGAACGTTGTTGTTTTTTTTGTTGGGTCAGTTTTAGTCATAATAACATTTACATTTAGATAACATTTCAGAGAATCCTTGAAATGATCATCAAACCTTGATGCCATGCACCTCAGCGTGGCGGAAAATGATTCACAGTTTTGTGTGGTCAATCTGTCTAGGACAGTGGTTCTTTAACTTTACACACCATGTGCCACCATCAGATTTTATTCCTAAAAGCACATTGACTATTATTGTAAGTCACTGTAACAGCCAGTTTGACCATGAATGTTATTTAAAAAAAAGAAAATGATAATGGTTTCGATGAAAATCAAATAGAAGTGGCCGACAACCTGGCATTAGATCTGCAGGTCATAAAAAGCTAGTGGCACACTTCTTTTAAGATGATGTCACAAAGAATTAACGAGGTCATGGAGAGATCGCTGACATTGGAGACAGGAGCTTACAAAGCAAGGAAACATCAGTCCCGAATCTTAAAACAGCCCAATGGTAAATAAATATCCTTTGCATGCAGAAGTTTATTCCTGATAAAAGGACAGTTGAATTATTTATCTGTAATGTAATTGCTTATAAAAGCCTCAAAGCCAAACCTCTTCATCTTGAAACTGTTCATTTGTACTTAGTGCTGTGTTAGATAACTGCACTTGGTGTTTTTTTTTTTACATAAATCTCCAAATAAGTGAAGCATCTGTCTGAAAATGTCTTCCCTGTGGATTGAGCTAGAGACAGCTGCGAATTCATGCATGTTGATGACCCCCCTAAGTAGGCCATTGTTGTCGTCATTTGTCGAAAGAATAATAATTAACACAGAAATTCAGAGAAGGCCTTGAAACAGCCTGGTGCTTTGGATCTAATGAGGCATGAGCCACGAGAAATACACATCAGATCAGCAACGCCACACACGAATGACAATGCAGCTCAATCAACATCGCCCCTTACAACGTCTGTGGAACATCGGAGAAAAGTTAAGGCTTGCTGTCACACCTAACAGTAGATTCATATACATTGCAAAGTTTGTTGTAATGCTTTTAACAATGGCGTGCGGGCCGCATTTCCCATCTATGCCTTACGCCTTCATTATGTAACGACGTCTAACATGAGTCGACACAAGCACCATGTTTAACCGCAGTGATACAACTCAATAAATTAGATTTGCGCTGAAAGCATAATTAATTTAAGTAGTTCAAATTAAAAAGTAAAACGTTTTTTTGTTTTTTTACAGATATAATTTTGATAATTAAATCTATAGGCCAATTTAGAGTGCCTTGTTGTCTGCTCTGAGTGCAGATATTGATACTTAAATCTAGGCCAATTTAGAGTGCCTTGTTGTCTGCTCTGAGTGCAGGTAGTGATACTTAAATCTAGGCTAATTTAGAGTGCCTCATTGTCTGCTGTGAGTGCAGGTAAAGCAGGAAAGTAACAAAATCTCAAAGGTCTCTGTTCGCTTTAGAGTGCCTCATTGTGCGTCGTGGAAAAGCACCGCGACGACCCGGTTGGATATATTCCAGCCCACTATTTTCTTCACCCACTCAATGTGCTATTTTCGGTTTACTTTATGCTAATATGCATGCACATCTTTTCAGATGGATGGAGACACTAAAGAAAGGCCGACTGATGTTTCCAAAACCTCTAAGTGTGGTTCTGGCAGACTGCCCTTCACGCAAAATAAATTCAGGTTGCTATGACGGTACTTCACTTGTGCTTCTTCGTCTTCTAGATCGTACGCTGTGTTGTTTAGATTCTCATATTGTTCGTTTCTCCGTTCGCGGCAGGGGACTACGCTTCAGAGGCCGCGATCGAGGGGGTCGGTTGAGTCGAGGTGGAGGACGGGGCATGAAAGTCAATGGCCCGCCTCTCTTTGGGAGGGGTCCAATCAATGATGGAGCAATGAATGGACTCTCCCCCATGAGGTCAAATACGTTGACGCTATTGAGTGCTACGTATGAGTCATTCTCATTTTTTGCATGTTTTAGCAAGAGGGCCATTAAACTCTTACTTACCGGTTATACATTGCCTCAACAGTTAATTAATATTATGATGTGAACTTCCTGATAAATACTGCAGTTGCTATGTAATTCCTGCTTGTGTTTACAGAGAAATGGGGATTATGCAACCTTACCCTGATCCAAGAGAGTATCGATGTAGTGACGGACAAATGGGCATGGGCCCTCCACCTCCTCCCTCGCACCTCAGAGGGTCCTACCCACCCATGACCAGGTAGCCTCTTTAAACTAAAGCCTAAATCACCACACACTGATGAGATGTTTCGCATTGTACAGGCACAGACACCCGACGCTACCTTTGCCAGGGCATCCCTCACACCTGCGAGGCCGCGGCATCCTAGGCCCCGGGCCGCTGTGTCCCTTTTACCCCAGAGCTCCGATAGGGTAAGACAATTTGACATTTTCTCATAAACAGGGATTTGGCCATTTATGGGGTGATTTCATGCTGACATGTCTGCAGCATGAAATGAATATGAGAGCAGTGTTTGATTGACATTCAATTCTATTTATATATGTATGGTTGTATTTAGTTCCACATTTATTTTTATATTTTTTTAATCTCATGTTTTATTTATTTGTATTTTTTTATTTATTAATATATATATATTATACACGTTTTTATTTCCAATTTGATTTATTTAGGCATTTTTGGTCCTCCATAGCAATATCCAACTGACATCTTAGTTGAAATTTGGCTGTTCTAATCAGTGTGCCTCCTACTGGGCAAAGTCGAGACTCCAATGCTTGTGATTTATCTTTTTGCACAGCGACTACAAAGGACCAGTGTCTCCTCTCACTCCTCCTCCACCCCCACCACCCATCCCTGACAGAGGTCACAGATGGCTGGGGCCCCAAGGTGGCTACCATTTTTAACATCCTCCTTTATAAAAAAAAAAAAATACAAAATAGTGGAGTGGACAAAAGAACATGATTGTTAGATGTACGCTACAAAGAGTGCACTCTCCATCTGAATCCAGCATATACATTATGCAAACATCACATGACCAAATCCAGAAAAAAGGTGAGATGTGGGCGAGCTGGTCGCTACCTGAGCCTTTAGGCACTGTGATGAGTTTCAGTTTAAAGCAAGTGGCAAAATGGCCGCCCCGAGATGGATAACGCAACACATTAATCAGAATCACGTTTTATATATATTTATATGCGTACAGTATATGTACTTTGAATGTGTATATGAGTGTGCATATTAATCTAATAAATGATGCAAAGCATTACATGCTGGTTTTATGTTTACAGTGGTGTGACTGCAGCATCAATAATGCTATGTATTGACTTTAAATACAAAGAAACTTGTGAATAATGAACAGAACAAATACGTAACCCTTTAGCCTACTTAGTAATAAAATAAAGACACACGCGAATACATTAAGTACAATTTCTATTTCAGATATTGACAAGATTCTCCGGCAGTACGTAGCGGTTAGCGCATCGGCCTCACATTTCCAGAGGATGGAGGTTTGAATCTGGGTCCTGGTCTTCCTGTATGTTGTTTGCATGTTCTCTTGCTTGTGTGGGTTTCCTCCTCACATTCCAAAAGCATGCGCGATGAAGACTCTCGATTGTCCTTAGCCGTGAATGCTGGTTTGGCTATAAGTGCCATGCAATTGGCTGGTGGCCAGTTCAGGGTGCGCATGGCCTCTAGCATGCATCAGTTCGGACAGATCCAAATAAGGATGATAGAAAATGACCGGATGGACAATATTCTGTGCTCAACTCTTGCTGATGTGCATTTACTGACTGGGCTTCTGCACTTCCTCCGTGGACTCGTCGCTCCACATGGGCTCATGCATGTGTTCTGGAACTTTCTCGATCGCAGTCTAATAACAAAAAGCAACATTATGAGGCTTGTTAACATCTCATATATGGTGCAACGCGTACAGCAAGAGCACGACTCACCTTGGTCACCTGCATGGCTACACTTTCTGGAAGGTTCCTCTGGATGTATTCCAGATACACCCGAGCTGTGGAGCCTGTTAAATGAGACAACTACAAACACAGACAAATTGTTACTACAACTCCTTTTTTTATTTTTTTATTGCAACTTTACAAATGTATGTATGTCTACCAAATTTCACCTCAATACACCTGTAGTGCGTCCTCATCTCATATTGAACCCTGTGTTTTTTGAAGATGTGGACTGACTTGAGCAGTGTAAACCTGTCCATGTCTTTGGGAGGTTCAAAACTGGCAGGGGAGGAAAAATATATATGCAGAATTGCTGTAAACAAAAGCCTCTTTCACACACGCTGAGTGCGTAAAAGCTCTCATGCAACAACTTTGTGAGAGGCAGAAGATTTGTCTGCCGCCGCATATTGCAAAACTCACACTTTGCCGATGCCAATGCCAAGCTCTTTGGCCGCCATGGTGGCGAAATATTCGTAGCTGTCCAAAACAGACCTGTCGTGGCCTTTAACCAGTACGGTCACTTTCTGGAACAGAGTGTCAGGCTCTTCCGTCACAGTGATCTGAAAGGGAAATGTAGAAATGGCTTCCTGGGTAAAGCGAAAATGGGCGTTTTGGAGGTGGGAAGATTGTGATACAACTCACTGGTGACGCTGTTGATGAAAACGCCGTGGCTGTGTGGAAGGATGGGCTCAAAGGGAGGAGACGCCTGCAGAGAATTTAATACACACAATTGTACCAAAATGCAATTAAAAAAAGAAATGTGTGTAAGCGTTAGAATGGCAACAGGTTGTGCATGTCATGTACATACATACATACATACATAGCTGGGAAAGATCTAAAAAAGCCACTGACAATTCGCCGAAGTGAAATTTGATTAGTTAGCCGCGGAACAAAGCTACATACCGAATTGTGAGCCATTTCTTGTGTCCTGCACAGTGGTCCAGAACTCGTGGCCCCTGCAAAACATTAAAATATTAGCAGAGGCAAGGTCATATAGAGTCGCTCTACATACAATGTCCTGTTTGTTCATTTGTATTTTATATATCACCAAAAGTGTCAGGGTCCGCATTAAAAACATTACCGAATGTGATATTCCGCTTAGTATCCTTGCCAAGGAGCAAAATTCTCGTCGGAGCCCCATGGAAGCGGCCATGCTTTCAGAGCGGCACTACAAACCGGAAGCGATACGTATCACACCGCTGCCACCTCCTGTCCTGGAAGATACATAACACCAACAGATGCGACTATCAAATAATGATAATACGTGATAACCTCATCCTGTGAGCAATGAAAGAATAGATACATATGAATCCAAATCTATTTATGAACGGCATTTTGAACGTGCTTGTTTTCGTGCTTTGACGACGTCATTGATTGAAACGAGGCTTGAACGTGACGAGCGAGCGTCATGTGACTGTCACGTGACCCAGCTGTCGGGGCCCTGTTGCCCAGCAGAGCTCCGGTTCGGTTCACACACAGGCAGTCACAGACCGAGCAAGGAAGGGTAGGTCGCTACAGTCGAGGTAAGCTTTCCTCATCATCGTCGGGCTCCCTCCACTCGATACACAAACTACTCAACACTCTGCATATTATTTTACTCATGTGCATGTAAAAGAAGCAACGCGGCCAGGGTTTTTATAAAATACGCGATATAAGTAGTCGACTGGTCATGCTAGCAGTAGCCGGATAGCGAGCAGTGCCAGCGGCGGATGCACAGCCCATGTTCGCCGCCTTGGCTGGTTCTGGATCAGCTAAGGTTAGCTGTACGGTTAGCCGCCTTTTTTTTCTCTTTCTTTTTTTTAAAATGACGATGATAACATGCTAACAAACGCGTTCGTATGTCGCGTCGGTAGAATTCAAAGACTTGAAAAAGCAGTCAGGGAAAATGTAGATGTGGGCTTTTGTTTAATGGCGACTTGTTTAAATGCTGAGAGCTCACAAGGAGCGACTTCCACCTAGCATCATTTTAACCAGAATGTATTGTTCCGCACCGTGATGATATTACCCTATCACCCGGGGCACTCAGCTGTCATTTTACGTGTAATTGAATAGAACTGTAATTGAGCCTTTTTTTTTAACATCATTGCACATGATTACTGTTTAATTTTATCACACTATTATTATTCGCACCTTGTTTACCTCGTCTTTAGCCACCTAAGGGCTCGTTCAATCAGCGTGTGCTAATTAGAGCAGAGCCCCAAAATGATGTACGAGTCTTTTAATTATTCACCAAGTGCTTATAAATCCTTCCTCGGCGCAAAATAGTCATGGAACTAGAACGTAATAAAGGGATAGTGAGGAGATCATTTAGACCAGTTTATTCATATTTACTTGCACTAGATAAAGTGTGGCTTTAACAGTCTTTTTGTTAAATAATAATAATGATATTGTGCTGCTGGGTGTCGGGTGGAATCCTCATAACTCATAAAATAATCTCTGTTCAGGAGTGGAAAAAAAAAAGTCACCTCATGAGGCTGTGTGGACTGACCAATTGTGTAGATTTGTAAAGAAATTCAATCTTTACTAAATTGTGATGTAGTTGGTTTCGGCTGTGTTTTGGTGACAAAAGTCTTGTGGGCTGAAATCAGGCAGGCCGAACATTTTTGGTGGTGAAATTAAGTGCATCCCTAAATATATGTATATGTATGTAGTCTAGAACTCCACATCATCATTTGGCAAATGTAACAAACTGTAATGCATTGATTGGACCTTTGAGGTAGCACTGAAGTAGAACTGAGGGGCTTTTTAGGCCACCTTATTAATATTTTGACATAGCCTATCGGGTGTTTACGCACCAAACGTCAAGCGTTTATCAACATTGCTAAGTGGAGCTGCAATTTTGTCTGTTTTTGTTTTTGCCCGCCACAGTGGGATGCCCGTGGTTTGCCGGCGTTATGACGTTACCGGGAGGAGCGGTGCTCCTGCAGGGTTACAGCTGATGGAGAGGAGAACCTGCTCCTCTTCCTCCTCTCACACTCGCTGCCGGGATCGCATGATGAGGACGCAGCGCGGCGGCGGCGACACACAAGCAGCGCCGGGATTGAGTGCGAGCCGCGGGACATGCTGAGCGGACTCGTTAGCGGTTTACATGCGTTTCTTCCTGGATGTTAAGTCAAGACAAGTGCCTTCCCAATGTTGATTTTCCAACTTTTCTGACACTATTCGGACCCTCGGAGGTTTTCACTGATGTCAAGGGACTCGCACACACTATGCACCATTGCTGTCTCACACTCCTCATCGAACCTGTAACCTCAGCACGGGACTCTTGAAGGGAGGACCCTCGTCTCCGCAAGCCCCCACGAGTCGCTTCTCCTCATCCGACGCAGGGATGTTCGCCTCCGTGGAACACGGCCCGGTCCTCTGCAGCGACTCCAACATCTTGTGCCTGTCCTGGAAAGGCCGCGTGCCCAAGAGCGAAAAGGAGAAGCCGGTGTGCCGGAAGCGCTACTACGAGGAGGGCTGGCTGGCCACCGGGAACGGCCGAGGCGTCGTCGGCGTCACGTTTACATCCAGTCATTGCAGGCGGGACCGGCCAACCCCGCAAAGGGTCAACTTTAACCTGAGAGGGCACAACAGTGAGGTAAGATGGAACATATTTTCTTTGTTTTTTTCTTTCGGCATATTTGATCATGAAACTAGAATGTAACTAAAACTGTCATTAGTCTTGATATTAGTACAACATTGATGGTCTTTTTATTGATTTTTCTTAACTGTATTTCCTCATAGTTTGGCTATTCAATATAATAATAATAATAATTGTATAAAAATATTTTAATCATACTATTCCACAATATTTTATGTTGTATATTTTCCCTACAAATAAATAATGATGTAATAATTTTTTATCTAACCTCAATCTGCGAAGAGTAAGGCTACCATAGCTTGCCGTGCACACGTCTTGCTCCCATGTCTTCGTGACCCTCCAGTCGGAGTCAGAGATAATTAGAAGGGGAAGATCTTCAAAGGGAGCGCCACTGAAATTGGACCTAGTTTTCAACCAGACCGATGATACACGGGGAGAAAGAAAAGCTGCACATTTTCGTTCTGTCAAGTCTAATGAGCGACTGCTAACTCACACCGCCGCCTCTTGACCTCCTGTCAGCTGTACCACACTTGAAAAACATAAAATGGGAATATTTCTATACGCCTTTTTACTTGCAACGCTACAGAATATTCCCTCTGGGAAATGATTCAAAATAGATCAACACCTCGTTTGACAAGCATTCTTGCCGCTCTTTTTCTCCCCCCATGACAGCGTCTATTCATTGCACGTGAGCGCTGAATATATGAGAGTAGTTTGACAACGCCATTGTGGACCTTTATGCAGTTATCTGGCGGTATGCTCGTCTCCTTTCAAGCAAAAATAGACACCACACTGACACATTTTGTTTATAGAGACATCCATATTCATGACGTATAGTACACCTATTCATGAAAATTACAATGTTGGATGCTAGTGTAGTGCTTTCGGGGTTGACACATTTTGGCAGGGACGCCAAGAAAAAGTCTAGAACCCCCAAAGCAATGCTTCTTTGTACCAATTCGTTTTAGTTGGGATTTGTAAACCCAGAATAGGTTTGTGTTTTTCCACCGTAGGTTTTCTTAATCCTAAATCTTAATGTCCATAATGGAAAAGCAATCATATGGATCCTCAACTGAACTATACCACACCAATTCATTGAACTGCAAGCGTTATAAGAGCACTTCATGGTTGAAGGCTGACTTTGTTGTATTTGATTCTGAAGTTCCTTAATCACTCTTGGCGCCGGACAACAGAGTTCTAATTATGAAAATTGATGAACAGATTGAGCATGTCAGGTCTGATGGATTACTTTCTGGCAAAAACTTGCAAATTCATCTTGGAAGGAGGCAGTAGTTACTGACACGGGCAGTTATAGCAAAAAATGTACAGAAATGATAATACTAAGGAGTCTATCATTTTGATGACGGGGCCAAAATAATCGCCCGAAATGTCACGGGTTTTTCATTTTTTGCCCCCCCATGTGCGCTCTACCTGTCTGACCACTTGACCCATGCACAGCGCTTAAGAGCAAAGGCTTTAACGCGCTAATCCATCCACGGAGAGGACATGTTGCATAATGAGCTTGACTGCCATGTCAGGTTTGGGTCCTCTTGGTTTGCGGCCAGTAATATAAGATACAAAAATAATAATAAAATGGCAAATAGGGGTTTGCCATATTGGCACTAAACCCCCCCCCCCCCCCCAATGAGGTAATCATGAGCAGAATTCTGACCTAGGCTCTCTGCCCTGTCTAGTGTACCATGAAGCCTGTACCCATTGCCCTTTTTCTTACATCACGCATTGCTCCAACATCACTCTCCCTATTTTTTTTCTTTCTTTCTAACAGCACAGCAATTCTCTTCTATTGAGTTAAGCACCTGATTTAATATCTTGTCCAAATCAGCGGCCTCAGACTCTCTCCCTCCCGTTTGCTCGCGAGCCAGCTGGTGTTCACTGTCCATTAATGAATGAAGATTTCCAATCGCCCCACAATAGGGTTTTATTGTAAAAATCCAAATAAATCCACTTTTAACCAAGCGAGCGCGCGGGTGTTGTAAAACTTTGGTGAAACAATCTTGAGATTGATTTTTTTTTTTTTTTTTGTGCAAGTGCACAGTTCCTCTCCCCCGGCCAAGACTATTAATTTCTTTTGGCATGAACAAAGGGCTCCATGCCAGCGTTGAGTGTTGCCATGGACCTGTATGCTCTTGCCACTGCGATGCCGCACCTTCACAATGTCCTTTCACTTCTGCTGACTGCACCACAACCCCGACGCTGCCCCTTGATTTGATTTAGTCTCCGCTTTTAACTTGCTGGGGTCAGCTTAGCGGTCCACTCTTATACGGAACGCTTTGACAAAAGTCAACACACACGCGGCGGAAGGACCGTGGCAACTTTCCAAAGTGGGAATTATTATTGGATAAGCAGCAGCGGCTGGTGATTTAAGGGATCAGAGACCAGCGGTGTCCTCTTATCTGATTACATTTTGGTTCAGAAAGGGTCTTCAGAGTAGAACACAATACATTCTGTGATGCTGTTTGACTTCCATTTTGTCCCATAGGAAATAACATGAAGTGTGGAACTTCCGTTTTCATACAGTAAAGTAAAGCTACTCCTCCTTTGATGCCTGACAGATATGCAATGGACACAAATGGACAGTAAAAATGTGGAGTTTGTGCGTACTGTATTAGCCATGATGTGTTTAGCTTCACGCTTGTAAGTTGTAACATTAGCCCCATGCTTGGTAAAAGTGTTTGTTTTGTTTATTTAATTGATTGAATTGCTTGTATTTAAAGGGAAAGTCAGCCTTAAAAAAACGACAATAATGTGTTATATGAGACCTGGTCAACATGACATTCTGATTAATATTACATTTGTTAAATATGAGTTAATAAGCAAAATTCAGCCGTTTTGATCAAGGTCAGGGGGTGGCCATTTTGCCACTTTCTAATGACTGAAGATGACATCAGTTGCTCAGGCAACGACCAATCACAGCTCACTTGTTTTCTGGAGCTGAACTGTGATTGGTTGAGAGAGGCCTGAGCAACTGTGATGTCATTTTCACTCGACGGCAAGTGGCAAAATGACCACCCTGTGATCTTGATTAAAAACGATTGGATTTTGCTGCTTAACTCATATTCCATTAATGCAATATTAACCAGAATACCGGATTTAGACTAGTGGGGCTGCATAGAACATATTATTGTCAATAATTCTTTTTTTTGGGGGGGGGGGTAGTTATTTTTTACTTTAGCATGTCCTAAATTCTGTTTACGTTTTATTTTATTTTTTTGCCACTGGTACCATAAAAAAAACACACACACAAAAAGCGAAACACTTTGTGTTCCATTTTATAAAACAACCTCAGGCTGTGTGACATCACGCTATAATAGCATTCTCACACAACCTTGGTATAGAATTGTCTACTTTGTTAATTCTGTCCTTTCTAATCACGATGCCAAGGATAATTGTCAGCCATTTGTTTAGTGGATATTCTGCCGGTGATCGCCGCAATCCCTCAGTATCCTGCGGCGTCTTATCCTTATCCCGTCTGTCTCCATGTGACGTCCGATCTCTCCTGGCTCGCTGCGTCACGGTGAGGTGCTCAGCTGTCTCCCCCGCGGGATGCCTGACCAGCTCGCACTAATCTCCACACCCTGCTAAATTTACACTCACATGCGTAGATTATTCTCACCCCGGCGCAGACGATGGTGCGAGACACGACATGTGCGCATACAGAGCCGATCCACCCCCCCCCCCCCCCTTTTGTTTTGATTCGCCTCTGATCCTTGTTTGGAAGTTAACAGGAGCTAATGTAAAGCCTAATATTATTGCTTTTTGTTTTGTTTTGTTCCCCAAGCAAAAATAAATAAAAAACACTTTTATGGCAAATCAGCTCAATAATAAGAATATATAGCTTTAAACTTATTGAATTTTTAAAGAGTTCCTAGCATCTGTTTTCATTCTCTTACTTGCATAGTTCTCCAAATAAGAGGCAAAGCACGCTTGCTTCAAGTTTACAGTAAAACGGACCCATAAAACAAAATACAATTTAACATGTATATTTAAGGACCAAAATCATGAAAGTCCACTATCTTAATGCTAACTTATAAGCATAAATGAGCTAACGGAAATGATCTTAGATAAACAAACATGCATACAACAATACTTGGTAGTCTGTGCATTTTACACAGAACCCAGCGATATTGCCCTACCCATCCTGGATTATTATGATTAGGACTTGATTGTACTTTTGCATATTCATGCACACCTGCTAGTGACATGTCTTCCTTTTTGCGGCAATCTAGTGTAATCCTTTGAACCCCCCTAAGAGTTAATCAGTGTCACATAGCCCCGATCTTTATCCTCATTAAACAATACCCAGGTGGTGGATTGACCCCATTTAGGTGTTCCGTGGATCGTCGACATCCACAAATGCTGCTTGTTTATCTGTGTGCCAGCAGGGTTATGTAAAATATACTTTGCCACCACTGTGGTTAATAAACCACAAGGAAGTTTAATATTTATCATGTATCAGGTAGCCGCGTCGCCCCCAAGGACCACATAAGTAGCCCTCAGGTCTGTTAAAAAAAGATCTCACCAGGTGATGAGACGTTTAGATTTCATAGAAATGTTGCAGATTTGAATCTGGTCCATGAATAGATCAGGGCGTGTTTGTCTGGAGTGACACAGTGTTTTTTTGCGATGGGGTCGGAGCCGGGCGGGCAACAAGGCCCCGCCTAGCTTAAGCCCAAACGTTAGCTGTTGTCAGTCACACACTCGTAAAGCGTAAAGCCTGGCTAAAACGTGCCCCGTGTTGTGCCTTGGAGCATGTACGGCCCACGTGCTTCGCTGAGTGAGAGCGGCGCTGCTCCCCGTTTAGGATTATTCCTCTGGGAATAGGCTGAGTCACGCAACAGAAGAACAGGCAGATAGTGACACACATGCGCACGGGTTTGTTTTTACTATCTTTGTGGGGCCATCTCATTGACATAATGCATTTCCTAGCCCCTTCCCCTAACCCCATCCATTAAAAATGATTGCCTAACCCTGTTCCTTACCCTCACCTCAACCATAACCCAATTCAAACCTAAACTCTTAAACCAGGTCTTGACCCTCAAAAAGAGGTCTAAACTTGTGGGGCCCAGCAAAATGGCCCCACATGGACGGGTGGGCCCCACAACTCTGTGAAATCCCGAAAGGTTGGCCCCACCATGTAACAAAAACAAGACCACGCACACGCGCAGCACGGGATGGTGATGGGTTCTTTTGAAGTGACACTCAACGGCTCCTTACATGCGATCAGCATCTTGTTTCTCCGTCGATTATCTTTGGGGTCATGATTCATACATTCAATGTATGAGTCATTTCCGTTAGTGGCAGTTGAGTGCACTTTATCATTATTAGGGTGCCAGGGGCTAGAGAGAGAAAATGCTCTATTAGATTATTTAACTCTTTTACTGCCACACGTTATCCAAAAATCAAACCCCGACAGTGCCAGACGATTTCGAGCATTTTAACTCATCTTTCAAGGCAAACTGAATATTGTGTATTTTTACTACATAAACATGCTTGGTGCCAAATGAAAGATCGCGTTCCGTTCTCTCATTAGAAAAAAAAAGTACGTTTTTACTTATTTCGTTCATTAGTAATCACCATTTGAAAATAGGTCATTTGAGTGACATTGAGCAAAAATTTAAAAGATAAGGAGAAAATAAGCTTTTTGTGTAAAGATACATTTTCTGCACAACAGTGACTTTGACACTAATATATTTTGTTTAGTGACGCTCTGTGAATTAGATTTGATCATTCATCGTCATCCGTGAAAACGTTCTTTTACATCATATCAATCTGTTTCACTGCTATTGCATACACTGACAGAACATTGAAAAGAGATACAATGCTGCCAACATTATTACTTACTGCTGCTTTAGGTACTCTTTCCACGTACTTGACATAAAATGACTTCTATTTCTGCCATCAAATGTTCAACCTCAATCGTGTGTAATACATCTGATAATTACAGCTCCTTTGAGGATTTTTCAAAATGAGGTTAACCCACTTAATGATATACTAAATAGTCATTTGGTTCAATGCTAAACTTAGCCCAACGCTAACGTAACCACTGGTGGCTCGCCGCAGTTTGTCACAGTCAGAACCTCCTGAACCAGCTTGGAAACGTTGCATGTCTGACAGCTGTTTGTGCCCTCAAAACCGTCTCATTCGTCATTTCATATGCTCGTCTCTTTAAGGTGGTCCTGGTGCGGTGGAATGAGCCTTTCCAGAAACTGGCCACCTGTGATACTGATGGCGGCATCTTTGTTTGGATCCAGTATGAAGGCCGCTGGTCAGTGGAGCTGGTCAATGACCGCGGAGCTCAGGTAGCGTTCGCCAAGTAGAAATAATGCACTTAACGACACAAGCGACTATTTACATGGTTTTATCAACACCGAGTTGGCGAAAGTGCACCTTGAGTTGACAAATGGAAAAACTTGGTTATTATTGGCCGGGCGAATTATCGGCACCGATGTTCGACATTTTGATGAATATTGGTATTAGATTTAAATCGTTTTTTTAATTTAAAATTTCAGTTAATTTTAGAAGACCCTGGGAACTCTCTCTGCCTTTGGTTTGAAATTAAAACAAAGGTACATTTTGACATTTTTGGATAATGTATTTACTGTATAAAACTATAGAGAGCTATTGTATGTACTTGTTAAAGTTTTCATTTAACTTTTTAAGACATACTGAGCTCCGTGAACTTTTTGTTAGATGTCTACTTGTCTAAGGTAAAAAAAATCATTAAATAAAAAACAAAAATATAGACATTTCATCAGAGTTGAATTTGTATTTTTAAGAATTTTGAGACAAATCCCCCCCCACCTCCCTCACCACTATTGTGAACATTTGAAATGACATCAATCTGTCAGTGTGATCCTGTGTGTCTGCGACTCTGTAGGTCAGTGACTTCACGTGGTCACACGACGGCACTCAGGCGCTCATTTCCTACCGCGACGGCTTTGTGCTGGTGGGGTCCGTCAGCGGGCAAAGACACTGGTCGTCCGAGATCAACCTGGAGAGTCAGATCACGTGCGGTATTTGGACGCCTGATGACCAGCAGGTACGACGCACACTTATTTCTTTCTGAAGTTGCCTATTAGGCTCCCACTGTTAATGCTTTACTGTTACTGTGCAGGTTTTGTTTGGCACCGCCGACGGACAGGTGATTGTGATGGATTGCCACGGGCGCATGCTGGCCCACATTCTGCTGCACGAGTCTGATGGCATCGTCAGCATGTCGTGGAACTATCCCAGCTTTCTGGTGGAGGACAGTAGCGAGAGCGACACGGATTCTGACGACTATCCCCCGCAGCAAGGTTCGCTCGCTCCCGTAATCGCATGTCGTGTCTGCTGACGTACCATTGTCCAGCTGTTTTATTCACGGGCTGGAGGAAAGCAGATGTGCCACCATCTGTGAGCTTCTCACCCCACTCGGCCGACTCCATCAGCTCCTCGTAAGGCTCTTATTGCACTGGAAGGAGAACGATTTCCCAGTGTGGTGCCAATTAATGGTTGGACTGCATTTTCCTTCATCTCAGCAGTCCAACTGCTTTACTCCGTGGGCCACTAAAAAGCATTTAAAGTCCTTAAATAGTTTTTTTGGTGTGCTAAAATCAAGGCCTTAGATAGCATTAAATATGATGTCAAGAGGCATTACAAATTTAAATACTATAATACTAAGTAATGTGATAAAAATGTATGTATTTGCGGGGACTGGTGACTCATTATTTACAGTGAACAAAATGGCCTCGAGTCTACAAGTTGCTTCATTTTCCAACTTCCAAATAACAATTGCTCTAAATTTGAAACAAAAAATGTACTGTTCCTGTCGTCAACGTCCATCATAACAACTAATGCCACCTAGTGGCAGAAAAATGACCGCAATATGAATCTGATCAATAAGGAATTACTTACTATAAAATTACTGTTTCAATGGTTTAAAACGTACAACAAAATTAGTTTTTGGTAACCGTTTATGTTAAAAATAAACACTTAAAATGTATTTATTATACATTTAGATTACATATAATATGAAGTTAATTTGCGATTAATTTGCGAGTTAACTATGGAAATCTTGTGATTAATTATGATAACAAATTGTAACAGCCCTAACATATAAAGTATGCATATATGTATCATATATGTATATGTGTGCACGTGTGTGTATATGCAGTATGACATGGGCATTAAATTATTTCTAAGTTGCATTAAAAACGGTAAAATTATTATTTAAAGGGGTTAACACAATGAAACTCTACTCGCTCCTTCATATGAGACATTTAACGAACAACTTGATGTCTATGAATGTGTGGAGTCAATCTCCCTATGTATCGTCATTTGAGCTACAGCTTAGTGTTATCGTGATCATTTTTGGCGGTGTACATCATTTTCTCGTCTTTTCTGTTTTATTATAGTGCACAGCCACAAACCTCTGCTGACAGTCAGCTTCACCTCCGGAGACATTAGCCTGATGAACAACTACGATGACCTCTCGCCCACTCTCATCCGCACTGGTCTCAAAGGTAGTCAACCCACACTTTTTTCTTCTTTTTTTTTTTTTAATCCCCGATGATTCTCTCATGAATGGAGTATCCTTTTCCGCAGATGTGGTCGTCCAGTGGTGCTCGCAGGGTGACCTTCTGTCGGTGGCCGGCATGGAGAGGACGCTCCTCTCCCACGACCCCTCTTGTCCTTCTCCTGCCAGGAACGCCATTGTCAAGTTCTATAACGCCCGGGGTGAACACATCTACACACTGGAAACACCAGCACAGGTAGTCAACATTTAGACAGTATTAAACTGGGAATGAGCACAAAAATAACGTTTTCTGAGGTTTTACAGAAACTCACTGGGATACAACACAAAAAGTGGTCTTCAATTTTTTTTAACAAGTTGTGAAATTAGGAATATTTTACAGAAGCAAAATAAATCAGAAACATTGACACACGTATGGTGTTCAGTTCTGTGGGATGCATTTTCATTTCTTAGGAAAAGAAAATGAATACATTTTCAGACTCCTTGGCCTGCCTCATTTTCTGTAAAGAGCTTGTAGCAGAACATCTTTTCAACAGATTTTTATTGCATACGGGAAGTTCTGATCCAAGGGTAGACATTTTGTTTTTCTGACCTTGCCCTTGCAACATTGTAAAATTGAAACACTTACACATTCTGCTCTAAAATTCCCACACATTTTCCAGTAACTAGTAATATAATCTCAATAGGAATTTTGTGTTTTACACAATAATATATTTTTTTAAAGAAAATAATGATTGAGTGAAACGCTCTTAAACAAAAACTACCTGGTAAGAAGAAATGTCCTGGCAGACGAAAAAATAAAGCTAAAGCTCCACAGCAACCCAAATGTTGCCAAGCGCTATATAAAATGGATGGATGGATGATTTTAGGATTAAAAAGGGAATTAATACACAACTTGGACATACTTGAAGTGCATTGGGCAGAGCACTTATGGCGAATCTAAGGAAAAATGCAAAATGATGCCATGTTAATGATCTCCACTTGCTGAGCATACTCACTCTAACTGCTATATTTGTCTGGCAGCGTCCCATCACCACCCTCTGCTGGGGCCACCGGGACTCCCGTCTCTTCCTGGCATGCGGCCCGGCGCTCTACGTGGTCCGCGTGGAGCACCGCATTGCCAACCTGCAGCTCCTCTGCCAGCAGGTCATCGCCACGGCTGTTAAGGAGGAGAAGGACGTGGCCAAGCTCACCATGCCGTCGCGCCTCTGCTCCTACGTCACTTCCGCTTTTATCCCCACGATCAGGGTAAGACAGGATGGAGGGATTTTAAGACGCGAGAAATTATAATGGTTCACGACAAAACCTGATTTCCACCCCGCCTCCCCCAGCAGCCCATTCCAGACCCCAACAACCTGCGCGACTTTGTGAGCTATCCAACAGCTGGCAATGAGCGCCTGCATTGTACAATGAAGCGTACAGAGGACAACCCAGAGGTGGGCGGTCCCTGCTACACTCTGTACTTGGAGTACTTAGGCGGTCTGGTGCCCATTCTTAAAGGCCGGCGAATAAGTAAATTGCGCCCAGAGTTTGTCATTATGGATCCCAAGACAGATGGAAAAACAGGTACTGTCTTTATTTAGTCTTCATGGTTTATTTAATGATTGTAAACATAAGAAATTAGAACAAACTCCGCAGTTTTTGTTTTGTAATCATCCTTTGTGCAACTATGTTTTTTTTTCAGTGTTAAAAGTTTGGGCTGATTAAGTTGACCTAATAAATATTACATTTATCATGTTTTTTCCGCATTAGCACTTAGTGTTTGTTTCTTTTTCCCATATGTTTTTTTTAAAATCAGGATTTTTTTTTTTAAATGCTTCGTCTTAGTTTCATTTTTATTCTTTTTGTTTATTTTATTTTATTTTCAAACAACTACAATTCCCAAACGACCATACCGTAATACCAAA
The DNA here is from genome assembly GCF_054856555.1 of Leptonotus elevatus. NCBI lineage: Eukaryota > Metazoa > Chordata > Actinopteri > Syngnathiformes > Syngnathidae > Leptonotus > Leptonotus elevatus. The sequence continues at coordinate 11,450,643 of NC_141256.1, forward strand.
TTTAAATACATTTAAAATTAACCTTAAATGCTCATGTATGGGAAAAATTGACAGAATAAAATAAATAAAATTTTGCGATAGTTCTAGTAATCATGGTTTTAATTCTATGAACGTAAAATACTGTTGCTAACTCTTTTTTTTTAAACACTAAATTTTTTGTTTTATTTTGTGGCCCCAATTTTTTTTTTCAGTTTTAGTTTTAGTTATTACGCTAGTTTTCAATAACTATTTCAATTCCCTCTTCTCAGATGAAATATATGGTAACAGCCTGATATCAGCAATGATTGACAGCTGTAACTGCTCAGACTCAAGTGACATTGAACTCAGCGATGACTGGGTCGGCAAGAAGTCTCCAAAGATATCCCGGGGCAGTAAATCCCCTAAGCTTCCCAGGTGAACAATCACACAGTTGTTTCCTTATATATTTTTTGTTTGTTATGCTGCTGCGTGTTTCCCTTTACTATAATCAGTCCTAATGGAATGTTGTACACACGCATTGTGCTTCACTGCATGCTTAAACCATCTTTTTCCCCTTCCCATTTGCTACCTTCTCTGTAGAGACTTAGTTTGTCCCTTTACCAACAGAATCAACATCGATCCCAGGAAATCGCCCAAACTGTCACGTGCCACCCAGGAAGTATCCAGGTCACCACGTCTACCCATACGCAAACCCTCCATTGGGTCGCCCAGTCTAACGCGGAGAGAATTTCCTTTAGATGACATTACTCAGGTACTTGTCACATGTGTATTTAACAAGCCTTTTAATGAATGACTATTTCTGACCAATGCGTTTTATTGCACATCTTTCAGCAAAACTACCTTGCTCAGGTCACATCAAACATTTGGGGAACAAAATTCAAGATTGTCGGGCTTGCTGCATTCTTGCCAACAAACCTTGGTGCAGGTAATCTAACAATGTCTTTGTGTGGGTGACAACATAGCACAGTGGAACTTGGAAGCCAGGAGTGGGCACATTTTTGAGCGCAAGGGCCACATTTGAGTTTTAAAATGGACAGATGGGCTAGGTCAGGAGTCTGCAACCTGTTCATTAGTTCCTCTCATGTGGATCTAAAAAAAATTAGTAGAAATTATTATTATTTTTTTTTACATATATTAATTTTTATATATTTTTATATAAAACGGTGTTTAAATGAATTAATAATTTATATTTTAAAAATGAATAATGAAGTCCAAATTTCTAAATTGTAGTAAATTTAAAGTTTTTATAATCACTTAATAATGTCCAAAAAGAAAGAGAAGAACATTACCATAAAATGTCAATGAAATTGCCAGAAATGTCAGAGGAATAAATAAAAAAGGCAGAAATGAAAACGTTCAAATAGTAACCATGAAATGCCCCTAAACAAAAGACACAAGGCATAAAATTACCATAAAATGCCTTTGGATTTGCCAAAAAGGCCAGAAAATTTATTTATAAAAAAAGACAGAAAAAAAACCTGTAAAATATCCCAAAACAAAAGATGAAATCCCCAAAATTACCATAAAACGTCTAAAAAATCAGAAAAGTGTTAGCATAAAAGGCAGAAAATACTTTCAAAAAAATAGCCATGAAATTTTCAAAAAAAGGAAGAGGGGCAGAACATTTCCATATGTCTCTATAAAATTGCCCAAAACATCAGAAATTTGACAGAAAGGTCTAAAACATGAAAAGCAAAGTATGAAAAATTATTTTTAAAAGAAAAAGGAAAAAAATGAATGTCTACGTATTGCATGCTGCATATTTTTCTGTTCTGGTGCAGCACTAATTAGCGCTTTTTCCTTAATCACAATCTTCAAGTGTTTTGTTGTTTTATTTTGCCTAAAATGGCTCTTTTGACAGGAAAGGTTGCTGATCCTTGGGCTAGGTCATTCTATAATGATGTTTAAAAAAAAAAAAAGGCTCCATTGTAACTTGATTCATTCAACCATTTACATCAACAATGTAACTCTTGCCCTTCTGACTCCCCCTCAGTCATCTACAAAACCAGCCTCCTCCACCTGCAGCCCAGACAGATGACAATCTACCTGCCGGAGGTGCGCAAGATCTCCATGGAGTACATCAACCTGCCCGTCTTCAGCCCCAACGTCTTCAGTGAGGACGAAGACGACCTGCCCGTCTCGGGCCCTGCTGGCGGCGCCGACGACAACCCGCCCTGCACTGTCAACATCCCCATCGCGCCTATACACAGTCCCGCCCAGGCCATGTCCCCTGCCCAGAGTATCGGCCTTGTCCAGTCCCTGCTAGCCAATCAAAACGTTCAGCTGGATGTTCTAACCAATCCCACGGCTACCTCCCCGGGAGCTGCTGCTTCTGCGGCTGCTGGTTCCGAGCAAAGCCAGGACGCCGTCCTTTCAGCCCAGTACACTGTCCCCACCCGATACTCAAGTCCTGGTCAGGTCATCTTTGGAGGTCTGGACATGAGTCGCCTCACTGTAGGAGCCTCTCATCAGCCTTCACAGCAACAACAGCAGCAACAGTTACAACAATTCCAACACCATCAGCAACTACAGCACCATCAACAACAGCTGCAACAGCAACAATTACAGCAACAGCAACAATTACAGCAGCAGCAACAATTACAGCAGCAGCAGCAATTGCAGCAGCAGCAACAATTACAGCAGCAACTCCAACACATGCAGCAGCAGCATCAACAACAGCTTCAGCAGCACATACTGCAACACCAACAGCAGCAACAAATTCTTCAGATGCAGCAGCAGCAACAGCTTCACATTCAAATCCCCGTTCCCTCCTTGTCCTCAGCACAGACCTCAGGTGCGGCCATGCCCCCGACGGGGGCTCTCCAGATCCAGATCCCTCACCCGCCGCCCGATCTGCTTGTCGAAAGGGGAGCCACGAGTGAACACGAGACCCTCCTGAAAATAAAAACAACGCGTTCGGGTCCGCAGCTGGCCGAGGCTGACACGGTGGTGTTCAGCACGCCGCTGGAGCTAAGTAAAATGAATCCCCCTCCTCCTTATCCCGGAACTGTTGCTGCCGCAGTGGCGGCGGCGGCGGCGGCGGCGGCGGCGGCAGCAGCATCCGCTTCCATGTCAGCCTCCGGTGTGCCCTCAAATGCCACATTGGGAACAATTGGGGGCTCCTCTGGAACGCCAACCCCTGGTGATCTCTTTGCAAAGAAGGCGGACTTACAACTTTACTCCCTAAATCAGCAGCAAGGCCAGTACCCCACACCACTAGGCTACGAGCGAATCACCACCTTTGACAGCAGCGGTAACGTGGAGGAAGTCTGTCGCCCTCGAACCCGTCTCGTTTGTAATCAGAATGTCTACAGCCTGCAGGGGCCCGGAAATTCTGCCACCCTCAGGGTCACCTCTTCATCCTCCTCGATAGAAGGCAAAAAGATCCAGCTGCCGTACAGTTCCGCCACCCTCAACAGACTTACCGCACCTCGCTACTCCATACCGAGCGGAGACCCTCCCCCGTATCCGGAGCCGACCAATCAGAATAGTGGCAGGAATCCCGGACAGAAGCTGGACAGCAGTCTCATCCACGCCACTCTCAGGAGGAATAGCCGAGAGGCAACCCTCAAAGTGTCCCAAATGATGGAGCCGCCGAGACCGCTGCCGCCTAAAGCGAAAAATAACAGCGCACTAGCAGCCTCCTACCAGCAGAGGGTGCAAACAGCCTTATACACATGCAGTCAGTGTAGCAGTGGGTCTAGCATTGGAGTCACGGCTCCAGGCAGCGCCAACGGAATAGCAGGGGGGACCATCATCAGGCAAGATTTCCCTCCAGGGAACGGAGCGCCGCACAGCACCGTTATCGTACACTCCAACAGCGGGACCCCTCTGACCTCGCAGTCCTCTTATAGTCTGCTCAGCTCACTGGAAGGATCCGGACCCGCAGCAGGTGGAGGAAGCAGCAGAGAGCGCGTCGATTATGTCAATTCAGCGTTTACTGAGGATGAAACGCTCAATCAGTCCCTCAGGCATTTGGCTTTAGGAGGAAACGATACGTCGGGGCTGCTCATTAAACGCCCGCCTCCCTATCAGTGGGACCCCGCCGCCACAGAGGAGGTGTGGGTCCCTCAGGAACGAACCGCAACGTTCACCCAAGCCGGCCATCCGGGTCCTCACAAGCCGCCCCCGCTTATCCTCAGCCCGGCTCAGCACTTGGACGTGTCCAGGCTGCCTTACGTTCTGTCCCCAAAGTCTCCCACGACACCCGGCGCAGCATCTTTTCAAGCCGGCGCCGGGTACCAAATTTCTCTCCAGTATCCGCCAGTCACTGCCTACCCCGGCCAGCTTCAGCCTGTCCTAACGTCACCCCGACCCTGCTCCTCCCCAAAAGAGGTGGTGGCCCCCGTGTCTCTCTCCCAGCAGGATGCAACCATTATCTTACCAGCCGGTTATCCTGCCAGTCTAACAAACCTAGCCTGCTGCCCTCTACCGCCATTGTACCCCGGCGGAAGCGCTTGCGCCGGGCTTGCCATTCCTCCCATCGCCCTCCACACACCATGGGGTACGTATAACTCGTGCCCCCCTCCTCCAAGTCCCGCTGTACCCCTACCGCCCAAAGCTTCCCATATGGCAGTAGACAAAAATGCTCTCTCACCACCACCGCCGCCTCTACCTCCACCGCCGCCGCCACCCCCGCCCCCACCTCACACAGAACTTCAGAACCATGCAAGACTCCAAGAAGCCATGGCAGAAACCGCGGAGGGTTTCCAGGAAGTGCTGTCCTTAGCCGAGAGCCCCGTGCCGCCTCGCTCTGAGAAGTTCAGCAAGAAGAACCGCAAGAGGGCCGACGGGAGGGCGGAGGAGCCGCCTCTGGCTGAAGGGAGTAAATCCAAAAAGGAGGGCCGGGCACTGGGGGACTTCAACGCCCTCATCTCCAGTCCACGGCTGGGAGGGAGGGACAAGAAGAAGGTGAAAGGACCCAAGGAGCAGCTGAAGGCCAAGAAACTGAGCAAGGCCACCGCCAACAGCGAGTTCCAGGACAGCTCGGATAGCGAGCCGGAGCTTTTCATCAGCGGGGACGAGCTCCTCAACCAGTGCCAGAGCGGGAAGAAAGGCTGGAAGACGAAGAGGAACCTCAGGGCGGCCAGCGAGCTGGATGAGATGAAGTGCCGCAAGGCCAACGAGAAGGAAGACCGAGGGCTGGGCAGCCAGGGCTTCGTGTACGTCATGGCGAACAAGCAGCCGCTGTGGAATGAGGCCACGCAGGTGTATCAGCTGGACTTCGGCGGTCGCGTCACACAGGAGTCCGCCAAGAACTTTCAGATTGAACTTGAGGGAAGACAGGTAAGAAAGACCACTGTGTGTTGAATGGTTTTGGAATATAGAGCAAAGAAATTGTTCATATTGAAAGTAATGGAAATTGAATTATTTCAATTTGTCACAGTTAGAGATAGACCGATATGGTTTTGTCAGAGCCGATACCGATTGTTAGTAGTCAAGGACGCCGATAACCGATATTTGGAGCCGATATTCATTTTCACTAAAAGGGAAAATATTGGCATCAAAATTTGAAAGAAATAGAAACTTCAGCTATATCCATTTTTTATTTTAAACTTATGTTTGAGCAACTTTTAGGGTTCGTAAAATGTTGGAGTTAAAAAAAAAATCGTAGTCAAAAGACATTTTTATTTTAATCATCTAACAAAAAGTTCAGTGATCTCCCAGGGGCTACCGAGTAGCATGTCTTCAAATGGTAAATATAAAATTAAGTAAATAGCTCCCTATTATTTTCTACAGTAAATAAAATTTTCTGAAATTTCAAAAAATCTCAAGTATTAAAATTTTACTTATCTTAGTTTTAATTTCAAACAAAAACAGAAGGTGCAAGGAGTTCCCAGGGTCAGCTCACTAATTAGTTCAATACTCACTAATTAGTTCCCTGAACTTAACACTTTTTTTTAATGGAACTTTTATCGGCCTTATAATTCTTCAAAATGGCAGATGCCGATATTCGTCAAAATGCTGAATATCGGTGCCGATAATCAGCCCAGCCGATAATCAGTCTTATCCTTAGTCACAATCATCAATATTGAAATATTTAACTTTTTTTTTTTTAACTCTTACACAAGTAGTCCTGGAAAAACGGTTGCTACTTTGTCCAACATCCTGTAACGACATTTTTGAGCCTCAAAAATACTTTTTGATTTTTCCATGCCTTCACAATGAGGCGCTCGCCTTAAATTGGCTATGCCAGTGCAAAGTTGCTGATCACACGCTGGCTGTCAATTTTTTATTGTATTTTTTTAACCCACCACTGCACTTTCTCTGCGTGATGTGCATGCACTCAACAACAAGGCACTCTAAAGCAGCCACGTCAGCCCAAAACCCCAGTCCATGTGCTGGCTGTCAAGTCGAACCTTTTTACAACCCCCCCTCACTCTTCCATCTGTGTGACCTGCGTGCACCCATGGCAGAGAACGAGGCGCTCTAAAGCAGCCATATGAGCGTACTATCCAAAAGGAAGATGCATTTTAATGAGAACAAGCTCTATAGAGAATATAATTTTGAGATAATGTGCTAACATTTTCACCCCCACTGCCCCTTTTTTTTTTTTTCAGGTGATGCAATTCGGCCGCATCGACGGCAACGCCTACATCCTGGACTTTCAGTATCCCTTCTCCGCCGTGCAGGCCTTTGCGGTGGCTTTGGCAAACGTTACGCAACGCCTCAAATGAGACACCGCCCTGCCACACGTGGGATTTACGCTCCCCGGCTCGACGGAGAGGAACGTCGGGGGAGAGAGCCGCCGATCCCGCTGCACTACACAATGCTGCCACTTGAGTCGCGGTTGCCGGGCCAGCAACACGGCGCTGCGCTTTTGGCAACCGTCATGCAAATAAAAACGCTGCTTTAGTTGGTCGAGTAGACGCTTTTAGACAACCAAGAGAGGAAACTGTCAATGTGCAGTTTGAATAAGATTTTTTTTTTTAATTTTTATTTAAAAAAACAAAACAAAAAGGAGCAGCAGTAATACTTGAAAACCACACTCTGGTGATTTGTTGTTTTTCCCCAGAGCACACAGGTACTACTGGCCACTCAAATCCATTGCTGTACAACACTCACCACTAGATGACGCTGCTTTTGCTTTTAGGGGGTGTTTGTGACCGCAAAATGGTGGACAGTCGGCTTTTTGTTTTCTCTCTTTGTCATTCCTTTTGTTACACCAGTGTGACGCTGGCATTGAAATACATTTTTTTTTTTTTTTACACACCATTGAAGGATGAAAGAAAACATGGATTAAGTTATGCGTACTGTGCGTTGTAATCGTCACCATCATGTCAACACACACCGCTTTCGTGTGGGAGACTACGTTGTGATGTTACTCTTGCATTGACGTCTCTATGACGTCAGCCATGGCACCTGTTGTCACTTCTGTGAAGTGCGCGTTCAGTGAGGGGCCTGACCCTCGCACCCACCCTCAAATCTTAAAACACCACACTTCAACGAGGTGCAGGGAATATTTTTCTACGTTTCTCTCACAATCTCCTCAGACATAATCGACATATCAGTCATAAAATGAAAGCTGTTTTTTGTGTAAAGAGACTTGGGTGACTCTGCCACTGTGTTTCAATGCTGTAAAACTGTTCCAACGCAAAAACCGAAATCATTTTTTGCTGATTTTTTTTTTTTCCTTTTGAAAGTCAACAACACCAATGAAGGAAGAAGCCAGTGAGTCGAAGTTTTAGGTGCATTTGGACCACCTCAAATTTGAATACAAGAATGAAGTTGTATTTTATGATCTTCCCCCCGCCCCCATAACTGTAATTTTAATGTCAGTATTCCCCGCCTTAATTACTTAATTTCTCGTAATATTCAGACTTTATTCCATGATTTCTGACACTTTTTTTTTGTTAGAATATAACATTCTCTAAATTATGACTTTTATTATATAATGCAATCTCAAAATGACTTTTTTTCCCCTCTAATATTCCAAATTCGTTTCTCGTACAATAAGACCATTTTAAAAAGTAAAATTACAAACTTATTTATTTTTCCCATGAGAGACTGTTTTACAACAGCAATCTAAAAATGTTGATTTTTAATATTTCAACTTATTTTTGGTCAAATTGTTTTATGGAATATTGTGACTTAATTCACTTAAAGAGCACCTCTTTAAAAATAGAATTACAATTTGATTCATGGAAAAATAGAATGTTTTTGTCTTTGTAATATTCAGACTTGATTCTGGTTAACAAATATGCCTTTTTAAAATACAACTTAATTATCGCCTTTTTTTGTTGTTGCAATTTTCCCCTGACAAAATTATAACATTTCCCCTCACCACTAATACAATGTTGTCTCATAATATTGTGACTTTATTCTAGTAAAGTGTGGCACTTTTATAAAGTAAAATTCCACCTCAATTCCTGTAAAATTATAAGCATAGTTCTTCCTAATATTATGACTTTATTCTGGTAAATGTCAACTTTTTCCTTGGATTTTTTGTGCCAAAATGCACTCTTGCTAAGAAACAAAAATGAGCCTAGAAAACTAACAATTGCATATCTGTTAAGACAAAAGAAAGGAAATGCATGGTATGAGATCCATATATTTATGTTAAGTTGTGCAATATTTTCTCTGGAGAAAAGCATCTTTGGTTTATGGCCCACTTTAATACTTTTACGTTCAGCATCTCAAGTTGCTGGTTTGTACATTTTTTTTTATTTATGAGATCATTTCCTAAAGAGGATATCGTATCTATACATACTGTACATGGTGAAGTTTTCTGAACATTTTGCTGTGTTTTTCCTTCTTTTTTTTTCTTCTTTTTTACATTTGTTCTTATGTATCCTGAATTGTGAGGTGTTGGGGCAAGTTTGTGGCTTTTGAGTGGGGGGACATGTAATGTTGTGTGTTTTCCGTCAAGTTGTGTGTGCCTGTGTGCGTGTTAAATCACGCTTGGATCTATCGCATCTTTGTTAAGTCCACTCTCACGGCTTCTGACATGTTCATATCAGTGTCACAATCACAAAGTGCAAGCCTCTGAGTTCAGAAACGCCAACGTGGACTTCTATAGGTTTTCGACCTGATGTAGATAGTACAGGATTTGGGCTTTTCTTTTGAAACGGTATGTGCTTGGTATTTGTAGGTGTTAGACTTTAAAAGAAAAAAATAAGGAAAAAAAATGAAGTCTATTTGGTGACTGAACGTTTTTAGTGAATGGATTAGTAAGGCATGCCATGTAAATTATTTTATAATTGTATATGTCAAGCATCTTTTGAATAAAACATATTTGTTGCCAAGAAATATCTGAATCAATTTGAAGAATAATTTGAAACTGTCGTGACTGAACACTGTCATAGTTTAATTGAACCATTACCAAACTACTTTAACCGAGTACCCCAAATGTTGGGTTGCGGGTAACCTAGACGTTTACCCACGTTGTGTCAAACACACAACTTTGCCTTTGATGCTAACGCATAATGGGGAATGCCAATAGCATCTGTTGTGGTGATATTTGGACACAAGGATGAACACATAAAGACAGACAATCATATATTCTTTATTCTTTGCGAAGAATGACAAATATTTCTGTCGCGGCTCAAATGTACAGTTCAGCAATCAGCACTACTATATCTGTACGATACTTTGTATAATACTGCTCCCATGTGGCCAATATGGGTGTACCAGAAGAAGCAAAAAAAAACAAAACCTTTTATTTTCTTCTATTTAATTATGCTATTCTATTCCTGTATTTTTTTTTTAAAGCGTGGCAATATAGTGATATTTTTCTTTCGAAAAAACAACAACAAATTAGGCTACAACTTGTTCTATTTTTGTATTACAGATTACAGTAGACCCCAGCACACTCGCAGTTCAACACCCGCGGATTCACCTATTCACGGATTAAAAAATATTTTCTTTGAGGGAAACAAACGTTTTTTTCCCCATTGAATTGAGTGAAGGGAGACGTCATCAGCCGCTTTTCTCTGTCCGCGGTGCTGATCTTTAGTCACGTGACCCTTCCGTTTACTTCACACTCGCCGCCTCTATTGAATCCTTTCTCCTCTCTCGTCTCTCCCTTCCACCATTGGACCGACACAAAGGAAACCGCTTTGCCTGCACTCTCGATTCAACCAGCAGACGAGCCATTTTGTCGCTGCTTTCTCTTCCCTCCTCTCCCTTGCCGTCGACATTTTTTCCACCATCCCTGATCCATCCATCCATCCAAGCATCGGCACGACGCGGTGCCGTCATGGACAGCGACTACTTGGAGAACCCCCTTTTCAGCGAGCTCAAGCACTTTTGCAGGAAAGTCCAGGAGGCCTACAACGATCTCAAGGAGGAACTGACACCCTACCGGGATGAGCGCTTTTACAGGTGACCCACCATTTTTTGACGCTATCGTGACGTCATGTATCACGCCATAGATAGATAGATAGATAGATAGATAGATAGATAGATAGATAGATAGATAGATAGATAGATAGATAGATAGATAGATAGATAGATAGATAGATAGATAGATAGATAGATAGATAGATAGATAGATAGATAGATAGATAGATAGATAGATAGATAGATAGATCTTACGTCTACCAATAAAAAAAATATATATAAAAGACAAACCGGTTTTTGGACACTCCCTAAATAAATATGCGAATAGGTGAATCCGCGGATGCCGAGCCGCGAGTATACCGAGGTCCTCTCATTGCACTTTATCAAACCATAGTGTAATAAAATGACGAAATATTTAAGGAATTAAACATTTTGTGCACCAAGATTTAGGGATGTTGGATACCACTTTTTCCAGACCTACCACCAGTACGAGTACAGTACTTAACTTTTAAGTAGTCTATGAGTACACTAGTACTTTTGATACAGCCCCCCCCCCCCTAAAAAAAGCCAGATAATTTCAAAGAAAGACCTATATATCCCGATATAGCACGTTCCCCTAAAATTGCATGAAATTATTGGTAATTTTCTATTCTTCGAATTTCTAGTTCTTGTCGTAAAACGGCCACAGGAGGACTCAAGAGGTCCGATACCTACAACACTTGTCATTAGCCCGATATCTCGCATCTAAAGAAATGAGATGCGGTTACCCTGGCCCGTCAAATTAAAGTAGATTCAGAAAACACACATCTCAGTTTACTAACACACGCCAGTCTCACTCACGTTCTACGGCAGTGTGTTTCGCTATCTCTCCATTAACGCCCCTCCCCTTTTTGATGACGTCACACTACTGTTTTCGCCCAGCTGGATTCTTCAACACGGATGTAGTATCACTGCCACAGCGACATTTCTTTGCAAAAACGGCACAAATGGAGCCGTAAGTGTTACGTTACGCGTGACTCGAAAACGAGTCCGTTTATTAATATTTTTCTAAATGACAAGTACAATTAACGATCGTGTTTTGATGCGCCATATGCTACTGATAGCGCGTGCTAATGTGGGAAGCTAACTGTGTTGACATACCCGTGTTGGGGACTTTTTACAGGTTATTGGTCAATAATGTCCAATTAATGGCGTCTTTTGTTTCTCCCGATATAGACTGGCGCCCATGCGTCTCTACACGCTGTCCAAAAGACATTTCGTGTTGGTCTTCGTGGTGTTCCTAGCTTGTTTCGGCCTCACAGTTTTAATTGGAATTGCAGGTATGTACTTTATTTAGAGTTGTCTGTTGATACTATTGAGTCACTAGTCTTAAATTTATAACTGCTTTTTATAAAATGCATAACTTTTGTTTTTATAATAGGTCCAAAGGTTATTTCTGAGCAGGTGTACAATGGGGACCAGTTCCTTGCCAAAAATGCCTCAATTAAGGTAATACATTTGGAATGGTGACTATACTAGGTTACCTTACAAAATGTCTTTATTGAAGTACTTCAACGGCAATTCTGTTCATGTTCACGCTAATATTACAAGAAAAAAAAGTTAGTGTTAGAAGCAAATAGTATTTTATATTCTACTACTTGTAATATAGCCTAACAACTTTATTCTTGTAAAATTAGAGCTTTCTTCCTGTATGTATGTCCTTAATTATTTCTCAAACGCAAATTAATGACTTTCTAATTTCTATATTTTCAGACTGGGCCCTTCAATCTACATTCTCCACCTCTGACCACATATCACCAGCAATTATGGCTCACCTGTGTGATTCAGGCTCAACACAGTAATGGTAAGACAATGCAATATTTTTTAAATGCCAGAAACAAAAGTTATTGCAACATATCGTTCTTTCAGCAATGCCGTTTTGGATCTTCTGCTTGATTTAAGCAGCCAGTCACAAGGTGTCATGCCATATCACCTATGACAAAACCCTTCAAGTCTGCGTTTCCGCGTGATTAGATTAGTTCAGTGCACTGTGACAATTTGTGATCTTAATAAATCAGAGCCTTAGCTTTATCAAATTGCATCTCCGCATACACGACGTCCTCGTTTTCCGCTGCAGTGGGCGACTTCCAGCAACCTTTCGAGATCAACGTGGAGCTCAAGGGTGTGATGCAGGACGCCAGCGTGACGCACATCAACGGCGTACGCAGCAAGTCGCGGACGCTGCACTGCGGCGATGTGAGTGTCATCTGTCACTTATTAACACCCCCCCCCCCCGCGTCCACGCGGATTAATGTGCCATTAACAGCCTGACCTGGTTCCAGAAATGCGACGAGATCATCGTTCTGCATCTGGGCTACCTCAACTACAACCAGTACCAGGTCACTGTCAGCTTCAAAGGCCTTGAAAACATCACGTACGATCTCAAGGTCAACTTTGTGGTAAGCTTATGCGCACATGTTTATGCTAACAATAATGTCAACAGTTTGATTAACAAGTGATACGTGTGTTTAGTGGAAAACCTACAATCCCATTTTTTCTCAAGTGGAGATCTGGTTCCGATTTGTCTTCGTGGTGTTGACCTTCATGGTGACGGTGAGAGAGTGATGCCAATTTGATGAGGGAACTTTGTTTAGCGAGCAGACATTTGAAGCCTTCCTTTGCTCCGCTTTGCTCTCAGTGTGTCTTTGCTCACTCGCTGAGGAAGTTTTCCATGCGGGACTGGGGCATTGAGCAGAAGTGGATGGCCATCCTGATGCCTCTGCTGCTGCTCTACAATGGTAATTCTCTACCATACTGTTATTTTGAAAATGTAGGCTTCATGCATTTATTTGAATTAAAAGGGCGGCACGGTGGCTGACTGGTTAGCACGTCCGCCTCCCAGTGCAAAGGTTGTGAGATCAAGTCCGGGCTTCGGTCTTCCTGGGTGGAGTTTGTATGTTCTCCCCGTGCTTGCGTGGGTTTTCTCCGGGTACTCCGGTTTCCTCCCACATTCCAAAAACATGCATGGCAGGTGAATTGGACACTCCAAATTGTCCATAGGTGTGATTGTGAGTATGGTTGTTCGTCTCTGTGTGCCCTGCGATTGGCTGGCAACCAGTTCAGGGTGTACCCCGCCTACTGCCCGAAGCCAGCTGGGATAGGCTCCAGCAACCCCCGCGACCCTTGTGAGGACAAGCGGTACAGAAAATGGATGGATGGAGAAAATGGATGGATGGAAAATGGCAGCAAGATGAGCGACAACACGCCGTACTTCCTTGCAGATCCGTTTTTCCCGCTGTCGTTCCTGGTCAACAGCTGGTTTCCCGGAATGTTGGACGCCTTCTTCCAGGCTCTGTTCCTGTGTGCCCTGCTGCTCTTCTGGCTCTGCGTCTACCACGGCATACGTGTTCAGGTGACCGCACGTGTCATCGCCGCTCTTTCAGGGTTTTTCGTCTCACCGCACACTTGAGGATAACGTGAGTGTCGTTTGATACCACAGGGCGAGCGGAGGTGCCTGACCTTCTACCTGCTCAAGTTGGTCATCGTGGGCCTTCTGTGGCTCTCGGCCGTCACGCTGGGCATATGGCAGACGTAGGTTTTTTTTTATCTGTCGGCATTTCACGGTAGAAATGAATCGGGTCCAACTGAGAGGGATTAAAAAAAAAATATATATATATATTTTTAAATTAGTTTTATATATTTTTAAATAATATATATATATATTAGAGCTGTCAAACGAAAAAAAATTTTTAATCAGATTAATCACATTTTAGAATTCTCATTAATCACAATTAATCGCCTAATAAAAAAGGCTTTTATTATCAAAAATGTTCCCCGCCAAATTTGTTAATGTGTTAATTCTTGTGACATTTAATATTATGAGGACGAACATTTTTTGACCCACTGCACACGCTCATCTTCCTCTTTCTCTAATCAGTTAATTACTTGCCTAATTTAAAATGGGGAAAAAAATGACCCCGATATTTCGACATGAACAAATATTCTAAATGTGATACGCAAACATTCATTAAATGCTTTGCTTTAATGCATGCAGTTATGTTTTTTTGCTCAAACACAACCTGTGCTACCTTAAACGTAGCCATCCGCTGCCACGCTAAAGGATGGTCAAAATTTATAGAGCAATTAATCTGCGTTAATTCATGATTAATGCGATCATTTTTTGTGATTAATTAATCAATTAACGCTTTAACTTTGACAGCACTAATATATATATATATATATATATATATATATGGCAGAAAAAAATCGAATAACTGATTGATCGGCTGATTTAAAAAAAAAAATAATATATATATAATTAATAAAATAATTTCTATTTCCAAATGCTTACGACAGCAAAGATATGAATAACAGGTTGAACATTTGAAATGACATATTTTCTCCTTGCTTGGGACTCATAGGGTCAACGAACTCCAAGACCCCACCTACCAGTACAAAGTGGACATAAAGAACTTTGAGGTGGGTTCAATTGGAGTCATTTCAACACAGCTGACTTTTCCGTTGAATCAAAATTCGCATCCTCCCAGGGCATGAAGTTGTTCTTCCTGATTATCGTTGTCTTCTACATCCTCTACTTGATCTTCCTCATTGTCAGAGCCTGCTCGGAACTCAAAAACATGCCTTACTCAGGTTTGACGCCTCTTGGCAAAAGAAATACAATACAATAGTTGACCACTGTTTAGTGTTTCCGTTCTGTTTATTTTGTGTTTGACATGCTTGTAGATCTGCGGTTCAAGTTCTTGACAGCGCTGACATCTGTAGTCCTCGCTAAAAGGTACACGTGCTCATCAGTGTCTCCTGATTGGTTCAAAATGGTCACCGCTGTCTTTTCTGTCCTCAGCTTGGTCATACTCTACTTGAGATTCGGTGCCAGGGCGCTCCAGGACAATTTTGTGGCTGAGCTGTCCACTCACTACCAAAACTATATCCTTCAAATTTCACCTTTTTAGTAGCAATTTAATTTGAATGAAATGACTTAAATTGACAAATTGTCTTTAACTTGAGACATACCAGCCGAGTTTTTGTCCTTCTACGGCCTGCTCAACTTTTACTTGTATACATTAGCATTTGTGTACTCTCCTTCCAAAAATGCCCTTTATGGTAAGTCACATAAAAGAAAAAGCTTTCATCATCTAATTGATATTAAATTGCTATGTTGATTTATCCATTTTGGTTTTGTCTATCAAGACTCCCAGTTGAAGGATAATCCTGCTTTCTCCATGCTTAACGACTCAGACGATGACGTCATATACGGGTACGTGTGATCAACTTCCTGTTTGAAGTGAGCGATATCCGGCATCGATCTGAGATGTTCCTTTTGTCTTTTTTCCCAAAGGAGCGATTATGAGGAAATGCCGTTACAAAATGGACGTGCCATTAAAGCTACCGCCAACTTCCAGGACGAGAGCGATAGCGACTGATGTGGTAGATGCAAACAAACCCCCCCAAAAAAAGCATCATGTGTATGTGTACATAAGAAGTATTTTCACAATGATACGCTGCAGGTGTACATAAGTATATTTTTAAAACAGGACCACTTCTCCAGAATTGTACTGTACTGTAATTCTACTGAAAATGGAGGCATGTACTTTTTTTTTTGTTTTGTTTTTTAAGTCGCAACCTTTATTTGTTCTTCATGGCCAACTTCCCCCCCCACTGCAAAGGAATTATAGGGCCACTCTGAAAATAAATGTACTTACACTTAAAGCAGATACTTTTGTAAAATTAGGAGGAAAAAGACGAGAATAAATTTGCAATATTTTGGATCATTTAAAGACGTTAGGAGACGTTATGTAAGGAAGTCAAATTTTTTTTCGAGATTAAAGACATTTTTTACAACTGTTTGAATGTTGCCACACTAGTCGTAAAGTTAACATTGTCGTTACAAAAAAGTTGTGATAGTACGAGAAGACAATTGTAATGTTACGAGAGCCGAGTTGTAGCATAAGTTACGACTTCATTCACTTCACATTTTTTATAATATTACAACTTCTAGTAACGTTAGACGTAATGTTAGCACTTCTTGTTTTGTGTAAATGGCAACTTTACTATCATAAAATTGCAATTGTTTTTCTCGTAAAATGATACATTTCAGCATAATTCTCCTAATTTGATGTTATTCTTTTCAGTGTGACCCTAAAACTCTTTTGGACTTCACGTTTTGCTTTTAAAATCACGAGATAAGTGCTCATATTTATTAGGGATATTTTTTTTCCGTCGTTTTGGGGGTTTTGTTTTGTAAAGACAATCTACATTTTGTACTTTGTTGTTGTTGTTGTTGCTGTTGAACTACTGATCTCGCTACTACTGTTGTGGTTGTCAGTGCAAGCTACTGTATGACACGACGTGACCAAAAGTACGTTTTAACATTGTGACGGTTAAGTCAAATCAACGATGGCATGTGAACGCTTCGAGGCCACATTCATTAGAAATCAGAGTAAGTACCATATTTCCTCATTTCTGCAACAGCAACAAAAGTTTTGTAAATGCACTTTTGTAATTTATTTGCTTACATTTTGTACCATTATATTGATGATTTATGCGAATTTGTACTTCAGCTACTGTTGAACATTTCTTACATTCTACTATACAATCATCTTTGCCTTTATGTAGATGTATTAAACAGTATATGTTCTTTTCTTTTCTTCTTACAATATGCCAAACATTTGCCGCTCTTTGCTTCGTCCGAGTTTACAGGGAGCCCAAGCATATATCATCACATGTATTCCGATCGAAATGGTGCCTTTTCTTCTCGTCAAACTTATTAAATGGTTAACATGTGCGAGCCCCCCCCGTCTTTCGATGTGAATGTAATGTTGTCGGTTTCAAGTGCTGTAACAAGATGGCGGGGCCTGATGTATTTAAAATAAATGAAGGGGAAAAAAAATCTCTGAAAATAATGACATATAAATGACTCATTTTATTCACATATCCATCATATGCACGTGGGAATGCAGCCAACATGGTCAAAGATATTTAACATTCAGATGGCCAAGCCAAAAACGGTGACGATGCAACACATGGACTTATTCTCCCACTTTACTGCACAGCTTCCTGTTTGAGACAACAAAAGATGAGACAATAATAAAGTAAAACTAATCACCCTTTGAAAACTCCTGACGACGTAATGGAAAGTACGTTTATTAAATTTTTTTTCACCATCAGTAGAGTTGTCCCAGAAGCACGAGCTGGCAGTCTGCAGTCCCGCCCCGTTGTTCTGCATGATGACGCATGTGACTTGAAAGAAATACAACTTATTATTAATCCACGCGAGAGAGTACGAGGTGAGTATTATCCGTTAATATTGACACCAACCGATGTATTTGAAAGGCCTTCCGAGCTTGCACAATTGACTGAGGCTCTGCTCCACAATGGTGGTGCTCCACTGGTTCACCCGGATGTGTTGGTAAGAGCTCGTGCCGATGGTTGATTCTATGGACTGCGGTACAAAACATGCAATACTGTACATGCATATGTCAGCGAGTAGCGATACCAGCCATATTTTAAGGTAATAGTACTCTTGACAGTAGGCCCTCTTGTGACCGTTTTACAATCAAGAACTAGAAATGAGGAAAAGAAAATTGCTATTAATTTCACACAATTTTAAGGGAAAAAAATGCTACATTGACTGAGATATATATAGGTCTTTCTTTAAAATTGTCACTTAAAACAACAGCAGCATTAATTGTACAATTAATTAAATTAAATACTAACACGCTAAATACTATGATTATTATTATTATAAATAAATCACTTTTAATAAAAATTAATGCAGCGATGTTTAAAACAAAGCTACGTAGAATGGTTTATTTTATTGTTGATTATTTACAATAGAAACATTTACCAATTAGTTCATTAAATCAATGAGAAATTAATAGATACATTCGTACAAACGAGCTAAAAAAATGCCCATTAAAAAAGTCCCACCACAAATGCGTGGCTACCGTATCCATGGCAACCAGCACGTCGCCAAACGGGACACCGTTAGCTAGCTAGATGGCTAGCTAGTAACAGAGCAACAAAACAACCCACATAATTAGATAATGTTCTATATATATATATATATATATATACATATATATATAAAATTAATATTATTTTAATTTAACTTACGTCTTTTACTAACTTGGTGACATCTTCCACGACAAACGTAGTCTGTTGACGAGACACATGAATAAGGAATGTGCATCAATCGTAGCCATCGTACCAGCATTAAAATGTTGTTTTAATCGGATCAAAGTGTAAAATGAAACCAGTGCGTAATTACAACGATGATGCTCATATTAATGACCCTTACCTCATCTTCGCCTTCTTCCATTTTCGTGCAAATAGCAAAGGCTTGGCTCCGAACACAACTTCCGGTTTACACAAAAAGCGGTCCCGTCAAAATAAAAGTGTTTCTATGACAACGTAAGACGAATCACTGCAATGCATGTTACATGTGTTTAGCGTTCTTATTTTTCCGCAGGCCACATTGAATTCAATACATTAGTAAAATGTAACCTCGCTTATTTTTTTTAAGCATCTTATGGACAAGTGGACTACTGAAAATTCCAATTTAGTCGAAAACGTTTGAACGCTAAAAGCTTGCATTTTAATGATAAATTCAACGTAACCTATGCTATGCCTTATTAGTTAATTTACTACACTTTTACTTTACGCATATTATACTGTATATAATTTTTTCTTACATTTACCCACATTGGGGGTAATTTTTTTTAAACAATGTTTTTTGGTGTGTGCTTGTGTCTTTTATTTACAGTTGTGTGCGCCTTTATCGCCCACAAATGATAACGTAAAAAAAAGAAAATAAACTAAATCAAACAATCACAAGTTCTCCCTTTATTTCAATGGCGTCTCATTTCTGTGTGATGGTGAAGGAGTTTTGGTCTATGAGCTTTCCAACTCGCTCCTGTAGGGTCTGGACCACCTCGCCGAGTATGAACACATGCGTGTCATCCAGGTCCTTCAGGATGAACTTTTTTCCCAGTGCCATAGTCTCATCCAGGTACAAGAGGAACTGCTTCATGGCGGGGTCGCTAGGAAATAGAAGGTACAAGACAAGTTCACATACCCCTCAATAATAGCTTGTAGATAACATTGATAAATGTAGAGTGGACTTTTTTTTTTTTTACCATTCGACAAGGACGCCTTTGTGCACGTTGACCATATTGATTGGTGTATTTGAGACCTGTTGTAGGAAATATAGTTGCATATTATACACCAGACAGCCGTGTTGAACTGGCTGATAACCATTTTGTAGCCACAGCGTGCTACCGTCTAAACTCCCGAGTTTAAAGGGACGTTCGCCGTGATATTCGCACGTTTAGTACACGAGAACTAAAACATTTACATAGACATTAAGTATATTTAAAAAAAGATGAACGTAACCAACCTGGAATCTGTTGTTATTGTTCGACGCGAGCTTGTGCGTCTCAGTTTGATGACGACATTTCACTTCCTTACTCTGTTAGAGGAGGGACGCTCTTTTTATTTTTTTATTTTATCCAGTAATTTCAATTTACAATCAGGATCAGGTACGTTGAACAAGTATCGTTCAAACATAAACATAAAAATTAAAAAAAACAAGAACGCTAGGGGGTAACTAAAAAACACGTCATGACGCTCATTTGATCGCTTTGTTCACGTTCACTTCTGCAGCACTAGTTGTAAAAACAAAAACAGAAAAATAAAAAAATAATCGCTGAGCTGATTTGGAGAAACTGGCACAGGAGCTTGATCGGCTTCATCCCGTCAGCCCTTTTTCTTTTCGGGTATAATTGTATGGGAAAAGTGAATGTTGTAAATATCTCTATAATTGTCCGAAAGTAAAAGTGAAGAAATAAAAACAAAAAACTACGTACGGCAAGCGCGTAGGGACGGTTTCGTTAAATGAAGTGCGCATGCGTCCAAAATTTCGGCAGGTGTGTTGCCCAATTTTAAAAGTATGCATATCAGTGGCGTTTACAGTGAACCGCCAATCGATTAGTGGTAAGTTTTAAAGGTGAATATTGAATTTTGTGTCCGTTTTATGTAAATATCTAAAATACATTTTAAAATTCTAGCATTTTAACAAGCTGCCAGTTAGCTTTTACTGTTGACACAAATAGCATATGAGCTACAGTAAGCTCAACAAGTGATAAATTCAGTTATTAAAATGCTTGTAAATACATATCTTAAGAGAAGTGACTTAGTTGAGACCTCCAACTTAACACATTTTATTGTCATCCTTTGTGAAATGTGTTGTGACTGCAAAAGATTGAAAATAAAATGTGAACAGTGCTAGTTTGTTAAGACATCACAATAGGACCCTAACTAGCCACATGAGTATGTGTAAAAAGCATAAATTGACAAATTAAATCCAAAAGTGTAACGTTGGTCTTTTAATACTTAGTGGTAAGCCAATGTAATAATTAAGATACAAAACTTAAAAATCACGTGTTAAATAAGCTGGTTGGTCTGACTTGAGAAAATTAAAATAAAAAGCAGTTGCACATCTTTCAAGGTTACAATGGTCACTTTTAAAATAAGCTTTGAAATCCACTCGGCATTAGTGAGAGATTGGCATCCAGTTTTCTACTTTCACTACTGGAAACTCTTCACTGGTTTTTCATGTTATTGATCATTTTAAATGGACCGTAATCTTTACAGTGATAAAAGACAGGTTTGTAATCAATGCGGGTGATGAACATTTGTAGGTTCAAGTTGCTTGGAGCGTGCTGGTGTTAAAAATGGTCATCACCGGCCGATGGAACTGTGCAGTACTTCCTGGATGAACCGGAGGCTTCGCTTGTACAAGAATGAGTCCTTCCTCTCTGGCTTGCAGATGCTGAGATGATCCACATCCACCTCGATCAGGTCCCCGATGCCGATATCTGGAACCACAACAAGGCCGAACAAGGTGAGGAGGGTCAAGTTAGGAACAATTCTATTAAAAGTCAGATCCATGGGGGTGCTTGTCCACCCCTCAAATGCGAAATTAACAAACAAGTAAAATCTTTTATATTCCCATTTCTGTAAATGTGTCTGAGTGATTCGGGTTTTTTTTTGGTATTCATAAAATGCCCTTTAATACAAGATGTTGGTACTTACTTGCAGACTGTGCTGGCACCACCAGAATCTTGACCATAGGGCCAATGTTTGTGGGCAGCGTCTCGGCAAAGCTCAGCACCTTGATCTCTTTTTCTTTGGCCATGTTCAAAAAGTTCTCATTCAGGTCACGCAGTGCTGGAGAGTCTAAAAACATCACCTTGTGGTTTATGTGTCGAAAAAACCAAAAATGAACTGTTTTACATTTGGGACCTCCTCACTGACCTCGGCAAAGCTCTCTGACCTCGATTGAGGGGAAAAGCAGATATCGGACACTGACGGAGTATTCTGCCATGAAGGTGCCGTGATGGGGAACGCTGTAGAACAAAATGCCTTTGGTGTTCTTGAACAGGTCCTTCATGGCTGGGTCCTCTGAGGCGTCAATCAGCATTTTTTTCACCAGTAAGCCTAATAGAGAAACAGTGTCGGTAATTTAAAGTAATATATTGTAATTCTAGAAGTGGAACTGGCAGAGTTGTTTACGGCTCAGACTTTAACGAAACCTGGGAAATCACACCAGAGGTTATTTTTGACCGTTCCAAGACACCCACAGTTGTAAGATAGTTCAACTCCAGCATACCTCCCATACTGTGAGCGACCCAGACCACCGGCCGGTCTCCAACTCCCGCCATCTTAAGCTTTTTGAGCAGCTCTCGACTCCTGTAGGCCAAAGACTTTCTGAGGAAAGACAAATACAGAAAGAATAAACCAGCTAATCATTTAGAAC
Organism: Leptonotus elevatus; assembly: GCF_054856555.1. Lineage (NCBI taxonomy): Eukaryota > Metazoa > Chordata > Actinopteri > Syngnathiformes > Syngnathidae > Leptonotus > Leptonotus elevatus. The sequence continues at coordinate 11,472,718 of NC_141256.1, forward strand.
GACAATATTTCCCTCATATGTTGGCCAGGAGCATTTATTCACTCAAATGAGAGTAGTGAGTGTCTATAAATGGTCAAGTCGAGGGAAGAGGGCTTTTATTGGTCAAATGCATTTTTATTTTTTTCACATAAATTGTTCGTAGGTGTGAGTGTGAATGGCGGTTTGTTTATGTGCCCTGGAATGGACACCGGCGCACCGTCGACCCTCGTGAATAGAAACACAGTAGAAAAATGGCTGACGGACGGATTTCTGACCTCTGATTCTCGGCAGGGCACTTGGCCATCCAGTCACTAAGATGGCTGTCGTACTCCACTGATAACACCCTCAGATTTGGACAATCTGTGGCTAACCACGTCTGTTAATTAGAGAACATCAAGTTTCCACATCAATACAAAATCTCGCCACAAAGCAATTTGGCGTCCTCGCCTTTGGCCAGCACTCGGTGTAATCGTCCCCGCAGTCTTTGTCGTTCTCATCTTGTAACGCGCTTCGGTCTCTCTGGCGCCACGTCTTAAAGGCCGCCCCCAGGATCCCGTGGATGAACAGCACGTCTGCCTTGATTGGCTGGCTGGGATGGAACACAAAAAGAGTTGCTTTGGAAAAACGACAACACAAAAAGATATCGGAAAGAGGAAGCGAGAAGAGCTTTCGTACTTGCCACGCGTTTGCGGGTGAAGGATGTAGACGCCGTCTGGGTACTTCTCCTTCACCGTCTCCCTGTCCAAGTTGGCCAGGGCGCGAGCTGCATGGGAGGCCTCCATGACGTGGGGAGACTGCACCATCTCGGCAAGCACTGACAGCCACCCTGGATGTCAGGAAGAAGAGTCCGAGGAAATTGAAGTTTAGTAAAAAACAAAAAAAAAAACGGGATTTTCCACATTATTTATTTTCTTTACCTGACTGCACGATGGCCCGGTGAACTTTGTCATTTAGCGCCAGATTCCCGATGATCCGCACAATGTTCCTTTGTATATTCTTGGAGTCTCGACGGAGCTGATAAACCCTCTGAAGGAGCTGCAGGCCTCCGTTGGACACGATGTGGTCACAGTGGCTCCTGACCTGCGGCGACAAACACGCTACGCTCGTTCGGGGGAAGTTTACACGGTTTTTGAAGTGACGCTTCCACAGTACCTTGGAATGCTGCACCAGGGCCTGTAGGCAGAAGGACTCCACCTTCTCCGAGGGGACAGACGTGAGGCTCTGGGCGTAAGGCAGGCCGTTGCCGCCAAAACACCACAGACCGCCCTTTGCGGCACCACATTTGAAAAAGATGAGGATGAACATGATTGGTCTATAACAGTCACAAGACCGATTTATCGTTACCCTCTGCGCTGCTAACGCCTGAGTGCTTTCTCTGAGGGCCAGCGAGGTGAAGTACTGGACACATTTGTCCACTTCGGACTGCGGCAGGGAGGCCAGCAACTGCCTCAGGCCGTCCTCTGCTGAGAAACCCTGTCAAGGAAAATTTGGTCAATTTGCTATTTTGGGACGACAGTAAACCAAGAGATACGTTAGCGTGATCATCGTCCAATGCCGATACTTGCATCGTCAAGGTGAGGAAGTGCGGGCGGGCGGAGGAAGAATCTCAAATCTGCTCGAGGAGTCCGAGCAAGGCCCACCGCGGTCCTCTGGTCTATCACCTGGGCTGCGGTCTGATACTGGTAGTCTTCGTCGTCATCAGCATTGATCATGTTATTGCGATGCGATCCATGTTGTCTAACACAACAACAATTCGTGTTAAGCTTACCATGCCAGTGGTAATTGTCCGCCAGTTCCTGCACAGCTTGGATTCTGAGCGCACGATTGTCAGACTGGGTCCTCTTCAGCAGGACCCACAAGGCCACCTCATGTGGGTCTGCATCCACGTTACTGAGCCGTTCTAAAAAAACAAAAACAAATACAGACAATGTAAAATAGGTGACTAAATAAAATAAAAAACAATTACAATACATCTGATATACTGACCCTAAAGAGTCTACAGAACTACCGTCGGATCACCACATCGAGCTAATTACAAACCTTGCAAACTTTGCGTCATCAACCCGGCAGCTGGTTTTTAAAAGATACAAAATTAATGGATTCAGCATCACAGTCTATTACGGTCCAATGAAAAGGTTCCAACAACTGAAGTATTGTGGTGTGAGTTTACAGTAGTGTGCTCTTTCTAAATAGAAGCCAAATGTTACTTTTTTTTCCTGATCACTATTCAGAATCAATGCTTTTTTTTTTCTGTTTCTTACCATCCAATGACTGCAGCAGAAACCGCGAAGAGATTTCTAGAAAGCGCCTGGCCGCTTTGTGAAGTTCCCTCCTTGTCTTGTGTGTGAGCCCTGGAAAATATCACCCCCCCACCAAAAAAAAATCACTTTAATTTAAATACAAGCCTTTATGAGAATTACCAGCCGTTAAGTGATGAGAGAAGGTGGGCACACTTCCTCTGAGTATACCTTGACCAGGGGAAGTGAGAAAACGTACAGTACAGGAAATACAGTTGAAAGAGGAAGCAAGGAAAAGGAAGCAATGACAGAAGATGTCACCGAGCACCTGGACAAACTGTATCATGGCCGTCACAGGAAAAAAAACAAAAAAACATGCCTGCCAGCAGTTTAGCCAGATGTGTTTCCTTTCTCTTTAAGACCTTTTAAAGGGATGGTGAGTATGATTTCTAAGTCGAAGTACAATGTTTTTAGTTCAAAATCTAGTTAGTATACATATGGAGAGATATGGATCCTGTTATGTGCTACGAGAACAGATGGACCCAACTTTACACCCGGGTATTACCTGCAGCGAAGTTCTCATTTTCGTCAGCGGGATTGGCTCGCAGGTAGATGTAAGACTTGTACTTCTCCTGGAGAATCGCACTGGTGTCGATGGTCACAGCCTTGTCCAAGGCAACCACCTCGTACGTGATGAAAAGGCAGCCTCTGTAGAAGTGTGGAACCATCAGAAACAAACCTCCAGAAATTAGGCGATTTTAAAAGACCTACCCTAACACCATCGCTCCTGTTACCTTGGCAACCTTCCCTAGGGAAAAAAAAAAACAGATTCAACGGTCAATCAGTCTCCATATGTAGGGACACACTTTTTTTTTTCTTCCTTGCAGTGACTCACTTAAATCTCTCCAACGTAGTGTCTTTGTCACGCCAGGCAAGCCGGACGTGCTGAGTCTCCTGCATCGGATCAAGCGCAGTGCAGTCGCAGACATCCTTCTGGAACTTGGGAGGGGAGATCATGGTGACAAAAACAAACACGCACGCACGCACGCACGGGACATGTCAATCCTCTAATAACTGTCCTCGAGGTCTATCGAGCATGTTTCGATTGTTCCTCTTTATGTTGAAGCATCGAGCTCCCTTATGTGAACTCGTAGATGTACATTTGGAGAGGTAAACAGTTTGGACACGCCAAAAATACTAAATGTAGTAGCAAGGTGCTAGTGAACAAACGACGTGACCCGTCAAACCAAGTTACATTTCACTTTAAAACGAGCCTGCGTTGACCTAGTGCAACATTACGTACGTCAACTGTCTCACGCGCGCACATACACACACACACGCACACGAAGCTAAACTAACTCGACTGACAGCGACCTTTAAACTGACAACGCGTCCGACGTCAAGTTTGACGTGAGGTGCAGTGAGTTTTCCAATCGTAGTGTCCAATTGCGAAATTAACCAAATTACCGGCTTTTTGGCGTTGTAAATGTTGTCCAGCTGATGCGAGCTGCGGCGCCCGTTTTTGATAAATATGTCGCACAAATAATACGTCACCACTAGTGGAAACGCCTCCTACTGTGGCATGTAGTTGAGTGTGTGTGTTTTTGGGATTGATTTCCATTATGGCATGTCCTTTAACAGCTAACTCGGTTGTTTGATGCATACATTTATTACATTAACTAGTTAGAAACATAGTCCCATAATAATTACTCACATATTCATGAGGGCCTCCGGCGCTCGTCGTCATTCTGTTATTTTGAAAGAGTTTGAAACAATTTAAACACACACACACATGCATGTTTTCCTTGCAGCCTTTCCCCCAAAATGCGTTTAAATGATACAAATTGGAAACACTTTATTAAATACCAAGATCATAAACTTATGGTGGACATGTTTGTACACATCTAATATGAGCTCATTTATTAGCTTGCTATATGACCAGCATTTTTACACATAAGCAGCATTATCCTAATTTCTGAAAGTAAAATGCATATAATTTTTTTTGTAGAGCAATAAACATTAAGACGCCTTTTAGAAATGTTTTTCTTGAATAGTCCCTTCCATGGAGCTGTTTGTGGCCATACAAAACAAACATAATTTTTAAAATAAATCTTTTGAGTTTCACAGAGCAGTCTGTTCCTCTTGTCCTAGGTATGCGTCTTATGGTAGGCCCTAATAATGCTCTCATAAGCAGGAGGAGGGGTTTGCGTAGCCTGGAATCCCCTCACGCTGTCCCCCCAAAACGATTGGGGTCTGGGCCGGGCGGCGGCCGCGTGAGCTGATCCGGTGGAAGTCGTCAACGTGGGCGTGCGGGGCAGGGATCCCTGGCTCCCTTCCTCCGCCTCCCTGGCTATTTGGCTACAGTGGAGGAGAGGGTGGAAGGTGGACGCCGTGAAGCTCGACTTGTGCCCCAACGGGTCGAGGGGATCCGGGGCGGAGGTCTGACGGTGGAAGGTGAAAGCGGCGCTGACCAGGCTGTTGTTGCTCCGCCGGTCGTGGTTGTTGTTGCTGGCGCTGCGGTTGAAGCCCGGGTGGTTTCGAGGGGAGGTGCGAGATTGGCGAGGAGGGGGGCAGCTGGAGATGCGGGCAGAGCCTGCTCTGCGCCGGGAAAACCAGGTCAGGAACACGTAGACCAGGGCCCCCAAAACCAGGCCCACTGCCACGGAAACGCTGAAAGCTATGACCAGGGGGACTGGAACAGAAGACATCGTTTAGATAAGTGGTTCTCAAAATTTTTTTCACCACTTTTCACCATTTTTGGCTCTCCAAGTACCACCATGATGACTGATAATAAATTACAGTTACAAAGTATAGGCCCACTTTTGGATGTACTCAAATACTACCTAAAATTATCTAGATACACCTAAATGTACACTCTAAAAACAGTTTGGTCAAAAGTAACCCAGTTATGGATAAAAAAAAATGGACCGATCCACTTTCTGGGTGGTTTTATACAAAATGCCTTTATTTTTTATTTATTTTTTATTGTTTTTTATTTTATTTTATTTTATTTTTATTTTTTTAGACCCAAGTAAACGATCTGACCAATATTAATGAGTTGTTTTACACTAAAAGACCAATTTCTTGACTCAAATTGACCCAAGTAGAGGATCGGTCCATTTTTGAACCATAGTTGGATTATTTTTGACCCAACTGTTTTTAGAGTGTACTCAAATAAAAGTAACAAATATCTTTTATTCTAAAAAAAAGCTCCCTGAAAGTAATCTAAATACTCCTTGATATAATCATAAACTTCCTAAAAGTTACTTAAATACTCCTAGATGTACTCGAATACAGTACTTCTTATAGGTTACCCAAAACTCTTACATTTCAACACAGGAAAGTACAAACTGTATTTTAGTAACGATTGAAAGTGTGTTGTGCATTCAAATGAAATACAAATTGTATCTAAATAATTGTTGAAAGCAATCCTAAACAATCCATTGCAAATGTATTGTACTGTACTTTAAAGTTAAATACTGGATTATTGTTTTTTAAATTGAAGGTACTTTAACATTATGCGTAGCTCATGAACCAGCAGTAGTAGTACTCGAACACATAACGCCACGTTGGCAATCACTGGTTTAGGTCAATTAACCTAACGCATGTTTTTGGAATGTGAGAGGAAGCCATAGTACCCTAAAAATGCCCACGAGCACAAGGCGAACATGCAAACTCCACACAGGAACGTCGGAACTGCGAACCCCAAACCTCAGAAATGTGAGGCAGACATGCTAAGCACTATTCCACCCTGCTGCCGTTTAAAAATTGTTCTTTTTTTATTTTTTCAATGTTGCGCCTCCCCTTAAGTCCTCTGGTGCTCTTTGTCCAACAATCACACACTCTCCTTTCCACAGTCTGATTTATTAGTGCTTCGTCTTCAGGAACACTTTGAAAGAAGAAGGGGAGTGTGTCATCACTACAGTTTGTCATCTGTATTTTAAGATTTTGATCTCAATCCAGAATTATTTGTGTGGAAAATACTTCCAAGTCTTGCAATGTTAAACAACAAAAAAGAAAAGAGGAAGCAGATTTTGGCTTCAGCCATTGCTGCTTTATATCAAAACAGGATTTTTTGCTGATTTAAAAAAAAAAACCACACACACATCATTCCTTCCTAGATGGCTGAATTTGGTGAGGTCAAAGCAAGTGGTTTGTCAAGGGTGGTATATATCATTGCTAACATTTCCCATTATTTTCTCACCCGAACCCTGGGTCCACGTTAACACCACAGTGATGAAATTCACACATTTCTGTATACATCCATCTATCTAGCTATCCATCCATCCACTAGATGGCGATGACAAACGTCACATCATATGGCCATCATCAATTCACATTGGTTTCAGTTATGTACCATTTAGTAAGTACAAAAAAAAAAAATCACAGAGGAAGAAAAAGCTAAGCCTTGCTCTGTGGATAAAGCTTGACATTTTGGTCCACGGGGTAACATTTTTGTCTTTCTGGTCAACATCCACATAATCTGTATCTTAGTGTTTACAAGTTTTAACAGTGTTTAAGTGCATATAAGCAAAATCCATAGATGTCCTAGTAATATATACCTTAAACACTTAATATAACCCTAAAACTATTCACAGCCTACAATCATTTCTGTTTTTCATATTGGGGGCTTACGACAACCAACTTTTTCCCCATTGCGTCTCCACTTTACAATCACTCATGGTGAAGACGGGAAAAAGAATGCGGTGGTTAAATCCTTGCTGGATGCCTGCCATGAACAACACATCAATTTCCTCTCCTTACACTTCACCGTTTACTTTAAAAATCTGAAAGTTACATTTTGTAATCTGCCTTTTACTTTTTACTAATTACTATATTCCATGGTATTCCCAGAGAGAGAGAGAAACAGTGGCAATTAGCACACAGTAAGATGAAGAAAGTTAGTAGAAACTCACCAGCATCAAACGACTGAACAATTTCCATGAAGAGATTCGTATTGTTTACAGCCATGACTTTGCCTGTAGCGTCATCAGAGGACAAAAAAACAAAAAAAAAGACCACTCGTACTCTTCTTTCCCCCTTTGCCTGTCTCTTTTTACACACACTAATGGATTTTCCTGTCTTTCTGCAGACCTTCTTTCCTGTCCTTCTCTCCTCCCCTCTTTCTGCCTCTCTGCGCGTGTCAGAGGCGCTCGTGAACTGGCGGCGAAACTTTGCCGTTTGTCTTGTTTATGGAAGTGTGGAGAAAAAAAAAGAAAAGAAAAAAATCAGAGGCTGTCACATTTCCTGCGTTTCCCCCTGAAACCAGCTCCATGAGAGGCTTATCTTTGCCCGACAGAGATCCTGGCGTTGGGGAGAGAGGGAGTGTTTGCTTTTCCACACTTCCTCTACCATCATTTCCTTCAGGTTGATAACTGTCACTGCGAATACGGAAGCGGACACGCCGTTACACTCACTACTTGAATCGAATGCTAACTAATGAGTTTTAACGCGTCTTTTCAATTCCGTCTCATACTTTCCAAATAGTCTGCCAGGCCAGTGGTCGTCTGGCCCTTTCTGGCGGCAATAGAGCCAGAATAAACATTTATTTTGATAAAAGCTGACATAGAACACCGCAAGTATAAGTGCGTTTTAAATCAGCGAAGTGACGAGTCGTCCTCGATAGCAGCATAGTCGGTGCTGTCTGTAATCCACTCCATCTGAAATGTATCAGGGCAGACAAAAGGAAATATTTTTCTAATGGTGTTGGTATGAAGCTGCAGAGGCCACATTATTTATGTCAAGCAGCCAGACCACTTTCCTTAAAAAAAAAAAAAAAACAGTCCAGAAACCTGCCTCCGAAAAACAAAATCAGTGTATTTATGCATACTGACATCATGGTGGTGGAATGGCTAGACGAAAGACTCTAATTTGGGATATTTTGTTACTCTTCATCAATGTTGGACCACTTTACTTTGAAGTTTAATGCTCGCTAGGATGGAGATTTTTTTTATGGTATGTCCACTCTCCCGCCTTTTGTCTGCGGTTGGTTGTTTTTCCTCGGGTGCTGTTGTTTCTTGCAAATCAAATTAAAGGCACAAGATGGAGCCATAGAGTTGATATTCCATTATATACTGCATTATTGCATAGTTTATTAGTAATACAACTCCCGGGTGTCTAACATAATGATTACACATCATCATCATCATCATCATCATCATCATCATCATCATCAACATCTTTAACAATATTTAAAATGTGAGTGATTCCACACAATGAATAAAAAAAAAAAAATCAGCAAGTGTAGTTTTTAGGGGTGTCAGGTGATCAAAATTTTAATCGTAATTAATCGCATGACTTCAGTAGTTAACTCACGATTAATCACAAATTTTATATCTGTTCGAAATGTATAATTAAATGTATCATGTTTTTTTGCAAGTTTCATACTTTTGTTAACATAAAAGTAGAACCATTTTAATCTAATAGAAATATGGCTGCATCCTTTAGTCATTGATACAGTAATTTCATAATAATTCATAAAATTGAGTTAAAATTAAAAAGAGGGCTGTACTGTAAAAAGCTTGTGATGTTGATTTGTGCTGAGGTCATTTTTCTGCCACTAGATGGCATATTTGCATTTGTAAGATGTTGACAGCTCAGTGCATTTTTATTTTCATATTAAGAGCTATCTAATTAATCTTTAACATGAAGTAACTTGTGAAATTCTGCACATTTTAAAAATGGTAAAATACAACTTGACCATAGTCTCCACAAATGGATGCATTATTATGAAATTTATGACTGCTAAATTTTGATGAGGACGTCTGCTTCGTTGCGACTGGAATTTCCCCAGTACAGGCTTTCCAAGTAAGGGGCGGTCATTAATCGCGCATTTAAAAAAATGAGTGGCGTAAAAGGAACTTTAAATCAACAAAACATTAACACACTAATTTTGACACCCCTAGTAGTTTTACATCCAGATTTTATAGTGTATTGTGTGATATTGTATAGTGCATAATCTTTAGTACCAAGAGTGACCTGTAAGAGGCAGCATGGTGCCACGTGGTATCAGAACTTCCAAAAAAAGAAGAAGAGGAGGAGGAAGAGGAATAGAGTAGTTTATTGTAGTTTTAGTAGTTCTCAAAATTCTCACCAAGTAACCATGTTAATGATAGAGCCACTGGCCACATCATTAGGTACACCGAATTAGTATTTCGTCCCAATATAGTCTGTGGCCAAGCATCTGTCTCTTTGGCATCGAGTCAATTTCATCACAGAACTTTCTAATAAGCTCCCGCAAATTGCTGAGTATGCAGGAATGGGGATTAACACAGCAGATGTCTCACACTAGCTCTGCATAAGCGTTTTTTTTTTTTTTTTAAGATAAGCAAACAGCGGCGTGATGTTAGTGTGCCACAGGAGTAAAATTCCTTGCATTGACCCTTGTTTGATTTTTTTCTACCTCTGCTGCAGTGGCAAGTCCTTTCTCCTTGGCTGCATCTGCTTTCTCCTGAGGGGCTGGCAACACTAGAGGTCACCCTGAGCCAGGCTGCATAGGAATGAGAGACGCAAGTCCCACTGCAGAGGTATTCACCCTCCAGCCAGATGCATCAATATGACAACTGACCTAAAGAATGTCATTTGTCATCATTTTATTTGTGTAACTACTGTACATGCAGTTTTAGAACAATCTATTTTCTGGTTCTGTTTTTGGGTCAAATACGATATGTTTTAGTACATTTTCCCCCTAAAGTGTGAAATTTCTTCATGTTGTATGTTTCAAGGGTTCGAACAGGCTTTTAAGGTCAGTGGATATACTGTATTTACCATTTATATTGTCATTATGCATTTAGACAACATTGTTCCTATAAAAATATATATAAAAAAATTGGTATACAGTATTGTTAAGTATCCATTAATAGGTCAAGGAACCATTGGTAACATGATTAAAAATGGATGCTCCATGCTCTTTTTTTTTTTTATAGGAAGAATATTACAGTTTAAAACCGGAATGCATACTATTTGAAAAAAGTTTTCTATTATATACATTATGCCCATTTTAAAGTAGAGAAATCATGTGTTTTCTCCAATACAGTCAGTGAAAAAAGGGATTGTTAGTAATGAGAAAAAAAATATATACTGTTACCAATGCTAATTCCTCACTACACCGGCGTTCACTTATTCTGTTCAACATCTATTTTCTTGTATGGTGAAATACATTTTAGAATGTGTAAAAATATGTTTTAATTTGATGAAAGTGTGTGGGGAATTTATTGTAAGGTTTTAAAAAAAAAAAAATATATATATATATATATATATATATATATATATTATTGCATATTTTCTGCCAATTTTATGCTTGAAAATTTTTTTTTTTTAATGTTGTTTTAAAATGTGTTTAAAGAGTCTGGGTAATGCTTAAACTATAAAAAAAAAAAATTATAATTGTTATCCTGTTTAAAAACTCAAAAATACTTCCAGTGGAAACCAACGGCAGCCGATGCTACCTGCCCCCCGATTGGTCCTCATGGCGAACAAGCAACACCCTCTTTGGTTGGACAGCAGGTGGCAGCGCATGCCAACCAGGAAGCGGTCCTTTCTGCACACACTAGTGCTTATGCTTACATCATCAGAAGCAGCAGCATCAGCAGCAGCAGGAGGAGGGAGAGGCGGAGCATCTCCTCCGAGTGTGAGTTTCTGCAACAGGGATGAACTGAGGAGAAACAACATCCCGACACTAAACAAAAAAAAAAAAAAACGTTTCTGCCCGTGGGTTAGGGTGACGATGTCGGTTTGAGAGACGACAGCGGATATCCTGGGGACGACGAGCAGCATGGCATCGCCGCACCACTACAGAGGCTCTCCTCATGACATTGCCAATGTGATGCAGAGACTGCAAGGTAGGCGTTAATTGCTTACTCACAGTATTCCATCTCTGTACTTGCGGCACGTTTGGAGGTGACCTGTTATATTGGCATGACACAGAAAAAAGGCAAAAAATGCTGACTGTAAATTCACCTCCGTCTAATTTTGCACTGAATGTGATGCTGTCGTTCATGTGACAAATCCGAGCCTTATGAATATTTCAAGGGTTGAGTATTTTTGAGGCGGTATCCAGGTACACGCTGACTCACAGGGAGTTGCTATCTTTAGTTTGGCGTCAGGTACAGTGAAAGGTCAACTTTTGTTTACTTGTCATTGGCAGCACAGATAAAAAATGATAGAAATTGAGCGTGTGACATGTTGTACATGAGATTCGCTCACAATTACTCTTAACTCACGTATTTGGACGTATTATGTGTATTCACGTGGATTTAGCCAATGGAAAGCACTTGTCAGAGGTTCTTAATCTGGTTTCGATCGAATCCCAGGGGTTTGGCGGAGGTCAAGACACACACCCGACTCATATGCATCATATGATTCAGATGATGTGCAATATGAATTCACATGTATAAGTTAAGGAAGTTACGGAACACATGGTGTTCCACAGGGTTCGAATCAGGGGCCTCTGCTGTTTTCATTGTATCTGCTGCCCCCGTGTTCCATTTGAACTTATTCACTCCCAGCCATTTTCACTGAAGCAACCCCCTTCGCTCCCGACTGTTTTACTGGATTTTGAATGATTTTGCAAGGTCCACAGAATATTCAGTTTACTATTAAAAAAAAAATGGAACCTACAAAAAAGTCTCTTTTTTCATCAGGGAAAAAAGTATATTTGTATCTGTTTCCGTTTTGCAGCAATTAACCGGGTTCCATCTTAACTCATTCACTCCCAGCCATTTTTACTGAAGCAACCCCCTTCGCTCCCGGCTATTTTACTAGATTTTGACTGATTTTTCAAGGTCCACAGAATATTCTGTTCTATTGCTATAAAAAAAAAAAATCATGGAACCCACCAAAAAGTCTCTTCTTTCATCAGGAAAAAAAAAGTACATTTGTATCTGTTTCCGTTTTGCAGCAATTAGCATTAGAACATAGTTAAGTTTGATCTATCCACAAACCTGTTGAAAACACTGGGAAAAAAGAGCTTGTTGCAACTTGGCCCTGGCTGATCTCTTATACTCTGCTGCCACCTGCTGGCATTTTTTTTTGGTAATAACTACCATTGCTTTAAGCGACCTCTTCATGTCAGAAGCTGTATCAAAGCCTTCTGTATGCTCTAGCATAAACATAAAAAACGTACAAACACGTTTTTGGGAGTGATGGGCAAATTATTAAAAACGTATTTGTACATGTTGGGGTTTGAAAGAGCTAAGAGAACAGCGGTGATTGCTTTAAAGCGCCCTGTAAATAAGGAGTTGAGTTGAGCAATTCTACAATTAGCTGTCTAGCAAAACTGAAGGAACACTTCATTAAGCTGCATTGAATACAAGAATTTTGAATTCAAGGTGAAGAGAGCCAGATTTGTTAGGTAAAGAATTTTAAAAATCATTTTTCAAATAAGAAGGGTTCGGCGAGTGCGTCCAGGTGACACCGGAGCCGAGATCCAACATGGCGGCCCCCATTGGGGGCCTGCGAGGCGGCAGTTGTGTTGTGTCAGTCACGAATGACTGCTTGGAGGTGTGTGGGTGCGCACTTTGCATCTCCCGTATTGATTTCTTTCTCATTTTTAGAGGCTTTCCGTTTCCCGTGCTGTTCAAAGAGACAAGTGAAATACTTTGATTAAGACGCTAAGTGCAAATGAAACAGGCTCATGCGCAGCCCAGCGCAGCGGTGGTGGTGCGAAACTGTTGCATAATTTATGTGGACATGTGTAACGGCGCCTCCTGCCTTTGCCAAAATGCGCCCTCATTTATCAAGTGTTTCCAGCCTGTTTACAGTACAGTTGTCATCCACACGGGAGCCTCGTTTAAAGTCTCCAAGGCAGTAAATTCATTGTAAATAATTCAGCAGAGTGAGTGTGGCCTGTTCACAAAAAATGTCTTGCATAATTAGTCTATTAGCTCAGGGACGCATGGAGAAGTCTTATGGCTTTTTAATTCATGTCTTGTCATCCCTTCCCATGATGGGATGACTGACATGTCTTTGTGTTATTATGTCCACGAGCGTACATAATAACACAAGTACATTTTACTGGTACTTTAACGCTGTGCTGTCTGCTGGATTTTCTCAGATGCTACATTAGCGTAGCAACAGAGCAGTACCCGCCGCATCAAGAACAACGACGTAAACACTAGAGGTTTTTATCAAATGGCAGCTTCACGTTGGCAAAGTTCAGAACCAAAATTTACTTCTTGCGTGTGACATCATCGCTCATTTCTGTCATAAAAGGAAGTGATCGTTCCTAAGAATCGAATTACTGGGGAAATACCTGGTTCCCCATTCCTATCCGGGTAGACTGTATTGTTAAATCTAACTCTAAAACGGAAGATGATACATTTATTTTGTGCAGCTCCTCTGTTTGCTTTTTTTTTTTTTTTTAGGATTTTGCAGTTGTGGCTAATGGTATGTAGTATGTACACATGCAAAGTGCACATCGTAACTGTCGGGCCAAAACCGAATATGTTCAAATTTGGGCAATTTCATGTTTTTTCACAAATTGATACTACTACTGGGCACATGGGTATGTTATTTTTTCCAAATTTATTGACTGATATAAAGTCTTGAAAATGGATTGGTCACTTTAATGATGCATTATTATTTAGAACCCAAATGATTAATTGATTAATTAATCATATATTTTTTGCCGATTTTTCTTTATTTTTTCTTTATTTTTAATTTTTTTTAAATATTTTTTTTACACGTTAACTCATTACAATTCTGCCAAATGGAATCAGCATTAGCCTCAATGTTATAGCTCAACAAAAAATATTTTCCTGGAAAGTGATGGTTTGAAAGGAAGCAAGGTTTCCGCCCGATGCCAGCCGCATTTCATAGAAATCTTTTAATGCGCTACGCAGCAGATCTGAAACCTGTGATGATTTTATTATCATCAATCAAGATGTGCCGTCTAAAATCAAAGACGCAAACTTGCAACGGGGTTTCCGAGCAAGAGCCAAGTGGAACATGTGACATCACGAGTGTCACTTATTTGTTCTCGCTTGTTAAATGAAGTCAGTGTTTTCTTCTTCTGTCATCCAACACTCTTTAACACTTATTACCTGTACAAACCTTCCTCCTCCAGTAAGGAAAATGTTCTATCATGCCAGTGTTCCACATATCAGCAGCATGAAAATAAGCCATATACTCCTCTCGGGGGGTAAATTTTTTGGAAGCGTTCAATAATCATGCTATGCAATATGAAAACAATCCAAACTTTTGTCCCATTTTTGCGGGACACACATACACGCACACACACACGCGCACACACACGGAGGCTTCTTTCTCCCTTCAACCGTCTCTTTTGCTGTACCTCTCTGCACCGAAACACAGCAATTAGTGACACCATATGGCCGAGAACGGCGAGGCCACTTTGAACACCTCCCAGCCTGAACTCCTCCATATGCTGAGGAATTTGCCTGTTTTTGTATGCCTTTTGTTCAGGGGGTGGGGTTTCTCCTATTTTCAATTTCTCGCCCGTTTTCTCTCACCGTGGGTGGCGGAGGCGTTCAATTTCCGCCGCTAGCTCTAATCGACGTCTGCCTGCCTGCCCGTCAGGCAGATAAAGTTTACTGCAGTCCCATTTAGCCGTTCGGAAAGGACGTCTCTCGCCTTCTATTCAGGCTGCGGCGGCTTGGTGTGCAAAGCAGATTGCCTACGTTTGAGTCAATTCTGCAATGTGGAGAGCTGCTTGCTGTGCTGGCAGAAAGGCCGAGGAGGCGGGGGGGGGGGGGGGGGGGCATGACCACATCTGTATGGTATGTCAAGGAAAATGGCTGCATAGTAGCGCCACAAGATTTGGAGAAGAACTCTACCAAGGCCAAATAATGCTCATTTTGAATATATATATATATATATATATATATATATATATATATATATATATATATATATATATATATATATATATATATATTAGGGGTGTTAGAAAAAATCGATTCGGCAATATATTGCGATATTGCAGCGCGCAATTCTCGAATCGATTCGATATGCGGCCGAATCGGTTTTTAAACATAATTGTTTTTATGGGAATATTCAACAAAACGTCTTACTTAGGGTTAGGATTCACACATTAATCATGGAAGAATGTTATATTAATGGAACATTAAGCCTTAATATTTGATTTCAGTGCTGTTCAAACATGAAACAGACTGCAACCTGTTTGTTAAATGCAGTGGCTCAGTTATTAGCCTGAAATTTTCAGATAAAGAAATACATTTTCACACAAATCATACAGTGTACATGTACAAGTTTACTGATTAGTATTTTCTAAATTTGAGTAAAAAAATAAAAAAATCGCAATAATCAATTTATAGATTCAAATCGGGATTAATCGGTATTGAATGGAATCGTGACCTATGAATCGTGATACGAATCGAATCACCAGGTACTAGGCAATTCACACCCCTAATTTATATATAATAATAATAATAATAATAATAACAAAAATAGTAATACTAATAATAATAATAATTATTAATAATACGAATAATAATTGTTAACCCTTTGTTAAATAACTTGATTCATTCAGTCTCTCGCTATTGCTTGGGTACTCTCGTTTTTTTCACACTTTTTAAAATACTGTTTTAACAGACAGTTAGGACTTGAAAAAAGCCTCCTACACACTCTTGGGGACTTGCGAGCTGCAATAACCAAGACAAGGGCAGGCAAAAAAAAAATAATTGCACCCTCCACATCCTGGTCACCACCTCTTCTGGCTTCTACCCTCAAGGTAGGCGCTATCAAACTATGAACACAAAAACCAGCAGACATTCCAATAGGGTTTTTCATCTTTCTAGTTTATTCTTTGATGATTGGCTAATAGAATTCATCAGCAGTGTTTCAACTGGCTCATGCACACAGGGCCCATTTTACTCCCAAATTAAAGTTTCTTGCCTGATAATTGGTTTACAAAAGAAGTCATTCATCCGAAACCCCCTGCTAAATTTCTGTCTTTGTTCATGCCCACCCACGATAAGGTTTTGTGAAGTAGTACTTTTTGCACAATGCTGCTAACAAACGCAACAATGAAACCCTCCTGGGCAGAGTTACAATATAACAAGAAGAAGAAAATGAAGCAGAGAAGGAAAGCTTCCCCCGGCCAAATTCTTAAGCCTCTGATCGCTGATGGAACCGGCACCCCCCCCGGTTGGCATGTGGCCAGGGTGCCATCCGGTTGCCAGGGGCGATATGACGCTTCGGCCGCAGCCATCGAAGGCCCGAGCAGACGGTCACCTTGAGCCATGCCAGCCCGGCCCGGTTGTTTTCGGGACATTGGCTATTTATCGCCACGCGGCTTCACAAGCGGGCGGCGACACAAACGACCAAAATGGCTGTGATGCATCTTTTAGGCCTTGATTGTTCCGCTGGGAGTGCGGCGCGCTTAGGCGAGCGGTTGGACGCGTACGCAGCATGGTGGCGCTTGAAGGTCGCTAGCGCATTCAAATGAAGCCATGTTGTTTTGGACCTGCGGTTCTGTGATGTGACCCGTGAAGTTGATTGTCACTTTGCTACCTTTTTCGTCTTTTTTTTTTGTTTATATTCCTCTCCAAGGCTGCTGGTTGACTTCCAAAAATGAGTTTTCTCATAGAAAAATAGTGTAGTGTCAGTTTGTTCAAGGCTTAAACTGTTGACAATCTTAGTAGGCAATGTTTTATAAAACATTTTAATTGTCATGCACATATAGACACCTCGTTTATTTGAGATACAGGATGACGCAAAAACGACAAAGTCTCTCGCTTTTCTCAAAAAGTCTGCCTTGAAAATAGTTTTTTTCAAATCTAAAATCACTGTCACAGTCTCATGGATTACGATGTGGGAGGAACAATAAATATTCACCGGTGATGCGCGCCTTAGGCCTATCCATCGGAAATTCCAGCTGTTCTGTTACCTCGTAGTATTTTGCTTTCGCGACATTCTATTCTGAGCGCACGTTTTTTTTTGCATTGCACTTGACATGAATGGTCAAATTTTCTCCAGCTTAAGTCGAGAACTAGTGGTGTTCCACAAGGCTCAATACTAGGTCCACTTTACATAAATGTAAAAGTTACTTGGCGTTCCAGTAAGACATCTCGAAAAGCCAAATATGACCGTTGTTGATTTGATTTGTTGTTACTGTTCATGGCCTAAAAGTTTTTCATCCATGTATATGTTACAATTTTGACTTTACCTTTAAGTTAGCATTAGTTAAGATAGACCACGGCACATTCTCACCCATTTGTAACATGTTGCCGTCAATGGCACCTTTTTTAGTGAAGGCATCACAAAACAACACTAAAAGAAAAAGAATCAAGCAAAGCTGAGCTCCTCGGATATTTGGATTTGGTTGTGGTTTACATCCGTGCATCCATTTAAACAGTTGCATTATATCAATATTGACTCATTTCTCCCTCCCTTTAACGGCTCATTTGGCTCGTCTGCTTCGCATTATCCTTTGGCACGCGCGATCCCATTGTGTGGAATCCAATGGAGTGTCTCGCTGACATTTCATACTGCTTATCAGATTGTAATCTCTTTGAGCCCGACAGCCATTCAAGGCTGGAGGCACAAAAACGCGCCACTTGGGGCACCACGCACACGCATGCACGCATGCACGCACCCAACAAGGGCGTCAGCGAATAGATGGGGGAAATCACTACGCTGGGTTGTCATCGATTAACAAGCACTAAAATGCCCAGTTCACTTCTTTCATTTCATTAGACTTTTCTCCTTTTTGGGATTTTGCTTTAATTGGTCAACACAAAGTGTGTGTCCAGAAGACAATTTGGTACAAGTTGCCAGTGATCAATGGAGGACCAAAACTACCAAAATGAAAAATAAATGAATGAATAAATAAATGATTGAAATGAAAGTGAAAATAAAAACGGATGTAAACAATATAATTCAAAAATTAAATACAAAAAAATATAAATGGAAATAAAAAACAACAATATCCATAAATACATATATAAAAGTTCAAAAAAAAAAATTAAATAAAAAACGAGATTCAAAAAATACAAATAAAAATAAATGTAGAAATAAATATATAAATATATAATATAAATCAACAGACAAAAACGCTCTGCTCTTTATTTATTTCACTCAGGACAAAATGTTATTCAAATGAGGGGGCGGTCCTAAGCATGTCTTTGCCGTTGCAAACTGCCTTTCAATGGTCAAGTGAGCAGGTCGGCGAACAAGGAAGTCTCGCCGGCATGCGTGGAGAGCTCCTTTAATTTTTGAATTATCTTTTCTTATATCTGTTTTTATTTTCACTTTCATGTATTTATTTATTCATTCATTTATTTTAAAATGTTGGCAGTTTTGGTCCCCCATATTGATCTACCCGCGTGAGGTAAAATGACATCTCCGGGCCACGCTGATGCAGTGATACAGTTCCCCCTGATTTTCTTTTTATCTGCGACGATGTGTGTCAAATGGTGGCACCAGATGGTTTTGATGAACGTTGCAGCACAATGTGCTGACAAGATAGCATCCGGAGACCCCGTCTCGTTCCCCTCTCTTCCTAATACTTTGACTCACACCTTGGCTCTTATCTTTCCCGCCCAGGCACCTCCTTCCCCCTTTTTATTTTGGACTGTCACAGTGTGATTGGACGCTCGGAAATTTGGCCACTGGCGCTCTATTGAGCAAGTTTTTTTAAATAGAGGTGGCGCCCTGACCTCTGAGCTGACCAGATAACGTCTCGATTCCAGCATACGTGACTTTGTCGGTAAGAAAGTCATTCTTAGTCATTGGGGGGTGGGGGGGGGCACTTTTAAATCGTTCATTTTAGTACTTCACAGTACTCTGCAAAGGTCCCAGGCCATTATTTCTTCGGATGACCTTTTTTTTTTTTACAGATGTAATTTTGATATATTAAATGGACATATAGTTTGAAGGATTACTTATTTTAATAATAAAAAAAAAAAACTTGGTGCATGGGCCTACAAACTTCTTCTAATACTGAATCGTAAAAGTAATGTATAAATAATTAGATTCATTGAAATTAACTAAAAATAATTATTACACATATTTACAAAATTGCTTTAAAGTAGGGGTGTCAGGTAATTAAAAATTTTAATCGTAATTTATCGCATGACTTCAGTAGTAAGTAAATTTTACATCTGTTCTAAATGTACAATAAAAAGTTTTCATACTCTTGTTAAAATAAAAGTAGGGGGAAAAAATGTTAAACTAATAGAAATATAGCTGCGTCTATTAGTCATTGTTACAGTATTTTCATATTAATTCATAAAATTTAGTTAAAATTAAAAAAATGTACTGTACTGTAAAAAAACAAGTGTGATATCAATCTGTGTTGAGGTCATTTTTTCTGCCACCAGATGGCATCATTGCATTTGTAAGACATTGGTGACAGCTCAGTGCATTTTTCTTTTTATATTAAGAGCTATCTAATTTTTAACAGGAAATTCTGTAAATTTTTTAAATGGTAAAATACAACTTGACCCCAGTCTCCACAAATATATGCATTAATATGAAATGTATTACTACAAAATTTTGACGAGGACATGTCTGCTTCGTTGCGACTGGAATTTCCCCAGTACAGGCATTAATCGCGCGTAAAAACAAAAAAAAGAGTGGCGTAAAAGGAACTTTAAATTAACTCAAAATGTACGCACTCATTTTGACACCCCTACTTTAAAGTAAGTCTTAGTAAAAAAAGGCATTTACTTTTTTCTAAGACAAAGGGTTGCTCCAGTGTCAGATCTGACTGGTTTTAGCTGGATTTAATTATTAAAAAAAAAAAAAATCTCTTTCACGGTAACTGAATTTACCACAGCGGCCGCAGTGATTCAGTTAGCGCTGCTGACGCCTGCACTTTCGTTTACTTAGTGGTCCCTGTAATATGTGCTGGGCCGCTTGCTGAACCTGGATAAAGAGCTTAGACTGTCTGACCCAGTGACACACACACACACACACACACAAACACACACCATTACATTCATATAGAAAGCGACAGAAGCTACTATACTGTATTTATTTTTTTATTATATATATTTTTTTACACATCTTTGATGCTTTGTTCTAGTTACAGTACATAACTGTGTTTGCTGATAGATGATTCGGTTGAATTCTGTATTATGCGCTGCAGGTGGCAAAATTGCTTAAATGACTCCATTGTTCGCCAGGCTTTCATGAACATTTGGCCATCATTTGTCAACGACTCCTCAGCACATCTGCTGGTGAAAAGGGAATGCCGGTGCTTGTTTTGATAATCACTTTGACTTTTGTGCCACCCCCCCAACCCCCCACCGCTTCTCACCCTCTTTAATGTGTGCGTTATGATTTCTGAAATGTAATTAGCCATGCTAATGGGCCGGCGTTTGGATTTCCGCCTCTTGCACTTCCGCGTTGGGGGGGGGGACAAATGAAGTGGGATGGCGAGTGTCGAGCCTGAATGGGTTGAGTGGAGGGTGGTGTGGTTTTTTTTTTATGACACTTTGCGCTTTAAGAGCTTCGGCAGGAAGTGTAGAAAATAGCCTTTTTTTTTTATTTTTAAATGAGGCATTGTGGGGTTGAAAGAGACGAGCCGGAATGTTGAGACGAGCTCGAAAAGCCCCCACAATATGTGCAATCACTTTGTACCGTGGATAACAAACACGTGCACAGCTCACCATTCAGCACATGATAGCTCGAACGGGCACCTTCCATTAATGTCGCACTGGAGAGAAAGATGCATTAGCGCCACGCAGAGGCTCTTGTGTGGCTTTTGTTGTGTTCGCGTGACACTTGTCGATTGTGAGCCATTCGCACCGGCATCATCTGTGAGTCACTTTACGCGAGCGTGGCCGTAGATCAGCGTTTCCCAACCTTTATTGAGCCAAGGCACATATTTTACATTAGTCTCATGGCACAGCACAAAACTAAAGTAGATGCACCGCTACGGAACGTCTACGATATTGTGAGACCTGGACGTCCAAAACGTACGGCGTGCATTTTGGCAGATAACGAACAGTTCTTCAAAATGCGTAAGGCGTGTGGTTGCTTTAAAGTCAAAGTAAATAAAGAGAATTAGGATTAGAATTAGGCGTCATATAATGAAGCATCGCTTTGGTCTTGTATTTATGTATGCCATACATTATCATTTTTATTCCTAAAATTGAGTTGAGGGGCACATGTATGCTAGCCTAATGCTAACACATAATGGGGAAACGCCGTAGCATGGATGTCGCAGAATCATATCAAAAATTATCTGGTGGAATACAACTGAGCTTAAAAATGTTCAAACACTACTTTTTTTTTCAATTTGACCTAATATTGCTATCATATACCGATGCACACTTAACATCAACACAACCCCAAAGTTATGTTCAATCGCTAACATGCTTAAAACATTTTTTTTTCACTGTCTGATCAAAATGGTCCAAACACAGCGCCCAAACATCAAAGTCCACAGTCCCGACCGTAGAAAATACATTAATACTTAATACAAAAGCAAACGCATATTACGTCTTCTTCCCAAACTCTTTTTCAAAGGTCTTAGAGCCATGAGTGTGTATGTAGCAGACTTACCATCATAGCTTCCTTCTACAACAAAGCAATATGAAAAAAATACCATATTTGGACTTACAGTATTAAGGTTAAAAGTAATATAAACAATTTAATTTTTTATTACGCACTGCAGGAATAGGAGTGTCATTTTGGCCCACACAGTGAATGAATGAGACCTGTGTTTTCTGCCTGTAAAAAAAAATCTTAAATTCAATTTTTACCAGTGGGATACAAATCAAATCTCCCGCTGAGTAACAATGTTGTCAGCCATAATTACACTTTTTTTCCCCCTGTTATATTTGTAACATTTAGGACCCAACTTTATAGGAAGATAAAGGATTTCCCTGTCCACCTTCTTTTTCTTCAACCACGTGCTTCCAAACAGAAGCTTCACATGTCCTCAAGGGGGCGCTGTGCTCCTGATGAAATTGCAATAAGAGGCTTCTGCTGCTAAGAATTCCAATCCAAACGCCCTCTGGGGTGGAATGATAACAATGTGAGAAGAAGCTACAGTATAACCAGCCCTTCCTACCCCTCCCTCGCTCTTCAGGAGGCCTTTTGTGTTTTTCTTTAATAGCCGAAAAGAGGCTGTTCCTCTGGTTTTCACCAAGCCTCGCTGCCCTGCAGACGTAACTGTGCTGACCCGCGTTGAACCCCCCCCCCCCCCCCCCCACACACACACAACCTCGGGGAAAGGCTCCACTATCTGCTGGGCTGTCCATTAGGGATCCAAAACCAGCAACCAGCTGAGCTTTTTTGCCGGGTTCGAGCCTCCTCCTTATTTTTCTCCCCGTTCAAACAACACCATAACACTCCAGAGGGCAGCCTGGAGGCTTCCGTTGGTTTATTTCAATGTAGTACACTAGAAGGGGGGGGGGGGGGGTTCCTATATCTGTGTGTACACGCCCACTCATATTTCTCTCTCTGCTCCCACGGTGACGCCTAACAAGTCCCACCTTCTTGTTGGGATTTTATCCCGAGGTTGTTTTTCTTATCAGTGTTCACCTCTTCAGGGAGGCCGTCTGCTGGATTCCCGTGAACTGGAGCAGTTCTCTGACAAAACATGTGACGTTTTTCGGAGATTTTGCCTCTCTTAATTGTGTGCTTTGTAAATGACGATCAAATGAATGAATGAAGCACTGTTGCGGCTGGATTCAGCACCCCGGACAGCTCTTTTAATGCCTCACATTACAGCAGAAGCAACGAGGAAGGTTATTATTTTTTATTTATTTTAACAGTTCGGAGGTTGAGGGTTTGAATCCAGGCTCGGCTCTTCACTTTTGACACATTTTAAAATTATGAAATTGTACCCTGTGCTTGTATTGAGCGTATTCCAGCGTGCAGGTGTACCTAATGAACTGTCTGCCTTCATTTGATTATGTCAATTTCTCTCTCTCTCCTAATACCTGCACATGGACGCGTGCCAAAAACAATATGTCATAAAGAAAGTTAAAACAGGCAGTGGCTGCGTGAACCGGCGAGGGTGCGATAATCAGCAGATAGATAGCAGATGACAGCTGCCACTGGTTATTGATGACTTTCATAATTAAAATGCCTTGCATGCGTGTGAGGGCGGGCAGGAGTGAGCAGTGGGGGGGTCACCCAAAAAGAACAAAAGGAGGGAAAAAAAAAAAATCACACGTCTGATAAATGGTCTTTCATCTTTAAGGCTGATAGTGCGACCTGCGTGAATATTGCTCTTCCAGCCTTTTGAATGGGAGAATTCAAAGAGGAGCTTTTGTGCTTTTATATTGCATCACGCTGCTTGCGCCAGCAGGCCGAAGTGTGAGCGCGGGTCAAAAAAGGCGGTGACATACTCAGGAGGGTCACATACTGGATAAGGCAGAAGGCACGGAAGAGATCATTGATAGGAATGTTTGGAATAAGAGTCTTCAGCTGGTGTTATTGATGACAATAATTTAAGGTAGAGTAGTGACTTTATTTTTTTTTGCAGTGGAAACTCTTAAGATCTAACATAATGAAAATCTAGCTCTCCTTCTTTGTTGCGAAATAACATGTGACGTAACCTGGCACTTTGATTGGCTACTGCATCACCTGGTAAAACCTTGTGGAACTGCATGCAACCAAACGAGTTGCGGACTAGTAGTCTCATGTTTTGTCCTTGAAGTTTCAAGCAAGTTTTAAGTTATTATAGCAAAAATCAAGCAGGGCGAAGTCCTCACAAAATTTCATATACACGCTTTTCAGTCTGTGCTTGAGTCAGCTGTACGAGAACATTCAGAATCAATCGCAAAGCAGTTTTCATTGGGGGTGCACCGATCGATCGGCCTGCCGATTTATCGGCCCCGATTTCCTTCATTTTGGAAGATGGGTGATCGGCCGATCGCTTAAAAATAAACTGATCTGATTTCACTTTCCTTTCTTTTCTTTGGTCCTTCCTCGGGTCTCCTGACGGCGGTGTTCGGTTTAGGTGAACGGTATGGGATTTTTTTTAATAGGTTTTTGGTGAACTAACGAATACACACATACTCACGCGCATGCACGCACGCACGCACGCACGCACACACACACGCACATACACATACACATACTCACCCACATACAAAAAATAAAAAAATAAAAAAATACAATAAATAAATAAATCAATAAATACAAAAAAAAAAAAAAAGGAGAGCAATGATGATGACATTACCGAATGAACAATACTGAGCTCTTTAAAAAAAAAATATATATATATATATATATATATATATATATAATAAAATAATAATAATAATAATAATAATAATAAAAAAACTGATCTTTTCCATCAATCTCATCTCCCTCCTCAGAGGTCTGAAAAAGTCAGCCACTGTCCTGTTCTGCTGAGATGACGAATAGGATTTTCATTTTTTTTTGAGAGAACTACTTCATATGCAGGTAAAACAACCCATTTGTATTATTTCACCGATATTGTTCAATGTTTACCAATAAAACAAGATTGGAACACTGAAGCTATATGTTGCTTGTAATGAAAAAAAAAACATCGGGATTGGCTGGTCAGACTTTTTTAAAAGATCGAGGATCGGTGATCGTCCCCAAAAAATTGTGATCGGTGCACCCCTAGTTTCCATTGTGTTTATAATAGTTCAATTCATGCCTAACCACCATGAAACTTCGTCATGTCGTGTGTATCTTTCAGTTGGAAAATGCAGCTTTGTAAAAAGGCAAGACTTGTCAAGACATACATAGTTGAAGTCTCATGAAAACCAATTCAAAGTCAAGTTTTAGTCAAGGAGGTCCTAGGTTCTAGAATTGGCAACTTCTATAAAGTGTCATTAAAATTGGCATATACATTTGAATGATTACAAAAATTCACGTCTATCACTATTCAAAATGGTGAAAAACCAAGCGCTTCTTTCGGCTCTCAAATGCTCTCCGCTGAAACCTTCAACTGTCAATCAAATACCACTGCTACGTCCTCATCGAGCATCCTTCTTATGCTGTCATATGCAGTAACTTAGGTTTAAAGCCTCTGGTTAGCTGGAATATATCCCACTTTTCCACGCTGCGACTACGAGGCGCTCTAAAGCACTGTTCCACACCCTGGCTGTCCTTTCGGACCTATCTTTGCGAGACGTGCGCACACTCACGTGTCACGGCCAACAACGAGGCACTCTAAAGCGGCCACGTCATTGGGCTAACTGAAGGGAAAGCTGCGTTCTTGGGGACGGAGGCATAGCTAGCCAGCTAACTACATGTTGCAATTTTGACTCATAACCGCCAATGCAAATGAAGGCACTCGCGTTCTTTTACATTAGGGGACGGGCGACATGTTTTAGCCACGCTCAAAAATCGGTAAAACTGAAATGGTGAATTTAAAGCCACAATTCAGAAGTACATAGTACATAAAGCACAAGTACATACAAAAAACAACAAAGTGTGGCTTTATAGACATAACTCCCTCATAAATCTTAAATTAGGGTCATTTAATTTGAGAGGTTCCACTGTCTATCCAGTAGCTTTTGTTCTGTAAGTGGCTCTTTTGTTTCTGCTTAGCCTGCTCTCCCCAGGAAAAAAAAACACCGCATGTGAGGAGCGGATGAAAGACGAGGGTCTCTGAACAGACTTGAGTAGAAGATCAGACGGCAGAAGCGTCCTGGTGCTCGCGCGCTCCCCTGCAGGCTGCGTGCACAAGAAAGCTGCCAGCCCGGGAGCGCCGCATCCCGTCTGCATGGATGAGAGCGCGAAAGACGGGCGGCGTGTTGCGAGGGAATTCCTGCGCTTTGCTGCCATTGTGAGCTGCGCGCGCGCGTGCGTGCGTGCGCATCCTAACCGACCCAAGCGGTGCCCTTCAACGCTGCCGTGACATCACGCCTTCCCGTGCCTTGTGATTGGCCGCGCGGCGGAGGGAAGGGCGCGCTCGGTACCAACAGTGGGAAACGGGGGAGGGAGGGGCTGAGGTGCGAGAGAAAGATTGATGCTGAGGCAAGCCGGTACCGCACCGCACTGCACTCACACACGCGCGCACACTTTTTCGGCACTCCTGAGCTGCTTAGCGGGAAGGAAAAACACTCTTACTGCAGGACAGGAGGACGTTAAGCAAAAACAATCAACCTCCGAGCAACAGTTTTGAAGGAGCTCCCGGATGAGTTAGCAGCAAGGGCAGGAGCAAGGGCAAAGTGTAGCCCCCTTCATTTTTTTTGGGTGGGGGGGGGGGATGTCCTCCCGACTACCCCATGAGAGGCACAGACCTGGGTACGACATGGCAAGACGAGTGGAGGGTGACACCTCCCCGAAAAAGAACATACCCTTCAACCTTGTGACCGGCTTCTACCTCTTCCTCCGCGGTGAGTGTGTAAGCCTCTCTGAATGTGTGTGTGTGTGTGTCCCTGAGAAAAAACTGCAGTGTACAGTTAAGTCCAGAAGTATTTGGACAATTTCTTGCACAAAACGGCTGTCATTCCTTAAAGTGTTGTATTTTGATTTGTGGGGATTTCTTTATTAACTCAACCATTGCCATTGATGGCTATAGACGTCAAAAATTCATTTGAACTATTTATATTAGTTTAAAATTTTTTCCACTTTTGTTAACAAGAGTATGAAAACCTAGAATTTTTTTATTGTACATTTAGAACAGATATAAAATTTATGATTAATCGTGAGTTAACTATTTAAGTCATGCGCCTGACGCGATTAAAGGTAAGAAAAGATTATTATGAGTTAACTCACGATTAATCACAAATTTTATATCTGTTCTAAATGTACAATACAAAATTCTAGGTTTTCATACTAGAAATAGTTCAAATGGATATTTGACGTCTATAACCGTCAATGGCAGTGAATGAGTTAAAATGAGTTGTGCTGGCAAAACCCTAAAAACAGAAATCACCACTGTCCAAATACTTCTGGAACTGTATGAGTGTGGGTTAATGTGGGTCTTAAGTCTATATTTGTTCAGCTGCGGGGTTGGTTCACATATATTTAAGGGGGGGGTGGGGGGGGGGGCGTACAGCAGGAGCTCCATCTGTAAGGACTTAAGAGATGGCAGGGTGGC
The DNA here is from genome assembly GCF_054856555.1 of Leptonotus elevatus. Taxonomy (NCBI): domain Eukaryota; kingdom Metazoa; phylum Chordata; class Actinopteri; order Syngnathiformes; family Syngnathidae; genus Leptonotus; species Leptonotus elevatus. Next base: position 11,499,904 of record NC_141256.1, read on the forward strand.
TGGTTCGAGATCCACTGTGGGATACACAGCTGTTAATTGGGAGGGGGTGCTGGAGAGATTCCAGTCTGCACCGAAGACACTGTTGGAGGTGCCCTTGAGCAAGGCACTGGACCACTGAAAGTACAGTTTTATTGTCTCGTGAATGCAGCAGAACTGATGAGGATGTTGCAAAAATGCACTTCATAAGAGATTTTGGGGGGTGGGGGGAGTAAAAAAATGGCTTTTATTTTTCACAAATCATCTTTCCCATTGAAATGAATGGAAATGCAGCTAATCTGTTTCAGCTACTGATCTGAATATATGACTGGATAGCTGATAGGCCAAGACTTTTGAAGCCGCGAGGCCGCCATATTGCTCCTCCCAAGAAACGTTTCTCGGCATACGATCCCATACATTTACAGTATTGAAATTGGAGAACATTTGAGACAGTACTTAGTAGAAATAGCATGATTTATGATGTTTTAAATTTGTTAAACATAAACAAGAGGACTTCAGACGTTTTACAACTCGCCTTAAATACATGTATAAATTATATGCTTAATGATGTTTACAGGAGGAAACTTGTATGTTTTTTTTAAATTAAAGAATTATAACTGTAATTCAACAAAAGATACTTGTTAATTATTTTTATTTTGTTATACTTGTTAAAAAATAATGAAATAATACGTATACCGTATAGTTTTTATGTAGTAGTATGCTCGCGAGATGGGAGGAGCAAGATGGCTGCCCCTGTCGCATCAACGGTTTGCACGGGCGTGTATGGGCTATCGGCTATCCAGTAGTATATTCAGATCAGTCGTTTCAGCCCACCCCAAAAAACTCATGATGACGTTACTTGTGCTTCTTCTGTGGGATCTATTGGCACTTAATGACTCTTTACTGCCACCAAGTGTCCTAAAACTGCAAGGAAACCAATGTGAATTGAAGTTTGTTGCCGCCATCTAGTGATATGGGGTCTCACAATTTTTTTGTTCAAAAAGGCAGTGTAAAGGGGCGTCAAAGTCATTTTTGCCACGGCACACATCATAGTTATGGTTTCCTTTGGAGGGTCATTATGACTTTAAGCTCATATAAATGCATATTCTCTCATATTATCACATACACAGAATACAGTAAAATAATGCGATATCGCAGTGTGATTAAAGTTGAAACGTGTACAAAAAAGGGTACAAAAAGCAAAGCACACACTGAGCTGGCCTTCTGATACTTGCTGAGTAGCCAGCATACAATTCTGAAGATTTGAATGATTTAACAGAAACTGGCTTTGTGCCAGTGTGTCTGTAGAAGACACATCATTTAAACTAAGGCTGAATTCTGTCACTCATTTGTAGAAAATATCTTTGATATTTATCAATTGTTTGCCCGTGGAGTAAACCACTTTGTGTGAGTTTGTACCTCCACTTCCACCAATTTTGCCGCGACGCTTTTGTTACCCCAGCAACCGCAGCCGCCAAGACAACAAAGCAGACCTTAATGATATTTCATTAAGATAAAGAGACGGGCCGCCGTTGATGAGACTAATGATACAGACCAATGCCGCCTGAGAAGCTAATCAAGTGTGTTGAAATGCCGCTCCCGGGCTCGCTTGCTGAGGTTGCCTTTTTCCCCCCTTTTGTACGTATTGAACGGATGCCAACGGGAGCTCAAAGTCACCTCGTCCCACGGGCTGACTGCACCACACACCCGGGCGCCAATGTTCCGCCGTTATGCGTGCTCTTTCTTCAACGCGGCTGAAATCATTCTCATTTCCCCTTTCCGATATTACCACATATCAATATTTGATCAGATCAAGAGAGAAATTCATCCAGAAGGGACCTGCCGGTTTAAATGTGCCCATCTGCATTATGAATGAAAAGCTAAACACGCACACACCTGACTGTCCAACTCACTGTACTCAGTGACCCACTAACCAACTTGAGTTTAATCAAATCGTCAGTGTATTCATTAAAGTAGAGGAACCTCCCTGTCCTCTTCTGCTGATGACATCTCAAGGATATTGCAGTCGTATGGAAGAAGCTTTGTCACACTGTAGCTATTTACATGTGTATGATGGAGGGATGAATGAACTTTTTGTGCGGTAATAGGAAAAATGAATATTAAATGAATACTTTTTTTTTTAAATCATTTTATTATTCATTTATTATAAAAATATAAAATAAAGTATGTTTTCCTACAGAAACTTCTTGTCAGAAAATCACCCTGCCATGGTGGAGCGCGCTTGTTAGCATGCTAGCTAGTTAGCTCGCAGTATAGCAAACATAATAAACGGCTAACTTTCTCTCAAGTGTCTTGTTATGTGGCTCTTAACGTGTCACATAGAGCGAGGCTGTAGGCTAGAGTATTGGGACAAACCCAACACCGGTCCGCGAGCCCACTAGCGGCTAATAGCTACTAGCCGCTACTTTTTGGAGGTGGTACTGTGAGCAAAAAGTTTGAGAAGATTTGACGCCACAACTGTATTCCCGTCTCCTCCATTGTTTAAGACCGCTGGTGACACGTTGTCTTCTGATTTACAGACGAGCAGGAGTCTGTGCAGAAGAGGACGTTCACCAAATGGATCAATTCCCACTTGGCCAAGGTAAGATTGCGTTTGATTCCCACTGCCAGCCACACAGCCTGCATTGTGCCCCCCTTTCCCCCCCCCCCCCAAAATCCTTATTCCTCCTCTTTAATCCAGCCTCTCATTCTTTTCAATGCTCGGAACCATTTGCTCCATTTTTCAAAACACATTGCTGAGCTGGTCATGGGACCCGCATGCCAGGCAGCTCAGACCACACGCACAAACAGACAGACGCACAAACTCACGCCTCTCTTTTCTTTCTCTCACTCTCGTTTAGCTGCAAGGAAGGATTTACGCTGGCTCTAATTACCACTTTCACATTACAGCAATTAGCACAGTAGACTTCTTTGTTCCTGCAAGCTAACATTTCGTCATTCAAGTGTCGATAACCTAGCAGTTCTCCTTACCAATTTAGATGGTTTGGATAAGGGCTTCGAGCTTAATAAGCTTGGACAAACTGTAACTCTCACTCAACATCTGCACACGATGCGGCCTCATACCAAATTGGGCTTGACTACGGGGTGTAATTGGTTTTAATACGTAATATTTAACCACTTGGCATTTGAGTAGCGGGTCAGAAATGTGCAGACAAGGTAAATATGTCACACTGCAACACAATTAAGTATTCTTTCCTATTGGATTCAGACAGCTGTGGAGACCTTGAGCCACGGCGACGTGATGCAGAAAATTCATTTGAAGAGCGCCCCGTGGGGAATAAACCTTGACGTAGTATGAATTCTCACGGTTTGGGATCACGCCAGCGGAAAATGATCCGCAGTCCAATATGTAGAAAGGGCTTGAATTTTTAATGACACAAAACGTAAACACATGGTTTATTTATTGTGTACTGTTTAAGTAAAAATACCCAATAAGAGAAAAAAAAAAAAAGATCTCCTAAGCGATGAAATGTATACCATACACGGTGGCATTTTCAGAAAGTACTTGTGAAAGCGTCACAGAGAAAATCAATGTAATAAAGTTAGGCGGGCTTAGCAGGTGGCAACGTAAGATGGCCGCCAGTAGGCTTTACTTCTCCTGACGGCAAGTAAGCGGCATTGTTAGTCCATTCATATATACGTCCTTGGTCACTTCCTGTTCAATTTGGGGGCACTTCCGGGTCACTTCCTGTTGATTTTTGGGACACTTCTGGGTCAATTTTTGTTTAATTTGGCACACTTCCTATTTATTTGGGGACACTTTAGTATCCCCCGCGGCGCCTAATGTACCTAATAATGTGGCTGGCGTCAATCATAGTTCTAGCCAAAGCTTCTTCTCTGGTTGATTACACTGGTTGCTTTCTCCTGCGTTACCATGGATATACTGATTGGTTATGTGAAATGTCATTTAAAAAAAAAAAAAAAGAAAGAAAAAAAATCTGATGAGCAGCAAGAGAAGGTCAATGAAGGTCTTTTAATGGGGGATGCATTTTTTTTTCTCTCCCCAACCTAGAAAGTTCCTGGAAAGGCCATTTAGTTGTAAGAGGATTTTTGATTCAAAGAAAAGTGTGCGCAATGAAAGAGACAGAGGAGCTTTAACAGTTGGTTTAACTGAGCTCTCCGAGGGATAGATCATGCCCTTGGCTACGCAGATGATTAGGCCACTACCAGTTATCACAGGTCTTTAATTCGGCGCCTAAAGCTATGTGATTAATCGTTAGGTGAGTTGAGACATGGCTTTGTGGGTGTGGGGTGGGGGTGGGGGTACTGGGTTGGGGAGATGGGGTAAGGTGGTTCCTTTTTAGCAACTCGCCCCTTCCCCCCCCCCCCCCCCCCCCTTCAACTCCACAGGTATAACAAAAGACATCCCAGCGTGTGAGAACCTCTAATTCACAACGATGATTAATGAATTTTATTACACTTAGCAGTTCACCAGATTAAGTTAAGACACTCACAGGTCACATTATTAAGCACACGCGCACGGGTGCGACTGTGCGCCATCGCGCTGCACAATTTAGCGTTTATTTCCAATTTTGTTTATCGAGGGAATTCTTTTTCTCTTCCGATTATCAGATAACTTTTAATATGTGGAAAGCCCCCCCCCCCCCCCCCCCCCCCCGCAAGACGCTGGAGTGACATTTAGGCAGGGTACGGGGGATTGAATCCCAACGAGTGGGCTACCAACTTTGCGTTCTGGCAAATCCCCTTCGAGACGGTTAAAGCTTAATTAGCGAGTGGCCAGCGTGAGCGGCAGAGGTCTCGTCGTCACTGAGGCGTTTCTTCGGTAAACAGCTTCAGTACACTTAAGTGTTCCCTCAGATTACACAGCTAAGTGTTTGGGGCGGGGGTTATGGTGTTTAATCAGCCTCGCAAATATATGCGTATAAGTAAGCACCAGCTCTGTTAGGTACAGTCGGAGTCCAATTGTGTCCCTTAAGGTAAAAACTACATTAACAGGATAGGACTAATTATGCAAAGGTGACCGTGCGTTTCCATGTCCAGCGAGGAAAAAGTTTGTTCTCCCATTGTCAAAGTCTCAAGGTCATTAATACAGTATTTTTGGCGTGGTACGAGCCGCCATTAAACACCCTAAACTACAATTCTGCACTTTAAAAAAAACATTTTTTTTTATTCTTCCTGAGGTTTCCTTGTGCGGAGGCCCCCCCCCCTTGTGTAAAGCAAGATTATGCAAAAAATATGCGAAAACAACTACCTGGTCCAAGAACCCATTAAAATTGGCCTTGGCAGAGGTGCGCATCCCCACAGGGTGCCCCTCAGATTCAGGCCCAAATAGTAGTAATGATGCATACATTCAGCCAATTCTTTGTTAGGACCTGCAGTCATCTCGTCTCAATGGAGAGGGGGGGGGGGGGATCAATATTCTTATGCACTGTAATCGGTACTACTGACTAATTCCCCACTTTGAAATGTTGCCAAAATATGATATTAATGGGACAATAGGGAAAAAGTAGTAGGACTGGGCATGAAATTAAATGTAATGTAATTAATAGAAATAGTATTAACAGTCATTTGACGGTGTAGTGGTTCACTTGCCTCACTGCCAGGCAGGCTGGGTGCTTTCAGTTCAAGGTTGTTATAGTCAACAAAAAGTAACAAAATAGGTCAAATAATTTTTTATTTATTTATGAAAATGCTTTTTAAAAAGCAAAACTAACAAAAACTCGTCTTACATTTGTAAAATCAATTACAACTATGCACACTTAAAGTGAAAATGTCCTTCGTTTTAATTTTTGTAAATTAATATCACACATGAACTTTCGAGGTAAATTTTAATGATTATTTTTTTCAAGTATTTTTGTACGTTCATACAGAAGAAGAAAGGTCAAAGAGTCGTTTGAGAATTGTTGTTTACTTTCTTGCACAATACTTTTTTTTCCCTATCCTGTGCTCGAGAAATACTTATGTAAAACTAAAACTAATACTAAAATTAATACAAATTTAAGTAAAATCAAGAATTTTTGAAGGAATAACAACTAACAAAAACCTAATGAATTAATCTAAAAAACAAAAAGTCAAAATGAAATAAAAACTACCGATAACTATAATAAAAACTCCTAAACTATTATGTGATTATTGTAACCCAAAAAAACCTAACCGCTGCAACATTTTGGCAAATTTGATCAATCGAAAAATACAATTGCATTTAGTACCAAAATATTACTCACTACCACAATGAAAGTGGGAATTTGTGCCAAAAAAATAATGTTCCGTAATAAGTAACCAGACACGCTGAGTTTTGTTACCAAAAATGGTTCCTTGCCCTGTAAAGTGGCCACATTAGATTACTTGAGAAAAGCTTTTTGTTGTTTCCTCCCCCTGCGTCTCCACACTGTTGATCCTTGAGAATCCACTGAGTGGCGTGTTTCAAGGAAATCAAACAAGAACCCATAGTCAAGAAAGACACATGCACGTCCCCGAGCCCCTCCGCATACAATCAATTATGGCACCAGACACTCATGTGTAATTAGCTCATTAAGACCCTTGATTTATTTTTTTTTCTTCTTCGTCATGTGGCTCAGCAGAGGAAATGGATATTACTTTCTTATTTTTGTAATTATCCCCCAAATACTCTCATTAGCCTCGGGATCATCAAGCACAAAAAGGTAAATTTAACTCCCAATTACCCCACGGGGGCGATTTAACCCTTTTCTCGTTGGTGGAGGAGGCGCACATGCTTTTCTGTGTATTTTAATAAGCAAAGCCGTGAAATGACATTAGAAGAAAAAGCCTTAACTGTGTTGAACTAATTAAATTTTTAGCACATGTGAGGCTTGGGGTGTCTCTTTTTTTTCCCCTCTGTCCTCTCTCATCTGTCTCGCTGCCACTCTTTTTCTGCTCAATTATACCCCTCCTGCACATCCACATGATGGGTACACACACACACACACGCACACACACGCCTTTCCTCTCCTTTTTCTCGCTCAGTCCTTTCCTCCGCTAATCTCCCTGTGAATAGCTGGCTAGTCTGAACACCCCCCCCCCCCCCCCCAACATGTGACTGCACTCTTAAGAGAAATCCTTGATGTGGCGTCGGCGAAAAACAGAGATATGTGGATCCCCCCCCCCCCCCCCCCCCCTCCTCAGACTCTGCGAGGTTAGCGAGGGAGTCAATGAGAAGGGGATCCGGTTTGACATCATCAGCATATTTTAGGATTTGAAGACCCCACTCAGAACCCGCTGAGCCCCTCACTGACTCCACTTATCACACATAAACGCCACAGTGGGGAAGGAAAGAAAAAAAATGCTTTGGGGGGCTCCAAGTACATCTGTAGGAGGATTTCCTGTTGAAATTAATGAACCTCGTTTCATCATAGCAAGTTTAGCACACGAGTTTAGCTGGTTGTAGTACTTATGTGTGTGTGTGTGTGTGGGGGGGGGTACTGTCATATATAGGGTCTAACTCAAAACAGTGTCTGATGACTTTTTTTTCCCCATAGTAGTGTTTTTCCCCTCAATTTCTGCGATTAAACCATTTAGCCGTATAGTCTTGACTAAAACCGAATCATACAAAACAATATTTTCTGTCGGAAATAATCCAACCATAAAATTACCAAAATACATTTAATAGAGAAAAGCTATAGTTTTACATACAGAAACTTTTCTTCAATAGATAAATGACTAATAAAGTGGATAAATGAACATTTGACATCACTTTTACCTTTATTTAAGACTCTTGATGGTATATTTTATTGCGTTTCCCGTCTTCTTGATCAAAAGATCGGCACTCGGAACCTTTTTGTCTGTTTGGCAACACTCCAAAAAATCGGCAAAATCGGGGTTAAAAATCCTGTCAAAAGTTAGTCCTTCAGAATAAAAATATGCAGTACCAACGCGGTTATTTTAACTCATTCACTGCCATTGACGGCTATAGACGTCAAAAATTCATTTGAACTATTGCTATTAGTTTAACATTTTTTCTCCCCCACTTTTGTTAACAAGAGTATGAAAGCCTAGAAAAAAAATATTGCACATTTAGAAGAGATGTAAAATTTAGGATTAATCGTAAGTTACCTATTAAAGTAAAGCCTAATTTTTAACAATCTTTTCTTTTTTTTTTGAAAAAAAGATTGTTAAAAAAAATGTCTAGGTTTTCATACCCTGGTTAAAAAAAGTGGATTTTTTTTTTTTTAACTAAATGAATTTTTGACGTTTATAGGCGTCAACGGCAGTGAATGAGTTAAATTACTTTGTGTCTCCTAAATACGCCACGATGCATGCTATTGTTATGAAGGTCTGACTTTTATATTATTGATATTATCTGGATATTGCTTAGCCGACCAGGAGGGTTATTGTCACGTGTTGGACTGAACCCGATCGAATGAGAAAAAAAAACAGGGACTAAAATTTGATTAAAAAAAATAAAAAATCAATCGGATTGCACAAAAACAAATACATACGAAAACCGAGGGTCAACCGCATTTGACTTTCAAAGACTCTTTTATGTTTGTCTTAACAGCGCATTCCACCTCTCGTCGTGACCGATCTGTTTGAGGATATCAAAGACGGCGTGAAGCTGCTCGCCCTGCTGGAGGTCCTCTCTGGCCAAAAACTGGTGAGATTCGTACATTTGACATGGAAATCCTTCATTTACTCGGCGCGAGTGCGCGCTAACACAATGGGTTAATCGTTGGGGAGCTAATGAAGCGCATGAGAACATGGAGCATTCTTCGCTTCCACATGGAAATGCGCATTGATTGGCTCTTATTAGGATGTTTGAATGAATTGAAAACAGCAGATTCACAAGGACAGATAAGATTTTGGCAAACACGCACGCACACACACACACACAGCTTTTGGTACTTAAGTCAATATTGCCTCAGGTCCAAGTGATCTGTGTTCTATTGATCACCCCGTGTATGCGTGCACTTTGGATTGGACTGTACCTGAATGGCTCCATTAAGCTCTCACTGGTGTATTTTATGTTTCCCTTTCGGATATTTTACTACAACTCTAAAAATCACTGTTTCATCCATTCTTTTTTCGCGTTTCACTCCCCCTGTTGCGTCTTTTAACTCTTTGTCTTCCCTGCAGCCATGTGAGCAGGGCAGGAAGCTAAAGAGGATCCACTGGGTTGCAAACATCGGCACCGCTCTCAACTTCCTCCAGGGCAGGAAGGTAGGAGATGAGCTCTTCTTTTTATCTTAGTTGTTCCTCTTCTTGGCTTTTTTTTTTTTTTTTTTTTTTGCTTCTGCCCGGCGGGTGCAAACATGGAAAATAATCTTGACCTTTAACTTCTTTCCCCCCCCCCCCCCCCCCCCACTTTCTTTGTATCTCCTGCTGAAATCATCAATCGATGCAGTCAGACTTTTGGCTCTGCTGCGGTGAATCCCTGATCATTGTGGGGGCTAAATTCTGGACCCGCCTGCTTTTTTTGGGGAGGGAAATCCGCGATTCAAAGAATATGAAAAAAGCAGTTTCAGAATTTCTGCTTTTAGTCCTCAACCGTTCCCTTCTTCCCTCAAACACGCCAATCCGCTTGCCGGCGTCATGTGCACAATTACATAAACTAATTACTAACCGCTTCAGTAAAGCGCCTTCAGTGAGATCAGTCACACACATTCAAGGCACCCCCCCCCCCCCACAACTCCTCCCGTCTCATCCTCGGATACCCAAATAAAGCCATGAGCGGGCGTCTGCGAGGACATTGATTTCCCCTCTTCCTCGAGTGTGACAGGGTTAAACCATAAATCCTACACCGGTAATCTGCAAGCCGGAGATGAGACGTCAGCAGTACGTGTGTCTGTTTGTGTGCAAATGAAATGTAAACACACACCGCGTGTAAATCCGATGTATGTCTAGACTGTGAGTTTACGTTCAGAACGAGCTGGGGAAGTGCTTCATACATCTTGTGTGTGCGCATGTGTATAATATAAGATATGATATGATGTCATTTTTTTTTAAACTGCTTTTTGCTCAATTCTTAGCATGTTGGTGCGTGCTTATCACAATAACCTGCTGCGTTTTCCATTATGAAGTCATGCTTTTCTTATCAGGATCGCCACACTTGACCCCCTTCTAGTACCCGAGATTGCCCTCACATGACCCCCGACTTTATTCCCTCCCCGTGTTCACCCACTCGAACCGTCGCCTATTACGGTCACCTGTTGTGCCGGTGCGGCTCCATAATAGGCTCTGGGCGAGGATATAGGAAATGTATCAGGACGGATCGAGGGGGGGGCTCTAATGATAACACGGGTTCTGTCATCGCATGCTCAACAAGGCGTCCATCTTTCATCAAGCACATCTTGAGTGGCCCTCATGTCTGATTTTCTTTTCCTTTTCTGCCTTCTAGTCGGCTTACAGGGGATCACCGGTCAGTACCGTCTCACTTTTTGTGCTCTAGCTAGGTTGCAGGTTAAGCTAACAATACTAAATGAATCAATTCAATTGTTTGTGTTTTTATAAATGGATTTGTATGTTCATCCATTGTGCTTTTGCCAAAGGTAGTATCATTAATTTTGTGTGTTTTTCCAACACAGATCAAGCTGGTGAACATCAACTCAACAGATATCGCCGATGGTCGACCGTCGATCGTCTTGGGTTTAGTGTGGACTATCATCCTCTATTTCCAGGTAATGTTATTCTACACGCTCAATTAATTCAGGATTTGCACCGGCGATGTGCAGTCGACAGTAAGTTAAAGGCTTTTTATTATAGATGTAAGCGCCGTGCATATTTTTTCAAGACAGTAAAAATGCTAATGGAGCTGAACCAGACAGGAGACTAAAGCTGGGGAAATCAATTTTTGCACCGCGTCCATACCGGAAGCGAGTAGTTGCCGCCACGGGCGTTTTCACACATGCACACGTCAACAAGAGCTTAATAAGAATTACTGAACTCTCTTTGCACACAACAACACAAGCACAATATGTAGCCACTAGGATATTAAAAAATGAAATACTCACAAACATACAAAAAAAAAAAATATATATATATATATATATATTCAAAAAAAAAAAATATATATATATATATATATATATATATAAAAAAAGAAAGAAAAAAAAGAGCAATGATGATGACATTACCGAATGAACAATACTGAGCTCTTAAAAAAAAAAAAAAAAAAATGAAATACTGTTAGCATATAGATGTACTTATACGCGGCTATCTATTAATAGCTAATAGCCAAAATGGAATCTGCATGTTAAATTTCCCTCTCCTTGGCCCTGCAGATCGAGGAGTTGACCTGCAGCCTCCCTGAACTCCAAGCCCCGTCGGGCAGCTCCTCCTCACTGAACGGCTCCACCAGCAGCACCGAGAACGCCAGCCCGCCCGTCAAGAAGAAGCCCCTGCCTGCCGTACAGGGCGGCGCCAGGAAGGCCCTCCTCAGATGGGTCCAACGGACAGCCACAAAGTGTGTAGTCTGCTAAAAAAATAAACCACACCGTGTTTGTTTCGTCGCATCTTATATCGTAGAGCAGGGAATGGTTGACATGATAAAACCTGTATCAGTTTTTTTCGCCATTTTAAGAAACAATTACAAGTAAAATGTAAAGATGAAAGCAAATGTTAGTCGAATTCTAAATTCTACGACCTGACTTTAACAGTACCACTCAATTGTGTCTTCTTTGCTAGGCGTCTCGGAATCGAGGTGAAAGACTTCGGACCCAGCTGGCGGACAGGTTTAGCCTTCCTTGCCATCATCCACGCCCTTCGGCCCAATCTAGTAGACATGGAGCGTTCAAGAATGCGCTGCAACCGAGAAAATCTGCAAGAAGCTTTTCTGTTGGCTGAAACACAACTGGGCATAGCGCAACTTCTTGACCCTGAAGGTAAATCACAATTCCTTCAATAATTCCTCCATCCCCCCAAACCTTGGAATTCCCTTTTTTTTCCTTTAATTTATCACCGGGAAGTCTGGCTTTAAAATGAAATCTCAAGTTTTTATTCGACAAAAATCAAATGTTCTATGTTAACTAATTTTTCACTTTAAATTAATCAATAAAATCATTGAACCATCTTGCCCTGAATTATAAATTAATTGAATTATTTAGCTGTCACCTTCTCGTTTTCCCTCCCCATATGAACAAGCCAAAGGGAAAAAAAAAATCAATTGTTAAATAAACACAAGAATAAAATGATGGGTGTCAGCTTTACCATCACATTATAGCGTTCATGCTGCCCAACCATCTGTGCCCCCTCACGCCAGCTCTCCAGAATAAACGCTGACAAATCAAGTCTGACATCAAGAGTAATTGAGGGCCATTAGGCCTCGGCATTCGCGACAGCAGAGAAGAGTCCAAAGACGACTTGGCTCTGAAGCGCTGAAGGTTGATTTCATATCCGCTTGATGTCTGATTACGCTCCCCGGGTGTCATTTGTCAGACGTGGACGTGGACAAGCCGGACGAGAAATCCATCATGACGTACGTGGCCCAGTTCCTGAAGCGTCATCCTGACCGAGAGCGCGGAGCCTCTGAGGGACGAGCGGTAGGAGAAGAGGAGGAGGAGGTAAACAGCTGTCACGGTCGTCAAATTTTCTCTTCACGCGCCTTGTCTTTCCCGCCAAATGTCATCGTATCACATCAGCGGAGACGTTCAGCGTTTAAGCAATTGTGAGATTTGATTTTAGTGTTGGTCGAAATTTTGCATGGCTTAATTGTCAGTTGTCAACTTGAGAATTTAGTGGTAAATGTTATAAAAATGTTAGTCACTCATAACACAATGGAAATTTTAAAATGAGAATTCAAAAGAATACAAATAAGCCTCTTCCTGCCTTTCATTCAGTTTTTTGGTGGAAAATATATGTATATATTTTTTTGCCATTTTATCAAGTAACCCATATTCTGTTATCTACTAATGATGTTTTGTCCAAAATCCAACTAAAATCTCTTGAGCACCCGCTTCTTAACTAATTTGCTCCCAAAATTTTTATTTTAAATGTTTTAGGTGTCCCAAAGACATATTAATACGTTTTTATGTGTATTTATGCTAGACCATACAGAAGGCTTTGATGCAGTCTCTCAACTGCAGAGAACAGTTGAAGAAATGGTAGTTATTACAAAAACAGCCGACGGGTGGCAGTAGAGTATAAGAGATCAACCAGGGCCATGTTGAAAAAAGCTCATTTACCTACAGTTCTAAACAGATTTGTGAAACTTAGCTATATTCTAATGCTAATTGCTGCAAAACAGAAACAGGTAGAAATGTTCTTTTGGTAGGTTCCATGTTTTTATAGCAATAGAACACAATATTCTGTGGGCCTTGCAAAATCAGTCAAAATCCAGTAAAACAGCCGGGAGCGAAGGGGATTGCTTCAGTGAAAATGGCTGGGAGTGAATGAGTTAAATATAAACGCTTGCACCCATTTGCTGATAACTAAAAAGCATTTCTCCCATTTTGCTGCCTGTTGTTGGTGTCTCGATTTTGCACGTTTGTCTTGCTTGCCCGCGGTGACAGCTGTTCTTGTCTCGTTGCTTGTCGTGCAGGCGTCCGTCCCGCAGCATGGCCTCCTCGCTCCTCGCGATATCGAGGAAATGTTGGAGGTAGGAGGCAGCTGAAGTCATCGTCTATCTCTCCCGCTATCAAACACTATCTTACCTGATGTCATATCACAAAAAGCCTGCGGGTTTTCTGAGCTATGATTCCAGGATGACAAGATGTCATATGACCATTCGTGTTAATGTTACCATTTGGGACCATTAGCATGACAATGAACGCCTCCGGCATTGGCACTATATGTCTCTGATGGTGAGCTCGTGCTTTGGCGTTTTGTGTTACATTTTTTGGCATTGTTTTGATACGAGCAATAAAATAAATAAAGTTGTTGGATAAAATACAGATGTTCTTTCTCGAATTAGCTTAAGATTAAGCTGTCATTAAGAATCACGTTTGGGACTGGGCTTCCCACAGGCAGAAGTGATAAGGCTGAATAGACAGCGTATTATCGTCATGGCGACTTGAAATCCGGTGAAATGCTCGTCGGGGATCTGAGACAAAGTAGCCTGTTTAAGCAGAGCGTTTCTGGCAGCTGAGACTATTTTGACATTTTGTCCAACAGAGAAGCATGCAGGATTTGCAATGCACTTTCAACGGCACCACTCACACACCCTCTTCATCCTTTCCCGCCTCCATCCTCTCATCAACTTTGCTCTTTCCCCCCCTCTCCTCGGCTCCCCCCCTCCCTCTTGTCTTTGTCTGCTTTTCATTTTTCCCCCTTTCCCCCGATTTCCATATCCATATTCTCACTCATCTTTCCCACCCCCCTGTGTCAACCTCCTGTAGCGAGAGCAGCGAAAGAGCCTGAGGGAGTTTAAAATGTGTCTGGACCAGCTGGAGAGAGACGTACTACACGCCCAGGAGGCTGAGTGCAATCCTTCTCTGCAGTACCAGGTTAGAGTGTGTACACTGTGTGTGTCTTTGCAATGTGGAATGGGCACACTGGCCACACACACACTCCCATTATTAGCTTAATCTGTTACGGCATTACATTGAGGGGATCAGGCGGCAGTCCTGTCATATTTTCAGTCTGTCTGGCTTAGTCCGCCAAGCCTGCGGGATAGGTTCCGTTTTCACCACAGTGTGGGCTATCCCCATTCACTGTGCTTTAGAGCCTGCAAATCAGGGAGGGGGGGGGGGGGGGCTGCCACTGGCAATTAGCCACAGGTTTGTACAGTATAAAAGCCTGATAAGAGGAACTCACAGAAAAAAAACACTTAAGCTGTTTTTATAGTGGCATAGATAGATACTGTATTTATATTTTTGACCAAAAGAGGATTAGAGCCGCACTGGAAAAAAAAGGGATAAGGGAAAGACGTTACAGGAAAAATACATTAAATATTGTAAAAAAATAAATAAATCATAAAAGTGTGCAATATTATGAGAATTCCTTGGTACGGATTTTTTTTTTATCAATAGTTGTAGAGATGCAAAATTTACTTCTCACAAGTCACAACATTGCGACTTAAGTTGCATAAAGTAACAACGCAATTCAAGTAACGCCTTGATATTTTTGAACAAAACAATGCATTTTGTGCAGTTATTCAAGAGTCTGCGTGTGCAGCTGGAGATGCGGAGGAAGCACGTGGAGGATTGCTTAACGTCCACACAGAAGGACGGAATGCTGACCGTAGATCAGGCTCTGGTCAAACAAGCTTGGGAAAGGCTCTCCAACAGGGTGAGGAAACACATACCAAGAATCGTTGACATTATGTAAAGCCGCACGATTTATCCATCCATACATCCATTAAGCCATTCATTTTTCTACCATGCTTGTTTTAGCTCCTGGACTGGCATCTGTTGTTGGACACGTCCCTTCCCGCTCCTTTGGATCTGCTGGGGGCCTGGATGCACCGCACCGAAGGAGCCCTGCGACAAGATGTCGCCGCGCAACAAGCCGAGGACCGGGCAACCGTCAGCAAAGCGTTGGAACGACACAAGGTCGACTTACACCGACAAAAACGCTGCACAGACGTGACATAGTCGTGTGGTTTTGATCATGTTTGTTGACTTTACAGGATGTATTGAAGAGCCTTGAAGGTCACCAGAAGGTCTTCCAGAGGATCCATAAGGATAGAAGTATCGATGGCGTCTCCGTGCCACCTGAACAGCTGCAAGACATGGCAGAGAGGTTAGGAAGACGACAAATATCGTGTATTGAAGCAATCAATTTACCATCTCATTTTTTCCTAGGTTGAATTTCATTTCCACGTCATGCAGCGTCCAGCTGTCCAAGATGGAATTCCTGGAGCACAAACACCGCATGGAGGCCTTTCTCACAGAAGCGGAATCGAAGCTCAAATCCTGGATTGTCAAATACGGCCGACAAGAGAGCGTGGAACAGATGCTACGGGATTATGTCGTAAGCCCCGAATAGATAGTTTTATTCATCACATTTTTCGATAAATTGGGGATAAACTAACTGTTATTGTTTCTGTCTCCCACTAGTTTTTTGTGGAGAAGCAGTATTTCTTTGAAAATTACAAAACTTTGTACCAGTCATTGAAAAGTGCTGCGGAGGTTTACATCAGCGCTGATAGCTCAGGTGAGAAAGGCGTCGCTGCGCGTTTGTGTGATTTAATTGAGTGTTTTAATTATCAGGGTATGAAATTAAAATGTGGTAAGTCTTCAACCTTCACCCGCTCCCTGACAATATCTCACCAAATGTCATCATCGCGGCGACAAGCGCCGCAACTGTCTGCTTCCACGTCTGCAGGCGGAACCGCTAAATGAGCTTCCTCCACTCGGCTCAGCGGGGAATACCACCCCATTAGCTAGTTTGGGGACGCCGCTCCAGTTCCGCACGTCTCCGGGCGCAAAAACTGAGCGAGCGTGTTGGTTTCGTTATTACGTTTTAAGGGTTTGTGTCAGCTGTAGGCGATGCAAGAGCTGAAAAGTCAGCTGGAGAGAGAAAGGAGGACACGCGAGGCTCACAAATGAGGTGCACCCACACCTAAGATTGTCTCCATTCGAACCGCAAATACATAAGATCACTTTACACCGTACCCTCATTTTGTTTTTAAACAGGTTTTTAACCAATACTGTAGTGCGAAGCAAAACTGACTCATTCATTAAAATCCATTTAACAATTGCATTAGACTCATTTCCCAGCGAGGTCCGAATGAATTTTGTCACTTGGTAAACTTATCTCTTCCTCCCCCCCCCCCCCCCCCCCCCAGCCGACGAGGGAGAGACGGGGGTCTCCCGGCTAGTGCGCGACGTGGCGGCGCAGTGGAGGAGCCTGTCCATGGAAGTGCGCAGCGTGCGGAGCATGCTGGAGGAGGTGCTGTCCAACTGGGATCGCTACGGCTCCACGGTGGCCTCTTTCCAAGCCTGGCTGGAGGACGCGGAGGGAGCCCTGAGACAGACGGAAAACGCAAAGCAGGTACGCAAAGCAGGGCCACGTTAGTCCACTTTCGAGTGGAGTCTTCGGAGCAGTCACCACGTTAGTTTGGACCAAACTCGTTGACACACAGACGATATTTCGTTTATCCATTGCCTTGACAAATGTGGGTGTCACATCCCCATTGCGGATTAGTCAGCCAATTACTGTTATTGTTTCTTCATTTAAATCCACTGCTTTGTCCCATTTTTGATGAGCTGTCTTCTTTCCGCTTGGTTGGAGTCTTTGTTTCCCTTCATTTGCATGTCTGCTTCTTTTGCTAATCGCCTCTCCTTGTCGCTTTATCTCTTCCCCGCTTTCCATTCCAGGAGTTCTTCAGGAATCTCAACCACTGGGTGGATCAGCACGCCGCTATGAACGACGCGGGGAATTTTCTTATCGAGACGTGTGACGAGACTGTGTCGTTTGATCTCAAGCAGCAGTTACTTATTCTGAATGGACGCTGGAGAGAGCTTTTCCTTAAGGTTAAACAGGTAAGATACAAAAAAGGTTGAACCTGAAATTATTGGCGAAAAATTTGAAATGAATGTTTCGCCTCACTTCTTGACAATCACGCCATGTTTTTGCGGTTTAATGCATCTGCCTATCACTTGAAAGTCAGCCGCGACTCCAGCTCACCGGTGACCCCCGAGCGGAAGCGCCTAGAAAATGATGAACCCCTGTAGTTTCTAATCTCATCTATTGTCTCCTTTATTGCAGCACGCCCACGTTGATGAGTTGGAAAAGTGGCGAAAAGACCATCTCAAGGCAATGTCGACATTGACAGAACTTTTGGATACAGCAGAGGCCAGGCTCTGCGCTCCAGTACAAGTGTCTTTCCTCGGTGTCCGAGCCTTTTTGCAAGATGTGGAGGTGAGAAAAACAACTGCCATACATTATATGGACAAAAGTTTTTGTGTCTCCACTCATACGGTCATGAGTTAGCTCAAACTTGGCTGGCTATGGCTGACAGGTAGAATAAACCCAGGTTGCATTTACACTTATGGACATTTTAGAGTCTTCAAAAATTCATATTTTTGGAAGAAAGCTTCAACGCCACAGATAAATCCTACCTCATTATTCGTCTATTAGACGTCGGGACAGGCTCACGAATGTTGAACAGCACGACCCCTTAACCTGAACCCTTCGTTTCAGAATACCAAGCAAAAGGTTGTTGCCATGGAGACGCAGTACAAGCTGGCCGGCCGCAGCGCTCAACTCCTCGCCAAGGACGCGCCGCACGACGAGGCCGCCAGGGTCATCGCTGCCATGACGACTGCAAAGAGTCTGTTGAGTCGGGTGGGTGTGGCCTGTTCTCACAGAGCCCTGTAATTGTTGTATTAATTTGGCTGCTTTTTTACTTAATTTATCTCATCAAATAATTGCAATAACTCAATTTTAAAAAAATTAATGGGGGCAAAATATTAAAGAGGAAAAAATTGACATTTTATATATTTTTTTATGTATTTATTTATTACATTTTAACATTTTTGTCTTTTAAAAGACCACTCTGTCCATTAAAAAAAAAAAAAATTGTCCTTTGAGCTATCTTTTTTTTGTTCAAGGATAACATCACCTTTTCCTTTTGCTTTCTTCTTTGGCCTGAATAATTGTGTTTCCAGGTGAGAGAGCACTGTCCCGTCTTAGTGAGGGAATGCCACGCCCTTCTGCCTTTGCTAGAGGAGATGGAGAAACACATCTCTGTCTTTTATCAAGCCTTGGAGCGGGCCAGTCGCATCACGGCCAGAGACGCGGACACACTGAGCCCATCCCTGCACAGACACAAGTGGCAGGTGTGTGTAAAATGACACAGTTAAACTAAAACGTGTGGGACAAATCAATCTTATCGTCAACTATTTCCTAAACGTCCTCAGGACTTGTTGAACCAGCAGCAGTGCTGCAAACGCTGCCTGGCGGTGATAGAGAGGAATCACAACACGGTGCAGAGGGTGCTGTCCAACAGCAAGGTGCTTCGAAACTTGGACACCAGCCTTCTGCAGAAGTCAGCGGCTGAAGTGCAAAGCGCAGCGCAGGTTCGAATTCTCCATGAGTGCACACATCATCACACAGCCCAACGCAATGAATGAGATTGCAAGACGATCAAGCGACGAGACTCGGACCTCATGAATGAAAAAAAATCTAAACATTCTAACATGCTCATGACTGCTTCTCTGTCTGTTCTTCCTCTCAGGATCTGCTGAAGGAGGTTGGGGAGTGGAGAAGGCGGGAAGAGGCCAACAACTGTCTGAGGAGAAGGTTTGAGGAGTCCAGACAGGATCTGGAGGCAGTGCTGAAGAGAGCGCAGGACTGCTTGGGGGAATCGGGGGATGTTGAGGAGTTACTGAAGAAACACACGGTGAGATCACATCCAAAAATGATGCAAAAGGCAGCACGCCTACCTCACAGTTCTGACGTTCGAGGTTCGAATCTCAGCTGTCTGCAAGTTCTCCCCGTGCTTGTATGGGTTTATTCCGGCTTCCTCCAACTTTCATTCCAAAATCATGCATGTTAGGTTCATTGTGCTCTAAATTGGGTAAGGTATGAATGTGAAGGACAAATGCTATTGAATATAAATATTTGTATATAATCAGCATGTTTGCAACTCGATCCATTACAAAATACGCCTTCTAGTAATGACATCAGAGCAATCCAATTGGACGCTTCATAAATACTTTGAGACGATGCATTGACATCATCGCCACATCATTGCTTTTCTGGCTTATCCTATTAACTTGCTGCAGTGTAATAAGTCCTCTTTTTTTTTTTTTTATTCGTGTCATACAGGATTTTTTCAGCCAACTGGACCAGCGCGTGCTGAGCGTCTTCTTGAAGGCATGCGACGAGCTGACTGACATCCTACCAGAAGAGGAGCAAGAGGGACTGCAAGAAACAGTCCGCAGGCTGCACAAACACTGGAAGGTCAAGGGGTTAACGTGCTCTCTCACTCAAATTAATTACTAAAATTCAACTCTGGGGACACGTAGCAGGCACTTCATTAACTTAATCGAGAGGGCTTCCCACTTCGTCTTTTAAGTGCATGTCCACACTCCACATGAGAATATAGTGGAAATCTGCACATAAATTACGAGAAAATTGACTTTCTTGATGTTTTTTTGGGGGGAGGGGGGTTGCATGAATGCAGTAACCCAAACAAATATTCTAAGCACTGCATATTTACCATTTAATATCAATTCATAAAAAATAAAATGAAATATGCATTTAAAAAAAAATTCTAACAATATCAAAAATACTATTTACAACAACAGCAGGTATAGTATCAAAAATAAATAAGTTAGATTGATGCATAGGTTTAACATAATAAAATCCAATATGAGTATGCTATGTAAATACTACAACAAAAATATCAAAACTAATACTTACAGTACGCCTCTACAGTCCAGTAAGATTTAAGTAAACGTATACATAAAACAAAAATATAAAAATAAAATGGCAGTCAAGTTAATAATAAATAAAAATGAATGTTAACAATAATACGAATAAATAAAACAATATTAATAGTAACTTTTACAACAGTAGGTATCTGCCCAATACATTGAGACAATACCGGGGGTATTTTTTTAAAGTAATAATTTCATGAAAAATAAAGTAAGTTTATACATGTACAAATACATCAAATTACAACAGCAATAATATTAGTAGTATCTTAATTTGTATGTGTGGTTTTAGTTTTCATTGGTTTACACAAATGTAAATTATTAAACCAGATTGGACATCAGAAGTAAGCATTTATATCATTGTAAAGGCGGAAAGGACAGACACATTTAAACTACGCTGCTATTGTTAAATTGGTGCATTGGTTCATTAGAGGTTGTAAAAGACTGCTTTATGTATTAAAGTGGTTGTTAGAAAACAATCCTAGCTTACAATTGGTTTTATGCTATTTCACAGGACATCCAGGGCGAGGTACCCTCTCACCTGCTGCGTCTGAAGGTAGAGGTCGAGCAGAGTCGAATAGATGTCGTCCTCCAAGAGTGCAGAGCAGAGCTGGACAGAGAACTACACGTCTTGTCTGACTCCTCCACCAGCGAGCGTGTGATCAAAGAGCACAGCGTGAGCCTCAAGTAGTTAGAAAACCACCGGGAAAACAATTCCTGTGTGTTAAGCGACGCTTCTCTCGCTCTTACCGGCAGACGTTCTTCAGGGAACGCAAACCTCTGGCCGTGTGCGAGAAGCGGATTAGGAACATGGAGGATCTGTGTCATCAGTTGCCTGACAACGACGCGGTTTATCGGAGGCTGGATTCCACCAGGAGGGCCGTGGAGGACGTCGCGGAGCACATCAGGAACACCGGCGTTCAACTGGAGCAGCATCCTGATAAGTGGAAAGAATGGAATGATAGGTGCGCATTGATTTTTCTTTTGGATTCCTTTAGGTTCTCTGCATTAGACAGATAATTGTGTAAAAAAAAAAAAAGTCGACTGATTTAACTCATTTATAAAAGTTTTTAAAAAATGCTCTCTGTAACATTCCTCCATGTCAGCTGTTTTCAAAAAGTAAAACATCACCAGAAAAGTAGATACTTGAGTAAAGTACAGATTCCTTCCCACCAGCGGATACTCTTTACAGAATGGGCCAAACTTTTTTTTTATTTTCTTCACCCAGATTTTGTGAGCTTTCTGACTGGCTTTCATCTCAGAGGAGACACCTTGAGGAGACGGCAAGAACTTCCAGCCATCAGGAGGAAGTTGATGCTGCTGCGCAAGTGAGCAAGAATGCTAAAATGCTAAAATGCTAAAATGCTAAATTGTGGCCATGCATGCTGGTGGTTCTTAGTTGTTTAACCAGTTCTTTATTTTTTATTTATTTTTCAATTTATGTCAGGCATTGCGAGAAGCAGGAAACGCCCGAGAAGAGAGCCTCTTGTGGCTTAAGAGTCATCTCTCGAGCCTGGCTGATATGAGCTCTGAAGTGGAGACACAGAAACAGCGAAGCGCCCTGAACAAACTCTCAGCCGAATTTAAGGACCTTTTGTCCTCACATTGCCAGGTAGTCACAGGTTTGTCCCACACTCTTGACTCTACTTCTGTCTGACCTCCTTGCAAAACCTTCCCCAAAAGGGAGGCGGCGAGGGCTCGGGTGCATTCCAGTTCGAGGAGCTCAGAGAGGAAGTCCGCGGCGCTCTGGAGGAGGTCCTTAGAGCTGGGGAGGAAGCCGGAGAGCAGATCAGCAGGATCCTGGATGCTGAGGACTTGAGGGAAGCCCAGGAACTCTTTTTTATTCATCAGGTGTGGATGCAGAACCGTAACAAGCTTTTGTATGTGCCACAAGGCAGTTCAACGTTATTATAAAAAGTCATGTATGCATTACAGCAACACCTAAAACAACTGCAGGCTCTCAGGAGGGAGGCAGACCTTTTGGTGTCCCACTTGGAGCAGCTCCATACGGGAGAAGCGCCGAGTCGCTCTGTGCGCGAGCTGGAGGAACGTGTCCGAGAAGTGGAGCGCCAGTTCAGCGCCAAGGAGCACAGCCTGCAGGTACAGGCTTCTTTGTGGTTTGTTAATGGTGTAGACATTGACAAGGATTGTTTGAATTTGGGAGAATAGAATTTGTTCTTCATTTCAGAGTTTACATCCAAATATCACATAAGTGAAAATCTATTTTATGTGCAGCAAAACAGCAGCACTTTTTTTTTTTACTAAAAATTAGACGATAAGAGGAAATCTCGGCAGAGCATATTTTTCTTAATTTTGAGATGTGAAAGCTTGGGTGGATTTTCATTTTGGCTCGTCTCATATTTGATCTCCAGGCCACTCTGAGGTCCTGGCGGACCTTTGAAACTGAGTGGGAAACACTTCAAATATCTATTAGTGACATTACCATTGAGCTACACAAAGAGCTCATATTCAACAACCTGGACAGCCTGAGGAGTGAACTGGACCACACCAAGGTGTGTGTTTGTATGACTCATTATATATTGACTATATGCTCAGTATATCTCCTCTAATATTGGGTTCGTTTGGTTGAAGGAGCTGTTCATACAGCTTGAGGACTGCTGCGTTAGAGCAGACGTCCTCCTGGAGGATGCAGTGGATCTTCAGCTCGGGCCTAAGAATCAAATTGCAGTTTTACATCAGGCCCAGTCCACCAGGGAAGCAGTCAAGCAGCTTCAAGACCACCTCAACAAAAAGTTAGTATCCTATTTAGGGCTGTCAAAATAAGTACATTAATTTTGAGTTGATTTAAAGTTCCTTTGACGCCACTAATTTTGTTTTTAAATGTGCAGAATTTCATAAGTTACTTCATGTTAAAGATTAGATAGCTCTTAATATGAAAAGAAAAAACGCACTGAGCTGTCACCAGCGTCTTACAAATGCAATTATGCCATCAAGTGGCAGAAAAATGACCTCAACACGAATCAATATCACACACAGTACAGTACATCTTTTCAATTTTGACTTGATTTTATGAATTATTATGAAATGACAGTATCAATGACTAAAAGATGCAGCCATAGATCTATTAGAATCATATTTTTTTTTAACCACTTTTATGTTAACAAGAGTATGAAACTAAAGAAAACATATTTTTTTTGTACATTTTATTGTTCATTTAGAACAGATATCAAATTTCCGATTAATCATGACTATTGAAGTCATGCGATTTACTTACGATTAAAAATTGTCATCGCCTGACACCCCTAATCCTATTACACTAAACCTGTTTACATTTATACGCACGAGTACAACTGAAATTCTTATGAGTTGAGTTTCCTTAAGGATGTCGATTATGGTTGTTTATAATATCCGCTACAACCAGAAGAGGCTTCAATGTATTCATTTGAAGTATTCCGGGCCTGAGTGATCTATTTCCTTCCAGTGTTGTCCAGCTGGAGAGGACGTGCTCCTCGTGGGAGCGCTTTAACAACCAATCGGTGACGCTCTCCGCATGGATCAATGAAAACCAGAGAGCACTGGATGCCATCAAGCTCACCTCAGCTTCAGATCACTTGGACAAACACATCGGCACTGTAGAGGTGTGTAAACTGTGAAAAATTGAGGTTGGAACCCGAGGCTTCTTAAATGCGATCCACCCAATTCCACCCACATGAAACTTCATGTCTCATGCGTGCAAAATCTGTCCGCAAAAATATTGAATAATAGCTGACCAGTTCTTATAAATGTTGGTTGCACCAGCAGTCATCAGTCAGTAAAACCGCTGTGAAAAATCCTGACAGGCTATAAATTGATATTACCAAAGGAAACGTAGGAATTCATCTCCATGTAATAACCTTGTCAATTTTATGCAAATGAGTTCAGGAACTGTTTATGTTGCATGTAAACATCGTCCGTCCCTCCAGGCTGTGGCAGAAGGTTTAAAAGCGAGGAGACCATCGCTTCTCCACATGGAGGAGGACTTCGAAGCCCTGTCCAGGTTTGTGACCCCCGGAGAGACCGGATGTATTTGGGCACGTCTCGGCCAGATGAGGCGCTCCTGGCAAGAACTGATGGAGAAAACAGAGCAGCTTGCAGGGCAGCTCAACCACAGCGCCTCCTATAGGCAGAGGTGCAGCGATAACCTGGAGCAGGTATACTTTATTACGCAGAAATGACTGGCTGTTTTTTTTTTGTTTTTTTTGACTTAATCAGACTGTGTTTATTGCCTTTAGGTCAAAAAAACTATGAATGATCTCAAAGAGAAACTTGACACACCTGTTGCATTATGCTCGTCATCATCACAGGCATGCAAAAACCTGCAGAGTCACGTGGTGAGAAAAGTGCAAAAAAAATAATATAACATGTTGGGTTGGATTAAGGCCGTAGCTGAGCAAAATAAATGGTCATCTTTTGTCTCGCTTCCAGGATGTGTTCCAGTCGGTGGAGCAGCTGAAGCCCAGACTGATGGCTTTGTGTTTGGCTGTGAGGAGGCTGGGCGAGGATACCAAGCTGGAGCAAGAGGTTCCTCACCTCCATGAGCTGCAAGGAGAGTTACTGGAAAAGGCCAGCGAGAAACAATCACGATTCGAAAGCCTTCTAACACTGTGGCAAAGGTATTTTGTCAAAAATCTAAATGTTCAATAAACTTTCAATATGACATGAATATTTATAAACTGCTTTGACAGGATTATGTAGCCTTAAACATATTCATAGGTATGGACATCTTTCAAAGTGGTTATAAATGAAGCTGTCACAGCCCCCATGAAGATGATGATGTCTGATGTTTGTTGAATGAAATGACAGAAGGCTAAAAGTGGCTAATGCCCTGCTCACACCTGCCATCAGACGGGGAACGGTGGTTGTTTCACAGCTAACAAACAGAGGCTAATAACAAAATGCTATCATCCTGACAACGGAGGCGGAAACATGCTATCATATCGATGACTGAAGCGAAAACCTAATGCCATCATTCTGCCAATGAGATTGAAATCATACCAACAGAAGTTACCATGCTAATAGTGGCTAAACGAATGCTACCACCAGTTTACTAGCTTATTATTTTTGGTGGGGGGAAAAAAACCTTAAGTGTGGCACTACGGAAACAATTTTGACTAGACAGTTGAGGCCTCTAATTTACTGTCTGACTGTTTCTCTGCAACGTATCTAATTATGACTGTATGAGCTCTGCTATTTCCTTTTGTTTATTGCTTTTGGTTCAAAGCCCCCCCCCCTCCCCTCCCCTCCCTTTTTGTTCCCCAAATCAGCAATGTCTTATCTTTGACTGCATCTTGTCTGCGGCACAGGCAGCCATGCTTATTTCTATTTTAATAACACGCTTTTGTTATCATTGTTTTGTGTTCACAAGAGCCGTCTTGTGCATTCTTTGTTTTATTCATGTGGAAATAATAATGACCCTGTCAAATGGTATGAGATTCTCCCAGTTTTAAGCGACTCTTTTTACAAGTGGATTGTGTTGATAAAGTTGTATTATTTTAGTGGCCTTCATCCTTATCTGTGACATGCGTATTTCCCATTGGTCTCGACTGGAGTGTCAAATCAATGGAAAAACGTTTTTGTTTTTGTTTGTTGTCACGCCCACTACAAGACTATGCGCTCTTGGTTCTGATGTATACGTTTTTTACTCCACAGATTTGAAAAGGAAAATTCATCCATGAAAAGCTGGCTCGATGGTTGCGAGTCTGTGCGCGACGCAGCCGACGAGTTGCTCTCCGTAGACAAAGTGAAGCTCACGATGGAGCTGCAACACATCCAGGTATCATTTTTTAAATATCCACCACGGGTTTTTGTTATCATTTGCTGTCTCAATTGAGCTGCTGCTTTTTTGATTGTACAGGAAACGCAGACTGAAACGCCCTCTAATGACGCCCTACTCGAGGGTCTGTTAAATATCGTGACGTGTCTCTACCCATCTGCACCCGAAACTCGAGTCCAAGAGCTACATGGTGACCTCAACAAACTACAGGAGAGATACAACTCACTGAAGAACAACATCGTACACAGGTGGTCAATCTACTTTTCAACGATTCATCTGGTAGGCTCGTGGCTACCAATGCCGAGGTCTAACACGTAACACTTGATTATCGTTATTGTTATTTAGACGCGAGCAGCTGGAGTGTCAGTTGTCGCAGCTGGAGCTTTTCAATGACGCCCTTTTGACCCTCGGCCAAAAAAGTGAACACTTCCCAACTGTCTTGAGAAGCTCTCTTCAGGTTGACGTTACCGATCTCAGTGGTGCCTTCACAGAGCTCAAGGTGAGACGTTTGCTGTAATTATGGGACTGTTGCGAAGCAAAGTGCTTGCAGTGCACCAGCGAACTCTTTGAAGTGACGGTAACCAGACCAACATTAGTGTATTTAAGGCAGCTTTCAATATCGCTCTGATTTTGCAATATTGGAACGATACAAACAATGTTTGATATTTTGTCGTATGCTCTTCCAGGAGCATGACTCTCAATTAAAGACTTACTCTTCACAAAGAGAGGCTCTCCAACAAAGGGAGTCTGCCCTGCTCCCACGCTCCAGCCCAGAAGCTCAGCAGCAGCTCCAGGCCTGGAGAGACGGTTGCCTACAACCCTTCACTGAATGTGAACATCTTCTGCTTCTCCGTAAAAAGTGCCTGAACGAGTTCAAGTCCTACCTGGAGAAATGCGAAGCGGTGGCCCAGGCCGTTGGCCAGCTTCGCGAGGTCCTCGTGAGTAAAGAGAGCTTGGATCCATCCAAAGTAGAGGAGCTCCACCACCTGGTGGGGGAGGTTGCGAAAGACGTGGCCCTGCTTGAGGCTGAGGCCGTGGAGTTGGACGGGCAGCTGAGCAAGGCCCGCCTTCACCTGTGCGCCTCCAAAGACACAGGCGAAAGGACCTCCTGCAGGGCTCAGGCCGCGGCCGTCGTCACGTCCCTGGAGGAGGCGCAGAGCAATTTGGGGTGGAGGCAGAGTGAAGCGGAAGCCCTCGCAGCGATGTGGAGGTCCTTCCGGGGGAAGAAGGTGGAAGTGATGAAGACTTTGGAGATGTTGCAGTCGAAAGCAAAACTGGAAGTGGTCCGAGAGAGCTCCGTGCAAGCGTTTCAAAACAGGTACTCTGATAATAGCAATGCTTGGGCTCACTGTGCATGACATGTACAGTACAATCAGTACACCGTTGTCTCCCCCAGGCTGCGTTGCATGACCAAGCTGGCGGATGAACTTCAGTCCCTCCATCAGTCCCAGCAGTGGTTAGAGGAGACGGGAAGCCAGCTGGCCCAGAAGGACACGGAGCTGGCAGGGGAGGCCCTCGGGGACGTAAACGTGGTCATGGCGGCCTTGGACTATGTCAGGAGCCTTATCAACAAAAGGTCACTATGAAATCCAAGAGAGTCACGTTGTCATTGTGTGAACGCTGAAGACAGCTTTTTCCTTGTTGCCCTTTTTTAGTCAGGAACATAGTCGAGGGATACTCGATCTCCTGCGCCGTTACCATCGCTTGAAGTCGATCCTCGATGCTCTGCTGGAGAAAGCCCACGCGCTTGCTCACAACCTCCCCGATCACAACCACAATGCTCAGGAGGCCACGAAGTCCTTCTCACTGGTGAGAACTGCTTAGTCCTGAACCAGTACCAGTCACAGGCTTGACTGACAAATCTGTGGTCAGTCGTGAATGTTAAGCCCATCTTTGGCCTTGTTTGTAGCATGAGAAACTGCTGGGTGAGCTAAGAGAAAAGCAGGAGGACATGGACCGTCTCATCAGCACGGTGGAGAACCTGCAAAGGGAACTGGATCGCATCCCTGACTGCGACACGAGCCTCATCCACGGGGACATGGAGGTGTTAAGGAGCCAGTGGTTGGAGGCAAGTACAAGAAAATACTTGTATAATTTCCAACAAGATTCTAATTGAAATACTACAATATAAGGCAGCACGCTGGATGAGCGGTTAGCGCCTCACAGTTCGTGAATCATGATCTTAAAAGTGTACCATGAAATCCTCTGAAACACTCAATGCGATAATAATAAACCTCTGAATAGAAAAAGGAATTCCCAGGCGATAGCATGTTGTTTTCTTTTGTGGGACTCTGCCGAGTGCTCAGCTGTCCCCGCTAATAAGCTCTGAAATTTAAACAAGTCCTGACGTGTTTTTTTTTTTTCACGTGTCTTGCTCAGCCATCATACTTAGATTCATCAAGATGGATATTTCCACCAGAAAATTGTATGTCTCCATTGGACAATCTAAGAGCTTTTCAGCTTTTGATTGACACTCTTAACAATATATGTATTTTAATGGATAATTAGCATACAATAAGTCCTTTTATACAGAAACAGGTAGTGGATATATTATATTTTGTTTCCCTCAGGCGTCCGAGAGAATTCAAACCAACACCGAAAGGTTACGATACTGTGTGACCCTCTGGGATGATCTCAAGCTGATGGAGCAGGACATGAACCAATGGGCCGACGCCAACTCTATTGCCGAACTCACCAACAGCGTTGCCAACCTGAGCGATGGGGACACAGAGGCCCGCCTCGTCACCTTTCAGGTCGATTTATACTATAATCATAATAATAATTGCTGAAAAGGGGAATAGTGGTTGCAACTTCACATTTATGTCCAGGCTGAAATGGAGACGAGGGAGCACTTGCTGGACACGCTGCAGGAGAGAGTGGGGGAACTTAAAGCGCACGCTAAACTGGAGGAAACTCCCTTACAAATGCAGGTGATGATGTAGTGATCCGGATCGAATGCGACATAAACCTGCAGTGTTTCCGGGAAATCAGTAACGTCAACCGTGTTTGCGTCCCGTCTTCTTCACTTAGGTGCTCGAGTCCGAGCTGAGGAAGAAGCTGGTCCATGTTCAGGAAGCGTTCAACCAAACCAAACACACTGTGACCTACTTCACATTCCACAAGCAGCGTCTGGAGGACCTCATGTGCCAGATGACCGAGAGGCTTGAAAAAGTCGAGGATTCCTTGTCGAATCTCATCGAGGCGACCTCCCCTGAAGCCATCGCGGCCATTGAGGTAGGCTAGCATCGCCATTATTTTTGTGGAACAGAGTGCTTTTTTTCTTATTGAAAAAATATGACATCATTACATTATGTCCTCACGCTCTCTCACAGGGCCTTCAGGGTGTTGTGGAGCAACAGAGGGCAGACATGGACTCGGCCCGAGAGGCTCTGAGCACCTTATGCAGGTCGCATCCCTTTCCGGAGTTGTCTCACCTCTCCGCCGACCTCACAGCCGTCGCCCAGCGGACAGACGGGGTCGCCCAGCGTTGCGGCAAGGCCAGGGGCACCCTGCAAGACACGTTGCACTTCCGCTTAAACCGTGAGCGAGAACGCCGCTAAACAATTCATTACCGGGCCCTCTATGCCGAATGACTTTTAAGTCATCGGCAAAACAACCAATTAATCTTACCTGATCCATATTGTCTGTTCACGATGGAGATTAGCATCAGATTTAGTGTTGATTTTTCCCCAGGGCCCATTTAAGTGGCAAGCCACTCCATTGACAATCACTGTCTGGCGCACAAGTGCACTCTCTGCTCTGACGCACACCTGTGCCTCGCAGAGTAATGCTGCCGCTGTCACATTAGCTCCCGAGGGAGTCGTTTTGGCCGAGTTGCCATGGCAACTGTGCGGACACGCCTAGCCCTCCCAATTTGCATTAGCGCACACTTTTCCTTCCAATACGGGGGCGTTGAGTTATTACAGCTTTCCCCTTTCATGTTTGTGTTTGTTATTTTTGTCTTTTCCCTCAAGCAGAGCTTTTCCAAGAATTCCACTCCTGGCTGTCGGGATTGAAGTTGCAGTTGAAAGAATGCTCAAATCAGTCTGGAGACGTTACCGTCCTCACAGCAAAGTTGCAAAGACAAAAGGTACTACTTTTAGATTGCGTTGTTATTTTTTGTACTATAATCCAGCCCACCGCAGTACCTGTAACATTAATTGCATTAATTAACACATTTTTTTATTAATTATTATTATTCGTGCGCTCACACATTCACACTCTGGTGGCCCGTGGTGTTTTACATACATTCAACATTTATTGGTTGATTTTGTCTTAAATAGTTTATTATAATTACATTTACCCATAAAATAAAATTAAAAATTAAAAAAGTTTTTTTTCTTTGCTTCCATCTCCAAATAAACTGGACCATCTAATTAATTTTTTTTTTTTTAATCAAACAGCAAGCCTTGAGCACAAATGCTGTAGGGTATTGACTCAGATGCTGTTTCATTTTGAACTGAGCTCCTGGATTTAATTCAACAACAATAATCTAATCTCCGAGTCCCTCCTCCATACACAGTCGTCGACACAGTGGAATTCAGAGGGTGAGGAGCGCCTCTCTCGGGTTTGTGAGGAGGCAGAGAAGCTCCACCCCCACCTGCCAAAAGCTTCAGCAGCGCAGCTGCAGGAGCACCTTTCCTCCTGCCACAGTGAATGGCGGAACTTCCTGGACGACTGTTCCCGGAATCAACAAGGCCTGGAGGAGAGCATTCATCTCCTCAAAAGGTGAGGGACCATTTTTTCTGTGACGCGCTGTTGTCAAATTATGAATTCTCAACTCCTCTCCTCTGTAGTTTTGATGATGCTGTAGAGGGTGTCAGAGAATGGCTTAAGCAGATGGGGCTCAGCCTCA
The DNA here is from genome assembly GCF_054856555.1 of Leptonotus elevatus. Lineage (NCBI taxonomy): Eukaryota > Metazoa > Chordata > Actinopteri > Syngnathiformes > Syngnathidae > Leptonotus > Leptonotus elevatus. Next base: position 11,530,766 of record NC_141256.1, read on the forward strand.
ACAGGGAGCCTCTTGTCGGGGCAGACAGCCAACAAGGTGCCCCTGACACTAAAGAGGAACTGGAGACGGTGGAAAACCTCCATAAAGAGCTTTTAGCGAGACGGTATTAACATTTATTTCTTAAGCTTCCTCTGATCAGCTGTTTTAAGTGGTCACATATTCATATTCTCCTTCAGAGACTCGATTGAGCGTGTCATCCAGGACGCCCAGTCCTTGTCTGAAGCGGGACGCGGGTCCGGGGGAGAGGTCCGCGACGCGGGCCGGCTTCAGACGGAGCACCAGTCTCTGCTTAAAGCTGCCAGGGGGAGGCTTCGAGTCTGCCAGGAGAACCAGGCCTTTGGGGAGACCCTGCAGGGCGTGTGGGCCTGGTTGGAGGAGATCCAGGAGAAGCTGGGCACGGTTGATAGCACCATGGGCACCAAGGAGCAGTTGGCGCAGAGGCTGGAGACTGTGCAGGTGAGGACAAATGACCAATTTTGCTGCCTTTGATCCTATTCAACACTTGAGGGTGCTGTTTCTTCATAATCTTAATGCCATTTCTTTCAACCTGGCTGTTTGTTTGCACAGGATATCCTGCTTTTGAAAGGCGAGGGCGAGGTCAAACTGAACATGGCTATGGGTAAGGGCGAGATGGCCCTGCGCAGCTATGGCGCCGCCGGACAGGAAGTGGTGCGTTCGCATCTCCAGGAGGTGGAGGACGCCTGGGCCACGCTGCTTGTGACGGCCATGAGCTGCCACAGGTACGAGGACGAAGGTTTAAACCTCCGGAGCTCATGTGTATGCAATTACAAACCCCATGAGGAGATGACTTTATAAAGTGATGTTATGACAGGTGGTAGAGTGCAAATGTTACCGAGTATATATTTTGAGTGAGACAGATTTAGTCATGGTCATATATGTCTAAATTATATGTTTAAGTGAAACGTTTGAACGCCCGCCTCAAATTCAAAAGGTCTCACTTTCAAGCCCTCCTGTATGGTGTTTACACTTGAAGATTTTTCTCCCGCTTTCATAGAAAATTGTGCATCTAGATACGAGTGAATCGACTCGTAAGGTTTCCGGCAGGGACCTCAACTTACTTCGCAACAAGATTGGGCAGATTCTTTAAAAAAGAAAAAGAAAAAAGAAGCTTCAAGCTGTTTAATGCCACTCCCAATTAAATTTTACTTAAAACAAATGGAATTACACGTTGACTTTTTAAAACAAACATATTTGCCTTAAGAATACCCCCATTAGCTTAATGCTAACACATAATGAAAAACACCATTGACAGGCATGTGGTGATTGGCATTGATATTTTGCAGCCACTGAATCCTTTTTTTTTCTTTTCTTTTTTTTTCTTTTTTTCTTTTTTTTTAAGAGCTCAGTATTGTTCATTCGGTAATGTCATCATCATTGCTCTTTTATTTATTTTTTATTTTATATATATATATATTTTTTTTTTTTGTATGTGGGTGAGTATGTGTATGTGTGTGCGTGCGTGCGTGCGTGCGTGCGTGTATTTGTTAGCTCACCAAAAACCTATTAGAAAAAATCCCATACCGTTCACCTCAAGAGACTGAAGATTCTTACTTGTTTTCATCTGTATGTCTGTGGTATGCTGCCCACTGGTGGCCAAGGTGGGCACATCAGAAGGAGCAGCACAATGAATTGAAGTGAAGCGTTAAATCATGATGCACAAATTGTTTCTTTGAATTGTATTTCATCTTATTAATCTCCGTTTTTATTAAGTACAATATTTATATATAGTGTAATTTTCTTGATTAATTAATTAAATAGCACATTCCAAAGATTTCAGCATTTTTAATGCTCTGTTTTACTTCCGCCAGTCGCCTCGAGTGGACGGTGTCCCAGTGGGCCGGGTACCTTGAAAACGCTGCCCACCTCCAGCGCTGGATGGAGGCCGTGGAACGGGAAGTGCGCGCCTCCCTGGCCCCGCAGCCGGGTCCCAGGGAGAAGGCTTCCCAGCTGGAGAGATTGCGAGCCTTGCTGGCCGATATGGAAGACCACCAGTTGGCCCTGTCCACTCTGGAAGAAAAAGCCAGGGAACTCTTCAAGAAGACGGGTGACGCCGGTTTTAACCACGGTGCTCGAACGCAGCTGCAGGTGCACTTTGATGAGCTGGCAGCTTTGGTGGAGGTGCGAAGGACTTTGCCTCATCACGACTTCATGTCACTAAAAAACATCATGTTTACAGTTGTTGTGGGTTTTCTTTAGGAGAAAGTACGCCAGGCACAGAGCGTGGTCCTGGAACACCAAGAATACTTGGAGGCTGTCCGGGAGCTCACTGATTGGCTGATGACCGCTGGGGAGGAACTACAGCATTGGTCGGATGTATCTGGAGACTCTACCTCTATCCAGAAGAAACTACACGAAGTGAGGGTGAGATATACAACATCCTGTCTCGTATTGATGAAGAAACCGTAGTTTTTTATTTTTTATTTTTTATTTTGACTGTTCTATAGTTACCCACAACCATGATAAGGACAAGTGTGGATGGATGGCTTGATGAATCAAGTTACTCGATTGCTCCATTTATAATCTGTTGCTATGGTTACTGATTGTTTAATCCCATCTTTATAATGGGCTATTCAGGAGGACAGCATATACAGGAAATGTAAATGGATCCACACAGTTAGTACCACCGTAATAGATTAAAAAAATAAATCCTCCCGAGGCACATTGCACTACTAATAAGTTGGTTTATTAGCCCATGAATAAAAGTAAAGGAGAGTAGTATGCGATATAACCAAATAGGCAAATTGATTTACATTTTAATTTTCACGCTCGGATCCTAATTATCACATAATAAATTGTGTTTGAGGAGCCCTGGTGTGAAGAACGCAGACACACAGTCATTGATGGTGTCGAATCACACACACACACGAAGAGAAGGCGGTATAAATAGCATCGACTGCTCATCCTTAGGTTTCAGTTTCTACAGCCACGGTTTCCTTAGCAACTTTGCCTCCTCAATCCTCAGGAGCGCGTGGAGTGTCGACTCCTAGAAGGCCGCGAGCGCCTCGGCATCGTGCGACGGACCGCCACGTCGGCGGCGGAGCACACGGCCGCCGGGGGCTGCGAGGCCATGGACCGGCAGCTGGGGGCGCTGTCCCAGGCGCTGGAGCAATGGGAGGGCGCCGCCCTGAGGGCCAGGGACGGCCTGGAGGGGGCACTCGCCTCCGCCGCCGCCTCCGAGGAGGAGCACGAGCGTCTGACGTCTCGGCTGGATGACGATTTGAAAGAGCTGGACGCCCGACTTAGGGGGTGGAGCCAGGAGCTGATTAGAGCCGAGGGACTGTGCAATGGCGAGGAAGCGGTGACGGGATGGCAGCTGGCTAAGGTACTGGCTGGTAACATATGATTCATAATTGGTGCGCCATGTATTCTGTTGGGATTTACCCATCTTTATCTATATATGACATCACAGTTGCTTGGCTAGGGTAATGGCCAATCATGGCTCAGCTTCAGAAAACAGGTGAGCTGTAATTGGTCGTAGAATAGTTTTGACTTCCTCGTTTATATTATACAAAAGTGCAATATAGCAGCACACAAATGGGCCATGTATATAATCCGGGGTAGTTTACAATCAATATTCCTCCAAGGCATGACAAAAACATACATTTTAAATACTATTTCATGATTGCTTTCAGATCCCTGCAAATGTTTTGCAAACTTGGCTTGCTACTATTTATTTATTTATTTATTTATTATGCAAGAGCATACAGATGGCTTTGATGCAGATTCTGACATGAAGAGGTGGCTTAAAGCAATGGTAGTTATAAAAAAAAAACTGGCCAGTAGGTAGCAGCAGAGTATAAGAAATCAACCAAGGGCCAAGTTGCAACAAGCCCTTTTTGCCACTGTTCTCAACAGGAATGTGAATAATGATTCAAGTTAGCCAGATTCTAATGCTATTTGTGTGCAAAACATATAGAAATATACTATTTTCCTGATGAAAGAAGAGACTAATCTTTCATTTGGTAGGTTCCATGTTTTTATAGCAATAGAACACAGTATTCTGTGGGCCTTGCAAAATCAGTTAAAATCCAGTAAAACAGCCGCGAGCGAAGGAGGTTGCTTCAGCGAAAATGGATGGGAGTGAATGAGTTAAAGACACAGGCCCAGCACATCGTTGCTAAAAACTGATTGGTCCCCACCCCCCCAAAAAAAAAATCTAAAACAGCAGTGCAGCTGAGAGAAACACTACGAAATGAAGACAATCAACTTTTGGGAATAAATGAGTACAATTTAATGAAGAAAAAAATGAATGACAATATTGTTTTTTAAATGTAGGCTGTTGCTTCTGATAGTATTAAGGCAGGCCGGCTAACCACTGGGATTCATTATATGACAGCGGTTTTCCAATAATTGTGTATTGTTAGTATGTTTACATTGGAATAATGATAAACTGTGATTTGGGTAGAAGAAACTGTTATTATTTTGGCAAAGGTGATTAGCGTTGTTGTTAAATGGAATACGCGCGCGCACACATAGCGCACGCAAAGCATTCTTTTCCCCATGTGCAATTATTCATTCCTTTTGTCAATCAGGGAAAAACACATTAGTCTGTAAATCAGCTTTACTGAGACAACCAAGCAGTGGCAGCTACAATCCAATCACTCACTCTCATTTCCTACCCATCGGCCCCTCGACCGACACCATCCCCCACAAGTATACCTTTGCCAAGGACCTTATGCTGTTATTGACATTTTTGATTGTTTGTCATAGCTGGATTAGGCGCAAACTTTGTGGCAGGACGAGGTACGGGCCAAGGAAGAACCAATTACATTTTGGCGCCAATCCAAGATTGTTTTGGCTTTCCTTTTTTATTTTTTTTGGTGTTCTTTAATTATCTCTGCTACATTTTTCCCACTTTTATGTTAGCAAGAGTATGAAAACTTTAAAAAAAAAATGTTTTATTGTACATTTAGAACAGTTAAGTTTTTTTGTGTTTTTTTTATGCTAGAGCATAAAGAAGGCTTTGATGCAGCCTCTCAACTGCAGAGAACGGTTGAAGAAATTGTAGTTATTACACAAATGGCCAGTAGGTGGCAGCAGAGACCAACCAGGGCCATGTTGAACAAAGCTCATTTACCCAGAGTTCTAAATAAATGTTATGAATAATGATGAAACTTAGCTACATTCTAATGCTATTTGCTGCAAAATGGAAACAGATAGAAATGTACTTTTTCCTGATGAAAGAAGAGACTCTTATCTTTCTTTTGGTAGGTTCCATGTTTTTATAGCAACTTAACACAATATTCAGTGGGCCTTGCAAAATCAGTCAAAATCCAGTAAACCAGCCGGGAGCGAAGGGGATTGCTTCAGTGAAAATGGCTGGGAGTGAATGAGGTAATTACGCTTAAAAAATCACCTGACACCCCTAGTTTCAATGACATTTTGGTGCATAGCTCTGGTATGCCCCGAGGACAAATGGATTCGCTTTGGATCGTGATCTGGATCCACTCTCAATCCGCACCTGGATCACTTTTAGTGATTTTGTTGTAACTCAGAACGTTGTCAGTGCGTTTCAATTCAGATCCGCAGTTTTGGAGCCAAAGTCACTGATTTGAATCCTTCACTTGTTTGAAGTGACGTGTGGCGCTGAAGACTTCCTCGCCGCTTTCTCTTCCCTCTTTGCCGACTCTGCCGCTTTCCGGATGTTTACAGTTTGACTTCTCCCTTTCTAGTGCAGCCTCTAGCGCCCGCCCTCGCTCTGCCCCCCCTCAGCCATGCTGACCAAAAAGCGCGGCGCAGAGGAGGAGTCGACGTTCTCTCCTCCTCCAGCCTCCCTCCGTTTCCTGCATGCCCCCCCCCCCCCCCCCCCAACCCCCCCATCTGCGCCGGCTGACAGCTGAATTCCACCGGGAGAAGCGTGAGAGAGACGGTGCGGGAAGGAGGGAAAATGTGTGAGAGGGGATCAGCGGCGGGGTAGGAGAAAGGAGGAGAGAGGCACAGAGAGGGTGGGCGGGAGGCAACGTTTATTGGTCATACGTCAGAGAGCGAGGCAGGCAGCACATATTTCACGGGACAGGATTTTATGATGGGTCGATTGCAGCGTGTGAGGCGCTGAGGAGAGAGCGGGGAGGACGTTTGCGCTCGCCTCTTCCTCGCGCCGTGAAGAACAGACATGCTTTTGTACAAGCTGCACTGTGAGTACGCGTGTGTGGATCCGGTGGCCGGCGTGAATAGGAATGTGAATTGTGAAGGCACTTATTGAGCGGTGTCATGCGCGCACACGCACGCACTGATCCAGCCGGGCTGCGTTTTTATTTTTTTGTGCCGCTTAGGACGTACTGGAGGGGCTGCAAAGCGTCGAGCCGATGGCAGAGAAGTTGAAGGGCAAACTGAACGAGCTGGTGCAGTACTCCAAAGACTTGGGCTCGCAGTCGGACCGCGTCACCGCTGTCATCAAGCAACACAACAGGTGAGAAGGACACTGCGCATCCGCTTTGAGGATGTGTTAATGTGCGTGTGTGAGAACGAGAGATAACATCACCACGTAGGAATTTTCAGCAGAATACCAAATCATGATGTAATAGTCAAGAATAAATAGTGTATGTCAGGCTCCCTGGTGCTATTAAGTTAAGGTTGAAAACCGTAATTACAAGTTTTGTCGTCATTAGCTTACCTATGCTCCTTCTTTAGTGGAGTAAGGTAAGGCAATCTGCCCTGTAATTCGATATGGTAATCGAAAACCGATTACCAGTGATGAGATTTCAAGGAAGGCTAACAAACAACCCATACTTCTCATTACTGACCCACTTCTGTGGTAACAAAAGAAAACTTGTGAGAGCTGAAATCTCATGAAACGTGCAAACAGTTTATATCCAGTGTGATGGTTGTTTTGAACTCCCAAGCTCCCATATTTTACCAGACCATGTTCATTAAAGTGGAAATCAACCTTTAACATTTCTTGACAATAATATGTTCTATGTGACCTCAATAGTCTAAACATGACATTGTGATTAACTCATTCACTGCCATTGACAGCAATAGACGTAAAAAAAAATATTTTAACTATTTCTATTAGTTTAATATTTTTTTCCATTTTTGTTAACAAGAGTATGAAAGCCTAGAATGTTTTTTGTACATTTAGAACAGATATGAAATGTGTTTTTAATATTGAGTTAACTAGTGAAGTCATGCGAATATTTACAATTACAAATTGTAATCGCCTGCTGCCCCTAATTTGTAATCTTTTATATATATATATATTTAATTTTAAATATTTTTTAAAGAAAGAAATATTCAAAATTAGGGACGTCAGGCAATTACAATTTTTAATCGTAATTAATCGCATGACTTCACTAGTTAACTCACGATTAATCACAAATTTTAAATCTGTTCGAATACAATAAAAAAACATCTAGGTTTTCATACTCGTGTTAACAAAAGTGGGAAAAAATGTTAAACTAATAGAAATAGTTCAAATTAATTTTTGACGTCTATAGCCGTCAATGGCAGTGAATGAGTTAATATTGCATTTGTGGAATAAGAGTTAAGAAGCGAAATCCAGCCATTTTTATCCATCTCGGGGGGCAGCCATTTTGTCACGTGCTGTCGACTGAAGTTGACATCAATGTTGCTCAGGGCTAGGAAACGACCAATCACAGCTCATCTGTTTTCTGAAGCTGAGCTGTGATTGGTTCTTACCTGAGACCTATGCAACATTGATGTCATCTTCAGTTGACAACAAGTGGCAAAATGGCCGTCCTTAAAATAGCTGGATGTTGCTGCTTAACCCTTTAAACGTCACTTTTTGCTTGTTTTTAGAAGGTTTCGCTGCAGTGACCTCCTTTTAGTCTGCAAAAAGAGACAGTCACACATGCCAGTTCCATTGTGATATGGGAGCACACATCCGTGTGTCTCGCTCTTTACATACACAAGCATTGGTACAAATAAAGGCCTCCTCTCAAGTCGATGTCTCTTTAACCTAATTGCTTGGTAATTCTTTTTTTCGGAATAGCCTTATTGAAATGTGGTGCTAGATTTCAACTGTGCATCGGTGCAAGACGCAAGTGAATGACAGATTCATTGCTTTTCACTTTGCATAAATTTACCACGTTGCAAAAATGCGTGACTTCAATATTAGCTTATCATTTGCTCTCGAGGGCGGAAGGCACATTACAAGAGCATACAATGCACAAGATGAGGAGTGTTCACTGTTTGCGTAAGCTTATTTCATTTACACGATTGTGTGGCCATCGTAAAAAACATGACAGTTATCAAGCGGACCAAGGTGAAAGGTGACAGAGCCACCAGTTGCTATGCGACATGTAGCCTTGCCTTTGCTTGTTTACTGTGGTTGTTTTGCCCATTGTCCCTCTTTTGCTGTTATTTATGCTAATGGTGCTCCACATGCATTTTTAACCCACCGTCACGATCATTAGGGACATATATGTATTGGACAAAGAAATGACACAAGGAAATAAATCAGGCTATTGAAAATAATGAGATTAGGTTATTATGCCTTTTTATACAATTTAAAGTTCCCAAGTGTTTTACGAACAAGTCTGTGACTTGCTTGCATTAAAATATCCCAATAATCAGAGAGGCTTGAACAGGCAGGAGCATAGTCCAGAATAAGAAAAAAGAAAAGTAAGCGCCCATAAAAAAATAATTGAAAACATTTTCACTCGTGGAGGCAGCACTTCATATAATACATTGTGTGTATGCGAAACATGGTCACACTCCCTGCACGGCGCAAATATGGCCTTCCTCGCTATGTAATGAAGTAGATGCTTCTAATCAGACGTGTAAGATCTTAGCTCAGCTAATCTGTGCTTCCAGCAAAACCCAATGCAGCTCTGCTTACCCGTTGGCTTTGAAATGATGTCGTCAGACTCAAAGAAGATGTGAGCGCTTCTGTATGTTGGTGGATGGTTGCTTGAAAGTGGCTCTGAATCTTTGCCCAGCCTAACTGATCATATCATGGGTGGGAGGAACTTGCTGTAGGATATACTGTAATATAAATTGGCTAGAACTGCAGAATGGCTCCCTCACACACATGATCAGAAATAGGTTGATAAATAAAGATTAACTTGGGCTAATTTCACACTTGTTGGCTAGGCAAGGACTCCAGAAAATCTATATTTATATAAAAACAATGAAGTAAAGTATCTTGACTTTCATCAGAAGCCCAGTCTGGATTGCATCTTTTTGTGTAGAGGCGGGCAAATCCTGTCACACAAAAACAGATGTGCGTGTGCGCGCTGCCCGCGCAAGTTTACTGACATGCACGTGAATGCATAATGAGTCCCTCCTCACTGGTTTTTGAACAAAACTCCCACTCATGCCTTGCGCGACCTTCCTCATTCATGCATATACATGAGCGGGAAATGTGTTCTTCCCCAGCCTGCACTGAAGACCTAGCGTGTACATTTAGCCATGGGGGGATGTCAAAACTGTTACCTTTTGTTTGTCTCGTGCGCCACCGGTTTGGCATCAAGAACGGACGGATGGCTAAAAATAGAATGTGTGCCTAATATTCTGGCCACGTGTAACATGAAAGGGAAGCATTGTTATCCTGTTTGTGGTTTGTGATGATGAATACGTCCCGCCCTCTATCGTGTAATCAACACACTGTTGGCTTTCTGTTAAATCTCCCTGTCATGTTGTCTTTACGTCACCCTTTTCCTCGCAGCATCAAGCTGTCATCCCTCATATTATCACCCTTGTGAACTCTTGCCCCGCTCATATGTCGCCTCTCAACCCAATCCCCGCCCGCCCGCCCCCTCCCCCCAATCTGTCTGTTCACCGCATTGCTTCCACTTCACCCACTTTTCCATCTCTCCACCTGCGCGCTTCTCATCTCCCAGCCACAACACCATCCGCTATAATGTAAAGACAGTATCTACAGTATCCATCTTGTATTGATTAATTTATTGACTGTCGTTCCCTCTTTTCCACTTTTTGTGCCACAGTCTCAGTCTCCGCGCATCCCGGGAGTGCCAGAATAAAGAGCGCCTGTTGGAGCAGCGCTTCCGCGCCGCCTTGCGAGACTTCCAGCAGTGGTTGGTCAACGCCAAGATCTGCACCGCCAAATGTTTCGACGTGCCGCAGAATGTGGCGGAGGCCTCCGCCGCCCTGCAAAGAATACAGGTAAAGATGTATCATTTACATCCATTTTGGCTGTCGGCGGCTTCATTTATATAGCACGTTTCATATACACAAGCAAAGACGCAGCGCATGAAAAGGATTTAAAAACAGCAGAGAAAGAAACATACATTAAACACATTAACAGAAGACTTGAAAAACATTTAAAAGTAAAGAAATAAACGTTTGTTTTTAAAAAATGATTAAAATACCATACATACTGTGAAATCGAATTTACACTGATTTAAAAAAAAAAAAAACTAAGATTATTCCATTTGTGTGCAGGGTAACATCTAAATGCCGCTTCACCCCAAAAATAACAAAAAAAAAACAAAAAACAAGACCTTCCATAGGATTACAATGCTTTTTTTTATGTTTCAAATGCAACTTAACCATTAGGCTACACCAGGTATATTTACAGCAAAACTTTTGCACATATATTAATATGCACTATCCCATGAAAAATATATATATATATTCAAAATCAATCAAATCAAATACAGTAGTTACAAAGTTGCAAACTAGCCACACACAAATGTCACTCGAATGCCACTCGGAGCGCTGACATCAACCAAGGTTGAATCACTAACTGTCTGGCCATCTATTAACGTGACAGACTTCAGATGACTAGAATAGACCATAACATTTTGATTATATGACGGAGAAAATCCAGTCATACCTCACAATGATGAAAAAAAAAAAAGAGGCATTTAGTGGTAGTTAGTTGTCATTATTTGTTGAACTTGTTTGCATCAACATTTCAGGCAGGAACCCAGAGTGTGAGAGGATAGTGGGGAAGAGACTTGTTTTTTTTTTCGAAATTTGAGGTGTTAAGGTTTAACATTTTCGGAAGCTCCTCTGCGAGCGTGCTCTTGTTTTCCTCCGAGAAGCTGGCAGGTGTTAACATCCTGGCAGCCTTTCTGGAGCACCCCAGGGCCCACTGGCTAAGAGGCAGGTTGTTTGTCTGTGAAGGTAGATGTCCCGGCATCCTCGGTAATTACCTGCCTCCTAATTACCTTCCGGTGTCTGTCACAATGAGAAAGTTAGCGTCGGAGGCATTTATTAGCAGACAGTCACGTGACGATAACAAGAAGGGGGGAAAAAAGCATTTCAGATCAATGGCATATTCTATTTTTGTCTCGTTGTCACCGAGGCTTTCAAAGAAAGGCGTTAGCATGCATCCTCCTTCAGAAGTTGTTTTCACGGGATGAGAGGGAATGTCACCGAGTGTACGGCGGCGGAGAAAAAGAGAGCCATGTTTTATTTATCATTGACCTGGTGAGGAATGTGGAACAATGTTTCCACATGGCTGACCTCCAGAAGGGCCGACGTGGGAGGGGTGAGGACGACGACGGCTGCTGGGAGGGGGGGGGAGTTTATGGGGGATATCCAGGCTGTACCACCCTTAATTGGTGGTGTATACTTACACAAGCACGGGTGGAGGGAGATAAGAAAGCGGGAAGTTAGAAGACAAAAACAAGGCGGTGTGTGTGCGATGCGCTGACTGCACAGATGGTGGAGTGGTCCCTGCTGCGCTGCTGTCATCGTCTGAGCTCCGAGGGAGGGGTGTTTTGTGTACGGCTGTGCGTATGCGTGTGCATGGAGGAGCTACAGTATGTTAAAAAAGAAAAAAAAAAACGATAGAAGAGCACTTGACTTGTCTTATCCACCTACGCCGGTCAAGCCCCGCCTTGCGCCCACGCATGAGAAATCCATAATGACTCTTGATTAATTGCGTCATCTGAAAGTGTAAAGTGAGAGTCTGTCCCTCACCGGTATGCCGATATTGTGTTGAATTAGTCTTAGCCACAGCAGAAGGAGACAAAAAATTCCAGACCCATTTAACTCGTTCACTGCCATTGACGACTATAGACGTCGAAAATACATTTTAACTGGCCTGGTTAACTCATACGCTGCCATGGATGTTTATATTCGTCAAATGGAAATAAACTGTTTACTGTTTAAAATCTGAAGAAGAAAAAAATGCGGGGGATCACTTGCCGCTCGATTTCCTTCACTTGCACTTCCTCCTCCGCTTATGTGTGTGTGTGTTAAAAGCTCCTTTTGTCTCTGTTACCCCTCAGGAGTTCTTGAGTGACAGGGAGCACGGCCAGGCCAGACTGAGGACAGTGGGAGCTGGCGGGGAGCTGCTCATGGCGGTGGTGTCCAAAGAGCGGGTTGAGGGGATCAAGGCCAAAGTGGCAAACGCCAGAGAGGACTGGAAGAGTCTGATGAATAACCTTCAGCTCAGGGAGGATGCGCTCCAGGTGGGTTTTTAGTTAGCCTTTGTTAGGAATTATTAAGCCACCAGATGATACAGTTCACTTCAGTTGCTTGGTGTTTCTGCCTCAGATGGAGTTATATAAATCAGTTAGTCAGTTTGTGATCCCAAGGGGGAAAAAAAATTGTGTCGTTTATTTCAGTACTGTAGTTCAATTAAAAAAGTGAAAGTCATATTTTACAGAAATGGGAAAATATTTTTCTCAAGGCTAGGCTCTGCAATATAAAAGAATTAAAGGTGTCAGGTGATAACATTTTTAATCGTAATTAATCGCACGATTTCAATAGTTAACTCACGATTAATCGCAAATTTCATATCTGTTCTAAATGTACAATATAATACAATACAATGCAGTCATTTTTTCTAAGTATTCTTGTTAATATAAAAGTGGGAAAAAATGCCACATGCCATGTGGCTGCATGTTTTAGTCATTGGTGCAGTAATTTCATAATAATTATGAAATTGAGTTAAATTTATAAGGATGTACAAAAAAAACAAGTGTTTGATATTTGTGTTGAGGTAATTTTTGTGCCACTAGATGGCATAATTGCATTTGTAAGACGTTGGTGACAGCTCAGTGCATTTTTCTTTTCATATTAAGAGCTAACAGGAAGTAACTTGTGAAATTCTGCACATTTTTAAAATTGTAAAATTAAACTTGACGCCAGTCTCCACAAAACTTATGCATTGTTAATAAATGTATTACTGCTAAATTTTGACGTGGACGTGTCTGCTGCGCAGTGACTGAAATTATAAATCATTAGTTTAAAAAAAATTGTGTCATTAAAATAACTTTAAATTAACTCAAAATTAATGCACTAATTTTGACACCCCTAAAAATAATATATATATCTTTTTTTTTTTTAATGTTTTTAATGTTTCTCTCTGTGTGGAGTACATCTATAAAAGTTAAATTTCACTTTTTAAATTGAAATACTAAAATATTCCCTGATACTGTAATTCATTGTCTAAATAGTGTGACATCATCTCTCCATCAATGAATTCCATCAATCAATCAATCTTTATTTGTAGAGCACTTTTCACACACAAGTGCTTTCTTCAATAAAAACCAAGGTTAATAGCATACGCACACACAAACAAACACGTGCACGCACACACATTGACTGGCCTTTACATCTCATGGCTTAAATTAAATCATAACACAAGGCTATTGGAAGATTAAAAAACAATCGAGAAACACCATCTATAAGGCAAAGAGGAGGCAGGAAGGAAGACAACGGTACACGCAACTGAACAAAAACTATGAAGGTGGAATGTCATCAATTCCACAGTAAACAAAGGACAAAATGGTGGAAATCCAACATTTGCTGTTCTTTTTCTTTTTGGCTTATTATAAGAAGAACAAAGGCTTTGTTTGGGTAAAGCTATGCTTTGTTTTCTTTTCATTCCATTGCCATTGTCACACTGAAGTGACCATTCTCTGTCAGCCAATCAACAGACTGCTTCTAGGGTCCACTCTTTAGGGACTGTGCCACTGCAGTCGGCACACTAATAGAAAAGTGCCACTGATGCAGACCAGATACTGTAATTTAGTTTTCACTGGAAAAGGTAGTCTACTTCTTACATACATGGATGAAGAACCAATGTGGTATGCTAAATATGTGGTTTGGCTTTTGACATGAATCTAGTCCAGTGTCTTTGTTGTTGTTTTTTTTAAACTCTATGCTGTTTGTAATACGGCTTTTGTTGTATTTGTGGAGCCTTTCGAACAACACACTTTCTCCAGCTTTTAATTTTAGTCGCATTATACTATCGCATTTTTTCATGCTTTGTTGTCATGTTTGATGGACTGCGTGTCCAGAGCCTGCGGTGTCAGATGACAGAATTCGAGGCCAGCGCCGAGCCCCTGCAGGAGTGGCTAAACAGCGCTGAGGTCAGAGTTCAGGAGAGCAGCGCTCGGCTACACGACCTCTCGGCCAAGAAACAAGAGCTCGGCAAACTGCAGGTAATTACTTCATTTTTAAAATGTTGAATTCACAATGTTGTGGTTAGCATTTTTTTTGTGTTGCTAGGATATACTGCATTTTAATTGTAACAATAATGTAAAAAAAAATCCTTTAACAACATCCATCAGCTGCTATTGTATAACTTTAGGTTTGGACCGTTGAGCTGATTTTTCAAGGGCACCAAATACTTGTAGCTCCCCATCAGATAAGCCTCCCTAAAGTGTAATCTGAAATCAGATGGGGGGAAAGAAGACCTAATTACATTTGTTGAGCGCCACTGGATCAAAATAGAGCAGCGGCTTGACATAATAGTCAAAGGCAAAGTCGGGGAATCTAATTAAATCCCCTCTTGTCAAAAGATTTTTTTTTCCCCCTTGCAAGCGATAACAGAATCTGTCATGTCTGGCAGAGACAAAAAAAAAAAAAGCGGTGGGGGTAGAACGGTGAGGAGCGTTAAAAAGACAAAACTGACAAAGGGGAGAGAAATGCATCAAGCCCATCGCAAAACGCCGCCTTAACACTGTTGATATTTTTTGGTATTTACTCTGTCGCCTTTTGTCTGGCCCGCCAACCAATTGCATGATTCCCCTCAGCACCTCAAGTATAATACAATACGTCTACTGGACAGCTCGGCCCAGATGAGGACAAACGAGCACTACTGAAAATGGTTGACTGAATATGCCCTGACATGACGTCTCCATGTATTCTCTTCCTGCTCCGTCCCAACTGGACGCCAGAGTGTCCTGGAGGAGATGTCCAGTCGCGACGCAGAACTGGGCCGCCTCAGAGAGCGAGCTCACCGACTCTGGGAGGGTCAGGCCGCCGGCAAGGGCTTCCTCCATCGGGTGTCACAGCTGTCCGCGCAGTACTTGGCTCTCGGCAACTTGACCAAGGTAACGAGTTCTGGCAGTTTTCTTTTCACAGGTACTTTCTTTCCTCTTATACTGTACTCGGGTCATTTGTCTCTGTATCCAAAAAGATCCAAATTTTTGTGGCCTTATCAGCGCAAAGAAAGGGCATAGCCTGTGTTAGCTTCGTCCTAAAATGTCAAACGTGTGAAATGTGGAAGTGCGGCAGCAGCTGACCTTTTTCGAGCCCTTATTAAATTGTGTCGATTGTATCGCCTACTCTGTGATGTATTGGATTGCGAGCAAAATGGTTGCCAGTGTTCCTCTGGACAAGCAGAGTGTTTTAAGAAGATTTATTGCCATTGAGCCACGACGCCAGTAGAAAGCCTTTTTTTTTTTTTTTTTTTTATGGGTCGTCTTCCTTTCAAGGTTTTTGTTTATAACATTAAAACTCCATACAGGACAAGGCCTCCAGGATTGAGCGCGTGGTAGGGGAGCATCGGCTCTTCTCTCAAGGTCACAAAGAGCTCCAGGAATGGGTGTGCGAGGCCCAGAGCGTCCTCGGCACGTGCACTTCCACCACCTCTGATAAAGCTGTGCTGGAGGACAGAACGATACAACTGGAGGTAAACCGGGCCATGTCGGGAAAAAAAAAAATGCTATACAGGCAACTTGAAAAAAACCTCAAGGAGTTACTGTCGATATGGTTCGATTGATTATTTCTTGTGTGCAGGCCTTGCTCGCTGCCCGCCAAGAGCGGGAGATCCAACTCAAGATGCTGCTTACCAGGGGAGAAGCCGTACAGAGAAACACGTCGGCTGAGGGCGTCCCGGTGATCCGCAAGCAGATCCAGGACCTCAAGGACTCGTGGGACTCCCTGTTGTCTGCCTCCATCAAATGCAAAAGGTTGGGGTGCCAGTTGACTCCTCTACATCAGATTGTTTTTTATCTTCGCAAAATACGTTGTGTTAAAAAAATTCAGTTTTAAGGTATTCAAAGAGTGTAGGAGGTGTAAAGTATTAAAAAAAGAACATCAATGTATATATAGTGTCTTTATATAATCTTCTGCGATGTACAGTGGGGTTCACTGTATTCGAATTTGAACTCTCACCCGTGAGTTAACATCGCTTTTTGGTGTTCACAGCCAGCTGGAGGGCGCCTTGTCACAGTGGACCAGCTACCAGGAGGACGTGGGTCAGTTTGTGCTCTGGATGGACCGCGTTGAAGAAACTCTGAGTTGCTCAGACAGACAGTATGCGGAGATGAGAGATAAGACTGCAAACCTGGGCAGGACTAAGGTACGAAGCAATCTCCAAAAGAGCATATTAGTAAAAAAAAAAAGGGTCAAAATGGATTTCTCGAGATAAGGCATTGATAGAAAACAAGAATTCAACCAATTACATAAAGACGGAATGGGAATGGGAACTCGAGCTAGTGATGTGGAAAGCCCATCAATCGACCAGTACTTCCCAAAAGTGGAGGGAATTTTCCTGGAAAAATTTGATATGATTTTTTTTTGTCACACCCAATATTAAGAATATATATTTGAAAACAAATCTCACGTGTTGGAGAGACTGTGGAGAATTGAACGCAGATCATGCGCATGTTTTTTTTGGAAATGTCAAAAAATAAGACATTTTGGGGAAAAAATACACAATTTGGCAGGACATACTGGGGTACGGCGTCACCTTTTTTTTTCTTCTTTTTTTTCTGCTCCTTTTTTCTTCCTTTTTTTTTTAAAGAGCTCAATATTGTTCATTCGGAAATGTCATCATCATTGCTCTTTATTTTTTATTTTTTGGGGTACGGCGTCACCTTTAATTGTAGGACCCTATACATGAATGACTTTGACGAAGGAGTGATGCAACATGATGACAAATATACTACTTGTGGCAAGCAAAAAAAGCTATAACGAAAAAATGGTGCTAAGTGGACCCACCGAATGAAGACCAATGGAAGGCAATCGTGAAAGAAATCCATACGATTGGAGATGATGACTTTTCATATGAGACTGCAGGGTAGACAAGGAGAACAAAAATGGAAGAAATGGACCACATACATGGACACGAACAATACGAGGAATAGACTTAAATTGTTTAGAAAAGTGACTCCCCTGTTAGTGTTTAAGGTTTGTTTGTATTTTATATACAACAATGTTGTGTGTGTGTGTTCAAAAATCAAATAAAAATGGAAGTGGGAAAAAAAGAGCAAATATTAACAAAAATAAAAACAATCAAAAGCTTTATTCTATACATTTGTATCTCAGGGGCTCCCTTCGGTGTTTGTGTCCCGACAATGAAGGCATGCGCGTGTGTGTTCATTCCAGCTTCTGTATGAAGAAGTGCTGAGTCATAGTTGCCCCCTGGAGACTATCGCATCAAAGGGGGCCAACATGGCGGAACACTGCAGCACCCAGCAAGAAGTGAAGCAACTCCAGAGTCGATATGGCACCCTGCAAGAAAAGGCCAAGGTATGTAAAGGTGTTTACTTTCAACTAGTATTCGGAGTGATCATCTCCATTTTCTTCATTTTTTATATATATATTTTTTAACAGAATGCAGTCAATAAAGCCAAGGGGCTGGTGTTGATCCACCAGGAGTATCAGCGAGGACTGCATGTGTTTGAAGATTGGCTGGAGCAGGAACAATCCACTCTGACATCGTTGTCCCATCCGGAGGGCAATGTGGATACACTTGAGGAAACCCTGAAACAGCTTCAGGTCATCTTTAATCTGAAAAACCCCCCTGTCCATATTAGTATCCTCTTAAAAATTCACCACAGCGGCGACACCGTATATTCACGATCTCTTCCATTCCCCGTAGATTCTACAGGAGCGCTGCTCAGACGGCCAATCGCTGCTGTCCTCCGTGCTGAGCAGCAGAGAGCGGGTCATCCCGTGGGGCGTACCCCAGATCGAGGACAGAGCCCTTGACACGGCGCAGCAGGAGTGGGGGGCCTACCAGGGCAACCTGGAGGAGACCCAGACGCAGCTGAACTCCACCTTGGCCAGGCTGAGAGAGACGGGCCACAAGTTCCTGACTTTGGCTCACTGGCTTGAGGAGATGGAGAAGGGGGCCGACTTGAGGCCGCACCGGCGGTCGGACAGAAGCACCAAGGAGAGTCAGCTGAAGAAACTCAAGGTTAGCATGTGATGTGAATTTGATAAGTTTGTCTTTTCGTGGATGTTAAAATCCATCCATCATTTTCTATGTTGCTTGTTTTCATTACGGTGAGCGAACTTACTTTGGGACTGCTAGACAATTAAAGGAGCCATACAGATTCTAACCCGGAACCTCAAGACTTGTGAGGCACACGAAATTAACCACTAGGCCACTCTGCTGTGTCTTGAACAGCTGTGTCTTGAAACGGTGCTGACACGACAAGGCGAAGTGGACGGCCTCTCCTTTCTGGCCCAGCAAGCGTTGGAAGAAAGTGACATCAGCGCTCGCGTTAGCGTCACGGCTAACCAGCTCACTGCGCGCTACCACTCTCTGCTGCTCAGCATACAGGTACTGTTGTCCCTTGGCGTCTCCTTGATGAAGTTCTGACAGATTCAATTCAAAAAAATAAAAAATAAATGTTTTTAGTGTTTTTGTCGTCTGTCGACGACAGCTTGAAGATTAATTAGGTTCACCTGCAGATGTGGGCACAATTTCTCATGAGGCATCTGTTCATAATTTGATTTGCTTACTTACCATTTAATCTAGTAGTATATATATATATATATATATATATATATAAAACATTTTTTTGAAGGAATCCAAAATTCTAACATTACATCTGCCTGGCATAAAAGTATTTTTGATGTTTGAGCAACAGGCAACTGTATTGGTTTTTCAAAACTCATGTTGGCCATCTTGCACATTTCCTGAAACCACATTTATGTAGATTTGTTCAAACATTATTCCATAGCAATTAGAAATAATATGTAATAATGTTTTAAAAGCTTTGCTACTGTACTACTATTTAGCGTAAGCTTTACTTTTTTTGTTATACAGATACTTGCTATTTTTATATTTATTTGAAAGGGTCAAAGTTCTGAATGGTGTGCATTGGACTAGTAAGAATTTGCCATTACAAAGTATGCTCATGTATGTTTTTATTTATTTATTTATTTTAATTTTATTTTTTACATTTATGGCCTGGAAATGTTTTTTTTACTGCATTTCTAACTTGACTAACGCTAAAAATTGAGGTTACGTGGCCTCTTTGGGAACCGAGAACCGCTTATAGAAATTAAAATGAATTACTAAAGGCAAATGATGTCATCCTGTCAGCCGTTGTTCAGAAATGATCAAATCTCAAAGCCCTTGGGTTGGCTTGATCCAATCTTGTGTATTTGAGGAAGGGATTGAAAATATGTGTTGAATTTAAGAAAACTTTTGTTAGGTTGTTCTTTCACTGTGGAGTGTTTGGACTTTGCTTCTGAAGTGAACCATTGAAGTCGTCTGCATCCTCTGATCCAGCCTCTCTGTTTGTTGTCTCCTCCATTTGTGGGGGACTTTGAAAAAAAAAAAAAATCGACGGGGCGCCTTTATTCTGGACCCAATGAGACAATCTCACACCCAGCACCGGGCGGGAGTGGAAAAGCTATCCACGCACCTCATTGATTTTTACACCTTCAATGACAGCCCTTTCCAAAAGTTCCCGCAGCTTAAATTGGCTTCACACAACACGCGACAGCCCTGTGATGTCACACACTCTTGTAATTATGCCATGTGAAGTGGAAGGGAGGTGAGGGGCTGTTGCCTCCCTCACGGGAAAAGGTGTGCAGTTCTGTGCACTCGGCAATATCAGCTAATTGGAGCTCCTCACCGCAGGATTTTGGACATGGAGTGAATAATGTGTCAAAGCAGCAAAGCAAGCCTCTCCATCCTCGTGGTGTTATTGACTCAAAATCTCAGTCAAGTGGATAATGCCCCCCACCCCGCCAACTCCCTCCCTTGTGCAGTTGAAACGGGGGGGGAGGTTGAGTATTTTCTGTTTTGATGGCAGTTCACAGAGCTTTTGGTCCTCGGTGGTTACAGCCTGCTGGGGCGCAACTTTAAAAAGAGAAGCGAGGCCGTCGAGTCTTCCGAACACTGACAGAAACAACCTGAAGGGCTGCTGCTGCTGCTGCTGATGATCACATGGGAAATAAGTCGCACAATATATCCAAACAATTAGAGCAAATAAAAGCGGCTTTGAAAGGATGACGGATTCGTGCATGAAAATGAATTTATGATAAGAACATCAAATATTGAGGCAACTGTATTGATTTGTCATATGCTCACATTTGTTCAAATCGGCTTTTTTTTTTATTGACGCTCCGTCAGGAGACCATCAAGCAATTGCAAGAGGAGCTGAAGAGCATACAGGAGGCCGACAACCTTTGCGTCGCCTTCACCGATTGGCTCGGCTCGACTAAGAAAAGCTTCACAGAAGTGACGGACACTTCGGAACCCCTCGACCGCAACGCACTGGAGAAAAAGCTGAAGAAATTGGAGGTACTGCTCTAATTAACTGTACATGAGTGCATGTTGAGGAGTGGACGTTAACTCATTTGCTCCCGAAGACGTATAAAAACGTTCTATTTTAAATATTGCCATGGTCCCAAAAACGTATTTATATGCTTAAAGCAATGGTAGTAATTACCAAAAAAAAACGGCCAGCAGGTGGCAGCAGAGTATAAGAACTCAACCAGGTCCATTTTGCATCAAGCTCTTTTCCCCAGTGTCTTGAACAGGTTTGTGCATAATGATGAAACTTAGCTATATTCTTCTAATGCTAATTGCTGCAAAACGGAAACAGATACAAATATATGTTTTTCCCGATGAGAGAAGAGAGACTAATCTTGCTTTTTTTTCCATGTTTTTATAGCAATAGAACAGAATATTCTGTGGGACTTGCAAAATGAGTCAAAATCCAATAAAACAGCCGGGAGCGAAGGGGGTTGCTTCAGTGAAAATGGTTGGGAGTGAATGAGTTAATTAACAAGTGTCATTTTACATTTTACACATTTATATGAGTGTGAGTTTTATTATTATTATTATTCAAATTTTGCAAGATTGTTAACTAAACTCCTCTTTTTGGTGTGTCAAAGTGACAAGATGTTAATTTTCATTTGACAAGGACATTTTAGTCATGTAGTTGAGTATCAATGTTAATTGAAGAGGAGTTTATGGTATATATTCATATTAGTGCGCTTATCTGTAGCTTTAATGATCAGCGCGTAGCTGACTTTAGGCTTTAAAATCCTGAGTGGGAAGATTTTGAACACAAAGCAACATAGCAACACGGAATATTTGCTTGGGCAACACATTTTTTTTTGGCAGCTTCAGCATACTTGGCTTAGAAAAATATGTGCTACTTGGGTGTGTTTTTTTTCTTTACACATTTTCTTTAATGCCTTTCTGCCCAAATGGCAATTTTTGACAAGTAGCTCTCCTACATAAAAAAAAAAAACTGCAAGATGTGAAGTAGTATCCAAGACCACAAGGTGTATATCGATCCATTGTCATTATGAAGACAAAGCGGACGCTGCTTTAGAAGGAAGGTGTTAGCAGGGCGTGACGCCCCGCTGCGATGACGAGGATGAAAAAGCCTCACCGGGCGTCAGTAGCCTGCCGGCTCGAACCCTATAATTGATGTACCGCTTCACCACACTGCTCTCGTGTCCAGAGTAGTAAACGAAGCAGCTTTCGACAAGCTACCCTGCGCATTTTCTTAACTATTTACGCCACGTGGTGCGTGTCATGAGCTTTGTAGTTACCCTCGTTGGAGATCGATGGAGAGCTTCTGACACATGTCCTTCCACCAACTTTGTCATTCCCCTGCAGTGAGCTCTCCAGGGCTGCTCATTGAACGGCGATGATTATGCATCGACACAAAGAGTAGCAGTCAATAGCCATGCCAAGGGTGGTTAGTTGGATTTGTACTTGTAACTGTCAAAGGGCCTGTGTATGGTCATGCGTGAGGCTTCCATGCTTTCCCTAATGAGAGTACTAATATGCCATGTATTCATTTTTTATATTACATTATTCCATACATTTTTTTGTTATAATTTGTTATAATATTGTTATGACATTGTTATAGCATATGCTACCAAAGGCATAACCTGGCTTCAATTTGATTTATTTTGTTTTTTTTAATGTGTGTAATACTAGTTTCATTTTGTAACTCTTTATTTTTCATCAAATAGTATGTTTTATCATATTGTCTATATTTTTCTACATTTGCTACATTTTATTCATACAGTTTTTATTGTATTTTTAAATGGTAACATACTGTATTTGGAAATCTGCCAACCTATATCTAAATATATATATTTTTTAAATTAAATACACATTTTTCACATTTGTTATATTAAAACTAACCTAACCTAACCCATATTTTATTTTTATTAATGTATAATTATTAATGACAAGTAAAAATGTTCCAGGTACTGCAAAAAAAAAAAAAAAATCCATGTCAGTATCTATTTTGGTAATGCCTTATTGCACATATTTTAATCATTAATGTAACAATGCAGGTGATGGATTATGGCGACTACAGTCAAATGTTGACACACAAACAAGTATACTTTGAATAATTAATATTAGCATGATGGAGGAGTGTTTAACAGCCTAAAGGGCACCCAGTGTGCAGGGCCTCATAAATAATGTTCAGCAGACTGTAATGTCTGCTACTTTATCAACCGTTAATGAATCAGCATGGATCCTAAACGCACCATATGGACTAAGAAATGTGCGGGCGGGCTGCGCGCGCGCGCACACACGATGGCAGGTTCGAGGGGAATGTGGAGTCTGCATTATATGACACAGGTGGGCTGAATCAACCTCAAATGGCAACAATTATGCCCTTATTTCTTGTTTGAGTTCAGGTCTTGTTAAAGCAAACCATGTTTTTGTTGTTCTTATTAAGGCAGAATAGAAGGAGCACAGGTGGGTCACTGGAAAGACGGGGGCGTCCCGGTCAGACGCAAACACGGACGTGTGCATGCAGGCACATCACATCGTTAACATAGATCGCTGGAGATATCTCGTATAGCAGAGCTTCCCACTCCAGCAGTAATAGAGCCATGATGAAAGCTAGATGGCGCCCCATCGAGCTTGTGTTGCCGTTACCCCGGAAACCCCTGCAGGTCCTTCTTCCTGTTAAGGCCTCTTATAATTGGCTCCTCCTTCTATATTATTCACCGCTCTTCCTCCACACACGACCTCCCGGGCACCTTCACATCTCCTCGCCGTGCAGGTGTCGACCTATCTGAAGGCTACAAAGCCCTTCGATCGCTGCCACGTGGTGAAGGACAGAGAGATTTTTCAATGGCGACTTCAAAAGTCCTGCAATATTTCCTCTCACCCTCTGAGATTTAATCTGTGAGAAAGAATGGCGCTGAAATGGCAAACAAATCATTAGAAGACGTCAAAACAAACAGTGGCTCGATTGAAGGCAAAAAAGCGTGCAAGAACCACAGTTGCCAATGCACTTTTAGCCTTTTACTGAACAGGTTTTGTCGGGTTGCAATCGAGAGGTGAGAAAATCTCTTTCTTAGACAGTTCTGAACTCCTGTTTCCTCACTCAGAGTCTACAATCAGATCTCCATCACGGCCACAGCTTCCTGAAGTCGCTGAGGGAGCGGGCCGAGCAGGCTGCCAACTTCCTGAACGAGGCCGGAGCTGAGAGCCTGGGAGTGGAAGTGGAGGCGCGTCTTTCGCAGCTGGAGGAGCTGGCGGGCTGGTTGAGAACCGAGCACAGCTTCCTGGAGCGCGCCTCGCTGCTGGCTAAGGAGTTCCAGGAGCGCTATAAGGCTCAGGCCCACTGGCTGGTGGAGACGAAGACTTTGCTGTGCTCGCCGCCGGAGCCCAAGGCTGAGCTTTACCAACGGAGGGCACAGCTTGCCAAGTACAAGGTGAAATGGCTGATTTTTATTTTTATTTTTTGCGGGAAAATAAATTGTAAGATTTGTTTTTGACTCATTCACTGCCATTGACGGCTTTAGTCGTCAAAGTTCTATTTTAACTGGGCTGGCAGTGAATGAGCTTAATACATTTGACATGTTTTAAGAAAATTGCTGGAAAAGTGAAGACTGAAAACTGCACTCTAGTACTCCATTGTGGCGATTTAGCGATGAACTGTTTTTTTACAATTTCAGTTTTCCTGATTTTTTGGGGGGAGTGTGGCTAAAACTGGGTCCAAGTGTGTCACTGGGCTCTTGCCCCTCCTCCACTATAAAAGAAGTTGAGCACCTTTGTTATCCGGCATAATTGCTATGTGAAGTTAGCTAACAATTGTAGTACAGTGCCTCATTGTCTGCTGCGAGTGTGTGCATGTCACGCAGTGGTAAGCAGAATAGCGCTATGCATTTGTTTATTTATTATTAAGTCTGACTTGACACTCGGAGCATGGAGTGAGGCTTTAGAGTGGTTTGGCCGCTTTAGAGCGCCTCGTTGTCGGCCGTGAGTGTGCACACATCACGGAGAGTAAATACTGTACTGTCACAACAGTAATTTGAAGTTCTGTGACGGCTGACGGCAATTTATATGTCATCACACATTTATCTGATTGTGATTTCTCATGCTGCTGTTTGAAAACAAACAATATCTCACTTTTTTTGGCTTCTCTGTGTTAAACAAAAAACTATTCACTGTTTTGTTTGCCCTCCAGGCTCTGCTGCAGACGGTTCAGTCCCACGACGGCTCCATCAGGTCGGTGGTGGAGAAAGGCGACGCTCTGCTGGCATCCGTCCATTTCCCCTCAGTCCGAGACAAAATGAACAGATTGCAAAAGGACTACACTGACTTGTGTAACATGGCCACGGTATAGAAAAGGACGAAACTGCATTAAATATTACATATTCACAGCTTTTGACTTGTCGCCATTGCCATGTTGCCTCTTAGGCGCACGTGGCGCACCTGGAGGGCCAGGTGAAGGAGCAGGAAACGTACCACAACGAGCTCCAGGAGGCCGAGCGCTGGTTGCTGCAGATGTCCAGCAGGATGGTGACACCCGACCCCAGCGTGAGCCGCAGCCTGGAGGCGGCCACTCAACAAATAGCCAGGCACAAGGTGACCACCAGGACTTTTGTCTATGACGCACACATTGATTACATTAATCAATTGACAGTAATCCCCCCGCATATTCACGGCTCACTATTGTGCGCGTTCTGAAACAGAATAAATGAAACCTGTAAGTCACGGATCCCCTCAAGCCCGCCCACTAAATACATCAATAAATAATAACAATAAATAAAAATGTGGGAAAAAAATCACAAAAACAATTAAATAGCCTGCAAGACCACCTCATGTGTCTGCCGTGACCTCCCGCGCCAGCCCCGCCGCTACCCGATGTCTCCTTCTGTCCTCCGCAGGCCATCATGGAGGAGATAGCCGGCTTTGAGGATCGCTTGGCAGGCTTGAAGCGGCGCGGCGACCACCTGGTGCACGGCTGCGGCGAGCGCGCGCAGAGTCGGCTGAGGCAGCAGGTCCACGCGCACCAGCAAGGCGCCACAGACAGCTACTCTGCCATCTGCAGCACGGCGCAGAGGGTGAGTAAGCCGCGGGGAGGGCTTTAAAGCAAACAAATAGATTGTATATACGTGACCTTTTATTTTTTTTACAGTATTCATTCCACATAGTAAAACATTTCATATCCTCTCTCAAGAAGATTTATTAAAAATTATAGTTGTACTGTACATACTTTTCATCACAAAAAATGGCATTTAAATAGGGATGTGTGGACTTTGTATGTCCTTCTGTACATGCCAAATAAGGCCACGTATGCACAGTCACACTCCGTTAACATCAGTGTCATTCAGTACAGCCGCCAAAACAAGCACTTAATCCTAACCCAATGTGACAACTAAACCGTCTCTTGACGACACTCCTTCACCGCCAGCACGGAGGGCACGGCGGCGCCTGACAGCAACCGCGCTGAGATGAGGCCATGCAGCCGAGGGCGCTAACTCAATCTGGCCATATTAATCTCCGCATATCCCCTGTCAACTCCACGGTTTTTCATGCCTGCGCCAAATGACGGCCACTCTTCGACGGCCCTCTAATCCAGATCCGCTCTGCCATTTTGGCATCTTCCGCTCTGTCATCATTACTGACCTCCCTAGACACCACCAACCATCTTCTTCTTTTTTTTTTTTTCAATGCCAATCTGCCATTGTGTGATCCAGCCACTGCTGGCTTCTCCTCAATTTGTAACCCCCCCAAACGTCTTATCTGCCAAATGCGTTCCCGACGTAAGCTCTAATATCCTGCCTGCCACTTGCCACCATGCCAGCTTTGGAGCCTTTGCCAAAAAAAACTCCAGGCAATATGCCAATATATCCCTTCTCTCCTCCCCCTTTTCTTTCTTTGAGACTCCCCGTATTAACATTGTCAATCAGATACGGCTGTTCGGAGGATATGGACGCCTCCACATTCAACACCTGTCAAATACGACACTGCACAACGTTCTTTTCACGTCTTTATCATTTAAGAGGAGAGTTGCAGTAGACTCACTTGACTCATTTCTGTTCCCACCTCAAGACTCTGACTAAAGATTTTTTTTTTTTTAAACTAATGTGCAACTGCCAGCTTTTAACTTAGTTTTAACAAATGGCAAAAAGTGATGCTGTTGAAATTGCCAACTTATCCTTTTATACGACATCATAACAGACATTGTGAATTGGGGTTGTCAGCACAGCCAATCGGCAGAGCACGCACAGACAAATGAGAATTCACACTCATATTGCCACCTATGGAAAATTTATAAAGACAAGATTTTTGGGGAAGTGGAAGGAAAGCAGGATGATAACAATTTGAGGTTAACATGCTAGCTACACATCAAATACATAAACAATTTGAATACCTTGTGAAATGGTTTCTAGGTATACCAGAGCCTGGACCATGAGCTACAGAGACATGTAAGTCTCCAAGACACCTTGCAGCAGTGCAAGACTTGGCTGACGTCCGCCTCCCGGGAGCCAGAACCTCCTGCACTGACACCTCTTGGCCTGGAGGAGGCGCTACAGCAGGTTAGTGACAGATATCTCTTAATTGATGCATCAATTAATGAATGAAGTCTCTCCAAGACAGTCACTTTGTTTGTCAGGTGAAGCAGGAGCGGGCCCTCCAGGAGCAGGCCAGTACTTACCTCCAGCTCGTGTGCTCCTCCTGCGACCTATCACTTCTTCCAGTGCAGGAGGTGGCCACGGCCGTCCAGCAAGTCAAGCTCCAGGTCAGTGGCTATACACATCACAACAGTGTTTTGCAGTTAAGGGTACATCAGAAAATATTCTTTCCCATGAGAGCCTAAACCTGACTGATTTTGGCAAGACAAGATTCCTTGAATGTCCGTTTTTTTCTAGCTCGAGGAGCGCATGCTCCTCTGCGAGGAGGTGGCAGAGAGCTGGAGGGGCGTCGAAGAGCGCAAAGCAGAATTGGAGGTGCGACTTAGAGAGACTGAGCAGCAACTTGAGAACCTCATCAGGTGTCCCGCAGAACTTGAACCCAGAATTGCACAGAACCAGCTGGACAAAGCACAGGTGTGTATTTGAGTGTCTGGATTCTTTCAATGCATTATTTACAATGTGAAAGTTCTTGTTAATGGAAGGTGGTGAACATTATTGCCACCTACAGAACAGGCTTTTGACTAATTTTGACATTTTTGTAGCATATACAGTACTGTAAAAATCTGTGGACCGAGTAGCGAGCCTTGCAGAACCGCTTCTAGTTATCTACTGTAATAGTAATTGTGACATTTATTTAGAAATATATATTTAAAAAAATATCTATGGACCAACTATTGAGCCTTGTGGAACGCCACCAATATATCGCTTCAGGGGTTCCTCAATTCACGACAAAGTTTTGTTCCTACTGTGGCAACGAAATCCTGATAAAGAGATGAAGATGAAGAGATAATTCCATTAAATGTTTGTATGGGGGGAAAAAAAACTCTAGACCAGAGGTCCTCAAGTTCGGTCCTGGAGAGTCCCTATCCAGCCTGTTTTCCATGTTTCCCTCTTGCAGCACAGCTGAATCTAATGATCAGCTAATCAGCAAGCTTTGCAGAAGCCTGATAACGATCCTGATCATGAATCAGGTGCGTTAGTGGAGAGAAACATGGAAAACAGGCTGGATAGGGTCTCTCGAGGACCGAACTTTCGCACCCCTGTTCTAGACCATAACCATGAAAAAAAACATTCACAATCAAACTTTCCCAGGAGTTCCTCCAGCAGGTGAGGGAGCGGCAGTCCGAGGTGAGCCGCTTGAACGAGACCATCGATAGTCTGACGGACGGGCAGGACTCCGCCGACATGGAGGACGCGAGAAAGCTGCGCAGGATCTGGATCGAGATGGGCCAGCGTGCCGAGGAGCTGGAGGCGGAGCGAGGAGAGGACATGCAGCGCAGCGGCGAGTACCAAGACAGCGTGGCCGCCGTCGAGGAGCTTTTCCATCAAGTGTCCAGGGAGTGGGACTACCTCGCCAGGTATCGACCGCCATTGTTGTGTTTTACTAACTCTAATGTAGTAAACATTACTAAACCAAGAGTCAATTAAATATGAATCAATGTGTAGCCCTAAATGCCATAGGAATTAAAAAGTTGGCTACTTTGAATGAAAAAGTGACAACAAAGGATGTTTTTTTTTTTTAAGTTGTAACATTATAAAAAAAATTGATCTTTACAAGGACAAAGATGTGTTTTGTCAGGATAGAAAGTTATAATCATACAAGAATGAAATCAAATTTTCCAATATAAAGTCATGGTATGATATTAAAGGCAACATTTAATGAGAAAAAAAAAGTCTTAACACTCCTTTTTTTATTTAAATTGTTTTACTATATTACAGCTTTTAATTCGGTTAAAGCTAGGGAGGAGTAATTGTTTTATTCTTTTGTTTTGACGCTTATTTTCCCATATTTACGTGTGAACTTTTTACATTCATACGTCAATTTATTATGCATTATTTCATGGACCCCCAACAGTTTGATCACCTCTGTGCTAATCACTGCTTCCGTTTGTGCCACAGGGCCGACACTGAAAGTACAAGGGAACATTTAGAAGCTCTGAGAAAGTTGTCCAGCGATCTTGTGGAGCAACGTGCAACACTAGAAGATCTCCGCGAGCAGAAACAAGCCATCCTGCCTCAATTAAGCCTGCTGGACAAGGAACTGGTCAAACAACAG
The DNA here is from genome assembly GCF_054856555.1 of Leptonotus elevatus. Taxonomy (NCBI): domain Eukaryota; kingdom Metazoa; phylum Chordata; class Actinopteri; order Syngnathiformes; family Syngnathidae; genus Leptonotus; species Leptonotus elevatus. The sequence goes on from NC_141256.1 coordinate 11,560,119, forward strand.
GTACGATTACTCCAGTGAGATAAGAAGTCTTACAAATGTTCTGTCTAATCATGCTCGGTTCACCTTCTGCAGGTGGGTCATCTGGAGCAGCGCTGGGCCCAGCTCGAGTCTCTTATCCAGCAGAAGATCCAAGACTCCTCACAATCTCTCGACGATCTGACACGGGTGGAAACCCAGCTGAGGGACGCCCGCGAGTGGGTGGAAGAGCAACGGCCCGCGTTCACCTCAGCGCTGAAGACCAGCCCGCCTCCCGACCTGGCCCAGAGTTTCCTGTTCGACCACCTGAGCGTGTGCGTGGAGCTGGAGGCTCGACAGCAGCTGCTCGCTCGAGCGGTGAGCGAGGCGCAGGCCGTGGCGTCCAGGCTGGGGCTGAGTGAGAGGAAATGCCTGCAGGAGCTTGTCGAACAAGCCCAGACTGAAGTGGAGGCGTTGGAGGCTCGGGTGACCCAAAGGAGGAAGTACCTCAGCAAGGTAAACAGATGGAAATCTGTGTTAGTTACCTTTTTTTTTTTTTTATAAAGTTGATTATATTCTACACCTACAGCACACCAAAAACGTGTCAACGAAGAGGCAAGCATCCAAATAAGATGCAAAGCGTGCTTGCTCTCATATGTTCGTTTACTCTAAAACTAACACAGGAAACGAGAGAGAACCAAAAAATATATTTAAAAACCAAAATGTTCACCAAACTATATAATGACACTATTATACACTACTAGTATACTAGCTTAATGCTAACGTATATTGAGAAAGGCCATAGACAGGCTAACAAAATTAGCATCTTCATGCGACTGCTACCTTTACATACAGGTTCAGTATCACGTGCAAAAAAAAAAAAGGGGGGAAAAAATAATGAAAAATTGTATATTAAAACACCCAAATGTTCACCAAACTATACTATCTTAATGCTAACATATATTGTGAACGGCTATAGACAGGCCAACAAAATTAGCATCTTCATGCGACCGCTACCTTTACATACAGGTTCAGTATCACGTGCAAAAAAAAAAAGGGGGGGGGGGGGAAATAATGAAAAATTGTATATTAAACCACCCAAATGTTCACCAAACTATATTGACACTAAATATACTAGCTTAATGCTAACATATATTGTGAACGGCTATAGACAGGCCAACAAAATTAGCATCTTCAAGCGACTACTATTTTTACATACAGGATCAGCAAATTCGCCTGCACTGATTGATGTAGTTCAAATTGTAGGAATTTGTTTGGGAATGGTGATGCTAAAACCATTTAGTCTTTGTCATTGTAGAATAACCGGACTCGGAACTTGATTTTTCTCCAGGCCTTCACAGAAAGGACTCAGTTCCTTCAGGGTCTTGGTCGAGCGCAGTCATGGATAGAACGACAAGAGAGCAAGGCCCTGATAGATGACCACATTGCGCTCCTCCCGGAAGACCTTGCGAAAGAGGCGGCGGCGTGTCGGAGCATCCAGAGCGGCCTTCGAGCCTACCAGAGGGAGCTGGCGTTCCTCTGGGTTCAAGGTCGGGAGCTGGAGAGGGACGCTACAGACAAAGAGCGAGGAGAAACCCTGGCAAAACTCCAGGAGCTGCAGGCGGTGTTCGAAACGGCCCTCCAGAGAACCAGCCAGCGTGTCACAATCTTGGAAAAAGCCTTGACATCCAGGAAGTACTTCCAGGTTGACCTGAACAAGACTTGTCAGTGGCTCAGACAAGCGGAAGCCATCACCTTCCCCGAAATCAACCTCAGCGACATTGAGGACGGCTCGGAACTGCAACGGCATCTGTCCACCTTTCAAAAAGTCCTGGAACAAGCGTCGGAGAACGAGAACCTCCTTCTGATCGTGCAGAGGATCGGCCAGGAGATCCTTCCCACGCTCAACGAGACCGACCACTGCTACCTGGACGAGCGGCTCAACGCCCTCCCACAACAGTACAACAGCATACTGGCCCTCGCCAAAGAGAAAAAAGACAGACTCCAGCAAATCATCCTCGACAGGAAGGAATTCTGCACTTTTTTTGAAGTGACTCAAAGCACCGTGGAGAGACTTCACCAGCAGTTTGACAATCTGGAGAAGAAGACTATCAGTACAAGTGAAGAGGAGCTTGCTTGCTTAGTGAATGACTATCGTGAAATGGGTGAACATTTGATGCAAATCAGCAGCGCAGTAAGAGAAGTTCGTGGTAAAAACGAGGCCTTTCTCTGTTTGGGCCACTCGTACAGAGCAGAGGAAACGCGTCAGCTGGTCCATCTTCACAGTATGTTGAAAAGCGGAACCAATAAGACACTTAAACATTTGGATGTGGCCTTTAAAACATTAGTGGAACATAACAGACTACTGAACAGCTTTGACCAGCAACTTAAGTCCGCCAAAGACAATCTGATTACGCTCAAGTCGGACAAACAAATGAATGTTATAGATAAAATTGCATCTCTTTACGCTTTACTTGAATGTCTGGATGGTATTTCCTCACAGGCCAAAGAATGTAGCCAACAAATCGACGGTCTCGGCTTGAACTTTGACCCCGCTGCCTTGCAGGAAATGACAGCCCGCCGTGAATCGCTGCAATCTTTGCGGTCGGATGTAAAACGCTGTGTTGAAGAAAGCCAAAATGACGTCACACAATGCGAAGACTTCATCAGGGAGATGGAAAAGATGTCAAAATGGCTGATCGCGATTAAAGAATTTCTGAGGGAACCTCTGACCTTAACAGAAACCAAAGTTGAGAAGGTGCAGGAGAAAGTGCGGAAAGTGAGAATCACGGAAGAGGAAGTGGAGAGTAGATTGAGGGTAACGGATGCCTTGTTTCGTCGAGAGGAGGAAAGGTTTCACAGTAGGAAGGAAACTATTCCGGTGTATGTGGAGGAGAAACTGGAGGAGCTGAGGACACTTGGAGCTGAAGTCCAAAAGGAAATTAGCAACAAACAGGTAAGTCAAATCAATTCACATTTACTTAGCGTATAATGTAAAAATATGTGGACCAATCATCGAGCCTTGTGGAACACCACCAATAGTTTACAACATTTGTTATATTTGTACATCTTTTTTTTTTTTGCATTTAGAAACAAAGTCAACCCTGCATGAAAAAGTATTGGACAAGGAAAATTTCCCTCTAAATAAGAAACCTCGAACCTCTGACCCGTTATATTTCTGCCAACTTTTACTTTCAAGGCCTTTTCACAATGCACTTGGTTCTATTTCCTCACTGCTGACCTTCGTTTTTTTTCGGTGTTGACTACCTAAGGACCACAGCACCCGTCGTCTACCATGAAGTAACGAGGAGGATTTCCCTCAAATTACCGCTCTGAAACCACTTCGCCAGACCCTCTCCTATTGGATGCGCCTTCTGACGTCACATTGCCACCACTCTCAAATTGTACATTTTTCATTCCTAGGATGCATCACATTACTACCTAAGCGCAGTGTGAAAAGGCCTTTCTTACATTTACGTAATAGCATCGTGTACTCGTTACATTTGCCCTAACGTCGACATCACAGGCTACTACGAAATAAAACCACACTCCAATACAAGTCATATCTTAAAGAACAATGAGACGTTTATTCAACCATGCTCTGCCAATTGTAGGTAACTTTGGATCGAGCTCTCAGTCCGGCCCGGCGGCATCACTCGTCACTGCAGTCCATGCAGAAATGTCTGGATTGTGCAGCGGATTTCTTCCGGCATACAACTGTAGGCGTGGAACTTGAGCGCCACGCAGACTGGCTACTGAAGCTGGAAGAAATCAACACCCAGGAGAAGAACCTTACAACTGCGCTAGAGGAGATGAGGACCTGGGGGGCCCTTGTGGACACTCGGGTGATGAGCAAACTCAGAGGAGAAGTTGAAGCCACCCAAGTGAGGAGCGCGGAAATCAGACAGCAGATGGAGGCCTGCAGAGAAGTTTATGAAAGGTGCTCCATTTATTTCTATTTTCACTTACCTATCTGTGCACCCAGAATTAAACTTACTGTCAATCAAAAATTCAGCTTGATTATTTTAGCAAAAGCAGCAAGTCAACACACGCAAATTTTATGGTCTGCAAATGCACTTAAGACAGTCAATTCTTTTTAGATGCGCTTCTCTCTGGGCCTCGTTCCAACACGAGAGAGAGCGGCTCGTCGAACAGATGAACGACACCGAGAGCAAGATGGCCGCCTTCGCCACGGCTAAAGCCGACAGCCTCCAGCAGGCTGAAGACAAGTGTGACAAGTACAAGGTGGGAGACGCACATTTTAAGAGATATGAAGTGTTATCGCTCGCACTTGTAAAGCAAGCTGCTTTTTGTTATTTTAATTCCTTTCCGCAGTCTCTGGTGACTCGGGCCGACCTGCAGGAGTTAGCCGTCAACGCTCTGAAGGAGAAGGCGGCCGAGCTGGAGCGGCTCCTCGCCAAGCCCGACGCGGTCGTCGTCACTCGCTCGCTCTCGTCGCTATGGCAACGCCGGAGTCGGCTCCATGCCGTGGCTCGGGCCCAGGAGAGGGCACTGGAGGATGCTGCGCGGGAATGGAGAAACTTCACAGAGAAGGTAAGGAGGTTTTACAGTCGCCGGATAAAATTGTTGGGAATGATACAGCTGACGTCGAAGCATATGAAGCAATGGGGAAATATAATTGAACAGCCCAATTTGCACCCTTGCAGCTGACAAGTAGTGCTTAACTTGCTCTTCTTGTCTGAATTTGGGTCAGACATCTCAAAAAGCAGTTGCAGGTCTGTTATGCAACTCCAGGCTCCGGGCCACAACGCGCATCATGCGGCCTCTCCCTGCTATTTTGAGACATGAAAGCGTCAGCTGTGAAGAATTCCCACAAAGCACTACGCCGAAAAGGGAAATGAGGTCAACATGAGGAGACGGCTACTTCCTGACATGTGGCACTTTTCCTGTCGTCCCTCGCTTTTTCTATGGGCTCTTTGTTTGAATTGTCATGATGTCATCGCATGCGCTCGAGTTCAGCCGTATCGTTTCAATCAACTAATTGTGCCACTCTTTGACTGTCATAACTGAAATCAAGCATACGCGATGCCTTGCGATTAGCCTTTCATATCCCTGTAGAGGATTTTTTTTTTGTCCCACTTTTCGACACAGAATTATTTTTAACTAAGTCAAATTGGAGGGTTTTTGAATATGAACTGACCATCTAAAATCATACAACAGCATCTCAATTACTTTTTTACACACACGCAGGAAAAAGCAAAAATCATAATTTACAAACTGTATTTTTGTATTTGCTTGTATTGTCTTTGAGACAGTGTTACAAAAAAAAAATAATAGCATGAAGCTTATATGTGTTTTATCTGGTCCTTAGATGGATAAGGTGCGCTCCGTCTCGGCGGACCTCCGCGGCCGCATCCCGGACAGCACTGTGGAGAAGGCGGCCACCAGGGCGGCCCTCCAGACCCTCCTGGAGTACCATGACTCCTTCGTCCTGGAGGTGGAAAGGGAGCAGTGCATCCTGGCTCTGCTTGGGCAGCACATCTGCAGCCTTAGAGGAGTCGAGGAGGAGGAGGAGGAGGAGGAAGATCATTTGCAGAGTAAGACGGACAATGGCCACCAGGGAATACGGCAAGAGATCAAACACTTGCGGGAACAGTATGAAAGGTGGGTGACGCTTCGAAATGTTTTTATTGGTAGCGAGATATGTATTTATTAATTCATTTTTTATTATTGTTGTTGTTATAAGATTTAACTGTTGGTTTAGTCCACCACACATATTGTTTACATATCCTCATAAAATGTTGTGATACAACTAACAATGCATTTTTTTTTTAACACAGGCACACAAATGAACTTAATCTAACTTGAAAACGTTGTCTTTCCAAGCCTTGTGTCTCAGGTTCGAGCGAGCAGGGTGCAGGTGCAACAGGAGTTGAGAGAGCGAGAGGAGGTGGAGAGGCAGCTGGGCTTGGTCAAAGGTTGGATTCAAGACACTCGAGGCTTGCTCCTGAGTCCCACCGCCGACCTGGACACGCTGTTACAAGAGCTGGAGGTGCTTCTAAAATGCCCACGCATGAACGCATCATACCTTGCATGGCGCCAAGCGTTTCACTCCCACTTGTGCATTGGCGCAGACGGCGCACGGCGGGGTCATCAGCAGACGGCAGAGCGTGGAGCGCATGGCGGAGATGCAGCAGTCCAAGTACCACGACCTGCAGGCGGGCCTGCCGTCGGAGCTCAGCATGCAGCTGGCTGAGGTGACCCTGGCTCTGGGCTCTGCCGAAGACCAGGTGAGCACTCCTACCAACCCTGTGACATAATAATGTGATATTTGCTGCGTTAGTTTCGCCACCCCCCCCCCCCCCCCTCAATTTATTGAAGTCAAATGTAATTATTCCTTCATTTGTTTAACGTTCGTCTTCATGCCATGTGGTCCAGGTCCAAGCCAGAGAACGGGAGGTGCAGCAGACCCGGGACGTGAAGGAGGACTTCAGCTGCAGACTGAAGGACATCGAGGCCAAGCTGAAGACCATCGCGTTGAGATTTGAAATCAAGGGCGCCAGTCTGGAGGAGGCCAAAGAGGAGAACATGGTAATCAACCTGACTGATTGAATAATTAGTAAGCAATTAACCCTTGTTAAATTTGCTATCAATTGAGCAGATGTTAAGGTTAATGAGTGTCAAAAGTTGGAAGGGCACAAAGTGGACTGTGATCCACTTTGTATATTCACTCTTCACAAATTCAGCTGTTCCCTTTTTCCGCTGAAGTGCTTTGCGATACAAGCGTGGCCATGAAGCTCATATCTCAAGGCGCCACCTGTATTCCAGTTTGCCTCCATTTTGCGAGCGCCAAACAAATCCCGGTTCCTCCTCAGATTCTCCGTGAGGAGTGCGAGTGCTGCGCTCACACCCTGGCCGAGCTGACGGCGGCCGTGCAGGAGTTCGGCGAGCAGAACCCTCTGCTGTGCAAGCAGCTGGGCGACGTCGTGGCCAAAATGGCCGAAGCGCTGCGTCATGCTACGCAGCAGGTTCAGGACAGAAGCAATAGACTCAAAAAGGTCCGTGCTTGAAGCTGAATGTTGAACTGCGAATGTGGGGTAGTAACGATGATTGTCTTTGGTGTTCTTACAACCCTGAGCAGGCAGAGACGCAGATGGCGGAATATCAAAGTGTGAAGGAATTTATTTTGAGTTGGGCCGAAAAAGCGGAGACTCTGCTCTCAGGTGACATCGTCTGGTGTCCGATATCACAACTACAAGAGCAAATTCGAGCGTATCAGGTGAGTCTTGACGACGACATTATTTTTTTATTGCATGCCATTATAGCTTTTCTATAATTTTCTAACCTGAAATCTTTTATCTATTTTCATTCATTTATTTCCTATTACCAACCACATAAAAAACAAAAAGCATTCAGATTTTGATTCTAATTGAAACCTCTTGAACTTCATCCTATGTTAATATAACAGGGCACAAATGTGCAGCTAATTAGAGTCGCTTATTTTCATTTCTTGCTGAATGTCAGCCCCGAGCAGAGCACCCTTAATTAGCACCATTTGACAGCCCGAGAAGTCTCCTCCCTTTCTCTCATGTAATGTACGCTTCCGCGTCAATAGGTGTTACTGAGGGAGTGTCGAGGTCTCCATGGCGACCTGGAGGCCCTGGCAGAGTGGGAGGCGCAGTTGGGGGATGTGCTGGCGACCAAAGGGTGGAGTCTGCAGGTGAAGCACATCAGCACACGCACTGAGGAGCTGCAGCTGGCAGTTAAGACTCATCTGCAGAGTCTGCAGGATGCCGTTAAGGTAAATAAATGAATGGCCACCACAACCAGAACCGACATGGTTCTGGTTGCACAATTGATACCACTCTTAACCACTCTTGTCAAATGAGGGCACACGAGCCATAGATAGCTTGGATGTCCGCAAAACAAGTTGCAAAAAATGATGGGGAGCAACGAGCCAATATAAGTCAAATAGAAGTAAAACGGTGCTGCATGCTTTGAATAGGGGAAATTAGTGTCATCTTGTGTGCAATCCTGCATTAGGGCAAAAAAAAAAAAAAAAACACAATTTCAATGGTTTTCACGAGGACATTGTCACTAGGAATTTTTCTTTCAAGTACAGATACAATTCTAAACATTTAAAATTTTTATATATATATATTCTCTGGAAAATTAATTCTATTGATTGATATTCAGTGTACAACTGAATATTAAAAAAATATATCCCGAGGAGCTCTTGATTTTAATCAAAATCATTCACCCACAAATTAAATGACAACAGAGCTACATGTCAACAGTGCCGCTATGTGGTGGCTGTAGGTACTGCATCCTCATTATTGACTACATTAACCTGTTGAACCCTGCCTGCGGCAATGTAGTGAGTCGTGTCCCACAAATCTGTCAACCATACGGATGACTGTTTACATTTGCTTGTGGCATGTTTAGTTTGTTGTTAGACTGCAGACATGCACACAAGCCTCATTTGGCTCACAGTAACGCACTTCTTTTGACAAGCATTAGGAATGTGCTACAACAATTAGAAATAATAGACATAGGTATGTCTCTGTAAAATAGAATTTTTGTGGAAAACTTAATTGAGTTAAATTATTAAATGGATGTCAGACCAAGTGTAAAGTTTCCCATCCATGTGGTAAAATTATTTCTCATGCTCCCTAAACAGATTTGCAGCATTAGATAACATGTGTGAATATATCTGTGCCATAAGGCAAGAAAATATTTCATTGATGCTCATTCAGTATATCGTGGTTGTCAGTTGACCTAATTTTTGCGGGCCTCACTTTAATTTTTTATTTTATTTTATTTTTTGCTCAGAAACCTGGCTGATCAAGCAAGCACTGCCCCCTGTAGGTTTTGTATGGTAGTCATGCATGATGTCTATTTGACATCTTTCCCTGGAACAGGGTCAATCTGGACTCATCAGACCACATGATCCCTTTCCCATTTTCTCCTTTTTATGATCCGTAGCAAACAGAAGCCTCACTATTAAGTGGTCTTAGAGCTGCACAGCTGTTAAGGTCGAGTCATTTGACCCCAATGAAACCCACATTTGACACACACACACAGGTTATGTCTTTCAACAATGAAATGGCAAGCTCCCAACTGGGACAACCAATTTTTCATCCATCCTAATGATAATCATAATCATTCAATTTGTTTCCTCAGGACATTTCACGTTTAGAGGCCGAGGTGAGGAGCCTCTACTCAGCGGTGGACCAGGTCCAAGTCACCCTCGCATCCCCCGATCTCAACAGGCTCAGCCTGAGAGAGCAGCTCACACAGAGACAAGTAAACAAAACGCACACGGCGACACATTGGATTGTCAACTCTTATTTAAAATGCGCATCCAAACTCCTCCTCTTCAGCGTTTACTGGCCGAGATGGATGGCTTCAAGCGGCAGGTGGCGGCAGTGCAGCAGTGTCAGAGCGCCCTCAGGCTTCCAGAGGAGGTTGTGGCCGGCCTGGCCATCTGCCGCACGGCGCAGAGCCTGCAGCAGGAAACCAGCCAGCTGCAGCACATCACCATCCAACAGTGCAACATCCTGCAGGTAAAGGGCACTCGAGTAGCCTTCATGCAGCATCTACATTTAAAAAAAAAAACTTTTTTTAATTAATAAATGCTTTGAAAGCTACATTTAAGCTCCTGTATTATTTTATAGTATTATCCCAATTAATTTATTTTTTATTTTTTTATCAAGTCCCAGCAGTCTGTCAACAATATCTGGGTTTACTTTTGAGCCTGTTCAGACTGGTATTATCCTCCAATCCTCTGGTTCTGGGCTGATTTACCTTTAAGCTCATTGTCGTGAAGCTTAGTTATTAGAGGAAGGGTCCTTGGAGACTGTGGAGAGGACAAACAACTCCGCCGTCACAGATAACTGCGATATTTATTTGTATGTGGTCCCAAAAAAAATCACTGAGACATTGGTGTATTTGTCATCAGGTGGGCTGCATGAAATCAGCTCATTTCACTTAATTGGTCAGATTTATTTTCTTTTTTTTATGATAAATATTGTATCTTTGTAAATCTACGCCAGTGACATATAGTGACAGGCAGAACAATTAAATGATCTTCCACTAGATGGCGCAAGGTACAATTAACCTGGTATCCCATCTTTTTTTGTCATTGTGTTCAACTAAACAGGCCTCAGTAAGTAAATGGTGAGAAAATTGAGATGAAATCATTATTTCAGTGCACGGATGCAGAGATGCCAAAGTGTCCCAGTTTGGACGTATTTTATTAGACAGATGTTTTATTTATTTATTTATTTATTTTAAATGTCGTGTTTCCAGGAGGCCGTGGTGCAGTATGAGCAGTACGAGTTGGAGGTGAAGAACCTGCAGAGGTTAATAGAAGAAGCCCACCGTATCATTCAGGACCGGCCCGTCTGCACCAGCAACATTCAGGAACTTCAGGCACAGATCCACCACCATGAGGTCAGTCTGTGACTTTGTGTCAAGCAAACAGTGACGCATGTTTCGGTAATGTGTGGGGAAGTCGCAGTGCCGGGAGAAAATTCACTCGAGCAAGTGGAAAAACTGCATTACATCTAATACAACTCGGCTTCATTTGAAGAATTGTGGTTGTGTTTTTAAATCAGATCAACCTAAAAAAAAAAAGAAAAAAAAGAAGAAGACAAACAGGAAGTGGATTTCCTGCTCTAGTCTATAAGTATGTGTATACAGGAAATATGCTGTGCATTTAAACACTCACCACACTTGCACAATCGAGTCTTTACAAAGATATTATAATATTTAGTTAGCAAGGTGGATGCATTTTAGATCTTTCGAACTTTGTGTTAAAGAGACAAGCGTGTATTATTTAGCGCCATCTAGTGGTGAACTAATAATTCATTAATAAAAATTTAAAAACTATTATTTTCAATAATATGCCCAAAAAAAGTATATAATATATAATCATAGATTTAGTAATTGCTAATTGATATTAAATAGGTCTCACCGCACCTAACGGGGCTGATATGTTTCGCCGCCATCTTTCTACAATGGATATTTGTGAACATAGTTCGCCTCTGGTGGGCAAAGGGTCGACCCCCGCTTAACTTCCACAGCTTGGGCCGGCAGGTGGTCGTCGGCGAGTCCCCTGATTCGGGCTCCCGCCGCTTGTCACCCTCTGCTTTGCTCTTGCTAGCTTTTTGCTAGCTTCTCCCGCCAGCCGCTCTTGTTAGCTGCCCCAGCTAGTTCTTGCTAGCTGCTCTTGCTCGCCGCACCCGCTAGCTCTGCTCGCCGGGCTGTTTGTTAGCTCGCTTGCTCACTCCAAATAATAATTGGTAGCAATTGTTGATAGCCTTGCAAAGTGTGGTGTCTCTGAAGCGCCATAGTGCGCATGCTTCAAAATCATTGCATTCTATTAGTTTACCACTAGATGGCACTTATTACATACACGCTGTCGCTTCAAATTTCGGGCATTGATTCTTGAGTTTTTTTTGTGCGCCCTGGTATGGTAAACTTAATTTTGTGTCATCAGTGAAAGTGGCATTGGGGGGCTTTTCACAACATAGTGAGTTTTGAGAATTCTTATTTTGAAAAAAAAAAAAAACACCAGTATACACACAGTATGCAGTGAAAAATGTTATGTCGTGTACATATAAAGGCGGCCCGCACATATTTCTACTTTATCTGATGCTGCAGCTAGACTCCTGTTCGTCGCAATGTTTAAAATGCTTCAATTCAACTGCGGTATTCGAGTCCAACTTTGTGCGCTGGGAAATTGATGCGGCAGTTTGATCCCCCCGCTGCGAAGACTCAAAACGCGAGGCAGGGAAGCAGAAAGCCGGCTCGGATTCCTGGAAGCGTGTGTTTATATTTGATGTTATTTTCAGCCTTTTGCCTGCCTCGCCTTCTTTGCGACTAAAATCTCTTCCCTCCATCACCGTGGCGAGCTGATGCCTGCGGTTGGCCTCTTAAGCCGAGCGCCTCGCATCTACCGCTGGCCTAGTTAGTCACGTGACCTGATTATATGTGCATTGACCATCTGCGGCGCTCGGGGTCGAGGAGGAGGGGTTGGCCGCCATTCACGCTTGTCATACCACAGCTGAAACCTGACACCATCTTTGTCACTCCTCCAAACACTCCCTTTCTCCTCGCCTGCTCCCTTTTGTCAGAAGGAATCTGCCCTGAGGATTGGCAGAGGAGGGAAGAAAGGGGGAGACATGCGATGACATCACTTCCTGTTTTCCCCCTGCACTTTTTATTTGAGTCTGAGGAATTTTTAACTTAAATCTCTCTCTCTCTCTCTCTCTCAACCAAACATCCTTCCTGTTTGCCCGACCGCCGCTCTGAGTCATACGGCTGTTCTCTGCTCTGATTGGCTGAGAGATACAGAGGAGAGAGAGAGTGAGGCGGAGCTGTTGTCTTTTCTATGCAAACGCTCCAAAAACCAGCGGTTGGGAAAGGGAGGAGAATGCTCCGTTTGCTCCTCACACACCGGCGTCTAAGCATGCGGCCAACGCAGCGAGCTTTGCCTCGTTAACCAGGAAGTAGCGATCCAGCCTGTGCTGACCCCCGGCGGGGGCGGGTGGCTTTTCTTGTTATGTTGTGACAGGAGCTGGCTCAGAAGATCCGCGGCTACCAGGACCAGATCGCCTCGCTGCACTCCAAGTGCAGGATGCTGACGGTGAAGGCCAAGCACGCCACCATGCTGCTGACGGTCAGCGAGGGGGACGGCCTCTCGGACGAGCTGAGCGACGACGACATGCCCGGCGCCGGGGGCGCCGGCGACAAGCAGCTTCCTGCGCACCCCTCTGTCGTCATGGTGAGTGGCCGAGTCCCCACACAGCGCACACGTTTTGGGCGTGTGCGTGTGTGTGTGTGTTTGTGTGTGATGGCATCTCGATTTAAAAATGGCCAGTTGTTCCTCAAGCGTAAACCAATAATAGTTCGAGACAAAAGTCTGTGTCAAATTGGTGTGCTTTGAAAAAAGTGCATCAAAACAACAAATATTGTGTTGTCAACCTCAAGTCTCAATCTACAATACCTGACATTAAAGTTTTAAAAAGTAGAAAGGACAATTAAAATACGTATTTCACCAAATTCCTACTGGTATAGCCATTGTTATGAAATGTGCTGTGAAAATAAACACTTTTTTGTTAACAGCAGTAATTGTTTGAATAGATAAAACTGTGAGCTTGATAGTTGCTTTGAAAAATGAAGATTTTTAAAGCTTTAAAAAGCTTTGACAGTAATTTTAAATATTTTTTTACTATATATTTTCTCTCACATACCCAACTGAATCTTTTTGAAGTAACATTTAAAAAAAAAAAACAATGTTCAATTATAATATATTTTTTTTAACAACACCTAAAAATACTGTATAACTTGATAAAATATTTTGCGAACAATGTATTATAAAAAAACTGGTGATTGCCATCTTTGACCTATAAAAAAAACCCTAATTATTTTGTTTTTGAAAGCATTTTAAAAAATAAATAGCAATGTAATCAAATAATATATTGATTATACACGATATATATATATATATATATATATTATGACATATTTATTTTTTTATTGATAATAAAACCTTAAAAATATAACAAGGTCTGTATTTATTTATTTGTTAGTGAATAAAAAATATATTTTTAATGTATTCAATCATTATTAATCATTAAAATATTTAAATGAATATATGTGCAATATTTTTGTTTTTGACTTTTGTCTTCTATGAACATTAAATACATTCTATATTATTATGTATTTTAATGTATTCTAATGTGATAATATTTATTACATACATATTGTGATTTATTGTAATCAAATTATTTAGTTATTTATTATATATTGTTTCTTTATTTAGCTAATCCACTTCTACTGTAGTACAGAAACTCTTCGAGTCATACTTGAACTTTTTTTTTTCCCTTCGTGTGTATTTTTAGCTGCTTTATTCATTAGCCGGCTGTGTTTGGAAATCTCATACTACCGTATACTTCTCACATTCCGTGGCCTTGTCACTGTTGTCTGCGTTGCGTTGTGCCAGGAAACAGGATATCACAGCATGGTTTGTGTGTGTGCGTGTAGTAAAACAAACCTGTGTGTGTGTAAGCTGCACGCTAGCACGATCGTCTTCGGGATCATCTTTGTTGACCTAGTGTCCATGCAGCTGAAAACAAACTTTGCATGCCGACGTCCTCTATTGCTCCGCATTGCATCATAAAGCCCGGGAAAGCGTCCCGCGTATTTTTGACAAGGGCCCGTGTGAGTTTAGCCAAGTTGTGAACTGCCAAAAAAGCAGCAGTTAGGCCTTGGCTCACGTTTCAGTTCTGTCTCGCTACTCTAACTCATGCATGCATGCAGACAGGCTTGCTGGCTGGCTGGCCGGCTGGCTGGCTGACAACTGGGCCACTTCTCGGACAGCTGACACTCATACTCTCTCTAGACATGCCATGCCTTTGGTGGCCGTAGCATTTAATGCTAAAACTGCATTTTTTTTTTCTTGATTAGCACTGCTACACTGTCTTATCTGTAAATACAAAGACGTAACTACAATATGTATAGTTTGCAGAATACTCAATGGTCTCTCCTTTCCTTTTACTTGATGTATTAACATATTTGTAATGCAGAAGTTGCATATTTGATAAGGGGTGTCATCCCATATAGTGCACTTAAATGTTCAGTATTTTTTAGAGCAGCAGACCCAACGATTTTTGTGCCATGGAACGGTTTCACCAAAAGCATTACAGTGGTGAAACAGGAAAAAAAAGGCTTCTAAAAAACTAAACATAAAACAACAGGAATTAAATGTGTACTTTAGATGACCACATACTGTAACTTTGCCTTTTAGTATACTATACTAAATGATAACAACAACAGCAGGCCTACTGTATATTTTTTCTCTGCAACACTGACTTATTAGGAATGGACTGATTATTGGCTGGCGCGATTATCTGCACCGATATTTGGCATTTTGACTAATATTAAAATGGGCCTTTAAAAAAAAAAAAAAAAGAAATCAAGGCAACTTTTTTCTTCTACATTTTCAGATAACTTTATAAGGGATGCTGCTGACCCTTAATTTTTTATTTTTTTTATTAACACTTTATTTTATGTAAAACACTATAGGGAACTATTTGTTTAAGTTTACATTAAAAAATTTAAGAAATGCTGACGACCCTGGGAGGTCCCTGAACTTATTGTTGCAAAATAGACATCTTTGTTCAAAATTTCTAAGATATGTGTGAAGACATTTCAATAAAGAAAAGAGTAGGAGTTTGTTTTGACACCAATATTTTCCCTTTTTCTGAAAATGAATGCCGGTTCCAAGTATCAGTCTATCTCTAATAATCACTTACAGTAGTTGTGAAAGTCTTCATTTGTCTATGGCACTGTATTATACTGCCCCCGGTGGCCAAGTCGCACACACCAGAAGCAGTTACAATTAATTAAACGTGATGCATAAACTAGTTAATCCTTTATATTCTGTTTATGTTATCAGTATATATTTAGCAAGTAAAATCCAATAAAAAAACAAAACAAATGTATGTAACGAGAGCGCTGCCCATTTGACTATTTGCTCGCGAGCTTCCATTTTTACAACAGTATCACGTGACCAAAACGGGCGGTTAAACAGGTTTTTCAGAAGCACTAGACAGATACACCTCGTATTCAAATTAAAACTGACTTTATGACTCTGATGATCAATCAAATATTCTCAATTAAGTCTCCCACGGGCCGATGTATGGGGGCCGCTGGTTGGGAGGACATATGAACAATAGATGCATGTTGTTGACGCCAAATTGACCAGTGAAGGATTCTTGCCAGTCTTTGACAATGAGATCCATGACAAGAGCTGCTGTGATGATGTGCGCATCTTGGCTGCTGTTGGGCAGCAACACGACCGAATGGATTTTGATTGTTCCCCGTGTAATTATCAAACAATGTTCCCGCTACAACCTGCTCAACCTGCACTCCCACTTTTGATTTGAAAGCCTTCTCTCGCACTTCCTTTCTTTTTTTTTTTCTGTTGTCTCACTCTTTTCATTCGGACTTTTCCTACCCTATGTTTTCCCGTTTTACTCCCCTCGTCCTCCTGCTGCTTCTTTTGGTGCGGCGATGCGGTGTGGTCAGATGACGGCAGGCCGCTGCCACACGCTCCTCTCCCCTGTGACCGAGGAGTCGGGGGAGGAGGGCACCAACAGCGAGGTCTCCTCCCCCCCTGCCTGCCGCTCCCCCTCCCCTGGGCCTAACGCTGATGCTCCTCTTAACCAGGTACTGCCATTCCGCACCTTTAACCCCCCCACCCCCACCCCCCTCCCCTGCTTGGCCTACCTGCTCTTCACATCATCACCCTCCACTTTATTTGTTATTTTTAACTTTAATGCACACCAATTAAGATTTTAACTAAATACCATTGACTTTTCTATCATATTTAAGTGGAAATCAAGGGAAAAATGTTCTTTACAAAAATATGTTCCATGCGCCCACACTAGTCTAAACACATTATTCTGATTAATATTTGCATTGGTGGAATATGAATTAAGCAGCAAAATCGACCTGTATTTTGTTTGTTTGTTTGTAAATCCATCTCTGAGGGCGGCCATTTTGCCACTTCCTGTCAACTGAATGTGACATCACAGTTGCACAGGGATCGGGTAACCAATCACGGCTCACCAGTTTTCTGAATGTGGCCATGTGGCCAAGCTGCAAAATGGCCGCCCACTGAGATGCATAAAAATGGGTGGAAAAAAGCAATATTAACTCATTCACTCCCAGCCATTTTCACTGAAGCAACCCCCTTCTCTCCCGGCTGTTTTACTGGATTTTGACAGATTTTGCAAGGCCCACAGAATATTGTGTTCTATTGCTATATAAACATGGAAACTACCCCAAAACAGATTAGAGACTCTTCTTTTATCAAGAAAAAAAAGTATATTTATATCTGTTTGCGTTGTGCATCAATTAGCATTAGAATATTATTATTAGAATTAAAAAATGTTTTTTTTTAAACATTTTGGGGTTTGAATGAGTTAATCAGACTGCGGTGACTCGTAGGACCGCATAGTACACATTGACAAGAAAAATTGTGACTTGACGTCCCCTTTTAGATAGCATTTTATAAGTGAAATAGCGGCATATTGTTTATAATATTCTTAAATATTCCGGATATTATTATTAGCTGTATTTTGTTTGTGATGTGACTGAACTCCTTAAACACTGTCAGCAAGGTCGAACTCTCAAATGTGCTGCATTTGAAAAGTTGAGGGTCATGAGAGTGTAAACTATTCTCATGAGACCTTGGTCAGATGTTACTCGAGTGAAAACAACACCAGCACTCATGGATCTGATTAGCTTTTGCTAAGACAAAAACATTACTACTCATTAGTTGAGATGTTTCTCAAACTCGGGGGTGAGCAAAGAAAGGGTTTTTGTTGCATTGTTTAGCTTTTTTTTTTGTTGTTTCATTTTTTAAAATGATCCAGGGTCCAGGTGGTCTGAGTCGAGCAGCCCTCCAGGAGCTTTACGACCCGTCTATGGAGACCAGCACCGCCAACCTAGATGACCTGCAGAGATCCTGGGAAACGCTCAAGAACGTGGTACGGTTAAACCGACCTGCGTCGAAAAGGAAAAGGCGCGCACCGTTTTCATCCTCTCCTCGTGCCCTAGATAAGCGAGAAGCAGAAGAGTCTGTACGAAGCCCTGGAGCGACAGCAGCACTACCAGGAGTCCCTGCAGTCCATTTCCACCAAGATGGAGTCCATCGAGGCGGCGCTCGGCGAAGGCCTGGAGCCCAGCAAGAGTCCCGAGAGCCAGATGGCGACGCATCAGGTGAGCGACGAGCAAAATGTCTTCAGATTTTCACGCATTACAGAAAAGACAAAATTTAAATGACTAAAAATATTAAGGACAAAATTGTGATAAGCTGTTCTCTCCGCTCTCAAATACTCTGGGGTATGTCTGCTGATTGCACTGAAACCTCTCACCCAGGCTCTGATGGACGAGATCCTGATGCTGCAAGACGAGATTGGCGAGCTGCAGACGTGCTTCTCCGAGGAGCTGGCGGACGACGACGGTAACGGCGAGCCTGCAGACCAGCTGGCCCTGCAATCCACCCTCACCGTGCTGGGAGAGAGAATGGCCACCATCAGGATGAAGGCGTCCGGGAAACGGCAAGTGTTGGAGGTGAGATGCTCATTTTAATGCAAATGTAAATATATCTGAGTCAACTATTTGATCAAAATTCAACCAGATATCGATTTTCCAACTGATTTTCCCAACGCTTCCTTTTTTTTTTTTTTTAACTGCTCACATATTTTCAAATGACAGCCGCTCATGTTGGATTATTTATTCCTCGTAGGAGAAGCTCAGTGAGCAACTCGAGGAGCAGCGGCAGGAGCAAGCGCTGCAGCGGTACCACACGGAGGCCGAGGAGCTGGACCACTGGCTGCTCAGCACTCGGGCCACCCTCAGCTCGGCGCTTCACCTCCAAAACGAAGACCTCGACATGGAGGAGCAGCTCATTGACTGCCAGGTGACGTACTGACACTGCATAACTGTAAATGTATAAAATTTAGAGCTGCCAAACGAGACATTTTTTTAAATTAGATTAATCACGTTTTAGAATTTTGATTAATTACGATTAATCGCATAATTATAAAGGCTTTTATATCAAAAAATATTTTAATAGTTAATATTTTCGACATTTAATGTTATGAGGACGTCTTCAAAAAAAAATGTGCATAATTTTAAATGGAAAAAAAAATACCAAAATATTTTGACATAAACAAATATTCTGAATGTCATACATAAACATTTATTAAATGCTTTACTTTAATGCATGTGGTTATGTTTATTGCTCAAACAACCTGTGCTACCTTTAACGTAACCATCCGCTGTCAGCTAAAGGATTAATCAAATTAATTGTGTGATTAATCTGCGTTAAAACATGATTAACGCAATACTTTTTTGTGATGCCATATGGTAATATTTGTTACATTAATTTTGCCCATTTTCCTAAACTTGATTACTTTTTTTTTCCATCTCATTAAATAATTTTGGTCTATTGGAAAAATACAATTAAAATATTGATAGAATTAATTATTTTACATTTTAAAACATTTTGCATTCATAAAAAAAAAATCTCATTATAATTAAATGAATTGTGTATAATTTTAAAAATTAGAATAAATTATTAGTTTAATATGAAAACATAGTATTCTACTTAATACTGCTAATTAGTGCTTTTAAACTCATTTGTGAATGATGTAGCCCAGTTTAAAAAAAAAAAAGTGATGTATATTACTGGTATGAAAATACAAAACTCGATAGATAGGCCTACTTTAGTCATCAAAATCGAATGTCACAAACTTTTGAATTCCCCATTACTGAGTTTTTATGTAATATTACATTATTTTCAGGTCAGAGTAAATTATCTCTATATATGGTCACACAGCCACCAAACATTCTTTTACAGCCCCTTCTTTTCCCGTTTCTATGGCAACGTATCAAAACAGGAGTTGATATTAGACCAGCTAATAATAAGGTGACAAAATTGGCCTTATGATACACCATAATTGTTCTTTTCCGCCATAATAATGGAACGCGTGTGTGTTTATCCTGTCGTAGTAAGGGGATCAAAATAAGCTGATTATAGCTCACATATGGCTCCTGTGCACCCCCTAAATTAAGATCCTCATCTCCAAGGGGGCAAACCTTGGCTAAAACCATAGATTATTAACGCAGACCAGCATGTGCAAGGTTAACTATACTTTAATGAGATATCAGCTGGTTTTAGTGTGCGGTTGCTAATCTATTAAACAGCCATTTAAACAACCACAGTACCGTTTTTAAAGGACCACAATGTGAGTCAAATTCCATTGTTTTCCGCACTTGTTTGTATCAAACTAAAAGATGGTTGCTGTTTTTTTCAATGCGAAAGAAGCTTCCAGCCTGCAAGACTCTTCTCAGTCTCCTCAGATTGGCAGAAGTAAAAGGAAAACGTTTGAATAGAGACACTTTGTGTTGTCTGGGAATGTTACAATTGTAAGCCAAGGGCCCTTGACAACAATAGTCCCAACGCTAATCCTTCTCTTTTTCTTTTGATGGCTTTATTCAGTTGTAACACATTCTCTCACAGCGCGGACATCAGGAGAAGGGAGTGTCTCGTTGTCTTTTATTCACAGATGAACAAATGCGAATTTAGACACGACGTTCAAAGAAGAAACAATTCTTTCTTTATGTTTTACAGAACATGCTGTTCGAGATCGAGCAAAAGGTGTCGTATCTGTCCGAGCTGTCGGTGCACAGCGAGAGCTTGCTCCTGGAGGGCCGAGCCGAGACCAAGGGCGAGGCGGAGCAGCTCACCGTCAAACTGCACTCCTTGAAAGACAGCCTGCTGGAGCTGCAGCAAATGCTGCAGGACAAACAGGTGGACATACAAGTGAGTGGATGCTGCGTTTTCAGGTTTTTTTTTTTTTACGTGACATGAACACATCAGCAATTATTTTACTATTCCCACTTACTATTGTGCCTTTTCTACAGTATTGCGTGGTGTGTTGCATTGAACAGTAGCATCAATGGTGGTATTGTGCAAGCACGAGCTGGCCACAGTCCCGCATAAAAGTGTACTGTTTTCCATTGCGGGACAACAAGCTATTGTGTGCCTTAGCCTCTTGAGACAAAGGGATGCTAAGTTATGCTAAAGCTAAACATTGTAGCACGTCTTCATTTTCACTAATCTAGTTAATAGTTCTTTTGCAACTAGGATTGGAGAAGCGGTTGCGCTCATGGGCTGTATTCGATTTTTGGCAGAAAAAAAAAGTTCAAATGTGTATGCAAAATATGTAAAATACCCTTTTCATTCTCATTTTTTATGTATTTAGAATGGTTTAATTCCTTATTGAAAAAGGTCATTTTACTAATATCCAAATTTTTTGTGTGGAATAAATGGATGAAAAAATTTCAAAGAAACAATTTTGGACAGAAAAGGCCAAACGTCACCACTTAATCTTAAAACTTTGCTAATCTTGAATCTTTGCTCTGCACTGCTGCCATCTACAAGCCTGAGGTTGTCATTACAAGCTTGCTAGTCACAGAGCAGGCGTACTAGACAATCCTTTGTTGAAAAACGTCTCTAAACGTCAATGGCAGTAAGCGGGTGGATTCCAGTTGACAACTGTCGACTACTTTTCTTACCCGTTTGTCAACCTTTTTCCTTTTTTTTTTTATAATATACTAAAGTATGACTTAGCATTAGCATGATAACAACCTCTCCTGACTCACCTGTCCTTGTTTTTGTTTTTGTTTACCACAGGGTTCATTGCAGGAGCAAGATGACAGCGAGCCGGACTCGTCGCTTTCGCAGAGCCCCAACATGCAGGATTGGCTCTCCCAGGCTCGCTCGTCGCGCACACAGCAGCATCACGACAACCTTCTCCGGCAGAGGGTGAGAAGGATGCTATACTTAACATTTACATGCCACCCAGGCTAGCCCAAGTTTGCATTATTTTAACCCTAATTGTATCTTAACTGTTCACTTGGACACGGACTTGCCACGAAAGGCGCGCCATTGATGACTCGGCCGCAAAATGTGTTTGAGCACGCAAACAAAGTAATATATTTTTTTATGTTTTTAGGAGCTGCAGCAGCATGTGGCGGAGCAGAGGAGGTTGCTTCAGTCAGTAGCCAGTGTTGGGGAAGACTTACTCAGTCAACAGATAACAACAAATGGGGATGGGTATGTTCTCACAATTATTTATTTTTTTATAATGCATCTCTTTAACTCATTTACTTTCATTGATGGCTATTGACGTCGTAAATTCATTTGAACTATTTATATTAGTTTAACATTTTTTCCACTTTTGTTAACAAGAGTATGAAAACCTAGAATTGTTTTATTGTACATTTAGAACACATAAAGAAAAGAAAAGATTATTAAAAATTAGAAGCGTCAGGCGATAATAAAAAAAAAATCGTAATTAATTGCATGACGTGACGAGTTAACTCACAATTGATCAAAACTTTTATATCTGTTCTAAATGTACAATAAAAAAATCGAGGTTTTCATACAAAAAAAATTAAACTAATAGAAATAGTTCAAATGAATATTTGACGTCTATAACCGTCAATGGCAGTGAATGAGTCAATATGTTTTGATAACTTTTTTAAATCTTTTTTCTCCTTTCTCTCCTACAGTGAGGTGTCTCTTCCCGTGGGAGTGTTACTGGAGACAGAGAGCTTGTCCCACGGCGAGCACCTGAGGCAACGTTGGGAGAACCTGAACAAAGATCAGAGCACTAAGCTGCAGCTCTCACTCAACACTCTAGAACAGGATCAATTTAGCCCGGTACTATCTCCTCGCATGACATGATCCCCGTATGTCATCTTCACGAGTCATCTCTCATGCCACCTGTTGCGTGCAGATCATCCACCGGTCCCGTCTGACCAGTCCCAGCATGGTGTTCCGAGGCGAGTCCAGCAGCCAGGACTCTCGCTCGCCGACAGCTTTATTTGAGGCCTGCAGCCAGACTCTAGAAAGAATCGCTGAAGAGGTCAAAACGATCCCGTTTAAAGCACTTTTTTTTAAATGCTCCTTGTGTCAGCTTGTAAATAGCCTGTGCGCCTCTTGCAGGCAGAGGACGGTGACAAGAAGATGGCGCTCCAACAGAGTCTGTATGACGCGGTGTCGGCCGCATCCACCTGGTTGGACGCCGCTGAGAACGAGATGCTCTCGGGGCCCGTGCTGCTCTCTGAGAACACCGAGACGCAGCTCGCACATCTCGAGGTGAGAAAGAGCACCGCTAACTCACAATGAGACTTTGAATGTATAGAAAAATTATGATTGGCTGGCCTTTCGCCCCAAAATGATGACGAGCACTAACGGCAACAATGTTGTCCATCCATCGGCGCAGTGCACCGATAAAAATCTAAAGGAGATGAGCAGAGAGGTGAACCAGTGCAGAGACCTCCTGGGTGGAGGTGCGGGCAGGCTGTGCGGAGGGGAGGAGCGAGCCTTGATGGAGGACACCCTGGAGGGTCTGCAGGAGAGGATGGGCTTGCTGGATTCCACCCTCGAACAGCAATGCGACACCATGAAGGACAGGCTCCAGGAGCACTTAAAATTCCAGGTAAGGTTCTCATAATGGTGCGAGAAACAAAAATTGGTTTCTCATGATGGACAGTCAAGAGTTTTTTATTTTCAAATCAACACCACTTGCTCTCTTTGTGCCAGAATGAACTCCAAATGCTGTTCACAGCTTTGAGCGAGAGCAAACACCTGCTGCTACAGAAGATGGCCGCAACAGTGGACAGGCCCGCAGCCAAGCAGATCGAGGTTTGATGCCAACACACACGGAAAAAGGCAGACAATTTATTGTTCATGAGTCAGACAAAAATGATTATAAACTTGTATACCAGTTTATAATCAGTATAAATGTAATAAAAAAATAAAAATTATTACTTCCAATAAGCAACTGCCAACAGAACAAGAACATTTTACCAGTAAGATTTTTAAAAAATAAGAAAATAATACTCGACCCATGTCAACCGCAGCCTTCTTAATAATAGCATTTTTTAGACTAAAAACAATTAATATTGACTTTTTTTCAAGCTGTAATAAACTATTTTCTTAAAATACATAAGTCTTTATTTATGTTTGGCCAACTTAGCCTGAGTGACAAGCGCAGAGAGGAAACAGGTCTCTTTTTGATTGTATTTGGTATGACCCAGCCAGGGATTGAACCCACAACCTCCCTGTCTGAGGTTAGACACTCTACCACTATACCCACTGAGCTGGTATTGGAAAGAGGAAAAATGAGCGTAGTAAATATAACAAAACAAACCACTTGTAACAAAGGGCTATATTGCACTTATTACTTATACTTATTTTTTTCTCATTTATTTTATTACTACATTATGCAAATCCCAGTTCAGGGCCTTTGATGTTGTTTAGTAGTCATCTTGAAATGTGGGAAAAGTTTGTTTGAAGCTTCACAGTACTTAAAACTGGCTGTTAACACTCAATGCCAAGACTGCTTGATCAAATAAGATAATTAAGTAATAAGTATCTTAAAATACGCTGAATGATCATGTCTGGCAATTTAAATAAAATGTCAAAGCAAAATAAGCAAATTTAGGTTAAATTTAAGTAATTATATCTTAAGATATCCGTTTTTGCAGTGTAGCTGGAAACGGTAAACATGTTCCTTCTTGTACAGCAACATCAGCTATTAAATTAACAATATACAATATTGATTATTGTGGTGGTAGTTTTGCATCATACTTGGTTACCTTATTTGTCTATATGAGAAGGACAAAATATTTTTTCATGGCGAATTCTCAAAATGATCGCCCGTGACATGGGCACGTTTTGCAGACATTATCAGAGGTGGAGGACAGTCTAAGGGAGTTTGAGCAGAGAGTGACCGAGCTGAAGACCAAAGCTGAAGGGCTCCAATCGGATCGGCTCTCCCACCAGGAGCTCCTCAAACTACATGTAAAGCAAACAAAAACAAACAAACAGAATAGCTTCATTTCTCTTGACGGTATTGGTGACGCGGGCGGACATTTGTTGTGCAGGACGCGTACGAAGAGCTGCTACTGATGGTGGGCTCCAGACGCAGCAGCCTGAACCGAGCCCTGGCTCTCAAGGCCCAGTACGAGGCGGCGCTCCGAGACCTCACCGACCTGGTGGACACGGCCCAGGACAAGATGGCCGCCGACCAGAAAATGACTGTCGCCTCGGTCGTTGAGGTCCAAATGCTACTCAACAAACACAAAGTAAGGTGTCATTCTTTTCTCTGGATTAAAAAAAAAAGTACTTAATCTGACCTCCATGTTGATTATGTTCCTGCTTTCCCCCTTCAGGAGTTCTTCCAGAGTCTCGAATGCCACATGATCCTCACTCAGACCTTCTACGGCAAAGTGTCTGGATTGGTGGCACCTCGAGAAAGCCAGGCCCTAGAGGAGACCATGTCTTTAGCTCACAGTGTCCTCAAACAGGCCCACAGGAGGGGGGTGGAGCTGGAGGGCATTCTGGAGGTGAGAATGAGCAAAGGATTAAAAAAAAAAAAGAAAAAGAAAAAAAAAGGCAATTTTATTTACCAGTTTAAGCAAGTGTTGATGAGCTTGTCTGTGCCAGTCATGGAGCAGGCTTGTGGAAGACTACCAGGCTCTGTGTAGACAGCTGGAGGCCGTCGAGTGCAGCATCCCCACTGTAGGCCTGGTGGAGGAAACCGAGGAGAGACTATTTGAGAGGATCACGCTCTACCAGGTACAAAAAAAAACGAGACATATGACTTTTTGCACCAACACCAAAACATCTATCAGTAAATGTGACCATCTTCGATTCGGTTCCAGCGTCTGAAGGCCAGTCTGACCGAGCATCAGCCCCAACTGTATCAGGTCCTCGAGGAGGGCAAGCGGCTTCTTCTGTCTGTCAGCTGCTTAGACTTGGAGAATCAGCTGACTCAGCTGGGAGAACACTGGCTCTCGTCCACCACCAAAGTCAACAAGGAGCTGCACCGTTTTGACTCCACTCTCAAACACTGGAGCAGGTCAGACTCGGGACAACGCTTGTCATTGATATGCTTTGGTGTTGTTTCTTTACAGCTTTGTCATAAATGTTTACGAGTTATTTTTGTGGGTTGTAAACTGCTTGACAACAATAGGTACCAAAGGGAGTCTGCAGAGTTGAGCCATTGGTTGCAGTTGGCTCTGGACAGACTTGAGTTTTGGACTACGCAGTCGGTCACCGTGCCTCAGGAGCTGGAGACCGTCAGGGACCACCTCTGTGCCTTCCTGGTAAGTCCTGACGTTAACCCTTTTGTGGTGTTAACATTTTTATCAGGGTTCCCGCGTGGTCTAAAAAAAAAAAAAAGTCTTAAAAAGTCAAAAATTTTAAGCCTTAAATGTCTTAAAAAAAACACTTATATTTTCATCCCAGGTCTAAAATTGTACTTAGCCAAGTCCGCTGTCTGTGCTGCATGCATGAAATTTAGAGTTGCCGGTGTCCAAAGCTAATTTGACTGGAAGCAAAGTTGGTCTAAAATTTTTCTCATAATGGTCTCAAAAGGTCTTAAAAAAAAAAAAGTCTAAAAATGTAACTTAGTGATTCCTGCAAGAACCCTCTTTTATACTTCAGTGTCTGTTGATCTGGTGGAAATTGCTGATCAAGCGGAAAAATGGACCGAACTTGAGAGATTACTGAGAGTCACCTGGGCTTTTTTGCAGGAGTTTTCCAAGGAGGTGGATGCCAAGTCGTCATTACGTTCCTCCGTTCTGAGCACGGGCAACCAGCTGCTGAGATTGAAGCGGGTCGACACGGCCAGTCTGAGGACGGCGCTGGGCCACGTTGACACTCAGTGGGCCGAGCTGCTCACTCGCATTCCCGTCGTCCAAGAGAAGCTCCATCAGGTGTGGGAGAGATGATGATGATGATGATGATGATGATGATGATGATGATACTTTTTCTGTTTTTGATCTCATCATAACAATCTGGCACTTTCTTGTACCTCAGCTGCAGATGGAGAAGCTGGCGTCACGTCACGCCATCGCCGAGCTCATCAGCTGGATCTCGCTTATGGAAAACATCATTAACGAAGACCAGCAGCAAATTGCTGGAGCTGTTGGCTCAGTGGTGGTGCAGAATTTCTTGCAAAAGTACAAGGTAACTTATGAACCCATTTGGCTTTATGTTTGTTCTTATCTTTGATTTTTTTTTTTTAAGAGACGTGTGCCTTTATAAAAATACAAAATAAAAACGTTAAGCACCCTCTTCTATTCACAGGGGTTCCGCATCGACCTGACCTGCAAACAGCTGACTGTGGACTTTGTCAATCAGTCGGTACTGCAGATCAGCAGTCAGGACGTGGAGGGAAAGCGCAGCGATAAAACCAACTTTGCCGAAAGCCTCGGAGCGATGAACAGGCGATGGCAGACACTGCAAGGGCTCATCACGGAAAAGGTACGTCATCTTTTATCTTCGTCTGTTAGCTGCGCTGACTTAGCACTGAATTGTCTGGTATCTTTTTTTTTTTTAGATTCAACATTTAGAAGGACTTTTGGAGATTTGGCTCGAGCATGAGAATGGAGTGCAGGCCTTGAAAACATGGCTGACACTCCAGGAGGAGAAACTGAAGAAGAGGCACAGGATAGAGGATGTTGCATCGGTGCAGAATGCGCTGAAAGACTGTCAGGTAGGTTTACAAACGGGGCACGAGAAGTTGATTGCGGTTTCTTCAGTTCGTATTAGTTGCCATAACTTCCTTATGTGGTAATGTAGTAAGTAACTCATTCTTCCAGGAGTTGG
This sequence comes from Leptonotus elevatus, assembly GCF_054856555.1. Taxonomy (NCBI): domain Eukaryota; kingdom Metazoa; phylum Chordata; class Actinopteri; order Syngnathiformes; family Syngnathidae; genus Leptonotus; species Leptonotus elevatus. Next base: position 11,587,309 of record NC_141256.1, read on the forward strand.
AGGAACTTGTAAAGGAGAAAGAGAAGGATCTAGAGAAGGCCGAAGAGCGAGGTAACGCTCTCCTTCAGGATAAGAAAGGAAAAGCCGGCACTGTTGTCAAGGAGACCCTCAAAGGACTCAACCAATCCTGGGCTCGTTTGGACCACATGGTAAATAAACTCCTCCGTAAATCCAATCAGCGACTTGTCGTCTTTCTGGGCCATAATCGAGTGTTGTTGTGACAGATAAGTCAGATGAAAGTGAGCCTGCGCTCGGTGCTGGAACAATGGACCTTATACCGGCGTGTCGCAGAAGAAATAGATGGGTACCTGATGGAGGGCAGGTACTGTGTGTCCAGGCTGCACCTCTTAAGTGGCTCCCTGGAGGCTGTGCAGCAGCAGGTCGAGAGTCTGGAGGTATTATTTTTTATTATTTATATATATATATAATTTGTACTCGTTCATATTGTTTATTTATTTTTATTTTATTACTATAATTATTTGTATTCATATTATTATACCCCATGCATCGAGCAAATTTTGCAAAAAAAATGTCATAAGGTTCTCTGCCAGGTTAAATCGATTTGTTTTCATTTGTTTCCACCCAGAACCTGCAAGAGGAGATGGAAAAGCAGGAGAGCAGTCTACTCAAGTTTGGCTCTGTAACCCAACAACTCCTCACAGAGTGCCACCCGTGTGTGGCGGAAACACTCAACAGAGCCCTCCGGGATGTCAACATGAGGTAACACAGCAAAAACGTTTATTTAAAAAAAATTGTTTTTTTTTTTGTTTTTTTTTAACAAGAGTCCCAATTGGAGGTGAAACCGCACATGTTTTATTTTGTCAGGTGGAACGATCTATTAGAGCATATCTCAGAGCAGCTGAGGAGCAGTAAGGCCTTGCTGGGCCTGTGGCAGCAATACAAAGAATTGTTCGCCACTTGTGTGAAAGCGGTGGAGAGGCAGGAGGAGCGTGCCGACCGCCTGCTCAAGGGCGCCACCTACAGGGACATCACAGAAGAGGAGAGCGGCGCCTGGATAAAGGAATGTGACGTGAGTACGCGGAGCTACAAGGAGGGCTGCACAGAATGTGTCTCACGCCACTGATTTATTACAAGCGCCCTCTGCAGAATACTAAATCACACCCTTCCCTCTCAGTGTGCTCGAATGTAGAGTCACAGTCCAGTTCAACAAAAAGCCTTTAGAGAGCGGAGAGACGGGTCCCTGATTTACACAACAGGGGGTCGTCCAGTGTCCTGCTGGGGTTGTGGGTCCTTGCTTGGGATATTTCCCTCTTGCCTTAATACTCTTTCCAGACTCTTTAAATTTGGGAATTAGAAAAGAAGAGAAAACATTGAATGCTTAAAAGCAATTATTTTTGTAGTTCAACGCCTTAGCTGCTGATGTAAGAATTTGTGATTTTGGTTATATCTTTAGTTGTATAAGGTATTTGGAATGAACAAGGAACTGAATATTTGTTTTGTATGTTTTCCCCGTGACTGCATAATACAATACAACAAGTCAAATGTTACATTTGTGTTTCGTCAAATACGCTGTCGCTATTACGATGAACGGCCTAAATTAAATGAATATTGATTTTTAAAATAGTAAAATACATTTTGGACAAATTGTAAATTAAAATAAACTATGAATTAAATGTTTAAGTTTTGTCTTAAAAAAAAATAAAAATTTACAGATTACAAATTGAATTTAAAAAAAGAACACATCTTTTATAATAATGCCTTAAGTGTTTTTTCTTTTTCTTTCTTTCATAAAACATGAAAAAATAAACCAAACAATGAATATATTTTATTTATTATTTATTTCATTTCGGGGACAATAGCTGTTTTTAGCATAGGTGGCCAGCATCCTGAGAATGTTGAAGGCAAAAATAAATAAATAAATGAATAGGTCACAATTTTAAGTGTGTGACTATATGTTACAAATCCCATCATATCTCCCCAGTAATAAATAAAATAAATGTGAAAAAGTAAGTAACAAATGAGCAGCCATCTTCAAAAGTGTGTTTGTGTGGATGTTTGTTTCGGTGTGCATTTCGTAATTTGTATGCTATTGTAAAAAAAAAAAATACTTTTTCAGCTCATGTCCCAACCCTTCAAGTAACCGGCACAAACAAAATAAGGAGAAAATATAACCAATAGCCAGTTGTCAAAACCATAATGATGATGTTTACCTGCCCGATCGTAAAAAGTTGACAATTGATTGACTTCCATTCATGTCGCTGTTATTACAGGGTTGTCTTGGCGAGCAGGAATCTGCGCAACATTCCCTGCAGCAGCTGCAAACTCTGGGAGAACAGCTGAGGAGCCGAGTGGACGCCTACTCGTTTGCAGCGCTGCAGTCGGAGCACATGTCGCTGGCGTATCGCTTGTCGGCGCTGCCGCACTCCCTGCACAGGCAACAGGAGGCGCTGCAGGTACGCGGCGAGGACTCGGGGGGCCTCTTCGGGATCTCCGATCGGGAGATTTGACGAATGTTTATCGTTGGCTAGTGTGGAAGTCGGGCCTGCGACGGCTTCAGGGAGCAGTTGGACGCGCTCATTCAAACGGACGGCGAGGCCGCGCAAGTGCTGAAAGAGTCCGAGCAGCTCGGCTCGCCGGCGCTGAGTGACATTCAAACGCGTATGGACAAACTGAAGGTAGGACACATTCCTCTATCCATCCATTTTGTATTGGGCTTATCCTCCATTAGGGAATGCGAGTGAGCAAGCGTTGTCGTTCTCAGGCTCCCCTGTCCAAGCTGAGCAGTCTGTCTCCAGACTTGGAGCGTGTCAACGTGCTCATGTACAGACTGCCGGTCAGCGACATTGACTGGAAGCGTCTGCAGGCTCTGAACAGAGCGTGGGCGTCTCACTCGGCTCTCCTCAGCGAGAGGTTCAGGTACGCTGCTCTGTTCATGCGCGCCGCCCTGTCTGTTCGCGCTCTTCTGCGGTATGAAAAAATAAGTCGCACTGTTGTGACTGCAGTAAGCTGCAGGCGGTGCTGCTCCTGCACCAGACATTCCTGCAGAAGTGCGAAGCTTGGATGGACTTCCTGTCTGAGGCCGAGCACAAACTGGCCGCCGAAATAACAGGCAACTACCAAAGCCTGCTGGAGCAGCAGCGGGAGCATGAGGTCAGAGACGCACGGAATTTCTGTATACGTGTGTTTTAAATGTCTAAATGCGCATGATTGGCCAATATACTGTAGGTACAAGTAATGAGGTTTTTTTAAGAGAAGATGGAAGGTGGGGAGGAAGGAAGGAAGGAATCTCATTATTTTCTATGTTTGTTTACAGTTGTTCCAGGCTGAGATGTTCAGCAGGCAGCAAATTCTTTACTCCATTATCAGCGATGGGCATAATATGCTGGACCAAGGACAAGTGGATGATGGGTAAATAGACACAAAAGCCCAAATATATATATATATATATATATATATATATATATATATATATATATATATATATATATATATATATATATATATTTATATATATTTATATATTTATATATATATATATATATTTATATATATTTATATATTTATATATATATATATATATATTTATATATTTATATATATATATATATATATTTATATATTTATATATATATATATATATATATATATAAAAATATATATATATATAGATATATTAGGGGGGTTAGAAAAAATCGATTCGGTAATATATCGCGACATTATAGCGTGCAATCCTCAAATCGATTCAATATGCAGCCGAATCGATTTTTAAACATAATTTTTTTATGGGAAAATTCAACAAAACGTCTTACTTAGGGTTAGGATTTACACATTAAGCATGGAAGAATGTTATATTAATGGAACATTAAGCCTTAATATTTTATTTCAGTGCTGCTCAAACATGAAACAGACTGCAACCTGAATTTTCAGATAAATACATTTTCATACAAATCTTACAGTGTACATGTAAAAAGTTTACTGATTAGTATTTTCTAAATTTCAGTTTTAAGAAAAATCGCAATAATCAATTTATAGATTCGTATCGGGACTAATCGGTATTGAATCGAATCGTGACCTATGAATTGGGATACGAATCGAATCGCCAGGTACTACGCAATTCACACCCCTAATACATATATAATATTGTGTAAAATGAATTATAATAACCATAATAATGTATTTTTCTGTGGTAATGCGCCAACAGAGATGACTTCAGTGTGAAGCTGGCCTTGCTGGCCAATCAGTGGCAGGGCGTGGTGAGACGCGCCCAACAGCGCAGGGGCATCATCGACAGTCTGCTCCATCAGTGGCACAGCTACCACGAAATGTCGGAAAACCTGCTGCGCTGGCTCCAGGATGCTTCTCGCGAGCTGGACGTGCATCACGCCGGAGGAGAACCTGTCGCTCTTCAGCAGGCCAGGAACCTGCTGGATCAGATACAAGTATGCTTTGAGAATATGGAGGTTTTTAGAAAAACTTACTTAACACTAGATGCCAGCCAATAAGATGAAAGTCATATTAGCACATTTTACGTTTCTAGCCAATGTCTTGTGTAAGTCTAACCGTCTCGCTGTCAAACCTCCACCCCATCTCGAACCAACCGTAGACTCCCTTAGTTAACCTCTACCCCCTCGGTCCACTCTCCCTGTCCCGGCTCCTGCAGCTGCGCGAGCGCGTACTCCAGACGCAGCAGGGAGGCTACATCGTGACGGTAGAGGCGGGCCGGAGTTTACTGCTGTCGGCCGACGCCGGGGCAGAGTCCACGCTGCAGACGGAGCTGATGGAGATTCAAGAGAGGTGGAGGCACGCACACCACCGCCTGGACCAGCAGAGGAAGGAGCTGCGTGCTCTTCTCAAGGTCGGCAAATTGACGTTTTGATTTTGATTTGTCTTTTTAGCTAAGCACTGTTCTTCTACCAAACTAGAAAAGTGCTGGAAATACATTGACAATAATATTATATTATATAATTGTGAGGAAAAAGTTGCAATATTGCAGAAAATAAAGTTGGAATTTTAGAATTAAAAATCATGCGAAATTATAAAATAAAAATTTTAATAAAATAAAATAAAATTACACATTTAGAATTGCATAAATTGGCAAAAGGAAAACGATATTACAAGATAATATTTTAAAACAATGTTGAAAAAAAAGTAATAGAAAAAGAAGGTATAATTTTAGAAGAACTAGTCAAACAAAGTGATAATTTGGGGTGAGATAGTCACACAAAAATAAGGGAAAGTTTTAAGTATTATAATAATAATAATGATAATATAGCAATAATAATAATATAGACCAAGCAATTATAAATATAAATAATCAAGTCATAATTGCAATTTTTGCTGTACTGGAATAAGTGTAATTGCACATCCACTACAGTAGGTGGCTGTGGTGCTCTTATTGTGGGTGCGCAAGTAGTATTTGCTCCTCCGCAGAGGTGGACTTTAAATGTATTTTATAGACAAATGATACTATATATAGTCACGGCAGAGAGTTGTGGGGGCGTAGCAAAAAATAATTGAGAAGCACTGGGGCTATTATCAGATTGTAATTATGAATGTGACCAAATTACATAACCAAGAAAGTAATAATCCAAAATATTCTGATCAAAATGATGGAAAACAATACAAATAACTTTAGGAGCTCAATATACTAATTCTGAAATAATTTGACTGTGCGTGCATACACAACGTTGCGTCTGCTGGTCTGACTTCTACTTGGTTGCGACATTCCTTGCCAAATATGATCCTGTTTCATCCCTTTGATACCCTTCTATCCACGCTCTAAAAATAGCCCGCGCCCATTGGAGCGCAGTGTTCCCTGCCCGCTGTGACTGTTCTGCACTTCTCATCTTTGCTTTTATGTGCCGTTCGGTGCGTAGAATTGGGAGCGATGCGAGAAAGGAATCGACGCCTCGCTGGAGAAACTGAGGGCCTTCAAAAGGAAGCTGTCGCCGCCGCTGCCCGACCATCATGACGAGCTGCATGCCGAGCAGATGAGATGCAAGGTGAAGATGCAGCATATCATTATTATTAATAATCATGCGGCAAAATATTTTTTTTCCCCGAGTGAATCCCAAGGAGGTTAGAGCAGGCCCAGCCCATTGCAGTTGTTAACAGTTGCAGGGATTATTCTATGACCTGTCTTCATTTTTCATGCATCACACGTCCTCGGCCTGATGGGGGAGGAGTTTAGAGAGGAGAGAAAGAAGAGGGGGCAGGGTGAAAAGGAGCCAAGGAGAAGAGGGAGTGCATGCGCAGAGAGCAAGTGGGGGTGTGTGGATGCATACATTTTATGTATTTTTTGTATCACAGTGACGGAGGAAGCGGAGAGGATGCAAGGTGATGCTGCCTCTGTTAGGCGGTAGCTGGGATATTAGCAACGCCATTTTACCACTTCTTAACTGAATGTTGATGTCAGAAAGGCTTTGAGCGGTGCAGGTGAAAAGTGTGCTTTTCTCGTCCTCATCATGTCATGTGCACACAGGAGCTGGAGAACAGCGTGGAGGGCTGGAGCGATGACCTCACTTCCTTGTTCCTCCTGAGGGACGCCTTGGTGGGCGTGGTCGGCAGCGATGACATCACGCTACTCCAGGAGCGGCTCCAGCTTCTCCAGCGCCAGTGGGAGGAAGTGTGCCACCAGGTAAACGTACCTCTGTTTTAATTAAGCAACCTTTTAATTGTTCTTGTTCTAAATTAAAATATTAACGTTAAAGTTAATAAAGATATTAAAAATAATATATATTTTTTTAAGCCTAAATAAACCCTTGTTTTAAAAAGATATTACAATTATAGAATTATTCTTCTTTAGTAAAATGTTTTTCAAAATTGTATTTAATATTGCTCTATTAAATTGCTTTTAAAAATAATACTTATACATTAATTTAAAGATATGTTAAAAGGGATTATTCTTTAAAAGTATTTTTTTAAATATAGTTATTTATTCTACATAATTAGATTCTTGATGTTAAAAATTAGCGCTATTCGATACCACTTTTTTTTAGACCGATACCAGTTTGAGTACTCAACTCTTTAGTCACCGATACCAAATCCTGATACCCCCTAAAATGACAAATTTTAAAGACCAATATATCCCAGTTTAGCATTTTCCCCCTTTTAGATTGCATGAAATTGATGGCAATTTTATATACTGTTATTTTTATTTTTTATTTTATTATTTATATATATATATATATATATATATATTATTATTATTATTTTATTTTTTTTCATGTTCCAATTGTTCAAGTACTACAAAAACCAATAACCTTAAATGGTATCAGCATTGATACTGATACCGATACCTGGTATCGGTACTCGCTTATCCCTATTAAAAATGTATATATACTCATCCACTATTATTTTTAGGCTGAGTTTAAAAAATAACTTGTTTTTCAAATTTGAATTGAGTTTGTATGTAATTTTTAAAATATTGAAGTTTTGACATGTTTTTGTCATGTCATTCACTAAGCAGTTTAATTTGAGGTGACATTATTAGAACCAGATTGTTTTTTTAGCCACTCTTATCGTAAATTTAAATATAAACCACTGCAAGCTGGTTTTCCATCCCCAACCCTTTCAGTCCGTCTTGCAACTACAATTCCAAATCCTTCTCCTCGCCTGTTTGCATGTCTTGTGCCTTGATTTGATTGCATTGTCTCTTTCTGCCTTTTTGCGTTTTCAGTTGTCCCTGCGCAGGCAGCAGTTAAGCGAGAAGTTAAACGAGTGGGCCGTGTTCAATGAGAAGAACAAGGAGCTGTGCGAGTGGCTGACGCAGATGGAGAGCAAAGTCTCTCAAAATGGAGACATCAGCATCGAGGAGATGATCGAAAAGCTGCGCAAGGTGATCCCGGCGCGCGGCTTCCATGTGCATAAACGGTCGCATCCTCCTCCTCCTCATCCTCCTCATCCTCATGTGTGAACTTGCTGCTGACTCTCCACCAGGATTACCAGGAAGAAATCAGCGTGGCTCAAGAGAACAAGCAGCAGCTGCAGCTCATGGGAGAGCGCTTGGCCCAGGCCAGCCAGGACAGCAAAGCAGCCGACATACAACACAAACTCAATAAAGTCAACGAGCGCTGGACGCACCTCCTCGACCTTATTGCAGCCAGGTGGGTGAAACCTATAGTCGGGTCTGAAAGCCATTATTATCATAAAAATGTAATAGGATTATTAAAATAAGAGTTGGGAAAATTTCATTATAATTTTTTTTTTTCACCTGACATTTAATTCACTTTACAAAGGTTTTTCTTAATAACCTGGGTTCGATGAGTCCTCCTCAGGGGTTATTATTATATTCAACAAAAATATAAACGCAAAAGTTTTGTTTTTGCTCTCATTTTTTATGAGATGAACTCAAAAGATCTAAAACTTGTTTCACATACACAATATCACCATTTCTCTCAAATATTGTTCACAAACCAGTCAAAATCTGTAATAGTGAGCACTTCTCTTTTGCCGAGATAATCCGTCCCACCTCACAGGTGTGCCATATCAAGATGCTGATTAGACACCATGATCGGTGCACAGGTGTGCCTTAGGCCACAGCCACACGAAAGCCAGTTTCAATGTATCCTCACAAGTTTTTTACCGTTTAAGCCGTTCGTCCAGATGACGGCGCGGTTTCGGAGCTTGACCTTATGCAGGATACTCCTCCAGCGGTGACGTAATAGTCGCAGATTGATGACGTATGCGCCAAAACAACAATGGCGGCTAGCCGTGTCATAGTCGTTCTTATGCTTTTGCAGCAAAATATTTTGCTTCTTTATTCCCACGTTCAACAAGTGGTGTTGTACTTGAATCACCCGCCATTGTCACTTCTCCTGTGTTTTTGATACATGCAAAGCCATGTTTGTTCTGTAGATTGCAATAAAGTTTTTTTTTTTAAAGTGTCCGTCTTCTTCGATGATTCTTCTTCTACGCTTTCCGTTAACTCCCTGCGGCTGCGCTACAGCGCCACTCCAGATCAGCATCTTGATATGGCACACCTGTGAGGTGTGACGTATTATCTCGGCAAAGAAGTGCTCACTATCACGGATTTAATATTTGAGAAAAGGTGATATTGTGCATGTGGAAGAAGTTTTAGATTGTTGAGTTCATCCCTAACAAAATGAGAGCAAAAACTAAAGTGTTGCTCTTATATTTTTGTTGATTATATAATGCCTTCATAGTATGTTGAGCGAAAAAAAAAAAGACAGTGGTCGGACGAATATGTGCAATATGAATTCACATGTGCGACGGAACGTAAGGTGTTCCACAGGGTTAAATTCTGGAGCCTCTGCTGTTTTGTTGTTGGTATCTTGCTGCCCCTGCGTTCCATTCTTTACCAATATATAATTATAAAATGATAATTGCAAAAAATAACATTCTTTGATTCAGTCCCGTTTAATAAGTATAACCCTGGAATCCCTCCCCGGTTTTCCACCACCGCCATCCGGCTGTTGTCCTCTGGAGGGAAGCAGGGGGGAGGGCACTCTGACCTCACACAGACAGCTGCGCTCTCATTGTCGTCTACTTCATTCAAGTGACGCATCACCGGGATATTAACTTTGAAGCAATTACTGCAATCTCTTCCCTGTGCCATTTGCTACTGCAAAATGTTTTGCGCTATGCCAATTTTCTGTACTTTTGCAGCGTCCTTATTTTGCATGGCTTCTGCAGCCTTTGCTCGTCGTGTGTGTTTGGTGCGTATGTTTCGGTCCACCTCCTTAGCACATGCCTCTGACTGTAAGTCCATATTTAGAAACAGCAGTACTTGTCACTCTAACCGCCCCCCCCAACCTTCAACACACACTTCTTTTTTTCCTTTCCTTTTTTTTTATTTTTTTTAAACATTGGAGCACAACAGTTGATAAGTCACACTTGTGCCACCTCACAACACAACACCAGCTGCCCCCGCCCAACCCGACCCCAACCCCCTTACAGCATAAACTCTGCGGGCGAAAGTCCCCACACACGGAGACGAAAGAGAAGGCGGTTTGCACTCAGACGAGGAGTAACGCTTCCTTGCTGAATGAACTCTGGGGGAATCTTGCACCCCCATGGTTTTGGACTTAGGGACGGAGAAGATGGCAGACGGCCCGGGCGAGGATCTGCCCCACTGCGACTGCGATGTCACCAGGCAGGGCAACCAACCTCCATTAGCTTATCTGCAAAGTTGTTGCTGTGTGCATTTGGAGTGGACTTTAGTGGTGATGTTAATGTTTGAGTTAGGGATAAGGGTTGTGGGACTCTTTTTTTATTTTTTATTTAATATGGCTGCAGCTAACCTTTTTTTTTTATTCAGTACAATATTGCCTTTGTGGAATAATTGGAAAGATTATATTACAGTCCATCGGAAGGTTGTTTGTGTGTTACTAGGTCAAAGTGAACGTGGCGATGACTAGGAATGACATAGGAATTTGTACTATTTGTCATCTGACTACACTATATTGTAAGCCAGAAGATACTAGACGGGTCAGTACTATTTGAATGAAGGTTGAGAACACAAGTACTAAGTGGCAAGCGAAGGCCTGGGTGACATATTTAATAATGTCACCTTCACCTTTATTTATATCAAGTGTTTTTTTTGGCGAGATGTCACATTGATTTGTGAGGTGTCTGTCATACGTTTCGCGAAATGTTGACAGTTTTGCACATTGTGGATCGCATTGCCGAGCATTTAGTGCAGTACAATGAACATCCATATGGTATATGTACCAGACCTTCTTGCAATAGGTGAACATTTGTCAATTTGGTTTGGATTTTTTAATATCTATAAACTAAAACACACTTTACATGTATTTCAACTAGGGGTGTCAAAATTAGTGCATACATTTTGAGTAAAAATTTTTATGTCGCTCATTTTTTCAACGTGATTGATTTCAACGATTAATGACCGCCCCTTATTTGGAAAGCCTGTACTGGGGGAATTCCAGTCGCAATGTAGAAGACATGTCCACGTCAAAATTTAGCAGTAATAAATGTAATATTAATGCATATAATTTGTGGACACTGGTGTTAAGTTGTATTTTACAATTTAAAAGTGTGCAGAATTTCACAAGTTACTTCGTGATGGCTCTTAATATGAAAAGAAAAATGCACTGAGCTGTCACCAATGTCTTCCAAATGCAATTATGCCATCCAGTGGCAGAAAAATGACCAAACACAAATCAATATCACACTTGTTTTTTACAGTAAAGTACATATTTTTAATTTTAACTCAATTGTTTGAATTATTATGAAATTACTCTATCAATGACTAAAAGATGCTGCCATATTTCTATTAGTTTAATATTTTTTTCCACTTTTCTGGTCATAAGAGTATGAAAACTTAGAAAAAATATTTCATTGAAACATATAAAATTTGCAATTAATTGTGAGTTAACTATTCAATTAATGCGATTAATTATGATTAAAAAATTATAATCACCTGACGCCCCTAATTTCAACACTCAAAAAATTGCCGTCAAACTATAGAAAATATTGACATAATTGTCTACTGTATTAAAAATGTGATTTTAAGAGGCGCGTGAGCGTTATTTGTAACATTTTGCATGACGGTGTCTCCAGATGTTCTATGACTCATTCCCTCTTGCGTCATTTCCTTTCGTCAGGGTGAAGAAGTTGCGGGAGACCCTGGTGGCCGTGCAGCAGTTGGAGAAAAACATGAGCAGCCTGCGCACGTGGCTGGCTCACATCGAGTCGGAGCTGTCCAGGCCCATTGTGTACGACACGTGTGACGAGCAGGAGGTCCACAGGAAGCTCAACCAGCAGCAGGTGAAACAAAACGCCATAAAATGACGCCCTGTACATTGGTGGTTCTACAGTGGTGTTCCACAAGGTTCACTACTCAGTCTACTGATTTTGTAAAAAAAAAAAAAAATACAAAAAATAAAATAAAAATTGCCTTGCATTACAGTACAAAACTATTGGTGTTCCAGATAGTACTGATATTAGTTCCACTCTGCTGTTCTGAATGAAGCACATGAGGAAATCATAGCTTGATACACAAACCAAAACGAGTTTTTCATTAAAGACTTTTTAGCTGTATGCAAACATGAGCCTAACAGGCACACTGTGTTTTTTTTCCCCCTCCAGGATTTGCAAAAGGACATTGAGAGGCACAGCACGGGCGTGGCATCTGTGTTGAACCTGTGCGAGGTGCTGCTTCACGACTGCGACGCCTGCTCCACCGAGACCGAGTGCGATTCCATCCAGCAGGCCACCAGGGGCCTGGACCGACGCTGGAGGAACATCTGCGCCATGTCCATGGAGAGGAGGCTCAAGTTGGTGTTTTGAATGAGCTAACACAGAAATAAAAATGGACAATAGCGACGTTGTTGTTGATACAATGCAATCATGTGCTTCTTCTGTGTAGGATTGAGGAGACTTGGAGGTTGTGGCAGAAGTTTTTGGATGATTATTCCCGCTTTGAGGAGTGGTTGAAGACTTCGGAGACAACAGCAGCTATGCCCAACTCTTCTGGAGTCCTCTACACTGTTGCCAAGGAGGAGCTTAAAAAGTTTGAGGTTGGTTTATTTGCATGCTATACTTCAAAATACTCCCACAAATGTGAGATAATGATTGCAAGCAATATTTATTTGTTCATTAGTACACACACAAAAGAAGTAGTTTTCTTAACTCATTTATTAGAGAACATTTTGTACAAATAAGTAGACCCCGAGAAAAAGACGGACAAGTTGTTCATTCCATGCCTAGCAGACATGTTGCTCTTAGGGATGTAATGATATCCAAACATCACGAAACGCTAATGATCACGATATTGTGTTGAGGTTGACAATATTGTAAAAAATTGAAAAAATGAGCTCATACAAAAAAAACACATAATATTGTGCTTTTGTACATACACTTAATATTGAGGCACTTGTTTGCTAATGCAAGCACACATTGAGTTCCTCCACATATTGACTCGGTTCACAAGCATATTACGTATCACTTCATCTGATCATTAGCGTGGATTTTAAACATAGAAGGGCCAAAACATGTCTTATGAAAAATAAACGGCACTAAAAAACTAACCACCAGAGGGTGCTAGAACTACACAAATGGAAATCAACTGACCTTTTTAACGGATGTCGACATGACGACGACGATATTGTTGCAGATTTAATATCACGATATTGCCGCTATTTTTACATCCCTAGTTGCTTTCTATAAAAGTAACCCTTTTGTTGTGGGATCTATTAATTTTTTTGCATGAGTTTATTTGATTAAACTGATGATTTTGTTTTGTATTATCAACCTTATTTTCATGTTGCGAGTTAAGCGCATATTCTACAGTAAAGATTTTGTCATCATTTTCTCATGCTCATTAAGATATTGAATACAATTTTTAAAATTTTCGAAGGGGGCGTACTCATATTTTGCTGAGCACTTTAAGTATCTGTCTTTCATAAAGGTTAGGTAGGGTTAGTATGCAGGTAGCGACAGTTCGGGTTTAATAAGTAGGTAGGCAGGCTTGGTATTTAGGTTAGTGTTTCAAGTCAGACTTTCTGTGCACGATAAAAAAAAAATGCGAAGCCTCTCCGAGATCGAGGAAACATTGAAGGGTCATGTTACGCAAACTCATCTGAGCTGGTCCGCTCAGCTGCGGCCGTCACTCGTAGCGCACGTGCGCACACTGTGCTAACTGACTGACATGCCATCTGTCATGTTTATGTCTGAGCTTTGGCTCTGAAGCACAATACTTACTTTTTTTACACCCATATGTGGAGAGTTAAATAAAGAATTAATAGACCCCTATTTTTTTGTGTACAGGCTTTCCAACGACAAGTGCAGGAGTGCTTGACGCAGCTGGAGCTGATCAACAAGCAGTACCGCCGCCTGGCCCGCGAGAACCGCACTGACGCGTCATGCCGTCTCAGGGAGATGGTGCACGATGGGAACAGGAGGTGGGACAACCTGCAGAAGAGGGTGGCCGCCATCTTACGGCGTCTCAAGGTAACGAACGCACACCCATTTTTTCACAACTGTATTTTTAACAAAAGGTTAACCAAAGTCTGCTCGTGTGCTGTGTTTCCCGCAGCATTTCATCAACCAGCGGGAGGAGTTTGAAACGGCTCGGGACAGCATCCTGGTGTGGCTGACCGAGATGGACCTCCAGCTCACCAACATTGAGCACTTTTCCGAGTGCGACGTACAGGCCAAGATTAAACAGCTCAAGGTAGCCACGCGCTTAACACAAATCATTCCTTTTTTCTTTTTTTTCTTTTTCTTTTATAAAGAGCTCAGTATTGTTCATTCGGAAATGTCATCATCATTGCTCTTTATTTATTTATTTATTTTTTTATATATATATATATTTTTTTTTGTGTGTGTGGGTGAGTACACAAATCATTCCTGGCTTCTCCCTGAGCGTATTGACGGGGGTCACGTGTGTTTGTGTTGGCTTCAGGCATTCCAGCAGGAGATCCACTTGAACATGGGCAAGATCGAGCTGGTGTTCAGGCAGGGCGACGCTCTGATTGAGAAGAGCGAACCCCTGGATGCAGCTGTGATCGAAGAGGAGCTGGAGGAGCTGCAGCGGTACTACCAGGAGGTTTTTGGACGCGTCAACAGATACTACAAGAAGCTTACGCGTTTACCTGTGAGTACATGCGACACATATGGTGACATACCAGCAATTCGGCCATTTTTTGAACAGGACAGACAAATATAATATCCCACACAAAAATACTTCAGTTATTATTATAGTTTGTTACTATAATTAATCACAATGTCAACCACGGTTAACTACTCAAGTGTACTTAAAGGGGAACCCTTAAACATTTCTTGACAATAATATGTTATATGTGACCTCACTAGTCTAAACATGACATACTGATTAATATTACATTTGTGGAATATGAGTTATAAAGCAAAATCCAGCCGTTTTTTTTTTTGCCACTTGCTTTCGACTGAAGATGACATCACAGTTGCAATGGCCAATCACAGCTCACCTGTTTTCTGAAGCTGAGCTGTGATTGGTTGTTACCTGAGACCTGAGCAACTCTGATGTCATTTTCACTGGACAGCAAGTGGCAAAATGGCCGCCTTCTGAGATTGATACAAACTGCTGGATTTTGCTGCTTAACTCGTAATATATAACATAACATAATTTAACATAAAATATATCGCAATATTAAAGGGACACTTGACTCATTGAGCCATTTTCAGCAGTAAAAAGTTAATAATTTGTTCAGAATTAATTTGATAACTTCATTTCATTTTTCATTAATACCTTTAAAAACTAATTTCTCCACTTGCTGTCGACTGAAGATGACATCATCTGAGCTGAGGAAGAAGCTAACGACCAATCATGGCTCAGTTTGCTGACCTCAGCACAGGTGATGTCATCTTCAATCGACAGCAAGTGTAAAAATTAAAAGGTATTAATTGTACATGAAAAATAGGGAAGTTATCAAATTAATTCTGGACAAAATATAAACTTTTTACTGCTGAAAAATAGCTCAAATGATTCAATTATCCCTTTAACCAGATTATCGTATTTAGACTTGGGGTGGGGGGGGGGGGGGCTGCATAGAATATATTATTGTCAAGATTGTTTTCTTTAGGGTTGACTTCACTTTTAAATATTTGTACTTTGGTACTGTAAAGCGCTTGGTAACATTTTTCCATCATCCCCCAGCTGGCGGACGACGAGCTGTATGGTTCCGACACGGAGGACGCCGCTGACCTGTCCGAGCTGCAATGGTGCGACTCGACGCCACCTCGCACCTCCAGTCGCACGGCCTCTGGGGCGGCCACCCTCATTCGGGCGGAACGCTCAGGCCGGGGCACTCCGGCCAGCGTGGACTCCATCCCGCTGGAGTGGGACCATGACTACGACCTGAGTCGGGGTCTGGAGAGCCCGGGGGGTCGCAACCAGAGGGGGAGGAGCCAAGGGCAGGAGGAAGAGGAGTATCTGAGGACGGCGACTGCAGTGCTGACAGGTTAATTGTTTTTTTTCTTCTAATTGAGTTCTGTTATTACACTGTCTGGCAACAGGGGTCGCTGTTGTCCAGCAAAGGCAATATTTTTCCACTACAGTATACAGCAGTGGCAATTTTCTAGTGGTATGAATAGAGACACATGCCCACACCTACAGAATGTGAATATGGAAGACAATATGGATTGAGTCCCCCATTTTGTGACTACAACAGCTTTTACTCCTCTGACAAGACTTTCTCCAGAAGCATATTTGTACCCACTTGATAAAAACCTAATGTTTTGTTTTTCCTCTTCAGACGTAGTTATTCCCGAGAGTCCGGAGGCCTATATAAAACTGACTGAGAACACATTGAAATCCTCCTCCGGTAGGAACCGCAGAACTGATTAGGAATGTCGCAGCATGAGTCAGGCGCGCACGCCAGCAACTCCGTACTAAATCGTGCTTTTCTAACAAGAGCCCTTCAGGGGGCAGCACGGCAGCTGCACGTCCCATCCGTCCACCATAATATCCATCAGCATGCTAAGAATAATCCTTTGCATGTTGAAGGTCCACACAACCCATGTTTAACCTGCCTCACCTCAAATCTCTACATTTCAGACTAATACATGCATCCCGTCTGTGTACAACACGCTTGACGAAAATATGCTGCTCAGTTCGAGATGTTTCCATGTTTTCACCCTCTCGGGTTTTTGTGCAGGCGATCCGGGACAACTGGAGGCCAGCCTCAGACAACTGGACCAAGCTCTGGACGCATCACGGTACCAGCTTCAGGCCAGAGAGGACGCAGCCAGCTGCTCCAGCCCCGACGCTGACTCCACATACATGGGCTACGTGAGTCGCTGCTATTGATTAAAATGTATTTCAATGCAAATGTGCAAAAAAATGTTTGTGCTGAAATCCTTTATTGTTGATGCAGATGCGTCTGATGGGAGAGTGTCGCGGCAGCATAGATGTGGTTAAGAGAGCCGAGGGAGAGCTCACGGAGGACGAAGATGAAATGCCCGGACTCAACAACCCGACGAGCACTGACAGTCAGAATGCAGGTTTGTATACGCACATTCACAAAGCCAGCCCCAACATAAAAGTTTTTTTTAACCCCTTCGGACCCATAGATGGTTGCAGTGGACATGACATATTTGTGTGTTTAAACCAATAAAAACGCACAATTTGGACAATGTCAACACTTCTGGTTCATGATTGGGTCTTAGCTAACCAATCACAAGTTAATTTGCATGATGTTCACGTTAAAAATGTTACATATAAGTTTGGCAAGTTTACAACACGTTACAGCCATGCTATCTTGGAGTCCACTATAACAAATAAAAACAAGAGATAATCCCCCCCCCCCCCAAAAAAAAAATTCCATGTTGTTCTTCTGTGCGAAAAGAGTCAAAACCAGTTAAAAGAAAAGAAAATTTCCCAGCAGAAAAAATGAAGGTCGGAAGGGGGTAAAAAATTGCAGTCCCTCTGTGCTTACAGTAAACAAAAGTCGTTTCCAAACTAACAAACTTACCATCTCACATTATAGAGCAATAATGATCCCTAAAGAGGTATATTAAAAATGATGTAGGCGTAAAAAGCAGGATGGGAGAAAATTGAGACATTCAATAATCTCTTCTTTTTTTCAGCAAAAACAAGGCTGAGCTTGAAATACTTCCTGTTTTCACTCAAATGTTACACAGTAAACACAACCGGGTGCTGCCATGTAGTGGGTGATAGTGGAATTACACCCAAAATAAACCATAAATTAAAGTTAACTGGACACAAATCAAAAACAAAAAATCGCAAACCCGAAACCCACGACGAAGTGGGGTTTATTAGACAACAAAATTAAGTTATGAGCTTGGTCACAGAATGGACTGTCACAAGTCCAGAACTGTGTAAAAACGTATCTTCCGTGCAGGCGTGATCGAGCGCTGGGAGCTGCTGCAGGCTCAGTCTCTGAGTGACAACCACAAGCTCAAGCAGAACCTGCAACAGTGGCAGAAGCTCATCTCGGACCTGCAGACCATGCGGGCGTGGCTGGGCCGCTGCGAGGCCGAACTGGGCCAGCTGCGAGGCCTGAAGCTCAGCACGGACATCCACGCCATCCAGCAGAGGATCAAGAAGCTCAGGGTTAGTGGTCAAAAATGAAAAACCTCTATCAGGAAAATCTTTCTGAATCTGATTTTTTTGTGTGTGTGTGTGTGTGTGTGTGTGTGTGGCGCTCAGGAGCTTCAGAAGGGGATGGACACCCATAAGTCAGAGGTCCTGTCCGTCAATTTGAGCAGCGCCAGCTTCCTTCAGTCGGAGCCCGACTCCGAGGAGGCGTGGGAGCTGCGGGACGCTCTGAAGGAGATGAACGCGCACTGGGATCGCCTCGGCACCTCACTTGAGGAGTGGAGGGAGGAGCTGCAGAGAGCGCTCATGCAGTGCCAGGTGCTGGACCAACGCAACCAAACAGTGCAGGGAAACTCTTGACAACTGCTCGAGAAAAATAGATCAACAAAATGTTTCCCCTCAGGAGTTCCATGAGATGAGTCACGGTCTGCTGCTGTGGTTGGAGAACATCGACCGCAGGAGGAACGAGGTGGTGCCCATCCCTCCAAATCTGGACTCGCAGGCGCTACGAGCTCATCACAGGACACTCACGGTACTTTCATAAACACATTCCGCCATTTTAGTGCTGACACTTTTTGACGCACAACTTCTTCCAAATCCTCTCGCAGCAAATCAAGCGCGAGCTGCTGGACTCGCAGCAGAAGGTTTCGACCCTCCAAGAGCTGTCGGCTCAGCTGCTGGTCAGCACGGCGGCGGCGACGGTGCCGCTCCACCACTCCCCGGGAGAGTGTCTGGAGGCGCAGGAGAAGGTGCACGTGATCTGGAACAGGTTGCGTCTGTTGCTGCGCGAGGTCGACGGCGACCTGGAAGGGCTGCAGAAGCGACTGGAGAGCACGCAACAGGTGGAGACAACGCCGCCATTGTCGTTCAAATGGAAACATTGCACTTGTTGCTGTTTTACAACTTTTTGTGCTTGATTATTTTCAGGAATTCTCACCGCTGTCTGCCGGCGAATCGGGCATCGCCGCTGTTGGTGCGGCTGCTCCAGTTCTTTCTGCCGTTTCTGCTGCGTCAGAGTCAAACATTCAAAATTTGCGACCATTGGTGAGGATCTTTTGATATTAGGACACTTGCAAAGCAACATAACAAGGGAGTATGAGGGCCATGCTGAAAAGAGAAAAAAAAAGTCAAATGACAAGAAAACATGCCTAATGTTGCGTGAATGCAAGAAAAAATTGCTTTTTTATTTTTTATTTAGGTGATTGTTTTTTTAAATGATTAAAACTCTGACTTTATTCTCATTAAGTTTTTAATTACGCTTCTTTTCTCAGGACAGTGCAGTTCAACTCACAAAATAATAATCGCTTTATTCTTGTGCAACTTAAGTGGATATCCGTGAAAATTATATTATGAATGCATTCCTGCAATATCACATAAAATGACAGTATATGTGCCCGCTTTTGTGGTAAAAAATCATGAAATTACGTAACTTTTTTTGTTTTTACTTTTTTTTTCTTGTAGACAGCTTTATTTTGTATTACATATTATGTTATTGTTTATTTTGTAGTACGTTTTAATTTTTTGTCAAATTTTTTTCTTTAAATTATGACATAAATATCTTACAATGAATACGAATTATTGGCTCCTACGTAATTTGAAAATTACACCTTTTTTCTCATAAATTCGCAATTTAAAATAACTAATTTATTGTACAAATGTTTATTTTTAGAATTTTATTTTTGTCTTTTGAGTGTGGCCCTAATGCATACTTCTCATCCATGCAACACAACATTTTTATTTTCCATTGTTTTGTCCTAAATGAAAACCTGTAAATACTTTGTTTTCGAGCTCCCTGCTTGTTTTGTTTTTTGAGATTCTGCTTTCAGCATGTTGATCGAGCAAACGAATGCACAAGAAAACCTGGCTTTTCTTTTTGAAAGTATGACTTGTTACCATGTTCAACAATTTCTGTTAACAGAAATTGAGAAGCCAGATTTCTTGCCAACCAATCAATCACATCATTGATTATTACATTGCTGCTTTGTTGATGATAGTTTAGTTTCTCTGCAGAAATAATTTTGGGCTTTACTTTTAAGTTCTTTTATGTCCCCATTTGCCTCTTGACTGAAACATTTCTTTTTCTTTCTTTTTTGACGCCTCCCTCCCTGCTCATTACGCCCTTCAGCCCCGAGGCAAAAGTAGTCAGGCCCAACCCGGACCCCCCGAGAGCGGCCCGCGCCACAGGTACCTTGAGCACCCCTCCTTGAGCTCTACAATGACGAGACCGTATAATGGAAGCCAAAATGCAAATCAGAAAAAAATGGACTTACATTTCGCATGTTTTGATCAATTTGGGAAAATGGCGTTGCAACGGTGTCTCGCTTTTTCTAGAGGTCATGTGACCAGCTCGTAAGCAATTGGGGAGTAGCCTCCTGTCAGGCTCTCTTCCCTTATCGCCTTTGAATGTTTTCTTTCCCTGCTTCACTTTTGCTGCTTGTCCTCAATGCCCCCCCCCACACCCACACCCACACCCACTCCCCCGAACTGGATGGCAACATCTATTTTTCACTTGTTTTGTTTCCCTTAATGTTTCCTCTCATTCTTAGGAGGATGTGCCGCAATAAGCTGTCTAGTTTCCCCTTTTAACTCCCACCTCCTTTCCTTCTTCCTTACTCCCCTCCCCTTTGGATTTCATTCAAATGTTCCTAAATCTTAACCTCACTCCTCATGCATTTTTTGTATCTAAAGTTAACATCAAAGGAGAAATATTTTTGATCATTTTACAATTTAAAACGTGTTAAAGTGAGCAAGTATCAATTTAATCTTTTTTTCACATCTCAATATTATTGGACTTAACCCCATTTTAATCAGTTATTTTTTTTACACATTATGAACCAATTTAAAGTGTTGTAAATAGGCCGAGAAAAACGTTATTATTAAAACTCCCAACTCTTCCCTCACCCTTCAGGAGTTGTGCAGCATTACGTCGGCTCAAGATTTATAGTCTCAATGTTTTATAGACAATAACAATTGAAACTAATTAGGTTAGCTACATTTGAGTTAAGCCTGTTACAAACGGATAATTGTAACGCTTTGGTGCAGAAGGAGCTGGGCAGCCATAAAGGTAAGTGCATGTAGATTCATTTCTGCCTGCTAAACTACGTAATAAACTCATTGTTAGACGTATTACAATGGCTCTAAGACCTTTGAAAAATAATTTGGGGAAGACGATACAACCAGCTAGTTTGAACTATTTGTACACAAACTTTGAAAAAAGCCAATTGTCCATGTCTCCTTTAAATCAGACCGACAACTGTTTGCAAAACAATTTGAAGATACATTGAGCAAGACACTATGTTGCGCTATCATGGGCGCGTGTCACAGCGTGTGCCTGCATTTGTGGATGAGCTGAAGGTAGCGGTAAGAACACGCCGTCCCTCCTCCTCCTGATTCATGGGCAACTAACAAGAGGAATTATCCAGACAGACACAGCATTACCGCTGCTTGTATCTGTACAATAAGAACGCATGACATTGAACTTTCAAACACAACTTCCTCCCACTGGCTCTTCTTCCATGTGTGACGCCTTGTGCTTTATTTCTTTGTGGTCACGTGTACGTGTGCGTGTGTGTGTGTGTCTTTTGTGTACAACTTTGACCAGTGCAAGAAACTATTAATAATAATAATAATCACTATTATTATTAGCATAAGGCTATTTAAGGATAATTGCTGATGCCCAAGTATTGTTAAAGGCTTTTACCTCTTGTGTCGCGGTATAAGGTCACCAACATGACGCAATGCAGCAAACTATGTGTTCAATGAAATGAGCAGAATGGTAGCTCTTAATTGTGTTGTCTCTCAGGTGTACCCAGTGGGGTGGTCATTAGCCTAACTAAAATCAACTGTCCAAAGTATTTAAGAGATAAGAGAAAAATGTTATTTTGGTGCAGAAATCCGTCCAATGAAACAAGTTTACGGCCCACAGTAACGCTTTGCAAACACTCGAGTGCTTGACTCCTCTTTCTGTGTATCCTCCCTATCAGCCGCAGGAGGTCACCCACCGGCGCCGCTGGCTGCGTTTCCTCCCGTTCTGACCTTTCTGACGGCGTCTCGTCGCCGTCCTCCCCCTCGCCCAAGCAGCCGTCCTTCATGCAGAGGGTCCTGCGAGCAGCGTTGCCCGTGCATCTGCTCCTCCTGCTCCTCATCGCCCTGGCCTGCATGGTGCCCATGAGCCAGGAGGACTACAGCTGCCACCACGCCAACAACTTTGCCCGCTCCTTCCACCCCATGCTTCGCTACACCAATGGACCTCCGCCCATATAGCTGCCTTTTTCTTTTCTTTTTTTCTCCTCTGATCGCTTTGCCAAGGACTCCTGTGAATGTGCCCTTTTCACCCTGTGCCCTACACAGACATTATATTATGACCAGGACGTGAGACAAATATGTCACCGGCCCTTTAAGACGTTACAGTACTATGAGTTTTATTTTGTTAAATGTGAATATATAATTATGAAGGTTATCATTTTTTTCCCCAATGAGGAACAAAGCACTATTTATATACACTCAACGGGAGCCAAAGTTGTCTACTATTCCCAGTGCTGCTATTATTTATTATGTTCAATCAGCTATGAGGATTATTAGTCAAGTGTATAGACATATAATTAGACCTTTAATGGCAAATTAACAGCCATTTTGAAATATAAAGAGAAAAAAAAGTGATGCTAATCACATTATTTTAGTTTATTGACGTTACAGGGTGAACCCACACGTACCTAAAAAAAAAAAAAAAATACACATGATACTTCGGTGAAAGACCCGGAAGTTGATTCGCTTCTTGGAATAAAAACCCGGATGTCACGGAGCTAGCTAGCTCAAGACGTGCTATGCTACGTCTTCTACTTGGCTAGTAAAGTAATTTTCTTCTTCAGCTCTAAACTTACAATTCAATTATTGTAACTACATTTCGCTGACGTTCTTATTGACTTTTTTTTTGTTGTTAATTGTTAAAGAAGCGTCCTAGCAGGGGCTGTTTGAAAGGTACTGCACTGACGAACTGAAAAGCTTTTGGGCCAAAACGGCTGACTTGTCCCCGCCAAATGCCAAGGCTTGTATTCATATTTTATTTTATAATTTGTCGAAATGCTTACGTTTGTTTTTGTTTTTTTAATCTTTTGTTTGTGCATGCACTTGAAAGTCCCCGAAGCCAAACAACCACTGTTTGTGAAGCTGATAACAATGTGCTTTAATTATTGTCATAATTATTTTTCCTGAGTTATTGGGAAGAAAACGCGGCGATGTTTAAAAAAAAAAAGAAAAACAAGAAGGAAAAAAAAAAGCTATTTAAGTTTGTACAGTTTGCTAATACTGAGTACTCTTTGCAAATAAAATTATGAAATAATAAATGGTGTGTAAATGAATAAGACTAGTAGCCTCCCTAAGGACTGAGTGAGACCATAGTAGGGCTGGTTGATAAATGTATATAATTTTTGTTTTATGGCATTTATTTAGTTTGTGGCTTCTATATTTCCACATTGGTGTTCAATGCTTCCACTGACAATTGCTTCAACCAGAGAAGCTTACTTTCAAAAGTAGTCTGTAGGCCTATTGCCAAATCGGTGATTTTTCTCATCCCTCTTGCGACTTTTCAGAAAAGTGAATGTGGGTTTAAGTCCTGCTTAGAAACAGAATTAGCGCAAGTGTGGCACTGGTTAGCGATATGCATCGGCAGCAGAGCCATGCCGATTGATGGGTTAATGTTATGTGAAATTGTTGAACTGAACATGAAATACAAAATATTAGATTGAGGAACCACGTTCACTTAAATGTCTAAAGAAAGGGGTCTTTTTAATTTCTCATCTGCAAAGAAAAAAAATGTGTGTAATGCAAGTTATTTCTCGGGCTAAACGCATAGCTTGCTTGGCGTCAGAATGAACAAATCCCCGAATTGTCATTTGCGTTTTCTGCAAGTCGAGGGAGACTATCCCGAGAGGAAATCAGATTTTTTGGTGATTTTTATTGTTGTTGCAGGTTTTATTTTAAAGTCATTGTGCAGTCCTAGGATAAAAGGAAAACTAATACAGCTTAAAAAAAGAAAGGAAAAAAAAGAACATTTTAAGATGTATACATGGCTCAAAATTATTTTTATTTATTTTTTCTAAGTAAATGTTTACATATAATATATTTAAATTTCCAAAGACAAATTCTTTTTAGTCAATCAGTGAATACTTTCCCGCAGAGTGATAAAACAACAATTGGACCAGAAATGATCAACAATTAATACAAAACAAGTACAAGTGAACAAATCTACAAAGTTACACAATGACAGTTTGGCTCGGATATCAAGCTGTGTGACTTGCAGATGTTTTCTTTTTTTTTAAATCCAACAACAGCACACAAACACTGTTATGATCAATTATGATCAATATATGGTTTACAAATATGATCAAACGGGTAATAGTGTAGCGAACGTTAGACATCAGACACGCTGGCACTCAGCTGGCAGGTAAATAACCGACACGTAATTAATCACAGCTTATTATGCAAACAAAGTAATGCCCAGTAGCCCCTTCAAGCTAAGAGGAAGTGCACTTTGGTTGAATGGGAATCAAAATTAAAACAACTAATTTGAAAAATAGTGCAGTTGGCACTTAGGAGAAGCCATGTGAGCAACAGTGGAGAAGTCAAGAGCATTGCGTGATGTCAGAAATGTATAAATAATCATCAAATGACCTCCAGTACAACGCTGATCCTTTGCCTGTCTCACAGGATTTCTGCGCAGTCGGGGCGGGAGCCTCCGAACTGCAGCACGCTTGGACACGGTGGGCCTCTGCTCAGGCTCTCGTGGGCGCCGCGGCCTCCCGAACTGGAGGTGGCGCCGTTACTGCCGCTTGGGGGCGTTCTCTCCGGCTGCGACCAGCTCTGCGCGGCTCTGACGGGACGGTGCAGGCGGTGAGCGTCCAGCATCTCCAGCAGCAGGTCGTACAGCGGCACCTTGTTCTTGCACTTCATGCTGTACAGGTGCTCCATGCCTTTGTTACTGCAAGCGTATATCAAATGTTAATCATGATGCTAGTGGACCCTAGAAGTTGGATAAGGTAATTGTGTCAATACCTCGCACATTCACTGCTATGGATGTTTATATTTGTTAACTGAAATCTAATGCCATGCAAAAAAAAAAAGAAAAAAAAAAGAGCCACTTATATGCCCATCCCTTGAGGATTAAAAAAAACAAAACAGTATCTTTCACCTCATGTGTCTGATATGAGAGAGGAGCAGCAGCAGCTGGGCCTGGCGTCTGGCCTGCTGCTGCACCGTGCATCCCGATTGGCTGATGTGATGTATGAGCGCGTCCGTGATGGTGTCCAGCATGCCCTGCACCGCCGCGCCGTCGTGGAGCGGCTCCATGGTGCCCGTGCAGAACGCAAAGGCGCCTGAAGCGAGAGACACAAACGCACAACCAGTGAGTTCTCGCCTTCTTGAAGAGGAAGCAGTTTTTTTTCCCTCTTAGCTATTCATTTTTAAATCATGTGCTGACAGCCAAGCTGAGAGATCCGTTATTACGACGGCTGACTTGATTTTGCATACTGGCGGTGAGCGGCTCAGTCGTTAATATCTATGAAGTACAGCGACACAATAATATATTTTTTTATTAATAATAATTACTAGGATGTGTAAGTAATAATTCCCATAGAGAATTGCAAGAAAATTTTGAGAAGCTGCCTGGGTATTGGTTGTGAGAATCTACTACAACGCAGTGGCGTGCCTTCAGGGACTTTAAGGACAAGTACGGACCTACAATTACTTCGAGGTAAGCAGAGCTGCATTGCATTTTGTCAGATACGTAGTGTTAGCTAGCTACTTGCTAAGCAATCATAAGATAGTTTTGGATTTTTTATTCTAGTTTTTATTCTGCTTTTAATTTTGATTGCTTTTAAGCTTTAATGTCTTTTTAGTTTAGTTTTTACTGCAATTTCCAATGATGAAAGCGGATGTTTTTGTTAGTTACATAAGTGTCAAATTTCGTGGTTTTAAGCTTTGTTTTTGAGTAAATTTTTTAGGGGGGGAAATGCTTCATTTTAGTTTAGTTATTAGTGATTTGAATTTTACTAAACTGCAATTTCCATTTTGTTATTTTGTTGTTAGTTTTATACCTTTAAAAAAAATCATTTTGTTCATAAAAATGCTGCTTCAATTTTAGTTATTATTTTTGTTTGTTTTCAATGACTATTAACCTCGGTGCTCAGTGGTGATGGTCGCAGCAGAATCAATTTTGAAGTTAACAAAAACATTTTGTCTGGCAATTTACAGAAAAGTGCATCCGAACCAATTGGGAGATGCTTCATCATGCAACAAAACAATGACCCAAAGCACAGTCAACACAAAAAAAGGACTTCATCAGGTGGAACAAGGGGAAGAACTTAGACCTAGTCAATCACTGGACCTTAACCCAACAGAGCATGCATTTTACCTCCTGATGAGGAGACTGAAGGTAGCAACCGGTAGAAACAAACAAGAACTGAAAAAGGCTGCAGTGAAGGCCTGGAAAAGACACATCTTGATATAAATACCATGAAATAAAAATGTGGAATTCTGAAACCCAAATGTCTTCAGTATATGACAAAACAAAGGAATTGACCTTGCTGTTCCAATACTTTTGAATAGTACCTTGAAGTGGATGATGCACCCAGTGACTACTAATTGGGTCACAGTGTCTATTAAGAAGTGCAACTATTTGAGGAAGTAGCGCAGGAAAGTTTTTATGGAAGGTCACAAACGGAGGTCTGGATGCCCACGCAGCAATCACAAGTCCATCCGGCTCATGCAGCTGAGTCGCCACCGTCATCTCTCTGGTATTTTCGCTTTCCCGCTGTCGCCGAATAGCTTCATCTTTTGAGCGAGCTCGGCCTTTTCCTCGCGCTGCCCTGTGTTGCCGTGGCAACGCTCATCAGCCTCACCACCGCTGACGGGCCTTTCCGGGACACCGTGTTCGCACTCGCCGCTGCGAGTCTGTGGGTGTCACTGGGACGCATCCACTCCCAAGAGCCCAAACAAATCAACAAGGCGCACGTGCGGAGGTCCGTCGCCGGCTTTTAAAATGAAAGGTATCGGCTCACCAGAGTTGAGCAAGATGATTGCTTTGAGGCAGACGAACTCCTCGGGCTTGAGTCTGAGCATGCGGAAACGGGAGGCGGTGGCCAGGAGCATGTCGAAGATCTCCGCCATGCCTTCCACGCAGTCGCCTTCACTCCTGCACAGCACAAACAAACATCCCGCCAATGACTACTTTTTTGAAGTGATCAACAGTTATTTCGCGTATTAATGAAGGCATCGTGGTCAAACCGGTGAGCTAACGTAAACGAGGTACACGCATAGCGAAAATCAGGCTAAAGTTGCAGCATTTTCAGTGATGAGGCACTTGTGATTTTCGAGGAATTTTGAAGAAGGCATCATTGGAAAATGTAAACACCTGCAGAAATACACTAGTGTTTGTTTCCTACCTTGTTATCATTGCTCGTAATTATTGTGAGAAACCCTTATTTGACCGACTGGATTATTTCAGAAGTGTGTATGAAACTGGTAGCACTTCGCATTAATCAGTACCCAAGAATTAGCTCTAACTTTCAGAGAGGTTGGTGAGCCCTGGTCTAGTCCAGCACGGTATGTTAGGAGTGATTTTTTTTTTTTCAAAATATATCTTTATGTGAAACTACCATAGTTAAAAGTTGGTATCTGCTTTATAACACGTGGCACAAGTCCTTCAACACAATAAAAATGACAAGGGCAAGAGTTTGCAACTGCAAACTAGCTTCCTTTTTTTTTTTTTAACAACTAATCTTTCTTGTTCTTTGTATTCTTTCGCTGTCTAGATGCCCTATGTCACTTTGCTGCCTCTCACAGGTTAACCTTGGTATTACAACAGCTATCTGGTTTGGGAGAGGAGACGCATGATTCTCAGTGGAGAGTTTTGTCGGTGATGTGCTGTGTTGGTCATCTAGAGTCGTGTGGCTAAAGAAAAACTGGTAGGATTTTTACTTTCTGGACCTGGATTTGACACTTCTGTTAAATATTTGACATAACTTGCACATGACAGTATGTCGCTATCTCCATGCATGAAATTTTACAGTGAACTACTGAACTGTATGAAATGCTTGTGAAATAAGATAAAAACAATAAATGAATTGCTGGAGGTCAAAATGAGTTAAGAGGACCAAAATAAAAAAACAATTTATCACTATCCGCCACTCTGGTTATTTACTTTCACCTCGAACGCTTTTAGGTCAGTCCGACTTCCGACCATCTTCGAATGCAGCATTAGTATGTTAGCATAGCCACAACTTTGCTACCAACCTAGCTGCAGTTTCTAGCAGGGCTGCTATAGTTTTATTTGGCTTAAATATTTTGTGTTCTAAAGGCAATTGAGATGTCATTATGAGTTTGGCTTTTATTTGATGACATTGTTTTCGTATATTTGTTTGACTATTGCCTTTATAAGAACTGCTTTGGTTCAGGTAAAAACTTAGGTAGCTTAGTTAGCTTTTTAGCCTTTCTGGACTCAGGTATTTATGTATGATTTCAAAGTTGACACACAAACAAACAAACAAAACGAACCCCACGATTATTCGGTGAGTGCTCACAAACTATTTTCCATCTGTCGTGTCATCAGAGTTAATTTTGAGTTCACAACTTACCGGTACTGTTTCTAAGTGTTCCTATGCAAGGGTTGAAAAGTGGAAAAGTTATGAAAGGCTAACGCTAATGAAATGCTAATGTTAAAATGCTAACGATATGCAAAGACACAAAGAAACTAACAACTAATTAGTAGTGGTATATAATAAGAAAAAATGGTTTCCTCACTTTCCTAAAAAATGTCAAATTAATGTTTTGTTGTCATTATGGAGATCAACATAATACATAATAATTTTTTTTTTAGTGGGTCACCCCAACATTTGCTTATCACCTCTTAACAGAAAGCTATGATGAGGTTGTTTTTTTAATAACTACAATTCAAAGTTGATTAGAAGCTAGAAGTCCTTCTATTTTTCTGTATGCTGTCCTCAGAGGAAAAATATTTGACAGCCCGGGTCTACAGTATATATGCCATCCAGTTGGCTGGTGACCAGTCCAGGGGTGTACCCTGCCTCTTCCCCAAAGCTTGCAGGGATAAGCTTCAGCTCACCTGCGACCATAATGAAGACAAGCGCTATAGAAAATGGCTGTTGTTTTTTGTCAATCAAAGGCTAAATAACGTGTCCAGATAAGAAGCTAATGGAGCCAACGGCTTCGGTCCTCGACTTTCGGGCTTAGTAGACAAGCGGAGTGCGGATGCTATCACAGTAGCGGTGGCACTGCAGCTAAGGGAATGCGTCGACCCTGACCCGCTGCGTTTTAGTCATCACGTCCAATCTGGCAGGACACTTACACCAGGGGCCAGCTTTTTACAGATAATACGCTAATACATTTTCCGATCAAATGGGACCATCAGGCGCAGCAAGCTAAAAGCTTTGTCTGTCTGCCTCTGCTTCATCTGTCATTCTGGCTTGTCTTTTTTTTTTTCATTTTTCTTTTTTTTACAAAGGTAGAAGTGATGATTGGTCAGGTTGTTTACTCAGAACACGGGAAGGGCTGAAGGAAGGAAACAGCCGTCCCGTCTTCCATCTCCATTTCCTCGTCCTCTCAACTCTCCCTCTCTCCGTCGCTATTCATTTTCTATCATTCTGTGCATTGAAGCTTTGATTACATCTGTCCTGGTTGTCAGCGAGACTCTATAATGATGCGGCGCTTGGTGGGGGGGGGTCCTCTCTTCACCGCGGGGGGCACATAATTAGTCTTTCACTGTACGACACTGTATGACAAGACGTGTTGGGATGGCACAATGGCCGCAAAGGTGCGAAATGGAAAATCTACAATGCTGATGTGTCACTCTTGAGGGTGTGTGTGCGCGTGTGAGAGAGTGTGATGGAGAAGCAAAGAGGACGCGTCCCAGAAGTAGGCCAGTGCTCCTTTCCTCTTTTACCTGTCCAGAATGAGGTCCTGAGCGAAGATGAGCTTGCCTGGACAGTGGATGGACCTCCAGACGAGGCCGATCATCAGCACTTCCAGCCACGAGCTCTCCAGCAGCTGCACCTGGTCGTGCAGGGACAGCTGGAGGAAGCCTGAGCACAAAGTCACGTGATCACGCGTACAGCATGCTTGACACTCGTGCGCGTAAGCATCCAGACCAAACACAGATAAGCTTCATCGGATGATTAATCAGAGTTATTAACAACATGGAGCGGCTTCTGCCTCCTCGCTTAACACAAAATATGCAAGCTGCTGTTTTTGTTGTTGTTGTTGTTGTCTGGCTCAGCCAGCTCACGTGGCGCGTAATTACCATTATTGCCCCCTGATTGGCAATTAAAACTGGAGCTTTTGGCGACACGCGAGGTGGTAATGCCTCAAATTGGGATTTACTCACTTAAGAGAGCAAAAGGTGACATGTGGTCCATTTGGGCTCCGTGGTGAGGATCCTCGCACCCACCTCGCGAAGGTGATGGCTGTAATTGCCAGCACTGTAATAGCGCTGCCTTCCTGTGTGTGTGCGTGTGTTTCATGTGTCACATCCCCTTTTTGTCTTCTAAGAGGTGGCATTTTAATCGTCTATAAACCTGCCTTGAATTTGCCATCAATGCTTGATGGCACCTTCAGATATGAGTGATGGTGAATTCAACTCCTCAACAAGCAGCAGTTTGGCAGAACTTCAAAAATGAGGCTTCAAGCCTCGTTAGTTTACTGTCATACTAAACAATTACATGATGTGTATTTTAAGCAGCCACACAACTTTCCCTTAAACGTCCCTGTAAATTTAAAATAAATAAATAAATGTTGACAGCACGGAGAAGAGTGTTGGTAACGGCATTATCAATTTGAATGATTAGAATAATCCCCAAGTATATAAAATTAGGCTTCAAAATAATGAAAAATCGAGCGTGTGGGTGTGCATACTCAATATACTCGATTCATGCCCTTGACGTTAATGTATGTCTGTAATATTGTACTTCATAAAAACCATATTGTAATAACACAGTTAAACAGAATGTAAATAATTAATTTATAAGGATGTTTGATACCACTTTTTTTTCCAGACCGATACCAGTACAAGTCCTCAACTAATTGAGTAGTTAGCAGTGCTGATACCAAGTACTGATGCCACTAGTACTTAAGATTTAAAAACAAAACAAAAAACTATAACAGAGCATTTCAAAGAAAGACCCATATACCCCAGTATAGCATTTTAAAAACGCATGAAATTATTGGTCATTTTCTATTCTTCTAATTTCTGGTTCCTGATTGTAACAAATTGTTCACTGTCTCCCAAAACGTATGCCTGTTGTGAAGTTGTGTTCACCAGTCAAAGCTAAAAGTCAGCTGAAGGACGGCTCATATCTTGAAAAACTTGTAAGTTGGGTCACTCGTATCTCAAGACATCACGAGTGTATACTGAAATAATAATGGTTTAGAATCACTTTATAGATGATTTCCATTCAGTTAAAGTATTATTTTAGTATACCATGTACAGATATGCTGTTTTGGGAGGCCTGGCTAGCTTAATATGCTAATAGGTAGTTTGTTTATTGGGCTTTACCTGGCAACTTCTTGGCCCAGGCGATCATGTGGACCAGCTCCTTGTCAGCCATGCTGGTGAGCAACGTCATCATGCTGACCTCTGTGTAGGGTCGGTTCAGCTTCTGTCGGGAGCATAATATCGGGGGTTCGGCCCCCTGCAGCAGGAGAAGCACCTGACGAAGCAGGAAATAAACACATTCTTCAAATTGAATGATGGCTTCATCCAGTTAAGTGTTGCTTTTTGAAGTTTCTGTCTTTGCGTGATTCAGAACCTGCTCAGGAGGGATTTCCGATACTGACGATCTTCCCCCACTGGCACTTCCGCCGCCGCTCTGCTTCCTCCCGTCCTGTGGGGTCGCTTTTCTATGCTCGGTCTCCTTGGTTAACTTCTCCGTGGCGCCGGTCCGCCGCTTGTCACGGCGTGTAACGCGACCGCGGTCTTTGCGCACACCTTGTGGAAACAGCATACCAAATAAAATGGATTACCGTATTGCTTCTTATAGTGGGCTCCACTCCAATAACACATAGCAGACACCTACTTTCTGCCCACAGATATAAACAGGTGTAATAATCTGAGTTCACAGTCAATATTGTTCACAAACAAGACATGAAATAGTTAACCACTAAACCCATTTGAACTCCATCGCTATCCAAAACAGCAGCACCTACCGAGGCACGTAAAGAGTCGCAGATGCACGTATAGAGTCGTAGATGCACTGAAGTGAGGAGTATGACCGGCTGCCACTTGGATGCTATAAACGACTTCCCTGCACAGTATGAAAGCAGTTACGTTATGTGGAAACGCCATCTTGGCGGGGATCGGCCTTGCAGTTGACCACACTGATGTTGTGTGCATGCATTCTTATGCTTGGGTTCATCTCCACTTTCATATGAAATGTATTACCGTAAAATCCCGTGAATACGTCCCCACAAAATCACACTTAAAAAGCTTTTTCTTCTCTGTGCTTATATATAATACGGTCCCCGAGAGTGAATAATATGAATGAATAAAAAGATTCACTACATACCAACAAAGTGTAAATGATTTTATATCCAGGTTAGAAAGAGCTCTTTTCCCAAATCTATCATTAAGGTCTTTCAAAGTATTTTTAAAATCATGTTTTCGAAAATCTTGTCTATTTTAGTCATTTTAGGAAGCTATTTTTTTTAAAAATGTATTTACTTTCCTTTTAAATCTGTTTGAACTCGTTTTAAATGTTTTACTCTTAATTATAGAATGTAAAGCATATTGAGTTACGTTGTGTATGAAATGCGCTATAAATAAGTGATTCTGTAATTTATTTATTTTTTACACACCTACTGCCTACGCAATGGTAAATGTCTAATTTTTTTTATTCATTTCTTATTAACGCCCCTATATAATATACCACATTGGTTTGTGATTTTTATTTTTATTTTGCAAAAAACATTAGCATTATTCACGGGATTTTACAGTATTTATTGTATTTAACCAAGAAAAAAAATCAAAATCTGTATGAAGTATTATTAGAAATAAAATAAAGGCCTCCTCACTAACAAATCTGTTGAGTTAATAAACACTACTGGGCACTAAGGAAATAGAGAGATGCGGGGGATAGAGAATAGCGAGAATGTAATGAATCCCCCCTCATTGATGCCTTGCACCTCACCCCAACTATATGAGGAAATACGGTACATAGAACTAAATAAATCCTACTTATAGATGCTTTACAACTAATAGATAAAGAGTGGGTGACATGGACTTGACATAGACGTCAGCCGGCTAGCAGCACATAGTTTAAGAGATTCAAGAAGTATGAAAACAAAAGTGTGGGTGTGCACTAATCAGAGCTCGTACTCCTTAAGAGGAAATCGCTTCAAGGTTAAAAGTTAAACTTAGCCTCAAGAATGCCAGTGGATGCACATATTTGTGGCTTTGGCAGTCTGAGCTTCTCCTACTAGGACTGAATCAAGTTAATACAGAAAAGGAAGAAGATTTCAGAAGAATTTTTGGTTGTTCCTGCCCACCTCCTTTCATCATGCCCACTTCATAACACTTCCTTAGTCGGCACGCTTGGCAGCTCTTCCTGCGATTCCTGTCAATAGTACACTGATTGGTTGCCGGGCACACGTAGTCATTGTGACCTGAAAATGGGGGAAAAAAATTCTATTACAGACTAGAAGGGGCCCTGCTCCGGTGTTCAGTTCACGTTGAGGTTATTTAGTGTCCAGGAACACTCCATTCCCATTTTAAATGGATCTGTGATGGAGGAAATTAAAAGGTGGCATCCTCGGCTTTGTCATCGCCATGGAGACTATTGGTTTCTCTGACCGTTCTTTGCATCAATATGGCGTCACAAACATGACTAAGCCACACAGAGCAGATGGGAGCTTTTGGTCTGTACAAGCACAACCTGAGGGAGGTTGGAAACTCAAAGTGAGTTGGGCAAATATTTTTCCATCTTTGTTTTCCGTCTTTTGTTGGACTGTTGAGCCTGTTGGAACGTAGGCAATCATGTTTCAACAGTCTAGTCTTTAGACCCTTTTTTTTTTTTTTTATCTGTAAGTCGCACTCAACATGAACAAATGTTATGAATGTGGATGTAAATACTGATTGGATCCTTGTTCCTGGTCCCGTCATATAGTAGCAACTTGTTGCTAGGCAGAATTTGTGGTGTATTTATTCATTGTGTCACATGAGCCAATGAATATAATTGGTATCCGTCCAGTCTAAACACTGCATTCTAATTAACATTGTGTTTGTAGAATATGACTTAAACAGAAAAATCCACCTGTTTTTATCAATCTCAGGCGGCGGCCATTTTGAAAATGACATCACAGTGCCTAAAGGCTCAAGTAATGACCATCACGGCGCTCCTGTTTTCTGGGTTTGGTCACGAGAGGTTCACAAGCTGAGCCCTTAGGCACTATGATGTCATTTTCAGCCAACAGCAAGTGGCAGTACAAAGCAAAATGGCCGCCCCCGGAGATGGATAAAAACTGGTGGATTTTTCTGCCTAATTTATATTTCACAATATAATACTATATATTACTCATTCCCTGCTAGCCGTTTTTGAAGCAGAATTGCACTAATTTCATTTTAGAACATTTTGGAGAATTTTTTGAGACCTACAGAATATTGTTTGGTGGTAATATAAACATTAAGCCTACCAAAAAAGAAGGAAAAATATAGCTTGTGTCTACCTTTTTTCCATTCTTTAGGAATGAGCAGTAGAAACACAGTTTTCTGATAAAACGAGAGGAAATGTGTCAAGCAGAATTGTGTCTTTAATATTTCTTGCTATTGGACACCTCAATAAAACAACAGAAACAAAACTGTGAAAGGGCTTCTGAAGCTTATTTACAGGTATACAACTAAAAAGTCAAATTGAAAAAAAGATTTTAAGTGACAAGCCGAGATCCACCCCATAATCATTATCATCAACTCCAAAGCGATGCAATGCCGCCATCTACAGGGATCTGTTTGTCATTACAGTGGTTGACAAACATACATTTCACAGACAAGATGGATGAGACTATCACACCTAACCTAACACCTTGAAAAACATAATCGACAAACTGTATCAAACTGGTAGCCTTTTTAAATGAATCGGTACCAAAGAAGTAGATTTGCAAAGGTGTGGAAAGTAGTTGTCGTTCAGTCGTTATACAGTGCTTAACTTTTTGTACACTTTCCCACTTAATGTGACCTTGTTGTGCCTACCTTGAATGCTCCTCTTAAAGAAGGCCTTGCATCCCTCGCAGGACCACACCCCGTAGTGGTAGCCCGATGCATAGTCGCTGCACACGGCACAGAAACGCGTCTCCTTGGCCATCTCGAACACCCCGATGGCAGCGGCGGCCTCCGAGCCCCCCAGGACGTAAGCCTCGTCACTAGTGCCGCACTGGTCGTCCCTGGACGCCTGCTGCTGACCGATCGTCTCACTTGACCTGCCCACAGGTACGAGGCTTCATCACGTACCATTTTTGTTTCTTGATGACTAAGCTGCATTCTGTATGTTGTTGCAAAATCAGTTTACTATTTAATTTTACACGTATGCAAACATTGGGTCAGTGTCACGTGTTGTTCCTGGCTCAAGGTCCTCGGAATAGTGCGCAATCTCCGGAATTAAAAAGCAGCTCGATCTCATCCCCAGTGATAATGGCCATGTTTTGAATTGAGTCAAAGATTAAACTAACAGTACTGTCACATACAGTAATTAGTGTTTGCGTACAACTGCCGGGGTCATTCATTTGCTGTTTACCGATTGTGTTTTTTCCCCAACTGTCCTTCAGCTAACAAGATAAAAAAAAATAAAAATTTAAAAGGCGAGTAAACTGTTTTGAGTTGCATAATCAGCAAACCACAATCAGAGTTGGTGGGGTGGGGGGCGGGGTCACTTCCCACCCAATATATGCCGAACAGACAAAAGAATTAGACAATGAAAGTTGAAGAGGGCTGTCTCACCTGTAGATGGGTGTTGAAGTGGTTTCCAGATAGTGATGGCCAGGGGGGTGCATGAAAGGGCTGAGTCGGGGGCTGGTGGGCACAAACACAAGAGGGCTGGTGGGCCCGCTGCCCAGTGATTGGAGGCTGCCGTCCGAGGGCGATCCGTGGGTCTCCAGGGGCGCCGAGTAATAGCCCGGCACGGGGTGGCTATAAAGCGGCGTCTGTGCCGGAGCCGGGGAGGCGTAGTCGTACGTCGCCTCCAGGAAGTCCACCGTGGCCACCCCACCGGACCCCCGACTCTCTTCGGGGTACATGCCGCTTAGGGGGGCGCGAGGCGGGGGCGACGGGCGCGGCGTGGACAGGTTCTCCAGGTCTGGGACGGCCGGGCGGGTGCCGGATCCCGGCAGCGGTCCGCAAGGCTTCCTGCTCTTTGCCGGGCTCTGCCTGAGCAACATCACAGCACAACAGTACTGATAAGCAACATGATTTAGACTTGCTCTCCCCTTGGCGGGGAGAGAGGGTGGGGGGGCCGGAACGAGTGGCGCTCTCTCTCCTGTTAGACTGTCTCTCGCGCACATACAGATGGGATACTCTTCTACTCGCTTTTCCTCAGAGATGGGGAACTTAAATGATGGAAGGGGGGGGGGGGGGGATTTTTACAAGGGCTACTGGGGGGCACATCGGACCGCATTCTTCCTAACCAGATGTATGATAAGAATGGCATTTTCATAGGGTTGGGCGAGTACTGATACCAGGTATCGGTCGGTATTGGTGCCGATACCAGCGTTATTTTAAGTTATTGTATTCACGCCGGTGTCGATGCTGAATTGTACAATCAGAAACTATAAATTAGAAGAATATAAAATTGCCATTCAATTCATGCAATTTTAAGGAGAAATGCTTACTTGACAGTTCTTACTTGAAAATTAGCTATTTTATTTATTATAATTATTATTTTTAATCATAAGCACCTTTGGTTGCTTTTACAGTGCTCTCTAAATATAGTTGAGTATCCCCCCCCCTCTCAAAAAAATATATTCAAAAAATGCTGATAAATATGTGTTTCCTATGAAAAATGGGTGTTGGCTCAAAATAAATAAATAATATTGAGGGGAGGGGGGGTCTACAAATCCTTAGGTGCCAAACCACTAGTATGCCAAGGTCCACTGTAGTAGAGGACATGCGTTAATAAATCACCCCCCCCCCCCAAAAAAACAATATATATTACGATTTTGGGGGGGGGGCAATGAAAAATGAAAAAAAAAACGTTATGGTCCCCCCCACCCCCCTTTGTGAAAATTAATCAAGGGGCCACTCCAAGTTTGGGTGCGGGCCACATGTAGCTCCTCGGCCACTACTTGCCCAACACTGCTTTTCCTGCTTCTTCTAAATCTCTCCCCCACTCGGACCCCCCAGGAGACAACTCCCAACCTCCTTTCCCGCCCTTTTCCCCCTCTAATGTGTAGGAGGGATATCTAGTAACTAAGGATGGGAAGAAAAATACACCAAGCTAAACAAAATGGAAGTAGCGCTTCCTGTACAACTTGACTGTCCCGTCCCACCCCACCCACCACATCATCTCCTTCTCTTCCGCCAGCTTTGTTTTTACGCAGAAGAGGATGCTGTCGGAATATTCATGCTTCATTCAGCTGATCTTTGTCATGACGTGCAAGCAGTTTCATTATTGAACACACCTGAGACTCCAGTAAATCAAAATCACGCAGCGGCGACGAGAACGGCGTTCAAACCAAACGGCCTAAAAACAGCAACACGACCGCTCACCTCTTTAAAGGACAACCGTCCTCTCTGCCGCTCGGCTCGTTTCCTTCATCCCTCCGACTCGTGCTCATTCAGCTGGACTTGCTGGGCAAAGTGGAAACAGTGGGGAGGGGGGTGGGGGGTTAGAGGATAAACAAATTAAAAGATGCAGTCAAATCGATGGAGCCGGTGCGTTTTGAGCGCCAGGTCACCATAACACAGCAAACAACGCAGGAGGTCAAATCTCATTTCAGCAGCCAGTAATTACACAATCCACTCCCAATGATGGAATCAAAGAGATACCGAGTATTTTGTTTTCGTCATCATTTCGTGACATTAATACAGCTTTGTTTGGAGAAGATGACACCATAAAGCCAACGTGTGCCCATTCTCTTAACAGAACAGACAAAGGGGTAGCAGCGTTAACGCAAAGCAAAGATTTAAAACTGCACGTGTCAGAGGAGTCCTTGCATGTTTCGGTGCCACATGTCAAGGTAAAGAAAAAGCCTTGCACTGTCGAAAACCAAGTAACAAGCTGTAATAAGGCTGCTACATCAACCCCGCGAGAGATTACGAATACAAAACAATCCAGTGCTTGAATTAAAATGTGTTAATGCTTTGCTTACCTGTCAGCCACGCTGTTCTAATGCGAGCGTCAAAAGCAACTGCAGACCTCCAGCGAGAGAGGAAGAGCTCAACATTTGGCAGAGGCTTCATTTTCCCATCTCTTTCTTGAGTAAACAGCCCCATTTTCAGAACATGTCAGGTCAAGTGGAAAACAAGTAGCCCTGATGATGATATATATATTTCATTGCATTTCCCCAGAGAGGAACAAAATTAAGTCGTATTAGATTGCAAGAAAATACAGAGAGCCAACTAAATCACCTAATTGGATCATTTAAGGCCACTTAAAGCTCTTTTTGCATTGTCATGCACGTTTTACAGCCACAGCTGTTTTGCGGGGTTCGGAGTCGAGTCTAACCTGACCTAGAAATGGAGGTCAACATGTCAACTGTAATGCCAGAGTAAAAACACTACTAGTGAATATTAATGGTGCATTTGTAGTGCAGTGTCACTTTTAGCTTCACCACTTGGCTGCAGGGTGCCCACATAACAGTTGTGATTTTTGTCTTGTTGACATCTAAAAGTGTGACTTTCGTAAGAGCGGATTTGGATGCAAATGAGGTCAATATTAGAAGCCATATTTCACGTGTGCAAATGACAACAGAAGCAAAAGGAGAGAGAAAACTCATCGCGGCAGCTTTTTATTTGATGAAAAACCATTCATTAGTAGGATAAGATCTCGGCAGGAATCCACAGTGACAATAAGGTGTGCAGACATGCATTTTGATCAAAGAATTTGTTGCGTACAAGAAACAAAACATGCACTGTTGCCTTAACTGCATCCGCTTTGTTTTAACGGTAAACAAATAATAATTCTTTAAAATATGTTGAATGCGCCCCCGCTAGTCTAAACACGGCATTCTGATCAATATTTTTATTTGAGGAATATGAATCAAGCAGCAAAACCTGTTTTTAGCCATCTCAGGGGGTGGCCATTTTGCCACTTGCTGTTGATTGAAAATGACATCACAGGAGCTTAAGTAACGACCAATCACAGCTCACCTGTCTTCTGAGTTTGGTCATGTGACATTCATAAGCTGAGAAGTGACTGGTCGTTGTCTGAGCCCTGGGCAAGTGTGATGTCATTGATAGTCACCAGCAAGTGCCAAAATGGCCGCCCCCTAAAATGGATAAAAAACAGGTAACGACCAATCACAGCTCACCTGTCTTCTGAGTTTGGTCATGTGAAATTCATAAGCTGAGAAGTGACTGGTCGTTGTCTGAGCCCTGGGCAAGTGTGATGTCATTGTTAGTCACCAGCAAGTGCCAAAATGGCCGCCCCCTAAAATGGATAAAACAGGTGGAGTTTATTGTTTAACTCCTATTCCGCAAACACAATATTGCCGGTAATCAAAATAATGTGCTTAGACTAGTGGGGCCACATAGAACATATGGTAAAGACATTTTTTGAGTTGACTTCCTCTGACTCCATAACTTCCCCCCACATTCGGGTGCACGCATGACAAGGACAAACAGTAGTGAAAGTTCATGTCTTCTACATGTTTTCATGAGAATTTAGTTGGGAATTGCACAAATTCATTCGGTAATCTTAGCGATTCGACATGTCATCATCATTGCTCTCTCTCTCTCTTTTCTTGTATGTGCGTGAGTATGTGCGTGCATTACTGTCTTAATTATTTGACAATGTAACTAATTCACCATTGAGGAGTTTGTAGACAGTTCAATGTAAATTTTAAGAACAGTTTTAAATTTTGGATGCAACCTTGAGTATTGACTTTTTACCCTTGGTGCTTTGACCCGCAAACAGCTAGTTTCGAAGAAATGTAACAAACAAAAACATCAAGTAGTATTTAATTGTTTTCATGCAAATATAAATGAATGTGACAGATTGTCAAGTAGCTGTTGCAGACAAATAGACAAAAGTGACATTATTGTGCCTTGGTTGCAATTTGCTAAGCTAACAAGCTAAACAATAGCACCGTCTAATTGAAACAACTTACATTTTAATTGCTGTATAGTACACAAATAGGCCTTTGGAGTGCCTTCCCACCTATCAATCTGACTTTAACAAGGCTGTAAACTAAAAGAGCTACATGTACATTTGTTTTTTATTGTTGATTGGCAATTGAAAATGGAAAGAATAGAAGATAACTAGATTTACTAAGACACCTGGGAAGTGTTTGAATTTTAAGGGGGAGTGAGGGTCCTTTTAAGTGTATTGAAAGGTAAGATCCTGAGAGAAATCAAAATGTAAAATTTGTTCAGCGCTTTCTCAATGAATCAGTAAAGTTGCCAATGACACCATCATGTTATGGCTTGAAGACAAGAGTTGATCATTGGTTCTGAGGCGAGTCTTGCTGATCTGTGTCTGGCCTGCAGAACTGAATAACGGCGTACTTTCCACTGGTCATCCAGTCTGGGTCTTGAGAGCTCAGCTTGCTCCCCTGGCCTGGTTGCAGACCCACTTGAATGTTAGCCTTAAGAGTCCTCAAACTGCACAGCGGTGCAGGTCCAAATCCCCTCAGTGCAGTGTCAAAGGCCACTGTGTGGTCCCAGTCGCGATCTCCTGCCAGCTTCCTGTAGTTGAGATCGCCTTTAAACAGCACCAAGTCAGCAGCCTGCAGAGTCGCGTACAGGTCGGCAGCGTCGGCCGCCATGTCACAGAACTCGTTGGGCTGCGTCCAGAAGGGATGGTCGTGATAGGACCACACGCCCTCCTTCACATATTGGTGCCACTGCACCCCTCTCTGAGACATCCACCTGTGATTGGCCGCCATGGTCTGCCGGATGGTCCAATGGAAATCCTCAGCCGTCACGTCAGAGACGAACCACGGGAAGGATTTGCCGTGAAAGTGGACCTCCTGAGCCAGACCGGAGGACATGAGGAAATCGGCCAGGGCTAAGTCGGTGGCCAACTCAAAGCCAGCGTTATCCAGGACAAAGTCCACTCGGCTGGAGATGTTTTTCCCAGCCTTTTTCTGTTGCCGGGCAGAAAAGAGCGTCGACCATACAGCGTCGGAGTCGTCCACTAAGATGAATGTCTGCATGGCGACTAAAGAGTCAATAGGACTGATCTTCTGCGAATTGTCCACGCCGGCGGATATGGACAGGTCACATTTGTTCCCCCAAAGACACACCTTTAAAGAGTCAAGTAAGCATGGTCAATAATTTTGCATTAAATGTGTAAGTGCCTATTTATTCAGTGGTGTAAGTTTTGGTAAGGTTGAGTAGATATTCCTTAAATACAGGATTAGAATATTATTTACCTAAACAGACTGCCTGGAATCATTTTGAGTTTATTTACTTATACACTTAAAACAACCTATAACATGGTCCAATGCAAAATGTTTTTTTATTTTATTTTTATCCTTATGGAATTTTATTACATGTGAGATATTAGTTTGGGATCCCAGGGAGGTCTGGAGCTTTTTTTTTTTTTTAAATAAAAGGGTGTTCAGAGAATGTACTCACCTGCATCAATTTGTTGAAATATTCCCGAAGTTCATTTTCTGAGATGTCTTCCCTTTTCTTGTTGAAGCCCTCAAAGAATGTGCATAACGCCATTATAGCCTGCTGAGACTCAAAAAAGCTCTGAGTCTTCCCCTCATTGAAGACGTCGTAGCCACTGATGGGAGGGCTGTAAACAGCAACATCATCTATTACCGACCAGCATTATGTAAACATCGTCACAATACGCAGGGATGTGTGAAGATGCACATGCTTCTCACTTGAGCGAGATGGCCTCCCGTATCCTGCGGTACATGTAGCACTC
This sequence comes from Leptonotus elevatus, assembly GCF_054856555.1. NCBI lineage: Eukaryota > Metazoa > Chordata > Actinopteri > Syngnathiformes > Syngnathidae > Leptonotus > Leptonotus elevatus. The sequence continues at coordinate 11,629,381 of NC_141256.1, forward strand.
CACATACAGCCATGGAGACTTGAACCAGCTGACTTCCTCCTGATTCCCATGCTGCCACTGTTGTCTCTGCAGGTACCGGTTCCAAGGGTCCGCGTCATCCAGCCCATCCGTCAGGGCGAGTATGGGTTTGTCTGTCTGCAGCTCATTCCTCAGCTTGGACAGCAGAGAAATGGTTTGCTTCTCAGCCTGAATGCCCTCCTAATGTCAAGAGGTCACAAGGCAGGTCAGATTTAGATATTCAATAGATGAAAGCTTGAAAAGGGTAAAGGTTATCTGCATTTTTAACCCTAATTTCCCCACCTTTATTAAGCATTATATACAGCTGCCTTACCTCCCCATATTCTTCAAAAAACTTGTTTTTGTTGCGATGGATTGTGTCTATGACTTTGGTGAGGATGGTGGGCAATCTGTCTCTCACAGTCAAGTAAGCAAACGACCTACGAAGAAGAAGACAGCATTCAATTTAAATGCTAACACGAAGCTCCAGCCTAGCCTAGCTAATTTGCTACTTCGCAACATGCTTAGTTTGCACGAGCATTTGAGCAACACGGTTGCGCAATTCCTAACGTCAATATTTGGGCTTGTATCGCCCCATGTTAACAGCCAATCCGTGTGGTGCAACATTGGCAGCTAAATGCTAAAGCTATTTCCATCGCGTTCGCCTCCGTATTAATTATGCCTAAATAAATGCTCTAGTTAATAACTACATTGTTAAGAATCACGACGACACACTTAAAAGGAGATGTCAACATACCCAACTACTTTAGCTGACAGAGGAGGAACTACGTCGCCGGTGTGGTCGGCCGCCATGATTCGAGTTTCCTCATTCAAAATACAACTTTATTTAAATCCCCAAAACGGAAGTGTTGGGTGGTTATGTTGACAGTAGTCGTTCGGAAATTATTACTAGTGTTTTGTTTACCTTTAGTTACCAATTTCCTTAGGACAAATATGACTATTATTGTTTACTTTTTTTTGTTCTAAACGGAGAGGGAACAAATATTTCACTTGTCTTTTTTGTATGTGGCTTTGCTGCCACCTAGCGACCACCAGCAGAACCGTGTACCTTACAGTCCGAAAAAAAAACATTGTAACAAACACATTTTTTATGTAATTATAATTAGAAATACTAAATAATTATGTAATCTTAAAAATTAAGTAAGATTTAGCCACTTGCTAGAAGTGCAACATTTCACATACATTTGTGGCCCACATTCTGGGGCGTCCAGAGTTCTCTGTGGCAACAGTTGCCAGGGAAACGCCGGTTGGTCCTATCAGGAAATTGCAGATTTTGAAGCCCGGGGGCTTTTTTGGCGGGAAAGGAAGGAAGGTGGTGTAGTGCACATTTTTTGTGAGGGGTAAGAAATTAATTTAGTGAAGTACACATCGATGTGCTGAACACCTTATTTACATGTAAGCATGCAGTTTAACTCTGTGTTTTTGTAGAACTTCAAAATAGAGCCAACCATGGTAAACAAATCATCCGTTGAAGAACAGGGTGATTCATGTGGGACTGGGACGTCCCTCGTCGCTCCCGAGTGTCTCTGCGTGACCAAGCGATTGGCCTCAGGCTACCCTGCGTGCTTGTCTAGAAAATATAGGCATATCAATTGATTGTGGAGCCGTCACTATGGGAACACGGCAGCCCATTGTCAGGATATTAGGGGGGCCTTGAGAGTGGGAGTCCAGCTGCGTCCACCTCCGGTGTTCAGCCAGCACCGGGCCGGACCACCCTTCCCCCCACCGGGTGCAGCCCAGCCGGATCTGTTTGTTTTTTCCGACCGAGAGGGGAGTGACTCACCACTCCGGTTTCCAAAGGACGCGGAGTGGGGGGAGGGCGGCGGTTTAACGTGAAAGGTCCTGTTTAAACAGGTGTTCCGGCACATGCTTGTGGCGTTGACCCGGTTGCATCCGCGGCAAAGGAGGAGCTGCCACAGTTGCGTGCTGACGTCAGGCTAATTTCACACGTCTGTATGCTGATTTCTCGCAGTCTATGCTGTTGGTTTTATGGCAAGATTCAAAAATCAATTTAGTTGTGGGACAGTCATGTGTGACGCTCTCTTCAGAAGGAGAGAGGATGACTATAAGGTTTCAACAAGACAAGAGTCATCGGGTGTTAGCGCTTCAGGTACCTGCTGGGAGCCAACCAGCATGAGTAAACAAGCATTTTTTTGTCCTGTTGTCATTAACATATATAGTGCTGCTCCACCGGTGCATTTGTTTGTCAAAGATTTCATGCATTTCCCCTCTCGCTCGCAGGCCTCCAGTCACGGACACGATCAGATGTTGTTTGTTGATAGGACAAACAACAGGGCCCCGCTTCACAGGCCAGTCCCTCCCACCCATGTCTCCCTGTACACACGCCACGGCTTTTCCTGCCCGCCAAGCGGCTGCAGCCCATGAGCGTCCTGTGGACTCCCTGTCCTCAGGCTGAATGGCTCACTGTTTTACAAAAGAATAACGCCAATCACTGGCAGCCTCTGATGACAACACATGACTTCATTAAGTGATTGTAAAGCAGGGGCCATTTCAGTGTAAAGTTCTCTGGGGGCCATAATAAATTCAGGAGCAAATTTGCAATGATGGAACAAATGTCTTGCAGAATTTGTAGGTTGACGGTTTCTTTTTTTCGTAACAGTTCCTCTGAAGTTTTTTTTTTTTTTTGTAGAATTGCATGGAAAGCTGGATCAAATTGCTCTCGCTCACTGACTCCGTGATTGTGACTTGAAACGGAACAACGGCCAATTAGGAAATGACCTGAAGCTTGCGTTGTTTGCCAAACACAAATAGTGGAGCAACTGGTTATGTTGAGTGTTTGTATAATGGGCCTAACAAGTCATTCACCACAATAAAAATAACATGAGGGGTTTGTAACTGCAATGTACAGTGACAATCTATTCTTCTTCTTTGTATTTTATGGCATTCTGAATGCCCTTGGCACCATGCTGCCGCTCAAAGGTGTTATCAAGTAACACTTTAAAAAAAAAACGGCAAATAAGCACTGCAGTATACTGTATTTGTGTACTCGCAATACGCTAATGTATTGTGCATGTGTATGGATGCTCTCTAACAAGACACGGGCAATAAAGTTACACAATTATTTCCAAGCAATGTCAGTGTGTAACTAGTAAACAACTATTGTATAATTGCATTTTCTCAACGCTTTTGCAGTAAGACCAAAATATAGTTCATATTTATATAAAATAATTAACTGTAAGTGGTAAAAGTCATCAAATATAATAAGCTATACAGCAGTTTGTGGAAACTGAACAAAGGGTTGCTAAACAGTATGGAATGCACATATTGAGTGTGACTGTTGGCAATTCAATTACACAGATGCTATCAAGTATTCCCTCTATTTTCAATTAGGCACATAGGGATAGTTTTTAACCCTTCCATTCCTTGTTTTTACAATGAACTTATGACCGGCCATGGTTAGGAATTGAAACCATGCCGTCTTAATAAATGACAACAGCACATACTGCTACGCAAGCTTAGGTATTTTTTATTTTAAAAATGTTTAGGTCACCAATAGTAAAATTATGTAACATCAAGCAGGTACGAAAATGGTCTGGCAAACAGCCTTTGGATTCATTTGTTGAACAAATGACAGTTGGTGTTGTAATAATTACAATATAATAGTGATATAATTTACAGTCAGTCCTTACTATTTGCTGAGAATAAGGACCAAGACCCGAAAGAAGTTGAGAATTGGAGCCCAGCCCCAATATAATAGTTACTAAGATGTAGCAATAATAATAGCATGCTAATAGATGTTGAGGGCCCACTCTAATTTAGTCGGTTCTTGGAGGAACCAAATTTTTAATGTTGAAGGGCTCTTTACTGAAAAAAATTGGGGAAACAATGTTTTGATGTACAATGTAGCACAAAAGTAACTAAAAAAAGAAGAAGACTTTGTTTCATTGAATATATTTTTGACTTGTAGGCCAGGTTCAAGCGTTAGCAATTTAATTAATTCGGGTTCAATTGTATTCAAGGCAGTGTACGGTAAAGTGAAGTTTTAACAATAGCTTGCAAAATTAACCTATATTCATTTGTATTCAACCAAACTAGCAACATATAGCCGTTACTATCTGGTTAGTTACTATCACTGTGCGGTACCCCTTTAAGAAATTACACATATGATATTTAACTGATCATTAAAAACAAACAGTGGCACGTTGTCGTTCAATGAATGAGTCGCCGTGTGAGCTAGCAGCTAGCATGTAGCCGCCCCGGCTAAAGTCGCCGGCTCGTCTCCGCGGGGCTTTTTTTCTCTCTTTCTTTTGGCTCCAACGGCGGTTTAAAACAACAACAAAAAAGGACAGCGCTTGGTCTGGTGGCGTGTGTGTAGGAGGGGGGCGGGGGGGCATTAACGTTACCGCGACCGCCCCCTTGGCCAACGGATCCTTGCAACGGTTGCGTTTGGCTGGGCTTCTTCGCCACAGTCATGTGATTGTAACGTAAAACCCCCTAACCGGAAAACAACCGACGACCCTCTCCGCCGCCGAACGAGCAGCTTACAAAGCTGCTGGTAGCCCGGAGAGGACGGACGTGTCCCCGCCCGGTGACAAACAACCACAAAAACAAGCGGCGGTGGCGTCACGGCGACGGTAATTTAGACCGACGGGCAGCGGATAAGGTAAACGCTGGCGACACACTCGTTGACTTACTACCACCGTTATTTGTCTTTTTGTATTTCAGTATGTGTTCAGCATACGGAGAAGTTCGCGGTCGCTAGCAATCCCCATCCCCCTCGCGTCCGTCCGTGCGTGCGCGCGCCTCTGTACGTGGTTGTCTGCGTGCTAGCTGCGCGTGCACGCACGTCCGTTTCTCGCGCTAGCTTGTAGCAAACCGTGAGGCGGTGGCAGGCACGACGCGCTCCGGTTCTTGTCCCGTCCCGTTTTTCAGCCTGTCTAATCTGCCGTTTATCTTCTCATTCCAGTACCTTTCCGCTTCCTTAAAAAAACAAAACACACATTTACACCATCACCTGCTGCCTCACATCCGATGAATGAGTTTGCGGGGATAAGTTTAAAGTCGTACTACGGAAGTGAGCGCTCCACGTGTCTGCCTCCCAGCAGGGGCGGCGCTATGTCGCCTTGAAACTATTGTCTACTCTTATGCCAACTGGAGTCCAGTCTAAACCGACTTGTTTAAGGAATCGTGGATTTTAATTGAACCATCTGACAGGTGCAAAAAAAAAGAAGTATTTTCCACTTGAGGGATTACATCTTGGCAGCACATTAGACTAGCACTTAGCGTCCAAAGGTTTTCCTTGTGCTTTTGTAGGTTTTCTCTACTCTGGCTTCCTCCCACGTTCCGAAAGCACAAATGATGACGCTTAACTCTACATTGGTCATTAATTGGTGTAAATGTGAGTGTAAAAGGTTGTCTATATGTGCCCTGCGACTGGCTGGCGAACTCTCCAGGCTTCCTCTGACACACTCTAAATTGGATAAGTGCTATAGAAATGGAATGGATAGTTTAAATTATTACATGTGTATATAATAAAATACAATGTGTGCTGTCATTAGGCCTATATCTAAACTTAAAATGAAATAGAGCTGTGCCTTGAAATACGACTTGTAATTTGTTCCACGACCACACTTGTAACTCAAAACACTTGTACTCTATCTCAAATCATCTTTTACCATTGTAATAAATGGTAACACCATTGATTCATTCCAGCCTCCCCCTTAAAATTAAACAACAACAATTATTGAAAAACAGTACTCCATAATACTGGACATTATGAAAACACACAGTAGTTGCATAAGTACAACTTGTGGCGGCCGTGGCTCAGGGTGTCGTTCAGAAGGTCGGCTGTTCGATCCCCGCTCTCCCCCAAGTCTTGTGTCCTTGGGCAAGGCACTTCACACACATTGCCTCCAGTGCTACTCACACTGGTGTATGGAAGGTGCGAATGTTTGGTGGTGGTGGGAGGGGCCGTAGGCGCACTCTGGCAGCCACGCTACCGCCAGGCTGTCCCAGGACAGCTGTGGCTGCTTAAGTAGCTTACCGCCACCACAGTGTGAATGTGTGAGAGCACGAATAATGCAATCACAGTGTAGCGTCTTTGAGTATCTGATTAGAAAGAAAATCGCTGTATAAATCCAATGCATTATTATTATTATTATAAGTACAACAAAAAAATAAGCTACAGCCAAAAAAAAAATTTTAATACACAATGAATTGGGTAAAATGAATTTTTAATTTCCATCCCCTTATTCTAAAACAGGACATTAACTCAAATTGACAGTGCAATTTTTTTTTAAATGACTTTAGATTTACAAGAGCATGTTTATTTGTATTGTTTATTAGTCAGACATCAGTGTGTTTACATCACCAATTGGTGTATTTCGATGACACCAAGCTGACAATGACGGGGACTATCAGATCTGTCAGTGTGGTTGGTTACGCTACTCTATCTTTGGCAGTTATCCCATACATATTGGATATTTGTCCACATTTGAAATAGGCCTGATTCGATGTGTCCCCCCCACCCCCTATTTACGCAGCAATGACACATATCCCAGTTGCACCACTTGAAAGTATAAAATCGGAATGAAGTGACTTGAACCTTTGAAAATGGATCAGAGAAGTTCTAGGGACTGGTGCCACAAAATATATATTTCAAATCCAAACTAAAAATAACAAGCTTTTCCCTGCAAACGGATCCCTGTGGCGTCTATAACGCACTTTCCGAGCATTCTCTGCCATGCCTTTATACAGCCCTGAAAATATTCTGCCAGGATCTTCTGCAGCTCTGTCATCGGGTTCTTCTTGATATGTCGTCCACGTCTTGATGACCCCATCAATTTTTTTGGGGAAAGAAGGTATCACCCAGAGGCAGGTCATGTTTAATAGGGAGATTGCTCCAGCATGGCGATACTCTTCTCGGTCAGGGACTGTCGGATGTTCAAAGCTTTGCGAGCAGGCGCATTGTCATGGTGAAGCATCCACAACTCGTCCCGCCACAACTCTCGTCTCTTCTCGCGCACTAAGCAAAGCAAATGCCACAACAGGATATGGGTTCTTTTTAGGAATTCTGGTTTTACTTGGTCCACATCGAAAGGGCGAAATAAATAAACAAACTGTTAATATTTATCTCATAAAGGCTGCTGTTTAAACACAGACCTTAAAACGTTAAACTGTTCCCCACATTTCAACTTTGTTGCTACCCAAAACAAGCTCGCAAACCTGTAAACACAGTCTGACTTGGCTCGTTTGCCTTTTCACTGTTTCATAACATCAATTGTACACTATGATGTATTTTTATTCTAAAAATGCATTGAAGTAAAGGCTGCTCCAGACGACACCCGCACCCAGCAGACGCCTCCCACATTTGCAGTTGAGTAAATAAATGCCACTGGCGACTATTTGTGGAAATGCGGTGAATGTCGTCCTTCTGTTTTTAGCCAGCAAAACAGATTAGGTATTACATCAAAGCATTGCACTACTATAAATAAACAGATTCATCATTGAATCTGAGCTTTAAAAAAAATCAGGGAAATAATTTTATTCAATAATAGCACTGTCATTCTTTTTTTTTTTTTATTTATAATTGCAATGTGGCTAAATTTGTCGGTTCCTGTTGGTGGTGTCCAATGACAGGAAGTCGAGTCTGTCGGCCGAACAGACAAGGCATTTGTGAAGTCACTATAGTGCAGTGATTAATACCACTTTATCCTGACACTTTGCGTGACGAACAGCAATAGTCAAGATCTAATCTATGGTGAGAAACCGTAAATCTTTTCGATCCAACAGAAAAATGGCATACAAGTACGCAGGAAGTCTATTATTTTCATTAGGCGATCAACTATTTATGCATGGAGCAGATGGCTGTATGTTTGTATCTGTTTTCTTTGCCTTTTGCCACGGTAGTCCATGCCATGGATTTCCCCCCAAATTTTTCCTCTCCATATTTAAATCTTACCAAGTTTTCTCACAGCCTTTCATGACTGACTGGTAGTGGAAGACGGTGCTGAATACTGGAGGCTGAAATCGGCATTACGGTTTGGCCCGTGGTCGAGTGCCCCAGTCCTACCATTGACTGCCCTCAGGCAACTGGTAAACACTGCAGTCAAGCTCAAAACACTCAATATTTATGTTTATAGTGACAAGAGAGTCCCTTTTTAATATATTGTTTAGACCCCTTTCAGCAAACACTTCACCACAGTGGCAAGCAAAAAACAACATTTAACTGGGGAGGGGAGAGACCTGAGGGTAGCAGCATAGCACTCCGGGTGTGCGACCATCTGGTCGAGGCAGATGGCAAGATGGGCTGTTGTGTACAATAAGTCGCCGGTTTATAAGCTACGATTAACTAATGCCGTCTAATTCAACAGTAGAGTAAATAATCAATGGTGCTCAACTTTGTTTAGGCCGACTTCAAAAAACAACCGTAGTACGCATGCCATGCCAGTGGGGGGCAGTGGGTAAAGAAACAGTTTGAATGAATACCCTTTGTCGGTAAATGAGCTGGCATAATGGTACGAGTCAGGTGACATCTGCAGTCTGAAAAGTTGGATGAGTCTGTTAACGTTTGCCGGAACACATCCAACGTGGGAGGGCGTCATCCATCTCGCTCTGCCTTCCTGTATGGAGAAAGTGCCGGCCCGTTATCCTCCGCGCGGAGGTGGGGGGTGGTAGGTGGTTTAGAACCGGTTCTGCCTCAGGAATGTGGGCCGACGCCCGCTGCCCTGATCATGTGATGGCCCCAAGACGTCCCAGTCCTCCAGTGACCTCTGAGGGTCGACAGTAACTCGTCTCGATTGGCCAGCGGGATACATCGCGCTCTTACATGTCCCCTGAGATAGAACTTCACACGACCTCGAGCCTTAGTCGCAAAAACAGAGTTGAGCATGTGCAAAGTTCTTTGGACTGAGAGGCTTGCTATTGGTAAGTTGATTTCCTCTGAAGTTGGTGGTCTTCTTCCAGGCCAAGGCAAAGTGGTGACTTACGCAAATAACATGTGCGTACTTGCAGTTGTTCAAACTGATGAGCTTGGTATATTTATTCGTAGATTTTTACAGAGTTCCTTGGGCTTTCCCGTTGTTCTGACTCTCTCACCACCAATCACGGTAACCCCTCGTTCACTACATAGCCACGTACTATATGGTGGCCTAATATGTATTGCCCTCATTCTGTTTGACGATTCGGACAGCCAGCTCACTACTTTCTCCTCGTCGCATATCACGTGACCGCCGTAACTGTTACGACGCACAAATCTCCGACTATTTATTGTGAATGAATTTTTTTTTTTAAACTGTACTTTTGTTCCTTTGTTGTCGCTCGCGCCATGTTTTTTTTTCCATACTCGCAGCAATGCATTGTGGTCTATATCAACCCGTTTGAGTGAACATCAATGTTCACTACTTTTCAGAGTGCATTGCGGGCAATTTTGAGTGCCCTACATTTTCGCTCCTTGGACATTCGGACGCCACTACAAAATGGCGTGAACCCACAGTAGGTCACTATATAGGGAGTAGGGTGCGCATTCGGACACAGTCATGAAAGAAAGGGGCGGGGCGTCTGAGTACCGGAAGCTCAAAGATATGCACCGCGGCTAATTTACCAAAAATTATTATTTATGTTGTTTGTGTAAGTGGTTAATCCGCCATTATGTCAAAGATTTTAAACCCAAATGATATATTTAATGCGAAAATGTTGTTTACTTGCATTCCTGAAGCGAAAAATTTGCTTCAGTGGTTAAAAACCCATTAAGTAGATTCTAATTTAGCTGGTAAAAAAACGGCAAATGCAGTAAGAATTTTTTTTGTCCTGTTCAAAGTGATGAAAAGTCGAGTGCTCATTGAACTTGTAAGAGTCCCTTTTAAAGCACTTCATGATGCTGGCTGGTCTCCTGTCATCTTCATGACATGTCGTCGTCTAATAAATGTCATCATTTTTCAACTCCTAGGGACTGAATTTAGCTTTTTAACTTTTACTTATAACCCACTTGTCGTGTTCATTTCTCAAGAACAACATAATGTTCCTGAGTCAATTTGACCCAGGGCGCGTTGATTATCCAATAGTGTCTCAAAAATAAAACATCTGCAATATTGTTGTTTTGGGAAAAACACAACCATTTTTTTGTTTGTTTAACTTTGATCCGAGTCTGTTTGGCCCGCGACATAACAGAAAAGATTGTGTCTGAAGCATCCTTGTGTGACCGACCGCACTGATCATATGAGCCCACCGCTCAGGAAATAAAACACTCATAATGAGCTCACTGTCTTTGCGCAGCCCTCCCAACACTAATTATAGAAGGAGTTTGCTTCGCCGCTACGCTGCTGCGAAGCTTTCGAGCTTTGAAAAAGTCGTCATCTCCGTGCGGTCGCTTGTCGCCTCCGGTTTCGTCGCAGACAGGAAACTGAGTGGCGCTTGTGTGTGCGTGCAGGTTGAAGAATGGAGTTGGCCAACCACGGTCTTATCCTGCTGCAGCAGCTCAACGCTCAGAGAGAGTTTGGCTTCCTGTGCGACTGCACCGTGGCCATCGGGGATGTGTTCTTTAAGGCCCACAAGGCCGTGCTCGCCGCCTTCTCCAACTACTTTAGAATGCTCTTCATTCACCAGGACAGGTACAGGACACACCATAAACAGTCAGCATCAGTAAACAGTGTGGATTGCTGTGTGGCAAGAAAAAATAAAGACGCAATGAGATGAAAGTTACAAATATTTTTTTGGGGGGGGGGGGGTCAATATTACGAGAAAAAAGTGTCAAATTTGCGAGAGAGAAAACTCAGAAGCTTATGAGAAATACACATAGCGTACTACTCGGATGTTTGTGCAAATAAGGAGATAGTAATTAACTATATCATGTTAAGCATTCGCACTTGGGTACTGCCAGCGACACTGGGGATCAAGCATTTAAGTTAATTTGTTAAAATATATATTTACTTGTACATTTATGTTTAAGAATTCTTATTTACACATTCATACGTTTTGGTATTTTTTTTTTGTATAAGTCGCTAAGTCGATGTGTTGAATCTGCTGCTCTCCGTCATTCACTTGCATTTACCTAAAGTATGCTAGTTTCTGGTTGGTTAGTTTAAGTCAGCTGATAGGGGATCAGGAATTGTTGCCGTGTATGACGTGTAAAGATTAAATTAACTCATTCGCTCCCAGCCATTTTCACCGAATATTGTGTTATATTGCTTTAAAAACATGGCACCTACCAGGGAGAAATATTAGTCTCTTCTTTCATCAAGTACATTTGTATCTGTTTCTGTTTTGCAACAATTAGCATTAGAATATAGCTACATTTCATAATTATTAACAAATCAGTTTAAAACGTTGGGGAAAAGAGCTTGTTTGCAACATGGCCCTGGTTGATCTCTTACACTCTGCTGCCACCTGCTGGTCGTTTTTTTTTTTTTTTTTTTTTTTTTTTTATAACTACCATTGCTTTAAGCGACCTCTTCAGGTCAGAGGCAGCATCAAAGCCTTCTGTATCCTCTAGCATTAAAAAAAAAACCCATTAAAACGTCGTATAAATACATTTTTGGGACCATGGCAATATTTAAAATAGAAAGTTTTTATACGTTTTGGGAGTAAATGAGTTAAGAATAAATCCATCTCATCCTGCCTTTTCACTTTATAAAAAGGCCCCTTAACCACCAACAAATCCTCACATTAGACTATAGCTAGGCTAGGTGTATTTGTTATAAGTTTCTGATTTTTTCTCTCAAATTTTTAGTTTTTTTCTCGCACTTTATAAAGTGGCAAATTTGCGAGTTTTTTTTCTTTGAATATTACCCGCCCTATGATTTTTTTTTATTTTTTATGCGTGGCCCTAATAGGCCGTCGTAGAAAGTTGCTACATCTGATGTTGTTCTTTCAGTGACTGCGTGCGTCTGAAGGCGACGGACATCCAGCCGGACATCTTCAGCTACCTGCTCAACTTGATGTACACGGGCAAGCTGGCCCCCCAGCTCATAGACCCCACGCGTCTGGAGCAAGGCGTTCGCTTCCTGCACGCCTACCCTCTGCTGCAGGAGGCCAGCCAGTCGGTGTACGCGCACCCCGAGCAGAGCATCAACCTCTCCACCTCCCTCTACGGCATCCAGATCGCCGACCAGAAGGCGGCGCTGTCGGCCCACTTGCCGCTCTCCTCGCCCGTCGACATGGAGACGCTGGGATCGGAGGCCCAGTACCCATCCGCGGCGGCGGCCAATCCGGCCGCCTCCCCTCCGGAAGCGGAGGCGTCAACGAGCGGGGTCCAGCCTGCCGCAGAGGAGGCGGCGTCAGAGTCACCGAGCGTGGACGGCGGCTGCGCCAACGCCATTCGGCACGTGAAGCCCAGCATCATGAAGAGGAGCTCGTCCTTCCGGAAGCATTACTCCTGCCACCTGTGCCGGAGTCGCTTCAACCAGAGGAGCCTGCTAAGGGAGCACCTCCTGCAGCACGCCCACACGGCGGAGAACCAGAACGCCTTCTCGCTCGTAACGTTCGCCGAGCAGAGCGCGGCGGAGGCAGAGGGGCTCCTGAAGGCAAGCAGAGTCGCCGCCATGGAGATCATCAGCGACAGCGAGCAAACGCCCGCCCCTGGCAACAACTCGGACTCACCCCGCGCCGAAGTGTCGGCCTCCGGGTGGGGCGCGAGCGGCCCGAACGCCCAAGCGGACACGCCGCCCCCCTCGGACATCGCCGACATCGACAACCTGGAGAACGGCGACCTGGACCGCGAGCTGAAGCGGCGGAAATACGAGTGCTGCACGTGCGGCCGCAAGTTCATCCAGAAGAGCCACTGGCGCGAGCACATGTACATCCACACGGGCAAGCCATTCAAGTGCAGCGCCTGCGGCAAGAGCTTCTGCCGCGCCAACCAGGCCGCCCGCCACGTGTGCCTCAACCAGGGCGCCGACGCCTACACTCTGGTGGACCGCCAGAGCATGGAGCTGTGCGCGGCCGGCGATGACAGCAGCCAAATGGAGGCCATGTTCCTGGCCACGTCCAAGCCATACAAGTGTAACATTTGCGCCACCACCTTCTCCAGCCCCAACGAGGTCATCAAGCACCTGTGCTTCACGCAGGGCGGCCTGGCGGGGCTGCCGGGGGGCGCCGCCGCCGCCCTCATGCTCACGCACGACGAGCTCTCCAAAGACGACGGCTCGGATCTGTCCAACTCGGGAACGCCGCTCGAGGCCATCAAGGCGGAGGACGTCCCGGTGGAGTAGCCGCCAAAACTGCCAATTTGCTATTTTGTTCCTAAATTATAACTCATGACTAAGCTAAAAGATGTCAGTCAGGGTTTGTTTTAATTTTTATGTGCAAGGTCTTTTTTTCCCTTCTCTTTTGTGTTCCATTCACATCGACTTGAATCGAACGAGGGGAAATAACCGGCATTGCAGCTCATCTCTGCAGAAAGCCGTTTAAGCATTTTTCTTTGATAAACTACTAGTGCGTTGAATTGTTTGTGTACTAGTACGCTCGTTGTCCTTACTTGTAAGACAAATTCAGGGCACTAGTTGAACGACTGTCTTACTAGTGACACTTTCCCTTTGTCGTTACTGCACACTTATCGAACAACTACACATCACTAGCAAGTCAAAACTGTGCACTAGTGTACGTCTGGGTGCTACTAGTTAGACTAGTGAAGCACTAGATCAGGTCAACATGGTGTCCCCGTAATCTGTTTTAAAGATAGCTCACCCATGATGGGACATTGTGATTTTCTAGGAATATTGTAGACGCGATCATTTACTTAAGGAGATTTATAGAAATAATAATGCAATACAGCCAAGCTGTAGCTCTCATTTTCAGAAAGGATGGTGAACCGCTTCACCAGATGGTAACTAGTATAATTTTATTCCATCATTTGCGGTACTAGTAGCATGCTCATGCCAACTTAGTGCACAGTTATCCCCCTCTGCTAATATGTAATGTGCTGTAGTTGTTCTACTAGTGCGCAGAAATATCATTGGAAAAGACATTGTCATTTTACTAGTACATGGAAATGTCTTACTAGTGCGAGCAAAGAGCTTTCCCATACATGAACAATTCACTAATAGGACATCGAATAAACGCTTAAACGACGCGTCCCACCTCACTGGAGCTGCGGCGGCAACGTTCGCGTTCAAAGAGGAAGCGAGGGGCCCGTCTTGCAAGTCAGGCGGTTGCGAGGCCAATACTTCCAAGCTAATAATGCTTTGCTGCAGGGAGACGCATTATAAGTGCAACTAGTGTCCACAAAACACACGTCCGAGACAATCCGTGATCATGACGTCTTCCATTTTTTGTTTGTTTGGTGATCAGCAAAATTGGAGTGAAAACAATGTGCACCTTGTTCATCACGGCATCCGCCACTGCAAAGCACATTTTGTTTCCTTGACATTTAAAGTTTGAACAAAGAAGAAGTAAAAGTATAAATTAAAACTTGAATCCACCCCTTTTAAATCTTTCTAATTTTATACAAGAGTATATTGTGAAGAAAATGTAGCTTTCAGAGTAGAAATGCTTTTGATTTAGCTGATCCACGTGTATTGAGGATGGGAGAGACAAATAGTTTTAACTGTAGCTTGAAATCAATGATGAGCTTGTTATAATAGTAGTTACTGCCTGGTCAGATAGGTGTCGTTCCATCCATATATAAAATAGGAAACTGAAGCATTTCATTGAAAAGCATGTATGTCCAATGTTTTTGTTTCAATCGCAAAATTATTTTTTTGCTTTTTATCTGAATACAACAAACAGTTGTACACAGTTACGTCTTTTATTGAAAGAAATGACCAGATAGTAATATTTGCTAAAACAAAGTCATGTTTTTGTCAAAGTTTGGTGTTTTTAAACTTCTGATCCTATTTTAGTACAAAACATATCCGTGTCAATTTGTTTTAATCAAAACACAATTTTATTTACTTTGGGGTTTTGAGGCGCAGAATTTGGAGACACATGTACATGCTTTTCTCTTTAGTTATTGTTACACTAGCTAAAACCTATGTTTTCCTCATCTAGAATAAGATGGTTGGAATATTTGTTCTTCTGAAAAGGTGCAGCAAAGATAATGTGGTTGCATTGGTGCAGTTACCACAGTTTAGTAGCTAGATGGCGCTATTTATCTGCTGAAGTGCACCAACATGCACACGTCTGTTGCTCACAAGAACATTTCGAATCGAATATTTTTTTAAGTCGTTCACTGCTCAGTGAGTGTGTGCGTGCGTGCGTGTGTATACAAGATGTTTATATCTCAGGAAGATGACAGTTTGACACCGTCCTGTATGCGTGTATGTTTGTCCCATGTTATGGAGACATCGGGACGAGTCCATCCCATAATACTTGAGTAACACATGCTGATGTTCCCTCTCAAAGCTCGTCTGGCATCTACTGTGATCAATATGTGCTCTCAGGAATGTGACTTTTTTTTTCCTTTCCTCTATCAACAGCTTTGTTTTTTTGTGTGTGTGTGTGTTTTTTTTTAAGTGAAGAACAAACAATAAAACATGTCTTTTGTAACACTGACTTGTACAATATAAATTCTTCAGAGGACAACGATGTCCAAATTCAGGTTTGGGATGACTGCTGGTTCTGAAAGAAGCATTTCGTCAAACTAGAAAGTCCCTAAAGAGAGGAAGCTTGCGCTATCATCCTCTGTTGTCTGCTACAGAGTAGACAGGAATTAGTTTTGCCACGAGGCAGGTGAACAAGCAGTTGGTATGTGTGACGACGGCCCTTCACCAGGCAACAAGGTATCAGCGACATAAATAGGGTAATGATTTTTTTTTTATCAACAAAGTGTATTGTGAGAAGTGTCTTTTTTTTTTCCTGAGCTACATGAAATCCTTAAAATGACCGATTAATTACTGATTTTAACATCTTAATCAGCAAATTTGGTGCATTAGATTTAGTTTTAGGTGAAAAAAAAAATACGGGAAAATATAAAGAAAGATGCAATTGTGAATAGGCAGGCCTAAGCAGAAAAAAATATTCTACGTCTTAAAATGTCAAGTTTACAACACGAAATTCACGTTACAGCTCATATGGAGGCATTTCAGCTCAGGATTAGACACACTGCCTGCTCTTATTTTCGAACTTTTTCTTTTATTTCAAAGCAATTGCATAAATTCGTGGCCTGGCTAGAGTATTCGTGTACTGTAGGCGCGAGGTATGTCGTCACGTAAGAAATGCGTCGTTTTTGTTTGTTTTGTTTTCTTTTATAAGTCATTAACTTATTGTGTTTTATTGAGTTTATATTAGAAAATATTACAGTATGTGTCGAAAGTGTTAAGGGCGTACACTAGACGTTTCTAGACGAAGGCCTAGTCTACTGAGCATGCGCACTGGCCGTTTTTTCTTCTTCTCAGTTTAAAAAAAAGATGGTGGACGAACCACGCTACGCCGTCGTGGTTTAGATAAAGCGACAGAGAACGCCACTACAAGTTCGATAAAAGAGTACATGGAAGCTCCTGGTAAGATTCCGAACCGCCTTTTTACCCACATATAGTTAATCTGACGTATCAATACATAAAAAAAAGATTTGGCGAAAGCCGCTGAGTACGTCTATTTCCTGGAAAATGAGGCGGCAAATGGCTTATTTCAACACATTGTCAGTTCATAGACATAAGAAGGTCAACGACGATTTAAGTGTCCCGATAGCTATTCAAGTCAACATTGTTGGTTTTACTTGCGCAGCCGAAAATGTCGCGTGTTTGTTTTGACCTAAAACAACGTTAGGAAGGCCGCTTGCGTTCACGATAGCTGCGGCGGCGAGTCCAGGAAATAGACGAAGGCGTAGGCCCAACTTGAGGTTGAACTTAGCATGTTTATCTGCGGCGTTGTTTGCGCAACAAAGCAGTCACAAAACAAATTGATATAAGCTCTTATCGCGATCACAAAATATATGCCAGTTAAATTGGGTAAATGTATACGAGTTTAAGTTAGTTATGCCCCTGCTATCTACGTAGTGTCCCATGTGCAACTTTGTGATCAAATAGTACAACTAGCCTAAATAATATTATAGCAGCTTATAAATTATGCGCTGCGAGTAGGACATAGCAGGACCAGAGTAATGTTTGTTCTTGCAAGAGTTAGTTGGCACTTAGAAATTGCTAAACTGACTTATTTATTCCTTCCAGAAAAGCCTATTACTGGAATGCTGGAATCAGAGCCCCATGCCACAGCGAGTAATGGTGAAGCATACCCTGCTGCTCTAAACCAAACCGCCAGCTGGACCATGGAGCAAGCCGCCCCAGAACCTAGCATGGATTCTCTTTCTGGGGCAGGAGACCATCCCAACCCTCCATTGCCTCCTCCCCCACCTCCTCCTCCGGAGGTGGGCACTGTGGAGAAAGGTGTGGAACAGTTTCAGGCCGCTAACGCGCCACTTTATCCAGATGAGCAGCCGCCGCCACCACCGCCGCTTCCACCACAACCCCCGGAACAGCCGCCGGGACATAAAGCAGAGTCCATGGAGACTCAGCCATACACCCAAGGAACGACCATTCAAGGTAAAAAAAGTAGAGCTGGGCGATCTATGTAAAAAATAATAATAATAATAATCACGGTTGATTGATATTGACATCAGATCAATAAAAAAATTTGTATTAATTGAGTTCAAACCTAAGTATTTATTCAATTACCAAAAGTCAACACACTTGCTGAGCTAGTAACACGGTGCATTCAGGTTACGTTTACAACGTTGGGAACATGCCCACGCACACACAAGCCAAGCCGCCTATTGGCACATTAATCGTTTTTCTTTGATTATATTTTTTATGATCAAGTGTAGCCAACATCACGTTTAGATTAATATGAAGAAAAATTTTCATTCAAACAAATACATTGTTGTGTGTATAGTAGTAAATTATGCAACATTCCCTAACCTTTGAGCCAAGGCACAAATATTACATTAGAAGAAGCTGTAACATGGCCTCCTGTTGATTTTCCTACAGATGGTACAGAGGTGTCGCCAGCTGCTGATGACGGCATGGAGCTTGAGGACTCCACGAAAGATGCAGCTCAAGAAGTTACCGCTGCCCAGGAGGCCGCCGCGGCCCAGGAGGCCGCCGCTGCCCAAGAAGCCATTGCTCCTTCAGAGCCGGAGCTTCCCAGCGAGTTTGAAAAACTCTTGAAAGGATGTGAAGACAGTGCAGAGGACTTCAACGGCTGGGTCTACCTGCTGCAATATGTCGAGCAAGAGG